>NW_024429199.1:38129877-39329877 GCF_017639785.1 Mesocricetus auratus | reverse complement strand
CAGAGAGTAAATCACGTGTGTAACCTTGAGGACTCTGGGTGCTCCAGTAGCCATGCGGTTTAGCTAAACCTGCGAGCGCCAGCCAGGCTCACTGACCTACTAACAGTGATGCTGGTGGAAGTGTCACAAGCCTGCAAGGCAAATTCCTGTTGTAACAGAGGTCTCACCCGGGGAAGATGATTGCCACCGACATGAAGCAGCTTGACAAACCAGTCTGCCACCACGCTCCCTTCTGGTTCGCACCCGCCCACCCAGAATTAGTGCCTCTCTGGGACCCTGTCAGGAGGTTGGATGATGTGGATTAAGCAATAGCGACATCATCTCTTTGTAAGCAATGAGCAAGGTGGAGAATCCACAGACAACCCTCATCCTTGCCATCCTCCTAAATAATTGAAAATAAGCATGGGAGGGACGTAAAAAGAGGAAGTTTCTATCCACCTACTCATCATCTTAACTCATCCACCAAGCTGTCCAACCTTAGGACATCACAACATGATGCTGTCACCTACAAAGCTCACACCTGAGACGCACCCCATCTAATCTAATTTCCACCCAAGAACTGCAAGAATAAATCTTTTCACCTCTCATTTAAAAAAAAAAAAACTCCTTGCAACACATGGAGGCAATTACAGAAAAATGTGTATTTTGTGTTTCCAGTTTTGCGTTGGACAGATTTATAGCTGCCCTCACCTACATGTAACTGCATGTGACCAATGGTTAGAGGCCTAGACATGACAGAATTTCAATAAAGATAGCGTTTACCAAACTCTGGAGATCCAGAATTCCTGCTTGACCACATCTCTGCCATGCTACTGATAACAACACCTTCAATACATCTGTGTATATTTTTGTCTTTTCAAACATTCTGTTATTCATGACATTATTTTGTTTATATAGATGATTTAATTATACATGAATGGGATGTCAAAATACACATTTTTAAGGAGAATCATTTTATTATTGATAACCACCTTAATGTTAGATTTCTCCATTGTGGAAAACCATAAAGACTGTGACATGTTCTTTATTACTCTATTAGGCATTTCCTCTGGCAGTAACAGTTCAAGAGGTGAATACATACATACACATATATTCATATTTATACTAAATATATATTTATGTATGACAAGATAGATTGATAGATATTACAACCAAAGTTCTGTGTCTTATTCACACATACCACTCTGTTCACTTTTATCCCTAGCTCTAGTCCCATTTAGTTTTCAAGATCTGTAATCTAACTGACTAGTTGGTAGTTTTAAAAGGACATTTCTTTAAGCTTTAAACTCCTTTAATACATTATTGCATGAATAAATAACTTCTTCCCCTAAAATAAATTCCCAGAATTAAAATTACTGAATCAAAGGAAATGAATATTTTAGGGTATTAAATAATAAAGTATGACATGAATAGTTTTTCTGACTGTCAGCATTGGTTAGAGTCTGCAAGTGGGTTCAAACTGAAAAATGCCACTCTTCCAAAGCAGTAACCATAACATTTTGTTCTGCATTGCTGGGGTCCTTAGTTGTGCTAAACTTCGTCATCACCTGCTCCTTCCATTCCGATTTTGCTTTGATCTTTCATTTCTGCACAGAATGATCCAACTTCATTCAGTATGTGCGAACAATTTGGAAAACGATTAAACTCTATCAAAATCTGTGCATTTAAATGTCATAACTTTGCAAACATTTGCCAGGCTTTTCATTCGCTTTTAACTCTATTATTTATTTCATTCAGTTGAACCTCGAAGTTTCCAAAGTTGAGGACCATTCATTCATTCATTCATCATTCATTCATTCTCACTTCCCTCTCCAGTTTTTGTCTCTGTGATAAGCACAGAAAAGCCTGGGCACTGCGGCATAATGCAACAATTGATCCCAATTTTATTTTATTACTTAGTGCATATGGCTTCAGTTTATTTCACATTTTCATTCATGTGTATGCCTGTGTCTCTGTGAGTATAAACCATGTGACTACAGTGCCCACAGAGGTCAGTAAAGGACAGCAGGCCCCATGGAACTTAAGTTACAGGCAGTTGTGAACCACCAATATCAATGCTAAGACCAAAACTGTGATCCTCTGCAAGAGCAGCAAGTGCTCTTAACAACCGAGCCGAGCCGTCTTCCCAGGCCCAAGGTAGGTGTCATTGTTCCTTATGACTTTCTTCTCAAAGGGGACAGCAAACACTTTTCTTTTTTCTCAGCAAAAGTTTGGCTTGTGTTTGGTCTATCCACAATTCCTTGCTTTAAATTCATGTTTTTCCTGTGTTTTCCTCAATATATAGATTTTCCATGCAGTTATATAATCTGCAATATTTTGGAAGATACTCATTCTTATTCTACTAGTGCTAGCATTTAAGGTTTTTTTGGGGGGGGATTTTTCTCAAATCCTTCCCAGTTTTGTTAAATATAAGCTGGGGATTTATATAACAAACACTGCCATGATATTTCAGCATTATGTAGTTAAATGTTTTCATCTTCATTTTTTTGCATCAATGATTTTGGCTGGATTCCATTTTTATATTCCCATCCTTCAGGTGAATTCTGCTAGCACAGTTCATCCGCAGTTTTCCCTTGTCATCTCATCCTAACTCTATTTCTGATTTCTCTTTGCTTTTGATTTGTGTCATTGAGTGACTTTTAATGATAGCAGAGAGGTAGCATTTAAAGTACTAGTTTGATAATCAAGGATGCTTTTATGTCTGTTTATAATCAAAGGACAAATTGGCTGGTGACATTACCAGACCACCTTAAGGCTTTCCAAACATATGCCTTGTCATTTAGGGTCACATAGGATGCTTTAGTCGTGGTCTCCTTTTCCCTGCAGGCAAATTGGAAGGAGTTACTCATTTGATCTCTTATTCTTTTCTTTTTCAGACTCTAAGTATGTCACAGGGAGGTTCTGTACCCATTGCCCTTCCACCTTTCAGTTAGCACACGCAAAAAGGTTTAACGGGTTACAGCTTTGATGATTGTTGTGTGTTTTTATATTCGGCAATAAAAATGTGTTCATCCATGCCCTTGTTTCTGTCACTTGCTTCTGAATTCTCAAAGAACTTTAGAGTCTATGCTGCCAAGCCAGGATTTCATTCTCTACTTTTCTGACCATTTTGGGGTAGGCTGTTATTCTGCAACTTTACTTTTCTGACCAATACAGGGTAGGCTGTTATTCTGCTACTTCACTTTTAGGTGCTCTCCTGTGCAGTTCATCTCAGATATATTTCCTTACTCATCTTTTGGCTCTGATTATTTCTCATTGCCATTATTCCCCCCCCCCCCGCCGCATTCTGTATGGTTTTCACAATGGCCTCATGGTGATGTTTTTTGGTTTCTCTTCCCTGCCTTTACAATGACGCTCTTTTCCCTGGACCAGCAGTTTCCCACATGGGTTTCATTTCTCTTCCTGTCCTTGAATAAAGCATAATATAGGGGCATGAGGCACTACCCGGTGATGTATTCAGGGGCTTGCCCGTGATGCTGTTAGTCTTGTGAGTGATTCTCGTATTGACAACTGGAGAGTAGATTATTATCATGAAACCCCAGGGCAGTGTACAGTCCCCAGTGATGTGATGGTTAGTGTTCTTAACTTATTAACAATCGAGAGTCACCTGGGGGAGGGACATCTGGACATTCCTGTGTGGGATTATCTTGATCACATTAATTAATGAGGAAGGCATATATTAACTATGGATAGGACCATTCCCTAGTCAGGGTGTGCTGGTGTTTATAAAGAGGAGAGGGGTCTGAGTAGCAGTAATCACACTGGTCCTGATGGGATAGATGTGACGTAACCAGTTGCCTCGAGCTCCAGTCACTTCGACTTTCTGGCAGTGATGGACTATACCCTTGATCTGTGAGCATGATTAAGCCCTTTCTCCCCTAAGCTGTTTTCATTGCAATATTTTAAAACAGGAACAGGAAAAGAAACTGAAGCAAGTGATATTTTTTCTGGTTCAGCTCATCCCAGATATTATTTTACCTATTGCTTAGTGAGTTCTTCCCTTTCCTGTTGAATCTCCCTTTCTACTGTGTGTCTTAAGATGTCTTTTCTTCATTCTTACTCTGCTATCTGAGTATTTGTACCGTTATTTTATCCTGGGTGCTGAGAAATTGAATGTTCATCTTTGAGCAGTTAGATAGAGGATAGTTAAAACTTACATATGAATTCCCAGACTCTCATATCTAATAAAGTTCTTTGCATGTAATAACTCCCAACTCTTCAGACTGCTTATCACATTATACTTTTTTCTAGTCCACTGTTATTGGCTGGGTTGTACCCAAGAAAAGTCGTGTGTTGAAGCTCAAATGTAGATGGTATTTACAGCCATAGTTTTAAAGTTAGGATACCAAGTACAAGGTTTCTCTGTGACTTCTTATACATCATTTACATCATGTTTTGTTCTTAATCATTCCCTTTCCACTCCCCCACCCCAAAAAAAACTCCTCTCCTAAGACTCTTTTCTGCATTCGTAACTAAGAATAAGCCTCTGTGTGC
Organism: Mesocricetus auratus; assembly: GCF_017639785.1. Taxonomy (NCBI): domain Eukaryota; kingdom Metazoa; phylum Chordata; class Mammalia; order Rodentia; family Cricetidae; genus Mesocricetus; species Mesocricetus auratus. Next base: position 39,325,383 of record NW_024429199.1, on the reverse strand, counting down.
AATTTGCTGGGAGCTGGGCAGCGGGGCTCCCTCAACAGGACAGAAAAGCCAAAATGGTAAAACAACGCACTACAAACATCTGCTGACCTAGACTTTTATTTTCAACACTTTCTTGAGCATCACCATCTGTGCCATGGGAAAACAAATATTTCTGTAGGAAAAAAAAAACATTTTTAAGGACCACAGTAGCCCAGACAATCCTGCAAAAAGATGGGTAGAAAAGCTGTGGGAACCAGAGGAGGGGGAGGAAATGGTGGGGCCTTGTAATATTCTTCTGGATAAGTCCTGGTTGCTGCAATCTTGAACATAGAGCAATGGTGAATGAGTGTTTGGGCCCGACAAAAAAAAGAAAAGGAAAAGATGGAGGGAGGGAAAGAAGGAGGGAGGGGGAAATTCATTGGGAAGAAGTGGGTGAACAGAGATAGAGGGAAGGCAGAGAGAGCTGGTTGGGTGAAAGTGATCACAGCCCATTGTGTACAGGTGTGCCTGGCTTTCTCTCTGCTCCTTGGAGGTCCTGGTACTTTGTAGCTATGTGTAATACAATTCTCACCTTCTCCATGACAAGTGTCTGGCTGCCTGGATGGTCAGCCACTGCGTTGGATACTTCGTATCAATTTAACACAAGCTAAAGTCATATGAGAGGAAGGGACCTTAGTACAGAAAATGCCTCCATAAGATTCTGCCTCTCCAGGCAGATCTCTGTGAGTTCAAGGCCAGCCTGGTCTACAGAACGAGTTCCAAAACAATACAGAGAAACCCTGTCTCGAAAAAAAAAAAAGATTCTGCCTCTCTCTGCTGAGCCATACTGCTCCCATCTGCCATCCTTCCCATCTCTCTATCAAGCATTCCTTTATTAAAGTGACATTGCAAAATGTAGAAAAAGAAAAATCAGGCTGTGGGCAAGCCTGTAGGGCATTTTCTTAGTTAGTGATTAAATGGGAAGGGCCCAGACCTGGGCTGGTGGTCCTGGGTTCTATAAGAAAGTCTGCCGGGCCGTGGTGACGCACACCTTTAATCCCAGCACTCGGGAGGCAGAGGCAGGCAGATCTTTGTGAGTTCGAGGCTGGGCTGGACCGATAGCCTCCAAAACAATACAGAGAAACCCTGTCTCGAAAAACCAAAAAAAGAAAAAAGAAAAAAAAGAAAGTCTTTTGTGCAAGCCATGGGGACAAGCTACTCAGCAGCACCCTCCATGGCTTCTGCCATCAGCTCCTGCTTCCAGGTTCCTGTCCTGTTTGAGTTCCTGCCCTGACTTTTCTCAATGATGGACTGTTACCTAGAAGCATGGGTCAAAATAAACTCTTTATTCCCCAAATTGCTTTGTTCATGGTGCTTCCTCAAAGCAGTAGAATCCTACTTGAGACAGACTCTCCAAGAGGTTTTGTTGTCCCATAACAATCATACCTCTAGGACACAGACTATTCATGTGGCTCTGTGTGAAACTATTTCATTTGCATGATCTTATCCCTGATATCTCATGTGTGAGCTTGTTTAAACCATACCAATTCTCTGCCATAGGGACACAGCCCAGGATTATATACAGGCATGATATAAATCACACAAATTAGTTTTCTCAGCGTACCTCAACCTATGACAACTTCATTTGGTAAAATTGTATTGTTCCTCTATAAGACATATTTCCTGGATAAAACAATCATGATTCCTGTCCAGAGTTTTACAGTGTGATCAAAAAAATTTAAGGAACTAACCTCAAACACTGACAAAGTATTGAATACTATGGCCCAAGACATAATACAGAAGGTTATTAACTTTATTATCTCCAAATTAAGTTTGCCAAGCTTAGCCAAGTACAAACCCTCTCTTAGACACTAGAATATCAATTTATAGTGATTTCTGTATAATCCTTTTTGAAGATTTGTTTGGTTAGTTTATATGAATGTGTATGTGAGCATATGTACCTTTGTGTTGGTGTCCATGGAGACCGGAGGAGGACATCAGATTCCCCTAGAGCTGGAGTCACAGGAAGGTATGACTGCCTGATATGGGAGCTGGGGACCCAAGTGTGTGTTCTCAGTCACTGAACTATGTCTCCACCCCACCCCATGCCTGCAACTTTCCTTCGGAATTTCTGATGAGAAAAATTTAAAAACGGTTGCTCTCTGGTGAATTTCTTATTTGATTAGTAATACAAGAACATTGTAAGGCCTTAACGCCAGGGCCTTGGTTAGAATTCTATTAAGAGGCAGCCTCACCATTTACTAGAGACAAATGCACAACTTACCATACGTTTATAAAGTGTCTGGTCGAGGATCAACTCAGTATGTTTTAGAATCTCTGGCACTTTTGACTCCTTGCCCAGATTCAATCAAAGCAACATTTTTATTACCAAGCAGTCCCTCTCTGCCCCTTTGGAATTCCTCTAGCTTGTTAAATGCACACTGGGGCCACTTCTTCCCATCGAATTTTTTCTCAGCTTGATCCCTAAAGTAGACAGTATTTGAGACCTTCCTCTAACCCCTCCGTTTACTTTGTCAAATCTAATGCAAGCAGACATTCAGGTAACGAGCAGAGCAGAGAGGGAACAGCAAGTGTTGATGAAAAATTAAATACGTCCCTTCTGAAGTGCAGCAAGATTAAGCCTATATTTATATCTACTTTTCCCAGCTGCAAATAATCCCAAGTATATGCACTCATCAACCCTTCAGTATCATCATCTCCTTCTGGTAATAATCTCTCTTGATAAATTCTGGAAGCCCACATAACCTATGCTTAAGTATTGGTAAGAATAATATGATGCAGAGGTGACTTTCAAATGCTAGTTAAGATTCCCACATCATTTGTGGGAGGGCCAGGTCCTCCTTCGTGTATCTTGGCTGCAATAGTATCTCTCCACAGAAAATGGGCTCCCAAAGTCCATTTGTGCTCTAGGGATAAACATTGGCTCCACTGTTAGAGATACCATAGTCTGCCCTGGCCTCCTAGCTGGCACCACATTCAGAGGGCTTGGTTGGGTTGTGCCCAATGCTGGTTCCCCAGCTTTACGACTGGGGTCTCTGTGCTCTCACTAGGTCAGGTCAACTGTTTCTGCGGGTTTCTCCCCCACAATCTTGGCTCCTTTGCTCACCTCTCCTCCCTCGACACAACTGGATTCCAGGAGTAAGGCTCAGTGCTTAGCTGTGGGTTTCTGTTTCTGCTTTGATCAGCTACTGGATGAAGACTCTAGGAGTGGCAACCAAGGGAGTCATCAATCTCATTATAGGGGAAGGTCAGCAACGACAGCTTCTCCACCTCTGCCTAGATTCGTAGTTGGGATTATCCCTGTGGATCCCCTAACTTTTCCCCTGTGCCAAACCCCTCTCCAAACCTGTACTGGCTCCCTCTATCAAGGCACCTCCCCTATTCCTCCCCTGTCTCAGTCCTCCTGTTCTCCTCCCTGTCCCCTTCTCTCCCTTTCCCTCCTCCCTCCTCCCTCCTCCCCCTTTCCCTTTCCCACCTCTCCCCCCTCCCAATTTGCTTAGGGGTTCTTGTCCTCCTATTCTTGGGGATCATGCTGTGAAAGACTCTGGGGAGTGGGTGGGGGTGGGGGGAGGATGGGAGGATGGAAGGGCGAGGGAATGGGGGAATTGATATGTAAATAAGAGTGCTTCTAAAATAAAAAAAAATTTAAAAAGATTTCCCACAGCCTGATTAATGTATTTACCTCATTAACACTAATATTTATATTCTAACTGACCTAATATTGAATTGCCCAACTACACTTGACATATAAAAAAATATATCTGTCCTGCAGCTCTGCAGACCTACCTGATATGCTATTCCAGCTATGTATTTTAGGGAAGAATACTGTTTATTTAATTGTTGAGAAATACATATATCTTAACATCTTTATCAGAAAAAAACCAAATTCTGTATTTTCCCCCAACAAATCCTCAGATTTCTCATAGTACATTAAGCATGCTCAACAGGTATTTGTGGAATCAATAGAAGATTAAGTAATTTAGTGAAAAAAATTACTCTTGGGGTATGATTTTGAGTCCTTAATTCAAATATTCTTTGAGTGTGAAAATGTGAAATGTGTAGCCAGATAATTTAATAATTCTATATTTCTTCCTTTTCTTTCTTTCTTTCTCTCTTTTTTTTTTTTTTTTGGTTTTTCCAAGACAGGGTTTCTCTGTATTGTTTTGGAGGCTGTCGGTCCAAGATTTTTGTTTTTAATTATGTTTTGGGGAGAGGGGTATGCACTTGTATTTGTGAGTGCAGGTGCCCATGGAGAGCAAAAGAGGTAGTTGTCACTCATAGACCAGGAGTTACAAGTGGGTACTGAAAATTTAAGTCATCAGCAAGAACAAAATGCTCTCAATCACTGATGTACCTCTCTAGTACCCAATAATTCTGTATTTCTGAATAACTCTTTGGGTGGGCACTATAGTGCTTTCTTACCTTTCATTTGTCAGAAGTTTTTTGTCTTGTATTTATTTGGATCTTTTTATTGCTAGGTCCTGTCTCTTTCATCCTCACCTTGTAAGCTGAAGTAGCATTCTTAATTTTGTTCTCAGTTCATGGACATCTGACTACCATTAGCATGTTGGATATTCAAAGTCAGACAGTCAGGAAATGAGTCAAGGTGGGTCTGAAACTCTTCACATAGAGAATTTCTTCAGATTTTTCTCAATTATTTATTTCCTTCATCATAGACAAAATCTGTAATGAAGACAAAATCTTGGCTTTGCATCATGGGAAATATCAGAATTCACTTTCAAGTCTACACATAGCTCATACTCTGTCTTCTAGGAAATGTTCAGGAATTCATCTGACAGAGAAACTGATGCCTCTATTATTTTAGATTGGGATGTAGCTCTATATCCTTGGTGAGTAACATTAAAGATCTAAGTAGCTTCATGCATATTTCAAGACATTATAAATTTAGCAGCTTAATATCTTTTTTCCCCTCTGATGAAGAGAGTTTATAGGATCTTTCCAAAGAGATGTCAAAAAGTCATTGTTAATTCTGGGGTGAAGTCTGAGCCAAGGCTGAGCAGGTCTCATCAAGAATGAAGATTTAAGTTAAGTATTTATCTACATCCCTTTCAACATTCCCCAACCAAACACACACACATACATAACACACATACATACACACACGCGCGCACACACACACACACACACACACACACACACACACATGATCAGAAAAAGCATATGGTTAAACCAAAGATAACAGTTTTTTTAACAGATTCATAAAAGATGGGTACAAGGCAAAACTCCATCAGTGGATTGAAGGCAGCACAGAACAGGATGGCAGCCAAGTAGAGACCATATGTCCAGCAAGACTTGAGAAAGATTATAGACTCGGTGCAGCCAGTGCAAAGGCAGAAAAAAGATGAAGTATGATTCAAAACTTCCTTCGGAATCCATGCCTTCCTTATAAGATTGCCTTTATGTCCCATTTCCAAGGCAACCCAGTTGCTCTCTGTCAACACCTGATTTATTGATCTGATAAAACTAATAGGATTGTTTCAGACACACAGAGAGGAGTCCTGCTCTTCCATTTGGTGGCTCTGGTAAAATCCAACTCATTCTTGCACATCTTCAAGTGAAGTACCCCAGAGCTATGATCCTGGGCAACTCAAATACTAGCCTTCATGACTTTCTGAAAGGTTTTCAGTGGCTTGCCTTCATTCAAACTTCATAGTACAAATCTGTGCTCTGGTGCTGGTTATATCTCAGTAAATGATCTATACCATAGTTCATCTTTTATCAGTGAAATGATAAGAGCGAGAGGCATACATCATCACTTCATTGTTATTGTCCAGATAGCATATCTCAAAATCCTTCTGCACTGAATCTTATACAATAGGAAGTCCTCCCGATAAACAAGGAGCCAAGGCATTGAAATGGTGATAATCTCAGACAGAGAGTTTGCCAAGAAGGGTGCTTCAAACCAAAGTCCCATTAATATCTCAATGGTCTACAGCCCTGCTTTATGATACTCAAAAAACCATCAATATTATTTTTGAATAAACAAAAATCCCATATAGCCATGTGTGTAGTATATTATTGTCATAGGTAGCCTAATTAAACAGTATTTTTAAAGGAGTTATTTCCAAGAACTTACTATCATAAATAGAGTGCCTGGGTGTTGGTTAAGAATATCATGTGTTGTGGCAGGAAAGATGATATAAGTGGTTAAGAACACTGGATGTTCTCCCAGAAGATCTGAGTTTGATTCCCAGAACCCACATCATACAGCTCATGACCATAAGGTAACTCCCAGGGGACTCTGATGCACTCTTCTGATCTTCAAGGGCAACTACACACACACACACACACACACACACACACACACACACACACACACACAAAGACGTGAGTGCGGTGCACATACATCCACTGAAGCATGAAGACATAAACAAACCTTTCTCCAAAAGTTGAAGACCTTCTGAACAATCCATGGCTTTTATAACGGCCTTGAATAAGATGCAAACACTTCTTAGTCTGTTTTACTGAAGCATCCAAATGGGGATTACTACTTGGAGTTTCTGTTTACAAACAACAGATTGTCTTGGGCTAACCCAAACAGAAAAGGAATTTAATAAAAGGCTGTGGATTACTGGGACTCAGAAATCTGGAGAAGTGAGAGTGCACACAGAAGTTCTCTGCTAAGAGCAACAATCCTTGGTTTGAATCATGGGTATCAGAGATGTAGGGAGTTACTTCAGGTCTCAGCGGCACTACTAGGGTGGAGAAACGTAACTGGTCCCACCCTCTACCTGCCTTGGGCTTTCTCAAAATAACCATGATAGCTAATATTTTTATATTACATACCCCAAATTGCCACCTTTTGGAAGTCCTCAGAGATAACAACTCACCACATCACACAAGGGTATTCACTTTTATCAATGAATGAGTCCATTCACCTTGGCGGAGTTAATGAGATAAAATCTATAACCAGCTTAGATGTCATGTATATACGTATGCACACACTTTCATACGTGCATAGGTTAGGAAACCCAGGAAAAGAGACTTTAAGCTGGTCATCAGGTTAGGTACAAACCCACTCTTTACCAAATGGTGTGACTTCTGTAGCAATAAGCACACCAACCATGTAGATCAGCATCGCCTTCATAGCCGTATAAGAATGCAAGCTACTCCTCACGGATTCGGAGAATGGGTATAGTCAATCGGATATTTCTGAATTCCTTATATTTCAGAAATGTATTTCTGTATCATGAGTGGGTAGGTTGTCTCTTTTGAACAAGAAAACGCATTGGCATCTACAAACAAATTGCAGAGATAATCTGGAATCAATAGGAAGATCAGGAAACTTTAAATAATGCTTCCCATTCATTTTCTGTCATGGCATTCAGAAAAGAAGTAATATTCTTACAGTGAAATAGAGAAACCTGGCAGGAATTCCTGTCTTTCCAGGAAATCAGCACCTCAAGCCAACTCTAAACCATCCAAAGCAAATCAGTGTGAACACTGTGTACCACCTGTTTCCCTAAAAGAATGTTCTCAGGCTTCAGTAACTAGTGTATGAAATAATTTTTTAAACTATTCTCTTTCCTCTTTAACAAAACACAAAAAGGTGAGTAAATTCTTTGAGCCTCCACATCTTCCACACGCATGCATTTCCAGATTCTTAGAAGAGACACTTTCAAATCATGTCATACAGAAGGCCTCGACCACTAGGAGGAAGAATACAAAAAGAACAGCTTCCTCAAGGTTGTTCTGTTCAGCAAGAATGGGGTTTGCTCTCTTTCTCCCAGGAGACAGCTTTACCCTCCTGTAGGGGTGTGTGGGAAATGTTGATTTACTTAAACTAGGCTTTTCTCTGCCTCCCTTACCTCTGCTCCCAACAATACCAATTGCCCCCAAACTGTCTTTATCACTGCATTTTGCTGTATAACCAAAGGGCCTTGTTTATGTGCAAGAAATCAGCATTTGAAGGGGGGGTAAGGGAGTGCGGGAGGAGGGGAGGGAGAGGGAACTGGGATTGACATGTAAAACAAGCTATTTAAAACTAAAATAAAAAATGATAAAAAAAAAAAAAAGAAATCAGCGTTTGAGTCACAAGGGTGATGATGGCAGATCCTTGGCAATCTACATCTTTGCTTGGCTTTCTGCACTCCTAAAGCTGGGGAAGCATGGCTCCTGAGGACCTAAACTCATTGGGATTTCTCCACACAGGACCCTGATGGACAACTGAGGATCTGTGTGACAGGAAAGACCCTCCCATGACTAACTAAAATGGAAGCCAGGAAAATCAAGTAATGAGATAAAATTCATCTCAAAAGAAGAAACTGCTTTTAGTGACACTATTTTACACCAAAATTAAATTATTCTGCTAATTCATAAAGGCAAAAGGAATTTTGATGGTTTAGAAGTAACTCTTCCATTTGTTTGAATGTTTCAGATAAATATTTAATTGACCCCTTTCAGAAGTTACTCATAATGTAGAAATAAAAACGGATGTAAATAGCTATTTGCTAATCTTGAATGCTTTTTAACACTAAGAAGTAGGAAAGACGGATCTATAAAGAAGTCAACTTTGTCCTTAAGCCCTAAAACCACTTAAATATTCAAATTAAAAGGTACACGTGGTCCTAAGCACTGCTTTAATAGAACTTCAAAATCTGGTTAAATTACGGTAAGAAATCACTCTCAAAGTGAGAAATACTTATTAATAGTGTATCAGGAAACGTCCTCTGGGTAGGTCATGTTGGCAAAGATAAGTTCCCATTGCATGACCTGAAGCATCTGTGATGGACATTTGCATCACCCAGAGTATCACACTTAGCACCTCAAGAGATCACGTGCAGCAGAGTCTGACACCTGCTATCACAGGTGACTCACTAGTGGAAAGCATGCATGCTGTTGTTATCATTCATTACTATACCTTTTTTATCTTTAATGGTGGAGTCCTAGGCCCACTCTGGGATCTCCTGGACTGGGGACTAAAGTCAGGTTGACTCGTCCCCGGGGAGCAAGCAACTGCTGCAGACATGAAACACACCTCAACTTCAAAGACAGCTGTTACATCAGAGTAAAGAGTTGGGATGAGATTTTCCAATCAAATGGACCCAAGAAACAAGCTGGTATAGCTGTCCTAATATCTAACAAATTAGAACTCAACCTAAAATTAATCAAAAGAAATGAAGAAAGTCATGTCATTTTCATCACAGGAAAAACCCATCAGGAAGAAGTCTCAATTCTGAACATCAATGTCCAAAATACAAAGACACCCTTGTTCATAAAAAAAAATTTACTAAAACTCAAATCAGACATAAGACCTCACACAGTTATAGTGGGAATCTTCAACATCCCACTATCACCACTAGACAGGACCACCAGACAGAAACTTAACAAAGAAGCATAGGAACTAACAGAAATTATGACCCAATTGCGTTTAACAGACATCTATAGAACATTCCATCTGAACCCAAAAGAATATACCTTCTTCTCAGTGCCACATGGAACCTTCTCTAAAATCGACCACATACTCGGCAACATAGAAAACCTCAACAGGTACAAATAAATTGAAGTAACCCCCTGTATTTTATCAGACCACCATGCTTTAAAGTTAGAATTCAACAACAACACAAATTGCAGAAACCCTATAAACTCATGGAAATTGAACAATGTACAATTGCACCATTCCTGGGTCAAGGAAAAACTAAAGAAAGAAATTAAAGACTTCCTAGAATTCAATGAAAATGAAAATGAAGATACAACATACCCAAACTTATGGGACACATTGAAAGGATTACTAAGAGGAAAGTTCATAACACGAAGTGCCCACATGAAGAAACTAGAGAATAGTCACACTAGAGAATTAGCAGCCCAACTGAAAGCTCTAGAACAAAAAGAAGCAAACTCACCCTGGGGGAGTACAAGCCAGGAAATAATCAAACTGAGGGCTGAAATCAATAAAGTAGAAACAAATAAAACAATACAAAGAATCAATGTAACAAAGAGTTGCTTCTTTGAGAAAATCAACATGATAGACAAACCTTTATCCAAACTAACCAAAAGGAAGAGAGACAACATACAAATTAACAAAATCAGAAATGAAAAGGGGGACATAACAACAGACACTGAGGAAATCCAGAGAATCTTCAGGTCCTACTTTGAAAACCTGTATTACACAAAAATCAAAAATTTAAAGGAAAAGGACAATTTTCTGGATAGATATCACTTACCAAAATTAAATCAAGAACAGCAATTAATACAGACCTATAACCCCTAATGAAATAGAAGCAGCCATCAAAGTCTACCAACCAAAAAAATGCCCAGGATCAGGTGGTTTCAGTACAGAAGTCTACCAGAAATTCACAGAAGAGATAATACCATTACTCCTCAAATTTTTCCACACAACAGGAGCAGAAGATTCATTGCCAAACTCTTTTTATAAGGCTGCAATTACCTTGGTACCCAAGCCACATAAAGACACAACTAAGAAAGAGAACTGCAGACCAATATCCCTCATGAATATTGATGTAAAAATACTCTAAAATACTGGCAAATCAAATCCAAGAACACATCAGAAAAATCATCCACCATGATCAAGTAAGTTTCATTCCAGGGATGCAGGGATGGTTCAACATACAAAAATCTATCAATGTAACCCACCATACAAACAAACTGCAAAACAAAAACCTCATGATCATCTCACTAGATGCTGAAAAAGCCTTTGAAAAAAATCCAACACCCCTTCATGATAAATGTCCTGGAGAGATCAGGGATAACAGGAACATACCTGAACATAATAAAAGCAATATACAACAAACTAACAGCTAGCATCAAAATAAATGGAGAGAAACTCAAGGTGATTCCTCTCAAATCAGGAACAAGAAAAGGCTGTCCACTGTTCATTTGTCTTCAATATTGTACTTGAAGTTCTAGTTAGAGCAATAAGACAACAAAAGGAGATCAAGGGCATACAAATTGGAAAGGAAGAACTCAAACTTTCACTATTTGCAGATGATATGATAGTTTACATAAGTGACCCAAAAAACTCTACTAAAGAACACCTTCAGCAAGGTGGCAGGATACAAGATTAACTCAAAAAAGTCAGTAGTCCTACTATATACAGACGATAAATGGGCTGAGAAAGAAATCAGAGAAACATCACCCTTTACAATAGCCACAAACAATATCAAATATTTTGGGGTTATGCTAACCAAAGAAGTGAAAGACCTGTATAACAAAAACTTTGAGTCTTTAAAGAAAGAAATTAAGGAAGATACCAGAAAATGGAAAGATCTCCCATGCTCTTGGATAGGTAAGATCAATATAGTAAAAATGGCAATCTTACCAAAAGCAATCTACAGATTCAATGCAATCCCCATCAAAATTCCGGCACAATTCTTCACAGACTTTGAAAGAACAATAATCAACTTTATATGGAAAAACAAAAGACCCATGATAGCCAAAGCAACCCTATACAATAAAGGAATTTCCAGGGGCATCACCATCCCTGACTTCAAGCTCTATTATAGGGTTATAGTCCTGAAAACAGCTCCGTATTGGCACAAAAATAGACAGATAGACCAGTGGCATAGAATTGAAAACACCGATATTGAGCCACACACTCACAAACACCTGATTTTTGATGAAAAATCTAAAGTTATACAAAGGAAAAAAGAAAGCATCTCCAACAAAAGATGCTAGCATAACTGGATACTGGCATGTAGAAGACTGCAAATATATCCATATCTATCACCATGCTTAAGTCAAAATGTATCAAAGACCTAAACATAAATCCAGCCACACTGAACCTTTTAGAAGAGAAAGTGGGAAGTACCCTTGAATTAATTGGTACAGGAGACCACTTCCTGAACATAACACCAGTAGCACAGACACTGAGATCGACAATTAATAAATGGAATCTCCTGAAACTGAAAAGCTTCTGTAAGGCAAAGAACACAATCAACACAAAAAGGCAGCCCACAGAATGGGAAAAGATATTCACCAACCCCACATCTGAGAGAAGGCTGATCTCCAAAATTTACAAAAAGCTCAAGAAGCTAGTCTCCAAAACACCAAATGATCCAATTAAAAAGTGGGGTACAGAACTAAATAGAGAATTCTCTATAGAGGAGTCTAAAATGGCTGATAAACACTTAAGAAAGTGCTCAAGATCCTTAACCATCAGGGAAACGCAAATCAAAACAACTCTTAAGATACCATCTTACTCCTGACAGAATGGCTAAAATCAAAAACACCAAAGACAATTTGTTCTGGAGAGAATGTAGAAAAAGGGAAACACCCCTCCACTGCTGGTGGGAGTGCTAGCTCACAAAGCCACTTTGGAAATCAGTAAAGAGATTCCTCAGGAAAATGGGAATCAGTCCACCACAAGATCTGCAATTCTACTCTTAGACATATACCCAAAAGATGCACATCCATACAACAAGGACATCTGTTCAACTGTGTTCATAGCAGCATTATTTGTAATAGCCACAACCTGGAAACAACCTAGATGCCCCTCAACTGAAGAGTGGATACAGAAAATGTGGTACATTTACGCAATGGACTACTACTCGGGAGGAAAAAATGAAATCTTGAAATTTGCAGGCAAATGGATGGAACTAGAAGAAACCATCCTGAGTGAGGTAACTCAGTCACAAAAAGACAAACACGGTATGTACTCATTCATATCGGATTTTAGACATAGAGCAAAGGATTACCAGCCTGCAATCTACACCGCCAGAGAAGCTAGGAAACAAGGAGGACCCTAAGAGATACATACTTGGTCCCCTGGAGAAGGGGAAAGAGACAAGATCACTTGAGCAAATTAGGAGCATGGGGGGAGGGGAGAGGCAACTAAGAGAAAAAGAAGGGGAGAAGGGGAGAAGAGGAGGGGAGGGGAGGACATGAGGGAGCAGGAAGTTGGAGTCAGGGGAAGAATAGAGGAGATCAAGAAAAGAGATACCATAATAGAGGGAGCCATTATAGGTTTAAAGAGAAATCTGGCACTAGGGAAATGTCCAGAGATCTACAAGGATGACAGCAACTGACAATCTAAGCAATAGTAGAGAGGCTGGCTACCTTAAGTGCTCTTCTGCCATAATGAGATTGATGACTACCTTATATGCCATCCTAGAGTCTTCATCCAATAGCTCATGGAAGCAGAAGCAGACACCCACAGCTAAATACTGAACTGGACTCCTGGAATCCAGTTGCAAAGAGGGAGGAGTGATGAGCAAAGGGGTCAAGACCAGACTGGTGACACCCACAGAAACAGCTGACCTGAACAAGGGGGGAGCACATGGACCCCAGACTGATAGCTGGGAAACCAGCATAGGACTGATCTAAATCCCTGAACGTGGGTGTCAGTGAGGAGGCCTTGGCAATCTATGGGCCCTCTCATAGTAGATCAGTATTTATCCCTAGCATAGGAATGGACTTTGGAATCCCATTCCACATAGAGGGATACTCTCTCAGCATAGACACATGGGGGGGGGGGGAGCTAGGCTCTGCTACAATAAATGTGGTAGACTTCTGAAGATCCCCAGGAAAGGCCTCACCCTCCCTGGACCCAGAAAGGGGATGAGATAGGGGGCTAGTGGGGGGCAAGCGAGGAGGGGGAGAGACAGTGAACTGGGACTGACATGTAAAACATGCTTGTTTCTAATTTCAATAAAAATAAAATAGAAAAAATTTTAAATGTTTTAATAATAATAATAAATAGTGGCATGCAGGGTTTCCACACTGACTTTTTAATAAATGTCTTAGGGGAGAAATTCTTCCTAACAATCACAGAGCTTTTCTCAGATCTTGATGTCTAATTAAAATCTCTATCTTCCACTCCAAGTTTAATTCAGGATCACCAGAATTGATCAGAATGACAGCTATTGCAGTCACAATGTTTCTCTCTTTGCCCCCTTTGCCGTGGGTCCTCTTTTTTATATTTTTTGTTTAACTTTTTACACGTTACTCCCAGTTCCCTCTCCCTCCCCTCCTCCCACGGCCCCCCAATCTCACCAACCCCCCCCACGCCTCCTCCACTCCCTGCTGTGGGTCTTCTTTATTCTGCAGGGTCCTGTGTACCTAGATATCTTCAACTTGACCTTGTGGCAGATGCATGACCGCTCCTACCGGATCCTCTGTTCTGAGGTGGGTGTAGTGTCTCTCCCACAGAGGCTTACACAGGTTAGCACATACACAGTACAGGGCCCAGCAGATGCTATGTAGATCTTTTAGTAAATACCAGTGAAGTGATTCACTCTAAAGCAGTGGTTCTCAACCTGTGGGTCGCAACCATCAGAAAATATATTTCCAATGGTCTTAGGAAGTAAGACACCCTCTCACTAGTAAAAATGCAGGTATGAAGTAGCAATGAAAAGAAATTTATAGTTGGGGCTTCCTAAGACCATCAGAAATTTGTGTTTTCCAATGGTCATGGCCCATAGGTTGAGAACCACTTCACTACAGGAACTGCATGGTGCCTACTGGGTCCATGGGGTCCTTACGTTATCTGTGCTCAAGAAAATCTGAGGATTATGATTGTTTCCAGAATGTAGCTACAGATGGATTTTTTTCCGGTTCTTTTTTTACTGCCCTCAAATATTCACCAGTGTACATAAACAAGTTTATCAGAAAAAAAAGTGTACGGGAAAGAGATGGGAGGTGGGTGAAAACACTGGAGTGACTAGACATCAGGGAGACCCTTGATAGGACACACCCACACGTGGTCCACAGACACAGCCCTAGAAGAGCCTCCACTTAGAGTTGTCTCAGTCACAGGAATCCACTAGAGCAACAATGTGGTCAAAGAAGATGACATCATCACCAACTGAAGAAAGGGTGTCTGACCCCTCCTCCATTATTTTCTTCTTGGTGTTCTAATCATACCCAGAAAGTAGGCATTAACTTAGGAGAGATGGTGGGGAGAGGATGGGCACCCTGTCCTTACGGGACATTTTTAAGCAGCATGGCAGATGAGAATGACAGGGAGAGAGAAGACATATCAGAATATAAGCACGAAACTGACACCGTAAATAGACCCAGTTTGCCCAGGCTGACTGACTGAGGGTATGGTATGGATCCACTGAGGCATCGCTATGAGAAAGGGATGCATGGCCCAATGAGGTTGATTAGAAAGAAGTAAACAATGGAAAAATAAAATAAAGAAAATGAAAATGCCCTCTTTCAAATTAATGCTTAACAATGTGTAAACTAATCTTTCAACTAGACCATCATGTGGAATTATTACAATTCCACCAACATAGGTATCCCTTTTTCACCTCAAATTAAAATTCTTCCATCTTAAGATTCAATATTATAACACCAAGACCAAATATTTTAACTTGAGCTCATACAGCTGGCATGGCACTGTCCTAATCTAACCCGAGATTCTGGCATCATCAAGCATGCCAGCTTCCTTTGGAGCCATGGACCCCAGTCTTTGTTTAGACCTCGCTACTTGCCAAGAGGCCCACCTTTCTGGACTATGTTTCTCACTTTTTAAAGAATGAGTGGTACACTTTGTCATTAGAATTCAGAGATCATAGAAAATTGGCTTGATTTATTTTGTATTTCAATCTGAACTAAATTTTACAAACATGCAAAAGCTAACCTGCCTGGCACCAAACAATACCCAGAAAATGAATCCAACTCTCCCACACCAATTCTTGGCTCATAGGTGGATGCTGTCACGGCTCAGCAGTGTTTTGTGGTTCTGATCCTGAAGCAAGGTCAGTGCTAGATGAAGCCATTTTTCCTGTGGGCCTAAATGCTCAACTCAGAATGCCATCTGAAAAATTATCTAATATTATTTTATTATTGTGATTAAGTAACTTCCAGATGGCTGCTCCAGGATGGAAACTCCTCTCTCTCTGCTCCCTCCCTCTCTGCTCCCTCCCTCTCTGCTCCCTCCCTCCCTCTCTCCCTCCCTTCCTTCCCCACCTCCTTCTAGAAAGAAACTGAACATTTTCAAAATGCCAGAGTATCAACCTCAATCTCTAGCACAGATCATCCACTAAAATCACTAATGTAAACTCCAAACATTATCTGTACATCAGAGGCAAGGCCCTCACTAAATGATAACAAGCTTCAGAAAGAAAAAAGAAGAAAAACATTAAAAACCAAGCTCTCTTTACCATATAGGCATTCTAGCCCCTGACTGGCAATGACTTGATTTAAAACTGTGATTTCAAGCCTGTGGCACAGGAGTAACACACTATTGAAACCATATTTAAGCAAGAGTTTCTGAAAGACAGATTTATGCAATCTTCAGACTTACTCAATCTCAAAGGAGTGTGCTTACATATTTCATATTCTTATTGAAACATTAGCCACTATCATGGGAAAATGACTTTGATTTAACAATAACAACATTCTTATTTTTATTGAGATCAATAAGGCTAATAATAAGAATTTAGTTTCAGTTTAAAGAATAATGGCTAATTGCCTTCCAGGTTGTTTTTGTTTTGGTTTGCTTCTTGTCTTTTGTCTTGGATTCTAGAATAAGCAGCCAACCAAACAGTGACTGGCATGTTCATTATTCATGATCCATTACAGTTCATGACTTTATCGGTCTCATTTAGAGAAAAATAATGTTTTGATTGTTACTACATGAAGACATTAAGCAATGTTCAGGGAAAATATATGACAAAATGTAGTGTGTTTCTTTACTGATGACATTTTACCAGTGGAGCCTGCAATTGTATAAGAATACCTTGGGGAGGCTAGGATGCAAGGGTGGACACGTAGTGAGACCACGACCCTTTGCCTAAGAATATGGCTCTTGTGACTCATTGTCAGGAAACCAAGATCTTTCGGTTTCAATAATGACAATGACTTTGTCCTGAGTCATCCACAGTTTTGCCCAGATGTTTCTATGACTAAGCGCTTAATTTTTCACCAAGAACATTTCAGCAAAACAAACATATAGCATGAGATCTTTAGATTAATTTATAAATGCCTATGTGAACATAAATGAACAAATGACGATAGCTTCTAAACCACGGCTGTAAACGTGTGTAGATTCACTCTACAAAATGATGGAGGCCATCGGTGTGTGACTAAAGACTTCCTCTGACTGACTTTGAGTAGGTGTAGCAGGGACTACCAGTCACCAGAAGCTTAAAGGCACAGTTCTATTACACCAGTCACTGGGCTTATTGTACAGCCATTTCTAGCCATGTAGATTCCCTTCCCTTCATTCCATAAGACAGGAAACGCAAGGATGTGTCCCGCTGGCTGCATGCTTAGCAATGCTAGGGGCTGTCACTGTTGGCTGTCTGGTGTCCTTTCTAAGGCAGCTTGTTCAGGGACTGGGTGATGTTGAGGAATATGATTCTTTCAAGTCAGTAGTGTTATAATCAGTAGGGAGATAATGCATTCTTCTGAAATGAGTTTAGAAATTGTATTTCCGGGCTACGCAAATGTTGTGTGCTCCTCAAGCTTTTGTGTTGAGTCATCTTTCTGGCAGGTGATGGATGCAATTATGAAAGTGGTAGAAGCTGCAGTAGTATGACCTAAAACCCCTAAAATTGGAAAGCAAGATAAATGCTTCTCCTTTAAGTTGGTCCCTCCAGGATTTTGGTCACAGTCACACAAAGGCAGTTAATAGTAAGTTGTGAGGGCATTTGCAAATACAAGTCTTACAATTAAAACGTTGCCTGAGAACAAAGATCAGCTGTATGCCCTTAGTGTGGTGTGGAAAGCGTATAAACTAAAACAAATGCAATCACTTTGGAAGACTGTGGCTTAAAATTGACAAAATACCCAGCAATGATGTTTACTGGAATCTGAATTATTAGGCAAGGATAGGCCAAATAATTCTTGAGGATTATTACAGTCCAAACAGCGATGTTTGTTTGCAGAACACTAATAGTGGAGAAATTTTAGCCCCAACCAGTACTCTACAGAGTTTACAATTAACTAACAAGATTCACAGAAACTCCTGAAGGAAAGCAATAGGTATGCAAACCCAAGAGGAACATTACTGGAACCTATTACATTGAAAAAGAATAGCTACAAACTTCCATGGTGCTTTTCAAGTCAGCTGTCAGGATGCAAGCACTCTTGTTTATTTGATGTTTATTGACATCTGGTCTTGAGAATTATAGGACGGAGTCATCAGAAAGTGCAAGGTTTTCTTCTTTCTTGTCCTGCATCATTATATTTGATTGGTGGAGATTATATAGTATACAAGCCCTTAGAGTGCTTCCTGCTATAATAGTGTTGGATCAGAGGCTGCGTGTCTACCTGGCTATTCAACATAATACCTTAGAACTAGGAATCTTAATTTTCAAGAGAATGTAGCTCTGTCTAGAATGTGAAACACTTCACAAGTGAGCGATTCCTACCCTCCCATCATTTGCTCACTATACTAAATAAAATACACAAACATGAAGAAAGCATGACTCCTCACTGATTCAGAACAGCATTCTGGAGAGAAGGCATCATCTTGTATGCATTCTAAAAAAAACCTTTTGGATGGCAATAGAATAGATTCAGTCCTATAGAGCACAAGATTAATTAAATATTTAATTGACTGAAACAAATAGAGGCTAAGCATGGAAGACATACCCCTTTCTTCTGCCCCCACCCCACTACCGCCCATCACTCTCCCACTACTCTTGGTACAAACTACAGGGAGAGCTGGAAAATTTGCCCCTGACGCTGAGGAACTCACCCAAAGAGACTAGCTAGGGCCAAAACTCATGGACAAAGTAACGTGATGGGTACAAGATGATCAGCCCCCAAAGAACATCCTGAAAATAGTGTTAAGAGTTCTAGGTCCAAGCACTGGGGTACAACAACGTGTGCTTTTTATGGATTCGGTGAGCTTATCATGACATGGGCTGTTGGTGACTGACTCAAGTAAATAAGAAGCCAACTTGGAAAGCTGTGGTACAGGCAGCAGTGGACTGGGAGAATGGCTGCAGGTGGGGTAGGGTAACTGAAAGTGAGAGTGAGTGACAGTGCTCGCCATCAGGACAGTCTTGTGTGTGGGGATGGGGGGGCTGTGAGAGGGGAGAGCTGAACATCTTTTCCAAAGATCAGTTTCTGTCTCTATTCACAGGGAAATTCCAAACTGCAGCTAAGATAACCATAACAGTTTTCTATATCATTATCTGGCAAAATTATCTGTTTTATTGTCTGCTTTGGCTATGCAGGTAATTTGAAGTTGCCTAAACCTCTTTCTTCTTTTTAAAAACCTACTTTCAAATGTTTTTAGACTAGAGTGTAATTGCATCATTTCATTCTTTCCTTTTTTCTCCCCCCAAGTCCCCCCATAAAGTTCTTGCTCTCTTCAGCATTCATGACCTCTTTGTTTTCATTTCATTAATTTTTAAGAACTCCCCCAGTAGATTGCACATTTGGAATTTCACTATCTAACTTTATTTTTAAAGTTACTGAAATGAGTCTCGGTGGGTATCAATTGCAGCAATTTCTTCCATTTTCAGAATTCTTTGAAGTGAATGGAAATTGTAATTGCTTTGGACACGGATTTAGAGACACACTCAGGTTTCATAAATGGATTAAAATTCATGGAGAAACCACAAACGACTCACAAAGGTCTGGCATGTGAAGGTATTGCGTAAAAGGAGGAGTCAGATTTGCATAGACACTGAAGTCCAACTAGGACTGCTCTGATTTTTATCTTTGTCCTTCCATTTGTTGCTTTATTGTGACAATATTTAGCATATTTCTCATTTTAATCATTTTGAAATGTTTAACTGATAACTGACAGACAAAAATAGAAGTGAGAGATAATAACAGCACACTATGTGAATTCTAGTTGTACCCGTTGTCACACGTGACAAAATTTATGTATCATATACATACATACACATGTGCATAAATGTATGTCCATATATACATGCTATGGTTTCCAATTTTATTATAGTTCCTTTCTGTGGGTAAACTGATTTGCTTTAGTAAGGTATTTTGAGTCCTTACTCAGTATCCTTTGTTTATGTATTCTAGGTTTTTGCTGTGTGGTTACTAGTCCTATAAAATATGGTGGATTATAATAAGCTATTCTGAAATGCTTCCAACTTAAAACAATAATAAAGTATGAAAATTGATGAGCAAAAGAAGTAACAACAATTTTCTCTGTATTTCCAATAACATTACATGCACTCAGTGGGTTATATTTACATATGTATTCAAATGGATTATATTTATATGTATATAGAAAGACTATATTTATATGTATTCACAAATACATAATATCCATACAATAACGATTGGTGAAAAAGAGGCCTTGACTGTGAAGGGGAGGGAAAGGAAATATAATGGAGGCCGTGGAAGGGAAAAAGGGAAGGAAGAAATATTGTAATTAAAATACAATCTCAAAAACCTTTGTTGGTGGGGTTAGGAGGCAGCATTTGCTCCAAGCATAGTAAGCTAGAGTCCAAACCTTCTGCAGCTGATACCACCAGCTAGAAAACAAAATAAAAACAGTAACATCAAAAGTAACTTGCCCTCACATTTTCTTTACACTTAAATTTTTATGTCATTTTATGTCTTATTTTTTTAGCTGTCTTGGCCCATAAGTGTAGTTAATTTTAGTTCCTTTGATTATAATATTCATGTTAAAGTTATGAATGGTTCGTGTCTGTCTTACAATAAAGAATTCTGAGTTTATGTGTAAGATTTCTCTTGCCATAAATTTATACTTTGTCATCACTAACGGTTTTTTGGATTTTTTTTTCTTTTTGGTTTTTCGAGACATGGTTTCTCTGTATTGTTTTGGAGCCTGTCCTGGAACTCACAGAGATCCACCTGCCTGTGCCTCCCAAGTGCTGGGATTAAAGGCGTGCACCACCAGCGCCCTGCAGTTTTTGGATTTTTTGTTTGTTTGTTTTCAGAGCTGAAGACCAAACCTAGGGCCAAACCCAAGGCCTAGTGCTTGCTTGGCAAGTGCTCTATCACTGAGCTAAATTCCCAACCCCCTTACTGACACTTTTTAAAGTGGTATTGTAACCTGTAGCTTATGTCACCATGACATAATTTTTTTTAAGTGGAACCACGAGATCATTATCAATCTCTATCTGCCTGTTAGCATAATCTTTCTAAGACCCGTGCATACTGTAGTGCGTACCAAAATTCCATTCCTTCTCGTACACACTTTACATGTGCAATTTCAGTTTGTACATCGACTCATATGCTTGTTTCTTTTTAGTCATGCTTCAGCGAACACTGCCAAACAAATACTAATTTGAGTCCTTTCTTTATTCTCTTACAAGTAGAACGACTACAAGTGCAATTACAGGTCCTATTGGAACTCTGTGGTTAATTTCTCAAGGGCTCCCAGGTTTTGTGCAGCAGCATCCTTTCACGTCCTTCACGGGTGTTCCGACTTCTTCACATCCTCGAAAGCAATTGTTTTCCTTTTTCTCTTTCTCTGTTGTATCCTTCCCAGCAGCTATAAAGTAAGGGGGCCTCGTGACTTTATTTCCACCTCCCTCATCACAATACTAATCCCAGTTTATTTGTAAAAACCGTGTTCAGTAAGGCATGTTTCTCAATGTTCATTTTTGGTATTCTATTAAGTGCGCTACTTTATAATATTGCACCAATATTTTAAATGTCCTTTATAGGCAAGAATAACCTTGTTGTCATTCTTGCCTATAAAGCCAACAGTCAGCAGCATCTTAGCATAAATACACAGTTGTAACTTTTAATAGAGTGCAAACACGTACCAGGCATATAAAAACAGACAGTAGGTACCGCCTGCGCTGCGGCCAGAGATGCTGTCGCGCCGCGGTGGCGCTCGGCCGCCGGAGCTCCGCAATGAGGGCGTCCAGCGAGCTGAAGGTGAAGAGAAGACATTAGCAGGGGATGTGAAAACAGTCCTCCACGAACTGCACCGAAAAAGCAGCTGCCATCTATTCCCAAAAACGCTCTGCCCATAACGAAGCCTACATCTCCAGCCCCAGAAGCACAGTCAACAAATGGCACCCATGCTTCCTACGGACCCTTCTACCTGGAATATTCGCTTCTCACAGAATTTACATTGGTAGTGAAGCAGAAGCTACCAGGCATCTGCGTGCAGCCATCGTATCGCTCTGGATTAGCGTGGTTTGGTGTAATATTCATACGACACGGGCTGTGTCAGGATGGTGTGTTCAAGTTTACGGTGCATATTCCTGATAACTATCCAGATGGCGACTGTCCACGCTTGCTGTTTGACATTCCCGTCTTTCACCCGCTAGTTGATTCCACCTCAGGAGAACTGGATGTGAAGAGAGCATTTGCAAAGTGGAGGAAGAACCATAATCATTTATGGCAGGTCTTAATGTACTCAAGGAGAGTCTTCTACAAGATCGACACAACAAGCCCCCTAAACCCGGAGCTGTATGTACTGTATGAAAAAGACATTCAGCTTTAAGAGTAAAGTTGGCAGTGTTAAAGTATGTACTGCTCGTTTGCTTGACCAACCAAAAATAGAAGACCCCTATGCAATTAGCTTTTCTCCATGGGACCCTTCTGTACATGATGAGGCCAGAGAGAAGATGCTGACTCAGAAAAAGCCTGACGAACAGCACAATAAAGGTGTTCATGTTGCCGCCTGTCATGGGTAAAGCCTGGCTCAGTACAACCTTTCAGTAAAGAAGAGAAACAGTAGCAACGTAAGAGAAGGTGCATCTGGTACACCATGCACTTGCCTGCTGGACTCTGGCCTAGTTAGAGCTGACTAATGGCAAAGGACCACCTGAAGAGTGAACCAGGTGAGCAGTGACTGGCTATCAGTGTTGTGTATGCGTAGATTCTGACAGCAGGTTGTGGAGACCTCTTACTAAGTAATGCGTTACTTCTGACAGAAGTGTCAGGGTGCTTCCAGTTCAGTACTCCAAATTATTGGGGACCTTGAGGCTTAACTATTTTTCTGAATATGTTAGAGGTGAGCAGAAAGAAATGAGCACTGTGTAGTAGTTCGAAGTTGGTGGTTTCGGCTGTACATATATGTAAGTCGTGAAGAATGGTGTAGAGAAGAGATTCCAGAGTGCAGCACTTCCAAGTACAAGACTGGCTTTCTGGCTTCAGCTTGCTGACTTGCTGTAAATGTCTATCTCAGAGCATTACGAAAGTAGGCAGAACCAGGATGCTTGTTCATAGGTGTTTTTTTTTTAAAGCAAATTACTGTATTTTTATGGCAGGAGGAAGAAAAAGTGTTCAAACGGTTTCTAATGAAGTCAGGTATTTAAATGGTGAATGACCGATGTGTTAGTAGAGATGAAATAAACCAATAAATGATTGATTGTCATTTATGCAGGAAATTAATGTTCTTTTTCAGTATAACTAAACTGAGACTAATTTACAGGTGCTTTATTGAAAAATACACATATTTTCATATAAAATTACAGTAGCGGTACCAAGAGGTTTTTCCAAGTACTCTGCACAGCACTACTCTAGTGGGCAGTGCAAGGTCTACGCTTTAGAGCAGTATGAAGTCACCTAGTAACTTTGCTTATAATGATCCAATTTACAATTGAATTTTCTCCTTAGGATTATTAATCCAACTTAAAAACAACTGGAACAATAATGATTAATAAAGACATGTGTAGATAATCAGTAGCTGTTAAATAATTTTCAATTTGTATAAATGGTACTACTAATAAAAACCTGAATTCTCAAAAAAAAAAAAAACAACAGCAACAGAAAAACAGACAGTAACAAAAGACATCTAATACCAAGGTCATGTCAGAGTTCCTCAGAAACTTTCTTTTTTTTAAATAAAATTTTATGTACATCAACTAACTATTAAGTGCATCAATACATAGAAATGTAAACTTATGTGAGCTTTCTTTTTTTAATTTTTTTATTTAATTTAAATTAGAAACAAGTTTGTTTCACATGTCAATCCCAGTTCCCTTTCCCTCCCTTCCTCTCCCACTCCCCTTCAGCCCTCACCCAACCCTCCTCCAGTCCCCACTCCAAGGAGGGTGAGGCCCTTCATGGGGGGGTCTCAAAAGTCTATCATATGATCTGGGCCAGGGCCTAGGCCCTTCCCCATGTGTCCAGGCGGAGACAGCATCCATCCACGTGGAATGGGCTCCCAAAGTCCATCTGGATGACAGGGCTAACTGCTGATATATTGCCTGAGGCCCCAAGGGATGCTGAGGCCTCCTCACTGACACCCACGTTCAGGGGGTCTGGATCAGTCCCATGCTGGCCTCTCAGCTATCAGTGTGGGGTCTGTGAGCTCCCCTTTGTTCAGGTCAGCTGTTCTCAGAAACTTTCTTCTTCGCCTGTTTTAGGACATATGTAACATGTTTCTAATTTTCTGAAAGGTTCTAGACAACTCTATTAAGACTTTTGCCTTGTATTCCTGTTCTACTAGAAGACGCATCACCTTGTCTTTTAAACGTAGTAATTGTATTTCAAAATTGCTTGAGGATGTTTTGATGGCCTGCATTGAATATTGATTTGACAACTCTGTACTCACCTAGGAGGCAAGTCACCTAGCGCACCTGGAGGGTTATCTTGATGGAGTTTACTGAATTGGAAGAGCCACTGTAAAGAAGGGAGCGTTGTACAGTAGGCTGGTGTCCTGTACTGCATAAGAAAGAAGGAGACTGAGCAGGGGTGTGCATCTCTCTTCCCGGCTGTGGATGCGATGCGACTGTCAGCCTGACTGTCGGCCTTGGGCTTCTGAGCCTTGACTTCTCTTTCCTTCCTTAAGTTCCTTTTGTCAGAGGATTTTGTCACAGCAGGGAGAAAGGTAACTGTCTTGCTAAGGTTTCTATTGCCGTGAAGAGACACCATGACCGCAGTCACTCTTAAAAAGGAAAAACATTTCATTGAGGTGGATTACATCTTCAGAGATTTAGTTCATTATCACTGTGGTGCAACTTGGTGGTGTGAAGGAAGACATGGTGCTGGAGAGTAGCCAAGTGTTCTATATCTTGGCTTTCAGACAACAGGAAGTGGTCTATCTCACTGGCTCTGGCTTCAGTACATATGAGACCTCGAAGTCCACCTCCACAATGGCACACTTCCTCAAACAAAGCCACATCTCCTAATAGTGTCACTCCATTTGGGGCCATTTTATTTCAAACCACCACAGTAACTAATACAGATGATATCTGTCAATGTATTTGTAAGGCAACCACAACAGTAACTAATACAGATGTTATCTGTTAATGAATTTGTAAGGCACAAATAAAAAATATTTGTCTAACAGCTAGAGCTATGGCTCACCAGTTAGGAATACTGCCTGCTATTGTAGAAGACTTAGATTCTATTCCCAGAACCCACATGACAGCTCACAATCATCTGCAACTCCAGTTCCAGGGGATCTGATGACTTTTCTGGCCTCTGCAGACACCAGGAACACAGACATATGTGAAGGAAAAACACCTATACACTTGAAATAATAACTCTAAAAAATTATATTTAAAACATTTATATATCTTCAAGCCTCTCTTTGTAGGTTTTTTATTACTTTCTTGTGTTCAAAGTATAAAAAATTAGACTTTATTATGCAAGCCAACATAAGAATTTATGATCATCCCTAAACATAAGCAAGATGATGCTAAAAATAGGTTATGTAAATCACCTGGTAATTAACCTATAATTTATGCACCCAGTAATTAAACACACTAAACTCTGTACTCAGAATAGAGACTTGTGGGTAATATGTTTCTAATACAGTAGTAATAAAAAGTTTGCATAAATTATTTCCCATTAAAATATACATTCACTTGGTGTCTAATTATTTCCTCATTTGTCTTAGCATAGAGAATAAAATGAGTGACAACATGACAAAATTACTTTTAGTAGCCCAGTGGCTATGCAGCATTGATTTCTCACGTTGGGACCACATCCCATGAAAACTTGTATAGTTGAAGAGCAATGGGTGTATTCCTGGTTTTCAAACAGGAACCATTAAAGCCCAGAATTGCCAGCTTATCCTAGAGGGTTTCCCCTTATCTGTTGCAGCATCCGAGCCACTCAGAAGCATTGATATGGGGCTGCCAGGAGCCTGAGGAGACCCTCGCCAGGGATGGGAGGCTGGAACAGCCACCCCACTTCCCACTGAAAACAGATCCAATCCCACAAAAGGTAGACGCGGAGGATGCTTTCCCAAACATGCCTCACAAGCAGGTTTGTGTGGCAAGGAGCGGTGTCTGCAGAGGGATTCCTTGGCAGCCCTATCTTTGGGAAACAGGGGACAGGCTTTCTTTTCTTATTAAGATAATGATGAAAAAACATGAAGGCTTCCTGCTGAGTTAAAACCCCTCTAGTGGAGTAACATGTAAGAACGCCCTTCACTATTCTCCAAGAATGATTACCAACATTCACGAAATGGAAATCGATAGAAGGTCACCCAAAAGACAGAGCATAGGCAGAAATAACTAAAATTTGGTAAACGTTGTCTTTACTCTGGCCCCGACTACTCCTGTTTATGCCAATGAGAAAATAGGTCTTGAACGTGTGTAAATGTCATGATGCTATGGCAGCATGTGTACTCGTATTCAAAGGACAGCAAAACAGGTAAACACAGACAACAACAGTCTTGCTGAGAGTGGCCTCTGCCTTCGCTCCTGTAGGACAGAGTGGTGTCTGATTGCAAAGCACTTAACCCACAAAGTAGGATGAAGAACCGATAGGCCTTTTCATGATGCTTCAGGGACATACCATTACATGTCCTAGAGATGAGTGACATCTAATTGACCCTCATGACCCACAGAGAAGGGTGTATTACTCAGGAAAGCCCATATGCAACTTTTCTTTCTTTTAGTAATAAATCAGTCTTCAGTTCAAGACTGGGAAACCAAGCAGGGCAATGCACAGCAGAGTCCTCCACTATTTTCTCGCCTCTTAATTACAATGACCCCAGGGGTTCTGCTCTCAGGTTCCAGGGAAATCTGAGTCAGTGTAGACACGCTTGCAGATACACTGGAAAAGCAAATCAGAAAGTGGTGAATAAGAAAACAGCTCACTATGGAATACCTAAGAGGTTCTCTGTCAAAGAACAAAGGACAGAATACTTAACCAGTAGCATACCGTGTAGATTTCTCATTGCCTAAAAGTCAAAATGAAATAAAATAAATTTCAAAAACCCAAAATCAGGATGAAATGACAGACTCTGGAGATGCACCATGGAAGGCCTCACCCTCCCTCCCTGGGGATCAGAGTGGAGATTGGGTGGGGGACTGGGGGGGTCTGGTGGGGAGAGTAAGGGAGGAGGGGAGGGAGAGGGAGCTGGGGTTGACATATGAAACAAGCTTGTCTTACTTAAATAAGAAAATTATTTAATTAATTAATTTTTAAAAACCCAAAATCAAAACTCATGTGTCCCAAGCATTTGCTTCACTTGCAGTATTAAGTTTTGTCTTTGTAAATTGTTTGGACACTGCAAGCAGAACGCTATTCATGTGATTCCATTACTTTACCGTTTATAACATGTATAGTAATGACTACAGTAAGTACATCTTTCACTATGTCCTACTTCATGTTTATGTTGTATATACTGCTAGACCTGACACTGAAAGATTGTTCTCATCTCCCTTCTCTGCTTTCAGAAAAGAGACAAAAGGTAAATAGGCCCCATTTTAATATAGAAATAAAACTCAGAAGTCACTTTACATATGAACAAGAAACTTGACATTCTTATAGGGAATCTACTGCTTACTAAACTCAAAGGTACTATCTTGGGTTCATCTGTGGCATCAGTTTTCACACACAATGATTAACCCTAGCTTCAGGTTTTGAAAGCTTTTATTTACCAGCTGTCTATGACAATGTTTCCCAGACCTTTATGCTCAGGTCAGCAAAAAAGCTTTCCAAGTTCCAGTACTCAGTTAAATGACAGCTGACAGCTTTGAATCATACAGGTTCAAGTCAAGACCCTAAACTGGGCTCAGGTCAGCCAGGTGTTGGTAGAGTTTATGCTAAGCAGTCCTTTATGCTAAGCTGGACAAACCCTTGTGGTGTAACCACCCATCCCAAGTTATAACCAAATAAAACCCATCACTCTTGTGTTCACCTGAGATCTGAAATGTTTGTAGGGCTCAGTAGAGAAGGCTCACCTCTCCTCCTCTGCAGGGCCTTGTCCTCCGTGAGATAACTTGACATGTGCATATGCTCTACCTCATCAGCTCCAGCCTTGTGTCACAGCAACTTTGAAATAACTGAATTTCTCACAGGGATGCTTCCATCTCTAAACAAGAAAAGTGGGATCTGCCATTCCTTCATAATGCTTCAGAATTGGTTGTCCACCCTTCCTGGCCAATCAAGCTAATAAACCAGTCTAGAGTCAAGGAGCAAGTAATCTCGATACTTGCCAATAAACCTAAGGAAGACTATTCAGCTATGATCAACCATGATAGCTGATGGACCCAACTGTGTTTATATTATCTGTGTCTTGCCTAGATCTCTCTAACAATCCTATTAGAGAGTTTACTTTCAGAACCAGATCTGAAGCTGTGAGGAAAGCTAAGTTTCCCTCAGCAGGCATCCTTGTAGTTTTGATAGAGAGCTCATGTGGTTTGGAGAGAAAGCTCTTGGTGTGTTCTTAAGTTCTCTCAGAGACTCAACTACTAGAGCTGAGCCAAATGTTACCAACTATGCATAATTTGTTCTACCTTGAAGGGTAGGTATGCTACCAAGCTTCTGCATCCAAGTGGAAGAGCCATTCTTTGATAACTTAGACAAGTCCTGGGTACATTGTAACGTGGGCAGAAGATTCACCAGGGTCAGGACACCTCTACTACACACTTGTAGAGAACATTTGGGCATCATTCAGAAAATCCTCTGAGAAAGCCCCTGTGGGCCTGTTGATTATATCCTGGTCCTAGTAAAAAATGTAGAATGGTCCTGAGGGACAGTAGAAATAGGAACTCCTCCACTAAGAAGAATTTGAAGTGCTTAAACATTCCTTGATGTCTACAGTAAATATTTCCATTAAGCTACATAAAGTGGCTGATACTTGAGTAGAGACGAGGAGAGTATGTCTGTTATTTGGAGAATTGTCCCTGGTCCATCCTGATACACCATGTACAGTTGTACAAGTGGAAGTAACAATTCAGCAATCTAGCTAGGCAGGACCATCAAAGCTGCAAACTTCTTACCGAAAAAATTTCAGGTCAGTCACCTGTAAGGAAGGTGTTGTCTAAAAGCAAAAGAAGCATGTAACTCACAGTTGAGTGCAAAATGATTGCTTGTCAAATATGACTTGAGTTGCTGTATAGGTGAGGGTTATATGTTCTGCGTTTTCTTCATTATACCACAGTGAACTTGTTACATGCAGGATTAACACTGAGATTCTGGGACTGTACCTGGAATTTCACTTACTGGAAAATGAACAGAAGGTTTCTGATGACAAAGGGAAAGGTAGAGTACCACCAGCCCTGTATACTGATTCCCTCAAAATGAGCCCTAGTCTCCCACATTTTAATTCAACACCTTGAAGCACATTGACTACCTGAAAATGGAATTCTCCAAGTAACTACAACAACCCATGCGAACAATATCATCCTATAAAAATCAATTGATAAAACAATTATCAGCAAGAACTATAACCTAACTTCTTTAATCTAGTGAAAATTTTGCTTTAATAGCTGCAGAAGTGTTCATCCTGCAAAAAAAATTGTAGTCATAATTCATTAACAACTCTTGGCCAGCAGGATCCATCTAAAGACAGAATTTAATAGTCACTGAAGCAAAAATATCACATCACACACTGAAATCAGGTCCATTCCTGCACTCCTGGTAATACAAACAAGAAAAGAATGCGATGAGATGTAAATAAAACAGAAAATCCATCATTATTTCCAAGTGATACTATCAAAATGACCAGCAAATAATAGCGATGGAAAACTCTCCTGATCAGAAAGGGATAAGAGAAGTGCATGTGTCTAAGAGAGACAAGCCGGGTCTGGAGTCCTCCCTGGTGCCATCAGACATGATTAAACTAGGCAATGCACATAGAAAGCCATCGTGGCTTGCCAGTCTCAAAATGACCAAAAAAAATCTCACTTTATTATGTTCCTCATCCTAACAAAGAAATTTTTTTCTAGCACCTTAGGAAGTTGTTACATGGAAACCTGAATGGCATTAAGACAAATAACAAGAATTCTCGAGAAAAACAAGGTCACAGGGCAGATGAAAACTGCAAAGCAATATTGAATATTAGAGATCAATTTGAGTTTTTGCTAAAAGAGAATGAGCAAGAAATGAAAAAATTTGGAACAAATCAGTAGGTAGCTGTAAAAGATAGCAAAATTGTAGAAAACAATGTTTCATTTAAAAATGTTTAAATTGGAAAAAAAAAAAGGAAAGAACCAGGAGACTGTAAAAAGGAAACTGGGATAGGAAGGAAGCAATTCAACAGGAGAAAAAGGAAGCAGAAGTAGGATGTGAGAATTCTGTGTGGTGGGCAGAAAAGTGACTCCCAACGATGTCTCCACCCCAATGAAAACGTTGCCTGGCAAAGCACGGGGACTTGAGGGATGTCAGTACGTGAAGGGGGTTCCATGAGGGCACTCAGTGTCCTGTAAGACAACAGATGCAGAGGTCAAAGCACAGGGACTTTAGAGATGTCAGTATGTGAAGGGGGTTCCGTGAGAGCACTCAGTGTCCTGGGATATAAGACACAGATGCAGAGGTCAAAGCACAGGGACTTTAGAGATGTCAGTATGTGAAGGGGGTTCCGTGAGAGCACTCAGTGTCCTGGGATATAAGACACAGATGCAGAGGTCAAAGCTGCTGAGCAGGGCCATGAGCCATGGAATGCAATCAGGCTCAAGATGCTAGAGGCAGGCCCAGCTGAAGGGAAGTAGACCAATAGAGACATCTATCTTGCCCTCGCCACTTCCTGTATTCCTTTCCCCTACACCCTAGCCACTTCCTACACTCCTTTCCCCTGACTTCCTACTGCCAGGAAGTAAAAAGCAGTCTCTACACATTGCCATCACCACAATATTCTGTCCAAGCACATGGGACAAAGGGACCACAGAGTAAACCTTCCAAAGCCATGAGCCCAAACGAATACTTCCTCCTTTAAGTTGTTTGTTTTGAGGGGCTGGAGAGATGGCTCAGTGGTTAAGGGCCTGCTTCTGGCCTCTACATGTGTGTGGTACAGAGACAGATGCATGTAGACATCACACACACACACATTTTTAAACTGAAAAAAATACCTTAAAAGTTGTCTAAGTCTTCTTAGTAATAAACTCAAGTCGTACGTGTTAGACTCTTCCTTTGCCATCCTTAATACGTCATTCACACTGGAAGTACATTCATTTTTTAATGAGTGGGGCTAATGATTAAGAGATTACCTTGGGTCTCAGAAGAGACTTAGGATTTGGGACTTCTGAACAGTGTTGGGACTGTGAAAGACTGTTGTAAAATAATCTTGTACACTGTGAAGATTTGTCACTCAGATTGGTTTAATAAAAAGCTAAATAGTCAGCCAGAGGGCAGGTTGGAAAGAATGCAGAACCTTTAGGAAGCAGGTCCTGGCAGAGGTGTGTAGGTGTCCGGAGACCAGGCCATTTTAGGAGACGGGTCCTGGCAGGAGTGTGCAGGTCCTTGGAAACCAGGCATTTTATATCACTCTTGGTGCCTCCTGTGTTGCCTTGTTCTTTGTACCCTCTCTGCCAACGTGAAAGGACCCACCACCAAGGATGCCGCTGTTGTGCCTTCCCACCGTGATGGCTGTGTCCTGTGAAACTGAGTCAAAATAAACCTCTCCCTACACGTTGTTTTGGCCCCTCCAACAAGTAATTGACACAATGACAAATCTGAGGCCATGTCCTTGTATCTTGCTTAGTGCGGTTATTGACTGGAGTGTTTGGTAGAGGGTGAGTCCTCACATTTTGCTGTGTTTACAATTATGTCACCTGAAATAACACATTATTCTTTCTTACCTTATGTCTGTAATTTTTCTCCCCTTAATACATCTAGAAGACTTTTTAGTATAATGTTGAGTAGCCCGGATAGAACTGATTTTCCTTACCTCTTTCCCTATCTTAGGAAGAAATATTTTGTAGTTCCCTATTAAATATACATTATAGCTTTGTAATGGAGTGTGTTTACATGATGATGGTGATCTCAAAGCTTTCTTCTTAGAGTTTTATGGTGATGGGCTTTTGTTGAACACATTTCTTAATTTATTTAGAAGGTCCTGTGTCTAAGCCAGTGATGGCAATCAGCTTCCTAATGCTCACCTTGCATCCTGGGACATATTTGTCTTATGTGAAGCATGCCTTGGGGGTATTTATTGACTGGTTAGAGAATGTCAGGAATTTTTATCTCAATTTAAATTAGCAGTATTAGCTCATCATTTCTTTTTTTAAAAAAGTGCCTTTGAGGACCGGGTGTTGGTGGTACACACCTTTAATCCCAGCACTCGGGAGGCAGAGGCAGGTGAATCTCTGTGAGTTCGAGGCCAGCCTGGTCTACAGAGCAAGTTCCAGGACAGCCTCCAAAACAATACAGAGAAACTCTATCTCGAAAAATGAAAAGAAAAAGGAAAAAAAAAAGTGCCTTTGGGGAGATAGAAGTGATGTCATTGGAAACTTAATGAAATGAGCTAACAAGTTTTGAATTAGGTCCTTAAATGCTTATAAATTTGGGTAATTATGGACTTGTTTTTTGTTTGTTTGTTTCATTGAAGACTTAACAGAACTTTATCCGTATTAACCACTTTTAAATGTGGTTTTGCTTTGGTGTTTTTTGTTTCTTTGTTTCTTTTTATACTATTTTGTCTCTCCCAGATTTCCCTCTAAACTGTCAGTCCTTTCCTTTTCTTCTTACATTTGGCTTATTTCTTTTTAGCTTAAAAAAAGTTTATTTCACTGACTTCTGTGTTATTCTTATTTTCTAGCTATTCTCCTGGGCTACCGTTTCTTCTGCATCAGGACCACTAAGTTTACAGAGGAAAGTGAAGAGACTGAGGAAGCATAAGGGAAGCTTGTGACTGAGGAAACTCGCGGTGCCTAGAGCCCTGAGTACAGGGCCAGAGGCCAAAGCACAGCTGGAATGACCCTGGAGTCTGACAGTGTCACGGAAGAATCACAGTACCCAAAAAGGACAAAAGAGGAGAAACCAGCAGCGAACTTAGGGGGTAGGACACAAGTCAGTCAACATAAGAATAGAAGGCATAAAAAGTTTGAACAGAGAATGAACGAATTTTCTTTTAGTTTTACATACATAAAATTGGATTCCCAAGAGAGTTTAACAGAGAAGAGGGAAGAATTTAAGACAAGTCCCACAGATATGCGTTTGTTTTGGTAAACAACAATCCAGAGATATAACACACTTAATGAAATTCAAGTAACATAAATTCTAAGAAACAACTACATAACCACATGGTGATCCATTGGATATAAACAACAACAATAACAAAAAAAAAACAACGAGAATGAAAGAAATTAGCAAGAGAAACAAGAAAAATCTAGCTCCACTTCATTCAAGATAATAATAAGGAAAATGTCATTCTTGACTTCACAGCATGAACAAAGTATGTCCTAAGACAATATGCCGTTAGGGCTGTGTATTAGTTATGGTTTCTATTGCTGTGAAGAGACACCATGACCACAGCAACTCTGATAAGGAAAACATTTAATTGGATCATCTTGCTTACAGTGCAGAGGTTCAGTCCATTATCATCATGGTGGAGGGCATGCAGGCAGACCTGGCACTAGAGGAGTAGCCAAGAGTCCTTCATCTTACAGGCAACAGGAAGACAACTGTAGCCTGAGCATAGGAAACCTTGAAGCCTGCCCCCAGAGTGACAGACTTCCTCTAACAAGGTCATAACCACGCCAACAAACCATACCTTGCTATGAGATTATGGGAGCCAACTACGTTCAAACTATCACAGGCTGAGAGGTTTTTTTTAAAATAAATTTGTTTATTGTAAGAAAGATAATCTGCAGAATAGGAAAATGAAGTGTAACCCCTTCACATACATAAAGGCTGATAAAATTAGTTATTGGGATGCTGCACTTCAAATAATAGGTCTTACGTTTAAGTTCCAGTATTTCTTACATTTCTCGGGGGAAAAAATAATGTTAGTCAGAGCTTGAATGTCTGTGACAGCAGTAAATATTCCAATGAATAGGAAGGCCAACGTCTGACTTACTTAAGGGACATCTGGCTATTTAAATCTAAGAGAAAAATCTGAATCACAAGGTTTATGACACATCTAATAAAAATAGCTTAAAGTGGGGTGTAGGCAAAAAAAATCTATTCCAGTTTTACTCGATCATATATGCGGTAATAGATGATAAGAGTCATTTGTGATAAGCTGAAATCAATTAGGAGCATGCATTGCCATTCTTAGGGATATGTATAAACTAAAGATATGTATAAACTTAAAACCAACGGGGGGAATAACAAAGTATAAGAGGCTAAGTATCTGCTTCTATAAAAACGCAACAAAAATGACTAAAGAAAAGTTATTAGAATCAGACATCACATCAAAAACTCAAGGTCTGGAAGGCAAAGTTGTGAGCCTTCTGGCAGTTTAATTCACCCCTAATCCCATCCTGTAACAACACAGAAGTTACAATCTAGAATGCTTCTCCCCCCATCCATGGGTAAGGCACTTAATCTCTAGTGTGATCCTGTTGGGAACCTGGCTGTACGAAGGGCCTTTAGGCTGGGAATGCTTTGTCCTCCTGGATGATGGATGCTGCTGTAAAAGGAGCTTGTGGGAGAAGACTCACTTCTTGCCTGCCACGTAAACACAGGACATCATGCTCCTGAAACACAGGACATCATGCTCCTGTCTTTTGCCACATCCAAACGTTAAAAGGATCCGCAGATGCTGGGTGTGGTGGCCACACTTTAATCACAGCACTTGCGGGGCACAGGCAGGTGGGTTTCTGTGACTTAGAAGCCAGCCTGGTTCACGTAGCAAGCTCCCAGTGTTGCAGTGTTTGTGTTCAAGGGACACTTACAGGGAAGCCTAGCGCTATGTTACAAAGTCTACATCTTCCCCTCACTTCATCTCATTGTTCAGGCATTGGATCATCTCCCATCCTCAAAACAAAAATGATTACAGCCCAAGATTCTGAAAGAGAAAGACTGTGTTCACATAGCTTTATTATAACAGGTTGTTAGGATTATCCCATGGGCTAGCTATCATTATAAAATCTTCTTGCCCTAATTTGAAGACTAAACTTTATCATATGCTATGAAAAAAAATGTAGTACATTTTCCATTTCAAGATTGCTTGTGGCTTCAGCATCCACAGTGACTCTTACACTGTGTCCCTGGTGGTCAAGGGTGGACTGACTGCTGGGTTTGTTTGAAGCTTTTCTCAGAATCACACAAATGCAAAGAAACCCACACTGAGACTGAAATGAAACGGTAAAGACCAAGACAGGGTCACAAGAGAACCCAAGTGAAAAGGCAGGTAAGGAAAATAAAGGCAAAGCAGCCCGGCAGCTACTGAAGAACAAATAATGATCCTGACACGCAATAAATGTCTTCAATTCTGGTTTCAGTAAAGAAGTGCTCAGCAGTTAAGAGAGTTCTTGCAGAGGACCTGATTTCGGTTTGTAGCACCCATGATGGGTGGCTCACCATCATCTTTATCTCCAATTCTAGAGAGCCTGATGCTTCTTCTGCCCTCCAGAGATCATTACACACACACACACACACACACACACACACACACACACACACACACACAAATAAAAATCACTTTTTTTGGAGACAGGTTTTTTCTGTGTAGCCCTGGCTGTCCTAGAACTCACTCTCTAAACTAGGCTGGTCTTGAACTCAGAGATCTACCTGCCTCTGCCTCCTGGGTACTGGGATTAAAGGTGTGCACTACAACTACCCAGTCATCAAAAAACATTTTTAAATGTGTTCATATGAATCAGGGGGTATTTACAAAATGATTTGTCTCTGGGATGGTCTTAGGAGTCTTAAAAAATGAAAAAAATTTTTAACAGTGGAGTAGACACATACTATTATTATATTCATACCATGGAATAGTGAGCACCAGTCAAGATATAGCTTTTGTTTCCTTAAAACAGGACTAGGTCAAAAGAGCAAGAAGATGTACTGACCAATTCTTTCCTCATTCAAATGACCTTCAGAAAGATAATATACGTGATAGGAAAAATAACCCCATCTTCTCAGATGGCTGCATGTATGTTTGAGAGCTAGTCTATATGTAACTCACTTGGCAGATGAGAATTTGGAGATAAGATCACGTTAAGGAACTGAGATGAGAAGCTAGGCAGGTAGTCCCAGGCCAGTCACAAGGGTCCTTTACTTGGAGCCTGAGGAGGTGTCAGAGATGCCATGCTGCTGACGTCAAAGATGGACTGTATGTGCCACAGCCAAGGAGTGCAGGGGCCTCTGGGAAAAGAAAAGAGAATAGAGTCTCTGCTAGAGCCTCAGGAAGGAAATGTAATCCTCCTGATACTTTTCATTTCAGCCCAGAGCTACCCATGCATCACTGAAAATCTCTAGCACTGTAACACAGTATGTTTGTCCTGCTTTAAGCCCTGCGGCTTCTGATAATTTATTATGGTAGAAACAATATAAGTGTACTTAAAAATATCTTTTCAATGTTCATGGTGTGCTTTACACTGTGGGTTGTAAATGATGTGTTCTCTATGGTGCCGGGACTGGATGCAAGACCTTGCAAATGCTAGGCAATCTCTCTGCCTACTGAGTTATACATATCCCAGTTATAAAAACTTTTTTGAGAGGCTGGAGAGATTTCTCCATTGGTGAAGTGTTTTTCCACACAGACATGAGGACCTGAGTTTGATCCCCAGGAGCCATATAAAATGCAATATGAGGTGGTGTGTATTTGTGATCTCAATGCTGGGGAGAAAGAGATGGGTCTCAAAAATAAGGTAGATGCCTCTGGACTTAACACACCACACACACATACACACACACACACACACACACACACACACACACGTTTAAAAAGTCAAAGCAGTAGACAAGAATATCAGCTGCAAAAGGAGCATGAACTTCAAGACAGGGCATAGGCATCAGCTTGGGTTGTGGACAGATTTACTGGACCTCCTAGACCTATGATTAAAGGGTTTCAGGACAAGAGGAGGGTAGACAGACCGGAGAAGAGTGGCTTCCTATACTCTTTATCCTTTACAACAGCTAGGCTGTGTGACTGTCTAATGGTTGTATGTCTAACATGGAATTTACCTATATTTGAACCAGCTTTCTGGAGCCTCAGCTTAAGTGACAGCCCACTTAGGAAGGAGATTCCAGCCCCAAGTGTTTATGAAAGAGAGCCCCAGTGGCAGAAACTGTTGTAAGAGAAGCTTCTAGAAGTTTTGTAGCAGAAGTAGGGTCTCAAGTACGAGGGACCCGTGTGCCATGTACTGCCTCCTGAAGCCCCCACAGTTGTCCATGGTCCACCAGTACCGCTCTTCTGCTATTCCCATGCAAATGCCAGCCCTTGGTGTCTGTCTCTAAGCACAAACAGCCAACAGAGAGCTGTAGCCAAGACCAGTTAAGTAAAGACATATTTGCC
Organism: Mesocricetus auratus; assembly: GCF_017639785.1. Taxonomy (NCBI): domain Eukaryota; kingdom Metazoa; phylum Chordata; class Mammalia; order Rodentia; family Cricetidae; genus Mesocricetus; species Mesocricetus auratus. The sequence goes on along the minus strand of NW_024429199.1, from coordinate 39,287,975 downwards.
CTTTTCTCCACATCTCTCTCCCCTGCTTACCTCTAACCCAGTAAGAGCTGAATCTCAGCTAGCAGAGGTGGGGGAGGGAATGACAGATCTGTGTCCAGTCTTTATTCCAAGTCCCTTGAGTCAGAAGCTTGCCCTACAACTGGGAAGATAAATGTTTCCTAAAATGATGGATTAGAAGTATAAACTTCACTAGCATTTAATAATGGCATGTGACATGACAATTATGGAATCTTCCAAAGCTGTCATCAAGGAAGGGGGGTGGGAAGTGATTTGACACAGGAAGCTTTAAAACTGTAATTGGAAAAAAGAACACTGAAATTTTAGACTGATAAAATATTACATATATATATTTGTAGGCGTATATGGAAGGGTCATGTGATTCTATGTAAGCAGGGAATGCAGTGTCCATTCTCCGAGACAGTAGAAGATAGAGCTTTCTACACCAAACGCTGTAGCTCAGACTCTTTATTCTTTAACCTTAGGCAATACACTAGCTACCACATTACACTGGATTTATTCACCTACAAAATGAATTCCCTTAAAGCACTGTCAGTTTGTTCAAGCTTTGAAAAGTGATCATAAAGCAGGTCCTTTTCATAGTGTTGATGTGAGGAGTAAGAGAAGGAACAAATACAGAGCCATCCTGTCTGATAGGTGAACAGTAATGGCTAGGGCTCACCATATAAGTGAAAGAACCTGACTTTGACCCCCAGAAGTCATATAGAAGCTGAGTGTAGTGCTAGATGCTTGTAGGAGATGGATCAATCATGGGGACTCAGAGCCAGACAACCTAGCCTATTCAGTGAGCTACACAACTCTAGGCCAGCCAGAGAGCTTGTCTCAGGAAACAAGCAAAAATAGTGGACAGCCCCTGAGGTCTCTACACACATGTCCATATATGTGCACCTACAATGCATGCACTCACATACACAAATGGGCATTCGAATGCACACCATGCATACACACACACACACACACACACACACACACACACACACACATCAATTACCAGGCGTCAGGAGCATTGCTGATCGAGATAGAGCACGCTGTATGTAAAGAAAGCAAGAGACCTGCAGGAATACCATGGGATGGGGAGAGAAAGTGTGCAAAGGTGTTAGCATGGCTGGGACATAAGCTTTTAAAGGGAAAGTAGGGATTGACAGGGAAATCCTTCATGCCCTACTTCAAATGCTACCAGAAAAAGTCTTAGACTGTTTACTTCACATCCAATACAAACCTCTTGATCCTGGCCACCTCCCCAAATCCAAACTCTCCCATTAGACTTGGATCCTTCACAGCTTGAGTTTGCTTGAACTGACTTTTGAACCTCCATGCAGTCCTTCTTATTTGAAGCCATCTTATTCTTCTTCTAAAATGTAATTTAGCCAGTATCATCACCATGAAGCCTTGCAATTCATTGTTATGATTATTCAACAAATATATTTTGAGTATTTTGCACATAATACCAAACAAGATGTGGGGTTGAAAACTTGAGGAGGAGTTCAGAAAGCAGAGACCCTTCTATAGAAGCAAAAATTCAATGAGAAAAGCTTCGTCAGACAGACAATTGCCAGGGTGGTAATATGACTGAGTTTAGAACAGGGCACTGAGGGAGTTCTGGACTCCAAACCCTAATGTCAAGAGTTTTCCTGACTCCCAAGATCCTCATATCCTCCTGTATTCTGAGTGCCTTCATTCATATTATTGGAAGTAAAAGGGAATGAAGGTAAATCAAAATGTATTTGGCTCCAAGGATGTTCCAGAATCTATAGTAAAGTACTCAACCTGAGCATAACCCAAGAACACATTTGCTTCTCTGTTCTTGTGATAAACACCGACTGTCTGGTTAGGGTTTCTATTGCTACAATGAAGCACCATAACCAAAAACCAAGTTGGGGAGGAAAGGGTTTACTTGGCTTACACACCAGCATTGCTGTTCATCACTTAAGCTTGAGAGCTTGAGTGGATAATGGCTGTTGTCATCATAGAATTCCCACCACAGGCAACAGACAGAGCTTTTATGGGCCAGCTGGGTCAATGCCAACAGATTTATCAATATAAAGCAGATGGCATCAGGCAGGTAAGTCATTGGCATCAAAGATGGCAGATACAGGCACCTTAGTACAATGAGGACCTCACTGCATTTAAGGACTTTGTTGATACAGTGGTGTTGCTGTCCTACACTATATGAGTAGACATCCAGAAGTATAAGGCCCAAGGATACACAGAGAGGATCTGTAGCCAGGATGCAGGCCAGTGCAGCCCAACTTGCAAAGTTGACCCATGTCAAAGCCACAAGATATTCATACAACCCCTGTTTATATTCATTGTGTTGCAACTCTCCCATCTCTTTATACTAGGGGACCCTGAGAGAGCTTGCATAGGGCTGTTGGCCCTCAGCTATGAAATCCAGACAGCACCAGTGCAGGAAGTAAGGCATCACTATTAAGGGAAACACCAAGCATAGCACTAAACCCAATGGAGTCTTCTTGGCCCTTTGAATTCTTTTGCCTCACAGTCTGGCAGACCACCTGCAAATACACTTAGCGTTCGGCTACTCCTGAATGCTTTTTCTACTGTGACTCTGGTCACCTTTGTAACCTTCAAATAGCTTCCCCAGTCTGGCTCTCCTCACTGCAGTGTGCAAAGTCATTCCTGTCTCTTTCTGGCTCATTTTCCATTTTGGTTTTCTATATTAAGCAGCCCTTTATCAAGTTACCTTACATATATATATATGTATATGTATATATGTATATGTATATATATGTATATGTATATGTGTATATATATACACACTGCCACCATCTTCTTGCACAGACTATGTCCTTATGGCAGTCCTTTTCCAAATCTTCTGGTGCACCTTCCAGTCACCAGCAACACAAACCCAGCACCATAAAATGTAAAGCAACACACGATTCTTTCCCCTTCTCAACCTCAGCTGCCACCATTCTCTCTGCTGTAGTTTGAGTGTGTCCCGGAAGTTCTCATGTTGCAGAGTTAATCTCCAAAGGTATATGTCAGTGGTATTTGGTTCAGAGTACCTGAGGCATAATTAGGATTAGATGAGCTCATAAGGGTGGGGCACCCATGAAGGCGTTAGTGCCTCTTTAAGATGAGAGAGATAGTTGGGCAACTTGATCTGTCTGCCATTTCATATTACATAAAGAAATCCTTCACTAGATGACAAGTAGATAACAAGCAGATGCAGGCCCCAAGCCCTTGGACTTCCCAGTCTCTAACACTGCCAGATAGATATACTCTCTTCTTTATCAGTTGCTTAGTTGTGAGTATTTAATTGTCATATGCATAACTAAATGGCCTAACACACTCTCTACTTGTTCTCTGACCAACACCCTCACCTCAGAGCCCCTGCTCTCTCTGTGATACTTGGAGGGAATTCTTTTCCTCCAAAATCCTCCAACTTAATCTCATTCTTTCTTCAGGTCTCTATTCATAAATCACCTCTCAGGAAGGTTGTTCTTGTGATCACATTTAATTTGAGAATGTCTAGTCCAAGTGCACGCCAACTTCCTCTCCCCTTTTCCTGAGTTGGTTTTTCCTGTTAGCACTTATTACTATATGAGTTACAAAATATTTTACTCTATTTATGTTGAGTTTTCACCTGTATCATTAGAATATAACCTGTATGTAGGAAGAGTGTGTGGTAGTTTTTCCTCATGGTGTCTCTAGGGTCTAAAGCTTATTGCAAACCACATGATAGGCACTTCATATATATTGAATGGATGAAATAAAGGAAGTGGATTTGTATGCAAAGAATATTCCTATTCTGGTTAAAGTGCATTTTATTTATAGAATCAATAAAACTGAGATTCTTGACATTACACACTGTGTGGGTGTGACATGTGCTTTGTGCACGTGTGTCGTGTGTGTGTGTGTGTGTGTGTGTGTGTGTGTGTGTGTGTGTAAGGAATGAGAAAGAGGCTTCCTCATATATTTATAGAGGCCATTGTAAATCTTTCTATCTTGGAACTTTTCAGAGTTGTCAATGTGCCAATTTATCAAATCTTAAGAAATGAGTTTATATGTCAGCTTCCATTATTCAAGTTTACTCTCCAAGTGAAAGTGTGGCTTTTAGAGTGGCAATTTTAGAAAAGAAACCACAGTTTGAGAATTCTTCAGGAAGTATTGCCTTGATGTATGTGGCTTCTTCATTTCAAAATCAAGTGAATATTCAGAGTTCTCCACAAGTTCGTGGTTTTGAATACATAGTACCTAACTGGAACTGCTGTTTGAAAGGTTGTACGACCTTTGACAGGGGAGTATGGTTACCACAGGGGGATCACCATGGGTTAACCCTGTGAAGATTAGGACCAGGTTCCATCTCTATTTAGTTCTCTGTTTCCTAATGCCAGGATATCAGCATGCTCTGCTGCAAGCTCCAGTCAAACATGCCTTTCCAGCTGTCATGGACTGTGCCTTCTGAAACTGTTAGTCCAAACCTCTTTTCCATGTTTTTTTCTTGTTAGATATTTTGTTGCAGTGAAAAGAAAAGTAACTAATACAACCTTCAATTGATTTCAAGAGCCAGACAATGCACCCACAGTATAGAATACATTGCTAATGATGACAATAATCTTCTTGATAATCCTAGTAGTGACCACCGTAGAATCCCAACCAACATAATATTGCTGGTAATTGATTAGACTTCATAGAAAGATGAACAAATGTCCCATAGTAAAATGTTAATCCCTCTCTTGCCACAATGTAGCAATTGTACATTTCAACTATATAACTTCACTTGAATGAACACTCTAAGGGAGTTATAACAATCAAGTATCCTGTAATTATTACTGAATCAATCAAATAATTATGACATCACCTGGTAACTGCCTGCTAATGACCTTCCTTCCATACACCTCAGCATATGCGAATGACCTCCATTCTTTGCCATAACCAGTGATAGTTACTGAGTTACCGGTGAGCTCTACAGACAGGTAAAGTCAATGTTATCCACCACTCATTCTTTAGTCTTACCTACTAATGAAAACTGGAATGTAGAAGACAACAGATAGAACCATGTCGATTGCCATGTACAAAATTTAAGTCCAAATGGATCAAAAACCGCAACATAAATTCAGCCACATTGAACATCTTAGAAGAGAAAGTGGGAGGTACCCTTGAACGAATTGGTACAGGATACCACTTCCTGAGTATAATACCAGTAGCATAGACACTGAGATCAACAATTAATGAATCTCCTGAAACTGAGATGCTTCTGTAAGGCAAAGGACACAGTCAACAAGACAAAAAGGCAGCCCACAGAATGGGAAAAGATATTCACCAACCCCAGATCTGACAGAGGGCTAATCTCCAAAATTTACAAAGAACTCAAGAAGCTAGTCACCAAACCACCAAATAATCCAATTAAAAAGTGGGGTACAGAACTAAATAGAGAATTCTCTGTAGAGGAGTTTAAAATGTCTGAGAGACACTTAAGAAAGTGCTCAACATCCTTATCCATCAGGGAAATGCAAATCAAAACAACTCTAAGATACCATGTTACTCCTGTCAGAATGGCTAAAATCAAAAACACCAAGGACAGTTTATACTGGAGAGGATGTGAAGAAAGGGGAACACTCCTCCACTGCTAGTGGGAGTGCCAACTCATACAGCCACTTTGGAAATCAGTATAGAGATTCCTCAGGAAAATGGGAATCTGTCTACCACAAGACCCAGCAATTCCACTCTTAGGCATATACCCAAATGTACAATGGAGTACTACTCAGCAGAAAAAACAACGGAACCTTGAAATTTGCAGGCAAATGGATGGAACTAGAAGAAACCATCCTGAGTAAGGTAACTCAGTCACAAAAAGACAAACATGGTATGTACTCATTCATATATGGATTTTAGACATAGAGCAAAGGATTACCAGCCTGCAATCCACACCACCAGAGAAGCTAGGAGGACCCTAAGAGAGACATGCATGGTCCCCTGGAGAAGTGGAAGGGACAAGATCTTCTGAACAAATTGAGAACATGGGGGAGGGGAGTAGGAGCTAGGAGAAAGAGAAGGGGAGAAGAGGAGGGGAGAGAAGGACATGAGGGAGCAGGAAAGTTGAGTCAGGGGAAAACTAGAGGAGAGCAGGATGAGAGATACCATAATAGAGGGAGCCCATTATAGGTTTAAAGAGAAATCTGGCTCTAGGGAAATGTCCAGACACCAACTAACAATCTAGGCAATACTGGAGAGGCTATCTTAAATGTCCTTCCATGATAATGAGATTGATGACTACCTTATATGCCATCCCAGAGCCTTCATCCAGTAGCTGGTAGAAGCAGAAGCAGACACCCATAGCTAAACACTAAATTGAACTCCTGGAATCTAGTAGCAGAGAGGCAGGAATGATGAGCAAAGGGGTCAAGAATAGGCTGGTGAAGCCCACAGAAACAACTGACCTGAACAAGGGGGAGCACATATACCCCAGACTGATAGCTGGGAAACCAGAATAGGACTGATCCAGAGCCCCTGAATGTGAGTGTCAGTGAGGAGGCCTCAGCAATTTATGGGGCCTCTAGTAGTAGATCAGTATGTATCCCTAGCATAGGAATGGATTTTGGGAGCCCACTCCACATAGAGAGATACTCTCTCAGCATAGACACATGAGAGAGGGTGTAGGCCCTGCTTCAAAGGATATGACAGACTTTGAAGATCCCCGATGGAAGGCCTCGCCCTCCCTGGGGAACAGAAAGGGGATGGGATAGGAAGTTAGTGGGGGGAGGTCAGGGGAACTGGAATTGACATGTAAAACAAGCTTGATTCTAATTTAAATAAAAAATAGAGAAAGGAAAAAATCACAGATCACTGTGGAACTGGATTGGATTGGATGGTCTTCTCTATGGTTGTCAGCTGGAGATAGAAACAAGTGACTACTTATGTAAATGTGACATTTGAAACTCTCCTGGTTCTTGGATTCCTATTGCAAATCCACAAAACCATTCAAACCAGATCTACTGAAGACAGCATTTTCTCACTGTGTTACATTTATAGGCCACTATGTCCGTTGGTAATTCTGTGCTGCGCAATTGAGAGTTCCGGTGATCTCTTTCTAGAGGTTTCTGGCTTGAATTTGAAAAAGAAAAAAAAAGTAATATTACATCAACATTCACATTGACTTTGTTTTGCCACACCACATGTGTAATGCCTACTTCTCTCAGCGCTATTAGATTTACATACATGGCTTCAAGATTGTTTTCCATAATATTTTCATCTCCCACAATGCCACGCAGATGCTGCCTAAGAGTCCTCAAGTGAGTGGGAGAGTGGATGCCTGAGTGGATGGAACTTGAATGGGCAATCACACCACATCCGACCAATTCTACTACTATTCACACATACAAATTTGGGCAAGACTCCCTAAAGTATTTTCATATGCCACTCCAACATGTTTCACACCATGAGACTAAGTCCACAGAAAAATCAGGAAACCAGGAAGTCTTTAACAAGGCTTGTGTTGTGGCAATGCGAGTCTGTGTCCTCATTTGCAGCATAAGAGTGTTTCAAAAACCAGTCACATACATGTTCAAAGACCTGCTTTACTTAGCTTTACAGACTTACTCTACCATGAACCAAAACATAACAAAGATACCAAAACAAAACAAAACACAAACAAAAAACCCTGCAAAAAATCAAAACAAGGCTTTTCTCTACCTTTCCTTCCTTTCAGCCCCGGAGGGAGATCTGATGTGTGAGAAGATTGTTCCACAAACCAGCAACTCTGATGTAGGAGCCTTCACAAGGCTCCCGGTCACACACCCTTCAACATTAGCTTCTGGAATTTGTTCGACTTTCAAGAATCTGACTGTAATGATTGAAAGTTAAGTTTTCCAGATAAGGTAGGCATACAGAAAAGATGTTTCCTTGCCGTGAAAGAGCAAGAGAGTGTTGTCTCACAGTATAGTGCAGCGAACCAAGCAGAACCAAACAGAATGCAAAGGTGAAGATTCTATCAATGGAACTTTTTTTTTTCCCCTGAGGCTGCTCCAGATGTCCCTGTTGGAAACAGGAGGTCTTAAGACCAATGTATGCTTAGGCCACCCAATATGGACACACTTGCCTGATATGAATCAGCTAAAACATGGTTGATATTGGACACCCAAGGATCTGTAAGTCAGCACAAAATGGCTCGTACTAGCTTCCCAAGGAACCAGTGATATAATCTGCTATATAACTATTTTTGGTAGAGTATCACTTCTGTGTGGGTTCTACATACATATGACAGTGAGGTCAAAGGCTCTAGAATCTGAACCCTACCTTTGGCCAGCCTGCCTGTGTGTGTCGTTCTGTAGGCTTGGGTGCCTACCTCCATGAGGCCTGGGTGCCTACCTCCATGAGGCCTGTGTGCCGTCCTGAGTGTGTGCCTGTGGCTGCCTGTGCGTGACCTAGGTATGTTGGCTTGTGCCTAGGTACCTGCTTGCATCTGCCTCACCCATAACCCTCCTTCTTTTCTGGCATTGGTGCCTGGACCTCACAGGCTCAACTCTTCATCTTCAAGCGGAAGTGGTAACTCATAATATATGAACTGAGTACAACCAATGGAAATCACATAAAGATGTTTATGTCTACTGTCACAGACGCATTCAACTTCCTTAAGATACAAACTCTTTACTGGGAGTCTGAAGTAATAACATTGAGATTTTCAAGTACAATTCAGGTAAGTTGAGCAATTCAGGAAACTTTAGTTAAAAACAAATTGTTAAAAAAAAGGCATGTACAAAATATGAAGCTATAGAAAAGCCGAGTGATGGTGGTTAAAAACAAATCATTTAAAAAGGGCATGTACAAAATATGAAGCTATAGAAAAGCCGGGTGATGGTGGTGCATGCCTTTAATCCCAGCACTCAAGAGGCAGAGGCAGGAGGATCTCTGTGAATTCGAGGCCAGCCTGGTCTACAGAGAGAGTTCCAGGACAGCCTCCAAAACAATGCAGAGAAACCCTGTCTTGGGATTAAAAAAAAAAATGAAGCTATATTCCATTTCACATATCTGGGAGGCAGTCTGCTTTTTCATTTTATCTTTTTTTCCTTTACCTTATCTCTTTCAAATATTCATAAAGATGAACAAGGGTTTCCACCTTCTGTTCTCTGGGATGACACAGTCAAAAAGCTGTAGTTTAAAAGCAGTTGAAACACTGTAAGTTCTTTCACTAACATAGTAGTCCTGCTCTGCTTCCGACCTGGGCCAGCTCACTCCTCCTTAGGCAACCTGGTGGCCCCTGCGCCTGGAAGGTCACCATATTGATACCTAACTTAGTGGGGACACCGGATCAGCAGAGTGCACTACAGCCCAAAACTCTGGGACTCAAGCAATGCTCCTGTCTCAGCCTCCCGAGTAGCTGGAACTATAGGCGTGTGCCACCACGCCCAGCATTACTAACATAATAGAAACTGTATTCACATTCTCGGTCATAGGATACTGTCCCATGCTTCAGACATTAATCTGAATGTAGTAGTCACAGCTTCTAAATTCTAAACGTCTTTCTTTTCCCTGTTCCTTGTAAGGGATAAAGTAGTTGCTTTCAGATAAAGCAACTGTGGAAAAGGAGAATAAAATGGAACAACTTCTAGGGGTATCAGATTTATTGAGGTCACTTCCACTAACAAAGACAAATATCTGTAATTATAAGTAAATGTACTGCAGCTGCTTGACAGCTGTTCATTTTTCCAGTATCTTCTATCTGCAAATATCTGATCTGTAAGTCTCCTTTAAAGTCTACTTTATTAAGAAAGCATTATACCCAAACTGCCATTGCGCTCAGGTTTTCCCTACTTGACAAACACACCTGCTGCAACCTAGAGATGTTAGTGGTGAGATTCTGCTTTTCACAGATACTACCACATCAATGTTTAATGCTGATGAGTTCGATGGGGTCTGAGGTCTGTATGAACCATACAGCAGGTGTCCCCATTGTCAAGATGGACAGCAATTCATTTCTGACTCACATGAGACACTTGTATACCGCAGTGACAGTTTTTCAAAAAGAACATAGATGACAGTGGTGGGAAAATATTAGACATTTATAAAGTTTGAGATGTTGACCTGGGTGTCATGATGTCAAGACGGCTGTAGACACTGGCTAAGACCAAGATATATATGAAGAGACTGAAAGAATTACAAGATGAAGATGATGAAGGCTATGAAGATGATGAAGGCTCTGATTGGACGTGCTTGCATCTTGCCTTCTCCTAGACGGTAGTCAACGTGTCCAGATCTTAGAGCATTATCATATTCTGGCTATAACGTATGAGGAATCACAACACACACACACACACACACACACACACACACACACGATTTTACATCTGGCTTTAGTAAATATCTGGTACAGCACAAATCTATAACCCTATATACCTAGGAGTCGAGTGTCAGGCAAGAGGTTGCAAATTCAAGTTACACTTACACTCCGTAGTGAGTTCGGGGACAGCTCGGGCAACTTAGTGAGACTATGTCTCAAAATAAAAAGGTTAAAAAGCAGGCTGGGACATTCAGTGATAGAGACCTTGCCTAGCATGCAGTAGGCTACAGGGCTAATTCTTGATAGTGGAAAAAAGTGTGGTATGCTTGTTTTAAAGTTTGTTGGAACTTGACCCTTGCATATAGGTTAAATGTGTGCCACCTGGAGCCATCGTTCCTAGGTTGGGCAGAGGGAACCGTGAGCTGTATGTGTTTAGAAGCAACAGACTATGGTGAGAAGCAATTAGAATCCAAGAAGAGCCAGCAGTAAACACCAAAGACACATTTTCTAGGTTTTTAATTTATTCAGTCCTTCACTCGTTCATTCAATAGATATTCACCAAGTTGATATTACGTGCTGAATCCTGTTCTGGACTGCAGAGATGCAACAGAAAAAAAAAGTGAAGTTTTGGAAGACTTTATTCTAATATGGAGTGAAAAGGTAGAAACTAAGCAACTTATTTAGATATTGAAAAAGTATTTCTTTAATAAAATAAAACAAGACAAGGAGATCCTTCTAAATAGAAAAGAACTGCTTGGCTCATTGGCATAGTTTACATGGTACTCGGATCAGGCCTTTCTTAGGAGCAGATGCCTCCATGATATTAAATAGCCTGCTATGTAAGGAAGTACATGAATAGAATTCCAGGAAGAAGACAATAGATATCATATGCTGACAGCCCTGTACAGCCAGAACAATCATCGCTATGGTCCATGGAAACAAGATAACAGCAAATAAACTCGGAAGACTATTGAACAGAACTTCCGAACCTTCCATGGGTCACGGCTATCTTTAAAATACAAGGGAAGTCTGGAGGATTTTAAGCAGGCACATGAGAAGATCTGTATGCTTCAAGAAGATCATTAAGCTGATATTAAGAGTGCCTGGGAAGGAGAAAACAAGGGATCCAAATAGAAGGCCTTGAGTTATCTAGGCGAGAGATGGTAGTAGATTGGATCAAGGCCACCACAGTGGAGAAGGAACCGAGTGTACGAATTGGGTATGTATTTTTGAGGAAGAGAAAATATGACTTGCTAATTAACTGGATGAGGATGAAGATAAGGAGGTAAAGCAAGGATGGCTTGTACATTTTTGGATTGGATAACTGGGTTGAACAATCCAAGGAGGAACAGGTTTGGAGGGGGTGGATTTCCTCCACTCAGCCTGTGAGATGCCTGTTAAACATGATAATAATAGTATCTACCTTGTGGGGTTGTTGTGCAAAGAGAATAGGGAACACATGAAAAGAATTTAGGCCAGTATCCAGCAGGAACTAATTGCTCAATAAATATTAATGGCAGTAACTGTTACAGTAAAGGCAGTTGTTCAAGAATTATAAATGGCTGTAATTCTTCAGTTAAGATAGGTCAGCAAAAGCTCATTAAAGATTAAGAAAAAAGATACAAGTGCAAGAGGGTGTTATGAAGGAGTCACTGCTGCTTATACCATTTTGGGAGAATTTTTTTTTGGTCCATTATGGACCAATAATATAGAACACTTGTCTCCATCAGTCCCTTTGTTGAAACCCTAACTTTCAAAGTAATTGCAGTCAAAGGTGTTACTTCAAAAGTGGTTAGAACACAAGGATAAAGCATCATGTTTAGATGTAGTGGTTTTTATAAATGTCATACCAGAGGGCTGTCTTATATCACATACTCCGAGTGTACGACTCCAAAACATTCCATATGTCAGTACTTGACCCCTCATAAAGCACCCAACCTGAATACATCTGACCTTGGACTCTGACTCTCTCCAGTACTGTGATGGGTTAGTTTCTGTTGTCCATGAGTCACCCACTCTGTGATATGTTGTTAGAGTGCCCATAATGGACCAAAATGTACTTTTGTAATCTCCAACCACCACCACCACACCACAACGACATATGAACTACGCTTAAAATAGAGCACGTCAGCTACACCTGACTGAAGCACTCAGATGCCAGGGCAATGGTAAATTGCTACGAAAATTCCTAAATTTCATTCTCCATTTCTGTATTTATTTCTCACTAAATATCAGTAGAGTTTGTAGATCAGCCCCAAAGAGTGCATTTTCAGGGCACTAGTACACAAAGCCATTGGGCATAACTGAAGAAAAGAGCACACCCCCAGTTATATTCATTGAAGGGGGCAATAGATGGATACAACGGACCCCAGCAGGAGCTGTCATATACATCTACAATCAATCAGTTCTAATTAGGTGTAAGGAAAGAGCCTAATCACTCCCGCAGGAGCTCACTCCTCTTCCCACAGATGTAGAATCTAAAGAGAAAGACATCCGCTCTCCTTGCTCTGCCTCACACTTCAGCCTAATCACAGGAGGTACAATCTAGGACTTGGAATGCATTAAGCATCCAAGGCTCCTTCATCACCAAGCTGGGCTCTGCCGGGGAGCAGATTAGCAATCCCTGTCACTGTCAAGGGGTCCTATAAGGATGCTTTAGGCCCCAAATTTCCACAGCTGGCTAAGTGTTCTTGCCTCCTGCCTTGCATTAGGTTTCTCTCACTGAACTCTAGCTCCAGTAGCCCAGAGGGTGTATCTACCTAAGGCCAGAGAGCGCCTGGAGGAATTCTTGGGTATTTCTGGATAAGACATCAATAAAAGTAAAAGACTCAAACTTGTTTACACTCCCTTAAACCCCCCCAGACAAGAGGACTGAGGCACCTCGCATGCCTCAGAGACCGGCAAGCCTGGTCCCAGGACTAGGTGCACACTACTTGGGCTATGGGTGAAAGCGAATTAGGAGGATTCTTCCTTATAAATTGCGTCCTTTCCAGGAAGGCACCCCGTGCCTCCCACTGGTGTCATCAAGCCTCCTGGCACCGAGACACAGTGAGCTCGGTCCCCGGGCGGGCACACCAGTCGGGGACACGACGGTGGTGACTCACGCGGGCGCGCGCCCGCTGAAGGGGAGGACGCCTCACCTCCGGCCGCGCAGAGCGAGGGGCTGCGAGACGCATGCGCCGCTAGCCTCTCCCTTGCTCCCTCGCTCGCTTGCTCCCTCCCCGCCCACCCCAGCCTCCTCCCTCTCCGCTCTCTGCTGGCCTGGCTCCCTGTCTCCGTCGCGGGGTGCTGAAGTTGGGCGGATGGCAGTGAGCCGGCTCCTCTAGAGGACTAAGCAGCCCAGTCTCGTGCACTCTTGGACCGCGGTGCGCTCACCCACACCCCAGGTCACCCGGTAAGGCACCACCTTTGAATCCCTGATAGGATTAGAAATGACATAAAAATGTCTGCTTTGCACTGATGGGTGGGTTTGATTTTTTTTCCTTTGCTCATTTTGTGCCCCCCCCACACGCACGCACACACACACACACACACACACACGCACGCACGCGCGCGCGCGCGCACACACACACACACACACACACACACACACACACACACGGAGAGGAGGAGGAGGTGAGGGAAAGAGGGGGCAGGGGGTGCGTCTGTCGCCAGTGCCCCGGCTGGTGAGACAGTAGACAGGGGGAGCGCGGGTCTCACTGGGCTGCACCGCGCCGTGGCTACGCGAAGTTGAATCCCGCGTGGCCCGCCGCAGGACTCAGTCCACTCGCATCTCCCCCAACCCCGGCTTTGCAGTGGGGCTGGACCGCTGTCCTGCCGGGTCGCGGTTTCGGGTGTCCGCGCTCCGGTGGGGAAAGGACTCAACACCTTCGGGGACCTGGAGGTGAGAGGGCTCTGCAGTGGCGGGAGGGGGAGCGCGCACAGGGGATCGGGGTCCCCAAGCTTTGCAGTGGCTGTTTGGTTTCAGCCGCAGACCACCTCGGATGGTCTCGTTTCTCCCTTTATCTGTTGGTGCCTTTAGGGAAAATAAGCGATTCAGTGCAGATGATGGTTATTACAGATACCTTGAGCAGCTGCTGTGAGCGTGTGCGCGCGCGCGTGTGCGTGCGTGCGAGAGTGTGTGTGTGTGTGTGTGTGTGTGTGTGTGTGTGTGTGTGTGTGTTGCAGAAGGTGACAGTCTCTTTTGTTCCTCCACCGCCCTTTACTCTAGAGAAAGCCAGTTCTGGTATGCATGGCACCGGGTCGGTTTTATGGAAACCGAGGGGGTGAGGATCAGGAACGTCCACCATCCCCCAGCCTCTGCCCCGCTGGGTGGCATCACAGACTTCCTTGCTGTGGGAGCTTTTTCTCCCGATTACAGATGGGTCACAGCTTCTAGCTGCCTCCTCGCTAGCCTCCCTCCTCCTCTCTTTTCTGGGACTGTCGCAGAGGCTGGGTGCAGGAGACACTTTCCTGTTGTCTCCTCTTCTCCCTACCTCTTGGGTCTTGGTGAAAAATGTCGGAGGACCTGAGGAGGGCGGAAGAACAGAGCATCGGGTGGGGACCTGCTCCAGGCTAGGAGGAGGTGCGTCCCAGGCAGTCCGCACCACTCACTCGGGAGTCTGAGGTCTCCCAGAGACTGAACAGGGATCACCTGGTCTAAAAGGTATGGGTGCAAGACCAGGCGTGTGTCCTCTTCCTCCACAGAGAACTAGGGAAGCAGGCTCGCTTGAGAGATCCTGGTCGCCCAGGAACCCTGCCCGGTGGCTCTGAGCATAGTGTTTCCAACACTCCCAGATTCCTACTGGCTCCCTACAGGCCCTTCAGTTAATTCATCCCTCTATGTCTTGCCTGGAGAACTTTGAAAGCTTTTAGTTGCCCCTTTCCGTCTCCTTAAAGGGGGGCAGGGGAGACAGTCACAGCAGGATTCTGTCCATCATGGGTTAGCTATCACAGAGAAAGAGGAACCTTAGTTTGGTTCCCATCTAGGATAAACACTTCTGAGACTGCATTTCCGGTGCTCAGACACACTGGTTTTCGGAGGGGGGGGGAGGGTGTGTGAGCCTTTCTGAAAACCATTCAGTTGGCAAAGAGAGAAGTAAATCTTACTCCTGTACTAAGATTTCCGCCTAAGTTCTGAGCTACTAGACCGCTGTATGTGTTAAAGAATTTACAAACTGTGAAGCTGGTTCTTTGTCTGCATCTCCGAAGTCTGCCCTGGAGACAGTAGCAGTTATGCATGGGACATGCATTGCAACACTGACAACTGATCAAAGGGTAATTCATACTCATCAAGTCACATGCCTGGGAAGTTTGACCTTCTGTTAACTTACTATTATGAAGCAGCGTCTCCCGTTATCATGAACTAAAACAGTAACTAGCCCACTCGTGGCAACGCAGGTTTATTTACTAATTTATAATCTTAAGGACTGTATTTAGGACCCATGGGTAAGGTTTGTTTGCAGTTTGGGGAGCTAAGAAAACAAGTGTTTATTATTACAGAAAAGGATATGTTTTATTAAATTAGATGCCTGTCCTTGAAAATAATACCTGGACCCAGATCACGGGTAGCCATCTTCCCTCTTGAAATTGTCTCCGAAAGATAAAGAAAGCCACTCACTTTAAAACAAGCCGTGTAAGGTGTTCATTTTGCCCGTTTCCACTGTTTTTGACTGTGTTGCCTCAACTTCTCCTTAGGTTAGTCCCTATTTTGGGCTCTGTGCTCGTTCTTAAAGTCAAATGAGTACCTCTCTCTTCTCAGTTTTGGATGTCCACCCTATCAGGATTTAGCTCATTTAAGCTCATAGTGCCAATGGTCTAAATCCATCATAATTCCTAAGGATTTCTTATAGTTTTTCAGAATAAACAAGTCTCATTAGCATACCCCCAGGCTAGATGCTTTGAAAACAAAAGGCTACATTCTTACTTGGTTTTGTTAAAGAGCTAAATAAAAGTGAATGGTCTCTGTCCTAATTGATAAGCATTCTGCTGACTCACAGACTGAAGGACTTAGGTGTGAATGCTCTGCTATGAAGACATGGGATCTTTCACTAGAAATCCATTTGCTGAAATGTGTGGGCTTTTCTGGAGAAGTAGTCACTAGCAGTGAAGCAGGGAGTCAAAAGGGACGGGAATCCATTCGTTGGCATTTCTGTAGGAGATTTGGATAGCCTAGTTCTGTCTACAGAACAATAAAGATACTTCACTCTCCAGAAGGGAAAACGTGAGCACCAATACATTTATCTGCCGATTACTAAAGACCACACTATGGGGTTTAATAGAGCACTTAAAGCAAATACTTCATTTCCTCTAAGTAGACAGAATCCATCTTTGTTGTCTCCCCTCACCCCAATTATCCTCTAAAGACACTGTAACAATTTTTTTAAAAATCCACTTATATTAGTATACTTGCTGCTGCGCCAGGACCTAGCACAGTAACTAAGAAAGGGAAGTATTAAATATTTACTAAATGGATTAACTTTGCCAAATTGACATGGCTCAGAAAAGTCTTCTGACCTGTGTAGCTGAAACTGTGGACTCCAGGTTCAGTGGGAAACCTTGTTTCAAAAACTCCAGTGGCAGGATGGGGAGATGGCTTACGTGGTAGGAATGCTTAGTTTAAAAGCAAGAGGGCCTGAATTCAGATCCCCAACAACCACATATAAACAAGGCATCTTCTGAATGCCTAAAACCCCAACACTGGCTTTCAGGAAGGCAGACAGGAAGATCCCAGGAACTTGCTGTCAGTCAGTCAACCTGGCAGGAACTGCTAATGTCAGCATTAGTGAGAGGCCCTGTCTCAAAAGTTAGGGGGGAGAGAAGAAGTCTTCTTTTGTGCCCACATTTGGTTTACTTGTTGTGATAAAGCCATACTTGCTTATTGTAGATCTCCTGGGACACAGGAACTTATATGAAATGAGGTCACATGTGGGTATAATAAACACAAATGTTCCGTCAAAACATCTTTGGTTTATGTCCTTGTCCTTCCATTTAGTGACTTTGATACTCATCTGCCCTGAGCCTCAGTTTCTTTCTGTGCAGAGACCCTAGGATAGCTTTTAAGCACAGATGAAATGCATATACAGGACATATACTTTATCATCAATTCATCTTATGCATAGGCATACATCATTTAAATAATCGATGTGTATTTTGGCCTTTAAAAAAAACTTCTCTTACCTTGTTTCTGTTTCTGTATTTTAGTATCATATATTGACTCCAAATAACATAGGGTTTGCATGACTTAACCTATTGGTCAGTCTTTTATTTGTGAGCTTTTATTTTCTTTCTAGGATTTTCCTATTTTAACTGATATATGCTTTTATTCTTTTGTTTTTTATGCATTCCTGTAATGTACCTTTTTCCTTTAGGTTTGATAGGTACACTAATTCTCGCCAACATGTTTTTTTTCAAAAGTCATTGCTAAGTTGTTGAAATTAATATTTTTTGGTTTTTCACGTTTTACAAAAAAAGATATTTACCTTGTGACATGTTTGTAACCATTTTTTTTCTTCAAAGGCGACTTGTTTGTGTTGTTTACCCACAAATGTATGTAATACTATTCAAATATATTTCCGTTCCTTGAGTGATGATATTAATCTCTTCAAAAAAAAGGGGGGGAATGCAAACAAGGAAAGGACGTACTCAGTAGTGTGAGTGGCAAAACTTAGAGAAATCATCGTGGCTGTCCCTGAAGGATTGGAGCCTCCTCATCTGGGAGTCAGGGAAGCATGGCACTCAGAGCTCTTGCCCTGGTGTGTGTCATCTTTCATTCCAGCCTGCTCAGTTCCTGTCAGAAGCACCCGTCACTGAATTATTTTCCATCATATACTTTAGTATGGATGGCTCAGTATAAAGCATTCCCTGGCTTTTGTAGATCATTCTATCAGTTGATGACGCCATTAAGAGAACTCTCAAGTTTTAATAGATTTAAAAAAAATGGGTGCAATAAAGACCCTAGAGGGGGATTCAGTGAAATTTTCATCAATATAAAATAGTTAAACTGAATTATAAAATCATGTCAGGATAGTGTCATATCCTATCCCTAAATTTCAGCTGCATGTAAAATTTAAATATTTAAAGGCAAATGCCTAACTTACTGCATTAATGACTTTTATATCCAGAGCGCGTCTATTAATTATGCTTTTGTTACTGTAAGCAAACACCATGACCAAAAGCCATTTAATGAAGAGTGCATTTGGCTTGTATTTCCAGGGGGCTTAATGTCAGAAATGGCAGGGAAGGCTGTCTGTGGGGACAGGAAGCTGAGACAGTCATCACAACCACACACAGGAATTGGGGAACAAGAGCTGAAGGGGAGTGAGATAAATTCTCAAAGCGTGGTCCAGGGAGGTACTCCTCCAGCACGACTCTACCCACTGTGTTCAGGGTCACAACTTCCTGAACAGCCACACAAGCTGGGCAGCAAGTGTTCAATTACAGAAGTAGCCACCATAGTGCACCTTGTGAATCAGTGGGCTTTGTAAAACCAAACATAGCAAAAAATAAAAAAACTTGATTTTATGAATGTGTGTGAGAGAGAGAGAGAGAGAGAGAGAGAGAGAGAGAGAGAGAGAGAGAGAGAGAGAGAGAGAGAGAATGCCATGACATAAGTATGGAGGTCAAAGGTAAACTTTGAAGTAAGTTTTCCCACTCCATCCTTGGTTTCCAGGACCAAACTCTGGTCTCAGAGCTGGAGCAGCAAACACATTTACCTGCTGAAACACCTCACCTGCACAAAGCAATGACCTTATGAACTTGTAGTAGTTTTGACTTTTAAAATTCTGTGGCTTTGGACAAACTTAGTTCCCAAAGTTTAATCACTAAACTTGGAAAATCTATGGCATTCCCTAAAAGCTAAATAAACCACTGAGCACTGAGTTTTATAATAATCAGGTATTTCCATTTGCCCACTGCAGTCAAAGCTCAGTGGTTGAGGAGTGAGCCTGGACTTTTTTTTTAAATATATTTATTTATGATGTATACAGTGTTTTGCCCACACATATGACTGCAGGCCAGAAGAGGGCACCAGATCTCAGTTACAGATCGTTGTGAGCCACCATGTGGTTGCTGGGAATTGAACTCAGGACCTCTGGAAGAGCAGTCAATGCTCTTAACCTCTAAGCCATCTCTCCAGCTCCTGGACTTTATAATGATGGGTTGGTGGACATTACAAGCAAAGCAGTGGGAAATAGAACCCTGTTTCCAATAGAACTAAGTCTGAGTTGTTACTTCTGTAGATGTGCAGGGTTTTCATAAAAATTACATGTGTATCTTGTATTGGGAATTCTAGCAAGAGGTATTGATGTCCAAAATCTCTTTGACTTTCTTAAACTTTGCATGTGACATTTCCTTTGTCAATAAATATAATTTTATTATAGACAATGAGTGTAGTTCACAAAGCAAATATTTACTTCCTTATATTGGACCAAAGGCTTTTTTATGGTACTGGTGATTGGCTGTTGAAATACACAGGTTGTAATTCAAGAGCTGTGACATCACCATAAAACAGGCCCTGCCCAGAGGGAAATTATGGCATCAGTGATGGAGAAGATTGTTTACTCCACTTCTTCAGCTGGCTCTGGTCTTCTTGGTTAACCAATGGAAAGTTCAACAGGGCCATACTTTATTAGCTCATTGTGTCTCAATGAAAAGCATAGGCTTGAGTTTTGGAATATTATAAGAAGTTTTGTCAGGCCTTTGATCCCAGCATTGAGAAAACAGACAAGAGGATTTCTGTGAGTTTGAGGCCATCATGACCTACACAGTGAGTCCTAGGTCACCAGCGCTACACATAGCGAGACCCTGTCTATCTAATTATTAAGTCAAGTTTAGTCCAATATATCTACCCCTTATCTGTTTCACCAACTCACCTTTTTATCTTTCTTTTCTTAATTGAAGATAATTCTTTGTACAATATATTCTGATTAGTTTCTCTCATCTACTCTCCCATCTCCTTCCCATCTCCCCATCCGTCCAACTCCATGCCCCCCTTTAGAAAACAAGCAGGCAAATAAAGAAAAAATAATAATAAAAGAGAAAGCGCAAGAAACACACTCAAACTCATAAAAACAGGAAACCAGAAACCATAGTATATAAGCAAAAGATTCTTTAAAAATCTATGAAAGCACCATTGGTCTCACTTAGGGTTGGCCATCACTGCTGAGCATGGAGCATCTGTTTACTAAATCGCCAAAACAAAAGTCTGACATGTAACATTTCATTTAAATAGGAGGTGTAATCAACTTGTGGGAAACTGCTCAGACAGATTTAAAAGCAGAGAGTGTAACTTGTAAGTAGATCCAAGACTTTTACTGCAAACAGCTGGAAGTTTACCCTTAAGTTCTTTTTAGCCCTGTAATCACCACTATGTATAAGACTGAAAATGATCCTTTTCAAAAATTCTGAAGGAGTAAACCAGAGGATACGTCTATGTCAAATGCCTCTTCCACTGGCAGTCTCTTTGCTAGCATTGCATACTGTGCTACAGTTAAATAAATACAAGAAACACTGCATAGATGTTACACAATGAAAGATTTTACTTTCTTAGACGTCCTTGTCTTAACCAAGGGGACCCCATTCATGGAGAAACCTGTCTCCTTGTCAGTTTCTTGGTTGTTTTTTCCTTTCTCTGACTAGTTTGCCTAACCATTAAAGTCAACATTTTTCAGTCAATCATATGTGTTTTCCAGTAGCTACTATGTTACGTAGACTCCATAGTATGAAATTTAGATGCAACAATTGACTAAATATGACAGCTGTGTCTAAGAAATTCACTTCTCTTTCTTCAATGCATTCTTTTAATTTTATCTGATGGGACTTAAGTTTTAAGTGTCCAGGTCACCCAAGAATACCATACGAGAGCAGTAGGGAAGGATTCCCTTAGGGTTTAGGAATTTCAGTTAGTTGATCTCACAATGGAGAAGCCACTATCTCTCAAGGCCAACAGAGCTGCTAAGGAGAGCTCAAAGACAGGAAAAAAAGCAGGAAGTAGCTTTGCCTGGCCAGTGATTGAGCAATAGTCACCATATGTAAGAAGCAAAAGCAAGATAGCAAGCTTAAGCCTCTTAGTGAGCTTACAAACTGGGGGATTCTCCAAAGCCTGCCACATCTGTCCTACGCCCCTCCTCCATTTAACAGTGCCTTTGGGGGTAGGGGACTGGAAAGATGGCTCAGAGGTTAAGGGCACTGACTGCTCTCCCAGAGGACCAGGGTTCAATTCCCAGCACCCACAGGGCAGCTCACAACTGTCTGTAATTCTGATTTAAATAGTATAATAATGATGGTGATGATGATGATGATGCCTTTTGGGGGGTGACTGTCCTAAAAGGTCTTAAGATGTTCTGAAGTGTTGGCATCAGAGTGTCCTAGGAGCCAACATATTGCGCATGTGCTATATTGGACCTCTGTCTCCTTTGCATTAGAATGCCCCATCCTGTTACCTTCTGACACTGCTCCAATTCCATCTTTGACAATGAATGCTCTCTGAGAAATAGAACAGAGGTCCCTTTTTAATTAATTAATAAAGCTGTGTATGTGTGTGTGTGAGAGAGAGACAGAGAGAGAGACAGAGACAGAGAGAGACAGAGACAGAGACAGAGACAGAGAGAGAGAGAGAGGGTCTTGCATTGATTGCTTAGGCTAGCCTTGAACACAGTAGGTAGCCGAGGATGCCCTTTACCTCCTGTTGGTCCTGCCTCTGTGTCCCTGCACACTGCAGTTACAGGTATCTGCCGCAATGCCAGAATACTCCTTTGAGAAAGAAAAGTTTGATTTGTGGAGACATAAAAACATCTTCAAAATTGATCTCTTGTAATCATTAGAGTGATTTCTAAACCCACTACCCTGATTTACCCTGATCTAAGATTTGATATAATCTGTAGAACAGTAAAGATGTAATCTCCCTCAGCAATGCTATGCACACACCATGAGTTTGCTTGTTTGTGGTAATAAAAGATGTTTACACTAGGAATAAATGAACTTGAAGATAAGTAGAACCCCTGTCAGCCACTATATTTAATGTGCTTGTCATTAAACCTTCGACTGGGTTGTTAATAACAGTGTGTGCTAATTTGAAGTTTGAGCCTATTTCTCTTTTAAATCACTTCTCAGCATGACTGGGCCTCATTTTGACTGTAATGTTTCAGCTGTGTGTGGCCAAGATTGACAGGATAAATGCAAAGGGAAAAAGTAGATTTCCTGAAGGTCCTAAGGCACAGACCTGCATGAATCAATATATAGTAACAGGTGTCATTTATAAATGGATACAGCTTTCTGTAGTGATGCTTTGTGAATCAGAGTGTCCAAGGTCATAAGTTACAGTATTGAACACTCAACTGGCAGATGCAGCATTCATACTTTCCTACCTGCTGTTTAGTAAAGTTTGACATTTGTCTCCCCTGCTCCTTGTTAGTATTGTTAGTCATAGTACCAAGAAGAGTATGACTGTGTGTGCATTGTATGAGCCTGTGTGAGTTGCATGTGTGGTGTGTGTGTGTGTTGTTTGAGTTGTATGTGTGTGGGTGTTATATGTGTGGTGTGTGTGTTGTATGAGTGTGTGTGAGTTGTATGCACGTGGGTGCTGTGTGTGTGTGTGTGTTGTTTGAGTTGTATGTGTGTGGGTGTTATATGTGTGTGTGTGTTGTATGAGTGTGTGTGAGTTGTATGCACGTGGGTGCTGTGTGTGTGTGTGTGTTGTTTGAGTTGTATGTGTGTGGGTGTTATATGGGTGTGTGTTGTATGAGTGTGTGTGAGTTGTATGCACGTGGGTGCTGTGTATGTGTATGTGTGTGTCTGAGTTGTATGTGTGTGGGTGTTATATGTGTGGTGTGTGTCTGTATGCACATGTAGGTGATGTACTCACTACTATGGGTGCATGTGGAGATCAGAGAATGATTCCTTAGCCACGTCACCATATTTTCCAGGACATGTTTCACTGAACTGGACCTCGTAATTTTGAGGAGACTGGGTTGTTTCGGTTTTCCCAGCACTGGGGTTATGGATATACATGGCTGCACCCAGCTCCTTATTTTTTATGTGGTACTGCAGATCAGAACTCCAATCCTCAAATGTCTACAAGTACTGTACCTAGTGAGCCATCCTCCAACCTCTCATGCAAATTATTATATATAAATTAAGGAAGAAGGACTATAAATTCTTTTTTTCATTTCTAACATCAGAAAAACATTGCCATTTACTGTTATTTTATATGTTTTAAATATTTGCTTATTAGTAACACTGTGTGTGTGTGTGTGTGTGTGTGTGTGTGTGTGTGTGTAAGTGAGGGGACAACTTTCTCAAGCTGGTTCTCTCCCTTCCATCATGGGTTTCAGGGCATGAACTCAGAGCATCACAATGGTGTGGCAAGTGCCTTTACCTGTTCTGCCATCTTGTTGACCCTACTTCATGTTATTTGAGGGACTGAAAGATAAGTTTTTGTAGGAAAATTCAAACATATCAACGCATCAGTCTATTTGAACACAAGAGCCTCAGTCTATCCGGACAAATTAAAACAACAACAAAAATGAAAATAAAAAAAATGCTGTTTCATCATCTATTTGGTGTCTGAGGATAAACTGCCTGGTTTGTCCCATCTGTGTGAAGTTATAAATAACTAATATTGGCAATTTCTAGTCAAGCTATAGAAGCCTGTGTTTCCTTTATCTGCTGAGAACCAGTTAACCCGATTTTCACTGGAGGGATCGGATAAAATTGTTTGGATAAAATGATCTTTAGTAAAATCAGTGTCTAATGACTTACCTATATTCATAAAAATGAGTGCATTCATTGAAAAATATGCTTACATAATTATTTAATACTGAAATCCTAGAGAATAAATCCTTTATAGATTGGAATTATCTCCCAAGTGTAATATCTGGAGTAGATGACTCATGCCTCAGTACATGGATGTGTGTGTGGGGGGGTTATTCATGGATGGAAAGACAAACAGCTGATGTGATGTTTGTATGATTATGGCCTAGTGTTTGAGGAACAAAATGTTATGTCCTTGAGAAATACAAAGGTGACACCTGTGAGGTAGCAGAGATGAAAATAGAAAGAAGCAAGGTTACCATCAGAAAATGAGACTCGCAGCTAAAACTCACTGTATTTTTTTTAAGTATAATACGGTCACCGCGTCATTATATAACTGCTACATTATGTAACACTTCTAGTTTTGAGACTTCATGCCACCCAGTCTTAAGAAGGTATTTTCCCCATTAATTCAGTAATTTCATTGACTAAGCATTTGAGTGATGCAAGTAGGTGGTCATGAGGTAGAATTTTATTAAATAAATGTCAGTTCCAGGAAGAAAAAAAAAATGAAGCACTTCCTGCCCTGATGTGTAGATTACTGGAAATAGTTGACAAAATTTTACAAAAAGAGAAACATGGCATGTACTCGCTCATATATGGATTTTAGACATAGATCTGGGGAGTGCCAGCCTACAATCCCATGGCCAGAGAGTCTGGGAAACAGAACCTTCATTCAGTGGCTGATGGAAGAAGAGGCAGACTCCCATGGCTAAGCACTGAGCTGAACTCAAGAAAGCCAGTGACAGAGAGGGAGGACTGATGACCAAAGGGGTTAAGACTGGACTGGTTTAACCCCCAGAAACAGCTGACCTGACAAGGGTTAGCTCTTGAATCCCAGGCTGATGCCTGGGAATCCAGCATGGGACTGATCAAGACCCCCTGAATGGGGGTGTCAGTGAGGAGGCCTAGGTAATCTATTGAGCCTTGGGCAGTAGATCAGTATTTATCCCGGGTATACAAATGGACTTTGGACTCCCATCCAACAATGAGAGATGAACTCTCACCCTGAACTCTTGGGGGAGGGTCTAGGCCCTGCCCTGGATGAAATGACAGACTATGGACACCCCCATGGAGGGCCTCACCCTAACTGGGGAAATGAGGGGATATTGGGGGAGTTGGGGGGGAGGGCACAGAAGGAGGGGAGGAAAACGGGGAGGGACCTGGAACTGACTTGTGAAGCAACCGTGTTTCTAATTTAAATTTAAATTTAAAAATAAATAATAAAAATAAAAATAAATTTACAAGCGATGCCAAAATTCATTCACATTGATAAAATATCTATGCCAAGTTTACTTTTTTTTTTTTTTTTTTTTTACAAATGCAACTATTTGTGTATCTGACGTGCATAAGATCAGTTCTGGTTTTATGATGTAGATACACCCATATGTATATATAAATAGCATCAGTAAATTAATGTGCAAGCTAAGCTTTTCTTTATTGAATAACGATCATTCAGTGACTTAATATCTCAACTATCTATTAAGATTCCAGGGGAGTGACAAGTGTGCACGGAGAAGCTTTTTTGCTTATTGCCACTAGGATCATCTTGAAGAGAATGCATACTTATGGCTTAGTGGGTTTGCCAAAAGTGGTCACTCAGTGAAGTCAACTTTGGTACTTGGTGTGCTAGCCTCTGACCACTTAGCCCCAAAAGAATCCTCGTCTGGTTAGATGTCAGGGGGAGGGAAATGGAGAGCATGTGCCTGAGAGTAGGGCTCACCAGAGTACAACCTAAAACGTTAAGCTAGAGACAAGCAGACATGATGGAGAGCAGGAGGGCCCGGGTTCAGTTTCCAAGTGTTCGCATCCGACCTCCATGTCCTCTTCGGGTTCAGCTCCTCATCGGTTTCACCTCTTCTGTGCCCTTCCTCCTTATTCTTAATTAATGCGCTGTGTAATTGGAGCCCTGATCTGCTACCGGGAATACTAAAATTAAATAAGGCATGGCTGAGTCTCAAGGAGCCTGAGGACGAGTTGAAGAGGGACGATGTGTGTCTTTTAAATATTAAAATAGTGTAGGAGAGAAATAAAGTGCCAGGTACATTCAAGAACAGGGATGGTTTTAGAGAAGTAAACCAAAATCGGGGGAAATTCCATGCAGATTGTGACTCCTTTTTAAGTAAGGAAAGACAGAATTTTGATAATCAGAGAAAGGCTTTCCCAGCTCAAGAGTAATGCAAACAAAGACACTGAGTACCTAGGTCTTGCAGACTGTGTTGCCCCTATGGGCTGGGACTGCAATACCATGTCTACCACTTATAGGGCAGGGGAGTCTGGGGAAGATGTGGGGTCCCTATCTTGGACAAATTAGTTGGATACAACTGTTGAGGCAGTAGCAAGGTAATTGGAAAACCTGGGTGTGCTGGGACTGGCTGAAACTCCATGGGCAGACTGAACATTGTTTCTAAATTTCCAATAGGAAAAGACAGAACACAAGTTTTAACACATTGTCCACAGAACAGTACCCATTGTTTGTTTGTTTTTTTTTTAAACCCCAAAGACCTCATAATAATGTCATTCTGTATGCTGCTATTTACTGGGTTTATGATGAGACCTTAATTATTTTGTTCCTCTACCTCAGGAAGACATTGCAGAACAATATAGGTCATCTAAATAGAAGAAATACAGAGTATCTTTTGAACTTAGAAACTCTTGTGCCTGAAGATGTAGATGAGCGTATTTTATCTTTGAAAAAAAATAGTAAAAGAAAGTTTAACAAAAAATAGAACTCAATTGCACATAAAGGCTGATTCATTGCCCTCTCCAAGTAATGTTAAACCTTCAGAGAATCACTCCAATGCATAGTGGTAATGTGTTCACTTGAAGACATTATTTCAGCGTTACAGATTGGCTATCTTCTAAGCCTAAAGTTTAATCACAAATCACAAGAGTACTGGGGGATATATATTCAGAAGTCTGACACATACAAAAATTCAAGTTTTATGAATAATTCTTCAACCCCATGACATTGAACTCTTCAGAAATATATGGCAAAGAATTCAACTCGACTCTTAATTTCATTAGTGGAAATAATTCTACAGCTTCCTGTCACAATATTGCTTTCAATTCGTAGAGAATCAAATCAAAATTACAACAAAAGCAGCAACGTCACATGCTCACCACAGTCCTGTGGAATCATTCTGTAAATCTGGTTTGAAACATACAAGCTTAAAATAATGTGAGATTAGGAATGCATGCAATGCAGATGCGATTTCAGCCCTCAAGTTTCAAATGAGCCTTTTAAAAGTAGGCCAAAAGAGATTCTAAACTTTTTACCATAAAAAGTTCCTTAGAGTTACAGAATGAGGAAAGGTGTTGAGAGAGAGAGAGAGAGAGAGAGAGAGAGAGAGAGAGAGAGAGAGAGAGAGAGAGAGAGAGAGAGACTGGGACATTTTTTAAATGCTATGTGGCTCAATTTTCAAAAGCCTAAGACATATAGGAACTTGCAGGATGCTGGGGGAAAGTAGGCCTATGCTTCCTGTGGCCCTCCAGGGGTGGGGACTTTTGTTTCCTTGATAAGCAAGCACTGTTTGTTGAAGGAGGGATCTTGGGGGTAGGAAGGATTTGGGAAGGGCACTCCAGTGGGCAGGTTTGTGTACTGGGGAGGAGAAGGGACATAACTTCCTCCAGGTGAGAGACAGCAAAGCCTGACCTGTGACAAGACTATGAGAGGACATTCGGAGCCTTCAGGATCTTGTCAACAGAGGGACTTAGAGGATTTAATGGAAGCCTTAAAGCTAATGTGGAGGGTTCAATCCCGAGAATCTGGGAATAAGATACCTCTAAAGTATGCAAAGACAAAGTGAGGAAGCGTTAGGAATGAAATAAAGTTTAGAAAATTGTTTGACATGTGTCAGGATTCTCACAGACACTATAATTAAAAAGCCTCAGGAATATCAAGTATGAACTTGGACTGTGCCAGTAGACACATACAAAGTCAGAATAAGCAAGTGACCGTGCTGTTCTCTTCTGCCAATTTACATCAAAACCACAGTGGAATAAAGATAGTAAAAAGAAACTCTCTCTCTCTCTCTCTCTCTCTCTCTCTCTCTCTCTCTCTCTCTCTCTCTCTCTCTCTCTCTCTCTCACACACACACACACACACACACACACACACACACATACAAATTCGCTTGAGATGGGATTGGAGAAACTTGTGCTTTCTGAGACTGGTCTAGAGCGGTTCCCCCTGAAGGCTGGGTGTGTTTCACCTCCTGGAGAGAAGCCATGGGAAATAATTAGACTCAATCAAAATTACCACAGTGTATAATGGGAGCAATAAAACCTCAAGGCGGAGGAGCTGATCAGAGACGATGAGTTGCTATGCCCTGGCGTACAGTTGCTGCTGGTACATCTTAGTTCTCACTGTGACTCCTTGGAGGAACTCTGGAACCAGCGGACAAAACAGCATTGTGAAAGATTTAACTGTCCCCCTTGGAGATTAGCTTTGCAACTTTCGGAGCCTGCTAGTGAGGTGAGCTGCTTGGAAGCTGTGCCTGAGAGCTGAAGGGAGACAGACAGTGGCAGAGATGTGATGGGGAGATCCACAGAGTGGAAATCACAAGTGTCCTTCTGATTCTGAGGTTCAAATGAAACCCCCGCCGGATTAGGAATTGGGTCTTTCCAAGAGAAGGACTTGGGCTAGAGATAAAAACAAAAAACAAAACAAAAAACATTGAAGCCTCTTACAGATGCAGAAAGGAAAGGGAAGCTTACAATGGAAACCTGGGACCTACCTGAATTGAATGGATGTGTGGGGAGAAAATGGAGTACCCCAAGTGCATGCATGCACACTTACATATATTCTATATATGTGCATTCATGCATGAAGTCATGAGAAGGATAAAGATATTGCAGTGTGCTCAAGCCAAGGCAGTAGAGAGGATTTTAAACTAAATATACTCCCAGAGACATAAAAGTAAATAATATACATGTATGTATAAATCTTGTGAAAAGAGTTGAAAAAGGAGACCGTCTTACCAGGAAGAGCAAGTAACTCATGCCGCGCAGCAGTTTGAGTAACATCAAAACCAAGATGGACTATCAGGCTTCTGCCACGAGGATGCTACCTGCTAACAGTCTAGAAAGCTTTTGTGATGAGGGGTTTGCACACTCTACTTTTGAAGTTTTTCAAGCAGCTTTCAATCAGGACGATGGAAATGAAGCATAGCCAAGATAAGAAAGAGAAATTATAGGGCTCAGTGGGGGAAGGGACCATGGCGTTTAGATAAGACTGATCATAAAGGAGTGCCGCATATTAATTAAGGATCAAGTAACTAATCAGATTATCTATAGCTTATTAGTTAATGAAAGAAGCTGGCTTTCCAGATGAAAATTTTCTTTTCAGGCATCCAGTTATATAAGAGTAGATGGCATAGATTCTGAGATCAGAACGGTGACATTGTAGATAGAGCAGATAGAATTCAGCCTTTCGTAGAACTGCTGTTTCTCCAAGCCTCTTAAAGTCAAGTGTTCAGGAGTAAGATGAAGTCCCTCTTAGATTCCAGTATTGCAGTGGCAATTCCCTTGGGCAAAGACTAGCTAGGCTTTCCGACACTCCTTGGTATGAAAAGAGAAGACAAATGAGCATAGGGGTAATTCCAGGGATACCTCTAGGGAGAAGAAGAGAAAACAGGACTCTGAAGCCTCTCTGTCCAAACCCTCCATCCTTTGTCAATATTCAGATTTCAGTTCTGCTCCAAACAGACTTTCGTTGGATGATCCTGCCTAAGGTGATCTTTCTCCTTCTCTGCCATCCTTCTCTAGCATCAGCGTTTCCATTTGTCACAGCGTTTGCTGTTCTGCTGAATGGTTTTATGTGTTATCCGTCTCCCTCCCTCCACACGGTAGAATATAAGCTAGTTCCAGAGACATAGAAGGTGCTTAGCATGCTGAGAGAGGGAAGGCCTGTGGTGTAGGAAGGAACTTAGCTGTGTTAGAAGGTTGAGGTGGGCCTGGGACGAAGCCTCCTGCTACGTTGTTGAGAGGAAACGATGACTTCAGGAGTGCTGAACTTTTTAAACGGAAACCCTGGGGAAAGGGCACATGTCACTGTGTCTGCACTTTGCTGTACACTCAAAAGACCAAGCTTATGAGCCAAGCGTGGTGACGCACACCTATGGTCCCAGCACTCAGGAGGCAGAGGCAGGCAGATCTCTGTGAGTCAGAGGCCAGCCTGGCCTACCAAGGAGTTCCAGGATATCCAGAGCTACACAGAGAAACCCTGTCTCAAAAACAAAAACAAAAACAGACAAAAAACAAAAACAAAGACTTCGTTTACTAATAGGAATGGAAAGATCATGAATATTGACTGTGTTAATATGGAATAGGACCTAACTGGAAAGAGTGTAAGAGCCCTCATTAGCATCAGTGTCATTTTCTTTATTACATAGAAGTATACCATGCTGCTGGCACATTCATGTGTGTGTATGTGCATGCATTTGCATTTCTGTGCAGGCCAGAGATCAACTTTTGGTGTTGTTTCTGGGAGCCTGCCACTGTATTTTCCTAAGATATCATTGTCCCAGTGGGCTCTGGGGCTTACTAAGTGGGCTAGCATGGCTGACCAGCAGGCACCTTTTAATCCATGTATCTGTATCTCTGCATCACTGGGACTACCAACAAACAAAAAACGGTGGACCATTCCTAGATCCTCATGATTGCAAAGCAAGCATTTTAGAGACTAAGCTGTCTCTCCAGATCCCCATTGAAATTGTGAAAACTGTCTTTCAAGACTTGCCTGAAAGGTAAGTCGAGCTGCTGGCAAACAGGATGCTGAAAGTGAGTTGGAAGGAATGTCTTAGAATCAGAGATGAGAGGGATGCTGGAGTTGGCAGTCTGGATAGGGACCGGGAGGTGAGGCAGAGAGCACCGGGCTGGCAAGAACTAGAGGAGAAGACCAGATAGAGGAGAAACAGCAGCAGACTGCAGTATGTTGTAGAGCGCAGGAAGCTTTCTAACCTTTATTAGAGAGCTCAGAGTGCCCCAGGCTTGTTGGCTGTGAGAAGCGATGTTTTCAATGGTGAACCACCAGAACAGTGCCAAGGGTGTCCTGGAGCCTCCGTTTTAGTCATTCTTGAGAGACATAAGGTATTTTATATCAAAATAAAAACATATACTAGGAGATAGTACGCAATACTTATGGGGCTTATTTGTGTTGCTTTTTTGGCTTACAACTAGTACTGAGAAGCAATTCTGATGATCTTGGCACCATATGGGGCTTTGGCTCCAGACTCCATCCAGGGTGCAAGTTTACAAAATAGAGATAGTGGAATTTCCCCAAAGCTGGGTACAAACAAGGGAGTTTAGAACCACAGAACATGATGAGTAGGAAAGTCATTTTGAAATTATCTAAGTCGCTAGAAATAATGTACGTTTTCTCCTTTGTCTTCTAATCTCCTAGCCAGAAGGAAGATGCTGTGGGATAGGTATTACAGACTGATGTTTCTTCAGTAGCTTTCGTTGAGGTACCAGAGTCTCATCCCATCCCACCGTTCTCAGCTTAGGAAGAGAATAGAACATTATGACTATACCTTTTCTTATGTGCAGAGCAAGTTTTGATCCTAACTACATTAGTAAGTCAGTAAAACCAAGTTTGCTTTTTTTTCTTAAGCAAAGACCTTTCTCATTAGACTATGTTAAATTGCTCCAGAAGAAGATGAGCAGGCTAATGAGCGTCCTCTTCATGTACTAGGCAAAAGCAAAGTGTCGTTTCCACAGGGAGACAATGTACTCTTCAAAATGGAAATGAATGTTAGCAGCAAAAAGACCTCAAAAACTCACTTGGAAAAAAACCTCCTGAATTAAATTTTGAAGTAAGGCGACTTTCCCTACACACTTCTTCTCTGGAAGCTGTCATCACAATGATGACAGAGAGACAGGATGTCAAAGAAACTCGGATAATAAAAATTTTTTAAAAATCACATTGGAACACGAATCTTTCAAATGTGAATCAGAAGGCAAATTCCCCTTCATCCATGGCGTTTCTTTGCTCGTGGGCCCCATTGCCTTTTGCTTCTGTCAGCATAGACAGAGGACGAGAGATAGACACTCAACGGTAGAAAACTAAATAAATAAATAAATGGGTTTTATGCTGAGATTTTGTGTACATTTTGTCTTATTGACTTTCTCTTGTAACAGATACTCATTTAGCATATGTGTTAAATCCTGTTCTGGAAGATTCCGACTGATTAAGGAACAGACAACAGAAATAATTGACTCCGTCGGCCTTTGTGCTTCCATTTTGAGTGTATTTTGAGAACCGACTCTGGAGTCCTTTCTCAAAGAGGGATACCAAGCTGACTTTAGGTGCAAATAAATAGATCAAATGAGAGGGATGAAAAGAGCATAGTGGGGGTCAGGCTAGGATGTAATGATAGGGACCTAAGAACTGGCATAACTAGTTATCAGTCCACTTCTACCTAGTATATTACTCCAAATGTGCTAAGCACAGCTTGAAAAAATATTGGCATGAGCTACTAACTGAAGAAGGCAATTTCTCTCTCCCATGCTCCCGTTTAAGAAGATCCATGACTGGTGGCATCCAGCATTCTGGGCACAAGGGGGAGAAGCGAGCTCTTTTTTTTCTCAGACTAGAAGTCTGACTTCCCTTCAGGAATTTCCCAGGAATGAACTTCTTGTTTTAACTTCATCCCTTAACTGTTCTTGCATTTGCCTGCCAAGCCTGGTTCCAAGTGCTCTAGGCTTCGAGGAGCATTCCAGAAAATTTAGAGCATAATTTAACTGATAAAGAATTCTGTAATGCATCAGGAAATGAAGATCCTATTCAACAGAAGTAAGGAAAAAAAACCCACAAAAGAATATATTCCACAAAAGGAATATATTCTTGTATTGCGAGTGTAGGCATTTGGATAGGGATTTAATTCTGTGTCATCTAAACTCTTGGTGAAATTACAGAACCAGGCCGTATAATGCCCAGAAACATGGTAGGATAAAGTAGGTGAAGGGGCAGTTCATCAAGAACACGGTATTTTCTTCTTTGGAGGATGGTTGCAGGTAGTTTTCAGAATCCTTTATAACTGGCATGCATTTAAGTTTCCAGCTACTGAAACAACAATTTTTACCAAAAATAATCCAGAGCAATCTGAACTTACTCTTACCTGATTTTCCTTCTCTTCTGGTTCCTAATGACACGCACAGAAGAACAGGATTGTTTTGTTTCCAAAGACAACACTGAAGCGAGACATGGCGGGTTATTGAGAGCTGCTAGGGATTTGATTGTTGTCAAGGGAAACGGAGGGAATGAATCCGAATGAATTCCAGGAAGATGTGGAGCAATAGCTAATGCCCTGGTTGGTATTCTGTTTGTTTGGAAATGACGGGTGTGGAGAGGGTACCGCAAGCACTTCACCATTGCCTGGCAATTACTCAAGGCTAAACAGAGCGAGTGACAGCTTTCTTAGAGCCAAGACTTTTTTAAAGGTTGGTTTTCCAAACTGTCATGTGAAATTTGGATAGAAATGAAACGTGGTGATAATAACACCTGATACAACAGAAAATAGAATATAGACTTTAAAAATGTTTTATTAACTCCGTTGATTTTATACATTGTATTTTGTTCAGATTTATCCCCTCCCCATCTCCTCCCAGAATCACCCCCATTCTGTTGAGTCCATTACATTCTCCAAACATGTAGACTTTTTATGTTGTGCACAGAATTATTTTTTAAAGGATAGCACGCATTATAGAATTTAGCCTAAACACAAAATTAAAAATAGATGAAATGAAAGTCAGATAAAGGCTGTTAAACTTGCTTTCAACGCTTCATGCCTCACCACAGCACTCAGCTGGAGAGCGCATGACATCAGTGGACAAGGACTAAACTCCTAAGATATTTTATCCTGGGACCTAAAGAGCAGAGTTCCGACAGGAGCTACAGCTCCAGGTAGGAGACTTAACAGTCCCCACACAGTAAAGTATTATAGCCACTAAGGCCAGTGTCAGTTGGAATTCTGAACATCTATTTTTAAAAGATTTATTTTTATTTTACATATGAATAAAATATATAAAAAAACCCACATGTGCATGCCTGGTGCCTTCAGGAGTCATAAGAGTATGTCACACACCTGGGACTGGCATTATGGATGGTTGTGAGCCACCATGTAAGTACTAGGAACCGAACTTGAGTCCTCTGTAGGAGCAATGAGGTTTGCAATTGCTAAGACATCTCTCTAGCCCCCATGTACAGAATAT
The DNA here is from genome assembly GCF_017639785.1 of Mesocricetus auratus. NCBI lineage: Eukaryota > Metazoa > Chordata > Mammalia > Rodentia > Cricetidae > Mesocricetus > Mesocricetus auratus. Next base: position 39,253,717 of record NW_024429199.1, on the reverse strand, counting down.
CTTACCTATAGTTACCAACTTGGAAACACTCACCTTACGTGTTACCGTCAAAGTTCCCTTCAGGTACCATGTCCAATAGCACTGTCTCTAGCTGCCCTCAGCATAATCATAACCCTGTGCGCACTCTTCCACAAATGGACAGTTGGTAGAGACCTACATGATTTCATGTTATAAGCTCGCCTGCTGGTAAAGGGGGCTAAGTCTGTTTTGTTGTTGTTGTTGAGGTTGGGGTAGACTTTTCTTACCATGTTCAGCATTTTTATTAGCTAGCCATTTTACTAAGAAGGTTCCAGTCAGTGTCGAAGACAGACCTTCCTTCATAACACAGTAACAAAATGGAAGAAACAACATCTGCATCCCAGATAACTGAAGATCAAATTAGACTGATGATGTGACCCTGTTGGGATCCTAGGACAGAATGGATAGTACTGTGGTTACTACATTTTATGAGGATGCTTGGCCTGGGATTACCTTTCATCCCTGAGTAAACACCAATCCTAATCTTGGTTTCCAAAGCCCTTATGCAGTCTCTCTTCAATACCCTCAATCTTAACCTTAAATACTCACCATTATCAGCACTCCTACTCACTGCCCCTCCCACACAATCTCTTCCCTCTTTTGTATAGGGCCAGGACATCCTCAGCTTACCCATTCTCTTTCTGCTCCCCACAGTGTTCTTCCCAGAGATACCCATATGGCTTACCTTCTTACCTCAATGGACAAACATCCCATTTTCAGGGATGCTTCCCACTTATTTAAAACTGTTACCCCACTTCAGACATACATGTACTTTGTATCCACACAATTCAAAAGTCCTATGTGCTTCTTTTTTCCTCTTACTCACCACTGTATCCCAGGTACCAAAACAGAGTCATTCAATAAATATTTATTGAATAAATCAATAAATCCCATGGACATGTGCACCAGGCCTTCTTATGTATCCAAATATCATGCTCTTTGAATTATCTTTATGCCCATGATCCAATATCAGATCTGATAGTTGGTTAATGTCTGACCTGAGTCAAACATGCTCTGGATGAAGAGTCCTTTATCTTGGGCTTCGTTCCTGGCTCTGTCCCTTTCTAATTGCATGACCTTGGGTGAGTCATCTAGTCATTCTTGGACCAGTTTTTCTCATTTGTAAAAGCAGTACAAAGACAACTACTGAATCGCCAAGAGTATGGCGAACAACACCATCAGCCTGAACTTCTGCAGGCATGTAAGGTGGCTGCTTTTGTCTATTACCTGTGTAAGGAACTGAGGTGACATGGCATAATGGAGTTGGATATAAGTGTAAAACAGATAAGGATCTGAGTTCTGTCTCAACTTCTTTTTGGCTACATGCATCTAAGGAGCTTACATGGGCCTTTCTATAAACCAGAGGGCATTTAAATGCAGAATTCATTATGATATCAAATGAGGTAATAAGCCATGATTGAACACTTTTTTTTTTCTTTGGGTCAGGGTTTCTGTGTATCCCAGGCTGTCCTGAAACTTGCTCTGTAGATGAGAATGGCCTCAAACTCACAGAGATCTGCCTGCCTCTGTCTCCTGGATGCTGGGATTAAAGGTGTGCACCACCACCACCCATCCTTTTAAAGATGCATATTTTTCATATACTTTAACATGTCAAAAGTACACCCTTGATCATTGATGCTATCTTTGCTTCTACAGTGTGTAGTATCTACTTCAGAGATTTTTGTATGTGGATCAAGACAGTAATTATAGTTCAGAACCTTTTGGGTCATGCTGACAATTGCAAGACATTTGCTTTTCTTTCTCTACTGGGAAAAGTGGCTTCTAAATGGTGAATTTTGTCTTACAATGTTTAATAGTGGTGATTTTTTTGTAGTTCATCTTCTTTACCATTGGTCTGTCTGATTTTTAAAAGAAAAGGAAGCATTCGAAAGCAGCAACAAGAACATTATTTGCTGAATTCGTTTCTTCCTAATGAAAAGTCACTTTGCTGTTATGAGTCCCGCTACCTGTGTCTTCGCCTCTTGCCTGCTTTTGCTCTTTTGCTTTGGGTCTGGTTGTGGAGGACAAGAATAGAAGAATATCCTGGCAACCCCAGCCATGGCTCTTTAGCATAACATGGTTGCTAGGAGAGAAGGACAGCAGAGCACGTGGACGGATGTGTGGCTCCGCTGTCCTGGGAGAGGCAGCGGGTTGTGGCAGAAGGCATGGGCTCAGAGCAGCAGTCTCCACCCTCCCCTGCCTTCTGCCAAAGCTCGGGGAAATTCAGCTATCTTACCACACCCTTGGTCAATCGGTGCTAATATTTTATGGTCTGTTTTAAACAAACTGCAAAGGCAAAGGAATACAAACAGAAGACTCTTTGCTAGAGATCATAATGATAATGTGACATTTGAGATTCATTACTCCTTAAATGATCTTCTGTTAAACAGAAGTCACTGGCCCTCTAACAAGAAGCCATTATCCCACACATTGTCTTTCTATGTCTTGTGACTGGTTTTCAATTAATAAAACTGGAAGAGAATAACCAGAGTGACAGATGTATATTTGGAAGGAATTCTAAACACAGCTGCCACATTCTTTGTTTCATGAAATATAGAAATTCTGGGATGGCTGTATCACATTTTCAAAATGATTTCTAATAACACAATCTCATTGTATTCACAATGAGACACAATGTTCTGGCTGACAGGCCATGAAGTGTCAGCCCTTGTGTATGTATCCGGAGGATCTGAAAATAAGTATTTTCAGAAAACACAAGACACAGATACAATGAGAACAGGCGGCCTCGTGTTTCCATAGTCTTACTCTGTATCAAGAGGGCACCACTGAGCTTTGGAGTTTGCAAATATTAGCATTTGGAAGAAAGTCATAGTCTGGAAAAAAATATTTTAGGATCCATCCACTTAGGCCAGCTGTCAGTCTATTGGAATCTTGAACATGCATAGAGGGGCCTGTGGGAGTACCAAGTGGCCATCTCCATCTGTGATATTTTAGATGTGACATGGCCTTCAGTAGCATCCATTGAAGTATGTTGGGACACTTCTAATAAAGGCCAGGGTTTCTTTTTTATCTGCTTTCATCACGTACTTGATGCATTCTGATAGTGTCTGTGACGCAAGTATGTGTGTCTTGCATCCTGCATCGGTGTTATTTATATTGGGCAGGGGGCGTCTAGTTGCAAGTCATAGAAAGGAAGATTCAGCATCCTTGTTTTTCTTTTCTCTAAAAAGTGACTGACCAGCCAGGCGGTGGTGGCGCACGCCTTTAATCCCAGCATTCGGGAGGCAGAGGCAAGCGGATCTCTGTGAGTTCGAGGCCAGGCTGGACCGACAGCCTCCAAAACAATACAGAGAAACCCTGTCTCGTAAAAACCAGAAAAAAAAGTGACCGACCAGATTGACATACGGAGACTCTTCTAACCCAAGAAGCTAAATCATCTGTTTGCCATTCCCTTTCCCTTTGATCTGAGCATTAAGAACTGAGGGCATTACTTTTCATCTGAAGGCACTCCCATCCAAACTAAAAATGGAAGGAGGTTATAATGTGGAAGACTTACAGTGGAGGTCATTAAGAATAAAAGACAGGTCAGATGAAAGGTTGTGGGAGTTCTGACCTCAGAGTACTCCTTTTCAGCCCACGGCCCATCTCTGGGAGTACGGCGACAGTAGGGCAGGCCTATCTGGGTATTCTTGATTGTGTACACGTGCAGTTGTTTTGACTTTCATGTTATTCCTACCGCGGAGGTGCTGGGGAGACAGAACAAAGTATGAGCCATCAGAGTTCTCTTACTGTGTCCCATTAGCCCCTTTCCCAATGTAGCCTGGGGCCTGGCCCTTAGGACTTATCAAGGAGCTAAGTGATAAGGATTATCTAAGGCTTATCACTTCCCATTGCAGAAGGGTGTAAAAGAGCAAATGCCTTTAAGTCTAGAGAAAGACACCTCCATGCATGGTAGGAGTGCTAGATAATGAATCCGCTGTCTTACTACCAGGCTCCCTGCAAATTCACCGGAAGTTACCACTAGTAGCCAATACAGGAAGTGGCTTTGGGTAAGCCTGTGCCCTGTTCCATTTTAGGAAGTAAATATTCGACCTAGTGCAAAGCACATCTGCCATTGGGACCATAAGGGAATGAGGAGAGGTTAGACACACGCACATAAAAGCTTGGGTCATGCAAACTGTGCTCACTTTCCTGAGGGTCACCAAACACATAGAGCAATGCAGAAACTCAGCACATTTGTTCTATACATCTGAATTGAGGATATGAGCTTATGGAATACAGTTGAACAAGTGTGTTTATCTTGATAGGAGGTCTCTCTAGGGGAGCAGTCTCAGGCTGCTGTCATCATCCTGAGAAGGAAGTAGTGGTTGATCGTTTCTGCAGACAGTATCTACATTGACATTCTGACCAGAGGAAGTCTTTCCCATCCTTCTGAGCTCCTGCATGCTTTGCTATTCCCATGGATCTGACCCCCTAGGGTCCTCCACCTGGCCCTGTATGCTCCTGTCTGCAATACACATTCACTCAGGACTTAAGTCACACCTCACACATTCACTTGGGTCATCATCTGCCTGCCACCACTTTTACAATATGGCAACTGACAGAATATGCAGTAGAATGGACTCGTACTTTGAAATGCAGTGCAGGAGGTTCAAGACTAACTTCCAAACTGGGCATGGTGGCTGTAGTCTCAGCACTCAGGAGGATGGGACAGGGAGACCACTGGCTCAGCGCCAGCCCTGGGCACATAGCAAATTCAAGGCCAGGATGGACTATCCAGGGAAACCTTCTAACAACAAATAACAAAGCAAATGTCACATACCAATCCACTTAGATGCTAGCAGGAGGGGAGCTTGGTACAGGCAGAGCTCTGGCTTCCTGTAAAACACATGCAACAATTTTCTTCTCTTCCCCCACCTGAATAAATCCTAGACAATACTTTACTTCAGTTATTCTTATCAAAGTAGAAAAATAATTCCAATTAAGCCAAACTTATACTTTATTTGAACTTGGTTTTGACCCAAGTGTATTTAAAACTGAGTCCAAATATCTCTTGTTAAATCTTTGAACAAGAATTAAAGATATCCAAAGCATATCGATGTAAGTTAATGAGTAACAAATACTGAAATACAGAAACATTGCTGGGGGTGGCTGTAATCTCTGCTTGAGAAGTGGAAACTGGAGCATCAGGAATTTAAGATTATCTTTGACTGTATGGTGAAAACAAGGTCAAGCCTGAGACGTAGAACATCCTGTCTCAAAAAAAAAAAAAAAGAAAGGGGGAAAAAAGCCGCTAACTAATTTAACAAAAATAAAGGAAAGGGTCACTTTTCCCTAACTCCATTCCATCTTTGCTAGAAGAAAAAGACAAACAAGCAAAGCCCCGCTTCTGTTTTAAAGTGTGTCCATGGTAACGGGTGGACCAAACTTTAATCCTCACCAATGGTCGCGTGTATGTGAGTGTGAATGGTGCCTTCACTCTCGCTTGGCAGCCCCGTATCCTTACAGTGATCGATCACATGCCATCACCAGCCACACCAGCCTCGTTTTAGGAAGTGAGAGCAGTATCAGAAACCTTTCCGCGTGGCCGTGAGGTGTGTGACTGTAATTCCAAGTATGTCCAACTAAGCCCAGGTCCCCATGGACCCCCGCCTCCTTCTGACGCGTTTGCCTTTCATTTTCTTTCTCTCAATGGCTGAGCCCCCTTAGAATTATCCTTCAAGTTTACAGTTCTAGATAATACTCTGATCTATCAAGTCTATTCCACGTTGAAGTTCAACCTCTGAAGGTCACAGAGTGCTGTTATTTGTAGTGGAAAGGAGCTGATGGCAAGTTTGATTTCAGTCTAGTCACTTGGCAGGCCACCTAACACTGGGACTTGTCTTTGTCTGCTCTTTCTGGAAGCAGAGTTGTCAACTGGTCATCAAACAGGACCAGGCCGCGTTTTCTTAAATCCATGATGATGTCTACCTCTAAGTTTCATAACTCAGTGGGGCCATCAGAGAGGATCAAGTCCTGCTTAGGGAAGCTGATCGTCCCATGGGGATGTCAGACCAAAGCATCACCGTATAGCGGATTTCCATCTTCTATAAAAGCATAGTGCCAGGCAAAAGCAGACAATAGTATAACATCCTGGGAGCAATAAATGCATTTAGTATGTATTTGGTGTTAAGAATAGCATGTGTTAATATTTGGAGAGACAATGTTGAAAAAGCACTTAGTGAAATGTATAGACATAACAGAGGCTGTATTCAAGCTAACCAGCCACCCTGGAAGGTTTTACTTTCTTTTCATTGTAAGTTACTGTAGAAACTCTTGTCCTAGTGGGACAACTCATACTTACTCCCAAAAGCCCCCCGTTTCCCGGTCTCTTTCCTCCTGACCACACCTCTCCGATTCCCAATCCACTCTTCAGCAGCAGCAGTGCTTCTAGTACATTCAGCCTCTTCTACAGGTATTCCTTTCACCCAGCTCTCCCATGACGTTAGCACTTTCCCGGCAGCTCTCACGGCTTTGTACCTCATTGCCATAGCTGACCAAGAAATGGAAGCGGCATCCTTGCTCACCATTGCCCCTCCCAGAGCCACATCCTCTCTTCCTGCTAAGTCTCTGCATTGTACGAGCCTACCCCACCCTCGCACCTTCACCCGCTGGCCCCTGGGCACTGGCCCTCACTTCTCACCAGCTTCGCTTCTTCAGCGCTTTGTCTCTCCCTCTCTTCCTTATATTCCTAAGTTAGAAATCTCTCCTGGGGCGTTTTGATCTCTTCTTTCTTAGTGGTCTTGTGTGCTGCTCTACGCCAGACGCTCACTCCCAGGCCACACCGGCTTAGGCTGAAGAATGATGGCCCTCTATGACACCTCCAGCAACTCAATACCGCCCACTCCTTCGATACCATTAACCCATTCCCATCCTGATGTGGACTTCCAACCCTCATTTGTTATACAGGACCTAAATTTAATTCAACATGCTTCACACTCTTAATGCCTTCCGGGTACTAAAGCTTTTAATTTTTAAAAATTCATCTTAGGGTCAATATTTTCAAAAAACACCTTGTACCAATATATAACATTCATTTTATAATATATTTATATATATGCACATATATTCAAACAATTTTTACCAATCTGTGTTTTCAATAAACACTGAATTAAATAAGTCAAAACACATGGATGAATCCTACTGGGTTTATCTTCAGAAATACTTGCTCTTTCTTTCTGTCTGTCTGTCTGTCTGTCTTTCTTATGATACATACTTGTTCTAAAGCCACAAACAGAGGCTGGAGAGACAGTTCAGTGGTTAAAAGCTCTGATTGCTCTTGCAGAGGACCTGGTTTAGACTCCCAACCGCCACGTGGAGGCCCACAGCTGACTATAACTCAGGTTCAGGGCATTGGATGCCCTCTTCTGACCTCTGTATGCACCAGGTACACACATGATACACAGGCATACAAGCAGGCAAAACACCCAAACATATAGAATAAAATTTAAAAGCAAAGCATGGGATATTTCTTCAGGAATTAAAGAAAAAGTCACAAATAAGAACTGATGAATTTACCACCAAAGGGATTGGCTTCCACCATACTGAGAGCATTCAAAGCACTAGAAGGAAAACCAGAAAATGAACTGAAGTACCAGTGAGAACTATCTCCTAGTAACAGAGTCACCCTTCCTGCAAGTGTTCAGTTCTCCTAATGTTTCCTACATTTGATTTTCAAAACCTGTGAGGAAAAAATTGTGAAATCTAGGTGCAGCAAAGCAAAAGGACAAAGTCTGCACATTAGTAACAAAGGAAATACTTTTCTCTAAGGATTCACTTCAAATGCGTATCCTTTACAGAGCTTAGCATGCTTACTGTAAATCATGGATGTGGCTGATAATGTGTTGGAAGAGTGAATACTAAACTCTTTTCCTTGATGATGCCCAGTGTTACATAACTGTACTTAAACAGTGCACTTTGATGCGTCTCACATTATGACTTTTGGAACTCAGAGCAATCCATGAGGGTATTGAATTTATCCTAGTGTCCTAGATGAAGCATTGAAGGCTCAGTGAATTTAGTTGATTTGCACAGATGACTCTGTGGTTTACTGTTTGGTACAGGTAAGGCTGCTGTCTGGATTTGTGGGCTCTTTAGACTAAGAATCTTTCCACTAGATCTCTTTGAGTCTTCGGAAAGCTGTAAACTAGAATCCCCTGTATTTTTATCCCCTCAGTTCCCAAGTCAAAAGCATCTTGAGCAGTTGCTATTCTGAGAGCCTGTCTCTTCTCGTTGTCAGCTTCAATTGTTTAGCTCAAGCACTAGTTACCTTTCTCGCAAGGGTCCCAGTATCCTTACTACACATCCCTTTGTTTCTTCCTCATCTTTGGACAGAAATGAAGAATGATCATCATTAGGAGTGGGTCTCTTGCCTGGTAGTCAAGGAACTAATGACCTATAAAGTGCACTTTACTAATAAAAAGAGAAATGTGAATCAAACTACTATATGCTGCATTGACTTAGTAAAGGGCTCACCATCCCTGGGCCCACCAAGCGGTGCCTGGAGAACAATGGGTTTCAGAGACATAGAAAGAATCAGATAATTCCAGTAGCCTAAAGCAGTTCAGCTGCCTATGAATTGCATCAAAATATTGACAGGTAGATAATAATCAGATCTAGAACCAAAGAAGCCATTAGGTGTGCGATATTATGTTAATTAAAAATGGCTTCCAGTATTTAGTAATAGGATCTAAGACTAATTGATATAGACAACGGTATTTCTTAAATTCCATCTTCATGTGTTTTGGGTTCTTCAAGTTACCTGTAGACTTTGTCAGGGTGTCTCGTGTGATACAGAGAAAGTGGAAATTCAGCAAGCACTCTGAGGCCCAGAGTCCAGGAGCTTCTCACTGCAACCTGCATCCCTTTTATGGGTCTTCGGATGAAAGCAGACCCTGAAGGGAGATGGAAAGCATGACTGCATCTGTGACACGTGCCTCTTGAGGGAATCTTGAGGAATGTACACAACAGGAAAACACATTGGAAGTGTAAGTTTTATGGGTCAACAGGCACAATTTGAACAATTCCAAGATATTCATAAACTACATGGAACTGAGATGGTTGGTTTGTGAGCAGTGTTCTGTCTAGCATTCCCAAGTCTCACTTGACTTAGTAGTCTAGAGTCAGAACTGGCAGCAGACAGACAGACAGATAGATATAGTGTCAGTGTGAGTGTGGGTACTTGCACTTGTGAGCATGGAGGTCCAAGGATGACATAGGAATAAATTCTCTCCTTCCCCTATATGAGTCCCAGGAATTGAACTCAGGTTGTAACACAGATGATAATGGCTCATTTGGTGATTAAGTCCGTAAAATAATTCTTGAAACAATCATTTTAGTAGTAGTCAGAGGAACACCTGAAGCATATGACTGAGTGGGGTTATAATTATCCTACAAGACTCACTTTCTGCCAGACACATACAGATGCACATGTACCCCGAGATCTCTACTGAATTTTCCAACAGTGAAAGAGACCAAGATAAAAGGACAGAAGCCTCTTGAATGCCCATTTTCCTAGGAGAGCCTCCTAAAGAAACTCAGTTAAACCATCATGATTCACATATCAATCTCATACTTGCTAATAGGATGCTTAAGCTGTATTTTCAAACACTCCAATCTCTCGGGTTTGGCTAAGGAAAATTGTAAAAACAGGGAAGTAAACTGACTATTAAAATCCAGAACAAGGGTTGGGGAAATGGGTCAGTGTCCTTGTTGGGTTACTACTGCTGTGATGAAACACCGTGATCAAAAGCAAGCTGGGGAGGAAAGGGCTTATTTGGGTTACGCTTCTATATCCATAGTCTATCATGGGAAGGAAGTCAGGACAGGAACTCAAACAGGGTGGGAGCCTGGAGGCAGGAACTGGTGCAGAGGCCATGGAGGATGCTGCTTACTGACTTACTCCTCAAGGCTTGCTCAGCCTGCTTTCTTCTAGAACTCAGGACCACCAGCCCAGAGGTGGCAACACCCACAATGGGCTGGGCCCTCCCACATCAATTGTCAATGAAGAATGGCTTGCCTACAGGCCAATCTTCTGGAAGCATTTTCTCAACTGGAGCTTCCTCCTCTCAGATGACTCTAGCCTATATCAAGTTGACACAAAACCAGCCAATAGTCAGTGCATAGAACATTTGCCATACCTAATATGAGGGCATGAGTTCAGATCACCATGGCCCATAGAAATCCAGGAACCATAGTGAACACATCTATAATCCCCCATGCTCCATAGGCGTGATTAGAGATGAAGATGGGAATGAATGCCTGGAAGCTCATGGCCCAGCCAACCTTGTATGTGCAGCACTGAGTAGTAGACAGGCTGGACCCCATGTCTTCCTCTCTGTCATCTGTCTGTCTGTCTCTGTTCTGTCTACCTGCCTGCCTGTCTGTCCATCTCCTGAATAAGGGGCTAGAGATGCTCAGCAAAGTGCTCACCACATAAGCATGCTGTCCTGAGGTCAATCCCCAGCACCACATAATAAGCCATGTACAGTGGCATGCTTCTGTAATGTCTGGGTTGACATCATCTAGCCAAGATGAGGATGCCATTTAGTCTGTAGCCTCAATTAGTCAAGCAAATGTGTTTTGTCATCTCCTGCTTTGCTAGAATGGAACTTTTGGTGCTGGGATTTAATGCATGTTCTAGCCGTTCTGGTCATCCAGTTCCAAGGTCGAGAGCATAGACTGGTAATTGCTGATTCTTTGCTGGTTTGTTTCTTTCTCTTCTCCTTCATCAATATTGTCCAGAAGTTAATGGATTGTGTCCATTAAATTAGTACTAATAGCCTTATTTCCATAAAACAACTCACCATTCTGCCAACTTTTCCTTGTGCGTGTTTTCCTGGAGGAAATGAGCCATCAGTTATGAAATTAGAAAACATGTAATTCCCATCGACACAGCATGGGCATTGCTCTGTTTTGGCACTTTTAACAGAAGGGAACCTTTAAATGGATTATTCAACTATAATTATTTTCATAAATCGCCTTTCCTGAAAACTAATAAAGAAAACTGTCTCAACCTCATTACAGGATTTGGATGCACATTTACTTAGAGATGCATGTCCATGCTGGCAGACACAGAGGGTGGAATTTGTGGAGAAGAGTACAGAATGAAAAAGAACTCCAGAACTCTGAATACGGTCTCTTTTTGAGTACCAGACTATGAATAAGGAAGGTGAAACTCACAATGAGAGAGAGACAGAGACAGAGACAGAGAGACAGAGAGAGAGAGAGAGACAGACAGAGAGAGACAGAGACAGAGACAGAGAGACAGACAGAGAGAGAGAGAGACAGAGACAGAGAATTATAAACCAAGTACTTAGAGTGGGCAGGAGACAACTAAAACTCTAGATAGCTAGAATTAGAGAATCCACAGTAGCTGCCTACACCACTGGATCATCTGCTAGGACTGCAATGCTTGGAGTGATGCAATCTGGCCCCATGCTAATAAATGGAAAATGGGCCTTAGCGGATCATGCTGATATCTCTATAAGTAGTTTATCAGTCCACCAGAGCAAAGTCCAACTAACTCCAGCCAAAACTAACTTCCAGCCTTCAGTATTTGATGTGACATTACTAGATGTGTAAAAAACACACAGGAAATATAGCCGGGAAGTGGTGGTGCACACCCTTAATCCCAGCACTTGGGAGGCAGAGGCAGGCGGATCTCTGTGAGTTCCAGGGCAGCCTGGTCTACAGAGTGAGTTCCAAGACATCCAGAGCTACAGAGAGAAAGTCTGACAGTACTAGGTTTATGATTCTAATTGATTTTTGTAGTTTTATTTATTGATTGATTTTTGAACATGAGAAACAAAGCTCAAAATTAAAATGAATGTAAACAGTTATTTTCTGAGAACTCTGCTTCTAACTGTCCAGTTCCTCCTGTTTCATTGCAGTGATCCTTTTGTTGTATGGTTTCTCTTCTCTGTTTCATTATATATATATATATATATATATACATACATATATATATATAGTAGGCAAACATTCAGGCATTGTATTTATGTGTCTGTGACACATGTATCTTTTTTTCTCATTTATACATATTCATTTATATACACTGAAGGACACACTGTTTTTCTGTCCTTTTGTGCATTAATACGTGCGCTATGAATTATTCCACACCAGCTCAGAGAATCTTCCTTATTTTCCTTTTCTTTCAGGTACACAGGTCTCCACTTTATGAATATGCAGTGCCTCCCCAGGGAACTTTCTTAGGCTCTGCCTACCAGTCACTCAAAAGACTATCCATTCTCTCGAAAGACTACCCATCCTCTCAAAAGACTACCCATCCACGCAAAAGACTACCCATCCTCTCAAAAGACTACCCGTCCACTCAAAAGACTACCCATCCACACAAAAGACTACCCATCCGCTCAAAAGACTACCCGTCCACTCAAAAGACTACCCATCCACGCAAAAGACTACCCATCCACGCAAAAGACTACCCATCCACGCAAAAGACTACCCGTCCTCTCAAAAGACTACCCGTCCACTCAAAAGACTACCCGTCCACTCAAAAGACTACCCGTCCACTCAAAAGACTACCCGTCCACTCAAAAGACTACCCGTCCACTCAAAAGACTACCCATCCACTCAAAAGACTACCCGTCCACTCAAAAGACTACATCCACTCAAAAGACTACCCATCCTCTCAAAAGACTACCCATTCACTTAGAAGCAGAAGCAACAGGAGCCTGAAGGCAGCACCCTTGTTGCTCTCAGAAACAATCCCTGCAGCAGCCAAGTTGCTGTCCATAGCCCAGAAGGCAGCTCAGGAGCTCTGTTCCTCTGGTGGCACATCTCAGGAGCTAGCAAATGAGGTCCACATCAGACAAGAGGAGGGAGGCATGGGGAGGCCAGGGCGGCTCCTGGTTCCCACAGAAGAGAGAACTAGTAATAATCCATACACACACACACACACACACACACACACACACACACACGCACAGAGAGAGAGAGGGAGAGAGAGAGAGAGAGAGGCACAAACACAGATATATACACATACAGAAACACACAAACACATGCATACGCAGACACATACACACACAGATACACCCTCACACACAAAGACATACATATACACACTCACACACAAATACACACACACACACTTTGTTTGAGACAGGATCTCACCATGTAGCCCTTACTGCACTAGAATTCCAGACTGGCTTTGAACACATAGAGATTCCACCTGCTTGTGCCTCCCTGATTTTGGGATTAAAGGTGTGCACTACCACATCTGGCCACACTAGGCATAATTTTAACTGTAACTATCAGTCATAAGGCTAACATCTTAGGTGAAAGTTTATCTAACTTGTTACTACCTTCCCGTCAAGATTCACTTTATAAGCTGCCGTTGTTTATAGCAGAGGCAGCATTACTAGGCTATAGTGAGCATTCTAACTTTGTGGAGTTGCCAGGAGCACAGAGTGAGAGTTAAACAAAATCCACCCAGAAGGGAAAATGATTTGGCTAACACTACCCACAGAACATACACCATAGTTTATTCAACCAGCCCTCATCTTGATGGACAGCTGGGTCTTCTGTCTCAGTGAGCACGGCACTGTGTAACTGGGAACTGAGCTGTTTCACACTTGTAGCAATGAGTGTTCTCAGTAGACTCCTGGAGGTGGAACTGGCTGCATCCCATGGGTCCTTGCACACAATCTATTTCCTCCGCAAGGGTTGAACCGTTTTGCCATCTCTCCTGGAGTCATGAAACCTCACTCTTTATGCCAGCTTTTCTAAGGGGGTGTGTTGTCCAGATCTTGATTCTTGCATTGTGTTTAAAACATGGGGCTTCAGTGAGCTCCTGTGGCAGCTTACTTTATAAACAAGGCTAGATTTCATTTCTTCTGCTAAGTTTTAATGTGGGGCAGGGGTGAGGTGGTGAGTTGCTTCTCTCTTTCCACTGTGTAGGACCCAGGGAAACAGCTCAGGTCATGAGGCTCACAGACCTATCTCATCATCATGTCTCAATGTCTTTTTGCTTGATTATTTATTTGTCTTCATTTATGCATGTGAGTGTTTTGCCTGCATTCATGTACTGGCGCCACGTGCATGCCTGGTGCCTATAGAAGCCAGAATTGAGCATCAGATCCCCTGGAACTAGAATTACAGGCACTTGTGAGCTACCATATGAATACTGGGAATTGAACAATGGCCGACTGTAAGAGCAATCAGTACTCAGCCACTGATCTATCTCTCCAACCCATAATTCTATGTTAAAACACAACTATACATCTGTTTTGTGTGTATGTATTCTTTTCCATCCTTATTAGACTTTTTGTCTTTTCTTTCTGGTTAAGACATCTCTATTATCTGAGAATTAACCTCTACCCCATAAACAGCACTGTTTTCTCACAGCCTGTCATTGTTTGTGCACATAGCACTGGGTTTTGTTTTAGTTATTCCAGATCCAGCCTCTCTACATAATTTCAGTGTGGCTTGCAAGGCTTGCTCTTCTCCCAGATTGTGGATGACTTCACTTGAATTTTCCTGTTCTATTGTAGAACTTAAAATTTCAGTTTTCTATCTGGAACATGTTTAGTTGTTTTGTTTTTGTGTTTGTTTGAGCATTTTTTAAATTCTAGGTGTATGAGTGTTTGACCTGTGTGTATGACTGTATCACACGTGTGCAGTGCCCACAGAGGCCGGAAGAGGGTGTCAGATCCTCTGGGACTAGAGTTAAAGAGGGTTGTGAGCCACCATGCGGGTGGTGGGAATTGGACCTCAGTCCTCTGGAAGAACAGACAGTTCTCTTAACCACTGAACCATCTCCAGCACCACTACCCCAACCTCCCACTCATGCCTCCCTAACTTTTGTTGTTTTGAGATACTGTCTTTCCATGTAGCCTTGACTGGTCTGGAACTTGACGTGTAGATCAGACTGGCCATGAAATCATGCAGTTATGCCTGTGTATGCTTCCTGGTGCTGGGATAAAAGGTATGCACCATCATGCCCTGCCTGGGGCATATTTTTAAAGTCATAATGAATTTTGGAAACGGCTATACCTTCCTTCTAATGCTACTTCAAAATATACTTTCATTTTGGTATTTATTTTCAAACTTTCTCTGTAAATAGTGTCAGTATTTGTCTAACTTTACCTGTGACAAATAAGATTGGAATTTTGGCTAATAGTAAGTGAAGCTATTTTCAAGTCTTTTGTACAATTTTATCTATGTAAATAATCTGTGATACATGAAAATCTGTGGACTCCTTTTTACAGCTCATTTTGTAAAGTCAAACAGTTGAAATAATCTGCCCAGTTTTGTTCTCTGTTCTGATTAGCATCAGGGAAAGGCAAACTTATGATTCCATATGGAACCACACTAACTATAGCAGATATGGCCTCTGCTTTCCAGGCTCTCTGTCTCTATCTCTCTGTCTCTCTCCTCTTCCCTTTCCCTTTTCTCTTCTCTTCTCTCCCTCCATCCCTCTCTCCCATCTCCCCTCTCCCTTTCTTCTCTCCCTCTGTTTCCTCTCTCCTTTCTCTCTTTCCATATGTATATGGTATGTGCGAGCATGAATGTTTCTCTGTGTATGCACACATACGGAGGTCAGAAGACAGTCTTGAGTGTCAGCCCTCACTGTCCACCTTGTCTGAAGCAGGCTCTGTCTCGTTAATTGCTGTCATCTGCAGACTAGCTTTCAGGCATCCTCCCACCTCGCCTTAAGAATACTGAAATTACAGACAAGCATTGCCATACCCAGCTGTATATGAATTTTGGAAATTGAAACTCAGGTCATGCCACTTGCACCTACAGCAAAACTTTTATCTACTGAACCACCTTCTTAGCCTTACCAAGCTTCTCTCCTTTAGGTTACTTCGAAAGAGACTCTCATCCCTTCCCCAACCATCACCAGTCAATACATCATCTTTGGTATTAATCATGAATTGCTATCATCACACACACACACACACACACACACACACACACACACACACACACACACACAGCCAAACATATAAAGCCTGTTAGTGGTGATGATAAAGATCCCTCGTAAAGTCCATTTACTGAGGTGTGGTAGAAGTTTCTAATAAACCACACCGTGTTTATAGTTTCTGCACGCCTGACATTTGTGGTTGGAAATCTCCCTTCCTGCCAATTAGAGAATTAAGGAAAAGTGTCATTTCATGTACTTCACAGTCACATCAAAATCCTAACTGGAGGGTCCCTTGAGCCTGCCGTCTATCCTGATTAACAGGGTGACTTCCAGGGAGGAAGCTGTTGAAGATGGATAGAGTTCTTAATAATGTATTTAATGTGCCTCATTAAGAACAAGGGAGGCAGGGCCAAAATTATGCAGGCAATATATTATTAAGAGAAATAGACTGCTATTGAGTTGATTTTTGCCTGCCATCAAAATTCAAAAGCTGCCCTGGGATCCACCGCACTCTGCTGACTTTTGGATGAGTGATTACGGGGAAGTGAACAGCCAGCAGTGAACCATTAGTCAACAAGGCACAGCTTGGGAAATGCAGGAAATTTATCTCACTCGTTAAAAACAGCTGTTTCCTCGAGGGGGTGCAACTCCTCCTTGGGGAGGAGAAAGGGTTTATTTGGATTATAACTCCAGTTTATAGCCATCATCATGGGGAAGTCGAGGCAGGGGCTTAGAGCAGCTAATCACATCCACAGTCAGGAGCAGAAAGGGAATGGGCACACCTGTGTCCATGGCTCACCTTACTTTCTCTATTCATGGACAGTCCAGGGCACAAACCCAAGAAACTGTGCTACAGGCTACTGCATCATCCCGGATCAATTAGCTTAATCAAGACTGTCCCCACAGACACACTCACTGGCCAACCTGATCTACACAGTCCCTCACTGAGTTTCTCTTCCCACGTGATTTTAGATTGGGTCAAGTTGACAGTTAAAACTAACCATGAGAGTGACGTACAGTCAGGAATATTTTGTCACAAGTTGTTGAGTACAAAAACATCCAGGAACAGAGTCACCCTCATGAGTTGATTTCCAATACTTGCTCTTCCAGGATATTCTCTTTTCTGCTCCGCTCTGTCCCAGGAGCCTGGTGGTGAAAGAGAGTCTTTACTAGCATTAGCCAGGAGTCAGCACTACCAACAGATTGAGTGCAGATCACTGGGAGGAGTTGGGGTTCGTTGTCTGAAGTGTACAATCCCCAGGGCAGGCCACTGCCCCCTGTAAGGCCAGTGCTTGAGACAGAGGCTTGCCTACACCGGCCCATCTGACCCGAGCTCCTGTCAGTCACTGTCTCTCCTGTGCCTTGTGACTCGGTGGTCACTTGATTCCTTACCTATCCCCTAGTTCCTGTGTGGTGCACCATACCTTGGGGTTTCCCTGTATTTGACCACACCTGTTTATTTTTTTTTTAAAACCTATTATTAAAATTTGACTCTACTGCCATTACCTCAGACAGCCTTGACTACCCTCTGGAGATTTCAGTGTCCTGGTGGCAGCAAAGGTATGTCAGTGACAGCTGAAACTGGGGACAGAAAAGCAGCGGATGTTCCCAGAGCTGTCTGAAGTGAGGCAAGCCTGCTTCCCTGCATCTCCTGGCCAGGCTGAGGAGGACTGAGGGGGCATTCAGCAGAGCAAGACAGTGACAGGAATAAGTGATGTTTTCCCCTGGCTGGAGACATGGATCAGTGGGTGAGGGTGTGCCACCAGGCCTGACAGCCTAAGTTCAATGCCTGGAGCATAGTGGAAGGAGAGACCCAACCAGTGCTAGCTTGTCTTCTGTCTGCCTGAGCACTATGGCATGTGTGCCCTCACACCAAAATGAAATAAAATAAACACAGACACTTTTC
Source organism: Mesocricetus auratus (assembly GCF_017639785.1). Taxonomy (NCBI): domain Eukaryota; kingdom Metazoa; phylum Chordata; class Mammalia; order Rodentia; family Cricetidae; genus Mesocricetus; species Mesocricetus auratus. The sequence continues at coordinate 39,235,907 of NW_024429199.1, read as the reverse complement.
CTTAGTGCAATTCAAATGGCTGCATTTACCCTGTTCTCTGAAATACTGCAGAATCCCTGTGGGGAGACATTTGTGTGATGACGGGGATGTTTCTTCATTGTGAGCCCATGCAGACAGTCATTAACATGAGAAGCAGGAAGATGCTTTCTCTTCCGGCCCCACGGAAGCTGCGTGGAAGAAGTATCTGTGTGTCTTCACTGGTTTCCTAAATTGGCGAATCAATTTACTTTAAATTTAGATTAAATGTTCCATAACTTGTATGAAATGGAAACCCAAGCACTATACTTTACTTTTGAGACAGAACTTTAACAGGTATCTCAATAGGCTTCCCAAATAAGTAACTCTGGTGGTTCCAAGCCATAGTGCCATGACGCTTGAGAACTGACAGCATAGACGACCATAGCCTACAGGGCACCTGGAATATACCCATTACCTAGGACGACATTTGCCAGAAGGTTATTTTTGGTGATGATTACTTCTTAAACCCTCTACAGGTTTTGTCCTAGAAGTTTGTCCCCTCAAAAAGAAAGACCATAGACCCTCGAGACAGGCAGTTTTAATTTAAACCTTGGTATTAGCAGAGTACCCAGTGTCTGGGTGATCTGTCTGGTTTCCTGGTGATAAAACAGCAGTGCTTACTTCATGGGTTTGCACTGGAGATTGCATGAGAATGTGTGAAGACAGTCCTCAGTAGTGAAAGAAGTGTCTGCACCTCACCTCTGTTTAGTTACGAAATCCATGTCCACCAGCCTCAGTGACACCCTGACTTTTGCTGAGGGCTGTGTTGACTTCACTGCATCTTCCTATGAGTTTAAAGTTTGGATGGCTGTGAATTACATGGAATAGACAGTTTCCTGGTACTTTTCCAACAGTGTGTGAATGGTTCATACATTCCCTATGCTTCAGACATACTTCTATTTCTACGTGAGAAATCTCCAGCATTAACTGATCTCCCTATGGCAGTTGGACACTGCCCTAGATGCTACAGATATAAATAATAATTTGGAAGATTTTTCACCTTCCAATCACATGTAGAGAAAGCATAAAAGCTTAAAAACAGAGAGAATTTGTATACAGTACTAGACTCATCATGGGTCTAGTACTGTGCCAATTACTGCACTGGTTTTCATCTAATCCCCACAAGAATTCCATCAACTAGACAATGACATTATCTTGATTTTTATAATTGCTTGTCCTAGGACTCAACATGGTTTCCCAAACAGCTAGAGGGCCATAGAGAGTATAGCAGGACTCCATAAAAGTGGTAGTTCTGGTTTGTAGTTGAGTGCTGAAATACAGCTACTCTGTGTTATCTGTTCTCGTTAGCAAAAAGCTGTTATTGAGCTACAACAGTGGTTTCCAAATTGTGGGTCATGACCCCTTTGGGGTCACATATCAGATATTTACATTATGATCTGTAACAGAAAAATTAAAGTTGTGAAGTAGCAATAAAATAACTTTATGTTTGGGGTTTACCACAACATGAGGAACTATGTTAAAGGGTCACAGAATTAGGAAGGTTGGGAACCACGGACCTACAACCAAAAATGTACCATAACTGTGTGAGTACACATTAAAAACTTCACAGCCACTTGATAGAGTGATTTTATATTCATCAACTATTATTTAAAAACTAATCAGGGATTGCATTTTGGCATTGTATTATTAATTGTCAGGGTAGTCAACAGAAGTCTTGTTGCATGACTGACCTTTCACAGGCAATAGTGAGAAAGTGGCATTCTAACCCAGACATTAAGAAATAACAAGGTATCTAGAGGAAGTATTTATGTTGATAACTTGAGGAGTGGTAATTGAGCATCTGCTAGCTAATAGTTTTTATAAGAATTGTTTGGTAGCTTCGCAACAACCCTGCAGCATCACAGAGTGCTTTCTATGTATGCTTTATCTGATTAAGTCTCAAATATTACTACCAAGATCCGCTTCTCCCAGCCTCCACAGCTTTGTTTATGTCTTTCTGTGAGCTAGACCCATCGGGACCGATGCTCATGCAGGCATTTGCACTGAAGCTCACGCATGCCTATGCAAAGCTAGAGGAAAGCATCATAGTTCCTCCCCACCCAACACAAGAGGGGGATCCTGCTGTCTTACCGCTTATCTTCAGGTCTGTGTTTGGAGAGTGTTTTCCTGGGAGTCTGGGAATTGCTGCCTGGCTGTGGGGTGAAACCTTTCACTGGCAAGCCCAGGCTTTGATGGTCACTGACCTCTGTGTTTGGCCATGTGTAAGACAAATGCTGATTAAATGGGTTCTATCACTTGGGTATTTCCTGTATGTTAGTGTGTTTATTTTACAAAACGAGATGAAACTGCTATGAACTCTGTAACAAGTCAGGGCTAGTATGCTGAACATGCATTATTGCTAAAAGTACACTCTCCTAATTAAATATATGGTAAGGTCATGGACTGTAGGGAAAGATGGTATAAATTCTCTAGGGCTGATTTTGCATCGCGTGGCTTCTGAAAAGACTACTCATTTATTTGATCATAGCTTTGTAGACACTCTTCAGATATCTATTAGTTTAGGTGGACGCCATTTAGTTATGGAAAGAATTGACCATACGGCACCTGCTGCGCTAAATGTATCTGGGAGTATTCCAAAGCAGAGTTAATCTTCAAAACCCAAGGTGCTGTGATCTGAGAGAGAGAAACAAAGGTGCCTGCCTTGATAGAAAAGCACAAGATAGCTGAGTCACGTTTACGTATGCTACATTAAACCTGGGCATCGAGGGGACATGCACAATGTGCTCAGGTCTCCACGGATCCTCCCGCACAGTGGCCATGTTTTTCCCTCTACATGGTAAGCACTGGTGTGCATTGTCTCCATAGCAACAGCCCTGTTTGAATAGCCATCATTAAGAGCCGCATGAAGCGTTACAGTTAAAGGAGGTTGCTCTGCCACACTCTCTCATTCGTAGTCAGTTTCGTTTTTCTGTTTAATTTAGTCATGTCTGAAGTTTGCTTTCTTCATCTTATTTTAACCTAGCCCATCTTCTTTATGGAAATAAAGAGGGCATGTTCTTTGTAGGTTTCAAAAAGGCTTATGTCATACGGATGAGTGTTTTTTTGGTACTTTGCTAAGTAAGCACACTGTGGCTCTATATTAGATGCTGGCTTTCTCTGTTTATAATGGGGCCATGCTAATAGATTCTAGTGTCTATGACTAAGTAGTTCCTGCTGCATTTTCCCCGTTTTCAAATCATTTACCCTAAGGTGATGCTGGTGTCCCAAAATAATTCAAATCCTGAGCAACATAAGTAAAAATCAGTGTGTGTGTGTGTGTACATACATATGTGCTACTGGGTGTACAAGTATGCATGTGGAGACCAGAGGACAACCTTGAACAAAAGTAGGGAACCCTCTACTTTGTTTTTGAAGACAGTGTTTCTTGCTCATCTGGAATTCACTGAATAGACTGTGCTGGCTACCCAGCACACCTGAGTCATCTGTCTGTCTCCATAGCCCCCAGAACTGGTATTACAGGAGTGAGCCACCATGCCTAGCTATGTGTGTGTGTGTGTTGGGGAGGTATTTGGGATAAAAACAAAGGCCCTATGCTTGAATGACAAGTACTTTACCAACTGAGCAGTTTCCCCAGCCACAAAATCCTATTTTAAAAAACACAATTGTAGTGGGGTGTGGTAGCACATGTCTTTAATACCAGCACCCTGGAGGCAGAGGCAGGTGAATTTCTCTGTGAGTGGTCTACATAGTGAGTTGCAGGCCAGCCAGCGCTACACAGTGAGACCTTATCTCTAAAGCCAAGCTAAACCAAACAAAACCCAGAAATGCTATTTTATCTAATGGTCTTCCAGGTGCTCTTAAATGTCTGAGCAATGGGATCATCTTTCCCTTTGCCTTATATGTGGAAATCTGGCCTCTGTGAGGGAGCCTGGATTCCCACCTGGCTAAAAAGAAACTTCTCTTTCTCTTGCTTCGCTTCTCTAACATACAACAACCAACCTCACCAGTTAAGCATATTCATAGAGCAAACAAACAAGCAAGAGTGTCAAAATAGCTGATGTTAAATCGTATGTGTCTAAATGGACTCAGCGGGTTGTATTTACATATTCACGTAGGTATAGATAGATATGGCTTTAGGCAACAATAGCAACAAGAAGAGAAGGCCATGTAATTATATTTGAACTTTTAAAAATTTATGTGAAAATGAAATACTAGATTATACTACATTGCAAAATACAGACACTGGTGGCTACTTGTAAATTGTGAAATCCCTTTGAGAGATGTTTTCTCACTTAAATCTTTTTGCCTCTGAGAAAAACAAGTTGCAGCTGATAAACTCTTGGTGCTCAGTGGGAATCTTGGTTCTTCTCTCGTGGGCAACAAAAGCACTGAGGTGGCAGACCCAGTTTCTGCCCTGAGAATGGTGAGAGTTTTGGCAGAGATCTCAAATGGCAAAGCTCTCTATCAAAGTGTGATGTCAGGCAAGGTGAAGCAGTGGCCGGGTCCTTCCCGGGGCTGGGAGTGTCTGCCAGGACTGGCTGGAAGAAGCAGCTCTTCAGGGTGCTGGGGAGATGGAGAGGAGGAGCCTGAATTCAGCAAGAGAATATAACCTATCTGCAAGTCACAGCTGCACGTTTCTGGCTCACCACACTGTATGGACACAGAGGGGAATCTCCTGCTTCTGCCCAAATGGGGACAAAGATGAGAGGGAATGATGAGAGTCCGGCCATGACCCACCTTACCTGCAGAGACTGCACAGTGGGTGCCTGAAACTGTGGGCCATGCTCTGTTTATACGCTGATTGACAACAGTGCTTTGGGGCTTTATGAAGAAACATGTGGTCTCATACCACATGGATATGTTCACAAAGGGAGTTCCCATCCTGGGGGTCAATGGTGCGGGATCGAGCAAAGCTGAAGTCACAAAAAGCAAGATTGGGGATAACTAGAGGTCAACCAGTCCTGGGTGGTTTTCTGAGTAGGTGTGCACATGTATGCCTGTGTATGTGTGCATATGTATGTGTGGATGCAGGTGGGTGTCAGAAGTGTACCTCAGATGTCACTCCTCAGTCACTATCCACCTTACTCTGTGAGACAGACTGTCTCAGTGGGTCCTGGGGGCTCCCCAGTTTGACTAGGCTAGCTGGTTAGCAAGCCCTCAGGATCCTCCTGTCTCCCCTCTAATACTGGGATTACAAGTGGTGTAACCACACCAGCCTGATAGGATTAGGGGTCAAACTCAGCTCCTTGTGCTTGTGTGGAAGCCTTTTTGCTAACCAATCTGTCTCCCCAGTGCTGATATTTCTTAATACGTTCATGAAAATATTGGGTATTGGGCGCCAGCAATTTGGCTCAGCAGGTAAAGGCACTTGCTGCCAAACCTGGCAACTTAAATTCAATCCCTGGGCACCCCATGGTGGAAGGAAAGAACCAACTTCCTTCCTCCAACTGTGACTGATCTTCATATGTTCACCATGGCATGAGTGTGCACAGACACACACAATAATAAGTAGAATTATTTTCTAAAAATAATTGACTTTTTTTAGACAACACTAAAACATATACCCTCCCAGCCTAAAAATTGGCGTGTGTATAATGTTTTATATGCAGTCGTGGGATAGAAGTTTGCCCTGACATCTGACTTGCTCAGTTAGAAAGACATGCTGACCGAGCTGAAGCAGAGAACCCAGCAGAAAGTTTTCATGGAGGCATTGCTTTTCTCAAAGGCGGGGGAAAAAAAAAAAGAAAACCCACATCACAAAAATAATTATCTTTGTGTGGTGAATTACTTCCGTGTCTGCCACACTGCTAAAAAGAGACTCGCAAGTTTGGCTTACCTAGCAAATACCTTTTGGGGGCTCAACATTGAATCAATAAGGTCATAACTGAGTAGAAACGCCTCCCCTAAACATGACGAGATGGCCACAATTATAACGATGCATATTGTTGGATAATGAGCTGATTGTGGGTACTGTGAGTCACTCGGGACTCAGTCCATTTACACGCGATAAAAATTACATCATGGAAGTGGAATAGGAAGAGCCAACCCCCTCGGTCTTCTTCAGTGAGTAAGCTTTTGTGTAGATCCCTGGAGACAGGAAGATTCTAACCAATGCACATAAAAAGCCATCACAGAGGAACTGAAACGATCTTAGGAAAGACGATACTGATGAAAATCCTTGCCATCTGTAGCCTGGAAACACTGTGGCATCCAGCTTTTTGGCACGTGGGGAGCAACTTGCTCCAGTATTCCCCTGACGGAGCTGGCACTTACCGGGTACTTAGTGTGAGTCCAAGGATTTGGTCCAAGTCTTTGATGCATCAAATTCTTTTAATTGCCATAGTTATACTGATGGGCTGATAGGCTCTATTATTGTTAATTTCTATCTGCCGGTGAGGCAACTGCCACAGACATAAGTTAAATAACTATCCGAAGGTCTTCCTACAAATGTTAGACACAAGACTTAGACCCAGGCAATACCAACTAGGAGTTTGTTCACGCACACACTTTAGCGTGGCATTGAACCTGGACCTACGTTTACCTCCAGTGAGACCCAGAGGTCCTTCTGCTCCTAGTCCTGCCACCCCCACAGCTCTGGAGTTAAAGGCACATGCTTGCCCAGACCCAGTTTTTAATATGTGTTCTGAGGATGTAAACTCAAGTCCTTTTGCTTGGGTAGCAGGTACTCCTGCCGGCTGAGTCATCTTTCTGGCCTAAGAACTAACTTTGATGTACAGAGTCGGTTCTTTCACAAGTCTTCATAATTTTCTAAAATGAATCATCTCGCCGTCACAGTATCATAATCATTAAAGAAGATATAAAGATGTAAGAACTCCTTTTTTTTCTTCCAAAGTTGGAATCAAAATGTCCAAATTTTACATAAACTTGCAGGTAGAATGCAAGCATTTTCCTTCTAGCCATCTTCAATTTTCTAGTTGAAGTTTACACTTAGCCTTGATGGGGGAGACTTTGGGAAGAGGTGAGGAACAAAGTCATATTCAACAGGTACTTTATGTAGAGTTAGAAGACTTCATGTGAAATTTCCAGATCTCTGCCTTAGAGAAACAATCAGGAAGGAATCGCCATTATCTACCATTATCAGTAATCACTATTTATTATGTATCTGCTACTATAGACAGAACACTGTGATTCCAGAAAACACACACACACACACATGTATATATATATATACATATATATATGGAAACATAGACACACACACACAACACAGATATACACACATCACACACAGAGAGATACATATACAAACACACACACCACACAGATACACATACAGACACACATCATACACATGCAGATACACAGACATACACACATACAGACACACACACAGATACACACAAATATAGACACACATATGATACACACAGATACACATACAGTCATACATCATACACGTGCAGATACACAGACATACACACATACAGACACACACACAGATACACACAAATATAGACACACATATGATACACACAAATACACATACAGACACACACAAATATAGACACACATATGATACACACAGATACACATACAGACATACACACACACACAAGCATGTTCCTCTTTTAAGAGTTTTACAGTGTTATTGAACAACAAAGTAACTGAACAAAACTTGAGGAATACTGTTGATGCTATGACCCTTGAAGCTGTAGACTTGACATGAACAAGGGGTTCTCTGCCTTCCTCTCAGCTGTATTTTGAACATGTGGCCTCGGAGCCAAGACAGGGTTTTGTTTCAGTCTAAGCATCCCTGTGATTTTCAGACCTCCAGAAGTCAACCTCCTTCAAGCATTGCTCAGCTTGGGCTTGAAGGCTCAAGAAGACATCGTTTGAAACTCTCTCCACAGTTAAGCCAAGCCCCAGTATCTTCCGTTTGTCCATCCATCTTCTTTGCAAGGACATTTGGTGATCCTTGCAAAGTAAATCCATATTCTCATCCTCAAGTAAGCATTTCAAATTCTGGGTTATGATTTTTTTTTGTCTAGAGTGTATTTGTCTTTATTATAAAAATGAAATTCAAAAATATTGTGAGTTTCTTTCTAAACCCACCTCTTAGTTTCTGAACACATTTAAAAATTTTTATAAGTGGTGGTGACAAGAATTGAACATAATATTTAACCATCCCAGAGAAAACTTGACTCAGCTTGTCTTAGAAAATATCCTTCTGTTAATGGATTCTCAATTCCCATTAACTGTTACATTTGTCACAAAGCACAGTTGGTTGATATAATCCTGAAGATAACCCAGACATTTTCATTTGGTGCTGTGAAGCTGTGTTTTTCCCATCTTAGTTTGAAGCAGCTGCTTTGAGACTTCAAATCGTCATCCTTAAATTTATCCCTTTAAATTTTATATTGTTTTATATATCCCATGTCTCCAACCTATAAAATGATTTTGATCACTTCATCTGAACCTGAGAAAAAGGAGAAATAGAAGAATATAATTATGCACAGCTGGAACTGAGATCAGAATTTTAATATTCCCCAGAAACATGAGTATTACAAAACAGAGAAACAACCCTCCCCAATCACTGTACCTAATTTGTGGGTTTTCCTGATTAACTAATTTGTTTGGGCCTTGAAGAGGGGATGGTGATGCTGGGACCATTAATACTGATTCCATCACAGCCTTCCCAGCATCTTATTATAAAGACTAAATGAAGCATTTCTGAATGTGACCCCTGTGAGAGAAGCATTTGGGGCTGTGAGCTGGACACTTGCCTAGCTCTGCTCTGCTGCGCTCTGGATGCTGGGGTGTTCTCCGGCAGCTTGATGTAAAGTCTTAGTTTGGAGCAGGTACAAGCTTCTTTGAAAAGGAGGGACCAGATTTTTCTGTTTTCCTTTCCAGAAGATTCAAAGAGAGGGATGAAAAGAAAAGGCTTGCACATATTCAAAAGTATCTGAGAATTATGCTTCATTTAACGCGATGCTTTCATGTTTTATTTATGACATTAAAATTTGTTTTGCTTGAAAACTGAAGTTGATGAGGTCTAGAAGATAAAAAGATGAGTCATACAGATTTTGCTTCTGGGTATACTGATAAACCCCAGGCAGTTCCCTCCAGCACTATTATTTTCAGGTGTGTGCTGTGAACAAGAAGGAAATATTATGCATTTTTGGCATGGTTGCAATGGGGTTTGACCCTGTTTCCCAAGTCTCTGGGAATTTCGCTCTGTTGGCCCACTTATCTATTTCACTGATGTTCTGCACTATCAAAATTATTATCATTGTAGGGGCTGGAGAGATTGCTCAATAGATAAGTCAGCACTTGCTACTCTTCTAGAGGGCATACATGGTGGCTCACAACAATCTGTTTCTCCACTTTCTGGGGATCTAACGCCCTCTTCTGGCCTCTGCAGGCATGGAGAATGCATGTGGTGTACATACACACATACAGGCAAACACCCATATACATAAAATGAAATAAATGTATCTTTCATTGTCATAGTATTACATGGATAGGTGGGACTAGCACTCCTCTATGTTGTTACTTCCAGAAGTGTCTGACTTTTGCAATGCTCTTTGTTATTGTTGTTTTTATGTCTTTTTAATCCTTTTGTTAAGTTCTGAGAGTGGTATAACTAATATTTTCATTATACCCACACTGAATTTATCAAATGATTTGATGATAATTAACATGCAAAAGATGTTTGATGCCATTTTCTGTGAAAATAGACAATCTCAGAACAGACCCTATGTTTTGTAGAGTCCTTATAGTTTTTCCACCAAGCACTTATTTAATTTTTAGACATAGTACCAGTATTTTAGAAATAAACTGGCTTTGCAAGAGTGATTCATTGGCTGTCTGTGATGAAGTGTCCCCTCAGTCCTTTGGAATTGCTTTGTAGGCAACCGCTCCACCTATAAATCAGCAAACACATGCTTCCCTTTCCTGTGCTACTCACTTCTGTTTACATAATTGAATTGGCTGTCTAGGAAATTGACAATTTTGAATGTTGGGTATAAAAGACCTCATTGTCTTTTCCTTGTCGTTAATAGGACAATGTGTAAACATCACCAGCTTAACAAATAGTTCCGCCTGCCTCCCATATGTCACACATTGCTACAACATTGAAAAGAAAGGCAGAAAAAAAAAACTCCCTGTCCTTGTTAAATTTACTTTCTACTTGGTTAGAAAAATGAGTAAAACTTGCCGGAGTCCAGTGCCCCGTGGAGAGAAAAGTTAAGGGGAAAACATGACAGTTCATAATAGAAGTGAATGAGTGGTCTCTGTAGATGCAACAGTCATGGAATGTTCCGTGGAGAATATCTGCGTCACGACACGACAGCGTTGAGCCCCAAGGATGGAGGAAGTATAAAGGCTTGAACATGCATGTGGGTACCAGACATGGCTGAGGAGTAGCCAGGCAGTCAGCGATTTAATCAGAGTACGTGGGGAGGAGAGATGTGCACTAGTCTAAGAAATGATGAAGGCAAGAAGTTCAGCTCCACTCTTCAGTGGAATGAGAAACTTCCGGAAGATGTTTGAGCAGGGTCAAGTGGAAGACTCTGCAGAAATGATTGGTCTGTTTATGTCTGTTTTTAAATGAATTTTTATCTAAATTAAAAGCAATCTTATTTTACATACCCTCCCATCCTCCCATGCCCCCCCCACCAGCCCCCCATCCCACCCCCCTACCCACTCCCCAGGGTCAGACTTTGATGATCCCTCATGGAAGGCCTCACCCTCCGTGGTCTGTGTTTTAAAGAAAAGTGAGCTGCTGTGTTAGCAGTCATTGGGATGGAGGAGGCAGGGCCACGGGGAGGACTGAGGAGACCAGTTAAGGCCTCACACTTGCCCATCTGTGGATGAGGGTTCTCAGAGGGGTACAGAACGCTGGTCTGCATGGTCAGCATGATGGCTATTTCACTTACTGAAATTAAGAACTCTGGGAGAAATGAGGTTTGGAAAAAGATAGTAGATTAGGACGTGTTACGTTTGAGGTGCCACAGTGAGAAAGCCATGAGGAGACATCAACGAGGCTGCATTGAAGGTCCTGGATTCTGAAAGGAAAAGGAAATCTCAATTGGGCATCATATTCATCACATTTTGAGGATTTGTTTTTTGTTGTTGTTGTTGTTGTTGTCGGTTTGTTTTGTTTTGTTTTGGTAGAAGCCTAGTAGATCTACTTTTTATAGAATCAGTGATTTCAGAAAGAAAGAAAGGAAGAATGGAAGAAAGAAAGAGAGAGAGAGAGAGAGAGAGAGAGAGAGAGACAATCAAACGCAGTGTTGTTCTTAGGATAGGTCCCTGTGCCCACCCTGATTTTGGAGGTAAGGAAATAAAAAGAAAACACCCATGTTGTCCTGGAAGAGACAAGGGAGCTAGAAAGGACACAGGTGAGGGTGGTGCCCAGGAAAGCTAGCAAGAACAGTACCTCCAAGAGTCATCCATGACTGTGGCTGCTGTAACCTATTCCCATGGGCTGGGCAGTTTGTAAACAAAGGAGGTGTGTTTCTCATGGTCTCATGGGCTGGGAACCAGCATTTGGAGTCCAGTTTGGCCAAGTTCTGATGAACCATGGCTCCTATCAGTATCCTCACATGGAAGAAGGCAGGAATTGTCCTGGGGTGTGCTGTATAAAGGTAATGATTTTACTCACATAGAACCCATCCTCCTGACTTGATTACCCCCCCCCCCATCGCACTAAGGACCAGGACAGGAATTCAATGTGTGGATCTGGGGGTGACAAGTTCAGTCCATTTTAATGCTGAAAGCTACCAATAATCCTGCTGTGTCTAAATTTATCCCATCACAACACAGTACCCGGAGTCCAGCAATGTATAAAGAAAAACTTGCTTTGGGCCTTGCAGTTCTGGGAGCTGGGAACTTTGAAGATGGGGCCTCAGCATCTGCTTATTTTCTGATGCTAAGTCAACACAGGGCAGGAAGCAGACAGCAAGTAGGCATGTGTGAAACGGTTGACTGGGGCAAGCTGACGTAAAGTAACCCACTTGTGTGATGAGTTCAGTCTTGTTGGAAGTTCCTTCCTGTCTTCACAAGGGTAGATCCAGGGTGATCCAATCACTTGTGTTAGGGCATTCACCATCCCTACTGCCATCGTGTTGAGGCGTTAAGCTTCAGGGTGACTTTTACTGAGACAGTCTGACATTCAACCCACCACGGTTCAGTAAACAAGGGGAAAATATGTCTCTTGGATTAAAAGGTACAGGGACACTGTGATGTCTCAAGATCAGTTTCAACAGGAGGTAAGGCCAGGGTCCCCTTCTCCTAGTTTACGTAGCTTTTAATTTAAATCTGATTCTTTCAAACAGAGATACTTGGGGGGCTCTGTCTTAGCCAGTCATGAAGCCTGGTTTCATATTTTTAACCAGTTTCGATGCTTAATTGTTAACATGGGCGTGGCTCCTACTTCTGATTTCATTTCCCTCTGACTAGAGTACAGCAGGCTTAAGTAATATAGGGAGTCTGTCAGAAATAACCTGCACTCCTGGGTTTTCACTTAGCTGAATGTAAGATTCCCGAGTGTCCATTCTCTCTCAGCATGTGGAAATATCATTCTCTTCCCCATTACCATGCTTTTTAACAGCTTCTGTCAATAAAAACGTTATCTCTCTGTTATGGATCCCACATTCCCCCACTGGCTTTGTAAAGCTGCGTCTTACTATATGCATAAGTGTGGGTTTACCTTACTCATCCTGCTCAGCATGTGGTGTGTCCCTTTACTGTGAGTCTCTGTTTTGTTTTCTTCTGAGAAGTTCCCAGCCAACTCCCCTTAAAATATCATGTCCCTGACAGTCTGTTAATTCTTTCCTCAGGCTAATTGTTGAATGGGGTGGGGGGCCTGCATGTGGGGGACTCTGTTTCTCCTCTGCTTGTGTCCATTCTCTTAGGCTTTAATCTTTTATTTTTGTCTTTAACTGCATTCCCATCTATTCCTAGATACTGTAACTTAATTCTTCTGGAGCCTTTTTTTTTCCAAATACTGCTTTGGATTTATTTATTTTATGTGCATGAGTGTTTTGACTGCATGTGAGTGGGTGCAGTGCCTGCAGGGGCCAGAAGAGGGCATCAGATCTCCTGGAACTGGAGTTATAGGCCGCTCTCAAGCCCCCTTGTGGGTGCTAGGAATCGACCTGGGTCCTCTGCAGGAGTAGCCAGTGGTCCTAAGCCCTGGGCCATCTCTCCAGCTCCTGGGGCTTGTTGGGAGACGAGATCATCCCAGTGCTTTGGGATTTCCATTTCCGATTCCTTGTGTCTAATTTTGCTTCTCCCACTCACCTTTCACACCTTGTATTTTCTGTCTTCCTCCAGCCAGCTGGCTTCAGAAGCAGCTGAAATGAGAAAAAGGCAGCAATCCCAAAATGAAGGAACACAGGCTGTGTCTCAAGCACCCGGAAACCAGAGGCCCAACAACACCTGCTGCTTCTGCTGGTGCTGCTGCTGCAGCTGCTCCTGGTAGGTCCCCACTAGACCCATTGCATGCGCATGCGCCAAAGCTTCGTCCCACAGAAACCTGACAGCCTGTTCCGCTTGCCCCCTGGGTGTGGAGAAATTTCTGAAAACCATCCCTGGTCTACGACACACATCCCATAAGCAAAATTAACTCCCTCAACACCGACATTAAAATGTTAGTAAGGTAAAGGACAGAAAATTACTTATGTCATGTTTTCATCTGTGCATGCTTCTTATGGATATGGGTTAAAATAAGATCATAATTATAATATTACCCGTCCATAAACAACAGTGTCATGATGATTCAAGAGTCAGGAATATTAAGGAAATAGCCAACGCTATTGCATCTAGTGTTAAATGCAGTGGTATTATTATTATTATTATTATCATTATTGCTATATGCGTCCTCATAGGGGTTTGTTGCATTTGGTTGTATAATCAGAGCACTGTGAGTCAGAGTGGTGGCCTTAGCCACAACCCTCTTGCCAGCAAAGACACGATGTGAAGAGTAGAACTTATGACCGCAAATGTGAAAGATCAGACACTGTGCTTGGAAGGCAGGTTGAGTCAGTCAACTAAAATCTCTGAAATTAGAGCCAAAGAATATGATTTTGCAGAAATTTATCACTGACATGCCGTGGGATATCTGTTTATTCTTTATTTCACCTTTCAAGCCATAAAGAGAAAGACAAGTTGGTCTCCACGGTTCCTGTCTTATGCTAAATGTCCATGATTCAGGTTTCTTCCTGGGTCCAGACTCCCAAAGTGTGGTGAATGTGAAAATCAGTCCATTCAAAATCTGTGAGAGTCCCATGGATTAGAGATCTCAAGATGAGACGAGGCCCATTGGAACTTTCCATCGAACCCTATGCTTGGGGGGTCTTTCAAGACCCCATCTTATAAGTAGAACTACTAGGGTAGCAGTGGCTACGAGGTCTCCCTGGCCCATTTCAAAACCTGGCAGAAGGCCCAGGTGGCTGAGCCAGCCTCTGCATGGTCTCCACTGTTTACCGGTGTCCGCTGAGGTTGGTCTTTTGATATAGTCCTGCTTCACTGTGGCCAGGGCAGAGGACGGAAGAATGTCCCCACAGTGACTTGGCGGTCGGTCTCCCTTGATGATGGGCAAGCTGCCGCTGATCTAGAACTCTGCAGGCCCAGAGAACCTCAGGTACTATAGTCATCAGCAAGGCTCAGACTGGTTATTTTTATAACTATGAACTTTGTTTCCTAGATGATGATTCTCTGTTATGGAAAGTCATACATGATTAATCTGCATTCAATTTCAGATGAAGGAAACAGAGTTCTAGATGGGGTTGCTATCTCTGTCATAGTTATGGTTTTGTTTTCTGTTTTGTTTTTTTCTCATCACTCCTACAGAGACTTATTGAGTATAAGTCTTAACCCCTGAAAGACCTAGTCAGTCAGTAGGGGAGCACTTAAGTCAGACTGCCAGAGATCAAATTGTGACCAACTGTGTGACCAATAATAAATGAGTTCATCCTTCTGGTCCTCACAAGCCTCATCTGTCAAATAACTAATGTGAACCCATACCTCACAAAGCTCTAAAAATTAAACGAGATGCTACGTGCGGTGCGCCAAGAAGAGCATATGACACAGAGTGAGCATTTAATATGATTTAGCTCCCCCAGGCAATGGAAAACTGCATTTCAGAATAATAGAATCCGCTCGAAGAGTGTAGTACGAAATTAAAAAACCAGCACAGCATGTTGGGCCAGCAAGATGGCTCAGCAGGCAAGAGGACTCATCATGTGTGCCTGGTGACCTGATTTTGATCCCTGGAACCAACATGGTGGAAGCAGAGAAGCCAGCCTGAGGGGTTGTCTTCTGGCCCCACACCCTGCCACAGCACACTCATGCCTGCACACGCAGGAGCACGCATGCCGCATGCACACACACACACACACACACACATGCACACACACACACACACACACGCACACACACGCATCATATACACACACGGCAATAATGAAAGGTTGGAAGCAGCATGTGTCAAACTATCTTATTCTAAATTCTGTATAAACATTGGAAATGCGGTTTACATAGTGCTAAAAATGAGCTTCTGCTTTTCATTCTCTATTTACCATGTTCTTGAGATAGGTATTGTTTTGTTTGCTTGCTAAAATTTGATTTTTAATTTTTTTACCTATATGTGTATGGATATTTTGCCTGTGTGCACATCTATGACCACGTGCCTCACTGTTAACCAGAAAGACCAGAAGAGGGCGTCAGATCTCTAGGGACTGGAGTTAACAGATGGCTCTGAGCTGCCCTGTGGGAGCTGGGACTCGAATCCAGCTTACCTGGAAGAGCAGCCAGTGCTCTTAACCACTGAGTTATCTCTCCAGGCCCAGTTCTTCATTATTTTCACAATTAAAACACTCTACCATAATCTTAAAGTTGGGCTGTACTCTGTTAGATGCCTAACAAATACATTTGTCATTTTAACAACAGGGATATATTCTGAAAACCGTAAATATGGCCATTTCTTCCTTTACATAGCACCATACTCTGGACCTAAGCAAACGTAGACCATGCAGGCCAATCACTCCATGTGGCTCCTTGAGGACACCCTAGGCTGGAGAAGGATGGTGTTGGTGTGGCTCCTAGGATTACTTTTATGAGTGATATTATTTTTATTTTATTTTATTGTTATATGTGAGTGTTTTATCTGAATGGATGTCAATGTACCACATGCACACAGTACCTGCAGAAGCCAGAAGAGGGCGCCAGATGCCCTTGAACTAGAGTTTTAGATGGGTTTGAGCCACTATGTGGGTGCTGGGAGTTGAACATGGATCCTACAAAGAACTGAGCCACCTCTCCAGTCCTGTGACATTATATGTACTAGTGCACTCTACCAATAAAAACTACAGTATAGTAAATGCAAAAATGGATAACAACATTCAATAGTGAGCATGCGTTTCACATAGCTATGTGTGCTGTGTGCTCATGTGACCTACGGGAGAGGTGATCATCTAGACCAGTATCATCACAGATGAGTGGACAATGTGCAGCATCACAGGGCAACAGTGCTTAAGTTGTCACTAAGAGGGAATGTTATGCCCCATTATAATCAAGGACCACTGTTACCTAATATCTGGCACTGACTGACATATTTGTATGTGGTATATAACTGTACTCCATGAGACTTTATTCCATTGCCTCATAGACATCTATGTGACTATATGCATTGAGTAATCAAACACCCCAACTTGTTCATGAGCATCAAATTGTCATAAAACACAGACTAATGATCAAGAACAAAATAGCTTTCAGAAGCTTCATCATCCTTCCACCTTTTGAGTGGCAGTATTTTAGACACCCCCAAAATTCATGATGCCTTGCCTGGGTGCTCTGCTAACTAGTCTGAAACTAGAGTCCAGCTGTCAAAACTGCACTTGTCCGCGGTAGATCATGATTTGCCTAAGTCTAGGACTTAAAAGTATAGTCTATGCATTTCCAGGCATATAAGACATGACAGACAGTTTCTCTTTTTATACGGTATTTTGTTGTTTATATTCATTGCACATAGCGATAGATTCCATGAATATGCTTTCGTGTAAAGCATACCTTGGGTATATTCATCCCCTCACCTTGAATTTTCTTACTCCTCCCCGCCCCTTTTCCTCTTCATTCCCCCAGATATGAGCAATTTGGGTTTCCAGAAAGTAAAATTCAATTGCCTTACACTATGGATTTTAGTCATAATATTGCCTACATAATTTCAGATCAAAGTGTCCTACACATAGAGTTTTTAGAATTTTATTATTTTTGTACTTTGAATTTAGGAAAGAAAATTTTAAGGTATTTTTTGAGTGAGAAAGTTAAAAAAAAAGAAAGAAATGCTCTTTAAATTTTCCAGGCGAGGTCAAAGGAGAAGAACAAAAAGCACCATGAAAAAAATGTAATTTAGAGCCTAAAAAGCGTTAGAAATCAAAACACGGAGCAGCTGTCACCATGGATGGGGGCTGTTGCCGTGTGACTGGCTTCCCTTCCTTTTAAGGAAGTAAAGGGCTGAAAAAGATGAATTTCTATGTCAAGGAATAAATGTAAATGCTTCGCTGTGCCTTCACAATATGGGCTTTTAAAATAAGGTAGCATTTCTTTCAAATTTGCTTTTCTCATCCGAACTTCACTGGCTGCCGTCTCTCGTTCAGTAATTTACCCCTCCTTATAAAATTATCAGCATTTCATTGCAGAAAGGGGGCAGCATGTGTTCCTGCTGGGCATCCCTACAGTCTCCTCAAAGCCTGGAGTGTGGCATACTTCGCAATGACTGCTCCGAACTGTCGCCGTCTGAAAGAGCCTTCGCTAACACAGCCTCTTTCTTTTGTTCCCTCCTGTCCTCCATTTCAAGAAGAAATGTCAAGAAAGTGAGGCTTATAGACTGTCTTATACACGAGCCATGAACGCCCAAAGTACACTCAGCAAAATCTGTGTGTGCACTGGGCCTTCTCTGCAGGAAAAGGGGGAACGTTGACAGCATCACTTATCTGAAGGGTGCAGGCCCTCCCTAACTTGCCTCTTCAGCTAGTAGCCTCCTGGCTGGTTCTTCTTACTGAGGAACACTTTGAAACCTCCCACTGTCCCTCACTGCCTGCTGTCAGACAGTAGGAAGCATAGGAGCTACTGAAATACTTGTACCCAACACAGCATGTGTGCATGTGTGGTGATATCTCGTTTGTCTGAAGATCAGAGGATAGAGCTTTACCACTAGATATACAGGCAGACAAGAAGTGATATGACTAGGCAGAAACAGGAAGTGAGATGGCTAGGAAGAGAGAGAGAGACAGAGAGACAGAGAGACAGAGAGAGAGATGATATAAGCGGGAAGAGACAGGAACTTGCTCTCTTTTCTGCTGGGAAGCTAATGAGGTAAAGGTGGCTTTGGCTTGCTTTTTCTCTCTGATCTCTCAGCATTTCCCTCTATATCTGACTGTGGGTTTTTATTATTTAAGCCAATTAGGAACTCCATTTATATCCAAGTGCCCTGGAGACTAGACACTTCTGTATTCCCAAACATAAATGGCACACGGAGTAAAAGCTTTCCATTGCTTTTATTGAACTTAAAGCTAAGACCTAAATGGTCTCTGAAAACGTCTCATGATAGCAGAGGTTGCATTAAAATAATCCAGGCTAGTTTTCCCCCAAAAGTCACTGGGTACTTGTCTCCTCTCCAATGCCTGCTTTTAGTGATGTTCACCAAGCAAGGAAGATTAAAAGTTGGAACTCAAGAGCTATGATCTACCGTTTCTCCACATTCGCTTGACTTCTGTTTGATGATGAGTGACGGTCAGTGTCTTAGTGAGTGTTCCTATTACTGTGATAAAACACTATGACCACAAGTAACGTGGGGAGGAAACTGTATTTCATCTTATACTTCTATGTAGAAGTTCATCACTGAGAGAAATGAGAGCAGGGACTCCAGAAAGGGGGGAATCTGGAGGCAGGAACTGAAGCAGAACCCATGAAGGGGCGCTGCTTACCGACTTGCTCCTCATGGCTTACTTAGCCTGATTTCTTATGGCACCTAAGACCACCAGCCCAGGAGTGCCACCTCCCACAGTGGGCTGTACCCTCCCATGTCAATCATCAATCAGAGGAAATGCACTACAGGTTTGCCAACAGGCCAATCTGATGGGGACATTTTCTCATTCAAGATTTCCTCTTTCTAAATGACTCGAGTTTGTGCCAAGGTTAACCAGCACAGTCAGGCCATGGCTATAGGGAATAAAAACCTGAAAAATTCCTGGCTGAAGCCATCCTGAACTCTTGTTTTCCATTTCCCTTGGAATCATTTTCCTCTTGCTATTTTATGTATTAGACAAAATATTGTGATTTGCAGGTAAAATGTTCCCCACAGGCTCCTGTGTTAAACATTTGGTCACTAGCTGATGATACTATTTTGGGAGGCTGCATAATCTTTTTTTAAATGTTTAAAGGTTTAAACCTTTTCTAGGTGGCAGATATGGGCTCCTTGGTGCTGTGAGGGCTATTGCACACTGGATTCGAGTCTACCTGTCTCTCGGCTTCCTGCCTGTACTTATAAAGGAAGCAGCCGCCACAAGCTCCCATCTTCACAAAAGAATTTTCCCTGCTATGATGAATACATATACCCTGAAACTATGGGCCAAAATAAGAAACAAAACTTTCCCCACTAAGAAAAAAAATGATGATGGAAATAGAGGTTTTAATTTCATAGGTTGGGAAACCTACCTGCTCTAAAGGTAGGATTAGATGGTGGCCCTCTTAATATACAGTGCACTGATTAGTCCCCATTAATATGATACTTACAAACTTTTCATTCCCAGGTTTGATATGAACCACTGATACATACAACTTTCCCAACTCTAACTCACAGTCTCAAATGCTACTTGGGGTATTGCTCACCAGATTTGGCCAGTGACACTAGATTCTTTGCAGGAAAGATTGGTCACAGAATAAATTTAGCAAATTGACTAGTCCTTTGAAACTAAAGCTGTCCCTTCTTGAGACACATTCGTTCCCAGAATTCCCAGACCGTGGGATAGATCTTGCTAAGTAAATGTTGAGAGCTTCATAAACATGCTTTTTGCTTGTCCCTCCCTCCATTTTTAACAAGTGCCACAGCTTCTGTAATTCAAAACAGTGCAAAAAGAATGTCCTATTTTATCCTCCAATGCTGTCACCCTTGAGCTCCCTGCCAATGGAAATACTAAGATGCATGCTTTCAAAGCCAAAGGATATTTTTTGAAAAGGAAAACAAAAATCCAAGTCTGCACCATAGTGAAGAAAGCACTCCCTGGAAATGGCGAGACTCATAATATGCAAGCTGAATCATCTCGTTAGAGGCCATGGTGAATAAGTGTCTCCTGTGTACCTGTCGCCCTCAGAGAGATGATTCATCTCGCATTGAGCATAACCTATTCCTGCAAAATTATTTGCTCTCTGCAGCGTTTCAGAGCACTTATAGCAGAATGGTTATGGGCATTGCTTGCACAGAGGTCTGGGCTGGACATGCCATCCCACATTGGCATGGGGGAGTTTCCTGAATAGCTCCTATGAGCCGGGTACCAGGGAGAGCAACAGGAAGAAGTGTGCCGTTGAAGGTAGGGGAAGAAGGGGAGTAGACGTGACATGGAGAGGGAGTCTGCTCTGAGGACAGTCTGGAGGGTTGCCCACCAGTAAAGAAGACCGGAATCCTAGACCAATAGCCTGGTGCAATGGCTTGGTGGGTATAGGCACCTGCCCCCAAGCCAGAGGCCCTGAGTTCAATCCCCAGGTGGTAGAAGAGAACAAACTACATAGACACATACAAGAGATGAATAAGCATGCAATAAAAATTTTTTTGAAAGATGAATCTGTCAGGTAGAAGAGGAGGAGGACATTGTTCAATCCAAAGATAAGATGATGCCTTCCGGAACCTTCCACATGTTAGTTGTGGAAAGAATTTGAAACCTGTAGGGTAAGTCGGCGTTAAGGGTGACAGTCTGCAACCCATCAGGATTCAATGTCCGGGACGGGAGAGCCATGACCGACCAGTGTGCTGGACGGTAGGCTACAGGCTGAACGCTCAGGACAGACCTACAACAAGAGAGGCAAAGGAAGAGGGTCCTCCCGGGGCCCGAAGACCACCCAAGAGCTCTCACAAGGAACACAACCACAGCATTTTACAATCTGACCAGTCAACCAGTTGTTAGTGAACTTTGTGAGAAACAATTTTCTCCCTAAGGTGCTCCAGGAGGAGGAAGTCAGACAGAGAAAATCTGCTGACAGAGGGAAAAAAGTGAATCCTCTTCAAATGTTCAGAGACTCCGTGACCCTTTTTGGTGAAATGTCAGTGTGAGGGAAATTAGATTTCCATTTTTTTCTTTTTCTTATTTCCTTTGTTTTTTTTTTTTCAGGCAGGTTTTCTCTGTGTAACAGCTCTGACTGTCTTGGAACTCGGTTTGTAAACCAGGCTGGCCTCAAACTCACAGAGATCTGCCTGCCTCTGCTTCCCAAGTGCTAGGATTAAAGGTATGTGCCACCAGCAACTAGCTCCATTTTTTCTTAAAGTAAATTACTCTGTGACAAAGACAACTGGAAATTCAATCCTCATTAAAATTCTTCATTCTTTCTTTAGGGCCTACCTAGCCTACTTTCTTTCATGGTTGACCTTTGCAGTCTGCCTAATATTTTAAGATGTCAGTCACGCATTTTTTTTCTCCTTTCCTTGTAAGATAAAACATTGATTTTTGGTAAAAATAACATTTATGCTATAAGTATCCTGCTGAAATAGTTATGTGATGAATGCTGTGACACCCATACTGTCTTAGTCCTGTTTCTCTTGTTTGTGACAGTTAGGTTCAATTGTCAACTCAGAATAGTCTAGAATCTCTTGGAGAATGTCTGTAAGGAATCGTTTTAATTATGTTACTTGGTATAGGAGGACAACCCACTATGGGTGGCTCCTTTCCCAGAACTTGGGGTTCTGGACTTAATAAAAAGGAGAAACCAAGTCAGAACACTTACATGCTTTAATCCATTGCTCTCTACCCTTGACTATGGATGCCATGTGACTAGGTGCTTTAAGTTTCTTCTGCCTTGGCTTCCCAACAATGGTGGACAGAGCTACTTCCTTCCTTACGTTGCTTTGGTCGGGGTATTTTACTACAACCAAAGGAAAGGAAACTAAGACAGTCACTGTGATGTGTGTGTGTGTGTGTGTGTGTGTGTGTGTGTGTGTGTGTGTGTGTGTGTAAATAAAAGCAAGTTAGGAAGGATTTTTTTATTTTGGCTCATAGTTCAAAGTATGCTCCATTTTGCAGGGATGTCCTGGCTGTAGGGACTGGAGGCAGCTGGCCCATTGCTTCTGCAGTCAGGAAGCAAAGGGAGAGTAACACCAGTGCTTCCTCCTTTTACTCTCCGGGGATCTGAGCCTAGGAAATGGTACTGCCTGCCTTTAGGACTGATCTTCCCATGGAGAGAATCCCTCACGAGCATGACCAGAGGTTGACTACTCTACACGCTTCCTCACAGGCATCCACAGAGGGTTGTCTTCTAGGTAACTCTAGGTGGTGTCAAATTCATAACTAATATTATCACACATATCTTGTTTTCTTATACAAAAACATGATATATAAACATTCCTCTCATGGATGAAGACTCTGTTGCCAAGGAGAAAGCAAATGCCTACCATTGCTGTTTTTCTTTATAAAGTCATATATATATTACATAAAAATATGGAACCATTCCAATTATTCATTCTTAAGTGGCAGTACAATGGTAGCTCCATGTGTTTCATCCTGAATAGAAGCTGCCCTGTCACATGACACAATATGAGAAGACGAGTCAACCTGGGACTAGGCAGATCTGGTATGTCCCTTTTGTCACATGCGATAGTGAAGCTGTTGACAAGTCTCTCAATCCCTCTGAGCTTCAGTTTCTTCCTTAGTATGATGTGATTTAAGAACATAAACAAATCTATGTGTGTGAACCTACATGTGTGCTCCTGTGCATATATGAAGGTCAGAGGTTAACGTCAGTCTTCACATGAATAATCTTTTTAAATTTTTTATGCATTTTTCATACTAACCACAGCTCCCTCTCCCTCCCCCACTCCTGATCCCCTCTCCACCTCCTTCCCACCCACCCCCATCCACTCCCCATAACTTGATATGCCAGGCTTCGTTGACTCTCCCATCAACAAAGCCTGGCATAAAAAGTTGAGGCAGAACCAAGCCCCCTACCCCTGCATCAATGCTGAGCAAGGCGTGTCATCATCGTAGGGAATGAACTCCAAAAAGTCAGTTCATGCACTAGGGATAGATCCTGGTCCCACTGCCAGAGGCCCCACAAACAGACCAAGCCACTCAGCTGGTGGTGGTGCATGCCTTTAATCCCAGCACTCGGAGTCAGAGGCAGGTGGACACAGAGCAAGTTCCAGGACAACCAGGGCTGCACAGAGAAGCCCTGTCTCAAGGAAAAAAATATATATATACACCTATTTCTTCTTATTGTTATTACTATTATTATTATTTAAAACATAACCAGTTAGCTTAGTTGGTTAGAGCATGGTGCTAATGAATAATCCTTAATGAAAGTTATTCTGACCTCTGACCCCTTCACAAATCCCAGTGTGCAAGGGATTTGCCAGACATAGTAAGACTTGACCCTTGTGTGCTCGTCAGTGTTCTTAACATGCTGACAGCTGATGTAGCCAACACCAGTTTCTGCGTTCTCTAGCAATATACATTTCTCTAGGATTCCCCGATTAACCAGAATGTCCTTAAAGGGTGCACTGCACAGGCTGAAAACCCTGAGAGCCTCAGAAGGCCCCTACAGCTTAACATTGCTATTGTCAATCATAGGTCGCCCTCTTCCCCTCTACAGAAAATCGCATGCACAGTGACTTGGGGAGTCCCAGTCAAGGCATGAATGGGGAGTGAATGAGCACCCCTGCCAGCTGCCAAGCACATTTCTGTACATCAGCTGCTAGCATTGTAACCGTTCCCCGGCTGGCTGCAGTTTATGACAAGAACATTAACTAAATCCAGTCTGAAGAGTACATTTAGAGAGTAGACTGATTACTCACACCCCATTTCCAAGACAGTGTCTGTTCACCAAATGGGAGTTGACGTGGCCTTCTGAACCCAAGGTACCTGTCTTTCTACAAAAGTGTCCACTAACTTAGAAATTGCAAAGGAAACGACAGTGGCCTGAAAGAGAAGCTTAAGTAGCTTTCCAACCACTCTGAGACTAGAAGAAGAGCCCAATGGCTGGCTTGTATCATATATATATATATATATATATATATATATATATATATTTCTCTTCATTTTGAGGAAAAACAGAGATTTGCTTTTCATGCCAAATAAGAAACTTTGATCCTCTAACTGAACATCGACTAATACAATAGATCTAGATTTTAACCTTATAGTTTAAATGTTGGAAGAGGTTGGAGATTATAAAGCTAATAAGCTTGTCAATGAACCTAAAATACCTGTTTTAGGGCTTTACATAAAATTTAATACAGATAAAAGGACATTTAAAAAAACCTGTCTTTAAAAGCTTGAGTGTGTATGTAGAGAAATAAAGAACAAAGAGAGCCGGGCGTTGGTGGCACATGCCTTTAATCCCAGCACTCGGGAGCCAGAGGCAGGAGGATCTCTGTGAGTTCGAGACCAGCCTGGACTACCAAGTGAGTTCCAGGACAGCCTCCAAAGCCACAGAGAAACCCTGTCTCGAAAAACCAAAAAAAAAAAAACAAAACAAAAAAACAAAGAGAGACTGAGTCAGGCTGACAAAAAAAAATATGTCTTTGTTTTCCATGTATTAAACCAAAGTAAATGATTTTGTTTGTTTGTCTTTATTTTTTCAAGCCATTGTTTAACTATGTAGCTTTGGCTCTTCTGGGACTTACTTTGTAGATGAGGTTGGCCTAAAACTCACAGAGATCCACCTCCCTCTGCCTATAAGTGCTGAAATTAAAAATATGTGCCACTATGCTTGGCATAAAGTAAATCTTTATGCCAAAGTTAAACTGAAATTACAGCAATGTGAGGAATCTACTCTTACAATGGCTATATATATATACTTTTAGCCACTCTTTGTTAGCTAAAACCTTCTCTAAGTATATGTGACCATTTTCCATATCCATATATAGTACAAAATGACTTGTTATTAGAAGGCATACTGACAATGTTAATAAGATTATGACAACATCATTTCACTGATATTGTTTGTTTTCAAAACAGGGTTTCTCCCTGTAGTCTTGACTGTCCTGAAACTGGCTCTGAAACTGGGCTGAACTCGAACTCAGAGATCCACCTGCCCTTGCTTCCTAACTGAGTGTTGGGAGTAAAGGCGTGCACCAGCATATACAGAGGTATTCCCAAATCAAGTGACTTAGACCAGGGAGTATTCATTCTGAAAACCGAAAGAGGAATATTATCTCAGGTTTACACACAGCTCAAGGGGAAAATCACCCTCCCCTACTGTTTTGATCAGTACATCCACAGAAAAACTGAACGACTGTTATCCTTGGAACAGCAGAATCATCAAAATGTCTTACATGAAAGAAAATATTTTTTTTAAAAAGTACTTTCACTAAGAAAGATTTTCCAACTTTCTTCTGACTTAACTTTGCATTTCTAAAGGAAATGCAGCCATCTAGTGGGAGCAACTTTAATAGCATATTATCTTATGCCAGGCATTTGAACATTAACAAAAACAGTGTTTGCTTGTAAACCGTTAAGAGTCTTTGTAATGTGGTGTGGTGTGATTGGTCGATCCTCTTGAGACTGGGTCTACACAGTGGAGGCTGTCCTTGAATAAACTTAGTATATAGCTGCGGTTGACCTTCAACCTCTGACTCTCCAGCCTTCACATCCCTAGTGTTGGGACTACAGGCTTGCACCACCCAGCTTGGTGTTACACAGAATTGAATTCAGGGCTTCATGTCTGTTAGGCAAGCATTCCACCAATTGGGCTATATCCTCAAACACAGCAGCTTTGTTGTTTAACATTTCACTGAATATGCCCAAATTATACATGCGTGTTGCATGACAGTTCCATACACAAACTTCAAACTGTCCTTGGCATGCCACTCATAACCAAGTTATATTACAAAGTTGTGAACATGGAGATGTCTACATCCTCACTTTCGAAACTGACTTATTCCCCTGCTGAAATTGAAGGCATCCTGGCTGCTGTCTGACCTTGATGTGCTCATGATTTGTTTGCTACTGTATCAGTGTGCTGTGTGTTCTGGGTTAGGTGTGGGGGGCCGTGTGGAGACTGTAGTGTTGTTTGTGTCTGGCGTGTGTGTTCTGTGTGCCCCGTGTTGTGGAGAAGGGCACGTGGCACTCTGATATGCCCCTCCATGGCTTTTCTCTAAGATGAGCACATTTTTGTGAATAACTAAAAAGGTAAAACATCCCGGACAGCTTTTATAGGAAGGGACAGTGGGCATGCTGCATGAGGCCAGAAGTTAGAGGATGTCGTCTGTCCCAGCCTGCTGCAGTTGGAGGCAGTGTGGGAGTCGGCCTGAGCAAACTGTGTCCTTGCAAATGAAATGGTGTTGGTTAGAAATCCAGTCCCTATACCCTGATGAGAGCAGAGCCTCTCTGGAGATTTGGTGTCGCAATGGATTAAATGTGTGCACTTCCGCACTGCATCTTACATAGATATTTGTGATTATCTGCTGTCCCACCATCGCCATGGCAACTGCAAAGGTTTCACGGTATCTACCACGTTCTTCAAGCATTGTTTCTAAGGACTAATTGTTTTCTTACAACAGTTGACCGCCTTCCAAAATGGAGTGTGCTCTATTTCTGACAGCAGGCCAGGAAAGCCACCACCAGCTTCAGGTGTCTCTCTAGTCTCACAATTCATACTTCTCTTTCCTAACAGTCCGCCGTCCACACACAGAGCCAGCTTTTCGTATTCTCTGAAATGCACAAGACACATTTTCTCCCTCCTCAAGGTCACCAGGCTTGAGAATCTCTATTAAGTCTCCAGGCTTGCTTTGGTAGCTATAGCCTGGGTTGTTGATGGGAGATTCCCACAGTGAGCTCTGTGGGTGTGTCTCATTCTCTTTGTGATTTAGCTAAGAAGATAGAAATATTAATTTAAAATGTTACCTATCTGGGGACTGGAGAGTTGACTCAATGGTTAAGAACACTAGCTGGCCTTCCAGAGGTCCTAAGTTCAATTCCCAGCAACCACATGGTGGCTCACAACCATCAGTGATGAGATCTGGTGCCCTCTTCTGACCTGCAGGGATGCATGCAGACAGAGCACTGTATAACAAATAAATAAATAAATAATTCTTGAGTTAAAGAAAAAAGTTACCCACCTGAAAATGAAGAAGGAAAAATACCCCACATACTTATAAGCTGATTCTCACTTACAGTTCCAGGGACAGCCCATCATAGCCAGGAAATGGACAAACCAGGATCTTTTTTTTTTTTTTTTTTTTTTTTTGGTTTTTCCAGACAGGGTTTCTCTGTGGCTTTGGAGGCTGTCCTGGAACTCCCTTGGTAGTCCAGGCTGGTCTCGAACTTACAGAGATCCGCCTGCCTCTGCCTCCCGAGTGCTGGGATTAAAGGCGTGTGCCACCAACACCCGGCTCCAAACCAGGATCTTAAAGCAGCACTTCACATCTCGTTCATGGTCAAGAAATAGCACTGAGTGTGTCTTAATGTTCAACTCACTTTCCCCATATTATGTCGTCTAGAATCCCCTATAATATCCTAGAGTAATCCCACCTGCAATCAAGTTGGGTCTCCCTATACTAATACAGGCATGCCCAGGGGCTCATCTCCCCAGTGATTCTAGGGTCTGTCAAGTGGACAATTAACACACACACACACACACACACACAGGAAATCCTTCTGTGTATATGTAAATAAAGCACTGTTGGCCAATAGGGAAGCAAGATAGGTGGGACTAGGAGTCGAGGAGGATTCTGGGAAAAAGAGGCATAGTCAGTCACGATGTAGGACCAAGAGAAGTAACATGCCCAGACACTTCCTCCGGTAAGAGAAGGCCACATGGAAATACTTAGATTAGCAATTATGGGTTACAAATACTTAAGTTATAGCTAGACAGTAAGAAACCAAGCAAAATGCCCAACAGCTCATAATTAATATAGCCTCCTGTGTGTTATTTGGGGGCTGAGACAGCAACGGGACCCAAGCGGCTAACTGAGGCAAGGCCCAAGTGACTGGCAGGAAGACAGCACGTTACACACACGCGCACACACACACACGCACACACACACACATGCACACGCACACACACACGCACACACACACACCTCTTTTTGAGAATTCACAACTCTTATGTTTGGTGGTCTTCCTTCTTAACCTTTTCAAACACTGAGAAGTTTAGGGTAAATATTAACCATAATTTATTACCTTTGAAATCAGCCCCACGCCCAGGAATCTTCAGAGCAGAACCAAGTGAAAATGAGAGACGTGCCAGGGTCAGGACAGGCAGCCAGACCAGCAACACATCCTTCCTCATTTCATTTTCTCTATCTCAATCTCTAGGTGACAGTTTTTGTGTTTTATCTTCTTTTCCTCTCTCTCTCTCTCTCTCTCTCTCTCTCTCTCTCTCTGTGTGTGTGTGTATGCGTGTTTGCATGAGGGAGCATATGCATGCACAGACCTGTAGAAGTCCAAGATGAATAAGAGAAATCTACTTTCCAACTTACTCTGAGACAGAGTCTCCCAGTCAAGCCCAGAACTTACCCATTTGGCTAGTTTACCTAGCCGGTTATCTCTGGGGGTACTTGTCCTATTGTCCTATTTTCCTAGGGCAGCACTGCTTAAGTTGAATTTTTTATTGAAGGCTTAGACCGTGCCCAGTGTTAAATTAAGAATGGCACCCAGGGTGAACAGTTAGGCATTTACTGAATGTCTGTCATAACTAGTTTTAGTCCAAATGTGTGTCCATATTTTACCATCTGTAGACATGAGAGGTGTAAACACAATCCACTGCATTATACTGATGGCTCTAATGTGGTAACATTTGAGATGTTTGTAAACATCACAGGAACAGACACAAGAGCCAGGATTTATGCTCAGAGGCGGCGTATGATTCATGCACATTGACTCCAGATTGGTTGCTCTACAGCAGACACGCAGAGGGAAGACGTGTCTAAGATGTTGCATAAAACAAGCAATGTCCTATGTTTTGTGTGGTACAGTCTCTGGGATGCTGTGTGGAGAAGAATGACTTCCCATCTCAATAAGAGTTTTTCGGAAAGACAAAAGGTCCACATTTGACATATGTGAGGGGGACTTGACAGAATGATGTCAGTGGTGTGTCTCACCCAAACACACGCTCAAATTCCAGAGAACCACCTTCACTCAAAGAGTAAGTGACGAATGTCATCGATGACACATGCTACACCTAAAGGGATTGCAGGTGTCGAGGGTTGCAGTTTCCCAGGCTATCCCAGACATCAAGCACATCCTCAGTGCCAACACGCTGACACGAAATTGGGTACCATTGCTTTCTCTGAGTCCCTCTGCCCTGGCTGCACTGTACGGAAGTCAAGCTAGCTAGCCCTTGGACTGTTGCCAGTATTGGTGCCTCATGGAACCAATCAGCTTTCTGGAGTCTTTGGACTCTGCCACTTTTCTCTGAGGTTTACATTCTCTTGTGACTCTATACCAGCAAGCTTGCCACTGCCCCCAAAACTGGGAGGAGAAAAATGTACTGTACTTGACTGTTAAGTTTATTTTATTTTCCTTGAGGTTGATGGTTCTTTTAGTTAAAAGAATCCTTCCCAAGGTCAATTAGTCTGTTTTCTCCAAAGGATGTATTTTTGCCAATTAATTTTCCTACCTAGTCAGACTCCATGGTAGCTTGACCTCACCGGTAAGAACCTGACTTCTTTCTTTCTTTTGTTTTTTTCTTTTTTGTTTTTCAAGACAGGGTTTCACTGTGTATCCCTGGCTGTCCTGGAACTCACACTGTAGACCAGGCTGGCCTTGAACTCACAGAGATCCACCTGCCTCCGCCTCCAGGGTGTGGGACTAAAAGTGTGCGCCACCGCCATCCTGCAGAACCTGAATTCTTTAGATTCTTCTCTATGCTGCATTCTCTCCATCCTTTCCTCCAGCAACCTGAGTGTCAAGAGCATATGCAGGAGACCCTGTCTCCCAGTTGCTCTAGCCGACTTTCTAGGCTGGGAGGAGCTACTCATGGATACCTCCCCACCTCTCTACCACAGCCATCCATAGTCAGCAGTTTCTGATGACTGCGCCTAACAGAAGGCCTGGTGTATACAGCGGCACTCAGTAAAAACGGAGAGTTCAGGGTTCAGACTCTTGCCAAACCACACAGCTGGTGCTCTGTTTTTTTATCAACCTAGCAGGCCACTCTGACCTCTGCTTTCCTTTACAATGGGGATAATACCATTTAACACAAAGGGAATGGTCTCACTAAAAGGTAACTTTTCATCACCTCTGGTAGTGAATGAATGAATGAGTGAATGAATGAGCTAATGAAAGAGATATTAGGGGACCGTCACTTGCTTCTGATGGGTTCCCATGAAGCCTGATGTCTTCTGGACAGAAATAGCAGGGTTTTAAGTCAGGAACTTGAGTTTCCACAGTGGAAGGACCACTGAGTCCTCCATCTAACCCACCCTCTCTCTCACCAGGTGGGAGCTTTAATAACGAGCTACGCCCTAGAACCATCCCACTGACTTCTATTGGTCACCCCACCGCCTCTCGTTTTCCCTGGTCTCTCCCGCAAGGCAGCTTTCCCTCACCTAGCAATTCTTCTAATAGAACACACAGGCCTTTCCTGGTCCCCAGAATTTCATTCTGTGTCACAGGGACTCAGAGCCTTCTTCTCCGGCCTCAGCCTCATTCCTATTGCCATGACAGACTACACGGATGGAAGAAGAGTATAGGAGAAAGCTTAGTTTAGTGTGCAGTTCAAGGTATGGTCCATTATGGTGGGGAGGTCCAGTTACAGGAACTTGAAGCAACTGTCTCTTCACACCCCTAGTAAGGAGACAGACGGGCTAAATACAAACATGTTTATGGGATCCAGGAGTTCCGGCTGACGAGTGGTCCCACCCACAGTTAAAGTTAGTTCTCCCATATCAGTGAACGTAAGCAAGGTATTTCCACCATAGGCATGGCCGTCTCTCGGATGGTTCTGGATCCTGTCAAGGTGACAATGGAAAATGACCATCACATTCACGCAGTGGTCTCCTGCTCTGCACCCTCTCAATTGCTTCCTTGTGTCTCCCAAGACACTGGAGATTGACTGACATAGAACCCAAGACAGTTGCTCAAACTTTAGGGACCGGAGGAATGATGGTATTGATGACAAAAATACGGCTTGAAGGGAAGGATGTTTAAAAAGGTACTAAATCTGTGTTGGCTTCTGATAAATTCTATCTTCTTAGCTACTGATAGGGAGAAAACAAATGAAAAAAAAAAACCAAACTGAACTAAGCAAAAAATCAAAATGACTCTCCACTTTCAAAGGTAGCACAACAATATGTCAGATATTAGAGCATGTCCAGTGTCCAGGTTATAAAGGTACACTTATGTAAAAGGATTTAAGTTATATAATAATGAAGTCAGATTAGACAGTAATATCCATGTGCGGGTTCTGATTCATTTTGCGATTTTTTTAAACTGGTGTAGACTTAGCAATTCTCTCACTCTCCACCATCATTTAAAAGTGTGAGTTCTGTTTCTGTTTTTGAAATAACCCCACATGGTTGGCAGTAAAATCTGCTGTGATCTGTTTCTCCTGTCAATACTTTCCTTTGCCTCTTTGCGATTCCCTTGACAAAGTGTGTTACATTACAGCCTCACGGTCAGGAATGAAGAAAGAGGAGACTCTGCGGGGAGACCCACACACACCACAAAAATGGACAGCATCCAGGTCCTAGAGGAGTGGTGAGTGTCAGGGCCGGGCTGGAGTCATTCCTGTGTTTAATGCCACTTATGTCCACCCTGTGCCAAAGCATCATGTCTTGTGGTCTATGCAATGAACGGCAGCTCAGCCTGGAAGATCTTACATATGATTGCAATTAGTTTTGACCAGGTTTTCTATTAACTATGCTACTAGGCCAAACATTGTCTAAGTTTACTGTAGAAAATGCCTTACTTTTACTAGTCTTGGCTGGAACTATTTTAAAATTTGTATTCATTTTATAAGAATCTGAATACCACACACATGCACACAAACACACATGCACATGCAGATATACACACATCCTCACATGTGTACAACCACACACATACATACCATACATACATACACACATATGCACATGTACACACACACACACACACACACACACACACACACACTGGATTACCAATATCAACCAGTAAAAATACCCCCAATAGCCAGTTCCTGGTTTTATAGCCACCAGAACGGATTTTAACCAAGTTTTTCCAAAACAAGAAATTGAAATGCAATGTTAGAAGAGAAAACCTAGTTATAAGTCAATGGTTCACATAATTATAAGGCCCCCTTTTAGTGTGAGTTTCACTGTGATGTTAGACAACTGTACTTTTAATTTTTATTGAGAGAAAGAGAGAGAGACAGAGAGAGAGAGACAGAGACAGAGACAGTGTGTGTGTGTGTGTGTGCGTGCGTGTGTTACGGATGTGTATATACACATGTATGCGAGTGTGCTCTCCCATGTGTGGATGTGTAAATGTTAGAGATGAGCATCCCTGGTCTCCTGTATCACTCTCCACCACCACCCCCTTTTTTAAAGCAAGGTCTGTCACTGAAGCTGGAACTCAATTTTTTGCTAAACTTATTTGCTTGTGAGTCTTTGGAATCTGGCTGTCTGCACCCTTCACCTGGCCCAAGCACTGGGGGTGTGGAGCACATCACCTTTCCTGGCTGGAGCATGTTAAGGGAAGCTTTTTCTTTGTGGGAAAACCTTCCCGCCAGCCTGGTTCTAGAGCCGCATCAGTCCCAAATAAACACACAGGAGGCTATATTAATTATGAAGCTGTTGGCCTTGCTTGTTTCTTACTGGCTAGCTCTGCTTTAAGTAATTACCCCATAATTGTTAATCTAAGTATGTCTCTTACCGGAGAATAATTCCGGGCTCCTACCCCATGGAGTTACATCTTGAATGTCCTCATGTTTCTCCTACCCAGAGTCCTTCTGGACTCCTAGTCCCTCCTATCTAGATTCCCTATTGGCCAGACAATGCTTTATTGACAAATGCACAGGACTTTCCCAACAGGAGCAAGTTGCCTTACCTGGCTTTTACGTGGGAACTGGGGATTCAAACTCAGGTTCTCATGCATAGAAAACCCTTTGCCCACTGAGTCAATCTCCAGGGCCCCAGATGTAATATCGTAAATGAATGGAGGCCTTCAGACATTATGGGACAGCTGCAAGTCTATTTAAGATACCTGGGTAAAAATTAAGAAAGTCAAAAGCCAAGATTCTGGATCATCTTAAAAATAAAAAAATCTGCAAGCTTTGTGCTTCTCCTTCTTTTGTGTGAGGGCAAATGGATAGTGGCTGGTTGTTTTGACAATTAAGTAGTGATCTTTATTATATCTGGTTGTCCAGAAAATCCTTCATGCCATTTTAAAAGTCCTCTGCATTCCAAGGTATACTTTGAGCATTTGGGCATATTTTTTGACAAGTGCACAAAACATATTCTTATTGTAGATTGTGTATATAATAAGGAATGCACACTGTAGATGAAAAACCATGGTTAGACAATACAAATGAGGTAGAAAGAAAAGTTATTTGCAGAAAGTTCCCGTCCATTTACAACAAATTTCTAAGAAGCATCGTCACTGGCAGGATTCTTTAGGACTGTCTGACAGCTATGAGCATGTGGTATATAGCTCCTTACTGTTCTAACTTACAGCTCTGATCCATGTATCTTGCGTCCATGGGGTCCGTTGTCAGGACTCAGGACTGGTAACAGTCCCTCAGATTGCTTGCCAGATCAAGCCAGGCGGAATAGCGGAACATGACCACTAGAGGGCAGCACGTGACAAAGAATTACAAACCACCAGCTCCTTCCCCGGCTGGTAGTCACAAGGTGTGGAAGTTGCCTAATGGCATCATTCTGTCTCTGCAGCCAAAACCCCACTGCAGACGAAGTCTTGTCCTGGTCTCAAAATTTTGACAAGATGATGAAGGCTCCTGCGGGAAGGAACCTTTTCCGGGAATTCCTCCGAACAGAATACAGCGAGGAGAACCTACTCTTCTGGCTAGCCTGCGAAGACTTAAAGAAAGAGCAGAACAAAAAAATCGTCGAAGAAAAGGCCAGGATGATATATGAAGACTACATTTCTATACTTTCGCCGAAAGAGGTAAGAATCTAGAGAACACTGAGGTGGGCTTTCTGAGGCCAGGCTGACTCTAAGGGGCCCACTCTCGGGACTATTAAAGCCTAGATTTCTATGGGTAGGGCAATAAGCTTTCCCTTCAGCACCGCGCTAAGACACATTGAAGGCCAGGTCTCCCCATTCTGCTTTGATCTTTATCTTTAGCCAAATGCTATGTGACAGGTGCTTGCTTTCCAGAACTAATGTCCTGCAGAAGCAAGCTGCTATGTTTTAAAGCAGGTGGCGCTTTTTAAACCATGATGCTACGACCATGTGCCTGAGAGCCGCCTGGGGTCATTTGTCTGAAAAGCTGATCATTGAAGCATGCGAGCGTGCGAGCGTGCGTGCGTGCGTGCGTGCGTGTACACGAGCCTGTCAGTGCACATGCACTAGGAATCATCCTCAATTGCCCTGCCACTTTATAATCAAGATGGATTCTCTCAAGCAAACCTAGAGCTCCCCCCCCCACACACACCCTGAGCTTTCCTGCTCTAGGGATTTCTTGTCCCCTGCTTCTGAGGCTCACAAGGGGCTACCTCATACACAGGGCATTTCTGTGGGTTGCTGGGAGGGGGAGCCAAACTCTGGGTCTCACTGTTGTAAGACAAGTGCTTTAACTACAGAGCTATCCCCACACCACACCACCAAGTGCTGCCTACACTGGACCATGGCAAACAGCTTTCACCCAGCTCTTCACATAAATACTAGTTTGAAAACATTTCTCTCTGGATGTTGGCTCAAAACAAACAAACAAACAAACAGAACCCCATGGCGTCCTTGTTGATTCTTAGGCTGAGATATTTTTTTTTCTGTCAGTGCTGAAGGTCTTGGTCTCTCCTTTCTTTAACCACTAACTCTTGGACAGAGATGGAGAATAGAAATTACCTTCCTTCCTGTACAGTGTACCAGAAGTGCAAGACTGTTTTTCCCAGTATCTGAATGAACCTATAAGGAACACTTTCAGCAGCCGTATTAAATTTTAAAGTTAATTTGCTCCTGAGGAACTTTCCCATCAAAGGGTTACAATAATGTGATGACCGTTGGGGCCTTGGTATCGGAGCTCTAGATATGTTTGCCAACCCCCAGAAAACACAGTGGCTTCTAGAATGCTTTCCCTTCCCCTGGCTACCCTGCCTTGCCTTTCTGCCCACATACACATTTAAATGTCCAAACCTGGTGTTTTCACCTCCCAGAGTTTAGCCTCTTGAACTTAACTGAAGTCTCCTAGAGCTGGACTGTAGGTGTCAGTACCTAGCCCGGTTCTCAGTGGGATGATGCCACCCTCTCTACCCTCACTCCTTTTAGACACATAAAATGTCCCTAAGTGTGACCTAAACTGTTTCACTTCTTTTTTCTTTTTTTTTTTTTTTCTTTTTTTTGGTTTTTCGAGACAGGGTTTCTCTGTATTGTTTTGGAGGCTGTCCTGGAACTCACTTTGTAGACCAGGCTGGCCTCGAACTCACAGAGATCCGCCTGCCTCTGCCTCCCGAGTGCTGGGGTTAAAGGCGTGTGCCACCAACGCCCGGCCTGTTTCACTTCTAATGAAGTCTTTATTATTGAAATGTCACTAGTATTCCAGAATACTCCAGCAATATTTTTGCTACAGATTGACAAACCTGTTCTAACTTGCTTCTCTGTTGCTGTGATAAAACACGGACCAAAAACAACTTGTGGGAGGAAAGAGTAAATATTTCACGTCCCAAAAGGCCAATGGAAAGATGTTGTTGGTGCTGGGTACCTAATATTGTGCTGTATGGTGTTTAGTATGATATTTCATTGCTTTTAATGTTCAAAAAACAATAAGTTAGGCTTTATTTGTCTTAAGATAACTAATGTGACACCAATAAGTAATTGTTACACTAGATTTCGCTATGCTGTTAAGAAGTAAATGAACCTTTCTTCTTGGCCACAGATCTTCAATTTTCTTCTCCACTGAAACAAAAAGTTCTCTCAAGTTTAAAAGTAAGAGCAAATCTAAGTGTGTATGTGTGTGTGCGTGTGTGTGTGTGTGGCAGGATATCACCTGACAATGATGTTCTAGAATGAGATGAACCAGTTTAAACTCCAATGCCAATCACAGACAAAAATATCTTTAGAGAAGATAACAATCTTGGGGAAAAGCTCTACAATTTTGTTACTTTGCTGTTGGTGGTGACTTCATATGGCATGAAAAAGGAAAAAAGTAAAGAGTTCATTTACAAAGCGTGCTTTTAAAAAGAGAATTCCCAACAAAGAAGAATGTGGAGTCCAGCTAAGATATGGATAAGTTAATCAATGAAACCTCTCTGAAATGTCGTTTGCAAAACACACAGACATATCCGTGTCTGTTCCCTTTCAGGTCAGCCTGGACTCTCGAGTTAGGGAGGTGATCAACAGGAACCTGCTGGACCCTAGCCCCCACATGTATGAAGATGCCCAGCTGCAGATCTACACCCTAATGCACAGGGATTCTTTCCCAAGATTCTTGAACTCGCAGATCTATAAAGCTTTTGTTGAAAGTACTGCCACCTCTTCTTCTGAATCTTAATTTTCATTTGAAAGGCCAAAACCCAAATCATTTCAGAGGGCTGGGACAGAGAAGTTGCTAAATGGCATCAGAAATTGAGTTCCTGGAGAACCACAGGTTGGCACCCTTGGGCTGCTGTCGAGAGACAGCCATGGGTCTTTGTCTCCATTTTTATCGAGGTTATCCTTGATTCTGTTTGGAGAAAAGCCTATATAAGACAATGAGTTGCCAAATTATGTTTGTCTGACTCAACCCTTGTTCTACTTGCAAGCAAACTGTGTTCCTAGTCCTCTGAACAGACTCCTAGTGCATCTCCAGAGGCAGCATGCGCAAAGAGAACTGCTTTGTCTGCCACTTAGTTGTACTGTTTAATCAGTAGCGTACCTTATATCTGTAT
The DNA here is from genome assembly GCF_017639785.1 of Mesocricetus auratus. NCBI lineage: Eukaryota > Metazoa > Chordata > Mammalia > Rodentia > Cricetidae > Mesocricetus > Mesocricetus auratus. The sequence goes on along the minus strand of NW_024429199.1, from coordinate 39,198,736 downwards.
TTAAGGACTTTCGTGCAATATGGTCTCTTAGAAACAACTGCCAACAAACTGGCCGTGGTTTGCATTTCTAAGCATAATCTGACACACACAAAAAAGGCTGTTTTAAACATGTAACTGTGATATTTAACCATGCTACATACTATGTTTAGTACGCGGACTTTGAAGCCAATTTTCCTGTCCATGAAAAGAAAGAGCTGCTGTTTATCTCTGCCTGTTGAGAGGTCTTAGTCTGAGACTCCTCTGGTTGTTCACTGCCCAAACTCTAGCATTTTCATTACAGAAGATTTGATATGTAAAACAACAACAAACCTAGCAATGATACGAAAAAATCTAAAAAGCACAAAACAATCCGAAGATATTCTATCTCGTTGAAAAACCCAAGAGCGATACTGTTTTTAGGTATAAAAGAGGAAATGAGTCTATGTATATATCAAATGTCCAACGATGTCATTAATTTATTAAAGAATGGCTCTCCGGTTCTAAAATAATTGTGTAAACTTATGTGTGTCAGCAAAAGAACAATAATATGCTTGATAATCCAATTCGGGAATATAAAGGAAAAGATTTCATAATGGATGCCTACATGTAGCACTGCAAAAGACACCTTGAGGAATTGCACCTGGCATGTGGCGTATTTGCCTTGAACGTATAACCCAGTGAAAAGCTTAAGTTTTCCCTAAGCAACATTACAAGGAGTTATGAAGATGAAAACCTTTGATGTCAGACCTTAACTGTTTTCATGTAGTGTCTCAAGAAAGATTTATTCTAATATTGTTCAAAACAATCAACCCTCATCCACAATTAGAAGGCAGTACAGTGCTCAAACCTTTTAGCTGCCAATATTATTTTTTGTAATTACATTAACTCTCACATGAAATACTCACCTGACCGTGGCATGTATTTCTGACCTTCAGAACAGTGTCGTATTGTGCACAAAGCCAAAATTACAATCGTCATATTTATATCAAGGTCTTATCTTTCAATATCAATATCCCCAAGACTATTTTTTTAATCTTAAACTCAATGAATATAATGTTAAGTAATCTAAAAAATGGAAGAATTACAAAGATTTATATCCACTGAGAATACTGGCCTTATATTAAGGATGATAATAAAATTATAGGTTTTATTTGTCATTTTTAACTACCTCTCATTTTTTAATTTATTAAACATATTTTTTAAAAAGAAAAGTTTGGAGTTTTCTTTTTAAATTTATTTTACTTGAAAGGTTGGCATCATGTTTCTTTTTCCATACATTTAAAACATTTCAAGAATTGTTTTTTAAGTGAGTATGATTTTCTAACTTATATAGAATTCAGGAGCTATGATTAAAAGGGCTATTACCTATTCCCTATGCAAATATTTTAACTGTTGCAGTGTTTGACAAAATGGGATTTTAAAAAAATTGCAGAGTAGAAAACAAAATGTTCTGTTTACACTGGTGTCGCTGACTATGCTACCATGTTCAGCACTTTTAAATACATTATTTATGAAAACATAGTTAAAATGCAGATAGAAAATACTTATAATAGTCATCTTTTAGCAAATGCTTGTTTTTTTCTGAAAATGTTAGTGTATTTAAGGTGTGCTTTCTTCATGTCACCTAGATATCTACTATTTGAATAGTTTCAGTAATATGTTGAGAAAAAGATAGTTGTAAAGATGTTTACAAAAAAAATCCTATTTTTTCCTAAAGAGTCAAGAAAACTTAAAGAGTGTTGTTGCTTCCATTTTGAAGTCTCATCATTCAAAATCTTTTAATTATTTTCTTGATTAGTGTTTATTATGCTACTATGATATGTACCCCCATATAGAGTATGGCATCATATGTGTTTCCATGTTTGAGGCACAATGAGTTGGTGCGCATACCAGGAGATGTGTAATATACTATGACACCCTGCATGAGAAATTGTTTTCAATGTAGACTTTATATTCCTGTTGTTACTGTGGATGCTGGTGACCTACTATCATGGGTTTTCTTTACAAGATGCTCTGGCTATTTGGTGGGTTGTCTGTTTGAAAATGCATCTAATATTTTACCAAATGTAAACATTAAGGGACTTCATATAGAGTACTCATCTCTAACCTGGGCATTTGCTGTGTTTGCATTTAAAGTTGCTGTGTCTTCTGGAACCTGATTAAGTAGTTTTGTTGAGAAGGTTCTAGAGCACATTTGCACAGTCTGTGTCATTAGCCATGCTGCGTGAGAAGTTCTGTGCTAAACTGCTATTTCGGGAGGTGGGGGGGGCGAGGGATCCTTATTTCATTTCAGAATGTTTCAGGTTTTGAAGAGTGTGTCTGTGGACTTACGCCTATGCCAGTTTTTAAAGTACGGTATGATTTCTTCTGTTTAACTCACAGCTATAATAAACAAACAAAAGCCCTCAACAGGTGTCTCTGCCACCATATCAAGAGCACAACATTTGCTTTATTCAAGCTTGACTTCATCCCTGGTGAGTAAATAGCTCCCTGGGGAAATGCTAGCACTTTAAAACAAAGCACCTTGTGTTTTAGACTGCCAAGATGACTGTGTCTCTTGCTAGAGTGTGCTAATACACACAGAAGAGCAAATGCACTTTCTCTAGTACCTGTCTATAGGTGAATCTCTTACGGGAAGAAAAGCAGGTTGGTGTAGATGATGTATATAGACGTGCCTGGAAGACAGGGGTCTTCGGAGGTGGATCTTCCACGTAGACACGCTAACACTGGATGGATGACTCCCCTCTCTCCGTCTTACTATGATGTTCTCCGAGGTTATCACAAATGTGACAAGGGACATAGGAATATAAGCAAAGCTGCATTCTGATACTGAAACTATGAAACACGAGAGTCACTTTTTTTTTTTTTTTTTTGGTTTTTTCGAGACAGGGTTTCTCTGTGGCTTTGGAGGCTGTCCAGGAACTCCCTTGGTAGTCCAGGCTGGTCTCGAACTCACAGAGATCTGCCTGCCTCTGCCTCCCGAGTGCTGGGATTAAAGGCGTGCGCCACCAATGCCCGGCGAGAGTCACATTTTTATCTTCAAACATTCATACAGTGTTTATATAACCAGTTCCAGCAGTGAGTCACTGTGCCTGGATCTTGTATTAGTGCCCTTCGATGCCTCCTAGTATGAAGTATGTGCTGTATTTATTTGATAGTTCAGGGTTAAAGGACTGTAGCATTAGATAAAGACTGTCTCTCCCTATCGTTCTGATTTAAAATAATACTTGAATCTCAATTTAAGTCTATTCTTTTTTCTCTATAATTCCTTAATCTTCTCCAAAAAAAAGTCACATTGTAATTGTAGAAACTACACTTGCAACAAATAAAAAATATCAGGTGCTTTGGTGAAGATTTTTAAATGGAAAGAATTTCAAATAAACCACCAATTTGTTTTTAAACAGCTAGAAGACATACCTACAACCCAACATAACATGGTTTTTGAATATTTCAAGCTTCATATATTAGCATATTATTTTGAAATAGGAAAGAATGTCAAAATATTGGCTTGCCTATGTATTTAGATTGCCAGTTAATGACCGATCTCCAAAGTACATTTTTCATCTACTTGAGTATTCTTTTCTGGTTTTAAATTTCTGGTCAATATACAATGCCATCCTTAGAAAGGAGTATACCATGTGTAATAATTTTGCCACAACTGCAAACATTTACCACTAAAACATCCCAAACCTTACTTCAGAATGTATCTGGGAGATTTACAGCATCAATGCAACTCAGTGCATGGAAAGGCACTGACTCCCAACAGCAAACTTTGATTTCTCTGTGTGTTCAAAACAAACGACTCTTATAGATATAGTTCTAACAGTTATAAGTGGCACGTTTTCCCATCAGTTTAAGTGAACATTCCAGACCATCATTCTCATGAAAGCGCTGAAGAAATGGAGTATTGCCTTAGTCGGACAAATGGGGCTGGCTGGGGACTCATTCGGTTCTTGTGGCAAAAGCTTCAAGTTGGGAAAATCAGTTATCGAAAGCACTGATAATGATAACCAAAGGTAATATCTCAATGTTGTGTGTATAATCTGAAATTCAACTTCCCCTTATGTCTTGTACTAAATGTTTCCTGTTACAAAATTTTCTGTGTATTTACTCCTTTTTACAGCATTTCTGCTTTTTAAATAGTTAGAGCTGCATGTTTTAAAGCGATAATTAAGCAAACCACCTAAGGTTTGGGCACATTTCCTTTTGAAATGCCTGAGCTGATCTCAAGTGGTATTTATGACCAGAGATAGTAGGAAAGTCATTATTCTTTCTGAATCTTTCTCTTCATCTGAAAATATTAACTATGGGGTGGGTGGCCATGGGAACAATGATGTTGCATGTGATAATTTATTGTAGTTCTTCAGGCCACAGTTTTTAGGAAAGGCTGTAGCCAATGCCATTTTAATGTGCTTTCCCCCAAATTTTCCCTTTAAGTTTTTAAAGTTATCTTATACAAAAAAGGGTTTCATTATGACATTTTCATACACATGTTTGTTAAATCTTGTTCTCATTTGTTACCACTGACTTTCCCTGTGCTCTCTACTTCATTTATTATTTGAAACATACTTGAAAAATCTAAATAGGAACATGCATGCGCATGCGCGCACACACACATACACACACACACACACAAGATGGAGACACAGGCAATAAAATTAACATTCCCAGCGATAGGAATAATATAAAATCAAATAAGTTACCAATATATCAAGTATGTGAGTGGGAGATAGGGAGAAATGTAATTCCATACAGCACCATTACAAAAACATGTTTTTAATATTAATGTGATTTGGTCAATTCCATCATGAATCTGTGATGATAGTAACTACGTTTATTACGTGACGCCAAGGGCACATGACAGCAGGCTGAGTGCTCTTGTTTTGAGCTCCTCTTGCTGCTGTTCACCTATCACCTGGTTAAAGCATCCTGTTAAACTGCAACCTCTCGGCTGTCAATCGATGCACATGCAGGGAGGGTGTGTGTCTTAGAGGTAAACAGACTCTGCACTTACTGGGCAAGAAAAACAAACAAACAGCAAACAAACAAATAAAAACAACTCTGGCAGACATCTTAGCACTAATGCTACGCTCCATTTAAGAATCTCCAACAAATACTATAAAGAAAATGCAGTGAATTAGGAAGTGAGATGGGTCAAATTCCAAACCAGTGTTAGCTTGAATCGTCACGTGAAAGCGATACTGACTTCCCTGTCCCTGACACACCCTGTATATTTACCTAGATCCTGCAAACATGCTGGGTTTAAACATTTTAGTCTCGTTCATTGTAGCAAGAGGTTACTTATTACTCGTGTTTAATGCTCTCCTATCTACTCTCCACTGAGCAATGCATACAACACTGAAGTGTTGGAAGACTGAAGTTGTCCCTCTAGCTTTAACCTGTGTGTCACGGCGTTTCTTGTGTATGGTTTTAAAGAATTTGCAAAATACTAAAATGTATTTTAATGAATTGATTCTGTGAAATTTGTCATTTTGGATGTGTACAATTTCTTACTTCCATGCTCATTCTATTTAGTAATCTATTTCCAATACATTTATTAGTGGACCACAAAGTTTCTGAGTACATGAATATAAGAGTAACCATGCTTGGCTATTTCATAATACCAAAATAACTGTGGGTACTCATAACTGAATAGATAATCCAGATTCTTTTTCTTGCAGTTTAAGTTTTTCTGGGTTTTTATTCCATTGAGTAGATTTAATCATTGACCTATGTACAATAATAGACTTCCTGAAAGTGCTACAATTTTTACCATGTAATAGATTTGAGCATGACAATAATGTAAGAAAACTCAGACATCTCCCGCTAAGTGTATCTGAGTTTTCAAAGTAAATCAAATAACAAGTGTCTTCATTTAGCTATATTGTGGAAATTTATGGATATCATTGTGAAATGCACATGCATTACACTGATTTTCTTAAGATGTTTTGAATTAATAAAGAATTCTCCCATGTATCCTTAGACAAGTTATTGTTTGTTCATTGGCGTTCCACTGTCGGAGTACGAGTCCTGGGTGGATTCTTCCCATCATTGTGTAACATTAGAGTACCTTTTGTAAGTAATAAAATATATTCTGAAATAACTGGTGTCTTCAAGAGTGCAGTGGAGGGATTTCTCACGGTAAATTCAAATCTCTATGGCAGAAAAAAATAACCTCAAAATTGAGTTTAGAGTTAGAAATAACTTTTCCTGACAGAAAAACCACATGATGATGCTTTTCTATACTCAGGGTGGAATAAAAACAAAACCGGTCCCAACCTGCACCTTACAACAAAACATTTACACAGTGTGCCACTTGAATACACAAGAATACGGGAAATTTGAAGCACTGAAAACGCTTGCTGTTATGTGAAAGGCCACTTTATTTCTTCATTTTGGTACCCTTGTATTTGATGCTAAGGATTGATTAGATACGATGCAAAATTCGTTGGTTTTTTTTTTTTGAAAATTTGTGATAGTTTTAATTAGTTTTCACCTTAACCCATTCTTTACCATTTTGTTCCACAACGAGGATAGTTTGATCAACAGTGAACCACTGCCGTAAAAACAAACAAACAAAAACCCACAGCTAGTAATCCAATAGAGTTCATAGACTGAGCTTCAAGCCCTGCTTTCCCAAGACTGGCATGGCTGCATTTATTCACTTCCTGTTATCCACTTCTCTGTGGTTAAGTCTTTTGAAGCTGCGAACGCATCAGTTAGCAGTTAAGAGGATGGGATTAATACTAGAGGCAGATTTTTGATATTTTTTCATTGCAGAGCTGGAGACTGAGCCTTGAGCAAGCTAAGAGAGAGTATTCCCGCTGTGAAGAACAACTCCAGAACAGAAGCCTTCTCTTTGGCTTGGGGGCGCGTCCAAGCTCAGCCCGGAGGCGGGGTCAAGACTTTCGCGTAGGCTTAGGGGCGGGGCCGAGGCCTCAAAGCCCCGCCTAGAGGCGGGGACAGGCGCTGAACTCCGAAGCCTGAGCCCCCCACCCCGAAGTAGAGGCGGGTCCGAGGCGTCTGGCTTCCGCCTGTGGGCGGAGCTGAAGAGGTCGAGCTCCTCCCCGGAGGCGGGGTCGAGGTCTTGAAACTCCTCCCCGGAGGGAGGCGTGGCCTAGGAGTTGGCGCTCCTTTCAAAGGCGTGGCCGAGGCGTTGGAGCTCCTCCCCGGAGGCGTGGCCGAGGCGTTGGCGTAACCCCTGCCTCCCCGGGAGCTCCTAGGTAGCGGAGCGGTCCCGTGGAGGTCGAGTCGAGGCGGCGGTTCTCCGCCCATAGAAACTGGACTGGGGCGGTGGAGCTCCCCCCTGGAGGCGGGACTGAGGCGGTGGAGCTCCGTCCGGAGGAAGGGCCGAGGCCTTGGAGGTCTCCTCCCACCTCTCGGAGATGGAGACCAGGCTGCGGCATCCGAGCTTCCACCGGGGAGGTGGTGCGGGAGAAGGAGGCACATTGAAGCCCCACCCTTGGAGGCCGGACCCAGACGTCGGAGCCTCCTCTTGGAGGCCGGGCTGAGGAAGCGGAGATTCCCCCACCCCCGGGAGGTGCGGCCGAGGCACCGGAGCTTCCCCTTTGGAGGCGGGGCAAACGCTTTTGATCGCCCCGCCCCTTTACCTTTTGGCTTTTGGAAACCGAGCGGCTCTCCCACGCTTTGCCGGAAGTTCTCGCAACGTTTCCGGCAGAGCTTTTAAAAACCTGCCTTGAGGCCGGGGATCCGAATTCCCGGTATAGCTTTGCTGTTGTTTCGGTCACGGTGGGCGATCGGCCAGGATGCGGAGTGGGTTCCTGAGAGGTGCCCGACGCCTGTGGGCTCTCCGCGGCCTCAGCCGCACTGCGCCGCCGTCCGAGGAGCTCTTTGCCCGGGAAGGGCCCCTAAGGGCCTTCCTGGATCGCCGGGCAGGCTCGGGGGCCGGGGGTCTGGACGCCGGGGGGAATCAGCTGGCGGCGGCCGCCCGGCTGCTCAGCGAGAAGGAGCGGGAGTTGCGGGACACCGAGTCCCTGCTGCATGGTAAGCCGCCAGCCGCAGAGGGTTTGGGAGTCATCTGCGGCCCCGATCTCGTCACTAGCGTTCTGATATCCTCCCGCAGGCTCTGCAGGGCTCCCTTGACCCGGTGCTCTGCCCGTCAGTCCTCAGAAGTTACTCAAGTTCTTGGTTGCCTACCCTTCTCTCCTGGCAGCTTAGATGCTCAGGAAAGACCAAGTAGTCCCTGCGACAGGCTCTGCAGCCCGGTGACTTTATGGTTTTGACCCGTTGCGGTCTGAGGTGTCATGCACTGTAGAGTTAGAGTCCCTAGACCTGGAACTCCGAGTTCTCAGCACGTTTCCCTGCACTCGAGTCTTAAGTAGGACACCGAAGTGTCTGCCTCACTGAAGCCTCCAGAGATGTCTGCCCAGTAGACCACACTTGGGAACTCTAGGCTTGATTCAGACACCCTGTGTCACTGGATAAAGTGGGAAGAGGGATTGAGGTTGATTCCTGACATCAACCCTGGGGCTCCACATTCGCGTGCGCGCACACATATACAAACACATGCATAGTAAGGACTTTAATAAAGAAGAGTGCTGAAAAGCATAAAGCAGCATTTAAGTGCATCTCTGAAGGCAAGAAAGAGGTAGTTAGGTGGCATAAGGGAAGTGGATAGAAGACTAATGTGATCGACTTGGATAAAGGTATCTGACAAGTAAGCATGGAATAGGTTATGGAAGATGGCAACGGAAAAGAAACAGGAAACCAGAAAGACGAAGGATTAGAATTGTTTCTGTCTTACATTTTAGGCAAAGAAGTGGCCTTATGTAGGGAAAGTCCACTGCGAAGCTACTGTGGAGAAAAAAAATGAGTGGGGAGGAAGCTGCTTACTATCCAAAGCATAGATAGTGGTAGGTAGGCAGAGCTGACCTTCAAGACACTGAGAAACAAGATTTGTGATTACAGCGTACAAATTCTAGGGTGGAATTACAGTGGGGGGCAGCTTCCATAATCACAATGAGTTCTGTTTTTAATTTAAGATACAGGTACAAAAGTTGGGTTTTCTTGGGGGAGGAGAGCTTTGCCTTTGAATGAATATTTGGGTAGTAAAAATAAACCGATAAGGATACTGGTACAGAATGCTATATTGGTCTAGGAGAACTATGGCACAGGAGAAAGCTGGTGAGCCTTAATAGTTAGAGAGGGTGGGTTAGATACTAAAAAGTGTTTCAGAGAGAAAACAGTTTGTAATCCCCTTCCCTAAGCTGCACATGTCCACAGAATAGAAAAACAGGAATGAGAAAGTAGATCTTTAAGTCAAAAGTGAGAACTCAAAGATCAGACAATCATAAAAACAGAAATGGGAGGAATATTACATGTAAACACTCCAGCACATGTTCTGTAGGGTACCTATTTTATCTGAAGGAAACATTCACCAAGACTAACTTCAGACTATAGCTTTCAATTTTGGCTTAGCTGCTAAACCCTCTTGTGCCTCTCCTGGGCATTCGAACTAGTTAAATGTATATCCATTGGTATTGTAAAGCTTAGCCTGGTACATTGAGTCTACGTATTGGGGCTGGAGAGAGCCCAACTGTGAAGAGCACTTGCTGCCCTTGCAGAAGACCCAGATTTTGTTCCCTGCACCTATGCAGCAGCCTACAGCTGTCTATAACCCTTGTCATAGGTGGTTTAGCACCCCCCTTCTGGCCTCTGTGGGTACAGCATGCACTTGCGAGACACACACACACACACACACACACACACACACACACGCACACGCACACGCGTAGGCAAGTACTCAGACATATCAGATCAAACCACTAGACATTTTTGAAATTTAGCTTTATGTGTATGAGTGTTTTGCCTTTGTGTATACATGTGTACCATATGCATACCCACAAAGGTAAGAAGAAGGTGTCAGATCCCCCGGCACTGGAATCAGAGATGGTTGTGAGCCAACATTTGGGTGCTGGGAACTTACTTAGATTCTCTGCAAGAATAGCAAGAGCTCTTCATTGCTGAGCCATTTCTCCATCCCTTAATTTTTTTCTCTTAAAGTCTATTATTATGGTTTTTGTGGATATAAATTCAACACTAATTAAGAAACACTTAATTGCTGCTCTTTATCCTAGATGAGAATGAAGATTTAAAGAAACTTGCAGAGAGTGAAATAGCTGTGTGTCAAAAAGAAATAACTCAGCTGAAGCATCAGGTACGGTATGTATGCAAAGAATAAAACATCTATGCCGTTATTCCTTATGCATTTCATTACAAGTTTATGAAAGAGTCCAGAAAAACAGCCTGTCACTATTTAGATAGAACGTTTGTTACTGTTTTTTCTTTACTTTGGTGTGAATGTTTGTCTGCTAATGTGTTTGTGCACCACAAACATGCCTGATGCTGTTAGAAGCCTGAGGAAGGTATCACATCCCTTGGAAATGGAGTTACAAAGGTTGTAAGTTGCCTGATAAAGTAGGTCCTGGAACTGAACCCAGGTTATCTGGAAAAATAGTCATTGTCCTTAACCACTGAGCTATCTCCATCCCTCCAACTCTATAGACTATTTGTTTTTTTTATTTTTATTTTTAGCTTTTGTTTGTACAAGTGATAACTACAGTGTGATGTTTCTCTAGTATGCACACTCCATGAAGGGATTACCAGTGTCAAAGGGAACTTTCAAACAGAAAAAGATATGCTTCCTGTCTTCCAAATTTTTCATGTTACAGGAGTTGTGTACTGTACAGCTCTCACTGATAAATTCATGTGCCAGCTCTTACTGGGAAGGCAAAAAGACAAGGCAAATCTGCTTTTGCTTTTTTCTTTTTCACTGTAGATAGACAGTAGAAAGGAAAGATTGTAGAATGATGGCAAATTGTCTTCCCAGGGGCAAGAACGTGGCTTTTATATTGGCATTGATGGAGTGCCAGACCTAAACATCCAAAGTCAAGTTTTCTTTCCCGTGTTAAAGAAGCTTAACTGACAAATGCAAGATGAAGGCCTCTGGTTTCCTTCCATATTAGTCTTGTATTTCAAGAGAGGAGAATTTCTTTTGCATTCTACATGTGGTATTTAATTTAGTTCCTGATCCCTGCATTTAATTCCAAACTACCTGACTAGTGAATCGATAGAAAGCATAGAAGATTCCCAAAGTAGGAGGTGGGAGTGTAGCTTCGTTATTGGAGGGTTTGTCCAGCACCATGAGGCCCTGAGTTCAGTCCCAGCACCATGTAAAATCTGGTGTGGTGGTGCACACCTGTCTTGCCAGCACTGAGGAGGCAGAGGCAGGAGCATCCAAACACAAAAGGAAGAATTCCAAGAAGAAATAAGAACAAACCCATCACAAGGAGATGTATTTTGTAGTATTTAAAATGCAACTGAAAATTAATACCTTAATGGAAGATATACATTATACATTTTTAGTTAGCAAGATGAGCAAACTGAATTGAAGAGTAATATTAAATGATGTGTTTAAAGAAATGTAGGTTACATATCTAAATTCTCTAATTTTGTAGCTTTGGGCATTAGTTCGAATAGTTCTTAGTTACGGGAAGGTGCTGTCTTTGTATTTACAGATCATCTCACTTTTGGTTCCTTCAGAAGAAACAGATGAGAGTGACTTGATCCTGGAGGTGACTGCGGGTGTGGGTGGTCAGGAAGCCATGCTTTTCACTTCTGAGATGTTTGACATGTACCAGCAGTATGCTGCATTTAGAAGATGGCATTTCGAAACACTGGAATATTTCCCAAGTGAACTAGGTCAGTCTCTTAGTTAGTTTCTATTGCTGTGATAAACTCCATGACCAAAGGCAACTTGGGGAAGAAAGAGTTTGTTCATCCTTCAGTTTACAGTACCATGAAGGGAAATCCGGGCAGAAACTCCAGGCTGGACTGTGGAGGCAAGAACCGAAACACAGGCCGTGCAGGAAAAGCGCTTCTCGCAGTTGAAGTTGCTTCTTAGATGAGTCTAAACAGCCCAGTTGGAGGTGGATTCATTTGTTTCTGTAAAGCATCTATTTATCTACAGTGTGTCCTGGGAACGGGTTGGCAAGAAGTAGTTATATGCTCATTATTCGTCTAATGATTTTAAATAAAAAATATAATCTTGAAATTTCCTGTAAAATATGATAGCAAGCCATTCCATGATAATCACTTGCAGCTTTGAGAAGTGGTTTTAGGATACTCTGGGCTCACATCTGTAATCCTAGCACCCAAGAGGCTGAGGTAAGAGAATTAATTACACTGTTCAGGACTAGCCTGGGCTACAGGAGAACTTGTCTCAAAAAGAAAACAAAATGGTGGTCTTTTAGCTGTTACTGCTGTGAATTCACCAGCACTGTAATTTAATAGCTGAACACAAGCATTATTTGTTAAGACGCTGGAAAGCTGGCTCAGTGGTTAAGAGCACTGGCTGCTCTTGCAGGGGACTTCAGTTCAGTTCCCAGCCCCCACATGGTAGCTCACAACCTCCCATAAGTCCATCTCCAATGGGTCTGATGCTGCTTTCTGACTCCATATGCACCTGGTACATACCTGTCACACATTCATACATGTGCAGAGTTATAAAACACTCAGACATAAAATGAAGTCTTTTAAAAAGTTAAGGATTATGTATTGAAACCCTGGATATCACAGACATGCCAAAGTTTTGCAGTGTGCTTGTACTCCACACTTACAGTTATTTTCTGGCTCTTTAACTATATTTCATGAGAAAGCACGAGACGGTCAATTGTTTATGCGTGGCAGAGTGGTAAAAAGAATTCATTTCTCCCTGTTTCCAAGGCGGCCTGAGGCATGCGTCAGCCAGCATTGGAGGTCTGGAAGCTTATAAACTCATGAAATTTGAAGGAGGCGTGCACAGAGTCCAGAGAGTGCCGAAGACAGAGAGGCAAGGCCGCATCCACACCAGCACCATGACGGTGGCGATTCTGCCCCAGCCGACCGAGGTAAAGCATAGAAATGGAGCTTCAAAAATGGAATATGAATGAATTGAGGGTTTCTGCCTACTGTTTTTAAGAAAAAGTACTATTTAGAAGTACGCTAGAGTTGAAAGACTTTCATTCGTGCGTTCGGTATCTGTGAGAAGCCTGATGGGGAACATAAGAGCTGAGGACAGGCAACAGAGTCAATGTCAGGAGGCCTGACAACTTCCAGGACACGGGAGTGAGGGCTAGAGGCTGTCTGGCTCTTCTTTCCACTCAGTGGTTTTCTTACTGCAAGATGACTGACATGCCATCGAGCAGTATTTAGTTGTTTCCAAGCAGACATATTGAAACATGGTGCTTCTGAAGATATTTCTGGGGTGGGCACCATTCTGTTTGAGTCCAGTGTTCATGGAATGCAGACCCTGGGCTTCATGATCTTTGCCTTCAAATCATAATATTTTAAAAACCACATCCCCCACGCCGGGCAGTGGTGGCGCACACCTTTAACCCCAGTACTCGGGAGGCGGAGGCAGGCCAGATCTCTGTGAGTTGGAGGCCAGGCTGGACCGACAGCCTCCAAAACAATACAGAGAAACCCTGTCTCGTAAAACCAAAAAAAAAAAAAAAAAAAAAAAAAACACATCACCTCCCTCCCTAAAACAGTTACATGTACTCAAACTGCTATTATTTTTTGTTTCATCTGCTAAATTTTTTAATTCAGCAAAATTGTACATTTTCTGCCTTTTAAAAACGATTGTGACTACGTGTGTGGATGTGTATATAGGTGGCCGGAAGAGGGCACGGATCCGCCGGAGCTGACGCTAAGGGAGCCTGGGGGCCAGCTGATGTGTTGACCGCAGTCAGGTCCTCTGTAAGGACAGGACGTGCTCTTCACCATCTCTTCAGTCCAGTGTCTTGTTTTTAACTGTCCCCAGTTGTATCATTTGTGAGGCAAGAAGCTCAACTTCTGAGGATTAGGGACTGTTGCTTTTGTTCCTTACTCATTTAAAAAAGAAAAATAATATCCTAACTACTGCCTATTCTTAAACCGTTTTAAATTGTTTGAGATTCTACGTATGGCATGTATTTACACTGTGTAGGTCTCATCTGAAGACAGTTGGTACATGCAGTTGTTTTTTGAAGTTCCAACTTTTCTTCCTTTTTTATTTAAATTAGAAACAAGCTTGCTTGACATGTCAATCCCAGCTTCCTCACCCTCCCCTCCTCCTCCACCTCCCACCAGCCTTCCCAACCCCCCACCCCATCACCCCTCCACTCCCCAGGGAGGGTGAGGCCTTCCATGGGGAGGAATCTTCAAAGTCTGTCATTTCATCCCAGACTGGGCCTAGGCCCTCCCCCATGTATCCAGGCTGAGAGAGCATCTCTCCATGGGGGATGGGCTCCCAAAGTCCATTTGTATGCCAGGGATAAATACTTATCTGCTATCCAAGGCCCCATAGATTGCAGCCTCCTCACTGACACCCACGTTCAGGGGGCCTGGATCATTCCTATGCTGGTTTCCCAGCTATCAATCTCGGGTCCATGAGCTCCCCCTTGTTCAGGTCAGCTGTTTCCGTGGGTTTCACCAGCCTGGTCTTGACCCCTTTGCTCATCATTCCTCCCTCTCTACAACTGGGTTCCAGGAGTTCAGTTCAGTGTTTAGCTGTGGGTGTCTGCCTCTGCTTCATATGAACAAGACCCATTTTCTTTGTATGTATAGATTAAACTGGTGATTAATCCTAAAGATTTGAGAATTGACACTAAGAGAGCAAGTGGAGCTGGAGGCCAGCATGTAAACACCACAGACAGTGCCGTTCGGATCGTTCACCTTCCTACAGGTACGCACGGTGCTTGTCAACGCGAGACTGAAGCAAGGTCAACTTCTGGGGGACTGACTGATTTCCCACCGAAGCAGACCTTCAGCTGCCAGAAGAAAGGAAACCATTACGGGCTCTTAACTAATCACTTGATTCTCTGGGTCCTGTAGCTGATGCTGTGTAGGATAATGACAAAGCCAGCAAGAGGGCAAACACATGACTCACCCTGTAGTTACCATGAAGAGAACAGAGCCCTGCCACCTGCCAATTGGGTTTTGAAATATATACTTAATAGATTTCACTATTTCCAAAGAAACCTCAGTGAGATAATTACCTGAATAATTTTCAGTTCTAAATCACTAGCTTAGGGCTAAGATAGTAACAAGGATCCTAGAGGCAATAAAAACATTGGACTCCTTACACAGAAACACAATACATGAATGCAGTTTTAGATACAATTTTAGGAGCATCTTGCCATTGAGGCTGTAAAGTCCAAGGCGATTTGAATCTAGATAATTGGGCAAAAGGATTGTTTTATTTATTTTTTTATTTTTGGTTTTTCGAGACAGGGTTTCTCTGTGACTTTGGAGGCTGTCCTGGAACTAGCTCTGTAGTTTATTTCCTTTTTTATCTATTTCTATTTATAGCCCCCACTTGTTACCTCAATATTTAACCATTTTCTGTAGTTAAAAGAACAAAACCCTACCTGCCTACCAGTCTCAACTACTGGTTAACAGGAACTATAACAATTTGTTCTAGTTAAGGGTGCCTGAGGCAAATAAAGCAGACGTCCTTGTCACTCACAAGCCACCCAGTAGTCTAGTAATACTTGAAAGCACGGTTCTACTAGGCAGTATATAATCCTTTTAGCCGGGTGGTGGCGCACGCCTTTAATCTCAGCACTCGGGAGGCAGAAGCAGGTGGATCTCTGTGAGTTCAAGACCAGCCTGGTCTACAAGAGCTAGTTCCAGGACAGCCTCCAAAGCCACAGAGAAACCATGCCTTGAAAAAACAAAAAACAAACAAACAAAAAAGAACAAACAAAAAAAAAGAAAGGACAGAAATAGTCTTCCATAATAACCTTCTGTAATTCTTATAACACGATTCAGGTGTCGTTTCTGAATGCCAGCAAGAGAGATCTCAGCTGAAGAACAGGGAGCTGGCTATGAAAAAGTTACGTGCAAGGCTGTACAGCATGCATCTAGAGGAAGAAACTACTAAAAGATACAACGCTAGAAAGATCCAGGTAAAAATGAATTTAAGAAACACAAAGACAAAACATGGGTACTGTGGTTTTTATGTTATTATGTTTTTATTATAAGGGCAGTACCTATGTCCAGCTTTATCCTGTTTTCTGTAGGCAAAGACATTTTTCTCAGATTTGTCAGCGTGTACCAAGTCCCTGCTCAGCTTTTAATCCTTTGAACTAATGGAGGCAAGAATACTGGGAGCAGGGGGTACACAGTCCTCCCATGACTCCTTATTATGACCACCCATCACCCTGTCACCACTCCTGGATGACAGGAATCCTCTGAGACACAAACACATACACATAAATATGCTGCTTCTACTGTTTAAATATCAGCCATTTGCCAGACTCTGTCATTATGTCATCAGTATTTCGCTGAAGGGAAATTAAAGTTTAGACTTAAGCCATAGAGTATTGAAGGGCAGAGGCAGGTCTCAGATACTGAATCTGGCTTCGAAGTCTACCTTCTTTTCTCTGTACCATTCCTCATGTCATCTGGGAGTCAAGGATTTATAGACTTGGTTCTTGCATTGCTGTAGGCCTCCTGGATCCTAATGTGTCTCGTATCTGTTTCTTTAGGTTGGAACTAAAGGAAGATCAGAGAAAATAAGGACATACAACTTTCCACAGAACAGGGTCACAGACCACAGAATAAACAAGTCACTACATGACCTTGAGAGCTTCATGCAAGGAGACTGTCTACTGGATGACATGATCCAGTCACTGAAGGACTATGCGGATTATGAGTCTCTAGTGGAAATGATTTCCAGAAAAGACTAAGTGCTCCATAAAGCTTTTTCTACATAGACTAGGAAAACCTTCCAGCAAATCCACTGTGTGCAAAGACTTTTTTCTTTTCTTTTAGTTTTTCTCTGTATTGTTTTGGAGGCTGTCCTGGAACTCACTCTGTAGACCAGGCTGGCCTCGAACTCAGAGAGATCTGCCTGCCTCTGCCTCCCGAGTGCTGGGATTAAAGGCGTGCGCCACCAATGCCTGGCATGTGCAAAGACTTAACTGGTATTCTCTTGGGGAATAGAAGTTAACAGTTCCTGGACTCTTCTCTATAAAAAATTAGACACAAAGGAAGACGGTTGTTCTTATGCAAAATATTTAATAGGTGATCAAAAGTTTCAAATACTAAGCAGAAATATTTATGTTAATGTGCTGTAAAGAGAATCTGACAGTGGAATTAGCAAGTGATAAGCTAGATACAGTAGGACTGAGAGAATGGCCTACAGGAAGTTTTTAGTGAAAGCACACCCTTACAAGGTGCCCCCTTCCACACGATAGAGTCAGGCCTGTTGTAGGGCATAGCATAGCCCACTCAATGATGGAGGAGTTCCTGGGTTCCCTGCAGCTGGTAGCATGGGCCTTTCCTCAAACCCATGGGGCATGATAAGCAAAAAGCCTCCTGTTAAAGTGTGAACAAAATTTACTGGATAATAAGCCTTGGCAGGCTTCTTTATCAGTTCCCCAGAGAAGCAGAACCTATAGGATGTGTCCACACAGATTGACTACAGGATGGTCCCACAGAGAGTACTGTGTGTCCAAGATCTTCCCTGTGGGTGGAGACCAAGGAGAGCTGAGGGTTCACTTCACTTCAAAGGGAGTTTGCTGGGGAATTCCCTCTTGTTTGGAGGAAGCTGGGCTTCAGCCTGGTTGGGTAAACATGCTAGCATAAAGGGCAATCTAGATCAACTGATAGTTCACTTATTTAACCCTGAGAGCCTCGAATGTAAAGCATAAGTTAATTAAAAAAAAAAAAAAGAAAAAATGGGTGGACGGGGAGAAAGCTTAGAAAACTTGGGGGGGGGCATAAAATGAGGGAAACAAAGCCAGAAAAATTACTAGAAAAATGGGAGAACCAGATTTTTTTTAATTATGTCACTTCTAAAAGATGTCTAGAAAAAACAAAACTCCTATATTTTAGCGAAGTAACTTTCCATGTTTATGAAATTGAAATTATGGTGTCCAAGGGTACCCTTAGAGGCTGTTCTGTGGAAGAAATGAAAGGTCCTGGCTGTCCTGTTTACGGTGTTTCTCCTCCACCTACCTCTGACAGGCTTCTTCACTATTAGCAGCAAGAAAGGCACAGGCTGCAGTAGTCAGCCCCCACCAAAACCCAGGTGTTGTCAGTGAGTTAATATTAAGTATGTCAGCCTCGTAACTAAGGTTTTAAGTTCTTCCTAGTGGGGCTAAAGTCTTTTAACTGTCACACACCCAGAGCCACTGCCCATTTTGAATTGTTTTCACTCATTTAGGGTCTGAAATAAATTGCAAACATTTCACTCTCACATGTATCAATTGGCACTGCTTAAGCATATATCATCACATGACAAAATTCATGGTAAATTCAAAATACCTAAAACTAATAGTTCAAATTCCTCTACTTCTCCAGATGTGTTAGAGATGGCTTAATCAAACTAAGATCCAATATGCACATAATCCAGTGGGTTTACCCTTATCAGATCCCTGATCCTGATTTTTTTTTTCTTTTTGGAGGTGTTAAGTGAATTTTTATTGGGAAGGAAGCTGTCAATTCAAACAGCAAATGAAGAATGCATACAGAAAGTTCCTTGTTGTCACAGACAGACTTAACCTCCAGAATATGTGACTTAGACACTTTTGATCTGTGACCCCAAGACCGGATGCATTAAGAGCTTTCCCATTTAATCTAACACTTCTGGATTCCTGCTAACAAGGAACGTGCAGTATGAGTATGGAAAAGTTGCTTCTGAAAGGAAACCCCCCGAAGAAGGGTCAGAGAGGGAATGCAGAAATCAGGAAGTTATCACAATTACTTTACATTGCAATGTACTACATTTCCATATCTTCACGGTAGTACAAAACACAGCCACTTGCAGAACAGGTTCAGATTCCTTAAATACCACTGTGATGCCAGCCCTCTACACAAATTTCTGGAAGTTACTTGTGTTTATTTTAAGACACTGCACTGGATTTTCATCTATAAAGATCAAACGATATGTTGGTACTATGTGAGTTGTTTGGACAATAACGCTTATAGGACTTGGCCACTTTAAACAACTCATAGCTTTTCTTGTGACTCAGCACTGTTGTCACAAAAATTCCTATTGGAATAGGGATTACTATTCCATGCAGCTGTTACTAGGATTTAGGAGCCTCCAGCCTAAATAATAAAGGAATTATGAGGCACTTCCCAGACATGCTAGAATCAGCAGTACTCTTAAATTTTTAGGAACAAACATGCTTCTCTTATATCCTAATTTCCTTCAGAACTCAGCTTGTAATTTCAGTGTACTTTATACTGTTAATACTGATGATTTAGTGTCTCTATTGGAAAGTGAGTAGCACAAAACCATTAGTGATAATAGGCAAGGGTTTTCAAGCTGCCTACAGTATTTATCACAGAAACCCCTCTATCTCATGAAAGGTACTTTACCTTTAAAAACACTTGAAATCTGCTTTTTATATGTGTAGGTGTTTTTCATGCATGCATGTCTATATACTATGCGCCTGCAGTACCCACGGATGCCAGATTAGGGTATCTGATCCCCTGGGATTGCATAATTGTGAGTTGCCAGAGGGTACTGGGAATCGAACCCAGGCTCTCTGAAAAAGCAGCAGGAGTGATTATTTTGGGCCAGGGTCATTCATAGTCCTTGCATGATTGATGCAAATGTCCCTTAGATGGCTGTGTTGTCAATGCTATAACATTTTGAAACAGGAATATTTGTTTGTTTGGTTTTGTTTGTAGCCTTGGCTGTCCTAGAATTCACTCTGCAGACCAGGCTGGCCTTGAACTCACAGAGATCCACCTGCCTCTGTTTCCAGAGTGCTTCCATTACAGGCTTGGACCACCACTGCCTGGCCTTGAACTGCTGAAGTCTTGGTTAAAGGAACTGGTTGTTTTTGCTTTTTCACCTTCTTAGTTCCTCAAGAATTCTTCCCCCTTGCCCTGGAGGATTCAAAAGTCTATGCACTCTTGACTAGTTCTGAAACCCTAGTAACCAAAGGGAAATCTGACTTAGACTTTGAAACACAATCATTATAAAGTGAAAATAATGCTAAGATTATTTAAGAAGGGCAAGCTCATACCAACCTTTTCCTTGTCCTCCTTAGCATTCCCAGGGACATCCACTGCTTCTAAAACCAACTTCACTGCTGTACACAGAATACACCAATGGGCTGCACTGTTATTTCCCACAGCTCCATTAGGTAGTATATTTTACACAACCATCTCCCTTGTACAGCATTTAAAATTTTTGTTGCGTTTTTCATGGTGGTTTCTTTGTGTAGCTCTGGCTGTCCTGGAACTCAATTTTGTGCCTCCCAACTGCTGGGATTAAAGGTCTGTGCCACCACACCCCATCAGACAGCATTTTAATATTCAGAAAGTTAGCTAAAAGCCCTAAGCAGTGTGATCAGAACTGTACAACTTCACATGGAAGTCTACTAGATCTAACTTCTCACTTTTCTGACCCCCTTGCTTGATGAGCTGCAGGCACGTTTTATACAGTGCTTTGCAAGGTCACTTCTATGTTCAAAGACTCAAACTTAACTGACCAAAATTCTCAATCCTTGGCTCTATTTACAGTTCTTTTAGCACTCGATTTTGTATCTATTCTCACTGAAAATCCTGATTGCCAATATCGTTCTAATTAGTACAAAGACTCCCGGAAAGGCTTCTGTCGTCTCAACCGTTTATACTTAAAGGCTCAATTCTCAGGTCCAAAACAGAAAATGCTGCCAGATTTTTGGTAAGCAACGTCATCTTTAACTTTTTTTTTTTTTTTTTTTTTTTTTTTTTGGTGTTTCGAGACAGGGTTTCTCTGTGGCTTTGGAGGCTGTCCTGTAACTCACTCTGTAGACCAGGCTGGCCTCTCGAACTCACAGAGATCCACCTGCCTCTGCCTCCCGAGTGCTGGGATTAAAGGCGTGTGCCACCACCGCCTGGTTACCCTTAACTATTTTCATGCAACATTTTCAAACGTGAAA
This sequence comes from Mesocricetus auratus, assembly GCF_017639785.1. Taxonomy (NCBI): domain Eukaryota; kingdom Metazoa; phylum Chordata; class Mammalia; order Rodentia; family Cricetidae; genus Mesocricetus; species Mesocricetus auratus. Next base: position 39,177,827 of record NW_024429199.1, on the reverse strand, counting down.
ATGCCAGAAAACTAGGGACAAACTAAAAGAATTTAGAAAAAAAAAACTGGGTCCACTCAGCACTTGCATGACTCGGACTAGTCATGGCCCCGCCTTGCACAGGAACTGTCACAGGCTGCAGAGGACTTTAACTGAAAGTCAAATGCTCTAGCAGAAAAGCAAGAAGATGGCAAGTGGAGGGGGTGGGCTTTTCTCAGAGAGAGCATCCCGTAGCTTCAGAGGGCGCCATATTCGGAAAGCGAGTCCGGTGTATCGTACCGTCACCACTTAGAAACCAGCGCTGGCCGTGCACTGCCCCGCTTACTGTTTACATCAGACTTAATAACAACATGTCCACTCCCGCCCTTGCTGCAAAAATACCCAGCCAGGGCTCCTCGAGCCCAAAGAAGTGGGGAGTTTGACTTATTTGGGGGAACAGGTGTGGCGTCTGGCGCTAAGCCTGCGAAGGGGAAGAAAAGCGAAAATACCAATAAACAGTCGTTAAGATCTCTTTTCGGTTGGAAACCCAAAGGAATGCCGCGGCACGGACTGGAGATCAGGCCGCGCCCACAGTCTCCCGGAGGTGCGGAGCCCAGCGACGCCGGGGTCCCGCCGCGCGCCACCCCCAGGGCAAGGGCGGTTCTCCCGCAGCCATCTGTCCCGCCTCGCCCGGCCGCCCCGCCCGGAGGGAACCGCCAGGCCCCTAGCGCGCAAGCGCCAACCCGCCAAGTCCGCAGCGCGGCCGCCGCGCAGGGCGCAAGCGCTGAAGGCTCCAGGCGAGGGGCGGAGCCAATTTAGGAGGGAGAGTGGAGCGCGCCTAAATCCTAGAGAGGCGGGTCCGGAGCCGGAGGGGAAGGGCCAGTGTTCCGGAAGGTCTGCGCTTAGCGTGGCGGGTTTGCCGCCCACCGGCCTCGCACTCAGGGCAGGATGGAAGAAGACGCGGGTCCCGTCTGTGCCCATCACAGATCTCCAGGCAGAAGTCGCAGCCGTCCGCAGGACGCGAGGACTCGCGGGAGGCCGGTTCGCGGGATGGCGGGGCGGGGGTGGGGGTGGGATAGAGTGCAGCGTGGCGGGTCTGCGCAGGCGCCCCGCCTTCGCAGGCCACGCCCCCAGGGGCCTTGTCCACACCCTCTGCCTCTTTGGGGAGGCGCGGATCCCGGTGGGTGGGAGGGGCCCTGTCTTCACGGCTGGCTCCGCCCCCGCGGCCTCCTATTGGGCGAGCGAGGGCGTCCCCCTCACGCCGTCCGCCTATTGGCGCGCGAGGGAGAACGCCGCGCCCCATTGGTCTGTTCTGATTTGGGCACCAAATTCAAAGATTTTAAAAGTACCAGCTGGCGCGCCTTTTAAGCGCTGGAGCACGGCGCCGTGGCCGGTCGGCTCTTCTTAGTGGTCGCCGCCACTTCACCTGCCCCGGGGCCCGCGGTCTCCGGCATGAACCGACGCGTCTGCAGCGGTCTCCCCAGGCCGTCCTCCTGCCCCTGCGGCCTCGGCGCGCGGACGGTCGCGGACGGTGAGTGTGGGGCGGGCATGGTAGGGATCCCCGACTCGGGGGCCGCAGCCTCGGGACTGGGTGCGTGCAGATCGCGGGGGCCCGGGCCTCAGGCGGCCTCCCGGGCCCCAGGGCGGACGGGAGTCGGCTGGTGCAGAGGGGGGACAGATGGGGTCTGGCTGGCCCGGGTTCCCCCCCATCCCATCCAGGTCCCCCGCTCCGGGGACGTGCAGGTGGTGGCATCTGCGCGCGGGATTCCTCCCCACCCCCTGCCTGGGCGCCAAACGCTCTCTCCCCTCCCCCACTCCGGCCTGAGCTGTGACAGGGCTCCGGGCTCCCTGGCTTGCCAGATGCCCCATCTGCAGTCCCTGCACCCCGTTTCCATAGTTGTTTAGCCACCTCGCATCCCAACTCAGTTTCCCAAACCTGTCCTCCCTCAGCGTCCTGGCCGGAGAGCGCGGGAGATTGCGCTCGCGTTAGCTTATCTCCCGCCCTCGTGCACCGCGCCCTCGGGGCATCTCCCACCGCCGACCCCTCAGAGTTTCTAGGGGCTCCTTCCCTGCTCCCGCCAAATGTAGAGCAACCCCTCTGCCCGCCCTACCAAACTCAATGGGAAAAGATTTATTTTTCTGCCCTTTTTTTTAAACCTCTTCTCTTAAGGCCTGGAGTCCTCAGGGGAGGGTTTTGAAAGCGCTCCCCCCGCCTGATAAAAACATGAATTTGCCAAATGTTCAGTTGTTTGGTGAGAATCGAACAGGAGTTCCTCTCACCCCGGATTGACGAGTTATTTAATTAATGATCATTTGTTTCAAAGCCTGGATGAGAGTTGAGCAAATTAAGTTGAATATATATGTATCTAGTCTGTCTTTGTTGGTCTCGCAATGAAAGCCAGATGCACCCATTTTACCCTGGAATTTTTCGAAACTGAACGATAAAAGCAATTCTTTGATAATGTTCATCAAAAAAGGAATTCAGCCTTAAGGGGTAGAAACTGCTAGCCAAACGGCTTGTGTTTGTAAAAAGGTCCTGACTCCTTAACCTTAAAAGTCGGAAATGTGAATAGTTTTCGTTCACAGGAGATACATTCTGCCTCCGAGTCCCCTCCCCGACTTGTTACAGCTTTGAAGGAACTTTTAAAAACTTAGTACATTTCAATATTTTTCCAAGCAGGCTTATAAAGGCTTTCTCCTGAGAATTACACTTTCGGGCACCTTTCCTCCGGCTGAGACTGAAACTTAGTTAACATATGGAAGAACCAGAGAGATTTTTAATTACAGTGTTTGATATGGGGTGTAAAGTCGGTATTTTTAAGTCGAATCAAAGGTCAGACTGGGTGCACATTATCAAGCCTCTCCCCTCCCCCACCCCAGCGATAGGACGGAAGAGTGGTAATGTGACTTATCTGTAGGCTCCTTTTTTTTTTTAAGGAAAACCAAAATATCCTAATAGAATAAGATGGTTAGAGATCGTTTTCATTTAAACTTTTGCTTCCTAAATTTGTACTTGTGGAACTTATCTTAATTTGCAATGTAGGAAATGATGAGAGATTGGTTTAATGTGTGATGTGGCAAATGCTATGGTTAGATGGTGCATTTATTTACAGTTTTCCCCATTTTGTGGAAAGGAAAACAAAGGCTTTAAGAGTTATCTTTTTGTCATTTTCTTCTTAGTAAATGGTACATATGTTAACTGTTGGAGTCATAAACCACTGGGTATTTTTTAAATTCTACTTGACAATACACATCCTGTGCATTGGGGTCATTTGTCTTACACCCCAATCCCATTGGGACTCCCCTAAACACTTCTCTCTAACCTTGATTCCATTTACTGCCCTGAAATCCACCATTGCCAATGCCCTGGGACCTTTTAATTTTTGGAGCCAAACTTTTTTCTGTTTAGAAACATACAGAGGTTTGGTCTGCCTACCTCTAAAAGGTCACCCCTAATACCTAACTTTCCCCCTGATCTATCATTAAGTGGGTAGCAGATGAATTAAATGGCAAAACTAAACATGTGCCCCACATTGATGGGGTGTGGAGTCAGGTGATACATTTTTGTGTGTGATGGGTTGCATGAACAGAATACAGAATATTACTGTTTAGGAGCACTTAGCTTGATCTTTGGAAAGTTCTTGACCCAAGATGGATTTAGTTATATATATCCAGATTTTTTACTTCTGATGTTTTTTTCTAGTTTAAAAAATGATAGGGCGTTGGTGGCGCACGCCTTTGATCCCAGCACTCGGGAGGCAGAGGCAGGCGGATCTCTGTGAGTTTGAGGCCAGCCTGGTCTACATAGTGAGTTCCAGGACAGCCTCCAAAGCTACAGAGAAACCCTATCTCGAAAAAACCAAAAAAAAAAAAAAAAAAAAAAGATAAAAAGAGAGAATCCTGTAGTCTGGAAAAGCATGTGGAATGCAGTCCCCAGCTATAAAAGCTCACAAGAGCAATATTAGAACAGTTGGAGCCAGAAGTCTCCCTGGACCGGGTTTGATTCTCTACGGTGTTCTTTCTTCTGCAAGTCCTGTCTCAGACAAATGAGGGAACTCACTAGAGAAACCTCAGTTCAGAGGATTGACTGCAGAATTGGCATAGCCAGACCTGAAAGCCCGTGTGCTTCCCCACCAGCTTGCCCCCAGAACCCGCACAGACATGGAAGAAAGCCAACTTCCTAGAGATGTCTGTCCTCTGGCCACACATGCACCATGACACGTGCAAACCCACACTAATAAAATGGGGGAGGGGATTTGGTTCAAGGGAAGTCTAGAAATAAGGATATCTAGATGAGTTGATGTCCTGGGACAGATGGGAAAAGCTAAAGAGCCGTGTAGCCATGGGCTGTAGTAAATAGCTTTTGGGTGGTACTCTGTTAATTCCCACATGCATACCATGGTGGTGGTGATCACTGTTCATTTCTGTTACTGGACATGTAAGGTCAGTATTTGGTGTAAAAAGCCCTGGGTTCAGTCCCCAACAAGGAGTAGGGGAACATGTTTCTTACTGTTTCTTGTGTTCTTTTCATAGGTTGTAAAGAAGAAAGTCCTGTTCTTTCCATTAAAATGAAGTGTTTTAATTGCGACCCTGATCTTTCTGAACTGGAAGTAGTAAAAGCTGAGGACAGTGGGAGACAAGGTTCCTACAATCCTGTGTGTTTGGAGCCTTCCTGTAAGGATTGCTTTAGAAACCAGGGAAGGCTGTCTTTCATTGAGTCACCAATTGTGGGACATGATAACAAGGAAAATCAACATGTAAAAAAAATGCTCAATAGTCCCAGAGAAATAGAAGAGCTGGAGGGCAGTAGACTGTATGAAGACAGTGGCTATTTGTCATTTACACATCAAAGTGACCATGAAGATAGTTCCCTTATCCTGGAGAATTTCAGAAACAGTCCCCAGTCCTGCCTGCTGCCTTCACAGAGCTCAGACCAGTATCCCAACAAAAACCTGCTGCCTGTCCTGACTTTCGAAAGAGCGGTCTGCTCAACATTAAAGAAGAATTCCAAGCGAAACCCTAAAGTGGATCGAGAAATGCTGAAGGAATTTATCGCCAGTGGAAACTTTAGACTACAAAATATAATTGGCAAGAAAATGGGTCTGGAGCACCTAGATATCCTCACTGAACTCTCCCGGAGGGGATTCAAACACCTTTTAGCTAATATTTTGACGAAGCTCAGCGACATGGATTTAATAAAGTAAGTGTGTTAGATAACATGGGGCCTGCTTCTGTGGACAAGTGCAAAGCAGCTTTAACAGCGCTGGCTTGGGTTTTGATGGAAGGTGTTTGAAACGAAGGGAAACAGGGAAATCTGCATCTCGTCTGGGCACTTTGCATTTTGTAGTCTTCCTTTTAGGATACATTCTGTAGTGAATCATCTGGCTGACTGAAGCTAAACAGGATGGATATGTTGGTTTCTATTATTGGCTGGTTTGCTTTGTGAAGTGTGCCATTTCAGTTACTATAGAGGGTTTTCAAAATCTATTACAAGTAGCCTAGAGTCCTTTCAAAAATTCATTCAACAGAAGCTTGGCATTTTAACATTTTGGCCCTTTGGCAGTTTGGCTAGAGACTAACAACTAGGCTTGGTCATCTGAGCATTTTCCATGTTTAGATGGGTTATCGAAGTTTGCACTGGACTTATGTTCTTTGTCTCCTTTGCTTCTAGTTTGTCTAAAGTGAGCAAAATTTGGAAGAAGATAGTAGAAAGCGATAAAAGAGCATCCCAGCTCTACAGCAAAGCCATGCAGAGATTCCTTGTAAGTTCTAAGTGGTGTTTCCTTAGTGTCCTTGTTCTTTTTCTTTTAGAAAAAGATATTTTACAACTGGGTGGCGGCAGCCTTTAATCCCAGCACTTGGGAGGCAGAGGCAGGTGGATCTCTGAGTTCAAGGACAGCCAGGGTTACTTGGGGAAAAAACAACAAAAAAAGATAGTTCTTGTCGGGCGTTGGTGGCGCACGGCTTTAATCCCAGCACTCGGGAGGCAGAGGTAGGCGGATCTCTGAGTTCGAGACCCGCCTGGACTACCAAGCGAGTTCCAGGACAGCCTCCAAAGCCACAGAGAAACCCTGTCTCGAAAAACCAAAAAAAAAAAAAGATGGTTCTTTGTAAGTCCCTTAAGAGTTATAAGGCACACAGGGGTTTTCAACTCTTGAATACAGTTCCTTATGTTGTGGTGACCCCCAACCATAAAATTATTTTCATTGCTACTTCATAACTGCTACTGTTATGAATCGGGATGCAAAAACCTGATATGCAACCCCTATGAAAGGGTCATTTAATCCCTCCCTGGGGTCTCAACTCACAGGCTGAGAACTGCTAGTATAGAGGGAGTACTTGGTAATTATAGTATTTCTGGCAATGATCAGTATATGATTGGAAGTTTAGGTCTTACAGTTAGACATGTTTAGCAACCAAATGTTAATTAATTAGCCAGGTGAATTTAGACAAAGGATACTTCCATTCTGTTTTGTGTATGTTGGTTATGGGACTACTTCAAAGGGTTACTTTAAAATCTGCCTCTAAATTGGGGTGGTGGCAGATGTCTGTAATCTGGGAATTTTGGAGGCTTTGAGAAGTTGACCTCTTGGCTAAACCCAAATGCATGTCTGATGACTGACTGCTGCCACCTGCTGGTAGTGGGAAGAATGACCATTTGCTCTGTGGGCTTTGGTCTTGTTAGTTTAAAGGCACCTTGAATTCCTCATAGGCTTATCTTGGTCTCTGATTGACACTTGAGTGGGTTTGGTTTTGAATGTTTCTGTGCATAGCTCTGTTGGGCTGTATGTATGTAAACCTGCAGATGGACGAAGAGGCTGGATATTCTGTTCCCATTTGATCCTTTCACCAACTGCAAATGTAATGAGTATCTCTTTACCTTTCAATCAGGAAAACAGTAAGTTGTCACTGCATGCTTCAACCAGAGGATTCGTCCTGGGCAGGACTGCACTAACTTCTGTTCAGAAGGCATCGACTTGGGCTCCACCAAAAAAAGATGTTCAAGCCAAGTTCCCCAGGCAGCGTGATCAGAAAGGCTCTGCCTACAGTCGGCACAGTGAGTTCCTTGAGGTAACTGTCGAACTGGTAATTATTAGGAATGGGGGCACTTACTTACTGATAAAGGAGTTAACGAAAGCAAGGCTTCAGAGTACATTTTGGCACTACAAGGTATCTAATGTTTGCTACTCAGCTAAGTCCCAGTTATTGAAGAGGTCACGTCTGTCTCCTTTGTTCACTCGGTGACCTTGAAATTTCTCGAAGTATTCGATGCTCTACTTTGTAGCGACTACTGTCCTGAGGACACGAGGTCCTTGTAGAAATACACTGCTTCCTCTATTGCTCCCTGTAGTCCGAATGATTAAAAACCCTGAACCATCAGGTGATAGATACTAAAATGTTTCCCGTGGTTATTTATCTGTGTATTGGAGACATAGCTGCCCTTCCTGGTTTAGTTACCAAAATTCATTTAGTCCACTAAAATATATGTATGAATTTTTCTTCTTCTAGGTGGCCAAGACATTAAAAAACAACGAAAGCCTGAAAGCCTGTATTCGATGTAATTTCCCTGCAAAATATGACCACTATTTAGAGCGAGCTACCTGCAAACGGGAAAGCTGTGGATTCGACTATTGTACAAAATGTCTGTGTGATTACCATAACAACACCAAAGACTGTTTGAATGGCAAGCTCCTAAAAGCCAGCTGCAAAATGACAGGCCCGTTGCCTGGAACTAAAAAGAGTAAAAAGAATTTACAAAGATTGTGACCCTTAGTAAATCAATTGTGGGTAATCTTAATTTCTGCTTTTTAAGAAATGTTAGATTATAACGTCAGAAGGTAAAAATGTATGGTGCCTTTTTGCCCCTTTGTGAATAGAGGAGATACAACCTCTTAAAACAATTTACAGTTTAATGTTAAATTAAATTTGTCCATACAAATGCAAAGACAGATCTTTTAAGAAAAAGAGAAATGATATCTATTTGTAGTTAGGTGGTAACATAAGATTGATTGGATTTTATGGCAAGTGGAAGCTGTAATTCTATGGAGTCTAAAACAGATGTGGTTCAGTGTTAGCATCTGTGATGCTTTACCCAGATTTGTGTTGTGTTCATGTCAACTTGAGTCTGTCCATTTAAATGTCTATCAATGTGAGCCTTTTTCAGTGTTCAAAGTGTCAGTTGTAAAGTCTTGTTTACTTCTGAAGTCTATTTTAATGTTTTTATACCTGTAAATATTTGTTTTTACATGCCAAAGAAAATAAAGACACATAACTTTTGTTACGAATAAAATTGTTGTAAGTTTAGTGATATGCTGTTTATTTTTTCCATTGGAAACAAGTGCATTAAGCTGTGAGAATTTGGGTGGTGTCTCAGGGGGCTTGTCATTTCCTCTAAAGTTCTTCCCCAGAGGTTTATCTAGTTAGTCTTGAAGGCCTGTAGATAAGCATCTCTAGGTGCTGCTGCAACTCCTTAAGACACTGAAGTGTGAATGAAACTGGCTGACACAGAAAATGCCCAGTTTTACCAATCATCACATCAAAGTAGTGGGCACCTGTTTGATTTTGTTTTCTAGTTTTCATTTGTTTATCCATAAGAAATTGTTCTAGACAAGCTGCAGTGCCAGTTTCGTGGTCGTGTCTTGCATTTGCTTATGTTTATCGAGCAATTCTTCAGTTTTAAAGAACAACTTGTTGCAGATAGTGATCCCAGGGAGTGGTTGCCTCATTGCAGGATTTGAAATCCATCGTCAGTACTATTCTGGCTTTGGGGGTTGCAAATTACTATTTGGTTTTTATGGGTTTTTGGTTTTTTTTTTTTTTTTTTTTCAAGACAGGGTTTCTCTGTGTAGCCCTGATTGTCCTGGAACTTAATCTGTTGACCAGGCTGTCCTTGAACTCAGATCAGTTTTTTTTTTTTTTTTTTTTTTTGGTTTATTTTCAAGAGGGTTTCTCTGTGGCTTTGGAGGCTGTCCTGGAACTCGCTTGGTAGTCCAGGCTGGTCTCAAATTTACAGAGATCCCTCTGCCTCTGCCTCCCGAGTGCTGGGATTAAAGGCGTACGCCACCAACACCCGACCTGAGATCAGTTCTAATGGGATTGCCTATAAAAATAACTTTATACTTGGAGCTCCGTATTCTGTACTATTGGTATTTTAAGTCTAACTGAACATAAATGAGTTTTGTTTTCGTATTTTGGTAATTTTTCCGAAAGTCTTCTGAAGTTGGTGGTCCGTTTCTTCCCTTTAGACTTGAGGGTTTCATTATGGTCTGCCTCAGTACTTTCAACCTCTCACTGGGTATCAGATTTGGTTTCTTAGTTGTGTCACAGGCTTGGGATGTCATTGCCTTCCCCACCACTTGGTGCTAACTGTAATCATTCCTGGATACGTAACCCCTGCCACTCACTACTGCCCACTCTCGCCTGGTGGGGGTTGTCTTGGGGTTACTGTTGTCGATGAAACACCATGACCAAAACCAACTTGGAATAAAAGTTTATTTCATCCACGTTTCAAATCAGTTCATCAAAAGCAGCAAGGACAGGAACCTGAAGGCAGGAGCTGATGCAGAGGCCATGGAGTGCTGCTTACTTTACTGGCTTGCTCAGCCTGCTTTCTTACAGAAAATGAGAACAGCCTGGGGACAGCCACCATCCACAAGAGGCTGGGCCCCTGCTCATCAGTCACTAAGAAAATGCCCCACAGGCTTGTCTAGAACCAGTCTTACACAGGCATTTTCTGTTTTCTAAGCCACCAGTTCTCAACCTATGGGCCACAACCCCTTTGGAGGGTTGGATGATCTTCACGGGTTGCCTATCAGATATTTACATTACAATTCATAACTGTAGTACCATTGCAGTTATGAAGTAGCAATGAGAATAATGTTATGGTTGGGGGTTCTCCACAGCATGAGGAACTGTATTCAAGGGCAGCGGCTTTAGGAAGGTTGAGAACCACTGCTCTAAAGTTAGCTGTCCAGTCGTGGTCGTTAATACACTCCTTTCCTTGGGATAGTGTCTGCTCTTTGTTAATCAAAACTTTTTATCTGGTCATTTGAAGGAAGCTTCTTAGTTTTTGAGGAAAATATCAGTATGTCTGCATTGTTGTTTTTGTTTTATTTTAAACGGGACACAAGTTAAGATCATCTGGGAAGAGGAACCTTCCCCCTTCCCCCCATGAGAAAAATGCTTCCGTAAGATTGGCCTGTAGACAAGTCTTTGGAGTATTTTCTTGATTAACGATGGGTGTGGAAGGCCCATCTCCCTATCAGTGGTGTCCATCTCTAGGGTGTATAAACCAGCAGGCTGTGCAAAGCACAGAGCATAGGAGTCCTCCAAGGTCTCTGCTTCTTCAGTTCCAGCTCCTGCCCTGAGTTCCTGCCCCGACTTCGTTCATGAGAGACAACTGTAAACTGTAAGCAGAAACAAACCCTTTCCTCCTCAAATTGCTTTTGGCTGTGTTTCCCCACAGGTTGGAAAATAGCTTAGATGGTTGCTTTACAAGGACGTACCAAGAAATTTTCCAATTGGCACTCTGTCAAGAAACGTGTGAGGTGTGCTTATTAGCCTTCTTGTCAACACTTACCTACAGTGTGTAGTTTTGCTTACTATCCTGGCTGGGCTGTAGTAGTTCCTTCCTATAGCTTTCGTTTATATCGTGTGATGAATGTTTAGCATCTTTGCTTCATTTTCCTTGATGAAATATGAACTTAAATGATTTATCTTTGTTGTTGCTCTCATATTGACGTTTGGGCATATACATTCGTTTGTTTGTTTGTTTGTTTTTGTTTCGCTCTGTAGACAAGGCTGGCCTTGAACTCACAGAGATCCACCTGTCTCTGCCTCCCAAAAGCTGGGATTAAAGGCCTGTGCCACCACCACCCAGTGCATTTCTCTTGTGTGGGTGTTCTCAGCCTCAGTGCCGCCCATTTCATATAATCAAATGCACAGGTTAGCCCTGAGGCCAACTTACCGCGCACCACACCCGTGTTGTAAGTGCTGTTGGGTACCAGGCGATGAGTGTTTCCAGGACTCTGCCTAGGAAGCTTGTCAATGTCTTTTCACACAGCTGGAGGGCTGCTGTAAACTGACTATATGAGAGTGTTTCAACGGTCTCTCCGCAGTCCCTGAGGATATGACATTGCTCCCTTTCCTTCCTAGTCTACTTCAACAGTTTGAACACATTGCCACAAGATGGCGCTCTTTCAACAGCACCGTCCTTTTTGAGTGTTCATTCCTGTGACTTTCATGTAAAAAAGATGGGAGAATATTATTGCTTTTCTACTCTATTTATGCTGCCAGATTAGGAAATCAAGTACATACATATTGCTATGTTAGGATAGGTATATTTTCAACAGTTTTAACTTTTGGTCTCAGACATGAAGGGTGCATCTTCTTTTCAATATTTGAAAGCTTTGTTCCTTACAAAGTGTGGCTCTGTGCTAACCTTTGTGGAAGCAGCCGGTCACTAGAGGACATTTGGACAGCTCATCCAAGTCCAAAGTGAGACACATTGTAACGTAAATGTAGCGTGCACATCAGATATTGGAGACTGTACAAAGCAAAACAAAATCAGCTTGACAATTTTCATATTGACTACTTATTGAAATAATCATATATTATCTGGGTGATGGTGGCATATGACTTTAATCCCAGGGCTTGGGACACAGAGGCAGGTGGATCTCTGTGAGTTCCAGGACAGCCAGGGCTGCTACACAGAGAAACCATATCTCGAAAAATGAAAAGAAAAACAGTAACCATATATTAGATTTTCTAGGTAATCCAAACACTATGAAGTTCACCCATTAGAACAAAGAAGTCTTTTTTGACAACCATAAATGATATGTCGAGATCGAGGACCCTAACACTCAGAGCTCAAGTTTTTGTTCATGTGTATGTTTTTATGAAAATAAATCATTTTATTTAATAGGTATGTAGGTGAAAGGACATTTGCTAGAAAAAAAATGAATGACAGTATCTTTTCAAACCCTGGAGGCTAAATATTCCCTGTGTTTTGTTGATGTAATTCTGAGTTGCTAACATGTAAAGAGAGACGTATTCAGACATTAGGTACTCCGAAGCATTTCACCTCTAATTACATGTGTGTGGAGAAAAGGGTGACCAGAGAGAGCGTTGGATCGCCTGGAGCTGGGGTCACAGGCAGTTGTGAGCCACCTGGCATGGGTGCTGGACCTGAACTCTCAGCCTATGCAAGAGCAGTGGGCACTGACCACTGATCCAGCTCTCCAATGTTTTTCCCAAGGCCCCTGTGACACAGAGACAGCACCTGACACCTCATCATCACATGTTTGTGGCTCTAGCTTTTGACTTTCTCCTCACTATGTAAGCCTGGGCATGATGTTTGTAGCCAAAGTAATCTTGTGTTAAATTTTCTATCATCTGTGTTACTCTACTACTGAAAATAATCTTGTCTTAAATTTTCTATCATCTGTATTACTCTGCTGCTGAAGACTTAAAGTGTCTTGTCCTCAGTAGGATGACAAGAGAAAACAGACTTCCTGCCAGGTAAAGATTTTGTTTACAGTGTGGAGCCAATGAACCTTTAAATACCTTCGAAGTACTAATGTAGACGTTTAGAGTTACTCGTTTGTCCATGTTTAGGACACGTATTGAGCACCTGCTGTATACAGTGTGAACTAGCTGGGTAATGTCAAATGCAGAGCCTGTGCCTGAGTTCCATCAGAGAACTCAACGCTGAGACCTCCTAACAGTTAATAACAGATGGCTTGGGTGTGCCGCCACACTCGCTAAAACTTTCCAATGTAGAAATGTTTTAGTCGTATTAAGGACCAACTCCCTTGCTCTAGAGGGCGAACTGGACATGACTGAAGAGAGTGGACGAGATTGTAGGAGGACACATGAGTACGCACTGTGGAATCAGACCAGTGAAAAACCGATGTTCTAGACCCAAGCATGTCCTTTCTCTCCAGGAGCAGATTCTCAGACATCCACAGATGCACAAGCAATATCTATGCCATCCCTATGTCCTGGAGAGACACAGTTGGGAAACAATATCTATGCCATCCCTATATCCTGGAGAGACACAGTTGGGAAACAATATCTATGCCATCCCTATATCCTGGAGAGACGCAGTTGGGAAACAATATCTATGCCATCCCTATATCCTGGAGAGACACAGTTGGGAAACAATATCTATGCCATCCCTATGTCCTGGAGAGATGCAGTTGGGAAACAATATCTATGCCATCCCTATATCCTGGAGAGACACAGTTGGGAAACAATATCTATGCCATCCCTATATCCTGGAGAGACGCAGTTGGGAAACAATATCTATGCCATCCCTATGTCCTGGAGAGATGCAGTTGGGAAACAATATCTATGCCATCCCTATATCCTGGAGAGACACAGTTGGGAAACAATATCTATGCCATCCCTATGTCCTGGAGAGACACAGTTGGGAAACAATATCTATGCCATCCCTATGTTCTGGAGAGACACAGTTGGGAAGACAAGGGGGTTTTTAAGAGAGAAGTTGAGGGTGACAGTTTTGTTTAGTTTTTGTTTTTGCTTTTTCTGCTCCAAGGGATAGCAACAGTCTTCCTGGGAGTCGGCTAGCCCACATGGGATGTGACTGTGGGCAGTGCTGAGATTGAAGAGCAGAGGGGAGAGAACCGTAGGGTCCTTCCCGCCCTTCTTCATTTGCTGGAGCACAGGAAATGTATCTGGGTTGGGGACTTCATGTCAAATTTGAGATGTTACCATATTGCCTCATTTTCTCTCCCTTTGGCGTTTCGGAGGCCTTGCCTGGGTAGCTAGAACATGAGGGATGTGTGTGGTGGGAGGTAATGGGAAACACACCGTACATTCTGTAATGTTGTTCCTAGATCATCCCGTCCTTTTCCTAAGTATTCACACTTCGAAGAGCAGAGAATGTGCGTGAACTTGTATTCCTTTCCTGTTGTCCCTGATGGTCTCTTTCTCATCTTGTCCCTCTCTGGGTTTCCACCAGAGGGCAGAAACAACCCACCTAATCCCCAGCTTGCAGCTATGGTCTTCAGGGTTCCAAATGAAACTTTGGATTTCTTTCACATGGTTGGGATTTCATCGCTCCAAGGAATTGTTGTTGAGGGGACCCACAGCCAGGCTCTGAGTTAGAACGCTGCTCTGCTGTTCATCCTTTCTGTGCCTTGGAGGAGTTCTCTGGTTTTTTTCCCTCTGAGCAGCGGTGTTTTCATCCTTTTGGTGATTATGAGTATTGAATAAGTTTAGACAGGTGTCAAGTGCTTCAAACCGTGGTTGGCATGTGGTACTCTCTATGCAAGGGAGAGTCCTTGTGGGGTTCATGGAAACGAGGGTTCTGTATTCCCTGGGGATACCTGGAAAACAGCAGAGTGAAAAGATACTCAATAAAGCCACTTGTTTGGGGGGTCAGGCATGAGTATGAGAGGCTGCTTGTATGTGTTCTTTCTACCCACTGTACTCTCCACCCAAAGGTAAACTCTTTCCCTTATTCATTGACTTGTCTTGTGTTAGAACAATGCCAAGCACATTACAGGTTCTCAATAAATATCCTAAAAAAAGATTATCAACTAAAGTTTTGATATCAGTGCCTCCCATAACTACACAGGGTTGCTTTGTCTCCAGGCCGTAACAGCATCAGGAGGAGGTGGGATGTGTAGGAGAAAGGGCATAATGGGAGGAAGTGAGGTCATTGGAGTTGTGTCTTTGAAGGGGATAGTGAACTTCCCGGGGTTCCATTTGCTATGGATTTCTGTACTGTGCCCAGAGCAAGAGCTGAGCGGCCAGGGAATGAAACCTCTGCAACAATGAACCAAAACAAACATGTCTACTTTTTAAAACTTTTTGAGTTGTTTTGTCATTTTACATGCCAACCACAGATCTTCCGCCCTCCCCTCCTCCCACTCCTCCCACCTCTCCACACCCTGGACTGACCACTGGGGGACATGTATAGGACAGAACTAGGCCCTCTGAATGAGGATGACTATTATATGGCTTGAGCAGTCTGTGGGGCCACTGGCAATGGGACCAGGATTTATCCTTCATGCATGAACTGGAGTTCTGGAGCCCATTCCCTATGGTAGGATACATTGCTCAGCCTTGATAAGGGGGGGGTGCTTGGTCCTGCCTCAACTTCATATGACAGGTTTTGTTGACTCCCCTTGGGAAGCCTTACCCTTTCTAAGGAGTGTGCCTTCTTTCAAGTTTATTTTCTCAGGTGTTTTTCATCGTGACGGAAGAGCTAGCACACTTGTCTACATTCATACGTAAGAACACAGAGACAGAGCAGACACAGCTCTCCCAGGTCGCACAAATAAGTGGAGTTCATTGCACCTTAACCCAAACCAGTGTAATCCTAAACGCCATCATTGTCTTCCCATGGGGCTTCCTTCCCTTGAAGAAGGACTCATTCAGCATCCCGATGAAAAGGGACATCTGATGGAATCTTACAACTGACCTGCTTGGCTGAGTCTTCATACTGTCTAGGAGGAAGGAGGCAGGGTATCCCTTGTAGTAATGTTTTCTGAGGTTTGTTTCCACTGGTGTTTAGATGGTACAGAGAAAAAAATTAACTTCAGGCATCAGGATGCTCAGGTCAAATGACTATTCCAAAGTCAGATTTTTCACAAAAGCGTTGCCTAACTATCCTCCATAGCCAAATGGCATCAGTGAAATATAAGGAAAAAGAAACATGTTAAATAAAACTGCTTCGAAGCTGGGCATGGTGGTTAATACACATCTGTAATCTCAGCACCCAGGAATCTGAGGCAGTAAGGTTACAAGTTCAAGGTCAGCCTGGGCTACACACCAAGTTCAAAGGTAGACTTGCCTATATCTGGACAGACAACTTATAAGGAGGAAGAGGAGGAGGGGAAAATATTTAAATTCACATTTTTGGAGGGCAGAATGGTGGGCTCACAGCCCATGTTCCGTTTGAGCTTTTTGAATGCCTGTGAGTGGAGAATGGAAACTGGTAACTATGGCTACAGCATCTCAGTGCTTTGATACATATATAGTCCCTGCTATGCTGGCCAAGAAGACCAGCATCCTCTGGGAACTTGCTAGTGATACATTCTCATCCCAGACCTAAAGCATGGGAAAGGGCACTTTAATACCATCCCTGGGCAATCTGATGAAGCATGAACAGCCCTACTTAGCCAGTACTGCCAAACTGCAGAAGACATTTGTGCAAGGGCTGATCCCCTTTAACTAAGAAAAGGCAGCCTTAGCATGTTTAAAAGAAAACACTGTTGGGAGAAGACTTATACTGGGCACTATTAAATGTCAAAAAGGGGAGCTGCGGGGGAGAACAGAGCTCTGCGTGGTTGTGTTAGAAAGTGAAAACTGCAAATGCCTTTATTTCTTCTTGTTAGAGACTTAACACTCATGCCAGCGTAGGCCATGTTTCTCTGGTTTTGCAGGCAGATTGCTCATGAGGCTTGCTTGTGTGAAAGGTCTGTCTTCCCATTATTTATAGGAATCTGTCAAGGCTACATTCTGCTCTATGCATGAATCATCAAGACATGTTTCTTAAATCCAGGCTGGAGGCAAGAAGCCAGACAGAAATCCATGGAACTGTCATTCCACAGGACGGATGTCTCGGCTTGGGTTATAAAACTCCCCTGCTTTTGGAAAATCAAAAAAACTTGATGTTTGCATATATGGTTCAGTCCCACGGAGATACATGGGGAAAGCTTCGCTGCCTAGAGTATTTGGTATACATATGTACATTGCACATACATCGTATACAAATAACCACTTACTAAATGTACACTATACATGCATTTCTTTACAAGCATTATTTTAATGGTATTTTACATGACACTTAAATGCATATAGTTTTCTATATTTGTGTTTTATTATGCCTTTTAAAAGTTTGTAGTGTTCACATATAACCTGCAAATGTCTATATGAGTGTATGTGTATGTGAATGTCTGAGTTTATGTATGTATATATATATATATATATATACACCTTTATGAGTATGTATGTGTATAAGTGTATGTATGAGTGTGATATGTGTATGTGAATGTGTGCTTGTGTGTGAGCTGTGCGACTGTGTGTGTGTGTGTGTGTGTGTGTGTGTGTGTGTGTGTCTGTGAGAGCATACAGATCTTTGTAAGTACTCTTTTGACTGGTTGTTTTCCCAGGGGGCTGACCCAGCCTTTGCACACCCTGCACAAGCACTTTGCCACTGAGAGCCATCTCCGCTTTGTTCATTGTCTTGAACACTTATAACAGACAAAGCTAACAATGGACTGTTTAAGCCACAGGTGCACACAGCATCACTAAAATTATTCCTAGACCTTACTAGGTTAAGAACAATAGGAACAGCAAAGCACCTTCTTTCAAGAGTTTAAAGATTTTTTTTCATTCACTTATCTGCACATTTTTGTCTGCAACATAGAATTATTCCATTTGAAAACAAACTAGATTTGGATTACTGCACTTTGTGCCATTCTGACTTGAAATCAACTCATATGAAAAATAAGCTATTATGGTTTTCTCTGTTTATTATTTCAGCTGCTTTTTTATTAAAATCCCTCCTTTCCCTCCCTCCTGCCTCTCTTCTCTCTCTCCCACTGCTCCTGTTCCTAGAGGCCTCTCTCTCTCTCTCTCTCTCTCTCTCTCTCTCTCTCTCTCTCTCTCTCTCTCTCTCTCTCTCTCTCTCTCTCTCTCTCTCTCTCTCTCTGTCTGTCTCTCTGAGACAAAGGCTCACTGTGTAGCTCTGGCCGGACTGGAACTTGATCTGTAGACCAGGTTTTCCTGACTCGGTGCAGGTGCAGTATTTCCAGGGAGGAAGGCTTTCCAGAGAAGCCTTGGTTAAGAAGCGTTTGCATGGTTATTTTCATCCTATTTTTCCAGCACCTTCTTTACATTTCTCAGCTATGGGAGGGACAGTGCCTCCTCCGTGAACTTGACTTGGCTTTCCAATTCTCACTATTTGGACATTTCCTACAATTCCTTCAGGCTACTTCCTCACCTAACAGACCCACAATACATCATGGTTTGCCACATGCTATTATCTCCCTAGTCTCCCTGTGACAAGCTTTCTGTCACACCGGTTTCACATGTGCAGACACCCACCATGAAGAGCAGACTATGTTTGTCTTCTCTTAGTATATCCTGTATAGACATTGTTTGGGGGTCAATCCTCCCTCACCTTAACCAAAATTACGATTTATTTCATTAAAAGCTTGATTCCTGTGGATTCAGTAACACATTACTGAATTCAAATCAAAAATACCTTTCCTGAGAAGCTATCATGGTGGCTGTCAGAGATGTAACTTTAATTGAATTGAATTTCCCTTGAGAGTAAAACCTTCCATACCCTTACCCAGAGAAGCAAAATGATGTGCCCTTTCTCCCTAGAATAG
Source organism: Mesocricetus auratus (assembly GCF_017639785.1). Taxonomy (NCBI): domain Eukaryota; kingdom Metazoa; phylum Chordata; class Mammalia; order Rodentia; family Cricetidae; genus Mesocricetus; species Mesocricetus auratus. The sequence goes on along the minus strand of NW_024429199.1, from coordinate 39,159,498 downwards.
CCTCGGGATGGCACTGTGGAGGACTAGCGGATTGGGTGACTAACATTCGTAGGACTAGAGTGTCTTGGGGAAGGATGTAATTTTAAACGGATTTTAGTCTCATTAACTTCATTTGACAGACACACAGCTATGTGCACACGGAGCGTCTGTCATGAGAGTCTTCTGCTTTCTCAGAAGTGGAACTAGTTTTGATGACTAATGTTGGGGGTGTCCTCTACATTTCCAGCTCTTAGCTAAGCACTTTTATAGGGGGTCAACCCATCAGACTCATTTAATCCCTTTGCCTCTGCCTTCTCTACCTAACCCTGAGTTTGAACCTCTTTAAGGTAGGCTCTCCTGTTGTACAAATGTTTATCTGAAGATCCCCAGAGACTAAGCTACTTGGAATCAAATCTACCCAGCATGCTTGAGGCTTGGGTGTGCAAAATCTTCCCAACCACTTCATCTGCACAGAGACTTGGATCTTTGTACTTCCCTCTCTCTCATCAGTGACTGTCCAATTCAAGATCTACCGGGAATCCCATGATACTAAGTACTGCTGCAAACTTGAGATCAGGTATCTTGCCTTTTGAAAACTTGTCTTTTTTCCCCATTACTAAGTGAAATAAGGTAACACAGGCCATGAAATAAAATTTGGACTAATGAGAAGCTATTTGGTGAACGGAAATCCATCTTGATACCTCTTAAATTATGTCTCTAAAACCCCAATGTCCATATCCTCATCTATGACTAAGAGCGACCTTTATAGAGAATATCGGCTTCTTTGCTCTCTGCCCCTGCAGCTGTTGACAGCCATTTCAAATGAGGAGGAAAAAGAAAAAGCACCGTGCCTGCTGTGTCATGGAAGTGAGTCACAGGGCTGATGAAGAACGAATCTGCGTGCAAATGGCCATTATATTTAGAATAATCTATCTCCCGTCATAGAGAATGTGTGGACAGAAATGTTATTACAGAAATCACATTCTTTAATGTATGGTCAGAATTGTGCAAAGCAGAGCATTTTAGCAAGATTATAAGAGAAGACTATATCAGAGATGAAATGATATTTTAAATGTGATTGAGCATCCTGCAATTGACTTTCATGTTGGGAATTTTCTGCATATTGCACATAAGTATATGCCCATTTAGGGGAAGTAATTTATTTGTATTTCTCATCATTCCCTGTAGTTTTTATTTTGTTTTACATTTATCTTAAGTACTTATGATTATTCTTTAAATTCACTTGGAATGCATTTAGAAAAAAAGTCTTCTGCCCTATGACATCATCGATTTGAGAGATTTTTATAAAGCACTGCTAACTAGAGATGATTGGTAATGTTGAAATATTAATCACATTATCCAAAGTGACAGGTTTATTCAGGCAGGCTGAACATTCCAAGAATGACTAAGATCTGTGTACTTATTATACGATAACATAACTGAATAATTGGATCCTCAGTGGGCACTGCAGCCAGGGAAAATATTTCTTTTAAATTCTGGAACAGTCTTCATAGTTGGATGCTTTTCTTATTTATGATAGGATATCAACATGCATTAATTAAATCATCCTATTATCTCAGTGTGCTCATGATGTTTGCATAATTAATAAAATGATAAAAATGGAAAAATATCAAGTGGATTAGATTGACCAAATGATATGTAAAGTCATTATTCATGACAACATCTAACTTATTTGTCATGTACTCTTTTCTTCCTTCTGAGTTTTGAAAATTGATTCACTTTCAAAATATCTTTCATCAGTAGAACACACCATATACATTTCTATTTTAATGATTCTTTTTTAGTTTCTAAAAATTAGCTTGGTTTTTATTTTATGGGTGTGCTGGCTGCATGCATGTCTGTGCGCCATGTGTGTGGTGCTTCCAGAGGCAGGGAAGGACACTGGATTCTCTGGATTTGGATAACAGATGGTTGTGACCCTCCATGTGGGTGCTAGGACTTGAACCCTGATCCTCTGGAAGAACAAGCACTGCTCTCAACTTCTGAGCCATCTCTTTGATCCCAAATATGTCTTACAATGTCTAAACTAGTTTTAAAAACCCAGACTGCAAGAACAGTCTTTATTTAAAGGCATTTGAGAGCACTGTCGAGGTGTGGCCAGAACCGTCATCAATGGGTATAAGCTGACTTTCTTTAGATGTGTGCCTTCTGAATTCAGAGAGCCCAGGAGGGAGGCGATAATGGAGGCTAGAAACCAGCAGCTTCAATGACAGCATGTGTTGATCAGTCATTCATTCATTCACTCATTGAAGAGACAATTTATACATGAGATCCTGCATTCTGTTAAGCATGGGAGATCCATCCTTGAAGAAGGCAGATGCAGACCTTTCTCTCACGGAGTCCAGAATAGAATGAAGCAGAAATAATAGAGTATAAGCAACTTTATAGAACCTTTTCTACACCATACCCATTAATGAGTAGATACCAGATTCATTTACATTGTTGCAATTTTCCTTGTTGGTCTTCATGATGCTGTGTGATTCCATTTACACACACACACACACACATACACACACACACACACACTGACAGGTGCTGCAGGCAGGGTACTGGTAACTCTAGGTCAGGGAGTACAGAACATCAGCTATGCTTCCCGACAGTCTCCTGCATTTTGCTGTGGCTGTAGAAAATTGACTGTCTTGGCAATCAATGTTTCTTAGAGGGCTTCGTGCAGAAAAAGGTCATGGTTAGACTAGTCTTGTGGTAGATCTTACTAACATCTTTAATTACAATGGAATAGGTTAGTGTTTGTTTTTTTCTAATGTTAAATTACAGTTAAAAGCACAAAGAAAGTTGACCAAAAATTATCTTCCAGAAAAAAAAAAAAGCCTAAAGCGTAAACCTGTCTGCACCTCTTGGATAATTAGAAATTAGAATAAGCTTTTTGAAGGCTAATAAAATTGGGTTTCAGAAAAACAACTAGAAATTCTGAGAAGTAAAAAAACAATATTTTGAATTGGTAACTATTACTAGTTATTTTAGCTTTTAACAAGTAAAATATTTAATGTTTTCCTCATATTCTATACTGTGGTGGGTTTTGGATATGGCTAGAATAAAACAGATAACGATGCTTCCTCTCATAAACTTTGAGTCTGTGCATTCTGAGTCTGGAGGTGACTAGGCATTGAATGTGGGGCCTGATTCACGTGGGGTTAGTATTCCACGACCAATCTTCATTGACCCCTTCCTTTTATCGTGAGGCTGGTCTGAGGGAGCTGTGGAGGCTGCTAGCTCTGAACTCATTCTGTACCACAGGTAGTTCATGAATATGCAATCTTTCTACCTCTGTCTGCTAAGTATCTAAGATTCCAGGCCTGTTTTCCCAAGCCCAGCTAAGATGTACTACCTTCAATGAATTTGTGCTAGGCTATGTAAGCTTTGTGCGTTGAAATGGCCTGCTTGTCTTCCTTTTCCAATCATAAAGTCTTTAGCTACTGGAGTCACTTATTCCCCATTTCTCTGTCTGCATTGCCTCATTCCCTCAGGGATAATGTTCCCATCTGTCCTGGGAGCAAGCCCGATGTGCACGACAAGAACCTCAGTGCCAGCAGCTCGCAGCCCAGTTTCTCTTGCTCTGGCTCCAGTACTGTGAATCTTTTTGTTGTTGTTGTTTTGGTTTTTTTCGAGACAGAGTTTCTCTGTATTGTTTTGGAGGCTGTCCTGGAACTCTATCTGTAGACCAGGCGGCCCTCGAACTCACAGAGATTCTCCTGCCTCTGCCTCCCGAGTGCTGGGATTAAAGGTGTGTGCCACCAAGGCCCAGCCAGTACTGTGAGTCTCATTGACTGTGGTTTTTCACTTTTGCTTCGGTAGTTAGTACCGGAACCTGATGCAGCGGCCCCTCCTGCCAACCCCTACACCAACGTCAGTCTTTCTTTGCTCTCTGCTGGGATGCTGTATGCCACCCCAATACCACAGGAGTGATTGGTGGTTTTGCCAGCAATTGCAGTGCAAATTTCTATCTGTCAGATACTAGCCTTGTCCTTAGGCCTGTCTCGCATTACTTATTTGTTATTTGGACTTTCTGCTGTAAACACATTTTAATTTTGGATCTGCCTTCTATGCTTATATGTCAGCAGGACCGTCGGAAGCAATAGTTATGAATCCAAACTATTGACAGAGGCTGTCTAATAACTTTTACTGCGTGCGCATGTGTTGTTGGTGTAGACATGGTTGGTGTGCCTCTGTGCGGTAGCAAGATATTGGCATTGGGAGTTTTCTCAATTGCCCTCAGTTTACATGGCAAGGCTGAGTTTTTCACATGAATCCAGAGATTGCCAATTTGGCCAGTTTAATTATCTAGCTTGTTCTGGGATTCCTGTGTCTAGGCTTTACAGGCAGATCACCTTGTGCGGTGATATCTTGCTTGAACAAATAAAGCTGTCTGAGGGTCAGAGAATGGAACTTGCTACTAGCAAACCACAGAAGTTTGGAGGTCTGTACAGACAGACAGGAAGTGAGGTAGCTGGGCGGAAACAGGACATAGGCTGGGACTGGCTCGCTTGTCTGCTGAGATGCTAAGCAGGTAAGGCGTGGCAGTGGTTGGTTTGCTCCTTATCTCTGATCTCTCAGCAATTTCCCTCTATATATGACTCCAGGTTTTTATTGCTTAGACCAACTAAGAACTCATTTTGCATACTGACTTGGCAGGGGAGATACCATGATCACGAAGGCGGTTTTCCCAGGGCGAGGCTTATCCATCGCACTTCGAGGTGCTGCCATTTCCTCAAGTGAGGGAAACTCGACTGCATAATTTGTGGTAGTGCGGGACTGCATTTGAACTCTCCCCTGAGGTGGTCGGGAGATTCCTTTTTACAACCATGTCCACTTGGGATTCTGTGGGTGCTAAGGCTCTGAATGCCTATACTCACGCTTGCATGGTACACACCTTGTGCAATAAGCCTCTCGCCAGCCTCGTGATAACTTAAACCACTTTTTGTAGTCCAGATTTTCTTAATTTCAAGTACTTAAACTGCATTTATACACTATTAACTTTATATAGTACCAACGGGCATGAGAGATGTTTGTATGTTTGAGAGTCTAAGAAAGGGGAAATCTCTTTTGGGGGAACTGGACGGGGGGGGGGTGCCACTGAACATGAGAAGAATAGACAAGACAATGAGATTCTGGACGCCATGGGAAAAGAAGTGACGTGTTCTGGACTTAAATGAATGGAAACAATGACAAATGAGGACGGGGAAGACTCTCCAGCCTGAGGAGAAAGTTAGGAATGGCAGTGGAAGGGGAGATGGAATAACAAGTCTTAGGGTGTGGCACACTAGGGAGACTTTACATTGGCTGTTGTGTGTTAGCTATGGAGAAAAGGTTCATTTGCTCGGGTTTTCAGAGGTTTCAGCCCCTTTTGCTTCTGGCCTGTGGTCAAACTGAAGTGCTCACTCACTTCTGGTATATAGGGAACAGAAAGACACACAGGTCAATGACACGATCCCATTTTCTCAAAACAGGCCCCACCTCTTAGTCTACACTCATCAACGTATTCACACATGGATACCCTTAGCTCCTCATGGTGAGATCTCCTCTCAAAACTGTTACCACCTGCATGCCAGGCTGTCAACACACAAGCCCTTTTGAAGGACATTTTTCCAATCCAAGGCCCTCTAGAAGTCTTTTGGAAAATTGAGTTGATCAAAATAAAGCCAATCTATATGAGGACCTAAAAACCATGCAGACATTTTATTTATCACACAGAGACAGTGTGAGGTTGACATTGCTGGTGGTGTGGAAAAATGAATCAATTGGTGATAGATGGAGTATGGGTTTAATTCTTTATACATGACTGTATTCAAACCTCATGTCCACCTCAGCGTTCATTGTGAACAAAATGAGGAAAAGGTGTCAAGGAATAACAACAGCAAAACTATTAAATTATGTTCAGGCATTAAAAATCCATTAGTTATTTCTATTTTTGGCATGCCAGAGAGGTTTTTTTTTTAAATCCTCTTGGCAAAAAACAAAAACAAAACAAAAAACTAGCTGCCTTCTGCATTTTGTTCCCACAATTCTTCAGTGTTTGATGACAACATTTCACATGAGAAAGAATAACAGGATGCACAATCAGACATTTTCATAAAATTCTTCAATATTCTCCAACCAACCTCTTTAATATCAGAGACCTTATTATTATACAGCGATACTCTTCCTGCTTGAGGAACAGATAATTTCTTAACCGTATTCAAGAAACAGGACTGAATCTATTGGATTTTTTTGAGTCTGACATGTCTCTTGCAGCTCTATAAGGTCAAATATTATTGGCTTGATTTGTGTGACTCAGATGTTAGAGGGTAGTATAAAAACTGATCATAATTTCATTGAAACTTATGACAAGGAAGGAAGGAAAAGGGGAATTGTCAATTAAGATTTGAAGAACATCTTTGTTTATGGTCGCTCATCTTTTAAAAGGTTATTTTGTTTTATTTTTAAAGTTAGAGAACATTAACCACCTGTGTTTCCTTTAAAATAATGAAATTAGGGCTTTGAAGGAAATAATGTTAATGTTTCTACATGTACTGAAGTAAAAACTTTCACTCTCTCTGGAGAAAGGTGAAGGAAACTAATTCCTACTGGCCAGCACGCCACCCTTTGTGATGCGGTGGTGACCAATAGGTTCTCTCCAGTGATCAGAACATATTTCACATCATGGCTGCTCTCTCACATTCCCAAATGACCAAGGTCAAATGTTTGTGCAAGCATCCAACAAGAGCCACATTTCCACATTAGAATATTAATATGTAAAACCCATGAGAGGCACTGAAATGGCTTGCTCTGGGAAGAAAATTAAATATGTAAAATCTCTTCTGGGAACAGAACAGGAAAAAAAAGCAATAACTAAAAGACAGGCTTTCTGAATAGATATCAGAAGAAACAAATCTCCTTTGCAAATTAATACAACCCGGCAGTTTATGCATTGTAGTCTCTTTGGAGATATGGCAAAGTAAGTTGAGCAGCAGCTGTGCCTAAGATGGACAAGAGTTCTTCTTTTGAATATCCTATTGGTAGTAGGGGAGAAGAAAATAAATACAATGTTAAGGTTGGTCAGATGAACTCCTTTTATAGGAATACTGTAGGGGAAAGATTTGTACAGCCACTCAACTCCAAGGCTACTTAATGAACTTTGGAGTTTATTTCAGGGTGTCTGTTTTGGTGGTAAAATATTTTTTTAAGGGCTAAGTGATGATTTTCTAAATCATCACTCTTGTAAGATGGATAGGAAAATTTAAGAGTGAGGAAAATTGTGACATGACACATCTTATATTCCTTACTATTCTCCAAGCTTCATCATAGATCACCATTTCCTTCCAGTTCTCCCAATAGTGATTTATACATATTAGATGTCCAGCTTCTCTTGTTTAAAGAATGAATCTTAATGATGACATGAAATACTCTTTTTTTAAAATTTATTTATTCATTATGTATACAGTTTTCTGTCTGCATGCCAGAAGAGAGCATCAGATCTCATTATAGATGGTTGTGAACTACCATGTGGTTGCTGGGAATTGAACTCAGGACCTCTGGAAGAGCAGCCAGTGCTCTTAACCTCTGTGCCATCTCTCCAGCCCAACATGAAATATTCTTAATAAAGTTCTTATCTAGCCGGGCGTTGGTGGCGCACGCCTTTAATCCCAGCACTCGGGAGGCAGAGGCAGTCGGATCACTGTGAGTTCGAGACCAGCCTGGTCTGCCGAGCGAGTTCCAGGACAGCCTCCAAAGCCACAGAGAAACCCTGTCTCGAAAAACCAAAAAAAAAAAAAAAAGTTCTTATCTATAAAACAACATGGTCAGTGTTTAGTATATTTTTATGAGAATGATCCTGTACTGAAAATGCTCAATATTTTTCTAAAATTCTCATTATAAAAATAGCATAGGGAACCATATTTTATCAGGAGAGAGAGAGAGATTGAACATTATTCTATTTTAGTGTCAACATTTGTTTTCCCAACCTGCTGCAAAGCAATGGATGTAGCAACTCCTAGTTAAAGCGAAACAGTAGGTGTGTGCTGGTGTTTTACATCCTAACACAGCATCTGACCCCATGGGATGGGGATCTCAAATGCATCCAGTGTGTTATCTGTATCCATGATGCTTCCTGTCTAATGGAGACTGGCAGTTAGCCATGGCACATGTAGTCAGTACCACAGTGGTGATATGAGCCAAGAGCTCTGGTTCAGTAAGGAAAGACCAGTGCAGTAATGGAAAGAAGAGGCGGCAGGAACGCCAGGCCACTCCGACTCTAATGAAAGAACAGCGTCTCGTGTGAGCTGGAGGCCAACACACACACAAAATCTGCAGACCGCTACTGTCATTAATTCTCACCGAAGAAAGCATATCAAGGTACTTCTCCCATAGTACTTCATGTTTACCACACTGAATTCACCATGCTCGTGCTGATGTGAAAGCATGAACTACGTTTAGTACTACTGCATTCAGTAATAGAAACATAGTCCCCATTTCACCATAGTGTTGCTCACTGCTTTTCAGATTCTTGGCCAACTCCACTCTAATAATATATATTTTGATAACAGCTATTAATACAATAATGTATCATACCCTCCAGGGACTAAACTATTCCCACAGCAAGCACAGAGATATCACCAGGAATGAGAGGTCTCCTGTGACCTGATTTGACATGAGAGTTGAATGTAGTTTTGCTCAAGAAACAAGCGTTCCATGTTTCACAGTTCCTTGTCCACTTCTCTTCAGCCTCCAGAGAGAACACACACTGTTCTGCCTTCTTGTAAATGTGCAGTGACCGTTCTACAGGCAGCTTTGGCTATTTTTTGTTGTTGTTGGTTTTTTGTTTTGTTTTTGTTTTTGTTTTTTGTTGTTTTGCTACTGCCTTCTTAAATTCTCCACCAATGTAACAGCAACCTTCAGGCATCCTTGCTAAAGTATTTGACAGCTCTAGACTGGTCTGTATGTCAGGTGTTTGGAGTTAACCAAGGAAGAAGGAAGAAGATATAGATCCACAAAGAGGAGTGATATACGACAGGCTACCTTGACCAAGGTCACTTGAGAAAAACCCTTTTATAGCAAGAGTCTGTGCTACAGATCTGGAAGATACCTTCCAAAATAGAAGGTGAACAAGGGCACTCTCTGGAGGGGATAGGGGCTGCTGTCCTGTTTCTTTTTGTTTGTTTGCTTTAGTTTATTGTTTCTTGTGTTTTTGTTTGTTTTGTTTTTGGTCAGTTCAACAGAAGCTGGGTAGGTGGAACTCGACTGAGACATTTCCTCCATCGGACAGGCTGTATGGCCCGTAGACAAGTCTGTAGAGCACTTTCTTGAGTACCGATTCATGTGAGAGGGTCCAGCTCACTGTGGACGGTACCAGTGCCGGCAGAAGACCCTGAGTAATCCACAGGCGACTAGCCTGTGAGTAGCACCCTCCACGGCCTTTGCCTCCAGGTTCCTGCCTGAGTTCCAGCATGGCTTCTGTCAGGGACAGACTAAAAGCTGTAAGATGAAACAAACCCTTTCTCACAAGTTGCTTTTGGTCGTGGCAGCAATAGAATCCCTAACTAAGACAGGTGCGAATGTGTCTAGATGATGTTTCTCAGAGGCACCATGGACAACTTCTAGGTCAGGGAGTTCCAAAGGACAAGCCATTGGACTCTGCAAGCCACAAGGCTGAACTTAACAGCCAACAGCTTCTGGGTGGAGCTTCTCAGAGAATGACACATGAGGACCTTGGATGTTGTGGTCTCCTTGTTTGGGCTGTGTGTTTTTATTGCAGTAAAAATATATCTCACCTGGAATCTATCCACCAAACCCTATGTGTGGGGTATAACTGAAGACACGTTGCTGGGCAACAGAACGGTAGAATCTTCCATAATTGGGAATTTACTCTAACTAAGCACTGCATTGGGCACAGTAAATCAGTAACCATAGAATTAATACACATTACAAAGGGGATTTACTAAATTAGCTAGCTTATAGGAAATGTGTTGGGTTGTAGTAGAATATTATTTTAAGGTGTGTGACTTTTGTTTATGCTGCATTTGTTTAACTCTGTGAAGCTGTGATGCTTTGCCTGTCTAAAACACCTGATGGTCCCAATGAAGAGCTGAATGGCCAATAGTGAGGCAGGAGCAAGGAGAGGCGGGGCTGGCAGACAGAGAGGATAAATAGGAAAAATGAGGAGGAGCAAGATAGAACAAGGAGAAGAGGACATGGGGGCCAGCCACAGAGTAAGAAGGAAAGTTAGATATACAGAAGAGAAAGATAGAAACCCAGAGGCAAAAGGTAGGTGGAATAATTTAAGTTACGAAAAGCTGGCTAGCAACAAGCCAAGCTAAGGCCAGGCATTCATAAGTTATAGTAAGCCTCCATGAGAGAATTATTTGGGAGCTGCGTAGTGGGTTCCCCCAAAAGCCAAAAGAACAAAAACATCACACATAACCCTTGGTTGTCCAACAAGGGCTATTTTTACTTTGGATGGCCTCAGCCTACAAGGCTAGATGCTTCAGCAGTTTCTACTGGACTGATGGCTTGGAGGGGTCCTAGAGTTGTGGATTTTCACTCCATTCTGGAAAGCTGAACAATCTATGTCCTATTGCATAGACTTTGATGGGGTCAAAGAGCTTATTCACATCATAGACAACTTTGATGGAGATGCTTTAACTCTACATGGTTAGGTTTATTTTAAATCTCAACTCCCTAATCTGTCCTATGTTCTAATTGATTGTCCTTATGCTCACATTATACTGGCTTTCAGCCACCAAGAGGCATAGCTGGCAGCTGTAGTTCCTTTCGTTACAAACTGTCTAACTCCCTTCCACTAGGTGGTGACGTATCTTATTACAAAGAGGTTGCTTTGTATGGCAGCATCCCCCCAACTCCCCGCCATTCATGTCTGCCATCTGTCTAGGTTTCTATAATAACACTTCATGAAAGGGGCATTGAATTTTGCTAAATGCTCAATTTTATCTGTTTTTATTCTTTTGAGATAATCATATGGGCTTTAAAAATCTTTATTAATGTAGTATGTCACCTCAATTGGTTTTCATTTGCCAAATCATTTCATCCCAGGGATGTAGCACTTGCCTTGCATGCCTGAGAACTTTCTGTTTTCGGGTATCTTCCTTGCCTTTCTTTCTTGGTGTTGTCATTTCATTATAGAGCTTATTCACATCCTAGGTTAGAGTTATTCTAAGGCATTTGATTTGTTTATTTGTTTGTTTTATGTATCTGATATTCTAATTAAACTGTGTTTTAATTTTTGGAAAATTTCAAATATGCAAACTGTATATCCATGTAAGATTCCCTCCACCAACACCGAGATGTCAACTGGTGTTGAAATTGTTCAGGTCTGGTTGAAGTGATCATCTTGTATTGAGATTCCATGGGTGTAGTTGCCTGTTATAAGCAGAAGACATGGTCTCAGACGTCTATACCTGTGAGGGGTTGTATTGCAGACACATCAATTAGGGATGGTACTCCATGACCAGTTGCTCTCTACAGTTTGACCAGTTTGTGATGGTCTCCGTCTGCTGGAAAAGGGGCTCTTTTGATGAGGGGTGAGATCTCCACTTATTTCTGGGTATAAGGATATCCATTTAGAAGACAGTTTGTAATTACAATGGTATATCATGTGAGACATAGGTGATAGAAAATTGTAGACATCTAGAAGAAGCATTAGGGCCCCAAGGCATGACTGATGCTTGTGGCCAAGATGATAAAAAGGGCAATGCAAAGAGAGCAGAGAAAACTTGAGGGGATTCTCTGGAGCAAAGGACCCAGAAAGTGTGCCTTACAATGTGTGCTTGCTAGATTTCTCATTGTCGTGACCAGCTACTTGACTGGAACAACTTTACGGCAGAGGAAAGAGGTGTTTGGGCTCACTGCTTCATATACTCAGTCCATGATTGCTTGGTCCTGTATGTCTGGGCAGAACTCAGAGGAATCACGTGTAGAGGTTCTTCATCTCATGGATGAGGAGAAGAGAAGGGATCATACAGAACAGGGGTAGGGCAACACGCAGCTTCAGGGACTGGCACAGTTACCTGCTCCCTCAAACTAGCCTCCATCTGCCACTTACTGCCACCTTCTAATGATGCCATCATATTATGAATCTGCCAAGGGATTTAGCTTATTGCTTAGGTAGCAGCCCTCACATCAGATCAAATCTGGAAACACCATGACAGACTAAAATTAATGACTGGTGGTGATTTTCAACCTGACTAAATTTGCACACATCTAGGATACCTGTGTGTGTGTGTGTCTGTCACAGATAATAGGACTGACACAAATGGGGTTGTGATGGTTGGAGGTGGAGCAACTTTGACTCTTTGTCCTCTGGAGTGTATCTGTCAAGGCTGCTACCATCTGTGACTTCACACTCCACCTTCTTCTGTCTTTAATGTGGACACACGACCAGAAACATTCCAGAGAATGTCCAGGTTTTCATGTCTGACTGCAGCTGCTCAGGCATCCGGTTTCTTGGCCTGAGCAGCTACTAGACACTCTTTGTCTCTGACATACTGATGACTACCCCAGCCCCGTCAAGTAAACCAATCAATAAATCCTCTTTTAAAATATATGAAAGTGTCTGTATGTATATATAAGCACATTGTTGATCTGTTACTTTAAGGAACCCAACCAATACAGATAGTGTACCTAGAGTGGTTCTACAGAAAGTGAAGTGTGAAGATGAATTTCTTTAATGGACTTGGTGTCTCCTGGAGCCAGCTCTCTAATTTGACTCCACCTGAAGTTGCTAAAGACTCTCTGGGTAATACAGGGAGTGTTGATAATCCATAATATGAACTGTTAAAAAATACACAAGACAAATGCAATTAAGACTCCTCTTCCACCACCTGTGAGAGGCAATGACTTTATGCTTGATTGCTTTTGACCATTTCTGTAAAACTTATGAGTATAATGATGGTGGCCGATTTCTCCTGGCATCTCTGGACCAAGAGACACAGGAAAAGAATGAGCTACACGATGCTGTTTGCCAGCTTTGGGTGCATATACGCAATTAAATGTGCTTTCTGACAGTCTTTTCTCCTGCAGCTGTAGAACTGAAGTTGACAAAAACCAAACAATCATACATCCTCATGATGTTATTGAATGACTTGTAGACATTTACAGTTTAGTCTTAGAGTGTGTATATGGTTAAAACTGAAGGCACTTGTTGGTGAAAAATGGAACCCTGTAACTTTACATGATAGAGATGTGTGGGATAGTCCTACTGAGATGAAGGACATTAAACTCTGAGATTCTGATGAAACTATTTTTGCTTGCTAAAGCATTCTCCCCACCTTTAATGGATGCTATATTCCCACCCCCCCAGTCCCTGACAAATCCTAACTTCTCCTTGCTCTGCTCCTTCTCTTCCCCTGTCTTAGTCTTGTTTTCCTTGTTAATCTGACATACCTAAAGTGGCTCAGTCTAGTACCCATCAGTGAGATAACAGCCTTCTCCACTCCTTTCATTACGCCAGTGAGATATTTTGAGAAATTAGTCATAAAATAAATTAATAAATATATTGTGAAGTGAGAATTTTATAGTCATCTAATTTAATCAAAACATGATTCATCTTTTTGCATGTGTATAGTATGTGTATGGGCATGCGTGTACGTGTGTGTAGGTCAGATGTCATTATTTCTTAGGCTCCATCCACTGGGTTTTTGTTGTTGTTGTGAAGTCTCTTACTGGCCTGGAACTCACCAATTGGAACTATGCTGGACTACGAATAAAAGTAATTGCCACCATGCTGCCTTTTGATAGGTTTTTTTTGTGGGGGGGGTGGGTGGGGGAGCTGAACTCATGTCCTCATGCTTATATAGAAGCACTTTACCAATTTGTCTGTCTCCCAAGCTCCCTAAGTGAAACTTACATTAAACTCAGCACTTTGATAGTGGGTCATCAATGGTACATAGAAGATATAAAAGACAGTTAAAAGGGGAAAACTTGGTTTTTACAGTCATCCCTCTCAGATCACACAGGGATGACTTTCAGGTATCATGCTCTTCTGCTCTCTTGCTATCTTGTCACTGGTGACAGTGTTTGCTGTGATCCCTCAGGTTAAAGTTGACTCTCCCTGACGCTGGATTCGAAATGTGTTGAGTTCACTGTTCCCTTCTCCTAGAAAGACTGTGGTGTTTGTGAGCAGTGTGGTCTTTCTTTTTATGTCTCTATAGTGTTGGCCAGCTTGAAAGTCTCACGTCAGACCATAATGAGTATAGTCAATTGGAGGAAAGAAAAGGCATTTGAGAATGGTTATTTCTTCCCACCTAATGTATAGGTTCTGCCCAAGTGTTCCTTCTGTTATTTTTAAGTGAAGACTGAAATTGTTTCCTCATTGAACAAGCCATGGAGAATGAATAGAGCCAGGCCAGGGTCAGCCTGGTCCTCAAAGACCTCCTACTTTATTTGATTAACTTCAGCCCGAAGATACATTATATAGCTATGTGACATTTGAAAGTCACTTTGAGAAAGCTCAGTACGTGGTGACCTAGAAATCTTTAGCCTTTGTCAGATAGGTGTAATTGCAGCAATGTAAATCCTCTGCTTGGCCAACACTCGCCGGACCAAAATAGCCATTGTGTCGTCCTCTGCTACTGCCCGCTCGGCTTCTGGCGTTTCAGCAGGTGCCCTCCGGCTAACTCCACTCCCAGTCTCTGAGAGAGATTCTCCTTGGGCTGAATGTGTTGGCGTGTCTTGTAGCCTTCTGTTTGGCAGTAGAAGAAACAAAGATAGATTTAATGGAGATACAGCTACTTGTGGTTTGCACAGCATAAATTGTAAATATGATTTTAGCAATGCAATTGAATTATATTTTATAATCCTTCTTCCTTAAATGTGTTAAATAATACATTGGATACTCTGCAATTAACTAGCACGTTCTAGGTGCTAGTTTCCCAACAAGTAATATATTTAAGTTTTAATCCAGCACAAAGACTGTATAATCCAGTAAGGTGATGGGGTTCTTCCTGATTTTAGCTCCGATTTCTTTTTGTTTACCAATCGTCCTTTGCAGATATACATTATGAATGTATATATTTATGTGAACATGTATATTTCTGATAGAAAGAGAATAGAATGAGGTATATCCCTTTTCTCTTCATGTCTCTGCTTTTCTTGCTTATAGTAACACATTGGAAATCCCTACAAAGGAGTTCAGGAGTTCTTATTGTTTCAGAGGCCCTGATTATAACTCACAGTGTGCTCCTGATGTATAATGGATCCACTCAGTGAGGTCAGATCTCAACCTTCTTCCTGAATGTATTTATGAACCAATGTCGCAGGAAGGAATGAAAATGGCACTTCCTCTTGGGGTAGTTTGAACAGGAGTGAACCCAAATTTGAATTCTCCGTTTCTCTCCCTGTGTCTTCCTTCTATCTATAGTTTGTGGTCACTGACTAGTGTGTCTGCTCTCTGTCTGTTGTGTGTGTGTCTCCCTGTTGTTTGTCTCTAACTGACCTCGAATACCACTTCAAACAGATGTCACCAACGTATATCTGTGTGCTGCCTCTGACACTGTACGGAATATTTATTTTTTATTTTATTTTAGTTTTGGTTTTTCAAGACAGGGTTTCTCTGTGGCTTTGGAGGCTGTCCTGGAACTAACACTTGTAGACCAGGCTGGTCTCGAACTCCCAGAGATCCGCCTGCCTCTGCCTCCCAAGTGCTGGGATTAAAATGTGCGCCACTACCCCCTGGCCGGAATATTTATTTTGTTTAAGGTTTTTTTCAATCAGCTGGCTGTTTTCACAATTGATTTCTAACACACACACACACACACACACACACACACACACACAGACTTCTTTCTGAGTCAGGAAGATGGAAGAATAAATAAGTTAAGATTAAAGCTCTGCATTTAACTTGGATGGTAAAACTGATTACATGGGAAATCCAAGGTGTTATGTGGTTGGTTACATTGTTTTCATAAGGGCAGACTAAACTTGAACAGATGGAGCATGTAGTAGGATCGCAGGTTAAACACATAGTCTTAAGTAATCTCAAGACCTATTGCTGACTTGGCTGTAGTCTTGTAAAGTTCAGTCTCTTTGGAGACAAGAAGTATAAGAAAGGGATATTAGTACAGCTTCATAGCCTCAACCAACCTTCCACAAATAGGGTAGCTCACTTAAATAAAGAAGGTTTTGAGGACAGACAAACTTTTATCATCCATAGTTTTGGCTATTGTTTGTTCACTAATTTTGTCTTTATTACTGTTAGTGACAGGTTTAAGGGAGTGATTTGGGAAATTTTGTTGCAGAAATGGGTCCTATGGGAATTTCTAAAGTAAGGTAAGAAAATTGCTTTTTTTTGCTTTCCAGTGCCTGGTCAAAATGAAAGAATAAGTTGAAAATATTGAATTTTGTTTAGTATATAAGATGAAATTTCTATAAAAATGTGACAATGATATAATTTATTCCATGCACCTGAGGGCAATGTAGAGTGCCAGGAACGCATAGCTTGACCTGACTTACTGCTTGGGCGTCAGCTTTTAAACAAAAGACCAGTGAAATACTTTGTATGTAAGCAGCATATAGGAGAGTTACTAGGTGACAACCTTATGGATACCAACATGGTGTGTCCCAAGCAAGGGTCAGCTGAGGAACAGTCAAAACAGGAAAATATCATATTTTACACTTCAGAATTCCCTGAATTTTGTTCCATAGCCCATGGTGGTCTGTGGAATCATTTTTCATTCATTTGGTGTTTTTTTTTTGTCTTTTGTAAATTTAAATTAAAAACAAACTTGCTTCACATGTCAATCCCAGCTCTCTCTCCCTCCCGTCCTCCCTCACTCCACCAGCCTCCACCCAATCCCCACTCTGATCCCCAGGGAGGGTGAGGCCCTCCATGGGGGATCTCCAGAATATGTCATTTCATTCAGGGCAGGGCCTAGGCCCTCCCCCACGAGTCCAGGCTGAGAGAGCATCCCTCATTGTGGGATGGGCACCCAAAGTCCATTTGTATGCGGGATAAATACTGATCTACTACCCAAGGCCCCATAGATTGCCTAGGCCTCCTCACTGACATCCACATTCAGGGGGTCTTGATCAGTTCCATGCTAGCTAGCCTCCAGCCATCAGTGTGGGGTCCAAGAGCTCCCCCCTTGTTCAGGTCAGCTGTTTCTGTGGGTTAAACCAGCCCAGTCTTAACTCCTTTGCCCATCAGTGTGGCTCCAAAGGACGCTGTAACGATAATCGACACAATTACTGAAAGTAAAACTAAGTATTTATTGTAGAAATTACTCACAAGATACCAAACAAGTAACCCAGATGAGCCAAGTAGTTTTCCCGCTGCCGAACCGGAAGCCGAACTCCGGGAAAAGAGACCGAGACTTCCTGTGTGCTGTCTTTTATGCCTTCCCCCCGTAATGCCCCCTAGCCATGCCCAAAAGTGGGCCTGGCTAGTGACGTAGTTCACCGCCTATGTACATATATGTCTTTACGTCCGGCCGTATACGTCTTTAGTCATGCCTAAAGTGGGTGTGGTTAGCGGTGTGGTAAACTGCCCTTTTATTACCTCATCTGTATGCGCCTCTAGTAAGTCACATGGTTAATGGCGGCATACAGACTTCCTCCTACACATCAGTCTCATTCATTTGTTTTTCTTGTCACCATTATCTTCCTATGAATTCTGGACAGTCTGTTGGGAGGCAGGGCTTGGGAGCCTGGGGCTTATGAGAAGTGTCTTCCCAGCTTTTTCTTTGAGCATATGACTTTTGCTAGACTTGCACTATAGTAAAAAAAAATGACAGCTGAAATACACTTTCTTGGCCTAAGTATGTGGCCCTGAGGATGCACAGAGCCCTGGGTTTGATCCTAAGCACCTCATCAACAAGGGGTAGTGGTCCATATCTGTATCCCCGGCAGTAGGGAGATAGAGACATGAATGTCAGAAGTTCAAGACCATTATCAATTGCATAGTAAACTTGAGACCAAGCCTGGACCTGGGCTACGTGAAATCCTGACTTAAAAGCAAAAGCAGATCACTCTCTGGTAAAAGAACTTGCTGCCAGGTCTAATGACTTGAATTTAATATGTGAACCAACCATGAAAAATTGTCTTCTGACCTCCCATGAACACACACTAAATGCAAACACACACACACTAAATATATAAATGTTGAGAACAAAACAAAACAAAGCAACATACTGTTATAAAGCTCTGCATATTCCATTTGATAAATGACCATAATTTTTCTAAATCTAAAGGTTTTTAAATATCAACTTCATAAGTAATGGAAATCACTTAAAATTAAGCAATTATATCGAATTTTAAGTCATCCAGTACATTTTGAGTTATTTTAAAATATGGAGCATGTGCTTGTCTGAGCTCACGGATATACCTGGAAGTTTATGGAAAGCCCTTCATTACCCACATGGATTTAGGATCTCCTGTCTTTTCAGCATTTTGAGATACCAGCACATATCCTAACCTCACAATCCTATAAACTTAATACAGTATGGAGCTGTTTAGCCATTGCCTGAAGCTTGGGAGCTAGACCCAATGAGAATGATCAAGATTCTTTGAAATTAACTGAGTCTTCACCAGGCGTCTTAGCTACTGTTCTATTGTTCTGAAAAGAAGCCATGGTCAAGGGCACTTATAGGAGAAATCATTCATTGGGGCTTGCTTATAGCTTCAGAGGAGTAGCCCATTATCATCATGGTGGGGAGCATGACAGCATGTAGACAGACCCAGTGCTGGAAAAGCAGCTGAGATCCTGGTCTACAGCAGACAGAGAGAGACACTGGGCCTCGTGTGAGCTTTTGAAACCTCAGTACCCACTCCAGTGACATACTTCCTCCAACAAGATCATACAAGGCCACACTTACTCCAACAAGTCCACACCTTCTAGTCCTTCCCAAACAGTCCCACTAACTGGAGGACCAAGCATTCAAGCACATGAGTCTATGGCGCCATTATCACTCAAACTACCATAGAAAGGTACATTGGAGATGGACTTTGAGGGATGAATTTTACATGCTGGGGAAATATGTGACATTTCTGAATTGGCTGCTACACGTTGCATCTTGCATCCTGTATTGGTAGATGTATCAATCATTTGGGAAAACTTTATTAATATTATATTACTGATGAATAAACACTGTCCTGCTGTAAAGATAAATAATGTACCCTAGTAATACAAGTATTTTATTTCAAAAAAGAAATAATTTCCCTAATCCAAACTCTAACTAACCCTAGTGTGATTCAAATTACATTTCTCATGCAGGCTCAGGCAATCCCTGTCATTTCTTGTAAATACATAGGTGTATTTAGAAAAAACATCTACAGTCAGTACTTGTAATTTTGTGAGGTCAGTCCTGAAGTTACCATAGATAATGAATCATAGAAAATTTTCTTAGTTTTATAGATTATGTGTCTCTACACATACATTTACCAATTGTATGTGACCCAGGATGTAGTTAATCCTTTGAAAAACAACTGTCTAGTGGCCTCAGTCCAATTTCCTTGCTATGGTGATTCATACAGTTTTCAAATTCCAAAGGTCAATAAAGGTTGTATTTGTGCAAATGTGGAGAGGCTGAATCTCACACAATCACTGGAGGCAAGGTTCTGTCATCATGATGTATTGCCAAAGGACTCAACTCTTCAAACATAAAATTACACATTTTCTCAACTCATTTCCTTCAAGGAGCAAACCAGAGTAGATGGAAAAGTAAAATCTCATACAATATTGATAACTAAAAATGACATGCAGTGATTATAGTAAAAAGTAGTGAGATATTCATTGCAAATTTAAAGTGTGTGTGTGTGTGTGTGTGTGTGTGTGTGTGTAATTTGTGTGGCACATGTATGAAGGTCAGGGGACAATTTGAAGAATTCTGCTAGCTCATCTTTATATGGGTTCCAGAGACTCAACTCAGTTTGCCAGGTTTATGTTGTAAGTGCCATCTCACCAGCTCCCAAAGAATCTCATTATTTCACACTCAGAGAATGAATACTATAATATCTTCTCTCTCCTTATGCCTCACGTAGAAACTGATGATCTTGCTTTAGATACCTACTAGCAACATTCCACAAGGCTGGTGCTTGCCTTCAATCTTGTTATTGGCATGTTTCTTTGTGACCTTGTGACTCTATTATCCTTAACCTTCTTGAGGAGTAAGACATCCATCTTGGCCCTGATGCTCAGTCATGGGAACATGTTACTCTAGTAAGCCCATGAGAGTCTAGGATATCTGTTCATACAAACAGAAATTCTGTTCAGGGACATTCATCACCCTTACCCTGCATTGTAAATTCTCCATTTTTTTATTCTCCCCTCTCTCTTGTTTTTTTGCCTTGGTTTAAATATATACTATACATACTTTAATATACACACACACTTTAAATATATACTTCAGATTGAATAGAGACTGTTAGAACTAGAAAGATCTGACAGCTTCATCTCTCAACTCGTCACAGATGTGGCAACAACTCACTTCCTGAGTTTCCTCTTTTGTGTCTTCTGTCTTCAGTCACCACTCTTCTATGCATGGACCACTATGGTTTTCTTTTCGTTTGTGTACTGCCCAATTAGCTTTTAGAGTTTTTGTGCATGTTTCTTCCTCTACTCTGCTATAAGCATTATTTATTATAAGTCTCATATCTCTTTTTAAGAAGATTTGCTTCTATTTGTAATTTAAGACTTAGGTTTGCCTCATGTGGAGGAGGAGTGTTTTGACTGCGTGTGTGTACTACACCACACACAGTACAGGCACCCATGCAGGGCAGGAAGGGGAACTGAATCCCCTAGAAATGGAGTTACAGGAAGGTATGTGGTGCCACGTGGGTGCTGGGAACTGAACTTGGGTCTTCTGAAAGAGCAGTGAGTGCTTTTAACTAAAGAATCATCTCTCCAGCCCCAACTCATCCGCATCTCTTATACTCTACTCTTAATCTTTATTTCTTTCTCTTCCCTGTGTCCTGACCCCAGCTTCTTTTTGCTTCATAATAGTTATAACCTTCCATAGCTTCAACCATCTCTCAAATCTTTTTTTTTTGGTTTTTGCGAGACAGGGTTTCTCTGTATTGTTTTGGAGGCTATCGGTCCAGCCCGGCCTCGAACTCACAGAGATCCGCCTGCCTCTGCCTCCCGAGTGGGATTAAAGGCGTGTGCCACCACCACCCGGAGATCCATCTCTCAAATCTTAGGGTTCTAATCTATGGGTAACATGCATAGAAGAGGCAAATTTACATCCTGATGCTATACTATATTTCACATCAATATATATGCATATATATGTATATATATATATATACATATATATATTTGTGGTGCTTCTGGAATCCACTACTTTACATGGCTTTGAAGGAAAAAGTATCTTAACAAAATCTGGCTACAGAGAAACCCTATCTTGATCCCCCCCCAAAAAATTACCCATCACAATTAATCTTTCCACTCATTTTCCTTTGTGAATTCAACACTGTCTCATTTGTCAAGCACATAGTTTTTTGGTGTGGCTTGATGCTACCCTGTATTTCATACTCTCTGTTATTATTTCTATGAGCCTTAAGCTTAATCCATGTGCCACAAATAAATTTTTAGAAACATCATTGCTATTTCAGCCTCATTGAATTCATCATTTCACCTTTCTCTATCGTCACAAAAAAAAATTGTCAAAGATTTACTAGAGAAAAATAAATCACAACCCAGGCTCAGCTTCCCAGGAACAAAAGTATACAGCTAAAAAATTCCATAAATGGTGCTGGAGAGATGATGATTCAGTATTTAAAAGTGTTTGCTGTTCTCTCAGAGGACCCAAGTTCAGTTCCTGGTATCCGTGTCAGCTGGGTCACAGCTGTCTGTAACTTCACTTTCAGATGATCCAGTACCTTCTTCTGGCCTTTGAAGGCGCTGTCCTAACATGGCATCTATACACCCATAGGTAAAAAAAATTTCCTTTAGCTAAAGCATGAGGACGTGTAGGTCAACACACACCTATGCAATCCAACTTTAGATAAGCTACTCACCACTTGTGTGTCTATGTGGTCAGCCTACTTACTGAGTCAGGCTTGTAGTTCCTTGTGTTGCTTTCATAATGGAAACAGCTTCACCCATCACAGGTAACCCTGCAAATGGTCTTTCAGTGCTCAGTGCATACAAGATGCTTAACACCACTCGACGCCCAATTTCTTGTCAGTCCCAGAATCTGACAAAGCCAAAGGAAGGGGGAGAGGATGCTTCCTGCCTCTGGAAGTTCCCAGTCTTATTTGTTACCCATCTCACTCTTCTCTTAGAAATCACAGCATTCCCACCCCCAAGGGAGTGCAAGAGATGCTAAAGAGGGATGTTTTCCAGAACTCCAGTGGGAGAGGGCCTTGCTGTGAAGTTCTGGATAGACGGCTGTGGTTTGGAGAACATCCTATGAATAGAACAGCAAACACAGATGGCTCAGGGTTCTTTTGGGGGCCAGTTTTCTGAACCATGTCCATGACAGCTGGTTCATCTGAGATGTTCTTTTACCAGAGGAAGAAGCAATCAGGTGGCCTGGCTCAAGCTCAATGGGGTGGAACTCGTGGGGCTGGATACGATTAGCATATCTTTGCTGGGTTTTGATTCAGATCATCTTCTACTACTCTTCCCATTCCAATGGAAGACTCTTCAGCTTGCAGCTCAGTGTCTCTAGTGTCTCCTCCTTTCCCTCAGTGTCTCTCCACCAGGAGAGAGGCAAGTTAAAGATAAAGATAAAGTCTGAATCTTGGTGAAGAAGATAGCAAAGTGTGATGTGAAAACCGGCATATAAATGAGCACATAAAACATGCACAGACTACCAATGTTGTTTTGTTTAATTCATCAGAAGGAACACTGTGTGTTTATCAGAAGGTGTGTTCAGTGGCCACTCTGAAAAACAAATTAAAAAGTCTGAGGAAGAACATTCAGTGGCATCTGAAAATGATGGTCATTGAGGGAAGATGCTGGAAACCTCCTCCATTCTTCTTATGAGCCTAACTACTCAGGGCAAGAAGATGGCCATTAGAGCATAAGAGTGTGAGGGTCACACTGTTACAAGTGACACTAGTGATATTCCCACCTTGAGAACAGTGAGAGATAAGTGTTTGTTATTCATAATCCACCTAGTTCATGGCATTTTGTTATAGTGGATTGAACAGATCAAATAAAAGTCAGTGAGGTTGCTACTGTGTTTCTAAATTAATATAAATTATAAATGCCATAAGAAAGCAAAGCAATAATGCTATTGAGCTTAGATGGTGTCAAGTGTTCAGTATATTTGGATTTCTGCAAATTTAACTCCCCTTTGTGGTGAGACTCACGTCATAGATCTGACCTTCCCTGTGTTCTGTAGCTGGTGGGGGTTGTTGGATCATGGTGAAAGAGTCCTACGACTTGTATATTGATTTCCGAACTTGAATTATATCATAATTCCCTAGAAGAACTCTTATAAAATATTCATATCTCTGCCTTCATGATTCAGATGTTTATGATCTAGTGTGGGTCTTAATGGTGCATGCTATTTACATCCTAGGTAGTTATAGTAATGAGCAAGATTAAAACAAACCTAAGGAAAGTAGCTCATTGTGTGTAGACTTCTGCTTTCCTCCACTCGCCTCCTAACAACTGAACACAGTGGTGGTTCTCTGGTGCCCAACAGAATGCCATACCTCTGTAAAGTTTGCTTTGTCTCGCGGTTGTAATTTTCCTTAGGTTCCTGATGGAACAGAGTCCTAAGGATCAGGGTCATGGAGGAGGTTGGATGCCATGTGTAGGTCTCCTGGGATCTATATCCTTGCGTCTCTTGAGTTCTTTTGCCACATTGGGTACCACTAGCCTCTTTCTCTAAAAAGCTAACAGAGAAGAAAATTCTTCCACAAATACTAGTTGGCTTACAAGAGAGAAAAGAAGGAGCATTAAAAAAAATACTATTAAAATGTCAAAGCCGATTCTTTGTGTCTCACTGTATTTTTGTAGCTTCACTTTACAAATTGATTAGTAGACACGATTAAGACAATAAAAAAATTGAGTTTTTACAAAACCAGTGTGTGTTGTAGCAACCACCTAGTCTCCAAAGCTGACGTAAGTCTCTAGGTCAAAAGAAACTAGATATCGATTGACTTCAGAAACAGACCCCAGAGCCTGTTTTTGGAGTACATTTTCAAAAATAGATCAATGTTGGACACTGTGTTTCCATATCACTGTAAAAAGAATTATGTTTCTCTTTGCCACAAAGCTCAGGTTCTAGTTTCATTTCTGTTGTTGTGGTTGAAAAAAAAAACTGAAAAGCAACTTAAGGGGAAAGGTTTTGTTTTAGACCGCAATTTCAAGCTAACAGTCCGTCTTTGTAGGAATCAAGGAAGAAACTTGGATCAGTTAGTCACATCTGTAGTCAAGAGCTCATAGTTCAACAATGGGCACAGAGAGAATGAACACATATATGCAGACGACTCAGCTCACCCTTTTCTACTCGTACAGTCCAGGACCAAAGTGCAAGGAATGGTGTACCCATGGTGCACTCATCTTCCTGCCTCCGTTGATGTAGTCAAGGAAATGCCCCACTGACATTACAATAGGCTAAGCTGATCTACAATAGGCTAACCTGATCTAGATAGTCTCAGTGAGGCTCTGTTCCTAGGTGATTCTAGACTGTTTCAGATTGGCAACTGAAGCTGACTATAATACTCAGTAAAGTGCATGGTTCTTTGTCATTTCATATTATCATTTAGCCTACAACACTGGTGGTATCCAGGCTTGTGCTGTTAGTGTCATCTGTTTCTCCTTTCATCATGATAATGGACTAAAGGAAATGAGAATATCTTACACTGTTCAGTTATATCTCATTCCCTTGTTATCCACACACACAAGAAAACTTTGTAGTGTCATTCACACAATGAGTATGAAACTCAGAACTTTGTGGTATCTATCTCCTGTAAGTGATTCAACATCAGGAAATGCCTGATTGATATTGGAAGCCTGGGCATGTTTTCCAATTGGAGAACTGGTTGTGGAAGTTGATGAAACTTGAGAAAATGTAATTAAAAATATTATGCACAAAGACCTGAATGTAAAGTACACAGTTACATTTTCAAAATAAGCAACTCAGTCAGTACCCTTATTACAGTACCATCTGTGTTATATCGACCCTTTATTTTATTGCTCAGGGTAGAATTAAGGCAGAGAAACCACACTGGGTAATTTGAAATGATTCACTTTCAAGAATTACCAATAAGATATCAAGGAACTGAAAATGTAGATAGACTAGATTATTGATTGGCAATGCTTCTTAGTCAGTTACACAGCTGCCACAAAATATTTGAGGTCAGATAATGTGTAAGGAACAGAAGATCACTTCCCTAGAGTTCTAGATCCAAGCTCTGGCAGGTGTGATCATCTGCTGAGGCCTGTTCTTTGCTTCCAAGATGACATATATTGTTGCTCTGTATTCTTGAGGTGAGGAACCTTGAATGGCAGGAGGGCAAAGAACTCATTATCTGCACAAAACTTCTTTTATAAGGGTATTAATGTTGCTCAAAGGAAGAGGTAGTTAACCTACCTACCAAAGGTCCACTTTTCAGTGACATTCTAACTGGCCGTTAAGTTTGCATGCCCGAAATTCAGGTCAGGGAGGCTACATTAAAACCATAAGATAGATGTAGTAACTATAGGAAGTAGGTTTATTTCTAAGATTTAGGGCATAAAAGAAAATATCTGGTGTTATTAAGTTTAGAAGTTAGTTGAGAGCTTTGCAGAGCCAGGACTATAATATCTAAGGAGGAATTCTTGGTGAGATCCTGTCCATAAACTTGTGAAGCCTGAGAAATATAACATATGCAGGAATAGAAAGGTTTTAAGATATTTATGGCTGGGCAGTGGTGGTGCACGCCTTTAATCCCAGCACTCGGGAGGCAGAGGCAGGCAGATCTCTGTGAGTTTGAGGCCGGGCTGGTCCGACAGCCTCCAAAACAGTACAGAGAAACCCTGTCGTAGAACCAAAACAAACAAACAAAAAAGATACTTATGGAATAGCCTGCAAAGGTATGATGATCTAATTAAAATGTACCATAGAAATGCATGTTTCTCCTGAAAGACCCCTACCCAGGGCCCCCCCCTAGGAAAAAGAAAAACAAAGCCAAGCCATTGCCTAGTGGAAAAACCCAGACAGGTGTCTCACCCTCAAAACAGGATGTCTCTAATCACTATAGCAATCATAGGACCCGGATACTAATTGCTGAAGCGTGCCGGGGTCTTTCATGTAGGAAACCTAGTCCTTGGCAACTACCCCTGCCCCCCAAGATGATCTCAGCCCATGCTTAAGTAGCCAATGAAATACCTGTTGCTATGCTGATACTTATGTAACCATTAAAACTCCATAAATAGTGTACTCCCTACAAGCCCGGTATGCTCTGCACCCGAGTTGCAGTAGCATCCGCAGGCGCCTGTGTACCCAATAAATCACCTCTTGCATTTGCATCCAGTGGTCTGGCCCTGTCCTTGGGCAGAGGACTCGGTCCAGTGCCCGGCGCTTTGATGCCGAGGTCTTACACACCTACAGAAATGACATAACTTAGATTTATTTCGCATGGCATTCAAGTAAGGTATTGCCAGACAATGTAGACTTTTCATCCAACCATTGTCAAACTGTATGTTTGACTGTGGGACCTCATTCTTATTCTGTGAGATACAGCATGAATTATACAGTGACACATGACTATGAGCATCTAAATCTGTTTGACTAGCACTTAGACTTACAGAAAGTAACAGAAAAGCACCCCGTTCTGTACCTCCCTGGTACTCATGAGCTATTCTGCAGTGACATCACCTGGCCCTGGAAACTTCTGTAGATTTGTTGGTTGGCAAGGTGGAGCTAAGATGAGTGGGGAAATTTGTCCTCATACCTTTTGAGAAATTCTCAAACATACCAAAGCAGGCATCAAGTCATGAAATATGGGAAAGATAAGACAATCTGAAAGTTTTACTGAATTAATGTTCCTTTTTGTCTCAAGAAATTGTGTATCACAAAGTTCAGGAGAGAAAACAGTCCAGAATCAGTACAAATGGCCTGGCTTCTGGGTGGGAAAATAAGTTCCAATCATTCTTAGCACTATTTAAGCACACAGGTGGCAAAAGTATCATTTTTATTTTGGTTGACTACAAAAGAGCCAGAAACTTAATTATGAAATAACGGGCATCAATAATACTTCCTTTTGGTTTAGGAAAACAATTTTTTCTGCCCCCATTTCATTATAGAGGGTCAATTTATGTAAATGCCACATAAATATTCTGTCTTTTATCAAAAGAAATATTCCACAAATATCTACAGGCAGCACCTCTCCCTATAATTAAGGTCTCATTATGCATCTCGCCCTTTAATCCACTGAAATGGTCCTTGGTGTTAATTGCATAATATTCCATTGTTAATAAAATATGCAGATAACACTCTTGTTATGTGGCGGAAGTTGGATTCTTTCCTAAAATAAAGTGCATTGCTGGGTACATAGTGTTAAGATTTAAAAACAACATTCTGTGACAAAAATGATAAAGATGCCTTCTTCAAGCTGGCTACTTAATGAAGTTTCGGAAGAGGGTAGCAACAGACTTGTTTTAACCTCCAGGATGAGGTCAAAGAACATCAGTAAGGGATTAGTGGGTAGGAAATGACTAGGAAGAGCCCCAAGGAGCCAGGAGGGTTCTGACTAAATTTTACTGAAAAGTAGGTTGTCCAGAGTGTTAAGATGTTAATGATAAAGGACTGGCGAGGGGGCTCACGGGAAAAGTGCTTGACACCCAAGTGTAAGGACCTAAGCTCAAAGCTCCAGAACCCATATAAAACTAGTGGGGGGAGTACATCTGTCATCCCAGTGCTCCCAGAGGCAAGATAACTGGCAGAGATGGGAGAATCCTAGAAGCTTGAGGGCCAGCTTGCCATGGGTACACAGCAGTAGACAACAAAAGAGACATTTTCTCAAACAACATGCAAGGCCAGGACCAATGTTTAAGGCCACCACATCAGCACCATGCCACCGTGCTATGCCTGAGCCCACATACATACATATCACTTCTCTCTCTCTCTCTCTCTCTCTCTCTCTCTCTCTCTCTCTCTCTCTCTCTCTCTCTCTCTCTCTCTCTCTCTCCCTCCCTCCCTCCCTCCCTGTCTCTCTATTTCACACACACATACACACAGAGAGATTAATGATAGAAATTTTGTTCTGGAAATGAAACAGAAGAAGCTGTTTGTGTGGAGTTTGAGCTGCTGACATCTGCCTTGTTTGGTTTACAGCAGGAGGCTCTGCGTTGACAAGACAGCAGCGACAAGACATAAAGTTGATAGCTTTTTGGGCTTTCCGGATTCAAGCCAGTTGTCTTAGTCACTGTTCTATTGCTGTGAAGCAACGTACAGCAACTCTTATAAAGGGAAACATTTAATTGGGGCTGGCTTACAGTTTTAGAGGGTTAGTCCATTATTAGTGTGGTGGGGATCACGGTGGCATGCAGGCAGACATGGTGCTGGAGAAGGAGCTGAGAGTTACCTCTACATTAAGATCCTTCCATAGGCAGCAGGAAGAGAGAGCCACTGGGCCCGGTTTAGGCTCTTGAAAACCAAAGCCTACTTCCAGCGACATACTTCCTCCAACAATGCTGCACGTCATGGTCACTCTCAAGCAGTCCCATTCCCTAATGACCGAGTATTCAAACACAGGAGCCTGTGTGGAACCATTCCTATTCAAATTACCACACCAGTCACGACGGATTTCCCAGGCTTGCTTGAACTATTTTGAGTTCCCTTTACCTATCTTGTGCAACTTCAAGTCCTAACAGAGAAATTTGAAATGAAGGTGGTTGACCTCAGCTGAGGATAGGTGTGGTAGGGTGAAGAGAGCTGGTTACACTGTTGCTCCAGCCTTGGCTGAAACTTTTAAGACTTAGGAGAAGAGGTTTTGGAATATTGGAACACGTTGGCAACTGCTTCAGTCATTAGTAAGTGTTTGTAGGAAAGATATAGATGCCAGCCCTATATAGGAAAAATAATAGAATTTGTTGTACAAGGCTCTTCCTGTGTGCTTAGAGCTGGTTATCAAGTTACATCCAAGACTCTTCCCCCATGCCTCCCTCAGATAGGCTAAGAATTTCTACAGAATAAGGGGAAAGTTAACGAGCCAGGTGCTGAGTCCAGAGTCCCACATTCCACTTTTTCTAGAATCCACCCACACACTCTTTGCCTGAGGGGCAAGGATTCTATATGGAACCTCCCCTCACTGGTAGATAATCTGAGTTTAGGGTTCTGAGTGAGGAAGCCCTGTGGCAGTCTTTAGATTTCAGTTGATCCCCAGGCAGAATCAAGGTAAAAAGACAATAATTAGTGGAGGTTTATGGAGATGGGAATTGGGCAAGGGACAAAGAGGAAGAAAACACAAAAGGAAGTTAGTTTATAGACTATGACTTAATTTCTGGCTTTGGTTTTCTAGGCAAGTCCAATAATAGCTACAGAAAACAGGCAATGGAAATAAAAATACACACAAACCCAGAAATAAACCTTACTAGTACTTTGAGATTAATGAGATTAGTTCCTTTTCTCCATCATTCTGACATTTTTTTCATAGTTTCTTTTTTTCACGAACTGAGTAATTAAGGGATTTTTTTCCCCAATGTTTTTCCAATGTTCATTGCCTTGGCCACTTAGTTCTCTGAGCAGAAGTAATCCCTGAAACCCCAGTGTGTTTGTTAGAATCTGCTCTTCGATGTTTGATTTCCATTTAGAGATCTTAGGCACATGAGAACAGTTGGTGCGTGCCCATGGGTTTAGCTAAAATGGCTCCAGTTCAGCAACATTGAGCACCAACTTAGGATAAGTATCTCAGTGCTTTTAACATACTTATTTTTAAGTGATTAACAATATCGAATATCTATGTAGATAAATATCTGTACAGCAGCCACAAAATATTACGAATTTAGCTGTCTACTTTTAAAACTGTAGGGACCTGGGGAGTGGGTTTGATTGTTCCCCTCTGAAGGAATTTTTTAAGGATGGAATATAACTTGGGGGATAGTATCAATACACTATAGGAAATTCACATGCTGTTAGAACAACCAAGTTGTCTTTGGGGGGGTGATGAGACAGACTTCCCCCATGGTCTAGTTGCCATTGACTGTACCCACTCAATGACGTAGAGCCAATTAAATTTTATGTTGAATCTGGTCTTGCCTGTTGAGGTATTATATTAAATCAAGTCTTGCGGCCTCGCCCTCCCCGGAGAGCAAAGTGAGGATTGGGTGGGGGCTGGGGGAGTTGGAGGGGGCGGGGAGGAGAGGAAGCTGGGATTGACATGTGAAACAAACTTGTTTCTAATTTAAAAAAAAAAGGAGGAGGTGAGAAAAAAAAATCAAGTCTTGCCTGTTGAGGCAGACTACAGAGAGATCTGGTTTATCTAAAAAACTTCGTCTGCAAGCTACTAATTTTTATTTTAGATGAATTTTCTCCTTGACTTCAGCAAACCTACAAATTACTAAGAAGTCCTAATTATTTCCTTTGTGTATTACACAAAGCAAATGTATCTGAGAAACTGTCTCCTAAAGGCCTTTCCTGCTGGTCATTCTTATTTGTGCCCTCCTTCCCCCACACACTAATTTCCCGTGTCAAATGGTCTCTACAACTATCACAACTTTCTGTGTCTGTCTGTAGAATCTACATCCTCTCACCATTGATGGTGGTGGATAGATGGTACCCATGACCAGTATTATCCAGGTGAGAGGACTATAATTCAAGTTCCAAATTTCCACAACATTGTAAATTGATTGCCACAGACAATAAAATTGAGCAGAAACAGGATAGAAGTTAGAGTGGGAACTAGAAGAGAAGAAACACACACACACACACACACACACACACTTTTTAAAATTTTTATTGTTTTATGAAATACATTCTCTTCTTGGGCAAAAGATCAAATTGTAGAGAATGAGAAACCAAAGCATAGACAGAAAGGTTCAGGCCAAGGGAAAACACATTTTAGAATCAGGAGAGCAAGTCCATAGTTTTAAAAACAGGAGGGAAGAAGCGTCATTTGCTAAGAAAAGGAAATATACCTAGGTTTAAATGGGAAGAGAAATGTATATACAATAGATGAGGGAAGTCGGCACGTTGGAGCAGTAGCTCCTGAAGCTGTCTTCTCACTGATGGCTGATGGCACTGGAGGGGGAAGACAGGAAAAGTGGGGTTCAAGGGATGAGTTAATAAAGTGCTTTGTGCAGGTATGCTGTGCCCACTGCGAAGCCTGTGTCCGAGAATGTGTGGAGGGTGTCAGGATTGATGACACAGACCAGGCGGTGGTGCAAGAAGGCCTCATGAAGGCTTCAAGAAGCCCCCCAAGAAAAGCTTCGCTTTATTTTTACCCTGGCTGGTTATATGCCCTTGACACCAGAGTCGGCAGTGGGGGGTCAGGAAGAGGCGGTTAGTCATTGGAAAAGGTCAAGGTCAGGGTGTTCCCATGGGTGAGCCCTTGTCAGGAACTTATTGCTCAGGTAAACATTTCTTACAGGCATCGTATTGTTGTTAGTAAACATGTTTTTAGTAAACATGGTCTTCCCTGCAGTCAGTTACAGCTGCTTGCTCCCAGGCTGATGGGGAAGTGGGCCTCCGGCCAAGGTCTGTTGTTCCCATACAGGTAGATACAAAAGAATTAGAGGGCACAAGGAGGTATTGTTTCTTATTTATTTATCTTATCATTAAGGTACTCACACGTTCACATGTGTGTGATTTGACAGGGATTTTGTTGCTGAGATTTTTGTTGTTGTTGTTCAAAGTTAATAGAATTGCTATTAATTATAATGGCCCTAACAGGCACCTGTATTTGTAAAAGGTTTTAGCTACAAGTGAAATGAGATAATAGCAATAAACGTCTGGAAGCTGGAAAGATGATAAATACAATATTAACTCTGTAGCAGGAAGAGCGCTCAACATCCCATGGGTGGGGAGTTTCTCCAAATGCAAGACCATGTGTGCTGATCCATCATCCTTTGGGTGTGTTTATTACCCTGAAAGTCAGAACCATGAAGCTGAGGCAGGGGGATTGCTGACTGGTTGATTCACCATCTCTGTACCAAAAAATGCAGTCTAGGTTTTTGAGGCATCACTGATATACCATGCAATTTATATGGCATGGTTTAGGAATAAAGGAAAGCCATCTAAGGGCGCTTTTGCCTGCTGGATTTCCAGTGTGGATTCAGCCCAGAAAACCACTGCTCCCTCAGAACTTTGAAGTCTGTAGGCATGCCCATGACACATTCAAACTCAGCAGTTCTTTTTTGTGGACAAATAAAAGTCCACATTTTGCCAATCTAATTGTAAAATAGGAGCTGTGGTTAGAGCATGACACGTGCTCCTTAGTTAGCAGCTGGTCTCCCTTACCAGCTGGTATTTCGTGTTAAATTGTCCCCTAGATATCTCATCAAAATGGCCTGATGCACACACCCTGCACTGACTTCATGCCTCTTTTGTGGCTCATTGTGCCGAGTCCTAGTGGAAGTTATTGTCTGCCAAGGTACAACGGGGGTGTCTGGGTGGCAGCTGCGTGTACCCTGGTTTTCAATACGCACAGCATATTTGTCAGCAATTACCTCCCTGATCTTTTTCTGCACTGGCACTCTCAGCACAGAGCAGTGGTAGCAGATTGATTATCCCAATGACAGGACTGGGCACTTCTTTCCCTGTAATGCAAAACGAAGCCCTTCCAATGGGCCCGTCAGTCTAACCATTGGGCATCCTCCACAAAGACCACATAGAACCCTGGTGTTTTGGATTTCCTTGCATTTCCCTTAAACATTTCTTCCTAGAGATGACATCATTTTACCTTCAATTCTTAGATGGATTTTTGTCACATGTACTTATTGCCTTTGAATGTAGTTTTTTTTCAGAAATGTCTCTCGTATACCATTAGAGGTGGAAAAGGAACTCTTGCTTTTGGGATGAATGCTGAGCACACACGCAGCCTGTGGGTGAATGCTTTGCACGATCCAAAGTTTTAACTTGGAAAGAAGACTCATTTTATGCTCCATTAAATTCAATAGTCTTGTAAGTCACCATAATAGTCAAATTACTGTGCCAGAGGAAAAAAATGTTTCTACAAAAATTAGTGCAGAGTTTGCCCTTGGGGAGAAGACCTAGGTATTTTCAGTCTCTTGCTGCAAGCTGTTTGCTGTGCTGAGTGGCTGTGAGAATCCATGGCTAGGTGCATCTTCTTACAACCTTGGGTCAACATATGACACTAAGTCACCAGAGCAACACCACTCAAGCCTAGCTGGGTCTTGGCTACTGCTGGCTGTTACTCTTCTCAAGCGCCCCTGTCATATTTCCTATTGTAATTACCTACTATAACTTCTTAAAAGCCTCTTTGGTTTTAAGCCTCCACTGTTATGGTTTGGATCTGCAGTGTCCCCTACAAGACTATGTGCTTAACTCTTTGGATCTCAGCTGGTGGGGCCATTTTGGCAGGTTGTGAGAACTTTGGGATTGTGGTCTAGCTTGCAGAATTGGGTCAGTGTGGGAAGGTCCTACAGGTTATATCTGCTCTGGCACCATCCAGACTCTCTGCATCCTGTCCACCAAGATGTGAATGAACCATCATCCAAACACCCACAGCCTCTTTAGCCACCATGCCATCTGTGCAAGAAACAATGTGCCGAAAGAGCCCAGTTCCCCATTAGTTAGTTGTTCTGTTATGCATTTTGTTGCAGCAGCTAGTAATGTAGTGAACACATCTTTACTCATCTCTTAGTTATCTGTTCATCCTCTCTATTGGTCACCAGTGACCAGGATTGTGTGATATTCAAGGTTATTCACTATGTACTCCCTCAGATCTCCCCTCTCCTCATAACTGCAATATAGAGAGCTGATGGGGGATGTCCTTATGTATATATGTTTATCGTGGCTATAGGGAAAACAATATATTTATTTATCAGAGAGAGAGAGACGCACAGACCAGGAGTTAGAAGCGTGGCTGGCTTCCAGGAGAAAAAGGGAAGCCCCTTTTCCTTTCACTTTCTTTTATCTACCTTGACCCCGCCCTGTTGGGTGGATAGCTTTGTGGGGTTCACTCCTACATATGTTTCCCTTATTGGTTGATGAATAAAACACTGATTGTCCAATATAAGCAGGAAGACAGATGGGACTAGGAGACAAGAAGAATGCTGGGGAGAGAGGAGAGAGAGGCGCAGTGAGGAGATGCCATGTAGAGACCAGGAAGATAGGATGTGCCAGGCGTTCTCTGGTAAGATAAGGCCATGTAGAAATACATAGATTAGTAGTTATGAGTTAGTGATTAAGAGAAAGCTAGCCAGTAAGAAGCCCTAGCTGACCAATAGTTCAATATAGCATCTGTGTGTTTATTTGGGGCTAATCAGCAGAGGGACCAGGCTGGAAAGAAACTTCAGCAACAGACAACACAGTTCCTTGCTTTTCTTTTGCTTTCAGACGAGTAAACATTTCTTCCAGCAAAGGACATCCTTTCTTCCAGGCTCTCAAGCCATGCTACTTTTCAGTTTACCAACATAGTCTTCACCTCAACCTTTTTCTAGCAGAACCAAATGTGCCCTTTATAGCAGCCCCCAACTCCAGTTGTCTTCACCAAGGGCTTCCTTTTGCAACATAACAACATGTTTTCAACCCAAAGGTAGAGCATCTGTAAGTAAGAGCGATCAGAACTGTTGTCAAAAACAGGTTTAGTGAATAACTGAGTTACATGTTGAGAGTGAAGTCTCAAAGGCTCGTGGTAGTTCCCATTTCAGCACAGGTGATTCCCACAGACAGCAAGGCTCCTCAGATGTGATGTTAACAGATTTGCTGTGTGGCTTCCTGGGATGGGCACATGCAGACATATTAAAAGAGCTGCCCTGGACCGCCATTTATCTCTTCCAGGCCAGGGAGCCATCCTGGTGGTTGCTACGGGAACTCTGTACTCTTGTAGACTTACAACGTTCCAATGCTTCAGGCCAGAGAAGACTACTTTGAGCTGGAAAAGGGATGCTATAGAGAGGCCTGTCTTCCAATACTCACGTATGAGAACCCGAGGGGCTGCCGGCTGATGCAGTGAGATGCCCTTGCTTCACTTCGATTGCCGTGATTTGATCTTGCATCTCTGAACAGCAGCTACAGATTCATGTTTCTCCCCTTCTATTTCATTACTCGCTGATGATTTTATTTCGTGCAGCCTTGGAATTCATTTCTTAAAATGCTACACGTTTCCACGGTGTGCTGTGTGCTCTTCTCCCATTGCCTGCTGTCTCTTTAGGAGTATTTTCACATTGCCTGAAAGAGTAAAGGGTACATAAAAGAATAAAGCCGCCCTTAGGAAAATTTTGCTGGGTGGTGGTGGTGCACACCTTTAATTCCAGCACCTGGAAGGCAGAGGCAGGTGACTGTCTGTAAATTCAAGGCCAGCCTGTTCTACAAAGTGAGTTCCAGGGTAGCAGGACTGTTTCACAAAGAAGCCCGTTCTTGAAAAACCCAGAAAAAGGAGGAACATTTGTTCTTAAATTATAAAAATAGCCTTTGTAATAAAATGTATGGGAAATATTTTGCTGCCTAAAATATTTACAGTGAAGTGATTTGAGGGCTGGGATGTCACTCATAGGTGGAGCACTTGCTTGACACATACACGGCCTTGGGTTCTGTCCCTAGTATAAATAGGGAAAAGAAAAAAAAAGGAGAAAAATAAAATCAAGCAGCATATTGAATATAATGTACACATTTGAAGACTTATTTACTTATTTTTTTTTGTTTTTTGTTTTTTGAGACAGGGTTTCTCTGTATTGTTTTGGAGGCTGTCCTGGAACTTGCTCTGTAGAACAGGCTGGCCTCGAACTCACAGAGATTTGCCTGCCTCCCGAGTGCTGGGATTAAAGGTGTGTGCCACCAACACCCGGCTTTTTACTTACTTATTTTTACTCTTGTGTGCATGTACCTGACTGAGTTTATGTGGCAGTGTTTGTAGGTGCCCTCTGAGACCACAGGAGGCCAGATCCCCTGGAACTGGACTTACAGGAGGTTGTGAGCTACCTGATTTGGATGCTGAGAACTGAACCCCAGCACGCTATAAAAGCAGTATGTTATCCATACTGAGCCATGCTCCAGCTCCAATCCATGTGTTTTAAAATAGGTGTTTTGTATTTGCTTCTGTACCAAAGCATAAAGAGGTCACCAGCCTTGGGTAGAAGGGAACGTGATATTGAGTCCAGTGGATGCTGTCTTATCATGGGTTGAGTTAGGGACTCCATTTTTCTTTTTTTTTTCTTTTTTTTGGTTTTTCGAGACAAGGTTTCTTGTGACTTTGGAAACTGTCCTGGAACTAGCTCTTGTAGACCAGGCTGGTCTTGAACTCAGAGATATCTGCCTGCCTCTGCCTCCCAAGTGCTGGGATTAAAGGCATGTGCCCCCAACGCCTGGCTATGGACTCCATTTTTTCACTCCTGCTTCTTGGTTTGCAAATGCACATCAGGGTTTAAAATTGAGAGACTATCCGACAGATAAGTAAGGATGGAAAAAGCTAGCTGTGATACAGGCCACCCTGTCTTTGAAAGCTCTAAAACGTCCTGCAGGCTTATTTACAGAGGGATGGTGACCACACACAGGCTACAGAGTGCATGGTGATGTACAGATACGAGTGTAGTGTAGAATAAACGAATCCAGGCCATCAGCACATGTCCCTTCAATATGCATCATTGTTTTCTCCTGTCCAACCTTAACTTTGTGTCCTTCAACCATACCTTCCTAAGCCTCTGCCCTCTAGGAAGTTATCTGTAAGTGAGGATTATGCATCTGTCAGCCAGTTTCCGGAGCATAAAAGAAAATTAGTATGTAGGAGAAGTGCTTTGGGTCATTGTCCAGGTCTTCGCAGTCAGTCCTACTCTGTACCCTTTGGGACTGGGTCTTACACCGAATCCTCCCGGACCTCAGACCAATCGGTGCATTGGTAGACATGCTCTGCCCTTTCTCCAGTTTCTTGGGTCAGAGGTCAGTTTGATCATTCTTCTCTTCCAATGCGCATTCACCCACGTGGTAGAAGAATGAAGAACAAGGCCGGTTTCAAAAGACTGGAATCAACAGGAGGCCCAAGCAATGGGTGTGCACCAGGAGAGCAGAGTCAGCTCAGAGTAGAGCAGAAGACTGCCAAGCGCTGATGTGACTGAAACACAGAAAACAACCCACTTAGATGAGTTTTACATCTTTGATTCCTTTTCCTGTTTGGCTGTTTGCTTTTCCACGAAGGGGGTGGATTTTAAAAGCCAAATGGGCTTCTGAGGGGTCTTGAAGACTCAGCGGAGGATTCCCCAGGTGGGAAGAAATATGCCGTCTAAGGAACAGCAGCTTCTGTTGAACCCCGTGCTCCCTGTTGGTTGGGGTTGCACGATGAACGGCGGCACCATGGAACACATGACTGTGTGGGCGTGCCTTGAAAAATTCAAAGACAAATCTGCCATGTGTTTCTCTCATCCCCGACGGAGCATTTGCCAGAAGATCTTAGTTATTGAAGCAGGGCTTCTGGCTCTTTCTGCTTGGATTTTGTAGCCTCTGGGTTTGTGACTATGCTGGGATTTATATATGAGATAGTCTTTTGCCATACATCAGTCTTCTACGTTCGTATGTAGACTCGGTGAGTTCACCTCTTTGTGGGTTTGGAGAGCAGCATTGTTTTAAATAGACCTCTTTCCTGTCTTTGGCCATTTTTAGTCAGAGAAATTTTGACTGGTTGGCTCCAAATATTTTCCCAGAATTTCTGACGATATTGTGTCCACTCAAGAATTAGAGGCAATTTTGCCTCCAAAATGGATGACGTGAACAATGTATATCTTTCACGGCATCTCCCCTCTTTTAGAGAGATGTTTCTGGCTGTAACTAAGTTTTCTGTTTCTTCCCAAATATTTGAAAACCTCTCTTCCTAAGTATTTTGTGATGTAGGCTCTCAACCTCCTGTGGTGAAATAGAACGCTGAGGGACCAAACTCAATTACACAATTCAGAACTGGCCTCTGGGTTGTGTATGTCTCCAGTACAACAGTTTAAACTACTTGGCATTAAAATATTAAGTCATCCTGTCATCTTTTAGCCATTTCCTGATAATTTCCAATTTCCAAGCTATTTGTACACAGGAAACTGCTGTTTAGCAAAGGTTGCAACAGCAAAGTCAGGAGACTGTCGTCTCATTACAGGATCCTTTAATATCTGCAATTAGCCACTGTGACCCTGGAACAACTTTTCAGCTCTTAAACCAAACTATGGAAAGACCCCCACAGGCCTCAAAAGGACCACACGCCTACCTAGAAACTAACTGTCAGGCAGAGAGAGGAATATAAGTCAGGAGGAGACAGGAGCTCAGCACGTTCAGTCTGAGGATTCCTAGAGACAGGGTTGCTCACTTTGCTCTGAGGATTCAGGAGAGTTAAAAGGTCTCTAGTGGCTGGTTCCTTTACTTCTCTGATCTTACAGCATTTACCCGATATCTGACTCTGGGTTTTTATTTATTAAGACCAATTAGAATTTGAGTTACATTTTCTCCTTTCTTTCTCTCCCTCCCTCCCTCCCTGCGCCTCCTTCCCCCTCCTTTTTCTCTCCCACTATTTCTAGAATAGAGTCTTGCTTTGCAGCCCAGGCTGGCCTTCTGCCTCTGCAGCTCATCTTTCCTGTGACTCCCAAGTTTCAGGGTTACAGGTGTCTAATGTTTCTAGCCCTGTCCCATGATGTGAGCATGGGCCTGTGAGTTCCTGGGGATCAGTCCTGTCTACCTGCTGTAGCAACACGCATGAGTGCTGCCCGACAGAAGACTTCATTAGGACAGCATTACACATTTAAAAATTCCCTCTGAAATCTTAGAATTATTTCCTCAGCACCATGTTTTCATCAGCCGCCCTGTTGCCCTCATTCTCTTGGTATAGAAGAGAACTCAAAAGCCCAATCAAGTGCTCTCCAAGAGCGCAGTATAGAAACTGTAAGGATGAGGGCTGGGGTGATGGCTCTTCCAAAGGACCTGGGTTCAAATCCTAGCACACGCATGGCAGATAACAACTGTCTGTAACTCCAAGATCTGAAACTCTCACATAAAATTCCCTGCAGGCTGGCAAAACACCAATGCGTATAAAATAAAAGTAAATAAATTTTAAAAATATAAATGAAAGTGTCAGGATGGAGGCAGTAGAGAGCTGATAAAGCTGGGCACAAAGCAGAAAAGTGAGAAATTCATCTTTGACTGGGGTGGTGTGAGGGGATGGGGTGTTCTGAGGGGATGGGGTGGTCTGAGGGGATGGGGTGTTCTGAGGGGATGGGGTGTTCTGAGGGGATGGGGTGTTCTGAGGGGATGGGGTGTTCTGAGGGGATGGGGTGGTCTGAGGGGATGGGTGTTCTGAGGGGATACGGTGTTCTGAGGGGGTGGGGTGGTCTGAGGGGATGGGGTATTCTGAGGGGATGGGGCGTTCTGAGGGGATGGGGCGTTCTGAGGGGATGGGGCGTTCTGAGGGGATGGGGTGTTCTGAGGGGATGGGTGTTCTGAGGGGATGGGTGTTCTGAGGGGATGGGGTGTTCTGAGGGGATGGGGTGTTCTGAGGGGATGGGGTGTTCTGAGGGGATGGGGTGTTCTGAGGGGATGGGTGTTCTGAGGGGATGGGGTGTTCTGAGGGGATGGGGTGTTCTGAGGGGATATGGTGTTCTGGGGGGATGGGGTGTTCTGAGGGGATGGGTGTTCTGAGGGGATGGGGTGTTCTGAGGGGATGGGGTGTTCTGAGGGGATGGGGTGGTGTGAGGGGATGGGGTGTTCTGAGGGGTGGGGTGTTCTGAGGGGATGGGGTGTTCTGAGGGGATGGGGTGTTCTGAGGGGATGGGGTGGTCTGAGGGGATGGGGTGTTCTGAGGGGATGGGGTGTTCTGAGGGGATGGGTGTTCTGAGGGGATGGGGTGTTCTGAGGGGATGGGGTGTTCTGAGGGGATATGGTGTTCTGGGGGGATGGGGTGTTCTGAGGGGATGGGTGTTCTGAGGGGATGGGGTGTTCTGAGGGGATGGGGTGTTCTGAGGGGATGGGGTGGTGTGAGGGGATGGGGTGTTCTGAGGGGGTGGGGTGTTCTGAGGGGATGGGGTGTTCTGAGGGGATGGGGTGTTCTGAGGGGGTGGGGTGTTCTGAGGGGATGGGGTGTTCTGAGGGGATGGGGTGTTCTGAGGGGATGGGGTGGTCTGAGGGGATGGGGTGGTCTGAGGGGATGGGGTGGTCTGAGGGGATGGGGTGGTCTGAAGGGATGGGGTGGTGTGAGGGGACAGAGGTGATCTGAGCTAAATATAAAGCATGAAGAGGAGGGCAACAAGATGCTGAATCTTCTCTTGGTACATATTTTGGCATGGTTTTGATTTTTTAAACCTATTGCTTTTTAATATTCAAAAAGAAAATAAACAAATGAAGAGCATGGAAAACAAACAATAAAAAAAGCATATGACATGGTCAAGCAGGAAACAGACCCAACACAATTAGCCAACTAGATACAGTGTTTTAGTTTTATTAATTCAGGCTGAACAAGAAGTATAAACAAGTCTGCAGTGCTAGCTCATTTTTCAGAAGAATAGACATCCTGCATCATATAATTCGTATCCTGTGGCCAAGCAAACCCATAAGTACAGTAATGATAACAGGAGTCTGATTTCTCATTATCTGTCAGAGGGACAAGGTAATATCCTCTATCTGAAATACTTGGTATTCATTTTTCAGATTTTTGGGCACATACATAAAGAATTGTTTTGGGGATAGGACTCGAAGATAAAACAACATTCATTTGTATTTCATATACTCCTTATACACGTAGTGAAAATAGTTTCATGTTTAACATGAGTGTAGCAGGGTTTTGACAATATCATATGAGGAATTTTCCATTTGTGGTGTCATGTTGATCCTGAAACTGTGAGAGGATTTGGAGCATTTGAGGTTCAGATTTTCAAATCTAAGTCTCAGAGAGGCAATGGACAAGAAGCCCTGAGATCCATGCAAACTACTTCTGGGTATGCCAAGAGTGCAAACCCCAACTACATTTGGGCATTTCTCAGGGTTGGGGAGTGTAAACAAGTTTGAAGAACGACGTCACAGCTTTTATGACAAAGAAGCTTTGCTTAAGTGCCACAAGACCCCAGTTCTGCTAAGGCAGAGCCATTCAGCTAGACTGACATCCCAATGTGTGTCTGTCCAGGACTCACCAGGTCCTTGATAGAATCTCTGGGTGACTTGAGTGCATGAGAGAATTGACATAAACAATGCTGCCTGCTGGACATCCTCTGTCTCTCACTCCACAAAACAGTAACACCGTTAACTTGTTAGAGTATAAATGAGGTAAATCCTATCCAAGCCTGAAGGAGGCTATATCACACATTCAGCCTTTTACTAGATTTAGCGCGATGAGGGTGGAATGGTTAGTTGTAAGGACAGACAGACGCAAATGTCCGTGTATATATTTGACAGCAGCTGGAAGCATCTTTGTAGATTGCTTCTGCATTTCTGTTGTCCCATAATATTGATTTGTAAGTACCAACCTCCTTTACAAGGCGCACAGAGAGACAACTAATTCTAGGGAATGAGCTAAAAGATAGCAACAGTCTGAAGCAGCCTTTGGTAAGAGTGTGTGAAGGTGCTAAAAGAATGATGAGACTGTGTGAAAGGATACAGACCTCAACCTGAAAGGGACCAGCTGGCTAAACTTAGGTTTCTCTGAATATCAAGATAATAATAGTATCACTTTGGAGGTCTCTATTACTGTTAATTTTGTGTGTGTGTGTATACTTGCCAGCCCACGTGCGCACTTATGTGGTTACTGTTAATTGTCTTAATTGTCTTGAGTTCATTATACATTCTGGAGATTAGCCTTCTGTCAGACAAATACTGATAGATACTTTCTCCCATTCTTCAGGTTGTCTGTCCTGTTGGTTGTTTTATTTGCTAAGAAGGGGCATTTTAGTTTGATATAATTTCACTTCTCATGTTTTCTTCTGTTTCCTGTATTTCTTTCAGATTAAAGGCGGGACAATGGTTGGATGAGATTGTTATTGCTGTATGAATTTATGGAAATATCATAACAAATCTCACTAGCGAGCACAGTTAGTATGTACTAGAGAAAGCAACGATGTCAGAAAGCAAGTATAACCTACCAAAATTTAAAATAAATAAATGATGGCACTCTTTATAGAGAAATGTTGAATCATGCACACTCAAGGGAAAAAAAATAAAAACATCAGTTTTGTGCAATCATAATAACAACACCATCAGGGAAGAATTTCCTATGGAAGCTAAACTGAGTGGACATAAATTGGTGAAAAAGATAATTTTATAAAATCCCAGTGTATATCAATAAAATACTTAGGAGAGACGCAAGGAAAATACAGGCTTGGTGGCCGAGAAAAGTGGTGGACTTCTCCTAACCAAGGGATCATGGAGGAACAGGGACATTAAGTCAGACACAGTCCGTTTTGATTCCGAGGCTGCTCCACACAAGATACATGAGTCTAATTGGGAGGGGACGTTGGATAAAGAAGGGTACAGTAGGAGTCAGAACAAATGATCTTTGCTTTCAAACGTGACAGTCACAAAAAGACTATTTTCAGGTTGAAGATCACAAAAACTAAAGAAGTCCAAACCTAAAGGAGCATAACGCAAAGTTGCAGGAAAGGAACGGTCTTGGATTAGACTTAGCACCACGAACATTTTTCCCTATTTAAAATAAAATGATCCTTAAATGGGAAATTGATGAGATTTGGATAAAGTCTGTGCATGAGCTAATCGCATACTCAAGTTAATTTCCTGATTGTGACCAGAGTTATGTGGTTAGACAAGGCATGGTCTGTTTATGAGAATTCAGGCTGAGGAATCAAATGGTAAAGGGTTACAGTTCACTGTAAACTGTTCAGAACAAATTTCCATACTTCCATAAAGATATACTGGCCAATACATTTACATATGAAATCTTTGCAATATAACTCATGTTCTATCACCTCTACCTACTTATTTATCTCTTCAAAGGGAGACTACAGAAAACATGACAGTATTTGGAGGATTTAATTTTTTTAAAGGCCTGTTTATTATACAGTGTTCTGCATGCATGTATACCTGCAGGCCAGAAGAGGGCACCAGATCTCACTGCAGATGATTGTGAGGCATTATGTGGTTGCTAGGAATTGAACTCAGGACCTCTGGAAGAGCATACAGTACTCATAAACACTAAGCCATCTTTCCAGCCCTTTGGATTAATTGTTTTCTAAAGAGATTCTTTGTATAATTTATGGAGCTTTTTATTATGAGACATTCTTTTTTTGTTTGTTTGTTTTTTGTTTTTTCAAGACAGGGTTTCTCTGTATTGTTTTGGAGCCTGGCCTGGAACTCGCTTGGTAGACCAGGCTTGGTCTCGAACTCACAGAGATCCACCTGCCTCTGCCTCCTGAGTGCTGGGATTAAAGGCATGTGCCACCACCGCCCGGCTTATGTGACATTCTTAAATTTTTTCTAGTTTATAAAATGTGAGCCCTAGAAACATTGGTAAATACA
Source organism: Mesocricetus auratus (assembly GCF_017639785.1). Classification (NCBI taxonomy): domain Eukaryota; kingdom Metazoa; phylum Chordata; class Mammalia; order Rodentia; family Cricetidae; genus Mesocricetus; species Mesocricetus auratus. The sequence continues at coordinate 39,116,014 of NW_024429199.1, read as the reverse complement.
ATTATTATTTCCTAGATTCAGCAAAAATTCCAATTAAACAACTGGAATTTTAAAATATTTTTTAATATGGGCCAGTGTGGTCTAGTACTTCAATCTCTGTGAGCTGGAAAGATGTATAAATGTAAATCTAATGTGCCAGGACTTATTTGCCCCACAACAGTGTTTTTATGTATCGAGCATACATTGAATCTTGAAGTTATAAACAAGAACATGGCAGGCATTAGAAGGATATGAATAGATATTTTCTCAAACAGAAGGTTTTTACTTCTAGCCGATCATACTACCTGCAATACATATTTTACAAATATTTAAAGTAAATATTGAAATAGTCTATTATTTTCAACTAAAGAATGGTTATTGCTAGTGTCAGAATTTTGTAAACTACTCAGTGAGGGAGAGAGAGGGGACTGGTTGGAACTAGTGTTCATACCACAGGTTGGTGCTTCTGTTTCTGGCTGTTGTGTCACCAGTGACCTCAGCATCCATGAGCTCTCGTCATCCTTTACATTTCTATGACTATTGTATTTCATTGAAATGTACGTGAGGAGAGTGTGGGCAATAGCTGAAGATCACTAGTTGTGTGCTTTGTAACAACAATAACAACAAAAAACCCAAAACCAAAAAACAAAACCCTAAAAATTACTATTCCTAAAATGTGAATGATTGTCAAATGTGTAGTATTAGGTTTTCATAACTGGGTAGGGTTTATACAGGATATTTCAGTATTTGAAAGTCACATAAGGGGCTGGAGAGATGACTCAGTAGTTAAGAACACTGCTCTTTCAAAGGACCTGGGTTCAATTCCCAGCACCCACATGGGAGCTCACAGCCATCAGTAACTCATCTCCAGGGGATCTTTTGTCCTTTTCTGATTACTGTGGGTGCTGCTGCACACACGTGGTACATACGTGCAGGCAAACACCCACCCCTAAACATAAAGTAAGAACAAGTAATTCTTTTTGTTAAAATTTTATATAAGTACATCTAGGCAGACGACTTAGTGATTAAGAGCCCACATTGCTCTTGCAGAGAACCTGAGTTCAGTTCCCAGCACTCATATCTGGTGCCTCACAACTCCAGCTCCAGGGGATCTGCCACCTCCTTCTGGCCTCCACAGGCACCTGCATGCCCATGTGGAAACACGTCTACACACACACACACACACAAATAGCAAATATTTAAAAAAGTTATATGAGTAAGAAGTGACTACTATTAATTACATCATTTACAGAGAAGGAAATTTTCAGGGAGAAGGCATTCTGAAGATAAATTTCTCCACATTTCCTAGACATTCTGGCTCTTTGCAGCAGTTAATGTTTCTTTACTAATTATAAATGATCACGTTTGATATGATGACTACCACAACAGAGCATAAGTGCAGACAGGTGTTTAGCGTCCTTAAATCAACTGGATTTGAGTGGATGGAATTGACTTTGCCAGAGGCCTTCTTTTAATGAATTAGATTTTATGTCCACTGAGAGGCAAACAGGGTTTCTTTATCCAAGTAGGCTGACTTTGTTTTGCATGTTTACTGCTGAAGAGCTACTGAACACACTTGACTCAGCTGCAAAGTTCACTCTGTCAAAATTAACACCCATCACCACCACCACCTACTTTAGAGGATGCACTTTCAAATTTAAAACACCGATCCTCCAGGAATGTGATAGGTTTACCTGTTGACAATTTAATCAGTGTTTATTTTCTGGGTGTTTCAGATTGAATTCACTGAGATCCAATGGAGAATACAGAGAATACATGAGTTGTGGCTATAAGAAAGTAATAAAGAAATCAACCACATTCACTTGAAGTCATATATACCTCTGTCTGTCTATCTGTCTGTCTATCACCGTAGTGAATACTCATATTTTTGTTTATGTTTGCATACTCTGCTTTATGGTTAAAGTAAGCTATCAGCTGCCACCTTCCCAGAATGGCTCGGTGTGCATTAAACAGATATATTTGAGGCTATATAGAATTGAGGTCTATTCATGGAAGAGGATTTAAATATGCCCCAAAGGATGTATTGAATCTGTATTTGTGGGTTACATGTTGGAACATGATGTTTGAGACTGTTTGGCTTGCTGCAAAAGGCACAGACATCATAATGAATCAAGAATATGTTTGGGACATGTTTGATATCGTTTTTGTTGCTTTTAATTTCCCCATAGAAGGACATATTTTCTTTAAAAAAACCCAAAACACTCTTAGTTTTGCTTTTGGAGAGGAAAAGGGCAAGCACACTCAGTAGCCTGAAGGTCATGCTCACCTTCCACATTGAAGCTCAGAAAAGAACGGTGGATTTGAAAGGCTGTGTCAACTCCGTGTGTGCCTTCCCTTCCAGGAGAGGCATCTCTGGTAGCAGTGGAGATCCAGTTCTACAGATACAATTCAGCACTCTGTATCCAGAGCAGAGAAACTTACTTGTCAATGTTGACTTCAAGTTCCCTGGTAGAGCGCTTACCTAGTGGATAAGACCCCAGGTTTAATGTCTAGTACTGCAACAAGCAAACAGACAACCAAGCTCAGTTTAGTTTCTCGTTTGCTCTACTCAACTTTTTTTTTGGTGTGTGTGGGGAAATATCCTCACCCTTTCTGAGCTTTTGTTTTAAATGGTCATTAAAAATTCAGTTGAAATGATAACATGGTCCTATCAGCGCTGCAAAACTAGATTATCTGAAGCTGTAAGAGCTATAGTGACAACTTTCCCGGCAAGATATGTCTGCAACAATCACATGTCTGTTAGGGGAGTAACCAACTACTCTTGGATTGGATTTGAGACCCAGCTCACAAGACAGAATATATTCCTGGTACTGGTAACCCAGTCAAAAACCCATGGCTGGGGAGACTATGAGCTCAAGTGGACTTACTACTGCTGTCTAGCTAAGCTGCCTCTGTGCCACACTGTCTTCTAAATATCAATATTTACACCCATAGTCAAAGGCTCCTCTCAGTCTTAACCAGAGAGGATTCTCTTTGTAGTGAAGTGTGGTGAGTGCACCACCTAGGGATACTCACGGTGCTGAGAATGAGTGACAACTAAGTCCTCTGTCTTCTGCAGGGCATTTCAACCCTCCCTACGGCTCAGGGGACTTCCTGGAAGAGGGAGCAGAAAGAATGTAAGAGCCAGAAGATAAGAAGGGCTATGAAATGCCATCCTGGGGGCATGGAATGGACATTGTGAACACAATCTCAGTGTCTGGTTGCCTGTACTGGGCTTGCACAAGATTGGGCCTGGCAACAGTCAATTGTGGACTAGGGAGGGGCTCATAGACCCTACCACTCCCTGCTTAACTACTGGCTACTGATGGACTCTGGGGGAGAGATAGTCATTGTCTTCAGTTATGTCACTCATGTTTTAAAGAACATTGCCCAGCTTTTAAGGTATTAATTCTTCAGTATCAAAGGTTAAACAAATACAGTGTCAGGCACTTTTAATGGTAACACTCAGAAGCAGAATATCTGTGAGGTTTTTTTTTTTGTTTGTTTTTGTTTTACGAGACAGGGTTTCTGTGTATTGTTTTGGAGGCTGTCTGTCCAGCCTGGCCTCGAACTCACAGAGATCCACCTGCCTCTGCCTCCCGAGTTTGGGATTAAAGGCATGCGCCACCACTGCCGGGCGATTATCTGTGAGTTTAAGGTCAGCCTCATATATGTAGTGAGTTTTAGGTCAGCCAGAGCTATATAGTGCGACCCTGTCTCAAAAACAAAGAAAAAGATTTCTCTAGTGCTAATAGGTTCTAATAGCTTCATTGTATTTCCAGCTGGACAAACCTCTGACTGACATACTCTGTTTATTGGTTTCCCTACTCTAGTGGTAAAGACATGATGAATTCCCATCTCACGGGGCTCTTCTAAGAATCAGTTAATCACAATGCACAACACACAGAACACCAGTAGTTTATTACAAAGCCAGTGCCCAGCCCAGCAGGTGAGACCCATTACTCGCATTAATATCAGCAGGTGTCTGTAGTGTGAATGCTGCTGTGTCTTCTTTTGTCTAAATATATTTCTGGATTCTGAATTTAAAATATAGCTCATTCATTATGTAAGTCTTTACATTGATGAAATGGTTGGAAAAAAATCACAACTTCAGAAAAAGAAACACCTTTTCTTTTTATATTTAGGATCAGGAATTTTTGAGGCAGAACAATTTTGATGTATTTCGGAATAAAATCCATATAGAATGTAGAGTTTAGCCCGGGCGGTGGTGGTGCACGCCTTTAATCCCAAACTCGGGAGGCAGAGGCAGGAGGATCACTGTGAGTTCGAGGCCAGGCTGGACCGACAGCCTCCAAAACAATTCAGAGAAACCCTGTCTCGTAAAAACCAAAAAAAAAAAAAAAAAAAAAAAAAGAATGTAGAGTTTAGAGGATTCTTTTTGTCGTTATTCATTTTCAGGTCAGAAGAACTAGGAACCACAAATTAAGCAGGAGTGAAATCATGTTTGTACGGATCAGCGACTAGGGGCAATGATTTCAGAGTTTGACTGAATAATTTCTGACTGGGGAGAAAACATGAATCCTGAAGTTTAGAAGTTGAAAGAGACAAACCTTGCTTTAGGAAGTGCCTGGACCAGAGTGGAACTCAAACTTGGAATGGCCATCAGCAAAGGTACACTCAATTGCGGAAATTTAAGCCTAGAGGAAACTTAACAATTGCTTAGGAAGACTGCAGGAGGCACAGGATGGAACAGAGCTGTGACATCCTGTCTTCTGGACATGACATGGTTGTTGAAAACATGAGCTCGCAGTAACTGTAATTACATACACAAGACCAGCAAAAGATCAAACCAGTCAAAATTCCAGCATGGTCCAGAGGTATTTCCTGGACTCACCCCTAGCTGAGCTGCTGCTGATAGGGTGTGGTTTCTGAGGGAGGGACAGTCTGAGGGATTGTAGCTGCTGATATGTTTCCCATGCCCCAGGAGATGACCTTGCTCTTGCATGGTCAGCACTAACTGGACTCAAGGAGGCTTATTAATAAAATTAGTAAAGAAGGACATGAAATTGGGATAAAGATGGGAGGTAATGAAGGTAGATAAGCCAAAAATAAACTGATTTTCAAAGAATAAGTAAAAAGATTATAAAATGGAACGATTGCATGCCTCTAACATTAGAACAAAGATACAAATTAAAGTTTCCCTATTTTCATACAGCCTTTTCTGTAAGTCCATATTTTTAGTGGTTAGGTCTGTCCATACCTTACTGTTTGTCACTATAAACAGCTTATGCAAGTTTACACAACACCAGTGAACACAGACATGTTTGGAGGGCTCTTCAATTGGAAAATTCTCCACCAGAAGCTAACTTGAATCTGGATACCTCATGTCTGTAATCCCAGAGGCCAAAGCAGGAGTGTTACCATGGATTCCAGGCCACCTTGTTCTGTAGGGTGAGATCTTATCTCACAAAACCAAGAGCAATAGGAAGGAAGGAAGGAAGGAAAGAAGGAAGGAAGGAAGGAAAGAAGAAAGGAAGGAAGGAAGGGAGAAGCAAAGAAAGAGAGAATGAAAGTAAGCCATCCTGAAAACCTGAGTCCTCATCATTTAGACATCAGAAGTACAGATAAGGGCTTCTCAGGCCAACCTTGCTGATGTGGGTATCTTCCCCACCTCTCCAGTAAGCTGTCTTGACAGCTCTTCTGGATTTCTTGGTTCCAACTCCTTGCCTGGACCAGTTCTACACTATCTTCCATCCGATTTCCCAGCAGTAGTGTTTCCTTACTGTCAGGCAGGCATTCTTGTTTTTCATCTGAAGCCAGACTTTTCTGAAGAATGTTCGCCACCTTGTTTAATTGTTTCTATGGCCTCCATGCCTCAGAGCAGAGCCATTTACAACCACTTTCTCTGCCATGAGGTCCTGGTGGTACAAACCTTTAGTCCCAGCACTTGGGAGGCTGAGGAAGGCAGATCAGAGTGAGTTCCAGGACAGCCAGGGCTACGCAGTGAAACCCAGTCTTAAAAACCAAACCAAACCAAAAACCAATCACTTATTCTGCACCATCAAATGCACTCTCACGTACACACTCACCACACAGCTGAAAACGATCTTAAAATTATATCACTAGGGCTGGAGAGGAAGTTAAGATGCCTGCTCTTCCAGAGGTCCTGAGTTCAATTCCCAGCAACCAAATGGTGGCTCATAACTGCCTGTAATGAGATCTGGCCTGCAGGTATACATGTAGGCAGAACACTGTATACTTAATAAATAAATAAATCTTTAAAAATATTACATAACTAATACCCCATTCTCTCCAACCTTATTTAAACAGCTCTGTGAATTAGGAAATTACACCTGAGATGAACTCAGTGTGTTTTGTGTCCAGAAATAAATGTTTGATTCTTTTGAGACCACTTCAAACTGACGTCAAAGGTTATTTTTTTAAATACATTTGTGTTGAAGAGGAGAAATAATATGAAGACTAAAACACTTGAGAATGCTTAGGTACCCTCTTAAATGTGTTAGCATGATAAGATGAAATTTAGCCTTCAAACTGGAGCAGAGCAGTTAAGGTAGTGTATGCTGGCAGATAATCAAACTAAGGCCACTAATTAGATTGTGCTGCAGCAGATAACAATGCAGCCGCCGAGGCCCGGCATAGTTGGTGATTGTCAGAAATTGCCGTTGCTTATAAAGCAGGACAGCAGTAGCTTTCCACTTGAACTTCCTCCAAAGCAGAAAGATGTTTGTGTGGGCATGCATGCTCACAGGTGCCTGCTAGCTATTTTTAAGTATTGTTTAAATGGATGTTTGCGGATGCTTAGCCAGTTTTGGATTCCTTTTCCCTGTCAAGTAACACCATCAAGTGCTCCCAAACTTGTAAAATAAAAGTCAGATCCTGACATGCTATCTCCACAGGAACCAGGAGTGTACATAAACATTGCACGTTATATTTCATGCCTCACTCCCCTCAACAGGTGCCTCTTTGAGTTCTAGCCTTCAGAAGACCCATTTCACAGCATCCACCTTTCCTCTCAGTAAATTCATTTAATATGGAAAATGCTGTGCGGAGAGGTCACATCCGGACACTACAGTCATGCAAGGATGCATGAGCCTGTAGCTGTCACACTGACTTGGAATTTCATGCGTCTACCAGTGAGTGAACATATTTGGCCGATTCCTAAGTCTTTTATCACAGGACATAGAGGAGAAAAGACACTCAGATAAAATTAGCTGATGTGTTAAATGGCCTCAGCCCTGAACTTTGTATGATTCTTCCCTTCAACGTTAAACTCTGGGCAGTGTTTATTCAACAGTCTAGAAGATGTATGAATAAATGCAAACTCTGAGGTAGGACAATCTAAGGGGAAATGTTCTGAGAATCCGGGTTTGGGCTTATACTTGGCTTTAGCTGATTGTGGAAGAAAGGGATGGTCTCTTCCCCTTTGCTCTTTTATATCTCTCCAAATATCATGGCCAAATGCTCGAAAACCTTTATGAAGCTCACATTTGCCTTGCTTAACTAGTGAGTAGTTTCCTCTGGCAGACTGACACTCTCATAAATAACAGAAAGGTTCTCAGTTTCTGCCCCGAATCTTTCACTTAGAACTTAGGACAGTACCAGGCATTATGGGAACAATCCGCTACTAAATGAATAAGGGTAAGACTTTCGGAGCCTCTGCTTCTCCATATTAAAAACAAAGGGACACTTACACGATGCTTCAGTGCCAGGTTGACTCCATTTGCTGTGTCCTACCATCAGAAGCTTTGCTTAGCTATTGCTTGGGAAGGGAAGAAACACGGAAGAACAAGAGGAAGTAGCAGCAGCAGCAGCCGGCTTTCTTATGGGCTGCTGAGATGAGAGAATGAATAAGGAGGGTCTGCGGATGCAGCTTACCGAAGAAGGGCAGCTGTCTTAGCATGAGGGGGCCCTGGGTTCAGTCTCCATCCCGGTGAAGAAGAAAGAGAAAAGAAACAAAGAAAAAATTATGTCCGCAAATGAGATTATGCAAGGTGGTTAGATATGATTAATTAAAAAATATACAAGGATGCACAAGGACATATCTAGATTCTGTAGAGAAATGGAAAAGAGGAAGAGGCAAAAAGGGAATTGATATGTGTGGGGGAATGTGGAGATGTTTTTATATTTTTGAGTTTGCGCAATTAAAACTTCATCTTGTTCTATTAATGTGTATTTCTTTATGTAATTAAATGGAGTAAATGTTACAACCCAGATCTTTGTGGCTGGATTCATCACAGTTATTAAATTATATTTGCTGGTTCCTAGAAATACAGATAACAAATATCACATCCCAAATCATAGGCAGGCCAAGTGACAATGCAGTACTCCCAGGGAGAAAACATGGCTATCCCCATCACGCTGTGTGGAGGCAGGTTTTGACAATAGAGATGTTTGCCTCCTTTCAGAGATAAAGGGAAGAGCTTCAAATTCTTTAATTCTGAAAAGCAGGTAGATAGTAACAGTTGATAATAGTCTCTGAAATGACCATAAGGAAAATTCCAATTGCCTCAATGATTAGAAGTAAGACTTGAAGTCAAGAAATTCAAAGCCTGCTTACAAAGCCATGCCCTTCACATTTATTTAAGGACACATGTGATCACCGGTACACAATCGGACAATCCTAGCTACCACATGGCACAAAGCTTTTCATTAAGACCACTGAAGTCAGCAAAAAGAAACTCAAGTGGTAATAACAGCCAACTAAATGCACATACAATAACAAAATGCTTTGTTAGCATGAAGAGTGAGGAATGGGAACTACTACTCATTTTGAAGAAAGTCAACAAAGTATCATTTGCCACGTAAAGGACCGACTCGTGTCCTATCATTATGGCAGATGGCAAAATTATATTTAAGAATAAATATTAAAACAAATAGTACGTCTTTGGTTGACTTGGATGGATCATGTATATTTGCATCCAAGTAAGTATAGCTATACCATATAAAGTTCTCCATGACATCAGAGTGGGCAAAGGTTGTTTGGAAAAGAACCTAAATGGATGGGAAACATAATCATAAATAGACAAATGAGATTACCTCTAACCAAAAAAAAAGCTTCTACGTAGCCAGTGGAAGAATCAACAGAGGGAGGAAGAAACCTAACGAATGGGAGAAAACAACCTGTACATCTGAGAGAAGGTCTTAGCATCTAGAATACAAAAGGAACTCAAACAGCTTAAGAGCAAACCCAAATATGTTGACTTAAGAAAGGACAGACGATGTCAGTAAGTAACAGTCACCTGAAAAATGTTTAACGCCACCAATCAACAGGAAAATACAACTGCAAATCATAATGATTGCCTCACTCCAGATGGAAAAAATAATTCACTTGTATTCCCTGATGGCTAAAATGTTGGGCTCTTTTAAAAATGTTTATTCATCATTTGTGTTTTTTCCTTTGAGAACTGCCTGCTCATTTCAGTGGTCCACTTATTGGTTGAGATACTTGGGAAGTTTGAGGATTTAAATTTCTTAGTTCTTCGTATATTTCCAATATTAACCCCCTATGTGAAGTGTAACTGGCAAGAACATTGCCTCTTTTAGAGCCTCTCTTCACTGCGCGGTGGTTTCCTTTACTGTGCAGAAGGATTTTAACTTCTCTCACCCCAGGCAGAATGGCTAACATCAAGATAACAAATGACAACAAATGCTGGTGAGGATGTTGTCAAAGAGGAGCCTTTACACATAGCTGAAGGGAGCACAGACTTATGCAGCCACTATGCCAATCAGTGTGACAATTTCTCTAAAAACTAGAACTCCTGGGCATATATCCAAAGAAGTCTGTACCTACTGTAGAGATACTTGCTTATACATGTTTACTGCTGCTCTATCCACAACAGCTAATAAATACAATCAGCCTAGATGTCCATCAACAGACAACTGGATAAGGAAAATGTACAGAGACATAGTGGAGTTTTATTTAACCATAAAGAAAAATTAAATCTTGACATTTTTCAGAGAGAAAAACCAGAAATATTTGTTAAGGATCACAGACTCAGAAAGACAAACATTGCACGTGTTCTCTCACATGTGAATCTAAGATTTTAATTTTTATACGCAGATGGGTGTTTACCTGTGTGTGTCTGTGTGCTTGCTCCTCCATAGGCTTGAACAATGTCTTAAAATAATCCCTTTAATAATTCCTCCAACACTGATAATTGTGCACTCACAGCACAACATTCAGTTGATAAGATCCAGAGAAGGCAGAGCTGTGGTTCCTATCTTCAGTAGGCTTAGAGACGTAGGGAATAGAGAAGCACCCACCTGCTCATCTAGGGTAGCTCATTAGGTCATGACTGCTCAGAGAGCTGTGGTGCACATGCCTCCACCAAGAACTTGAGCCTTAATTTGTGATGAGAATAAGTACTAATGTTTCCATGATTAGGTAAATGGGACCCAGAAGATGGATGGGGCAGTGTAAACAAAGAAGTGATTCCAGATATGATGGTTTGTCTAGGGCACACATAGCAGGTTGGTTCTGCGTGTGTGGAGGATACACGGGAACAGCAGAGAGAAGAAAAATTGATTCAAACAGTTTCTTTTATGTTAATTGTGTACATGTGTGTGTCTCCTGTGTGTGAGTGTGTACTTGTGTGTTTGGGTACTCACGGAGGGCAGAAGAGCCTGATTCTCTGGAGCTGGAGTTACAGTTGTGAGCTGCTGGTATGGTGGCTGGGGACTAGGGTTTTCTGTAAGAGCAGTGTGTGCTGCTAACTGCAGAGTCATCTCTCCAGCCCCAAGAGTGATTTTTAAAAATAAGTTTATCTGTAAAATGAAAAAGGAAGCATTGTTATAATATAGGTCCTCCCCGTATCCATAGGTATTTTTACATATCCTAAATGTTAAATTTTCTCATTTTCCCTTACTGTGAAACACAAGGATGTACAACGCTGAAATACCAACCAGTTCAATCAACAGTTGATTCTTGAGAGTGCAGATGAATACAACCTTGCCAGTGCTCCTGTTTTCTTACCTTAACTTCAGCTCTCATTCTCTGCTGGGAAAGCAGGGTTTGTGCCTGTGACATTTTTAGTGCCTGAAAATGTCACCCCAGACCTTTCTCTTTACTTCAAAACCTTCATATTAAATATATTTGGTTAGCACTTCTTCCAACTGTAAGAGGCTATACCGTGGTGAGAAATATTTCTATCTGATATACAGATTGTATAGATTCATCAAGTACTTTGCAATTTTTAATGTAAAGATATAATAATTTTCTGCATGCTTTTCCTAATCATATAAAAGTCAGTATTTTCTTCTGTCATGCAGCTAGTTTGTTAGAATATATATATATACATATATATATATACTGTCTTAGAATCAAATTGTGAATTATTTAGAGACAATTATGTTTTATTATAATTTGACAATGAAGTCAGGATGATTATTTTAAAGGGTATGTGTACACATGTGTGAGTGTGTGCACATGTATGTGCACATACATACGCAGGCATGCCATGTCACATGTATGAAGATCAAAGGATACCTTCTGTTTGTCTTTCACCTTATTCGAGACATGGTCTCTTGCTATCTACATGTGTGTACCTCAGGCTAGCCCATGGACTTCTGGAGTCCCTCCTGTCTCTGCCTCCCATCTTGCTGTAGGAGCACAGGGATTGCAGAGAAGCACTTTCAGCCCTGGTTCCACAGGGATTCTGAGGATTTGAACTCAGGTCTCCATGCTTGCACCACAAGTGCTTTACCACTGAGCTGTCTCCCTAGCCCTGCTTCATGCTCTTTTCAGGGATTTTGGCACAGCGATTACACTGTTTTCATAAAGATCATTTAAAATGCCTTTTGTATTAGCTAACTATTAATATAATTTTTTCCATATTGCACATTGATGTTCTCTAACTACTCCTCCAAGGACAATGGGTGTATTTAAAGACAAAGTTACAGCCAATGAGTGTTACAGGCATTAATTGATCTCACTTGTGCTTCTAGGTTCAGGTGGCAGTCTGGAATAAAAATGGCCTGATGTGTAGAAGCCAGGCATGGCATCATGTGCTATAATCTCAGCATCTATGAGTCTGGGGCAAGAGTTCAAAGCTTTCTTGAGCTACATACACATAGCCCTATCCTATCTGAAAAACAAAAGTTTGAATGCCCCAACCTACCACATAATACGGAAGGAAAGGGCTTACATTCACAACTAGAATTACAGAAATTACATGCAAAAAAATGAAAATGAACTGCATAGATAACTCCGTTATGTCCATATTTGTCTACTGTGATTGGCTAAGCTTTGGCTGCTGTTACAGTAGACTTTAATATCATAGATGGTGGATTAGTTAGTTACTCTATGATGAAGCAGTATGACCAGGGCAGCTTATTGAGATGGCAGGGTTTATTTGGCTTATGGTTCCAGAGGTATACTAGTCCAGAGTGGCAGAGTGGAGGTATCAGGTGGCAGGCAGTTAAAGCTCACATCTCAACTGAAGAGCTCACATCTCATTCCTCAAATCAGAAAGCAGAGAGAAGCACTTTTTGAACTTCAAAGCGCCCCACCCCACTCCACACCAATCTACCAATGATAAACATTCTCCTGCAAGGCCACACCTCCTAGACTTATCCAAACAGCACCACCAACTGAGTATCACATCAGATGCTTGAGAATATAGGGCACATTTTATTCAAACCATCAAATTTTACTTCCCCATTCCCCATGGTCTTATGACTGTTCGTAATGCAAAAATGCATTGAGTTCAACTACAAAAGTTCCCCTACTCTTCCACAGTCTCAACAGTGTTCAAAAGTCTGAAGCTCAAAGTCTCTTCTGATGTCAGGGAATTTCTAAATTGCAGCACACCATAAGATCAAATGGATAGTTACACACACAGGAGCACAGAATATACATTGCCATTTCAAAAGGGAGGAATATGGGCCTACTGAGGAAACACTGGATCAAAGCAAGATCGAAACCCAGCAGGGTAAACCCCGAATTCTATAGCGTATGTTCAGTGTCAAAGGGTTTAAATGGCTCTGCCTTTACAATTTTGCTGCCTTTTCCAGGCTTTCCCCTTGGGCTACTTCTGCTCAACTATGGTAGTTTTCCTGGGCAGGTATCTCCCAGCTCTGACTCCCCTTCCCATTGGGAGTATCCAATGCAACTCAGGTGTCAAGCTTCATTTCCATAGCTCTACATATTGGCCTCTGAGTCCTCCATGCAGGATCTTTTATACCACATGCCAAGCTTCAGCAGCTCCCTGAAACCATGGAGGAAGATTCCATGACTCCCTCACTCTTGTATTTTTCATGACTCTAAAGCCGGAACTTTGTGGGAGACACTTCCAAGTTCAACTGCTAGCTTATTATAGACTCTGTCCCCCTTGAACAACATCTGCAGTAGTTCTGGTTTGTTATTTCTTTCTAGGAACAGAAAGTTCCTTATGACTTTTTCATTCATAATCTGGAAGCTTAACTGGGTGAGCTCTTGCCCTGAGGACACCCTTCCCTTTATTCCAACACCTCATTATATCCCTAATCACCTTAAGTATTAGTATTTCTTCCTGCCTATTTACTCTTCTCCTTTGTAGACTCACAAGAGTGACCACTAATGAAGACATGACAGGGTCAATATTAGGCTGTCTTAATATCTCCTCTGCCAAAGGAATTAGTCCATTCCTTTTAAATTTAGCCTCAGGCAAGTTCATAGGACAGTGGTAGAAACCAGTATATCCAGCCCGGTGCTAATATTGTTCCCCTCTGTAACCTGTAGAGCTGGGTCTCCACGGTCCATGTTGCTCTCAGCTCTGCTGTCTTCCGAACTCCTACCAGGATGGTTTTACAGCATTCAACTGCTTTTTAGTCCAAGGTCTTTCACATTCCTGCGAAACAAAACAACAACAAAAACCCACGAGTGACAGAACTTACAGTGTGAAGAAATAAATTTATATCTTTCTAAATCAGAAAAAGGAGTTATTTGGGAGAATTGTTATAATTTTAGGGTAACAACATCACAGTTCTCAATGTCAATAATTTCCCATCTAAAAATCTTTTTAAAAAGCCTTTTTTAAAGCTACTGACAAAATGTCAAAGACAGAGGCAATCACTGACAACTGAAAATACAGAGTAAAGTAGTAAAAACCATTCGAGGGACCCAAGTCCCTCCAGAGCAAAGGGTCATCTTCCCTTCCCCTTCTTCTCTTCCTCCCATTGCTGTTAAATTTCAGGAAAGTGTCCTGTTACCTATTCTTTCCTCATTTTAACATATAAATTTATTCTTTGTGCTAACTGAAACATAGTCACTCTAAGTCACCTATGACAGACCAGAGCAGAACCCAGTTCTAAGCCAGTAGCGAAAGAGTAAGTAGCCTTGTTTGAGCTGAGAACACCCCCCCCCTCCTCCATATGTGGTACTGAAGAGTCTCACTCTTTCTTGCTTTCTTTTTGCTTGTCATCTAGGGCATCTATCCCTCATGCCCAATTTTCCCAGGTTTTAATCTTTTTGGAGAATGCTTTTCACCTTGAATTTTAAAGTGAAGAAAACAGTTATCATCTTACAACCTAACATCTACACAACTTTGTCTGGTCAAATGGTTGATTTTTGTTACTTAGATGAAATTCAATTCTTGTTAGAATTAGAATGAATATTATATTGTCTAGACAATCCTTGAGGTGTGGGAAGTGGGTAACACATCTGAGGCCATGGAGCACAGCTAACCACAGAAAGTAGAACAAGAAACTTCCTACTGTGTCCATTCGTTCAGATCGCAGCTCTTTACTCCAAGGCCTCTCAGAAGTGGAGACGCTGAGAAAATCTGAAGGAATTATACCCTTTCTTGTATAAATTTGCACAAAAAGACACATGGCTAAAACCCGGAGCCCACACCTTGGCTGTGAAACAAATCCTTCCAGATTCTTCTCCAACTGTTTGTTTCCTTGTTTACCTTGTCAATTTTCCAAAATGAAAGCACATTTTCTTATCCCAACAAGCAATCTTACTGCTTTTATCCTTCCTGCAAGCCCCTGATAGCTTATCTGTCAAACAATGGAAGGGTTACAATGAGTCAGAGTGATGCTTGTCCCTTAAGCCCCTGAGTCATTCTGCAAGAGCACTTCTTAGGGAGCATTAGAGTCACAGAGGCCCAGATTGGAAGGGACTGGGGACATCATCCTGTCTGAACTTTCCCTGAAGCATAACTCAGTTTGATGACCACATACTCGGTCATGGAGCTGCTTCTTAGGCGTTGCTGCAGTGGCTCTCATTCCTTCAGTGCAGGTGGGTATTTAATCCCCAAAAGATCCCATGCTTCCTGGAAGTGGTGAGCAAACTTCTTTGAGCCACAGGGTGTGAATTAGAAAACCTTCTTTGCACATACTAGTAATGCAAGTTGGGGTACATCACCTAGTAACTCTGAACCTCAGCACCCTTCATTCCCAGGCAGAAATCACCAGGATACTAAACAAAATCATTCTTTCCAGTGACAGAAGCCCAGTAGGTAATACTAGAACCATCATTCTATACTCAATAATGTAGAATTACCCGCTCCCTGATCCTGCAAAACTATCGAAATTTCTCAATGATGGTGGCTGCTTCTGTGGTTACCCGGTAGTTCATTTCTTCTCTCTTGAGATTTTCCATCTCGCCAATAAGCTAGTGTCCTCTACTTCAGTGTTAGCTGGTTTCTCTGTACAATTCACATACATGTTCACTGCATTATGTGCCATTTATGTGAATTGTACAGAGTAAGATAGCTAAACTATTTGTCCATTCTTGCTTGACATTTCCTGGATCTAATGTCAAACTAATTCCTTCAGGTTTCCCGTTGAAAAATCCCGAATAGGAATTTCCAAAAGTGTTGGGGTTGTAAGAGTTCTGATTGTGTTAAAGGCATCAAAGCTCGGGCCTTAAGTCTATTGGCTGTGGATTTGGGGATATGGTTCAGTGGGTAAGGCCTGGTACTATTCTTGTAGAGGACCTGGGTATGGTTCCCAGTACCCTCACCAAGCAGTTTATGACTGGGGCGGGGAATCTAATGCTGTCTCCTGGCTTCTGCAGGTGCCTTTCTCTCTCTCTCCCTCTCTCCCTCCCTCCATTCCTCTCTCCCCCTTTCTCTTTTTCTCTCTCTCTTACACATATACACATCAATTAAAAAATACACTGTTCGGGCTTCCCCCTCCTTGGTTCTTCCATCCGGTGGCTGCTGCTAAGCCGAGGCACCTGTGGAAATGCAGAGCAAGCCCACACGCAGACAGTTAACCTCCACTGGAGCGGAGCAAGCCCACACGCAGACAGTTAACCTCCACTGGAGCGGAGCAAGCCCACACGCAGACAGTTAACCTCCACTGAGCACTGCTCTCCTAGGTGTTTCACCAGGGCTTGGGATTTCAGTTCCCTGATCTCACTGTGAATAAACTCTCACCTCCTTCAGCCTCAGAGCAAAGAAATAGCTCCACTGCGTTACATGCCATCTGCTCTGCCATTCTCCCTGGTCGATGTCAGCTGCTACACCAAAACCTATTATTTCTTGGAACCTATGATTACCAAATTCTATGTGGTCAGCACTCTTCTGTGGAACTTCAGATCCACGTAGCTAATGTCTAGCATATTCTGTGATTATTTTCAATCTAGTAGCATACCCTAAATTCAAATTTATTAAGTACTTGGAAAAAATATACATAAAAGTATATCTTATAAAAGAATATAGATATTGCATATTTAAGGCTCTGGGTCAAATCACACTGTAATGTTTTTGCCCCCTTCTTAAGAGACAATATCATTCCTGTGAATCACGTCAGTCATGTCCATGCACCACTAAGATAGCATCTAGGACAATATAATCTTTATTGTTTGGACTCTTAAAAATGATTTCATATCTGCTCAGAGAAGAAACATCACTGTTGATTGGTAAGAGCTGGCTACTGGCTAGGCATAATGCTAAGCAGACCTGTCAGCAAAGAGACAAGGGATGCTTCGTCTTCTTTGGAGTAGCATGGTCAGTAGTACATTCAGATCATATCTGTATTCACAATCTCTTCTTGCACCCTAATGGCAATGATCCATTACTTGCTAAGTGACAGTGTCTGAAAACGAATTCCATAGCTTCACATGAAGGTTTTTTCAAATTGAAACTTGCCTTTCCTTTTATTAAATTCACACTAGAAACAAATATCTGTGATCTACTTTTATCCTCAACATTCGACACAGCAATAATTTCCAGTGAAAATGAAGGAATTTTCCAACACTGATGATTTGAAATACAAGCATTTTTGTAAGCTTTTGTGTATAATTCATTATTATTCAAAAATGAGAATGCATCACAGATCATCAGAACTTAAAATGTTAAGATAAGGATGCATAACTGATTACTAGATGTTTAGAAAGGAATCTGAATATATACAAATTAAGACTATCAATTTCAGTAGGTGGTATATCTAGTAAATTTAATGCTGGGAAGTTGATTTTAGATACTTACCTTATACCTTCATAAAACAATACATAAAACAGTTCATAAAACATCTGCGTTGTGCTGTGGAGACTAGCACAACAGAGAGTATCACATAAACTAAAGGGAATCTCATTGCCAAAGCCTTGCTAGAGAAATATACGAGAAACCCAGACACTGTTTGTTATGCTTTAGGGTCTGTACACAATAAGAGAGACTTCCTCCATAATAATGAATGTACTATTATATAGAATAAAATTAAAGTATTTTTCCCAAATAATCATCAAATGACAATGTTCTCCTTGGCTAGCACTAATTCACTAAGGGGAAAGGAACAAAGATTGAAATTGTAGGGGCACGGAGAGTCATTCTGGGTAGAATCAGCCCACAGGAACATGAAGGAGAGCAGCCTTCCTTTAGACATGGTAACAGCATTCTTCACAGAGTGTGGTGCAGCCTCAGGACCATCTCTTTCATTGCTAGCTTTCAGGAGTAGCCTGCACCTTCAAGGAAAGATGCTCTTCTTGGCTGAGAGTAGGGTACCGGTTTCTCTGCACCCTCCCACCAAGGCAGTGACCAGGCAAGATCAAATGCTTCTATCCTGTGCAGTAAGGAGCATGTTTCTGGATGAATGAGCAAAGGTAAATCATTTCATAAAGTTTAGCTTGATTTTCTCATTAATTTGTCTTGAATTGTTGATACAGAAAAAGTCCCACTATATATTAGATAGCTTTATTTCCTCTTATGAACCTATTTTTTAAATTGCACATGCCAAGTATAACGTCTAATAAATGAACCATACCCAGTTTGCATATTTTCTGTTCCAGCCTTTGACACTTAGATCTAGAAACACAAGCTACTGATCTGAAGTGGGGATGACAAAATCATTTTTTTAGTTGGCTTGAAGAATTAATGTTAGGAAAGAAAATTCCTTAAGGCTCCATAAGTATGGAGTGACTGATAAGGGTAGGTGTTTCTTCCTTTAGAATCCTCCAGAAAATTGGAGGCATACACGCATTATACTTACAGTCGTGTCTGAATGATTTAAGCCTGAAACTAGCTAGAGCTTTGTATCATGAGAATTCTTTTGAATGCAGACATTTTTGACACCTCAAAGGTTAGCACCTTTGACCCACACGTTATACTTCTTAGATAAAGGAAAGAATTCTTAATTTGGGAAATCAGCTTTTGTTTTCCTTTTCCACAAAAGATTGGTTTTGACTTGCTCTACTCAGAAATTATGGCATACAAGAAGCCCCTATGTTGGCATTATAGGCCTTTTGAGTGTCTAAGACCTAGGGGCCTGTGCTAAGAGATCCAAAGGCTCATGGCTCTAAGTCCTGAAAGCTGGACTCGAGGCCCTAGGTACTCAGATTGGAGGGTTTAAGGAATACTGCCCTAGAACTTGGGAGCTAGTGTGAGCCTTGGCTTCCAGCAACAGAGCTCTTAGCTTAGTTTGGCCCATTTTTGTGTGTTTTAAAAATAAGAATAGATAAGAAATACTAATCTAGCCTTTCCTCTTAAAACAGAGATCCAAGACTCAAAATCAGATCAGATGGCTAGGTAAACCATAAATCATTTTGTGGTCTATACATAAATTTCTAAAATACCTCACTGAAATTACAGGAGCCCAATTTTCTCTAATTCTTTGCATTCAAGGAATAAAGTTGACCATTGTCCAGCCATGTGCATCCCTGATAAGTCATGGTTTCACAGACATGACAGTTTAGAAAGAACCACAGACACAAGTCCTTTCAGCTTCCATCACAAATTACCTTCCATTTGTGTTTTTGTTTGCTATGTTCTCTAATAGCATTTTCTGGAACAATAGCTAGAATGATAACATAAAAGCGTTCAAAGTAGCCTTGAGCTTCGACAGGCAATGGGAAATGTAAATCAGCCCTATGACCCATGGAACTCTTGGTGAAACTGCCACTACTCTACCAGGGCGACTTTTAAAGTACTTTCCAATTGTGGGCAAAAAAGTGAATAAGTGCAATATTCTAGTCCTGTGTGATAGAAATCACTGTTATTTGTAAGTCTTTTGTAATAAAGTTTTGATTGTTACAACTTTCTAAAAACTGTTCTGGCTTAGCCTGGGAAGTCTTTGGTTTTCTTTTTCTTTTTTATAGAAACAGGATGTGTCATGGCATAGTGTGGCCTGAATCTCACTATGAGCCTAGCCTAGCCTACATTTTACAGTACCCCCATTGTCCACTTCCCAAGTGCTGGTGTCCCTGGTGTGTGCCAATGTGTCCAGATTGCTGTGTAGTTCTCATTGTGACTTTTCCCATGTACCAATTAGAAGTTGTTTCTGTCTGGCTTGTACTCTTGAGTAAGACTGGTTAGGGATGGTCAGACTGTTGAACAATCAATCTCTAGTTTTTCATTTTGCAGAACTGGAAAGCTGTCAGCCATTAAATAGCTCCTCTCCAAGCACTGAGAAAACACTATTCCACTCACTAGTTGAATAACACAGGCTTTTGATTAGTTTTTCTTACTCCTTTGATGTCTGACAGCTTATTTCACACGACTGCCTCAAGGCTCATCATCTATCACATGTGTTTGAAACACACTTTCTATCTATCTAGCCATTTACCCATGGACATTGTGGTTGCTTCCACAGCAATGTCTATTATGGATATCCTGGTCTTTATTTTCCTGGGTTATCTTTGGATGGTGACGAACTCTGCTGCAAATGGCTGTGTACAAATACATGTCTTCTAATAGAACATGCATGTCATCACTGAGGGTCAATCATGTCTCTCTTGACTCTTCAGGAAAATGATATGCTTCTAAATAAAAATAAAGTGATATTCTGAACATTAATAAAAGATGGAGTTAATGAGAATGGGAGCGATTAAGACAATTTAGCACAACCCTGTTCTTATTATAGTCCACAGCTGTGCTTCACTTCTTTCTGTCAGACTGAGCCTTGTTCTGTATCTGTGAGACCCCAAGGCTTTAATCTGTATTTTTATGCTTGTATGCAATGCTTGTATGCAATGCTGTGTGGTTACACCTGCCCACCTGCCCCCTCCACCTTCACCCCATCTCCACCCACCCCCTTCTTCTTTTCAGTTAGTCCCCTCTGACCCTCATGTGTCTCTTACCCTTTCTTTTGCTTTTGCTGTTAGGCTTCGTGCAGGAAGCCATGGTTTCTGTGTGTTCATGATGCAATGGCATCCTATATCCAGGGGCAGTCCTGCCACATTCCACGTGATGTGAGCAGCCATGATTACAATAGACTTTTTAGACAACTAAATTAACTGTGGGACTGAACTAGAGAATTTGGAATGTGGGTATCTTCAGTCCTCTATATTACTGATGACAATAATACATTTTTACTCCATTCAAACACATTAAAAATACTGTTAGAGCCCTAATTACCACACATTTTCTATGCAATGTATTCAAATTTTGTTCCTGGTGGTTTTTTAAAGCAAAATTGGCTAATTAAAACAAGGTGATCAGGATGGACCAGCAAGTCATCCACATGCCAGAACAACTTTCTGTGCTCCGAGTCATAGTAAGAATTTGTGATCAAATTTCCCTTTTCATTGAGATGAGTTATAAAACTGACACACAAATGCACCATGATTCTTTTGCATAAATCCAATTTAGCTATTTCCTTGCAAGAACTTCTGTCATATTAAATGAGAACTAGCTGAAGCAATTGAAAACTCTGAAGATGGAATGGAGCCCTATCATTACAAGAAAGCGAAGGCCAAGTCAATATCCCCTTTGTTTTATTGAATCTGGAACCAGGAAGAGCTATTTCTGTCCCTGAGTTTATCTGTGGATTGGGTTGGTAAGCAATGTCTTTGGAGGCTAGTCCTTGAATAGAAATGAACTGTTGACCAAGATTGAGGCAGACTCTGGAGGCTGCTCAACCCTTATCAGAGCACAGTGGAGGTGCTGGCCCTGTACTGGCCAGGGAGCCAGCGGAAAGGTCACTTTACTGAGAGACCAAAAGCAAACCCTGACTTCTGCAGCTCTTGGGCCTCAGGAGGACCCTGGGGAAGGAGCCCTGGCATGAACAAGCTCCTGCTTAATACCTAGAGTGTTTGATTTCTGGCAAAGTTAAGCCTGCTTCTCGTCAAACTCAGGTCTATAGATGTACGTACGCCTCTTAGTTCTATTCCCGGCAGTGAGGCTGGTGGCCCCATCAGGCCTTGACTCTGTAGGAAAACTGGGTCTCCATTTTGTCCTGAAAGAACTTGCAACCTAAAGGCAGGAACAAAGAAGGCTGCAAGGAGGTTGTATCAGTCCTTTACTTGTGTATGCACAAGTCTGTGTGGGCACTTAGGATGCTCTGGTCTCTAGCTCACAGTGGGTTCAAGACCCTGGTTTGCAGTTCTGTCTGATGAAAGGACACTGCACATTCACTGTTATTCTGTAGGGACAACTCAGTGGCAAGGGATACCACTTCCTAGCAGTGGGGAAAAATCAATGTATATTGGTTTGTAATAATTTGCTTTTAAAGTAGTATTTTACACTTACAATATAGACTTTACAGATGAGCCATTTACACATGCATAGTGATCGTAGACAATAATTTCCTAGTTTATTCAAGCTAGTGTACAAGGAGTTGGTCTCCTCTCTGGATATGATTCATTGAGAAACAACTCCTCTTATTTAGTCCTGATGCTGGTACTACATTGAACATAAGGGAACGCAAAATGCACATGATACGTTTTCTTTGTTTCATTGCAGCCTTTGTTTCGATAGTCATTGCTTCCAGGTGAGCTTGAGTTTACCTTTTTACCCACATAGTTGAATGATAACTGTGTTTTGCTTATAAATTAGTTAAATTATAATTAAGTTTCAAACTTTTTTCCTAGCTGTCAACAGATTAACAGTTTTTTCCAACTTGTTAAACAATATTCAACTGTGGAAACACATTCTTACTTTTATTTCATCTTAAAAACCAAAATAGGTAATATTTAAAAATAAGATTAGTAAATCTGGTTAAGGTGATGCATACCTGAATCTCAACATTGAGGAGGCTGAGGAAGGAGAATTGTGAGTTCAAGTTCATCCTGGAATACATAGTGAGATTCCATTTAAAAATATATGTGTGTGTGTATGTATGTGTGTGTGAGACTGTGTGTGTTGGTGTGCATGTGATTATTATAGCAGTGTCTGCATGGAGCCAATCATTTGTCTTGCAGATTAGTTTTCATTATACCCTCATTTTTCAGGTATGTTCTCAGGCCAGCACACCTCTAAAACCCGAGATCTGAAAATGGGAATGCTCACCATTTTATTCCAGTTACCTCAAGCCTTATCCTTACTACCTAAGCAGAATTTCAGATTGACTCATGGTGGTAAGTCTCACCCTGACACACACACACACACACACACACGCACACGCACACGCACACACACACGCACACACACACGCACACGCACACACATGCACACACGCACACGCACACACACGCACACGCACACACACGCACACGCGCGCACACACACGCACACACACACGCACACACACGCGCACACACGCACACGCACACACACACACGCTGTCTCCTCTTGTTATTCTTTCTCTCCCTTGTTCTCTTTGCTTTCTCTTTACATGTTTGTTACTACTAATCTCTATTCCATCATCAATATCTGTCCAACTGTATAAAGGCACAATTAGAATTTCTTAATATGTATAAATACAACAGCAGGGGAGATATCTTTGAAGGGAAAAAGCAAGAACATGACAATTATTTCATTAGTGGTCAATTATAAACTTATAAGGAGGAGTAGCTCCTAGTTCAGAGTCTGTAACTCTTAGTGGACAGTTAGATACAGCATAAATAGTTAAATACATCCCTAGTGTCATGGGCTGAACGGGGAGAGAAGCCTAACAGACAAAAAGAAATCTGAGAGATCTATACTCATATCCTGACAATGAAACAAATGAGGTTGACTTTTAGGTAGGCATATCTTAGAACAAGGAACTCAAATGAATGAACCCATAACCTTGCAGAGGGGAGAAAAGAGAATGCAAAAGAAACGTTATGAAACCAGGGCAAGTATCCAAGGAAGAGAAGCAGAAAAAGCATAATCGTGTGGGGGGAAATGAGAGAAACTAACTTATGAAAAGAGATGTTCTTGTTGTGGATTTACAATTACACAGGAGAAAGAGAGGCACCAAGGAAATGGTCTCCTAATAATCGGGAAGAGAAACTGGCAGCAGAGGACTGTGCAAAGGCAGGTGCCTGTAATGTGTTCTTCCCTCTTTCTGCTTTTGAAAACAACTGCCACTGCTATTGGTGAGCCAGACAGACTGTTTGAGTGGGCTTCACCAAATACGTAATAGGCAAATAAGGAAATGGGTATAATTTCTTCTAATATGAGATGCAGTGGAATGTGCAGGTCCAAGGTTCTTAGTAATTCATGGATATGATTATACAATTCTTAGGCTCCATCTTTTATCTGTTCTGCAAGGCAGAAATTTTGTTTCCCTGTTCAGAATAGTGCGTGTTGGTATTAACATTGATGTGGCATGTAATAGCGTTTGTAGTAATCTACTGTATATTAATGTAAAAAACTAATAGCAGAAAAATCAGAACCTTGTTAACTAGAATGGATCAAGTCACTTTAATTATTATAGAAATATGGAAAAGCTAAAAGCTTTTAAACATGCCACCCCCAAAATAATATACATATACATATGTATATAGTCAAAGTCAAGGTGTCTATAAACATTTGAGGAATAAGTTTACCACACTAATAACTAGGTACTAAGGAAGTTAATGCCCTTCACCAAAGCATGTCTTCTGAAACTGACAAATGCAACAAACCAATAGACATCAAGGAGCCGCTGCTCTCATACAGTGCGTGCGCTGATTCACAGATGGAGAAGGAATGTGCCAGGCCTCATACAAAATGCAACCCAGAGGAAGTGAACATTACTTGTGTGCTATTTATTTTCTCTTTTCCTTTGCTTCATCCTCTTTTTCTGAAGCCTCTATTTACCAGACACGAGATTTCCATTCATTTTCTACAACCAATGTTTTAACCTGTGATTCATGTCCAGTGTTTTAGGTTATTTGCTTGACAGACCTTTTATTAGATTTTACTTATTTATTGAGTCTGTTTTCTGTGGTGCTGGCTAGAAGCAGGATCTTGCACACTGTTCTACCCCGAGCTCTACAGAGTTTTACTCTGACTTGGGCCGTTTGCGAAGTCTAGAGGCCTGCTCCTTTTCTCTGCATATGATTTCTGCACTGTACCTGCACTATTTTCTTAAATATCTCTGAGATTTTTGTCTTTTGCACTCTGGCATCCCCTTTTCTCTATATTCATTAAAACCAACTTTTGATCTCTCTTTCATCAGGTTTTCCTCAAATGTTGGGGAATCCTTGCCTGTCCTAACCCATTTCAGTGTTTACAGTGGCACCTTCCACCCCCAACTTAGGTCTGCTTGATAAATAATCAAGAAAATGGAGGAAAAGCAAAGATGGAGTAAGTAGGAAGCCTGGTTGGAATCTCATCTTTCTTCTTTCTGTATAGTATAGTGTTTTCATTGTATTAGCTTTTAAAATAAGCAGATGAAGAATGGATTTCACATGGCATGCACTCTTAGTTTTGGGTGAGCCTTCTCCCACTTTCCTGACTTTTCCTCCTGGTCCTACCTCTAGCTTCACTTTTCTCTCAATCAGCTTTGGCCTTCATGGCACAAATCCTCCTTCTCCCCACCTGACTCCTGTCAACATCTCTTTCACATCTCTCATGAGTTCTTTTCTAGTTTCATCTCTCTCTCTCTCTCTCTCTCTCTCTCTCTCTCTCTCTCTCTCTCTCTCTCTCTCTTTCTGTCTCTCTCTGTCTCTCTCTCATTCATTCATTCTCTCTCTCACACACACACACCACAGAAATACACATGGCAGATACATACACAGACATACAGACACAGATATGCACACACATTCTTAAAATGTAGAATGCATACTTGATAGAAAACATGTATATTTATCTTTCTCAGCTTGGCTTACTTAACTAAAGATAATAATCTCCTGTTTAGTACGCTTTCCTGAACATTTTGTCATTTCATTTTTCTTTGCAGCTGAACAAAACTCCATTGTTTTATATTGCCACCGGCTGTTTCTTCATTCCAAATTTTCTGTAAGACTTTTGTCATGAGGGTATAGGGGACTATGTCCGATGCGTCTTCTGTGTCTGCTGAGATGACCATGTTGTTTCTGTCCTTAGTTCTACTTATAGTATATTACATTTGCCATTAAGCATATGTTGAACTAAGCATACATCCCTAGGATCAAATAACACTCAAGCATTTTTTTTTAGATTAGGTGTAACCTTCCTCAAATGTCAATAAATTCATGTTCATTTATACAACTGAAGAAATGTCCAAGCAAATTCCTTAATGTTTTGATGCTTCATGTTTTCTTGGGTACTACCATGGCTGCAAGGACTATTTAATTCTGGTAAATTATTCTTCTGTAATGTAGTGGACACTCGATTCAAATTCTGCTGTGACTTGGGGATGATGATTGTATCAATTCTTGCTGCTTCAAAGATAAGCTACCACAGACTGGGGAGATTAGAGCAACAGATGCTTATTATTATACCTCTCTGGTGATCAGAAGTCTGAGCATTAGTGTCATGTGGCTAATACCAAGGCACCAGTAGGGCTGTAACCCTCCTAGAGGATCTTGGGAAGAGTATTCTCCTTGCTTTCTTCAGCTCCTGTATTGAAATAGACTTCAGTCTACGTCACACATTCATGCTATACCAGTCTCTGTCATATTGTCATAGTTCCTTACTGCCTTCCTCATCTGTCCTTCATGGACCCGTGTTACTATACCAGACTACTTAAATAGCCTGGGATGATCCCCCCCTACTGATCTGAGTTGGTCACATGCCACATCAAAGCAACATATTCATTCACAGGTTCTAGGCATTAAGGCATTGGCCATTTCCAGAAATTGTTGTTCTGAATAACACAATGGCATGGCAAATTTAATCTTTGGCTTATAAAATGCTAATATATCTATTAATACTTCAATATGCCACCATATAGTAAAATTGAATTCACTTTTAAAATATTTTAGTCACGTCTGCATCACCTCTTTAGTCAAAACTCATACTTGGTTTCCACTTCTCACTATTCTGGACACATGATCTCTTGTGCTGCATGGTGATGGATATT
This sequence comes from Mesocricetus auratus, assembly GCF_017639785.1. Classification (NCBI taxonomy): domain Eukaryota; kingdom Metazoa; phylum Chordata; class Mammalia; order Rodentia; family Cricetidae; genus Mesocricetus; species Mesocricetus auratus. The sequence continues at coordinate 39,089,494 of NW_024429199.1, read as the reverse complement.
CCTCATTACCACTCACTGTCCCTTCTGCTCAGAACCCTCTTTCTATGTGTACATGGAGCATCATAGCTATGCAGGTACTGACCAGGTAGGGAATACATTGTAAAGGTTCACATAAGTAAGACAGAATTAAAACTCTTTAGCTTTACTTCCAAATTAAGTCCCATCTGATCTTTAAAAGGTCCTTGTATCCTGATAACATGTGTTAGTTTTCTGTTTCCATTCTGAGGTTCCATTAACATAGCCAAATTGTGGGATCAGGTAGAGTAAGTACAACTCATTTTCACTCACGTGAACTATTTTATAATCACTGAGAATCCTGGACGAGGCCCTCCATTGTAAATGTAACTGATAATGAACCAAGAAAATTTCCCCCTGTGTTTTTATTAAACACTATTTCATTGATGGTTAGATTTTGAGTCTCACCTTCTTTGTATCATTTAAGGCTTTAGGGTGAGAAGCTAAGAGTTTAAAAGCCATCACACTTATTCATCTGTTCTTTCACTATTTTATGTGACTAGACTCCCACGTTTATAGTTGGGTGCATGCCCCCCTAAGGGAAACAGCCACATTTTCCAGCCTTCCCTGCAAATGACTGTTTAAGACTAAGAGCCATGTGGAAGGAATGTTAGTATAGAAAACAGGCCTCAAGGGAACCCTCATGCTTGGAACAGAGATCCAATGCTTTCCCATTTATTTTATCTCTGACCTTATGCAAAACAGAAATCCCTCTCTTATTTAAATAGCAATTAATTTAGGATTCACAAATGTAATGCCACTTCAAGCATCACAGAAAAACAAACAACCAAACAAACAAACAGCTCCAAACCTGCAGGTATAGAGATAAGGATAGGTACCATTGTATCCTTCAAAGAATCAGAACAAGAAAACACATTTGCAATGATAACCAAAGATCTTTATTCCTGTCTTTAGTTTCATACAATCACATTGGAAAAATAGTTGTGTCTACAAATGTACTTTCAGCAAAGGAAGCCAACAAGACAAAATAGTATTGTGAGTGACTATGGACAGAGTATTTATCACTGGAAATCAAGTATTCCATTCAGCTTCTAATTTATACATCCACAAGACAAGCAGAAAGGAGAACTTCCATATCTGAAGCTGGGCTTTTCTTAACTGAAGCAGATCCGAAGAAGCTTTTAGGGACTGCAAATCCTGGTCGGAGGGCCTAATCCATGAGAAATAGAGTCCCTATCACTGTAGAAATACAATTGTGAAATTCCTTTTTATAGGTGTCTTTCCTTAAATACTCCTTTTTGTTATTCCCCTTAGATATTTTGCTTTATTTCACACAGCAGCCTCTCTGCTTAACATTCAGACGTAGTCACACTGATTATCTGTTCTGTGCTTTTGAATAGTTAAGGACATGCTATAAATAAACACATCAATTTTCCTCTATTGCTACCCTTGTGGAAAGCTTCAAATAATTGCAATTAATCTAGAGTCCGCTTATCATTAAATATATTTTTCTTAGAAAGAATATATAGCATATGAAATTACAAGCCTTTTATGAGCTAAGGACGAATTTTAGAGTGCTCAAATAATATTTACAATGTAAACATCACAGTTGTTACATAAAGGAAACCACAATATTCACAACACACTTTATTTGGTTTTTCTATGGAAGCTGTTTTCTTGAATGAGATATGTAGAACTTATAATGTAACCACTCGGCTGTTCTCCTTCAAGGATTCTGAAAAGAAGAGGAATTAGAGCTTTAAACAGAAACGATTTAAAAAACATGTACCATGTTGGTTCCATTCACTCATTTTGTAAACTTTCGTGTCTCCTTCTGCCCCTCGTCAACAGTCTCTGCTGACACTGTGCCTGACAGAGTCAAGAAAGAACTTTCCAGAACACTGACAGTCACAAAGGAACTGGAGGGTGAAGATGCTCTCTACTTAGTCATTAATAGTGAAGTATTTGTAATTTTCACAGGTCAGCTGCCGGCGGGAGGACCTGCAGCACTTGATCAAAGCCGCCTCCCATAATAATGATGGGCTCCCATAAATGACCTATAACGGGATCTGCCTTTATATCTTGGTGTCTGCCACTTTCTTTATGTGACAGAAAAATATTCACCATATAAAACAATATTATTTCTTTTGGTGTTGGGCCTGGAATCCAAGGCTTTTGGGCAGGCAAGGCAAGTGCTCTACCACTGAGTGTGAGTCAGGATCCTGTGTGTTTCCACCTCGGCACATGCGGGAGAAAGGCGACTAGACAATTAGTACCTTGCAAACCAAATGTCCCCGTCATGATGAGAGCGGCGCATGTGCACCTCAAGGTGTTCACTGGGGTGGGATCTTCCTCAAGTAGAGGTGTTATCTCTTGGTAGAAGGACTTTTAGCCCTAGGATGTTTTTGCCTACTGGCTCCTTCCTGCATCTATTCCTCAAGGTAGCTGTGAGGATACCATAAGAATCCGTAGGCGCACTCACCTCTGATCTTCAGTTCTGCTCAGAGGAGCCTAGTCATCAGATTTCTAGCTCTTCAGGGAAGTCTGGAGAGTCTCCCTCACTGCTACAGAACAGAAGGAAAATGAATGTGTTAAAATTCTCCTCGGAGGAAGGTTCCAAAGAAACAATTATAACCCCATGCCTGTGTAATTATCTAGGCTCTGCAAGGCACACTGGGGATAAACACTGATCTCTGCAGCTAGTGATTGCCTGTGAATTGTTCCAAGACCTTAGTGTCTCAAGTCAGCCTTATGGAATTATTATTAATTGGGCAAAGAAGATACTCTTGTATAATTTCACCTGAACAGAATTATGCTTAACTCACCATGTGCACAAAAAGAACTGGAATGAGAAGAGAGAGCACTCTACTCCTTACCACTGAGTCCAATATTTATACACTGTAGAGACACATGCTTTCAGAACTGGAACACACAGATACATCATGATAAACTGATAAAGCGGGGTTGTTGGATACAAATATGATAGGGTACTCCTGCTTGCCAAAATTGTTAATTGCACTTTCCATGTTTTAAAAGTGACCACTTGGTTAAACTGCCCCCGACGACAAAATAGCCATCATTTTCAACCCCGCTGGTGTGTAAATTCAAATAGAGTTTCCAGTTTAGTATTCCTAGGGAGACTGCTTCCTAATGGCTGTGGGCTAACATTCATGTGTCCATGTTTTAAAGGTTTGCCAGGGAAGTCTGACATCAGTCCGAGTTGAGAATGAGCGAGCCGTTCACACAAAGCTGAGAGTGTGATGGAGAAAGTGAGATGTCTCCATGTAGAGCTTGAAGTTTGAAGGCCATTTTCATATTTTCACTTCATCGGGTTATCTTTTCCCTTACCTCCTCTTCCCATTCAGAATGGAATTCAAGTATTTCTTTACAGCCATTTGCTTTCGAAGGCGGGTGTAGTTATCCGTGAAGACTGCATCCGAGTGTCGTTTGATTGGCACTGGGTCTTCTGAGATGTTACTGCTAAAAAAAGTGAGAAAATATGAAAGTAAAGATGTCAATAGAAAGTGGGAGATGCATCAATGCTCTGGATATTTTTCTACTGCATTTAGCTCAGTTTGACTCATTTGTAAATATGCTACTTAAGAAAAATATATTTAGAGTCAATAAGTACCAAAAACTTTATATCACTGGGGGTTGGGGAGGCTGTTTTATTTAATAACATACATTATTTTCTCCATATAAATTGAACAATTTCAACGAGTTTCAGCCTTGGGCAAGGAAAATAACATCCAAGGGGAAAAAACCCAGAATTTGGAGATGGAGCATTTATTAAAAAGAAAATAAGTACTCTTTACCTGATTCGTTTTCCAATGAGTGACTCAAGGTATTTTTTGGCAGAAATCTGACCCAGAAGTCTACTGTAGTCGCTGGTGAAAACTCCATCAGCGTGCCTGGGATTTCTAAAGCAGGGAAGCGAACACAGTGATTGCTTGGTAAAGTCTCCTGCAGAGTTATCAAGGAAATCTGAAAGCTACTTACAGAACTGCTCACTAAAACTTAAGTCAAAAATGAAGTCTAGCACTATAGCAAAGGGAAACCTAGTCACTTGGAGTAAAGTATAAACTGTAAGCTTCTAACCTACCTTGAAAAAATGAGCTATTTTAGACATGTGCTTCATTTTTATTCCCTGACAGGATGTTTAAATGAATTTTCCTAATAAATATTGTCTTAAAATTCATTTATAGTTTCTATATTTTATGGAGTTTTTAAATAAAAATACATGCGATGAAAAAAAAGCATTAATTTGGTCAAAATCACCAGTGTTCTGTGTTTTAATTATTCTTTGCTACCAAAAATAATGGGGGAGCAAATCTCTTGCAATAGAGCAGATCTTGGGTCTACCAGTGAACCTTGTAAGCACCCGAGGAACCTCTTTTTTACTTTGTCTTCAGCATGACATCATTTGGTCTGTTCTGAAACACTACTCTAGACAGGAAGTTTCTTGAGTGAACAGCACTGTTATATATCTTGACCCTTTTATCTGTTCCCTCATGGAATCCTAACTACTACAGTTTGACCTGGCATTTGTCTAATCTGAGCTATTGAATGATGCCTGAAGACTGTAAGGTAACTTATGTCAATCAGGCTGAGCAGAGTCATGGAAAGCTGTCCCTTGGTAAGATAAAACTATAGACTAATCTTTTCACATGAGTTTCCTAAAGAGGTAAATACAAGTTGACTTACCTGGATACATCGTAATAGGGTGTGTCATTTTCTGCTAGGGCGTTCTGCCAGATGTCAGTGTCTGCTTTTAATGAGACTTGGTCAGGGTCACTTGCTCCTTCATACTGCACCCTGTCATCCAACCTGTTAAGGTAAAACACACCAGAAATGCAATGCTGTCCTTTCTTAGAAAGTGGTGTTTAAGATGGGCGTTGGTGGTGCATGCCTTTAATCCCAGCACTCGGGAGGCAGAGGCAGGTGGATCTCTGTAAGTTCAAGGCCAGCCTGGTCTACAGAGTGAGTTCCAGGACAGCCTCCCTGTCTCGAAAAGAAAAAAAGAAAAGAAAGAAAAAAGAAAGTGGTGTTTATGGTCCTGCAACTATTTGAGATAGGAGAAAAAATATTGGGGCATATCCATTTGCAAGAAAAGAATAGGATAACTTGACTCCATAGCTTCCATGTGTAATGAAGATGTAAATAGCATTTTTGTGTGAGCTCACAAAAATGATGTCATTCAACTCCGATAAGCTTTTTAAACCAAACATAATTTCTACTTAATTCAATTCTAGTGAAGCTGTAAGCAAAGCACATTGCATCAGTGTATCTATGTCCATTTGTTGAAGTAGCATTAACAGGTAGAAAGTTTTATATAAGATATAAACATACAAAAAGTGAGTATTCAACATGAAAACTGATACTTATTCATATAAGTGGTGATAGTGAGTACCAATTGCTCAAATTCAGGACCAGTACAGTCTGCTTTCCTCTCTCTGGTTCTCTGACGTGTACCACAAAGCTTTACGTCAGCAAGATATATTCCTCCTTCTTATTGATCACAGCTAAAGATCTCCACACTTGTGAGATATAGCAAATTTAATGAGCCTCTCTAGTTCCTCATATAAAACATGTTGGCACATTCTGATTAGAAGTGTGTTATGCTGTGCTACAAAATAAGAATTACCTTTATGACATATAGACTATAACCTACTTATGAATGCATCTGTATTTTCGATACCAGTACTGCATTAAAAGAAGTTTGTGTGTGTGGGGGGGGAGAGTTCAACATTAGGGTAGATTTCAGCTCTTGGGCACTTTTGTATCTCCAGGCGGTGATGAAGCAGATAGTAAAAACCAATCATTCATAGCCTGGAGTTGAGCAGTCAGTGTGAATTTCAGCATTCCTGATACTGTTCGTCTGCTGAGATCTGGGCACTGGGACTCTCTAGCTTCCAAAGCATGATGGGGGGGGGGGGAGTAGGGAGCATGTTTTTCAATTTCTCAGAGAGCATTAACAGCTGAGAGTCATTCATTACACTGAGCATGAGAAAGAGCAAATAACCAAATGGTGATTTGCCTTTAGATAACAGTGATTCTGTAGATTAGAAAGGTCAAGTATGAATTGACTATTAACGTAAATTATTTTGCTCAAAGTTCAATTGAGTTGTGTGCTTTATGAATGTGAAGCATGACTTTCAACATATCAAACAGTAAAACTAAGAATTTTTGGTTCAAATAGAATACTATGAGGACTGTAGCTTAGTACATATACCTCCTCATGATCTCTAACATTGGCAAGGTGATTTTTCCTAAACCTATTTCTGCCCAACAAAATTTCACATGTGCATATCTCATTAATGAACCATTAATCTTATAATCATTTTTGTTAAATGTAAATTTAAGTGAACCTGGAAAGTAAACAGCTATTTTTCTACCAGAAACAGAACTGGCCAGAGCTGAAAAGAGCATAAGAATTTGTTTGTTTTCTAACACTAGTTTGGAAATGGGATCTATCTGTTGGGTAAAACTGATGCTGTCTTCCATGTACTGATGGTGAATTCTGGAGCACAGAACAGGCCTTTAGAGTTTGGTTGGGAATGAATCTGTGTGACACTGTAGTCAAAGTATTGAAGTAAATAATATGTAATTTAAAAAGCATCACTCTGCAAAATGACATATGGGAAATCTTATTTAGATACAGAGGGAATGTCTGCCTCTCGGAATCGAGAGTGCACTTTCCCAGAATGAGACTTACCTCACAGCAGAAGGTGGTCCAAAGAGAGGCCAGGCCAGTGACTGAGAGAACAGCACACTGAAGAGCATCAGGAATGCCAAGAACTGTGACTTGCTTCTGGCTTCCATCTGGGTGCCTCTGGAAAGAGAAGGGATGCTGGCTTTCCCAGCCACACTTGGCAACATTCTGAGGGTCTATCAATACTTCTAAGGGCTCTTGCAGAGTTGAGAAAAAGTCATTTCATCTTCAGAAAAGTATCAAGCTTATTGCTGTAAGATTGCTTTTAAAAATAAAGATTCCCCTTGGGTTAAGACATTTGAATACAAACTACGTTCCCTTTTGTCTTTCCCTCAGCAGACCCTCAGTCAATGTTAGCAGACACAGTGTTTTGATAACACAGTTTTAATATACAACCTGGTGTCTTTTCTGGTGAAGGAAGCAGCTTCAAGGAATTTTTAAAGTTTTTTCCCCCTTTAAACTTTAATGTCTGATTACTCTAAAACTCGAGTGCTACCTATGCAATGATTTCTAGTAAGTTACATTGGCAAGTTTGCATGTTCATATGTGCATATATGGCTATAAAGTATAGATCTGCATCATTAAGGCAAAAATCTTGTAATACAAATAATAGTTAAATTCTTATTTTCCCTGCATTCATTATAAATATCATAGAGAGCTTACTTCTTTGAGGCAAAGTTCAAGAAAATGAACTCAAGGATGAAAGTTAATGCTCTCAGAGTCACTTGGCATTGGTACAAGTTTCTCCAGAAAATCAGTGTGTGTGTGTGTGTGTGTGTGTGTGTAGCCTATGATTCTTGCATTTCATACATTCACACATATTTCTAAACACTTTCTAACTAACATGCAGGTGGTTAAGGGTTCTGTCTCTTGATAACTACAAAATTCACAGCTTTTAAAATGTAAATGATGAAGAAAGTTCCTTCTAGGTCTAATCAACACGAGAAACAGAAAGAAGAACACTTTTTAAGCATAAGTTGAAAACCTCAAAAACAAATGCAACAATTGAACTCCACACACAAGCAAACTCATCTTCCTTCACTTTTAAAGAGGCAATATTTAACAAAGGGTTAAGTAGGACTATAAGAATCTGCTAAACAGATGGGTTTATATGAAAGAAATTGAGGCATTTCTACCTTTTTCGAGTGGCTTTTCATTATTATTTTATTTTGCTATTGCAAAAGATGAACACTGTGAAATTCTTTTTAAGAGAGAAGATTTTTTAAAAAGCCCTCATATAAAAGTCCCAAAGGCAGAGAGGAAAAGAAGAAATGGAAGATTTTACTCACCCTTGGCTGTTTCCTTCAGGCAGGACTATCTTTGGGGAGAGTGGGAGCTGTCTAGGGTCCTGAAGCCCTGGCAGGGAGAAGGCTCCACCGGTCTGTCCCTGGAATGGAAGGCTGTTGACAGCTAGGGCTCTGCACTCCAACCTGACCAGCATTCCAAAGTCCCTCATTTTATAGGGCTTGTGCTTAGGGCTGAGCAATCAGAAGGCTGCCCGAAAGACGTCACAGTGGTGATCCCATGGGATGAACAGGTCTTGAAGTTCTTATTAAATTGTCATCGTTCCTGATTTATATACATTTATAGCAAACAAGTTCAAGATAGAGGAAATGCACTTAAAAAAAACAAAATAAAGTGCTGAGCTGAATGTGCAATGCTTTAATCTTTACTCAGTTGTCACGAATTAGAGGATGATTATAAAGTCATAGCCCAGGGCCTCTGGGGATCCTTAGAAAATAAGGACTTCTTGTAAAATACAAATGCAGAAAACATTTGTTTGCTATGCTTACAGTATAATTCTTCCTTTTTCACAAAGTATCATTTCCCTTAATGTCTTTTCATCTTTATGAACATTAGAATTAATGTTTTCTTGGAACATATTTTAATTTTAAAAGCAACCACAAATTATTTTGCATCTTCCTGTTACTACATTTCCTTTATGTTGAAGCTAGTCCTCAGAGAAAGTTCCATTACATTGTCAAGATGGTATAGTTTGCACACCATTGTCTAAGCAAAGGCATTATTACTCTCCCATGACTTGTATAAAATACTGTAATTTCCACTGCTTTCTTTCAGATCTTATATGTTCCGAGGATAAATAGTGATCAGACTGTACACTCTGAATTTTTCTTTCTCTTCAAAGGTATCCTCCTCATTTTTGCATAATGTTGAATCCCTTTGTTTCCCACACTGTCCTCAGAAATCACTCCACTTCAGGATTTAACATCCCTGACCTGGTCACTTTACATAAAGATAATTTCAAAAGATCTGATGGTTTGAAAACTTTGTAAAGTACTGTGATGACTGCTTAATTTCTTTCTTGATTTTGCACCCAAAGTAGCTTGACATACATTTGAGACATAAAGTCAAAATGCAGCTATCCTAAGAGTGTCACAGAAAACAAAGACAATGTTCTTTCTGTTAAAAGTCCTGGTGTGTGCATTCTATTACATTCCTTCTGTACTATCCTTGGGGAAATATGGCTCTCCATCTTTTTTACTTTCTTCTTCTCTAAGGTTTTAGTATCTCCTTGCAGCACTCAAAGCTGACTGATGCAGTGAGAGTTGTCTAGCTAAGCTTAATCATATTTTCTAATCCAGTTACAAGAAAAATTAAATGAATTAAATTTCAAAATGTCTGGAATTTTGTTTTCCAGTTGACAGCTCTGACTTAAGCCAGAGTTCCTGTGGCTTAATTCCAGGAAACCTTTTTTTTTAACCAATTGTTACAAACTAGAGGTTAAAATGATTTTCATATGGAATTTTTTATTCTGAGCTCATTGTCACCAAATCCTCAGCAAAACAATTTCATTTAAAAGCTGCACAGGCAAAATAAATAGATTAGGGATCACAGAGGAATCGATCTAAATGATAAGCAGAAAAATGACATCACGATTGCTCACTACTTGGTCTAAGAAGCATTTGTGAAGAGTAACTGTGATATATTTCCACAATAATAAAGACAGTTTTTCCCTTAACCACAATAAAACAAGATAATACAGAGAATTTAATTGTCTCACCTATAGAGGAAAACAGACTAAATCAAAGAATGAGTTTGGGCTATGAATTTAAACAGGACATAAAATCATTTTAAACAGAATCACAGCACCATCTACAGTTCGAAGTCTTAACTCACAGATTTTACAAAAATGTTTTCCCCTCTGTTTTGTTTCCTTTTGTTTAAAGAAATTGGGAGGAAATCAGAGCTCCATTGATCAGCTAAAGTAGAGACTTTTTTGTTATGTTAACCATCGGGAGAATTGCTATATTGAATTTTTCATGAATAGTCTATTATTATAAAACACAAGGAAAAAGAACAAATTTGCTGTTTCACTCTGCTTCGCCTTTACTTTTGAATACTTTCTTTTCCCCACAGCCCTGTCAAGAGCTTTCCCCATTTCAAAGCTTCTCAGCAAAGCCATGTTTGTTACATAGAAGCCCCCCCCCCATTCATCTGTACAGGGAGGCCAATATATTCCTTATACAAAGAAATAAGCTGACACCTACAGTGGTCTCTTGCATCACTCATGTGTTTAGTAATGGCTATGGGATTGGAATCCAGGCCCTGCATTCTTGATGATGTGTCTTTCCATGAAGAACTGGCCCTACTGTGCAATTGTCACCAGCACCCTTGGTGCTACCATGTCAGCTAAACAAATACCTTGTGAAGATTCAGCATCTCCCCTCCCCCTTCTTGCCAAGAGAACCAAAACCCATGTCAAAATCCTACAAACTGTAGGGAGGTCATGTGGGAGGAAATCTGAGGCTAAGGCAGAAATCCAAATTCACCCTTGTTTTCTTACTGCAAAAGGTACCTGAGCACCATTGTCATTGGGGGAACAAAAGTCATGCTGTGGCCTAATTCCTGTGTCTGTGGCACCTGTGTCTGTGTAATATGCCTACACTCAACCCCAGTTGTAAGACCTTATAACCTTGTCACCATAAGAAGCCAGAGGGGTGAAGCCTACATCTAGGATCAAATAGACTCACCTCTTTGCCTTTTATATCTCTTAAGTTGACTGGCATTTACATATTTAAAAGGGCAAAAACACGAAAATATTCTGAACACATAAAATTATATACAATTTAAATATCCAGGTTCCTATGTTGCTGGATGAAACATGGACAGGTTTGTCACATGCGTGCAAGCTGCGGTTGCTTTGAAACTACAACACCTGAGGCCCTCAAGTCCTAGTGCCTCTGATATTTCATTAAATAAAGCCTCTCAGGGATGGATAGGTGACTCAGTGGGAATAAGTACTGGATGCACTTCCGTGAGGTCCAGGTTCAGTTCCCAGTACCTACGTGGCGGATCACAACCTTTTGTGACTTCAGCTCCAGAAGACCCAAGGGCCTCTTCTGGCCTCTGCACACTTTGCATGTATTTGGCACTTAGACATATGCATAAAACAAAAAGAAATAAATTATTAAAATGCTTCAGGACTTCCTGTTTAAGAAAATATTTGTAAACTGTATCTTAATATCCTTCATTACTGTAGTTTAAATAATTAAGTTGCAGTGTAACTTAAAATATGCATATCATATCTCTATATGTTATAATATTTATAGCATGTTAAAAGGAATATAAAATATGCATGCAAAGTATACTTCATATGAGCACAGATAAAGAACATGAACCTATACTTGTAACCCCCCTTTTTATTGTATCATTGTGATGTTTTAATACATATGTATGTTGACACTTGGCATATGTATGCACTGTGTAACCTTCAAGTTAGGCAAGCCTATTGCCTGAAAAATTTATCATTTCTTTATGGTGAAACATTCAAAGTAACTTCTTTTTGATATCTTCTGCCTGTCATTTTCAGGAGCAGGAATAAAACTGTGACTTATTATGTTAAGTGAAACAAGCCAGGTGCAGGAAGACAGGAGCCACATGCTCTCAAGAGTATGAGAGACCTAAGAATTGGTGATGTCATGGAAGTTAATAAGGACAGTTACCAGAGAATTAGGGAAGGCACACACATCTGTGTGTGTGTGTGTGTGTGTGTGTGTGTGTGTGTGTGTGTGTGTGTGTAATGGTGAGAAAAGGTTGGCTACTGGGTGTTAAGATATAGTTAAGAAGGCCTGAATTTAGAGAGGTTTAACTGAGGAGGGACCCCCAACCCCACCATGAATGTGAGCAGTACCATCTATGGCCCTGAGCTGAGTAAGAAAGGGACATGAGCTGAGCTGCAACCTTCCTCCTACTGACTGGGATGAAATGTGCCCACCTGTCTCGGGGTGAGGCTGCCATGCTCCCCTGCCATGCAGGATAGAGTCAGAATAAACCTTAAGTTGATTATTGTTGAGTATTTGGTCACAGAGATGATAAAAGTAGCTAATTAAGTTAATTTTAAGCACCTGCACAGATGGTGATTTCAGGGACATGACTGAGAACAATGTCTCCCTTGACTCTGAAACACCATTACCTGTAACACTCACCGATGCTGGGAATCTTAAAAAAGATTATCCATTTCAGAATCTCCTTGCTTTAAAATACTTGTACATTTCTGCTCTATGAATCTGTGAGTTGTTCATATATTGTTAAAGTTGTTTATCACAAACATTTCTGAAAGGGGATTTGAGAAAAGGGGAGGTCATAGAGAAATCACAACCTCAAAGTTTAGAGATGTGTCAGAGTGTTAAGGAGAGAATTAAAAAAATGGATTACCTTCACAGTGTCACTGGTCCTATATATCCTCCCACTCCCTTCCCACATCCGGAGTAGTCAGTCTTTAACTCAGTGGTCTCCTAGACCCACCAACGGAGAAAATGGGAAACAATACTTTGTGATGGTTGACTTGAAATTCTTACAGTCTATTTGGTAAGGTGGATGACTGAACAAGACTATCTGCTGGGTGTATTCTCATGGGCTCTACACCACTGCACCCATTCTGCACAGAAGAAAATGATGCTGCAGCACCTCTATGTTCTAGGGCTGGTGGGAATTGCAGGTCAAGATGAAGACTGGATGGTAGATGCGTACTCTACTAAAGAGAGAGCTGAACAGTAGGGGGCAGCATGGCTTTACTTTGCATCTAGATTCTGTAAGACACAGCAAACACTTAGTGATGGATAGGAAATAGACATACCATGGAATGAGAGAACTTTAAATCTGAAAATGATTGCATTTGCACATCAGCAACTAGGATTACATTTTCTGCGGAAACAGAAATTTGATACTTTGATACTACATAAACTGTGAATATTTATCTTGCTACTCAGTAGGCAGCTAGGGGGAGCTTTTCAGTACTCTGTATCACGTAATATCAAAAACAGCTTACAAGGACACAGAAACCTGGTGACAGAGCTGTGTCCTGGAGTGAAGACTGGTGGCAGAATGGGATTGCCCTTGCCCTTGACAGCCATGGGCCCTGGTCCATCTTTGTCAATTCTATCCGATCTCCAGGATTGACATCACTGTCTTCCTTAGACAAATCCTCAAAACCTTCTGCATAGAAGCGTGGAGAAAGGTCACTTAAGATTCTAACAAGCTGTCAGATCAATGAGCCATTGGTTTTTGAAGACCGTGGTTGAAACATAAATAAATTTGAAGCCAATTTCACCCCTTGATGTCACTCAAGTTCCTTCGGGAAAGGAGGCTGGGCTCATTGCTGACACATGTCCAGAGGAAAGGTCAGTGTGGTGGTGGAAGCCCACACCACATCGTTACTGGGGAATTTGTCAGGCATGGAACACCCAGCTCTAAAGACCCATGGCAAACACAGCATGCACATTTCCTCGGCTCCTGGCATTGGCCGTCAGGGGAGAAACTCAATGTCTAGGAAGAAGGAGCTATAGCTGCTTGATCAACTTATTTCTTCTCAATCCCCATTCCAATATCCTGTATCTGAACCATTTGCGGGCATTTCTTAGTCTAGGAGACCAATGTCCTCATTCTAACTCCCAAAACGATAGCTTTCACTAGGGAAGGATTTAAGATGCAACCGTTCTGAGAAATCATAACAACTCCCTATCCAAAAGAGGCAGGTGACTTCCCATGAGGGGAAACTTGGCTGTTCTGTGTCCCTCTTCAAGTGGATTGTGGAGTCTTCTAATTAAGAACCATCTGAACAGAGAACATGCCATAGGGACAGAAGTGATAGAGAAGGGGATAAGGCTGTCCAGGAGGTAGAAGTCTTGAAATCTGTAACTGGCCAGTGGAAGGGGAATTGACCATTTGAAGAATCACTGGCCTTCATCTTGCTAATGACAAGAAGTTTCCTTCAACCTGGGGACACCATGAGTGTTCCATTCAAGTTAGTCACACTTTTTATTGGTGTTCTCCTTTCTACTCTTGTTTAGTAAGTGATCCTGAGATAGGAGTGGGATATACAGGGACTCAGATACATGAGAGATGATGCTCCGCCTCTCTATTGGGTACAGTACAGACAGTGCAGTCTCAAAGTAATAGGTATCTGGAAGGGGAGGCACAAACTGCACCAGTTTGAGCTTAAATTACAAATTGTGAGACAGCCTCAACAGCAGGGACTATGTTTTACTTCTGCTACCCTGTTATGATTTTTTAGACTGCTAGAAATTGCTAAGGAAGCATTGCATATGCTTGATGATAGAGCGTGGTGAATACTATACAATACTGCCTAGATTCTTCTACTCCTTAATAACAAAAGGACCTGTGTTGGAAATGTCGGTGGCTTATCTTGGCATTGTTTAACTCATTTGGGAAACAAGAATCAACTTATTCATGGTCATGTTTCCTCACCCAAGCAGTTGTCCACTTACAATGATTGGCCAATGTGGGGCATGATTCGGAGTCAAGTTACTTCATCTTGGAACAACTCTGAAAAGTCAACCTAGCTCGACAATTCCCTATGGCATCACCCAATGCCTTTATAACAATGACATGTGGTTCAGTTTCTCCTTTATCCAATCTGGCTTTCTTTGCTGCCAAAATGGCTTGTGGCTCATTCTTGTCCTGTTTAGCCTTAGCTGTCAACTTGACACACCCTAGAATCATCTGAGCAGAGGGCTTTGATTGAGGAATTGTGTTGATCATGAACCATGAGTATATCTATGGGGGTTCATCTCGATAGTTAATGATGTAGGAGAGCCTAGCCTATAATGGGTAGTATCATCTCCCAAACAAATTTCTGTATAAAAACAGCAGCTGAATGGAGCTGACCTGTAAGCCAGCTAGCAGGTGGCATTCTCCATGCCTCGTTCTGTACGCCTTTGCTATGAAATAGTTCATTGGTCAGAGGTAATGCTTGTGTGATTTAAAGAAAGTCTGTCTTCATGTACCTGCTTTGGTGTCCTTCAACGGCAGATTATGATCTGGAACGCTGCAATGATACATACTCCCCTTCTTTTCTTAAGCTGATTTGGTCATGGTATTTGTCACAGCAGCAGAAAGAAACCAGAACAACCTCCCTCCAAGACAACTGACTGCATTAGGCCTTGGAACCTCTCTGGCATCTTGATCTAAATTGCTGCCAGCTCCTTAACCAGGACACCCACTGGTGGTTAACACCACCAGAAACTTGACTACATTAGGAATTACCTAGGAAACATCTCTAGGTTGTGTCTGTGAGGGCATTTCCTGATAGATTGAACTGAGTTGTGCCCTGAGTGTGGCCAGCACCATCACCTGGACAGAGGCCCTTAACTGATGAAAGCAGGGACAAAGGAGGAGCAGAGAACAAAGCTCACAGCAGCATTCATCTTCCTCTGCTCCTTGATGGTGGACGCAATGTGACCAGGCACCTCACACTCCCGTTGCCATGCTGTCTGAACTGTACTATCAAGCTGTGAGCCAAAATACCCCTGTCCTTCCTCCAGCTGCTTTTGTTGGGGATTTAGTCACAGTAGTGAGAAAAGTCACTAACATGTGTTGTCACCACCTTTGGTCAGAAGTTCAATGCCTTAAAGAAACACAGAATTTGCTACATTAGGAATGTCATTGGTGTCTTGGTTTCATTATACATATTGGGAGGAAGGAGTGGAAAGGGGGAAACTCCATCTTGAGTTTGGACCTGAACAACATCAGGGAGGACGTGGACTCGGCTGCTCTGTCCACATGAGGTAAGTGACTGCACTGGCTGGGACACAGTGAAGGTTGTATCAGCACGGGTGAAGGGCGCTGCTGACTGTTGATTTGAGGGAAACAGAGGTGACAAAGAAAGTCCCCAGTACCCAAGTAAGACAACCAGATTCCCACTTCACCATCTGGCAAGGAGGCGACTCTTTGTCTGCTTTTGTACAAAGGCCAAATATGATGAACAAATCATTAGGATATGCAAGGGTTCTTATATTAGTGAAGCACTATTGCATTTTTAAAAAGGAGCAAGAAACATGCTTATACAGATGACTGAAAACATGCTAAAAGGGGAACAGCAATTTAAGAAATGAAAACTATAAGCTATTCATTCTTGAGGTTAATTTGGAAAAATATGAGCAATATATACAAATGCTAAAAAATACTTGAACCATTTACCGTATGTTTGACTCAGAGATTTCATTTCCAGAAACTTAGCCTGATTAATTAGTTTAGGAGCCTAGTTAATTATGAATCTGAATAATTGTGAACCAAATTTAATTTCCTACACAAAGCAATGGTTTTGTAGCAGAATATGGAAATCACCTAAACCTTAGACATTAGCTCAGACTAAGAAGGTCACCTCACACTCCATTCAGGGAAACAGATAGCCTAACTTCAGATCTTCACCTCTCCTTCCACGTCTCCAAGCCCAGTTCTCAGTCTCATCCCCAGCTACTGGGGCCGTCCCTTCCTTTCTGCTCCCATCTCCAGTGGATCACACAGATCTCCCCTTCAAACTTCCTTCCTGCCACTCATAGCTGTATCAACAAAACTGAAAACTCCCTGCCTGGCAAAGGATATCATCATTTGGACAAAGTGGCAGCCTACAGAATGGGAAAAGATTTTTACCAATTCCATATCTGATTGAGGGCTAATATACAAAAACACAAAAACTAGATATTAAAAAAATAAATAACTCAATTAAAAAGGGGGTACATATCTGAACAGATAAGTTTCCAAAGAGGAAACTCAGATGACTGAGAAAAACCCAAAGAAATGTTCCAAATCCTTAGCCATCAGGGAAATGCAAATCAAAACTACTTTGAGATTTCATCTTACACCTGCCAGAGTGGTTAAAATCAATAAAACAAGTGACAGCTCATGCTGGCATGGGTGTGGAGTAAGGGGAATGCTCATTTGTTGCTGCTGGGAGTGCAAAGTTGTATAGCCACTATGGAAATCAGTGTGGAGGTTCCTCACTTAGGTGTTGAAGTGGAAAAGATAAGTATTTGAAGACTTCCGAACACACAATATTCCCTTGAAAGTAGAGCATCTTCTACATAATCTAGGTTTTTGGCTGCCAGTAAGTGTGCACTTTAGATGTCATAATTCAAGGTTAGAATGTCTCAGTTTACCAAGACTGCAGTCAGTGCTGGAGCTGGGCTGTTTCTTCATCTTCTGGAGAAGTTTCAAGTTAATGTAGCAGGGAGTGTATTATTTAGCATTTCACAGGTGTTTGAGACTTTTTATTCTTATGCCACACTCTTCCATTTCCAATTCCCACATGCATTTATCACGGCAAGTAGGATGCATCCAGGATTGTCTTATAATTTCTCTTTCAGGTATATTTAACTCCTACCACTTCAAGTCAGATAAATGGCTGGCTTGTGAAGGTGATAAATATATAAAATGTAAGCCATTGTTTCATGAAGCCAAAGCAGGGTAATGTCCCTGAATAACTCTAGTTGCAAATATTTTATCTTATTCTTAGATTCATCTAGAGGACCTAGAGCATATAACTTACTTGATAAATAGTAAATAATTATATGACAGGATAATTATTGTAAGATTATTAATCAAAGATGGTCACTAACTGAATCATCAACTAAGAAAAAAACCACCATCACCACTACCACTACCAACAAGGATCCCTACATATATTCACAAATGCTACATCTCAGCTACATAGTAGGTTCAAGTCTGGTGCCAGAGAGTTTCCTGTTTGTTCAGCTCTCCAGGTTATGGAAGTCGGATAAAAGTGAAGGTAAGCAGGTACCTTATTTCAATAGAAAGTTCTAAAAAAGAGAAGATATATTATTGGTGGTGTTCTTAAAAGTTTGTTCTATTGATATCTTTGTAAATTAACTCTGCATTCCTACAATCATGCTTCTTAAAATGTGTTTATGGCTAAAGATAAAAGCACATCTACAAACTGCACTGTGTGTGAGACTACACTGCTATAGAATTTTATGTAGAAATAATGGTTTTCAAAATATAAATAACACTTTCCCTTCATTTCCATTCGATCCAAATATGATTCCTTGGAGAGTTGGCTCTTCCAGAAGACCTAGGTTCGATTCCTAGCACCCTCATGGTTATTCACAACTGTTCCTCTAGCGCCTCTTCTGGCCTTTGCAGGTACTGCATGCATGCAATGTATAGACAGTCATGAAGGCAAACACCCAAACATACAAAAAACTATAAATCCTCTGGAGGATTTAATAAGTTTCAACAGTTAAATTGTAGTGTCTTATATAGTAGAGTAACCCCTGAATGAAGTAAGCATTTGCTTCAAAGTAATACATAAAAATTGCAATATTTCATGGAAGTGGACCTGTTTTATTCCTTTCTGTTTATTTTATATTTGTCTTTTTATTTTGTGTTGTGGTTACTCTTATTATAAAATACTTCCATTGCCAGTTTGCCTAAGATTGTCTAAACCAACTGCAAGTAAAGAATTTTAATATTTGTGTGTGTGTGTGCGTGCGTGCATGCATGTGTGTGTGTGTGTGTGTGTGTGTGTGTATTGGGCATGCATGGATGAGGATGAGGATATCTGTGTGCAGTGTGAGGGTGCTTGCCCATGCATGCACTCATGTGGAGGGCAGAAGATGATGTCGGGAGTCCTTTTCTTGTTCATATCCCCACCCTGTTTGTGAGTCTGTATCTCTTACCCAACCCGGAGCTCATTCTTTTAGATAGACTGGCTAGTCAGTGAGCATCTAAGATCTGTCTCTGCCCCAGTGCTGGCATTACAGGCACACACTGTTGAGCCTGGCTGTTATGTCGATTTGGGGGATTCAAATTCAGGTCTCTGTTTGCCTAACATATGCAAAGCCTCTGAGTTCTATCCCCGGGACTTGTAAATACATATTTGTAATTTAAGGTGATGAATCTGACTCTAGAGTATCACCCTAAAAAGTAATGAAGCACCCTTTAAAAACATCTTGATGCTGAAGTGTATGTGGCATGGTCTTATCTTCGCTAGTGACGGGCTCAGATGTAGCAGATGACAAGCTCAGGCAAGGAAGATGACTACTGCTCATTTCTTTTCAATGTTTCTAAGAGTAAGTGGAAAGAAACGTACCACTATCACAAAATTAATTTTGAAATTATCCTAAACTATAAAAGGATAAAAGTAAAATGAGAAATGATAAAAAGCAGTTATAGTTCTTGAGGGGTCATTTGATACTAACAGTGTGTCTGTCGTTTCAAAAAGATATTTATGTATAAAGATAAGGTTAAAACTAAATTTTCCTGGATTTATTTGACTTTACTAAGTTATACTATCTTATACATTAGTCTAAAATTATGAACCTTCAACGAATAGTAGCCAAGCTTGCTAATCTTGGTGTGCTTATTTATTGTGTCTTAAGAACTTAATTATGTACTCTGAGACATTAGTGGGGATTATTTGATAAGAAGCAACTCCGTTAGGTAAGTGTTAATAACTTCCTTTTAAGTAAAGAAGAAACCTTGCCTTAATTGGCTGTTCACTCAGCCACTGAGTGTAAGAAACAATTCATGGAAGGTAGAAAGTCTCCTGGTGACTCATGGGTTGGGAGCTTGTCAAGAAATTTTCAAAGATTCATTGGAAGGACAAAAAAATCAAAATATTAAGGGAAAAGAATAAAAACATTTAATGCGACTATTTCCACCTTTTGTGTTTCCTTTTATAATGTTTGAAATGCACCGATTTTCACAAATAAGTACTTAAAAAAAAGCATATAGCTATCCTTCCGTTGCATTCAGACAGATATGTTTCACACACTTACACTATTTTTATAATCATCTCTAGTGTTTAAATAATGTTGCATTGTGTTGACTCAGCTGTCATTGTCCTCTGCTATTTTTATTGAGCCAGGATCTTAAAAAGGAAAGGTAGAGCTATTGTATTATTGCTTTCACCTTCTTTCACGCTGAACCTCAGATAAAAAAAAATGCACTGTACGTCTCTAGAATTTAGTTATTCCTAGGAGAAATCAATGAAGATATTTTCCCTTCAAGAAAACTTGTTCTTTAATGCTTCAGTATTCTAAAGGATAGAGAAATATTATTTCCTTGCTAAATTCCTGTAATAGGAAGTGAAAATAGAACACGTTTTGTAGACATATAGTGTAGGTGTGAAACCATACTGTCTTGGTTCAAATCCCCCATCTGCCATTTATACACACTGTCAAAACTTAGAGCTATGCATGTATAGATACAGTTGTGCAGAGAGTGAGAACGTAATTCCAATATTTCTCTGAATACACAAGTATCTACCAAATCTCAATTTATACACAAACACTAATCAATGCACTTTCTTTTTGAAAGCAGAATGAGAGTTTGTTAAAAAGACATTTGGACATCTTAAGCACAGAGGCTAGTAGACTTAAGAAGTGCTGAAGGAAAGAGTAAGACATACCCAAGCATAGGTGTCATCGTCTCAAGGGAGACTTGTACTTCACCACCTTAACAATAACTGCAGGCAGGATTCAGGTGACTCTTTGGGTTCTTATCCTTGTGGAGTTATTAAGTGATTTACACGAGATCGCTGGGTAGTTCTTGAGATGTGTCTGAAAGGGCTACAGCTGAGAACACAGGGACGTAGAAGGTTAGGATGTCTTCACTGGAACCCATGGTTAACCATCTGTTTTGTAAGATTCCCAGAAAATATCCAGGAGAGGAGCGAGGTCATATCCATTCAGGGGTTAAGCCTGACTTATTGCTATTCTTTATCAAAAAATTAATGAAAACAGTTCTATCATTCCCCCTTCTCTTTAATCTCTCCAAGTCCTTCCATGTATGTCCCTTCCCTCCAAAAACCCTTTCTCAAATTAACAGCCCCTTTTTCTTTGATTATTATTGTTACACACACACACACACACACACACACACACGTAGATACAATGTATGTTGAGTCCATTTAATGTTGCTTCTGTGTATATGACTTCTATGTATTAGATAACCAGTTGGAGGCTCATCCCTGAGAAGGACTAATTCTCACTCTCTTTCTCAGCAGTTTCTAGTTCCCTGTAGTTCTTTGCCTAGGTGTGAAACCCTGTGAGAGTACTCCCTTCTAAGTTAGCATGTCTGTTAGTACTGCCATTGTCCAGGTCTTGTTTAGGCAGTCATATTGTTAGGAAGTATCATGGGTGTAGTTCCTCTGCCATTTCTAGCAGACACGATCTCACAGCAGATTTTCCGGTAACTCTTATATTTATGATCTAGCTGAGACTTTGACAAACTTCTATCTCCAGAGAGAAAAATTTGAATTTACTTAGAGCTAATACTCGACATGGTGTATCATTCATTTACAGAGGACTGCATCTAGTGAGCAATTTATCCTGGCATGTCTCAGGAAATGGAATTTCTCAAAGCTGGGCTCTCTATGGATGATTTATTCTACTCTTCTGCAATGTTCAAGATGGCTGCTGGTTATGCCTGCTTTAAATATATATAAAACTTACTAACATGTGACATGCTATATGCTTGGGCTCTTTGGAATTGCATTTGAAATATTATTTCCGATGAAGATCTGTATCTCTCCTATGACTACAACCTATGCTTAATTTCAAGTATAAGGAAGCAGGGTTGCTTCCCAATTAGTCTTAAATCAACCTGTCAGCCTTCCTAAGAGGAGGCCAGGTCTACTGTGGCTAGCTGATGCTGGGAGTGTTCGCGTTCCTCTTTTACTGTGACATCCAGAAAGTCCTTTGATATAAGAAATGGCAAGCGGCTGAAACCCAAAATTGACTTTTATGCACACTTGGGAAAAGCTCCTTTTCTGAAAAGACATACAGGGTGCGTGTGTAGCCTCATCACATTGCTCGACCTCTCCGAAACATGGTTCCTGAAAGCTCAGAAAACACAACCATGCCAGCAAACACTAACGCACACACCCGCTGAAGGATCCCCACACTGTTCTCAGTTAACTCCCTTTGTTTTGGGGGTTACTGAAGAATTCTGGAAATCTCTTTTATGACGCACTGCAGAGTTCAATGCAAAGGCGATGTTTGCTTCAATGTGATTGTTTTCAGTTGTCTTCATGCTGATCACCACTGCCACAAATCCCCTGGAAGATTCCCTGAGGAAATTCCTTAGGATTCTGTTATTACAACATATAGAGTCTCTTTGCAATAAACATCAATTACTGAGAACTCATTGCTCTCGTAAATGAAAGTTTTGGGTTTGCCTTGTGACTGTGATGAATCTGTTCCGTCCCTTTCTGGAACACCAAGTGCTATTTTGTGGTTTATGATTGATGAGCTTTAGGGTGGAAGACACTTTTTTTGATAAAAAAATCTCATTGATTATGCTATATTTGCTCCTGATCCTAACTTTACATCTATGTCTTATTTGCTGTACTATGTATAGAAGCATTTATACATGTAGTTCAGCTGTACAAAGAGGGAAGGAATTAGGCATAGAATGAAGAAACAAAGAAAATATAACAGGTATTATATTCTACTGATTTAATTTCTTTCAATGTAAAAAATTAAGTGGATAAAAGTTTTAAGGTTTTATAAGGCTAAAAATTTTAGAAATGAGCAGGAAAAAATGTTAGCTATTATTTTGTCTGTCTGCTTGAGTCCTTGATGGCCGCAACATACAGATTGTCAAAGTGTGCAAGTGTGCATGTATGCATGCGTGTGTGTGTGTGTATATAAGCATGCACACTGGGAATTGAACCTATGACCTTGCACGTAGCTGCTCTAACACTGAGCTATAGTCTGCAGTCCACCGTTTGCCTTGGTGCATTCGAGTAAAAAACTCTTAAGTATGTAAGTGATGGACTCTAAGTCGTCATGCAACACAGATATTGTGTGTTGTGGGAACCACCATCCTATAGCCTCATTATAGACGACTGTCAACAGATAAATAGATAAGGAAAATGTGGCAGGCACACACACACACCCGATATGGTTTTATTCAGTCTTAAAGAAGAATGACATTGAGTCATTTGTAGGGAAATAAATAGAATTGGAGATAGTTACAGGAAATACTTCAGGTGCAGAAAACCAAGTATCACATGTCTTTCTCATATGTGAAATATATAATGCATTCATATGTGTATATGCATGTGTATGTATATATAGACACATGTATACATGTTCATGACATGAATATATATGAAACAATATTTCAGAAGATGAAGGAGGCCAGCAGAAGGGTTAAGAGGGGGACTAGAGAGGTAGGGAGGAATGAATGGGATCATGTACAGTGATAGACATGTATGAAGATGTAATAAAGAATTAAATGCTAATAATAAAAATATTATTCTTTGGCTCTATTTAGTAATTTTATTTGTCATTGAACATCAGAATGCATGGGCCTGACAAAATGATAATCTATATGAAGTATGGGCTCAACCTACTCACTTGTGAGAGTTCATTTTAAATTACCTGTCATGAACAGGAAAACTCCTCCATGGAAATGCCCAAGTTTCTGGTCATTTCTATCAATTTACATTGGTTTCTTTTGAGATGGGTTCTGACTATGTAGACCAGGCTGGTCCGAATCTTACCATCTTTCCTGCCCATGCCTCCTATGTGCTGGAATTGTAGATATGGGTGTGTACCACCGAACTGGGTCCACTGATTTCTTAGTATACAGTACAAGCTCAGCAGCCAAGGGGTTCATCTGTTTATAATACTGACAACTTTAAAATAAAGACAGGCTTTTTGTCAAGTTCTCTCAATACTGGTAAGTTTCTGCCATTAGTTTTTCATGCTGTTATTCTGTTTGTGCTTGAAATACATACTCCCCTGCAGTGGTTTATAGTCTCCCTCAAAGGTTTTCTTCTGGTGTTTAACACAGTCTTACTCTTTCATGTGCTACAGAGTTAGCAGAGATAAATTTCCTTTTTAAATTTTCTTTCGGCAGTGTTCCCTCATGGGCACTGCTTAATTTCATAAAGCATCCGTAGATCAGGGCTCTGGCATACGTTGCTTTATTTTTAAAAAGAAATTTCCAGTAAATGCAGTTTTCAGTTTACACTTACGAAGTCAAAATGTCAAGATGACTCAAAAACAATACATTAAATTGCAAGTGAACTTTACAGATTTGATTTGGCAAAGATAGCACAGATTCAATGAGACGGTGTGTCTACAATCTGCCCGAATGAGTAATCGGTAGTCACTCAGGAAGATGACGTCAAAGGCCAGAGCCACACCGCTTATGTTAATACCTTAGGGTGGAATTAACCCAACAGAATGAAAAATTTTTTCTCAAAAGCATGTCAAAGCTCATGGGAAATAGCCCCAGAGTGTCTCGGATAAAGAAAATGTGTGCATGGAGAAAAAGAAAAGAACAAAGAAACCACCACATATGGCTCCCCTCTCCCTTTCTACCCAAGAACATTAGCTACATTTCTCCCATCTCTGGGGAGGAACTGCAGTGTCTAAACACAAACAATGAATTTGTTTCAAGCCATGAATTTGCCCTTATCTGTATCAAATATGAACATTTTTCCATTTCCAAAATCACTTTGGGGATAATTTGGACAATAAATTCTGTTCTTTGTGCAGAAGAAATGAATCTAATAAAGGTGCTGATTTAGTCTTAAGTGTTGAATGTCAAAAATCCTTGGCATGGTATAATCTGGATTTGGGAACCTGGTTACCAGGTGGTGTCCTTGGAACCATCTGCAGATATATCACAATCCCTGGCTGAGGAGGTGTACACCATTAAAAGCTACCAAAGGGTCATCCACACATGACATTGTATGTCAGGAGCGAAGAAGAACTGGAGGTACCCACACTGCTCTAATGAAGGCCTGGTGGAGCCTGTTTCTAATCTTTGGGGACACTTGTACTTTGTCCTAGCTGATTATAAGAGTAAGATGGTCTGGAAACCAAGCCATCAATAAGCAAAAGCATTTGGAATGATGGACTGAGCTCTGGAAAATGTCTTACCCGTAATGAACAGTGGGGACACTTGGGACAATGTGTCTGCTTGGTCAGTCATCTGGAAATGAACCTATATTCTCACAATGATTCAAGAAGCAAAGAAAAATGATGGAATCTTTATAAGAACAATGAGTTTTATGACATTTTAATTTGACCATTCCTGCTGCTTCTTATCGGCTCCATGACAGCTTTGAAAGTCATCAGATCTGACATCACAGTGTCTGTTAAAACCAGCTGTCTACCAGTCAGCAGAGAAGTCAAAATGAACTTAAGTGAGAGAGGCCTGTGCTCCGTAAACAACCAGCGTCTGACCTGATCTGTGACAGCCCCGTAAATTCGAGGGTCCCTTTTACCAAAATATTTGCTGAAAATAACCAACAGAAATCGTTTAATCTTATAGCTGCCCAACGCAAACATGAGTTGGAGTAGAATGGCCAAGTCAGTCATGAAGGAAACATGGTAAGGAAGTGTCCATACTCTACCACACTCTTGGGTATCTCTAACTCCACCTAGGAGTGAAGGCTTTGTGCCTAGCCAGGGAGGAGCTGAGTAGGTTCTCATCTCTCAGTTCTAGCTCACCTTGACGTAATACATAGCATGTATCTGTATCTGTCCCAGGGTCTGAGTAGATGCTAGGATTCTACGGTTTGTGGCAACTCCAGTCTCAGAGGCTAGCATTTTCAAGTGTCTCTGTTTAGGCCTCATATTATCTACATATTTGTGGCAAATGTCCCCGTGCTTTCTGCTTAGGACACTTCCTATAGTGTTTAGGGACCACAGAGATATGAGAATCTACATTTTAAAAGATTTAACTGCTGTGTGTTATGGTTCATGGCTTTAATTCTAGCACCTGAAAAGCCAAGGCAGGAGGATCTATGTGAGTTCAAGGGCCCAGTCTACTTAGGAGTCCCAGGGCAGTCAAAGCTACATAGTAAAAACTTGTCTAAAAAAAGACAAAAACCCAAATCCTTAATTGACTAAATTAGCAATTTAATATTAACTGCCTTAGTACACTATTCACCACATCTTCTAAAAGCATTTTCCCAAATAACATTACATTAACAGGTCTCAGATATCGAGGCCTGATATTAAACTATTGTTCTGCTTGCAGCAAACCCATTCAAAATTTCTATGTGAATGTCTGTTGAAATTTTATTTAAAACTCTCTCCCTCTCTCTCTCTCTCTCTCTCTCTCTCTCTCTCTCTCTCTCTCTCTCTCTCTCTCTCTCTGTGTGTGTGTAAGTGTGTGCGCGCGCACGCGCGCGTGTTTCTGGGGATGGAACCTAGGCTCTCACACATGCTAGGTGGGTCTCTACTTTAGGGCTATATTCTCAATCCCTTCCTATATTCCTTTATTTTCAACCTTGCTCAACCATTTCCATTTAAGTAAGATTTAGGATATTGGTTTGCGGCTAGAAAGTCCTGATAGGACAGAAGGCCATCTATCATTGGTGTACCTGCATATACTTCATCAGATCTAATTTTTTTATTTTCGTTTTTTGTTTATCAAAAAAGGTAGCCTTGGTTGTCCTGGAACTATCTCTGTTCTAGTTCAAGACCAACCTGGCCTTGAACTCAAAGAGATCCACCTGCCTCTGTCTCCCTCTGGCTTAGATGTAAATTTTCAGGAATGGATATGATTGACTTAATTTTGTGTCTTGTGTCTTCTGCTTTCACTTTTTATTTCTAGTACTGTTTTCTGTTTTCCAGCACTTACTACATGACCTTTAGCTTATCTGTTTGCATGCTTATTTTCCTGAAAATAGGTCATTTGCTAGCATCATTTTTTATTAATGTGTTTCTTATGTACACATTTTTCAGTTTACAAGCACACACATATAAAACCTCTGTGTTTTTAGAAGCAGTTTGACAGGGTTTCATAATCCAACCTAGAATTATTTCTATGGAACTGGGAATTTGGCAGAAACTTGTTGCTGTGCATAATGGATAATCAGCTTATCCCTGCCATAGGAAGGAGGGGGATGTTGTCAGACTTCATCATGTACAGAGATGAAGAATTTCAACGTGACTGACACTTCATTGATTTTTTTCCCCTCTCTTTTGTGGGATAGCTTAATTCTTTTTTTCTGGTTATTACAGAAGAAATGGACTCTTAAATATAATTTCTTAAGGTTTTAGCCATCTTCAAGATACTATCTCTCCTGCTTCCAGACCCCTGAACATGCTGTAGAAACCACCACTTCTGCTTGGTCAAGAGCCTTCTTTCCTAAGCAGTGGGACTCACTCAGTGTGGTGACTGTTCCTGTCACACATGGGCAGATGGTCAGCCATAGGAACTCAGACCTGAGAAGTGGCTGGAGGAAGACAAGCAATGTTCTGTGCTCCCCACGTAACCTCTCTGCTTAATTGTCCAGAAAAGTCATGGCGCCAACCTCTGGCTTTGTCTTATACACTAGTGTGGGAACAAAATTGATTCTTGCATTCTATGAAGCAAAAGGAGAGATGACACACAGGTTGAGAGAAGCAGAAGAAGAAGGAGTGGAGGGGGGGTCAGGGAAAGGGAAACATAAAAAAAGGAGATTGGCATTTGAATCCATGGCAAATTTCTAGTAACAGTATGAAATAGTTAATTTTTCACAAGTGTGTTTCTTCCAAGCATCACAGTAAATCGTAGCTTTGCACGGTGTGTGTACATGTGGCCATGTAAGCTTCAGATGGTATTAGGGTCCATTCTATTAATTTTCCTGATTGTTTTAAAACACATACATGAGGTGTTCTCAACAATGAACATACTGTGTCTTGGAGATGTCTGTTATAAATCATCAGAATTCTAGTGTGTGTTATTTTTTGTGAATTCTTGTTTTGGAAAGGGAGGTGGAGAGATAGAGAGAGGAGAGAGAGGTCAGGGTCTCGTGTATTCCCTTCCGACATAAAACTTACAATTTAACAGAGGGTGACTTTGAACTTCTGACTCCATTTCCCCAGCATTAGCAGTGCCAGTGTCTGCTTTTGTGGTACTGCCTGGAACCCAGCTCTTCAAGTGTATCAGGCAAGGGTTGTAATCATTGGGCTACTCTTCCCACCCTTGTTGTGGAGTTTTAGCAGAATGACTTTTCTTTGTTGTTTGTTTTTGTTTTGTTTTTTTGGTTTTTACGAGACAGGGTTTCTCTGTATTGTTTTGGAGGCTGTCGGTCCAGCCCGGCCTCGAACTCACAGGGATTCGCCAGCCTCTGCCTCCCGAGTGCTGGGATTAAAGGCGTGTGCCACCACTGCCCGGCTTCTTTGTTGTTTGGGTTATTGACTTTTGGAAGGGTGTGTGTGTGTGTGTTTATGGTTTTCTATTTAGGATACATTTTGCTAAATTCTGCTGTTGTATTTTCTAACTTTTCTCTCACAATGGCTTTCCCATTGATCTTCTAAGCTATTTTTTCAAACAGTATTAGCTCTCTGTTCTGCACT
Organism: Mesocricetus auratus; assembly: GCF_017639785.1. Classification (NCBI taxonomy): domain Eukaryota; kingdom Metazoa; phylum Chordata; class Mammalia; order Rodentia; family Cricetidae; genus Mesocricetus; species Mesocricetus auratus. The sequence goes on along the minus strand of NW_024429199.1, from coordinate 39,061,210 downwards.
TCATCAAAACTGTCTCTCTGTTCTTCATCTTTGAAGGAACATCTGGCTGTGGCCACCATGACTGCATTGATGCTTCCAGTATTTGCCTTCTGTTCATGAAGAGTGGACAACTCCAACCCCCCTGTCCTCACTATAGTCAGGAAATAATTTTAGGTTTTAGCCCTCCCACTGCCCGGCTGAGCTAAGCACATTCTTCCTTAATAGCTTGGTTTTTCAATAAAGATTCTAGAATTGCCAGGCATTGGTGGTGCACACCGTCAATCCCAGCACTCGGGAGGTAGAGGCTGGCAGATCTATGTGAGTTCAAGGCCAGCCTGGTCTACAGAGTGAGTTCTAGGACAAACTCCAAAACAATACAGAGAAACCCTGTCTCGAAAAACCAAAAAAAGAAAAAAAAAGAGTCTAGAATCATGATGTCCCTAGCATTCTGGCAATCCCAGAGCTCATAACTCCATCTACTTCTAAGGTTATTTTCAGTGGTTGTAGAGAACAAAGTACAGGCAACAAGGTCATTTGGCTGTAGTGACCCCCCTAACCCTGCAGTCATGGGTCTTCCCGGTCACACCTTTTAGAATGTGATCAGTCATTTCCTCAGTGTATCTTAAAACAGCCTCTAGAGGCAAGTGCTTCCCATGGCTGCCTTCTACTCAGAAGCCCAAATAAGAGAGATTCATCCAAATCCTGTGTCTTACATGGTTTTGACTGTGGAATCCACTTTAGTACCACCTACAATATCAAAAGCTCTCTAGTAAACAGTGTCTACACAGAAAGCCTCGGAGATGCCAACCCTTCTGTTACAGCTACACAGAGATGGCCCTGCTTTCCTAATCAAAGTGGAGTGTGTTCCCCTGCATTATCTCAATGCAGGAATACACACCTACGGTATATGGACCCCTGGAAAAATACCATGTGTATAGCACTACCTTGTATGGAAAGATGTTTTTTACAAAATTCACGGGAGGGTGTCAGTAATTGGTCTATGAGTTTTTAAACAGGAAGAGAAGAAATATGTCTGTAGTTGCTCACCCGCCTGTCAGTGCTCATGAAAATTCTTTACTCTGAAGAAATGCACAATCACACAACAGCTGCATTTTTTTCTGCCGGTCCCTTGACACGGAATTCCATGAAGGAAATGAATCCTTCTCTGCAGATGTGTTTTGGTTTCCTTTTGGAACTGGGATTCTGCCACAGCGGTGGACTTATAAAAGTTACAGTGTCCCCAGGGCACCTAGTTGTCCTCGATTAGAAAATAAAGGATCAGAGTGTATGTAAAGAAGAGAATCAGGGGCTAGGATCCTCACAGGTGTCCTGTGCTGAGAGCACTGCCAGCCCTGGACAGCCCCCCACTCTTGAGTCAGGTTTAGAACAATTCAAAGAAAGTGTTCCTATGAGTGCCTATGCCTGCCACAGGGGTCTAATTGCCTGAGTCAGGGAGGAGCTATCCCAGGGCACACCCCAAGAATGTATTTCTCATTTCTTGTCACTTTAACAAGTTAGGGAGTCAATTTTTCAAGTTATAGAGTCATAGAATGGTAAATGCTACCTTCGTGAATGGGGTTTATTGTAAGGACATCGTACTCTGTCTACTCCATGCCTCTGCCTTTCCGGTATCGTTTTCTCCTCCATGTTACCCATGGTGGCAATTCTCTGGCTTTCTCCCTTCCTCTTAGCTATTTCTTGTCTCAAAGGACAACTCAGTAAATTTGGTTATTTGCTTACCATGTTATAGAATGTTCTGGTTCAGTTGTACATGGCTATTATATCAGGATTGAACTACCTAAAAATAATTCAGAACTTCTCTTACAGAAAATTATGTGCCTTATAGGATTGTTAAGGTCAATATAGGGATCTTATTCTACTTTATTCAATTTTGAGATAGGCTTTCCTATAGCTTAGCCTGTTCTCAAGGTTTCTGTGTAGCTGATAATGACCTTGAACCCCTGATCCTCCTACCTCTACTTCCCAAGTACTAGGACTGTAGGCACACACTACAATGCTCTTAGTACATTTCATTAGACTCTTGTAAAAGGCAGCCCCGGTGTACTTGGTCACCAGAAATATGGAAGGGACCCTCTTTTCTACATATATTTGCTAATAGTGGTATGACATTCTCTCTTATAAGTAAATAACTAATTTAGTAGACTAAATATTAACTTCTGTAGTAAATACTTGTTACTACTTTTTAATTACCCATTACCTTGTCTCTGTCACATGTTTTTGTGGGAAAAAGAACTTGGTGTATGCATTTACAAACAGTGGCCTACCAGATGCTTTTATTCAATAACAATTATTGTGCTTTTAAAGTTAGATCTTGTATAATACAGGCTAGACTCAAATCAGTGGAATCTCCTTCCTCAAAACTCTGAGTTCTGGAATTACAGGCATGTGCCCCCATACCAACGACAATAAATAATTCTTAAACTCCATGTTATTTCTTCATTATATCTTTTTTAAGGCAAGCATGGCAGTGCAAGACTTTAATTCTATTACACAGGAAGCAGAGGCAAGCAAATCCCTGGGAGTTACTGGCTGGCCTGTTCTACATAGCAAGTTCCAGGCCAGCCAGTGCTAATAGTGAGACTCTGTCTCACAATTTATGCATTTTTCTGTTTCACATTTATTTATTTATTTATAGATTTATTTATTTCGCAGATCCCTTGCTTCTTTGTAGAAGGTGTTTTTTTTAATTAGTCAATAAATAAACTGTGAATTGAAATTGACTCTCAGTTTATTTCAAAATTGACAAAACATTTCAAATAAAACAATTACAACTAAAAGCTCTTCCAGCTTTGGTTTTAACTTCACATTTCATACAATAAACGATATTTATAAAATACTCCTCTTGGTCTTTTTATAACACGGGCTGAATTAGCAAGAGTTCTGCCAGATAGTCAAATGAACCAGAGACCTTCTACTCTCATTTCCTTCCCTTGGGAGATAGGGACAGCTTTCATCCCCAGTATACATGAGTGATAGAAAGCTTGCCTTCTTTGCTCCCCATGTTAAACATTAGGGATGACATACAACCTAAAATTAGACCTGTCACTAAGCTGATGCTTTTGCAAAATCTTACTGGGGCTATGTTACAGCCTCTACATCTCCTTACTAAAAAGATGCCAATGTATCTTAGCTTCTTGTTTTGCTGTATTTTTTTCCTTCTGTCCTTCCTTCTTCTCCCCCATATTTAATTACAAGATATTTTGTTAGGCATTTTGAATAATAATTTCTCTTGAGGAACAATGGATAGTACAAATTCTATGATACTAATAAAGATATTCTAAGTCGGGTGTTGGTGACACATGCCTTTAATCCCAGTACTTGGGAGGCAGAAGCGGTGGATCTCTGTGAGTTTGAAGCCAGCCTGGTCTACAGAGCGAGTTTCAAGACAGGCTCCAAAGCAACACAGAGAAACCCTGTCTCAGAAAAAAAAGAAAAAATATTCTACAGGGGATCTTTGATGCAAATAGTTATATTCTTGAGCTATGATCAGACAGCACTAGCTGGGACCAGTGGGTATCACTGCAAACTCCAATCTACAGAAGAATGAACAACACAAGCTGAATATTTGATGTATCCGTTTCTGAATGCCCCCCCATTGAACTGTCCTTAGAGCAAAAGAACCACTGAAAGTTTCTGGTGCCCACATTAAAGATGCCTCCACCTGTTGATGTGGACTCCTTGGGTGACTATCTGAAACAGTGGTCTTAGAGTCTGCATGGGTCACCTTGGAAAGACTTTAGAGAAGGTGGAAATGGAATTCACAGAGCATCACCCCAGGGGACAGTACTGGGGTGGGGGTTGAGATGACCAGGAGGAATTGCTTTTCAGAGAGGCAGGGTGTCTCCACTGTGGGCTATCTCTCTGTAGAACAATTTTTATTTGTCCACAGAGTTAATAGGGAAGTTCCTCATGGAGCCATGGTTCTCAACATACAGTTCCTCATGTTATGGTAACCTCCAACCATAAAATTATTTTCGTTGTTACTTCATAACTATAATTTTTCCACTGTTAAGAATGACAATGTAAAGTCTGTACTTTCGGATGGTCTTAGGCAACAACTCTTAAAAGGGCCATCAGACCCCCAAAGGGGTTGTGACCTACAGGTTGAGAAACACTACCCTAGATAAAGTGCTTTCCTAGTCATTGGATCCAAATCCAAGAGAGAAAAATGTTCCTTGATGTAAAATAAAAATTTGTCTTAGGACAAATTAATTGTAGAAACTGTTGCTTTGGTAATAACTACAACAATCATGTTCAATCCTCATGTTACTAAATCCAAGGGTTTTACTTCAATGATATGGGTAATTATACTGGGAAGAACTACAAAATGAGTCTCTCTGGGTTAAAACAAGCTAAGTGTCAAAACTGAACCATCCTATGACACCAGCTGGGCTTAGCTTTTTTGCTTGATTTTCACATAACTGAGTGGAATCACGGGATTTTATAACATTCATTGTTCCGTCATCTTGTACATTAAAGCACCGAGATTCTAGGATTCTACTGACTCACTTGTCACCCAGAAAATAACATTAAAATTTCTTGATTTTAGTGACTTTTGTCTGTCAGCAGTCATGTGGCAAAGTGATAGGGATCACAACCCTAAACAAAAACATCTAAAGTCTTCTTAACCAAAAACATACAAATATGCATGATTTGTATGTTAGAATCTTTAATCGGTATCTTTAATTCAATGCCTCACACTGAACTCAAAACCCAGAAATATAGGATTACTTGAGAAAATAATACTTTAGTGAGACATATGTAAGAAAAAACGTGTTCAAAAGAAACTGAGCCTTGCTTGGCAATGCTCAGCCCTCATGAACCTATCAACTTGAAAAATCAATCACTAGGGCCTATGACCCCAAAATTCTGTTTACCCTACATATCATTTCCTTTCTAGAAGAGACAAAAAATGTTGTTTTGAAAAAGAATTAAAAACAACGGACGCCCAGACTCAGGAGTCGGGAAATGCCTTGATGATGGACTCATAAGCAGGTGGCGGTGGTGTGGAAAGACCCATCCGCAAGCTATTGCTGGACCAGCGGAAGTCGGGCCGGCTGGCACTGTGCATGGTACTGATGGCCGATGGGGCGGTGGAGGCAGGCAGAGTCATCAGCTGACTTTCAGTTTCCACCGGAAGCGGTGGGCATTGCAGGAAGGGATGGAAAGTTGAAGCCCTGAAGCTCGATTTCCTGGGGAAGGAATTGGCCAGCTCCAGGGAAGCTTGTCTCTGGAAGGTGAGACTGGCCAGGCTGAGGTTGCTCCGTCGCTCGCAGCCACTGTGGCGGTAGAATCCAGTCCTGTTGAGGCCGTGGTTGTAGGAAGACCTGGGTCGCCTGGTGGGACTCCACTGTGAGATGGGCGCGCTGGCTCTTCTTCTTCGAGACAGGAAAACGAACAGCGCCCAGAGAAATCCTCCGATTGCAAGCCCAATCGCCACGGAAACAGTAAAGGACATAATAAGATCCTCTGAAACAAAGAACAGCCAATAACCCAGTAGCTCTGACTTCAGGGACAGTTCATTTGTAACCACAGGGCAGAGTAGGAACTGTAATTCTCAGAATGGGCTCGGAATTTTAACATACTTTGTATTGGGGAAATAGAGAATGATCAGGACTCCCCCTTATTCAAACTGAAAGCGTTCACTCGTGTTCCTGTATCATCTTTAGAAATTAAAGCATCACTGAAGAGCGACTTTAACTTACCGGATTTTCTTACAGAACTGCAAATGTCCACAGCTCACTTCCCTTTGAATTATAATTGGAGCTAATGTGCCCTTGCTAAAGAAGATCATCAGAGCCTTAAGCTGGCTTTTCTCTCTGCTTTGCTGTGTCACCCTGATCTCTCCCACCTGCAGTCTGGATGACACCTCACTTCCTGCACTCTGTCAGAGGTAGGAAGTGCGGGGACAAAACCATCTGGAGGGCTGACTGATTTATGTCGTATTTCCTAATACCCAGACTCTCAGATCCCTGACTCCACAATGACATGACACCGGGGCTCTTTCTTGTTCTTCCAGTTACAACCCACGCTTCCCTCATGTCTGGGTTATGATAATGACACCTCACCTCCAGAATCTCCACAAATTTCCATGGCACACCAGTGCCCTCCAATTCTGCCAGCTTGCATTTGCCCTGGTTTCCCCTGCAGGCTAGAACAGATGTGTACACAGCTCTGACACCTTTCCCTTGATGGAGGTGCTCCGGGGCTGCTCCTCAGGAAGTGAAAGCATATTCTTAATGAATTTATGGGAGAGGCTGAGCCCTTCCTCTACATGGAAGACCTCTAGATATTTAAGCCCCCTCTAGCTTGCTGCTCAGAGCCTTCCTCCTAACTCCTCTCCATGAGCCAGCCTCAAACTGTGTTGTTGTTTTCTGTCTCAGAGCCTGCGATTCCTTCCAATCCTCTGTGCACTCGTGTATAATTTTCCTTAAAAACGGACATAAATCTCTGTCTGGGGAGCTCATTCTTACAGAGTTGTCACATCACTGTCTTCCTCGTACAAAAAAAAATGAGTTACTGTTAACTAGAAAGGCAAGGCGTATTTTAAATTGCCTTTACAAGGATTCTGCAGGCCAAGAGCTAGAGACTGGAGATATGCGTATGAAGGCTTTAATACAGGGGTCACAGGCACAGGTTCTTTGTTTGTAATGCTGTTAGCAGATAGAGTCTATTCCCCTACCCTAAGGGCTCTCAGTGGGACTTCTTTGACCAATGGGATACAAAGAAACTTTGTAAGTTTAGGTCTAAACTGCAAGAGCCTTTCTGTTGGGGAAGTCCTGTGTGTTTGTCAATAAAGCACTGTTGGCCAATAGGGAACCAAGATAGGTGGGACTAGGAGTCCAGGAGGACTCTGGGAAGGAGAAACACAGGAAGCCAAGATGTAACCCCGTGGGGTAGGAAGCCTGGAAACCTCTCCGGTAGGAGAAATACTTAGATTAGCAATTATGGGATAAATACTTAAGTCAGAGCTATCCAGTAAGAAACAAGCAAGACCAACAGCTTCATAATTAATATAGCCTCTTGTGTGTTTATTTGGGACTGATGCGGCTCTGGAACCAGGCTGGCGGGAAGGCTTCCCTTTATACCTTTCTGCTTTCACCATGGTTGGTTTGGGGACTTCTCCATGGCAGATGTAGGAATAAAGCCAAGCTAGCATGGTGGCCAATATAGCATATAGAATATCTAGAATGCAGAAACTAAATAAACACTAATAAATACATAAGTACAATCACTACTAACTACCTAACTTTAGGATTTATGTTATAGTGTCCCTCTGCCTCTTATTCCACAAGGATGTCCTGAGGCAAGGCTGCCTTTGTTATTATTACAAATATCTTCATGTATAATTATATCAAAACTTCCCAAAATACTTTACATTAATCATAAGTCAAGTTCTTTCTGAGATGGTATTTGAAATCTAAGGTAATTTAGGGCAAAGCTACTGAATCCAGTACTGTTGATCCAAAATCTTCCCCACAAAGATAAGAAGTCATGATATCGTAGTTCAATGTTCTCAGGGATTTCATAAATTCAGATATTATTTTAGAAATCAAATAAACATAATTGAACCTAAAAATTTGTCTTTCTTTTCCATAACATGATTCAACTTAACTTTATCAAGGCCCCCAAATCTTAAATTCTGAAGATAAAGAAGTTTCAGAAATGCTGCTCCTCACAGACACCATCATGGTGTCTTCCAACTCAAAGATCTTAAAGTTGACCAAGGATCTCAGAAAGCATAATCACAACCCCAATGCTGTAAGTGGTGTGAACATTTAGTAGAGGTCACCATCTAGTGGGCCACTGCTGAATTGTTACAACATTCCACCGTGATTTTCTTAGGTGATCATAAAATTGAACGCTGGTGAATACATTCACGGCCCTGCAGCTGCGGGACTCATAGGCTCACCTTATCCCGAAACAGATCATCCTTTCCTGTAGACGAGGGTAGTTTCAGTGATAGGAAGGCTGCGATGAAAGGACTTTGGGGGAAACTACCTTAGTGCACAGAAATGTGAGTGATTACAATTAGCTGACAATGCAAAGGATAAATAGCTTCCTTTGGAAAATTCTCTTGGGCTCAACAACAGAACAGGGTTCAGCCTTCCCTGTCCATGCTGCTGCTTTTCCAGCATCACCACACGCTGTGGGGGACCCCAGCGTCCCCAGCTGGGGTTCATGCTGCTTTATGCTTCTTGTCTTGGCAGCATCATCCATGTGTATTCAAGCTGCCCTTTCTTTTCAATCATGCAGTCAAGTCCAGTCATGTCATACACATGTCCCATCCCACCTCCCCAGGAAAAGCAAAATCCTAAATATGGGCTGATGTCTCCTACCTGAGCCAATCATGTGTTTCCTCTCTTGTTCTTCACCAAACATGCTTCTGATCATCTAATCTGCTCTTTCAAAAATATGTTTGTAGGTATCTACATGGTTACTTTTTCTATGTCTTTTGTTTTCTTCCATTTTCCTTTTGTTTTTGAAGATTTATTTATTTATCAGATATACAATGTTCTGCCTACATGCCAGAAGAGGGCACCAGATTGAATTGTAGATGGTTGTGAGCCACCATGTGGTTGCTGGGAACTGAACTCAGGACCCCTGGAGGAGCAGTCAGTGCTCTTAACCTCTGAGCCATCTCTCCAGCCCTCTTCCTTTTTTGTTTAGGTATAACCTAACCTTCTTGTGAGGTCTCTTCATTCCAAAATGACAACCTGACCCACTTCTTACACCAATTTTTATCTCTTTCCCCATTACAGGAAGCAGGTTCAATTCATATTCCCAAAAATTAGTAAATGAGATATCTATGCATTACAAGCTACAACTGCCCTCAGATTTGAAAGATAGAAAGCCAACTTATGTCTGCAATAGTAAGACAGAATGAATCAAAGCAATAATACTAGCACTGCAACCTTAATTAGGGTGATAGTCAAACACAGGCTATGAAGATTTGGGTGTGGTTTTAATCCAACAGTACTTGATCACAATTCCCAGGACATGACATCAAGCCAAATGTCCATCACCAGATGAGTAAGTTGAGGAAATGGAGCCTGCTGAGCCCTGAGTGACATAATGATGTTTTGGTGAGTGGTGGGTCACCTTTATGATGAGGGTTTCAAAAGACCCTGTCACCAAGCCCTGTAAAAGCCATCTTAGTTTGTGTGTGTGGAGTCTATAGTGTTTGCACGACAAAAATTCCAAACAATGCAATTCTCAAAACTATCCCATGTTATTTAGCAGCATATAGATATGTATGAATGCTGCATAACAATGGAAAAGTGTTACTGAACCTAAAAAGAACAAAGAAAGGAAATTTTACAATTTAAAACAATACAGATGGACCCGAAAAGCATTATAGAAACTGAAATAAGCGAGACACAGAATGAATGAGTCTTCACTGTAGAATTCTTCAAACGTTTTTGTCCAGTGAACATTTTCATAATAAAGTGTTGGGAAGACATGCCAACATAGTATGAATGACTTCTACTGGATATGTTTGAAAATATACTTCAAGTGGCAAATTCTTAGAAAACACAAACTGTCATAACCAAGAAGAGAGTTGGGAGATCTCAGTGGCCCTTCAATGTCTAAAAAGAAAAAAAAAATAGAAAAGAATGTGGTGCTGGAGAGACAGCTCAGGGGTTCACTGATCTTACACAGGTCCTATATCCACATTGATCAGCTCAGAACACCTGTAACTCCTGCTCTGGGAGATCCAATGCCTCTGGCTGCCAGGATCACCTACCTACACAGACACACACATACGCACGCTCACACACATACACACTTAAAATAATTTTAAACGAAAGTGTTATTGTAAACCCCCAGCTTAAAATATCATATACAATGTCACCAATGGTGAATATTTTAGATAATAAATAAGAATTTACATAAACTCTTCCAGATAGCCCAAAATTAATGAATACTTCTGATTTGTTTCACAAGGCTTGCATGATGTTGATACCCAAATCTAGCTTTGTTTTAACAACAACAACAGAAAAGACAGTTCTCATGATATCAGTGCAGAAGTCTGGAGACCAGGGATGACTGAAATACATACAGCTTTTGGACTCCACTTCCATGATAACCTCAGCTGCATGGAGCCCAGTGAGAGACACAGTCTCATGAATCTTCCTCGGGATCCAGGTGCAGCTGCTTTCAGAACCTACGTTTGTAAACACTTGTTCTTCAAAGTTTCTAACTAACAGACACACAGGAATAGTCCTTAGACTATTCATATGTAACAACGCATAACTGAATAAATGAGCTTGAGAAATGGGCAGTGTTTGCTTGCTGTTTTGAAAGCACAATGGTAGAGACCCACGAACCACCCATGCCTGCTCCACCACCATCCTGATACTCTGCAAACTTCTTATCTCATCTGCTTGCTAGACCCCCTAAAAGCCACATCTTTTCTACAGGCTGGGACACATCATTTGCTATAGGTTGAGGCATAACTTTTTTTTTTATAGGCTGAGGAAGCAGCTAAGGATCTCACCCCTTGACAGCCCTGTCTCCCGAACAAACCAGTTTGTAACCCTCATCTACCTCAGAGTGGGTCGAGGCAATAAGCAAGGGTTCACAGCTGTAGGTCTTCTACTGCTAAACTGACAAGTGAATCATTAAACACGAAGACTAGAACATCATTGTGAAAGCCAGCTTTGCAATGCAATAATGGGGTGTTTTATAACCCAGACAGTATTTGTGGTTTGTTTCTTTTTCTGCTTCAGCTTCAAAACACTGGAAGCCTAAAGAACTCAAAAATGTAAGGTATTTTTTTGCCATGAAAAGTAGCAGGAACGAGAATATATTACCTGTATGATTTGTTTTTCACGAACAGGTTAAAGAGAAGTCAGGGGAAAGAAAGACAAGAGCTTTACGGTATATGAGCAATGAGGGCTCTGGGTAAAGAGGCCATTCCCGCATCCCTCCATCCTTTATGCAGTCTCAGTAGCTGGTACCCACTCCTAGACTGATAGATGTAGTGAGGCTCCCAGGCCCTCATAAGAAGCACTGGAAGCCAGAAAGGGCAGAACAAGAATCAGGCTTCCAAAGTTCCAGGGTTATAGGAGAACAGTAAAGTGGCTCTGTGTGTTGAGACAGACGGGAAAGTAATGGAATGAGAGTCATCAGGTCAACTAGAGAGTCTCACAAAAGAGACTATTTATGTTCTTAGTCAGAAGTGCACCGATCTCAAGAACCTGGCTTTGCAGTTAAGGGCTCCACCAATGAAGACAGGGAGAGAATTAGCCCCAGGGCAGATGAGACACACTTGTCAGTAGATGTCAGCAGAGGACCTTGATCAAGAACTTCTGGTCTACTCCCTCTTGCACCTGAGTCACCATCATCCTCACAAGCTATTTCCAACCTTAGGGAGAAACCCAAAGCAGTAGGGGAGAGGAGCCTTGGGGTTACCGCAGTGCAAGAGAGTCTGCCACAGTAACTCCAGCTTCTGCTTTGCTACCCAGAGTCGTAAAGACACCTGCCTCCATTCTCATCTCCAGCTCTGTCCTTTAATCTCCACATAGAGATGTCCTGGTCTGCCATTTGCTTCTTTGCACGCATACCCTAGTGCTTTTGCTTCACTCAATTGCTGATAACAGTTCTCCCGAGTGCCCTAAAATTCTCAGATAGCACCTTATCTGTATCATCTTGATATGTTGCCTAATAAGGTCAACCAGAGCTACAGAGGGAATGAATTTCCTGGAGGAGGCTGAGTTACCATATCAGAAATGAATGACCAGAATGTTATCCTTAGAATTGTCTTTTTATTTGGAACTCATTTGATTTTCTAGGAATAGGTAATAACCCATTTTTTTTCCTAAAATAATTCAGGGACCGTTTCACATTTTAACTTCTATAGCATATTCTCATTCTTGGTCCTTTTGTGTAAAATAATGGTAACATATGACAAAACGGAAGTTATCGATACTGTTATTGATTTAGTCGTAGGCTTCTGTTTGCATATGCAGGAACACCTAATCTCCTCCCAGAATGAAACCACTTTAAAAGAGAAATCTTTCATTTTGGGGGAGGATCAGACTAGATGAGTAAATGCAAGCCCATACACCAATATTCTACCTCGGTTTTTCACAGCGCTAGCCAAACGGATGGAAAATGAGCACACTGAGAAGACAGCAGAGAGAAACACAAGTGTCACGTGTGGACTCCCAAGTCCTGAGAGAACGCACGAGTTCCACGTCATTGTCAGCCCAGTGGACTGTGAGGGTCTCTGGTCCCTGCTGCCTTGATGGGATGGCTTACAGAGAGGGGTATGCACTGAGCAGCACAAGTGGAACGGGAGGTGGGGTCGTCTTCGTTGTCAGTCACAGGCCACTTTTGTTAGTGGCATCAATGGTTTTAGAGCCTGCAAAACTCTTAGTAGGTTTGACTGAGTGACAGCTTTGAAAAAAAATGCAAGCTATCTTTGTTTGTAGCCACTGGATATCATTACTTAAAATGTTGCATTCTTTAAGCAAACCAGAAAGTTACATTTTGAGCTTTTTTTTTTTTTTTTTTTTTGGTTTTTCGAGACAGGGTTTCTCTGTGGCTTTGGAGGCTGTCCTGGAACTTACTTGGCTGGTCTCGAACTCACAGAGATCCGCCTGCCTCTGCCTCCCGAGTGCTGGGATTAAAGGCGTGTGCCACCAATGCCCGCCTACATTTTGAGCTTTTAATGCATCTCAATATCTTAAGTTTGAGGCATTCCTATGGCTCCCTGTGTGAGTTGTGATTGTCTACGCCATTTTTATTTATTCTCTTAATTCAAAGGGCCACACAAAGGAGTCCTTCTGGAGGCTGGTGCTGTAATCTACTGCACTGTGCTTAATTTCCCAAATTAATATTTTGAGAGGACCAGAGATCAAAATAAATAGCAATTTAGATGCAAAACAGAAATGAAAATAGGAAAGACTGACATTTATATGTCAGGAAATATTTACATTTCATACATTAATCTATAATTACACCTTTCACTTCATATATTTATCCTAGAAATAATAATGTAATATTTCACCCAGAGCATCAAACTTACTTTTGGTTCACCATTTTTGTTTTGCTTTGGTTTGAAAGTATTTAGCAATAAAACAGTCTCTTGGTTTTCTCCATCTTATTTTATCTTCTATCATATCTACATGCCAAGAGAAGGGGGCATTAATACCTACCTTTGATATAGGTAGCTTGAAATCCCTACTAAGCACAGGTTTCCTTATTAAAACATCTAAATGCTAGGATAAATAAATGAGCTCCTAATCATCTGTGCCTAGTCAATGAAAAATGAATTCTTTTTCCTAGATAAATGTGGAGATTAACTTGGATAGTTGGAAAAGACAGAACTTGCTTTTCTATGTTAATTCTTACACTTGCAATTACTTACTTTGGAATGACTTACAATTGTTTTGTGATGATGAATTCACTTTGATGCACTCTAGCTGTTTTTCCATCATTTAATAGAAATGAGATCAGTAAGGTAATTTTCACAAATGTACCACTAGGCCATCCAGAATTCAAAAGTTTCTTGTCTTTTGATGTCTACCTAGAATTTGTAGGGATAACTTGTTTTTCACTTGTCTTGTTATGCAATGTTATGACTGTAGCATTGATAAACCTCTTGAAGTTTGAAACAAGCCTATTAATTAATAAAAATATTTAGTTAATTCCCTTCATGCCAATACCTGTGATAACTGATAAGTAAGCCAGACTGTCAGGGCCAGATGGCCGCCACTGTTCAGTATTTACCAAATAGCTTCCGAAGCCATATCTCCAGTCACAGCAGAAAGCTTGGTACAGTTTTCTGAGATGATTAAAAACTCATCTTGCACATAATAAGGTTATAGATCTCTCAATAGACTCCAATGTTCCTTCAAAGGTCCTTCAGGTTTAACTTAAGTTATTCCCTTTACTTTTAAATTTCTCGGAACCACAGAGACATGTCAATGTCATTGCACATCCCAGCTCCTATATTAAATCTGGCCTGGAATGGGTGGTGGTTTTGACCTTGGCACATCCTGCTCTTAGCATCACTGAACACTAGAGCTTGAGTTGCTGATAGCCTCTGCCAAAACACCACTTTGGTATTGTTTCTCTTCCTTTTGTGACAAGCTTCCATCGTAGTAATATAAAGTTATCTATACTTCATCTTTTCTAGATTTGTAATTTCATTTTTAATTCCACATTTTACCTTTGTCACCATACTCAAAATTCATTCAAGCATAGGCTTGTTGTCTAAATTGACTTAGAAAATTATAAGGAATAACATAGACAAAAACACAGACTTCAAAAGCCTCTGTAGAATACCTTGGTTTCAGGAAACAAAATATATAATCCATCACCTTCAGACAAATAAAATATAGTTTTCCAACAAAATCTTGTGTTATTTTCCACTTAACAAGGACTTCTACTTTATATTTCTTTTTCTAAATTTCCACTTAAAAAAACTCATCATTTCTAATTAAGTTTTGTTAATACCAACCAAACTTTCTATGTCTGATCCTTCTTTAATATATCTGTAGCTTACTCTGACAACATTTTAAAGAGTATATTTCTTGAAATAAATCTATGAAAACTGCCACTAGACAGTTATGACAAGCAATTCAGAGATCTCCAATGTTGTAATAAACTATGCAGAGAATTCCGGTGCATCTCAATTTAAACTAAAATCAGTAAAGGAAAGGTAGCTTACCCCAAAAGTTCTCTGGCCATGGGCTCCCTAAACTCGTTGTGTTATTAGCCATAATATCCACAAGAAAAAGAAGAAGCCAGTGTGTCCAAAACAAGCAGTTTGATTCTATGCCTTTGTGGTTCAGCAAGAGAAAAATAATTTTCACGCAACCCCACATATACTTGTGTTTACATAGAAGGAAGCAAGTGTATTGTGTTTCCTGCTTTTATACTCGAATTAGCAACTGTTTTTCTTATCTTGGAATTCCACATGGCTCCCAGACACAAAACTATTTCCTTCTCGTCATTTCCCCCTCTGTTGCTAAGTGCCCTCTTTTTAGCCACATCCAGAGCTGTTTGGGAACTAGAGGCTTTTTCTTGAGTCCCCATTCTTCATTAACACAGAGAGGAGGCAAATGAGATGCTCGACGCAGTACTTAGCATCATCTGTGTATAATGCTGAGCAATAAATGGCTTCCTGATGTTGAAAGCCCATATTCAATTACTTAAAAAAAACAAAACTAATAGCCTTTATTTATAAATCTCAGATATTAAAAGTCCTAGGTAATCTCCTGTACCTGCTATGTTGATTTTAAAAGGTATTCATCCCATTCATTCATACTTACTTAAATATGCTTATTGCTGATTTCATTACCCTTTTCATTGGGATTCAAATGGTGAGAAATCAAGATCATTTCTATGGGACCAGATAAGGGGAACTGAAATGCAAAATGTTTAATTACAGCAGTGTAGCCGGGCGTTGGTGGCGCATGCCTTTAATCCCAGCACTTGGGAGGCAGAGGCAGGCAGATCTCTGTGAGTTCGAGGCCAGCCTGGTCTACAAAGTGAGTTCCAGGACAGCTTCCAAAGCCACAGAGAAACCCTGTCTCGAAAAACCAAAAAAAAAAAAATAATAATTACAGCAGTGTTTTCACTCCTGGCCAGGCCTATGGCTGGTGAAAATCACTGTTAATGTCCTTCCTACCTTCATCAGAACAGGGTAGGTATCTGCATCAGGAGACGTTGAAAAGAGGTACTAAATGTCACTTAAACACACAAAAATTCTTCCCTAGATTGAAACTTGTAGTACACAGCCTTGAGAACTCTTGCACAAACCCTGAGATGTTGGGATATGGTCAGCGGGAGCAGCCATCACCCTTCTGAAGTCTGGGACACATTACTGAGAAACCCAAGAAAAACTAAAGGGCAACATGGCAACTCCTTTTTGCAGCCTCAATTCTCCAGAATTTGGTAGTTTCTGCTCATTTTTACCAATTTTCATAGATTTAAGTTAACTTCAAAATTACCAGAGATAAAAATATACACAACTAATGATCTCAAAGAGAATTAAACAGTTATAGAAAAACTTGAGAACCCACTGAACAAACCCATCTTTATAATATGTTTGCCAATGTTTATTTCCACAGTAAATAATCATGCCATTGCTCAAGAAAGGCAAAAGGGTCCGCATTTCAACAGTCCCCTTTAATTTTTAATGTTATAGACAAAGTGTGTACAAACTGAACCTTGAAAGAACTTGCTGTGTCTAGATACAAGTGTATTGAAATACTCCCAACCTTCCTAAGCATAAAATAGGATTCTTCAATTGCTGTATGTACCTTAAATGTGTGTTTTATGTAACCAAATGCTACTTAATGTTAAACAAACTACACTCAAGTATTCCTAACTTCATCCGATCTATTCAGACTGATTTTGAGGGTGGAAGGGAGGACTCCCGCTTTGTCTGTGTAGGAACAGAGCTTATTCTGTCTCAGGGTTGGGATAGAGGCTGAGATTTCCTGCCATTGTTTCGTGTTTAACTATCCAGATATTCTGCCAATACATTTTCACTTTTGCAGATGGTCAGAACCCATAAGAAAATTTGCTTTCTGACACTTTGTGACCTCGGGGTTCATTTCTCTTGTGTTGAAAGCTTGTTGGTAGCGTCAGCCCTTATCTGTGCATATAACTCATGTGGTAAGGGTTTATACTTTTCCCTGGCACAGATCCACACAAGTGTGTGTTTGTGTCTATGTGATTTTCAGGTCCCATGACTTATCCTGCCATAACAGGAAGGTGACCTTTTTTTTTCTTTACAAAAATGTCAGGTCTGCCTTTCTGCTTCTCATTGTTTTACTCTTAGATGTTTTGGCCTGAGTTCTCCACTAGCCATAGAATAAATTTGGGTTGAGTGTTCTTACCTTGGATATTCCAGGAATCACTTGCTGTTTTCACTCAGGCTTCTACCAGAAGTCAATGCCATGCTCTTGTCCCTGACCCTCTGTGACTGTGACTATTTTATTCAGAGCACTCCCCACCTTATGACTGTGTAGCTGTATGTCTCAGTCAGTGTTCTACTGCTGTGAAGAGACACCATGACCATGGCAGCTCTTATAAAGGAAAGCATTTAAATGGGAATGACTATTATCATCACAATGGGGAGCATGGCAGCATGCAGGCAGACATAGTGCTGGAGAAGTAGCTGAGAGTCCTACATCCAGATACATAGGCAGCAGGAAGAGAAGACACTGGGACTGCCTTAGCCGGTTGAAACTTCAAAGCCCATCCCAATAATGCATTTCCTCCTACAAGCCCACACTTACCCAACCAGGCCACACCTCCTAATCCTTCTCAAGTTGTGCCACTCCCTAAGGACCAAACATTGAAATATATGAGCCTATGCAGGCCATTCTTACTCAAATCACCATACTATACTGTTCCAGTTGCTCTAACAAAGTAACACATACTTGAGGGAGAAGATTTATCTGTCTACCTGTCTGTGTGTCTGTCTACTTATTTATAGTTTTTGAGACAGGGTTTCTCTGTGTATCCAGTCCTGGAACTTGTTCTCTAAGCCAGGCTGGCCTTAAACTCACAGAGAACAGCCTGCCTCTCCCTCCCGAGATTAAAGGTGTGCGCCACCACTGCAAACCAAAAGAGTGAAACATCACACAATAGTGAATCTCCTCTCTTGGCCAATTGCTGCTGTGTTTCCTTCTCCTGGTCCTGATTGTACACGGTGCTCTCTCCACTTATCTCCTTGTTTTGTTCTTCTCGAAAGGGGGCTCCCAGTGCCCTTGGATATGGGATTTTGTTGACTGTTTTGTAGGCCGTGGATGCTGAGACAAACTCCAGTCAGCTGTAGTTATTGAGTTCTCAGAGGGGCTGGAGCAGCTGGTAGCCATAGGTTTAGCTCCCAGAGCTACCTCCTCTTCTGTTAGGGTGCTGTTGATAGCTTTGGTAGTAGTCCCTGGGTGATGGGGAGAGTCCTTCTGTGTACATGTTTGCCTTATTGGTTGGTAAATAAAGCAGTGTTGGCCAATAGGGAAGCAAGATAGGTGGGACTAGGAGTCGAGGAGGATTCTGGGAAATGTAGTAAAGAGTAGAGAGTCGCGAGTCGCCATGTGATCCTGGGAAGAGAGGTCACATGAGGCTGGTGTCCTCGGTAAGATAAGACTTTATAGAAATATATATATATTAGTGTTAATACTTAAGTGAGTTAATACTTAAGACAGAACTAGCCAATGATAAGCCCTGGAGATTGGCCGACAGCATTGTAACTAATAGAGTCTCTCTGTGTTATTTGGGGCTGATGTGGCTCTAGGACCAGGCTGGTAGGAAGAATGCTCGTTACACCTGGGGACCCCCTTTTTGAAGTCCCTACAAGCCATGGATTTTGAGGATTCCTGTTGTGTGATGCTTTTGCTCTTTTACTCTTTGGCTTTTTGGACTTTTGGGAGGCCCACCACCCAGCTCCAAAATAAATCAGTCATGGAGTCTCGTTCTTTCTTGCAATCACCTGGTCTTAGCTTGGTGTGTTGCTTGCCAGTTTTTAACTAAATATCCAGACTACCTTTTGCCTCTGGGATTTTTCCTTTTTTTTACTTCTGTATATCTTACTTTCACTTTTACTCCATGGCTTGCTGGGTTCCTGAGTGGCTGGCCCCTGATGTCCTCTCTCCTTGTTCTCCAGCTCCTTCCTTCTCTCTTATTTATTCTCTGTCTGCCAGCCTCACCTATCCTTGCTCCTGCCTCGCTATTGGCCGTTCAGCTCTTTATTAGGACCATCAGGTGTTTTAGGCAGGCAAAGAATCACAGCTTCACAGAGTGAAACAAATGCAGCATAAACAAAAGTCACACACCTTAAAATCATATTCCCCAACAGACTTCCTGGTCACAGTGCTTTAGTCCAGTTTGCCTGGGAGAAACACCACAGTGGTAGTGATACCTGCTTTAGTTACTGCCATAGTGGCACTTCCAGTCCAATGGTAGAGAAAGTTCTTAGGTCAGAGTCTAGAAGAGGTTTGTTGGAATGTTGGTATAGTTGACCTCAGAACTTGCAAGATGGACAGATAAAGTATCCCCATTGCCTTTAATTTCTATCTTTCTTGTAATCTCATTGTATTTACTTTGTGTGTGTGTGTGTGTGTGTGTGTATGAGAGAGAGAGAGAGAGAGAGAGAGAGAGAGAGAGAGAGAGAGAGAGAGAGAGAGAGAGAGAGAGAGAGAGAGAGTTTTTGTGTACATGCATGTGGAGACCAGAAAGCAGGATACGCACCCCTGGATCTGGAGTCACAGGTAATTGTGACTCACTTGACATGGATACTGGGAACTGAACTTGAGTCTTCTGCAAGAGAAGGTATGATTTTCAAAGACTGAGCCATCTTCAGGCCCAAATACTGTTACTGAGGTGGGTCTGTGAGAACTTGCCCAGTGTATGGGCACACACATTTTTGATGAACATCTCTGTGCTCTGACTTCCACAGAGTTAATTTCTAGTTCTCTCTGGGATAGCATGTAATGCATTATAGTTTTCTGCATCATTGTTTTTTACTCATTCGTGAAGAAAATAACATCAGTTTCTCTCATAAACACACACTAGGTCATATTTACAGTCATTTATTCCCTGTCTAATTTTTGTTATTTTGTTAACTGTCTTATTTAATTACTTAATAGTTGGTTCTGGTTAATCCAATACTTGAAATGTTATATTTTTTTATCTTTTCGATTTAATTTCATTCACCCTTTTACATACAAAGTAATGTTTTATTATTAATTTATATTTGGCTGAAGATAATCTATGGGATTTCTTTTTTGAAATAAGGATCATGTCATGTAGGCCAGGCTACCTCAATTTGACCATGTCGCTGAAGGTGGCTTTGAACTTCTGATCCTCCTACCTTTACGTTCTTAGTGGCAGGACTATAGATTTGCAGCACCACAACCAGTTGTGTGTGTGTTATGTGTTCCTTTGGGTGGAAGCCAGGGCATGCCAATCATTGTATCAATAGAGCAAAACCCCCACCCAGCTGTCACCCATTCGAGTTTTGAGAGGTAGGACTGAAACTTTCTCTTCTTGAATAGATTTGCTTATTTCTCTGTGCTGGGCAGTGAATATGCTTCTATCTAGGATGGAACACTTAACTATGGCTTAGACTTTCTCCACAAGTGCTGTCATTTCAAGCCCATACTTGCCTGGACACAGATCAATGACCTCCGGTTAAAAATGTCTTCGGAAGCCTTGAGCCTTGGCAAAGGAGACATTCTTTCCTTTACTCTGTTTTGTTCCCCTCTTTTCTTTTAAATGAATCCTTTCACTAAAGTGGAACCCTTTACAACATTACAGCTTTTTGTTTGAGTTTCAGACTAAGTGAGCCATGGGCCAAGCTTCTCACTTTCTCTTGCTAAATTCTAATCCTTAAGAGTGGGAACTCAGCATTTATTTGTCCCTAAGCAACATCCAGCATTTTGGTCCTGAATGATCTGAATTTCAGAGTTTTTTTAAAATCCAATTTTCGTGTGACTCTGTTTTTGATTACCTCTTGCTTTTGTTTTATTTATTTTTTATTTTGGTTTTTCGAGACAGGGTTTCTCTGTAGCTTTGGAGGCTGTCCTGGAACTTGCTCTGTAGACCAGGCTGGCCTGGAACTCACAGAGATCTGACTGCGTCTCGAGTGCTGGGATTAAAGACGTGTGCCACCAATGCCCAGCTTTTGTTTCATTTTTATTTATTTGTTTGTTTATATTATTACTGTTTGCCTTTGGACATGTCTCTTCCCAGAGAAGGCACTGAAAAGTTTCAGTTTTACTTTGAATCCTAGGAGAAATGGTGATTGACTTAGGGGAGGAGCAGTGGAGTGAATGGATGTATGTGATGGGAAGAAGGCACCAGTTCATTTCAGAAAAATTGTATCCCTAGAGTGGAAAACTGGAACAAAGAGGCAGCTAGCTGACTGAAGTGAGGGTCTGAAAACCTGGCTGCGGAGCTGAAGGAAACTCCCAGGCTTAAGAAAAGCTGAGGAGATAAAGCAGAGCAGATCCCCTTGGGATTAGAAGACGGAGAGAACAGCATTCATTGCTGCTGTAAAAGATGCCTGACGGCAGGGAGGGTGAAGGTCACCTGAGCTTGGGACAGACTGACTTGAAAGTGTCTTTCTTGGGTGTGTTCAGATAGAGACTTCAGTGTAGTGGTTGACTGGAATGTCTAGATTTCTAAAAGGACGCAGTAGGCTGTGCACACGACTCCCTTGGGTTTCTGGGGAAAGAAGTTGTTTTATTTCATTGTTGTTTGTCCACCGGAGTTTTTGAAGAGATGTGTGTTAAGAAGTTCACTTTAAGAAACATTGGTGTTTACCAGTTAGGTAAGGGCAGATGAAGTCGAAAGATGGGAAAAGCTAGTAACCAAGAGAAAAGCCCGGGAGGATGGACTGTTCTTGGAAGATAAGGAGACCGAAGGCTTTAAATGGAGCAGAGCTCATGGGTACCAGCGCAATGTCATCTCAGAAGACAGCCTTTAACAACAGTATGCCTTCCATTTCAGAGCTCATGGGTACCAGCGCAATGTCATGTTAGAAGACAGCCTTTAACAACAGTACGGCTTCCATTTCTTGTTTTTACGTTCTTTCCACCTCATCTTCCTTGGTGTTTTCCGAGACTCCTGGTAGGCGATGTATGTGTCCCATTTGAGGCTGAGCACTCAACAGTTTCTTGTTCTCTTCACAAGACTGGGCCAGTCAACATTCCATCATTGGTGGAGGAGAAGCTCGTAAGATCCCACCTCCCAGAGGAACTAGAGCCAATTAAAGTTTGTTGGGGGAAAAGGGTGCATATTACTCAATGGTGTAGCCACCAGCACACTGCCCTCTCTCAAGCTAGTAACCCTCACCCTTGTACACGGAGGCAACCCTTATTGAATGGTGTGAGTCACACACATGAAGGGATGGGGGTTTGGGAAGAAGAGCCTTGGGGGAAGACCAGTAGAGACTGAAAGAAAAAGCAAAACAATGGAAAAAAAGGACTTTTCTGGCAAATATTGGGTTCAGAGTATCCATGATTATTAAGTTAGATATTGGGACGATTTTTATGACCTTGAGCAAATTAGAATACGTTTTAATATTTACTTATTTACTTGCATGCATGTGTGAAGGTGCATAGACCACAGTGCATACATAGAGGTTGGAAGTCCAGTGGACTGGGCTCAGACGCACATCCCAACACGCCAATTAACAAGAGAAGACACATGGTCACGGTGGCCCCATTGGGAGGAGTACATAAGCAGGCCCAGTGACTCTAAGTCCATCTTCCAGGAGCAGACATGAGCTTTACATTTATGTAGAGGAAGAATTGGGGTAACTGGCCAGAGGCATGAATTAATAAACAGTCCTGGTCAAGTGGTCCTACTGTGATTGTCTCAGCTCAGGTGTCTCAATAAATTGTTAAACTGTTAGTCAAGCCACCACAGGACAGATGACCAGTCCAGTTATAGACCAGGCATAGCTTCTCCATCCTAGATAATCCATGCTGGAAGCACTCATCATGCAACCTTCCCTTTGCTGAGGGGGGTTGTGTAGACCTACTCCCTTGTCTCACAAAGGTACTACGGATCTGGATTTGTTCTGTTCCTGGAATCTAAGGTGACTTCGCAGGACAGATTAAAGATGCAGACTTATGTCTGAAAAAATATTTTCAATAAAAATGGCTCTAAAAGATAATACAGAAACACATAATGGGTTTTATGTCTATAAGTAACTTTTATTTTTTTAATCAAGCAGATATTATTGTGTTTTTGTTTATTGAATGGTTTGTGAAAGGCAATTAAAATCTTTTTATGAGAAAGCACTTTCCTCCAGTGGCTATGGGTTTTTCTGTGCTTTCTCAGGGCTGCAGGGAGGGCCCAGCAGTAAAGAGCACTTGCTGCTTTTGCAAAAGGCCTGAGTTCTGCCTCCAGCACCCATGCTAGACAACTTACAACCCCCTGTAAATCCAGATCAAGTGGGATATGACACTCTTGCTGGCCTCTGACTGCACCAACATGCACATGTGTGAACACACACACACTCACACACACACACAGAGAAAGACATCATTTTTAAAAGGAGTGATTTCTAACATAGGTGAGGCTCCAAATGGGCACCTTAAGCCCAAAATGAGCGCATACAAAGCAGAGAATAAGAAGTGACACTAAGCAAGCAGGAAGTGGTGCTGTAAAATAAACAAGCTGTGAATTAGTGGTGCTAAAAGAAAACCTTTACATTACACCCTGAGGCTAATTAAGTCCAAATTAAAGAGCAAGGTGTTGAGGTTTTAACCCTAAATGGAGTTAAGCAAGAGTTGGAGACTCGGCTGTGCGATAAGGTGGTTCTTGAAGTTAATATTTAAAAGTGAACTCTCTTAACGCTGATTCCTATGGTAACAAGCAGGAACTCAAGGTGTTTCTTTTGTCTTCAAAGTTGGTGAACGGAGCAGAGCATGGCAGGGAGGCCTGAAAGTAAACAGGTGATAGACACTGCCGCAGTGACACACAGGATGCATTCAACACTGCTGCAGTGAAATTCAGATGCATACGACACTAATGCAGTGAGACACAGGTGCATACAACACTAATGCAGTGAGACACAGGATACATACGACACTAATGCAGTGAGACACAGGATGCAGACGACACTAATGCAGTGAGACACAGGATACATACGACACTAATGCAGTGAGACACAGGATGCAGACGACACAGCCACAGTGAGACACAGGATGCAGACGACACTAATGTAGTGAGACACAGGATGCATGCGACACTGCCGCAGTGAGACACAGGATGCAGACGACACTAATGCAGTGACACACAGGATGCAGACGACACTAATGCAGTGAGACACAGGATGCATGCGACACTGCTGCAGTGAGACACAGGATGCAGATGACACTAATGCAGTGACACACAGGATGCAGATGACACTAATGCAGTGACACACAGGATGCACACGACACTAATGCAGTGACACACAGGATGCACACGACACTAACGCAGTGAGACACAGGATGCATGCGACACTGCTGCAGTGAGACACAGGATGCAGATGACACTAATGCAGTGACACACAGGATGCAGATGACACTAATGCAGTGACACACAGGATGCACACGACACTAATGCAGTGAGACACAGGATGCACACGACACTAACGCAGTGAGACACAGGATGCAGATGACACTAATGCAGTGAGACACAGGATGCATGCGACACTGCCGCAGTGAGACACAGGATGCAGACAACACTAATGCAGTGAGACACAGGATGCAGATGACACTAATGCAGTGAGACACAGGATGCAGACGACACTGTACAGTGAGACACAGGATGCAGGCGACACTAATGCAGTGAGACACAGGATGCAGACGACACTGTACAGTGAGACACAGGATGCAGGCGACACTAATGCAGTGAGACACAGGATGCAGACGACACTAATGCAGTGAGACACAGGATGCAGACGACACTGTACAGTGACACACAGGATGCAGACGACACTAATGCAGTGAGACACAGGATGCACACGACACTAATGCAGTGAGACACAGGATGCAGATGACACTGTACAGTGAGACACCAGATGCAGACGACACTAATGCAGTGAGACACAGGATGCAGATGACACTAATGCAGTGACACACAGGATGCACACGACACTAATGCAGTGACACACAGGATGCATACGACACTAATGCAGTGAGACACAGGATGCATACGACACTGCTGCAGTGAGACACAGGATGCAGATGACACTAATGCAGTGACACACAGGATGCACACGACACTAATGCAGTGACACACAGGATGCATACGACACTAATGCAGTGAGACACAGGATGCAGACGACACTAATGCAGTGACACACAGGATGCAGACGACACAGCCACAGTGAGACACAGGATGCAGAGGACACTAATGCAGTGACACACAGGATGCAGACGACACAGCCACAGTGAGACACAGGATGCAGAGGACACTAATGCAGTGACACACAGGATGCAGACGACACAGCCACAGTGAGACACAGGATACATACGATACTAATGCAGTGACACACAGGATGCATGCGACACTGCTGCAGTGAGACAGAGGATGCAGACGACACAGCCACAGTGAGACACAGGATGCATGCGACACTGCTGCAGTGAGACACAGGATGCAGACGACACTAATGCAGTGAGACACAGGATGCACACGACACTAATGCAGTGAGACACAGGATGCAGACGACACTGCTGCAGTGACACACAGGATGCAGACGACACAGCCACAGTGAGACACAGGATGCAGACGACACTAACGCAGTGAGACACAGGATGCAGATGACACTAATGCAGTGACACACAGGATGCAGACAACACTGTACAGTGAGACACCGGATGCAGACGATACTAATGCAGTGAGACACAGGATGCAGACGACACTGTACAGTGAGACACCGGATGCAGACGATACTAATGCAGTGACACACAGGATGCACACGACACTAATGCAGTGACACACAGGATGCATACGACACTAATGCAGTGAGACACAGGATGCAGATGACACTAATGCAGTGAGACACAGGATGCAGACGATACTAATGCAGTGACACACAGGATGCAGACGACACAGCCACAGTGAGACACAGGATGCATGCAACACTGCTGCAGTGAGACACAGGATGCAGATGACACTAATGCAGTGAGACACAGGATACATACGACACTAATGCAGTGACACACAGGATGCAGACGACACTAATGCAGTGACACACAGGATGCAGACGACACTAATGCAGTGAGACACAGGATGCAGACGACACTAATGCAGTGAGACACAGGATACATACGACACTAATGCAGTGACACACAGGATGCATGCGACACTGCCGCAGTGAGACACAGGATGCATGCGACACTGCCGCAGTGAGACACAGGATGCAGACGACACTAATGCAGTGAGACACAGGATGCATGCGACACTGCCACAGTGAGACACAGGATGCAGACGACACTAATGCAGTGAGACACAGGATGCAGACGACACTAATGCAGTGACACACAGGATGCATGCGACACTGCCGCAGTGAGACACAGGATGCATGCGACACTGCCGCAGTGAGACACAGGATGCAGACGACACTAATGCAGTGAGACACAGGATGCAGACGACACTAATGCAGTGACACAGGATGCAGGCGACACGTACAGTGAGACACAGGATGCATGCGACACTGCCGCAGTGAGACTCAGCTCCAGGAAATTTTGGGTGGTCACTCACCTTCTATTCAACATGTCACTCACATTTCGCTAATGATATTTAAATTTGAATCGTCCAAAAAATTTGCAATTTCTCCTTTCTTATGCTGGCTTATTGTTTTTCTACTCAACACAAGTTAGTGTCATTTGGAAAGAAAAAGAAATCTTAAATTGAGAAAAATGTCCCTTTGGACTGGCCTGTAGGGCAATTCATCAGTTGATGATTGATGTGGGATGACCCATCCCATTGTGGGTGGTGTCACCACTGGGCAGGTGGCCCTGGATGGTATAAGAGATCAGGCTGTGCAAGGCACAATGTGCAAACCCCTAAGCAGTGTACTGACATGATCTCCGCTTCAGTTCCTGCTTCCTCCCTCCTGCCTTGGCTGCTGCCCTCAGTGTTGCCTGGAAGTGTGAGATAAAAGGATTCCTTTCCTCCCCAGTTGCTTACGGCCAGGGTGTTTTAAAGCAGCAGGAAAACCTAACCAAGCCACCTGTCATGTCAGTCTTGGGTCATTTGCTCAGTCGTCTGATGTAGGTCACAGGTACATCACAGACAGGATCCTGTCCACACCAAAAGTTTTATTGGCCAATGCTGGTTTATAGTCACCGTATTTTGAGAATACATTAATAAACCACAGATTATGTCTTTGGGTTTATTAAATCTTCATATACCAATAGTATAAGTGTGGCTCTCTAGTGTTGAAAGACCATATTATACTAAGGGAAGAAGATGAGGTTTGGGCTGAGGTATGTCTGCATTCTCATCTGCCAAGGGACCCAGACTTACTATTACTTTTGGTTTCTGATCCTTCGTCCCCTTCACTTAAAAGAAAAATGGAATGGCAACGTGCTAGTCTCATAATGAATTCATATCAGAAATATGAAAAATGTTTCCAAGGTTGTCTGATAAGTAGTAACCATTGTTTTATTTGATAGATAAGAGGGTAATAGGACTGTGAAGAGTCACAGGCACTCACATAAAAACCATCCTTTTTAATAGGATATGAATTATTTTACTGTGTGTGTGTGTGCGCGCGCGCGCGTGCATGCGTATGTGCGTGTGTGTGCATGCGTGCGTGTGTGTGTTCGCGCGCATGTGCAGAGGACAGAGAACTGAACAACTTCAGTGTCATTATCTAAAACAAATCCCACTTTGCTATTTGAGTATTCCAACTGATCTCTTAGGCCTGCTGGTTAGACTAGCCTGGCTGACCAGAAAACTCACAGAGTCTGGTTGTCTCCACTGCCCCAGCGCTGGGATTTTAATTGTGCATCACCATGCTAAGCTTTCTGCTGGCTTCTGGGGGTTGCATTTAGGCCCTCAATTTTGTGTGAAAAGTACTTTACTGACTGGGCCATCTCCCACGCCCCGATCTCCAAAACATCATCTTACAGCAACTTAGTTCACTTCTGAACTATCACACTAAAAACGTTTGTGATTATCGTAATGACACAGTTAGGAAATGACTGAGCTACACCAGGAAAGTGTCCACACAAAGGAGTCTATGCATTGGGGAGAAGGCAAAGAGAATTTAACACGGTGCGAGGAGGAAAGACGGAGATTATAACAAAGGGCCAAGAACATGGGAGCAGGGGAAGGGGAGGGGCTAATCTCAGACAGATTTCCTCCTGGAAAAGCTCCAGCAAACATGTGACAGCACAGTGCCATGGGGGATAGGGAGGGGAGAAACAATTTCTCACTGCTTTCTTAGAAAAGCTTTTTTTTTTTTTTACCCATGACAAATATGTCTAAAGGACTAGAGAGAGAAAAAGAGGATGGTCTAATTAAAGAACCCAAATGCATGCTGGGTGTCACAGGGTTCAGCAAGTCTCCAAACTGCTGGCTGCTGTATCATGTTATTCAAAATAAGCTTAACGGGATAGATGACCGTCATCTGGATTTCATATGTATTCTTTGTCGTAACCTCTGCCAATCAGAAAGTGTGTTTTCTGAGATGTTGCATCACCAAGAGATGGCCAGTCAAGAGAGAGAGCCCCACAGGCAGGGGAGAACATCTGTGAAATAACAGAGACCTGAAAATAGCGACATGTGTTACTATGTCCTCATGTGGCATCATGGATGACAATGGAATGATGTTGCTTCAGAGCTGGACACCTCTCTGGCCTCATGTGTGTCCCACAGGGAAAACATATGCTGTTACAGGAGAGTCTGGAGGCTTGCTGAGGAGCAAGTCAGTCCCTTCCCATGAGATGGCATAAACTCCAGAGCCTGGGATAAGCTGTGTGAATCAAAGCGTGGGGCTGAGACCTTGGGTAGAAAACGTTTCAATGACTGTGGGAGGACCCAATTTCCATTGGATCCTGGGAAGTGAAGTCAGGGCCTTCAAACAGTAACTACAATCTATTGTCACTGATTGGAGAAGATGACAATGAGTAAACCGTTGTGCAAGCATGCGGACCCGAGTTCAGACCCCAAATCCCCACCTGTGGCAGCCTGTGTGTATCCCCAGTGGTGAGGCGAGGACGAGATGGACAGGTCCTGGGGCTCGCTGACCAGGCCGTCTGGCAGAAACAGAGTACTCCATACTCAGTGAGAGAGTCTCAAAGAGATATGGTAGAGGGCAATCGAAAGTGCCTGCTGTCAACTTTGACCTCCCACACACGCTTGCACGGGTGGGGGGCACACTAAAAGTCAACCAACAAACGCTCTATCCTCAGCCCTTCCGGTGAGTTCAACAAAGGAATGGCTCAGTCTCACCAGAAGATGGCAACATGCTGCTCCCTATCCCTGCCTTAGCTACTGAAGCTAAGGACCAGCTCCGTAGTCCCTCCCATGCATAATCCCCGCGCTACAACGGTGGATGGTGCCTCACTTCAGCCACATGCACGAGACATGCTCGGCATGCTCTGCCACCGGGCAGTGTAGTTGCTGTGGGACATTGGGTTCGCCAATGCTGCACTGTTAGGAAATGTTAGGAAAACCTCATATCCGAAGGCTGTGGAAAGCTATCCTGTGACCTCCTTCACCTTCATCCTTCCTTATTGTCAGCAATGCACAAGACCCAGCAATAGCAAGATTCGGGACTCTAGGGTGGAACTATCCTAGCAAAATCACTGACTTTAATACACACACACACACACACACACACACACACACACACACACACACATTAATATATATTATCAGTCCTTTGAGAACTTCATACAATGTATTTTAGCCATACTCACCCTCACCCCTACTTCTCTCGCTTACCCCTCTTCCCCAGTTCTTTATTTGCAAGAATAAACTAGCTCACAGCCGGTCGCTGATCCTTTGGCCCTTATGATCATTCTGTTCCCCTCCACATTGTCCCCTGAGTTTTAAGTGTAGGGATTGTGTTATCAATGCAGTAACTGGTGGCCAGCGTCTCCCCCTGTGTTTTGACCAGTTGCCGCTTTCTGTAACAGTCTCTCTCTGCTGCATAAAGATGTTTGGTGAGGGTTGAGAGCCTCAAGTTATCTACAGATGTATTAGAGTGCAGGGAGAGATTGTGCTGGTGTAGAAAAGTAGCAGTAGTAGGTTCTCCTCTAGTATCCATGGTCTCACCAACCGTCATTTGTTGGCCAAGTTTACAGTGCCAGGCATGAATTCTCCCCTACTGAGTGTGACTTAAACCCAATTAGGTAGCCATTGGTTACTCCCAAGCTTAAGTGACATTATTGCACCTTTCAGAATATCTTGCTAGTCAGTCGTGTGGTCTGTAGTCTTTATAGATGGATAGGAATATTGTGTTTTTTTTTCTCTTGGCAGTTTGCATAGCTCCTCCCAGTATTATGAGAGTTAGTATTCATGGAGGAGACTTCCAGGTCATACCCAAACCCAGTGTACGGTGTCTTCAGCAATAAAGGCTTACCTTCTCTTTCTGGAAGGTACTAAATGCAGCCATGATAACCCTTATCCTTTATTGTTTGGGGAGAGGAGAGGTCCTCTTGGACTTCCCTGGCCAACAATGTCAAAAGAGGTTTATTCTGAAACTTTAGTCTTAAATAGATTCGTGTGTTTGAACTTTTCTCTAATGTACCATATAGCTACTTTATAAGAAAAATGATTTCATATAGACAACTTTATACTTCAAGAAGTCAGGAAGAGAATTAAGCACAAAGTTAGCACAAAGGAAGAAATACACATGACATGATGCATGTGCAAAATATTAAGTAGTTCCAATTAGAAGACTAGACATATGTCTTATATCAAGAAATACATATACCTTTCTCCACATGTCTGAGAACCCATTTGCTGAATATAGCTGTTATAGTTATACAGTCCAGAAAAAAGCAAAGTCACCATATGATGAACCAGTGTACTCTACCATTCAAATTTGAGAAGAAACCCACTTTTAATCCTTGGCCACTATCACCCCACTTTGAGTAAGGAACAAAATAGCATTTGAGCCCTTCAAAATCATGTCTACTTACACTCAACAATCCAGTTATTCTCGGAAAAAACAGAATAATTCCTTTCTCCTGGGACCTGTTGGTTCCAACACAAAGCTGGCAGGCAGCAGGGGCCTGGAGGACCTAGTCTGTGTTGGTTCAAGTGTTCATTTTCAAGGGGACCTTCCCTCTCCATCTCAAGAGACTCTTACTGTGATCACTGGCCTCTGTCTGGGAGCAATACCTGTATTCACACCAGGAACATTTAAGTTGTCTGTCAACCAGTCTTAATTCCAGAGACACTGCTCTCCAGTAGCCCATCAGAGATCCTTTAGGGTAATAGACAGAACTGTCTAGAACTTGATATCCTCACAATTAAGGATATTATTAAATAGATAGAAAAATCTAGAAATAGACAAACTGAAATTAAAAAAAACTGATGACAACAACAAGAATACACTCACTACCAGGCAATTTTAATACTGCTTTAAAGCAATTCTTTTAGAGAAAAAGGGTTAGCATAGCAGTTGGGGGAATCTGAAAAAGAGCAATTTCTACCTGAAAACCGAATGAAGAGGGAACCAGTAGGAGTTATTTCTGAACCAGTCTGCTTACAGAAAATTACTGGCTTCTAGCTGCAGGAGAAATAATGGAATTTTAAAAATAAAGTTGCAGTGCTTACTAAAACAATTAAGCCAAGGTTATCATGGAGCAAATTCACCTAGAGGAAACCTAAAGGAGGATGTTATAGTAAAGGAATCAGGCTACCATGACCTAAAACTACCAGTCAGTTATAGCATAGCAAAGAAACAGCTAGAAATCATGTGCTTTCTGCCATTAGGCTGTGTTACACACCCTACAGCACTCATGGAATCCTAGCAAGGATTCTGCCTGAACTTACTGGAAACTCTCAAGGTAGGCTCCACTTACATGAACTATGACACTATGATGAAGCTGTTATCCAGGATGTCAGTGTGAACCTTAATTTTATGTGATAACTTGACTGGGACAAAGGGGTATTCAGATCAAATGCTATTTCTGGAAGTGTCTATAGATGTACTGCCAGATAATATAAGCATATCAATCACTAATAAAGTCAGTAAAGAGGATTTTCTTTTCCAATGTGGGCAATTGCCCAATCTATTCATAAGGTAGGAGAGAGGAGATATTTGCCTTTTTGATCTTTGTTTGCCAGTGTGTGCTAGGACATCCTTTTTTTGCTCTTAGATGGGGTTTTGTATGGTCAGCTTCTTAATTCCAGGGTCTTCATAAGTGGACTATGATTACAGCATCAGCTATCTTCTGAATCTTTAGCTTACAGACTTCTAGCCTTCAAAATCCCATGAGCCAATACTTCACAATGAATCTTTTCAGATAGATAGATAGATAGATGGTAGTTGACAGCTAGCTAGACATATATATGACAGATAAAAAAATAAATGAAAGATAAAAGACCGGAATGTGGATGGAAAGACAAGCAATACACAGATAGATGACAGATTAGATGGATGGATGGATAGATAGATAGATAGGTAGATAGATAGATAGATAGATAGATAGATAGATAGATAGATAGATAGATAGATAGGCAGAGAGACTGAAAGTGAGGAGTTTTACTCAGGAATTAAACTTTTGAAAATTTTTTTGCATCTGCAAATTCAAATGGAGAGTGTAAGCCTCTATGTGTGTTCATGAATGAGACCAGCGAGGAAAGCCAGGCAGCAAAGCAGAGCGGGATGGAGGATCAGAGCTGCCCCTCCCACCCCACCATGTCTGTGTAACACTAGAGCGAGTGACATCCCTGGCTTGTCTAGGACTGAAGTGACTCAAGTGAATGGGGTGGGGAGAAGCAAATTATGATGCCTCCTGATGCATTTGAATCTGCGTGATGGAAAAGCGAAGGTTTCTCTTGCAAATATTGGTACCCAAGAATAAAGCTTTCCTTCCTCTGGTAATTGAGTTGCCTGTAAGTGGGGGACTTATTAAGCAACGGCTCATCCTTTTCCACACAACTTCCAGTTATATACTTATAAGTCTAGAAAATATTTTTTAAAAATAAGATTTATATATGACAGGAAGAAAACCTTTCCTGTCCTTTCTTAAACATGCAGGAGATCCGAGAATCAGCAGCCATATGAGAAGAGTGACCATAGTAAGAGAGAAAGAGAAACAATAAACAAAAAAATGTTCTTAGAGGAAACAGCTATTTCAGGTGGCCAGATTAACACCCTGAGAGCTGTTTAAGAAGCTGTTAGAGCACAAATAAAACAGAGGCTGCAGCACGATGTGACAAAGAACATTTCAAGATAAAAATGATGCTCTTTGTAAGAAGTCATGAAGACCTAAAAGTAAGGTAAAGTCATTCTCTAGAGTAAGTAAAAGATTTTGAATATGAGAGTTGAAATAAGAGCGAAAACTAATCCCCCCATTCAACATCTAGTAAACATTCTCCCAGAAAAAGAGCAGAGATGAGATCACTGTGACTAAAAAGTAGGAGAGGGTGGCTCAGAGAGGCCACACCCAACCCATTTAAAAGAGAAACCTTCAAGTGGAGCCAAAGGGAGTTGCATCATCCTTGACATTTTGGAATATCAAATAAATTATTTTAACTGCTATTGAAAAGAAAAAGGAACATGTACAAAGAAGCAAGGTCCAGATTTCTTGTTCGCATCATGTCTTAATTACACATGTTCTGTTATGTTTCATAGCGTCCTGCTCCCCCCTCCACACACACTTGTTCCTGTGTTGGATGCTTGGTTCTCAGTACAGTGTTGCTGGAAGATGGTGGGGTCTTGAGGAGATAGGGTAGAGATGTGGTTCTAAAGTCATTGAAAGTTTTGTCCTTGGAAGTTGTTAAGGAAGGAATTGTGAGGGGAGACCTGCTATCAGAGCATCCTGGGCTCCCAAATCTCACACCAGATTCCTGTTTTAAAATGTCATCAAAGGATACATGACATATATTTTTTGCTGTTCACCATCAGATTCTTGACAGAGCCAAGCCAACACCAGCACCACTCATTAAATCCCTAGAAGTGTGGCTATATATCTTTTTTCTCTATGAACTTCCCAGCTTCACATACTTCATCATAGAAATGACCTTAATTATTATATTAAAGATTATACAAAAGATTGCAGGACACCTATAATGCCAACAGAATAATGACATTTATAGAAGAAGAACTCAGCAGAAACAATTCAAATGGGCAAAGCAGGGAGACACAGCCTTTACGTGCAGTTCTAACCACATTGACCAGTCAACGTTTTTTGAGAAGAAAAATCGGGTACCACTGAAGAAGGGTTCAAGAAATTGGCCACAGTGAAAACTGTCTCACTCAGAACCTCCTCAAGAGAAGCTGAGGCTGTGGCCATGATCCCCAGGTAGTGGAAATACCCACTGCTTCTAGAAGCCACTGGATATTTTTTGTTTCTGGATGACTCAATATCAGTGATGCTCTTCATCCAGGTCTACTTGTTGCCTGGCATGATACATGTACTATAGCTCTCTCTTTCTCTGTGTGTCTGAGATGTTGTCTACCAACATATTAAAATCCAATGTCTCAGATGTCTAGGAGAGACTAGATAGCCAGTGCCTAGTAAATCTCTCCTGGTTTTCTCAGGAAGAGCAAGAACAAGTCTGATAGGAAGAGGGAATGGAGTCTGGCCTTGACCCTCAGGCTCTCTTTGGATGGTTAACAGTACGCAGTCCCAAATCCTAGGGGCACACACATATAAACCCCTCCATCTGAGATTTAAGAGTGCTTCCCACCATATCACCATCCACTCATGCCACATGGGATACAGAGGATAACAGTAGATTACAACACTTTAATCCAGATGTGCTGTCTCTGCTGGTGCAAACACAAACAGCTCTTGGGACTTGGTATGCAAATACCAGCCTGCACATTTTTCCCATATCCTTGGCAAGGCAATTAGAAGCAATTTTCATTTCTATGAAACTTCATAAAGTACCACAAAGAGATTATATCAGTTCCCCTGCTAGCCTGACAAAGTCAGAACAGCAGTTAATTTTGATATTCCGCAGGATGCCACACTGATCCATTGCATTGATAACATTATTCTAATTGGACTTGAGGGGCAGGGAGCAGAACACTCATAAAATCCCTTTGTAATATGTATTTATTTCCGTGATTTAAAAGATGAATGTTCTGTAGGTTTAGGAGCCTAACTCCCTGGTTAAATTTCCAGCTGTGCTGTAAGACAAGTTGGGACATCCCTTCTAGTAGAGGGTACCTGTGGCTGTGCCTTACCAATCCCACCCCAGAGTAGAAAGGGCGATGCAGAGGGAGATAATCCCATTTGTATGACCCCATATAGTGCTTTATATGACTAGCTAAAGAAAAGCTTGCCCCCAGCATGAAGAAGAATTTCTCCTGGGCTCGCTCCAGTGAAAGTGAATGGGGAAAGTCTAAGGGGACAGTTGGAGGGGTCTTGGGAAAGTCATCATGATAATGTATTATTCCATTTAGGGGGTGCTTTGCAGGAAGATTATCTACAGGCTCTTTCACTCTGGATTGAAGTTATTGATACACAGTGATCATCATAGATGTGTTACCTGGAGGGTAACTTCAAAATGCAATTATTCATTTCGGTTTTAGTGCTTGCAAAAGAGAACCACATAGACAGTGCTTGGAATAGGAATGTGGATGTTTACATCTCCCTCGTTAGGAGTCTAACTAAGGGCACACAACGATGGGGGAAGATTCCTAGTGATCAAGTGAGTAATACTACTTTTCCTGGGGGTCTCAATTCCCTTCACCTGAATAGACTGCTTAAAGGATTTTCAGTGAAAAGATCATGGGAACGCAGATGGAGGCTGTGCAGAGCCTCCCTTATTAAGATGCCCTATCTGCTGTAGCTGTCTGATCTGCAAGCAGCAGAAGTTAACCTTAACCCCCTCTGAAACACCATTCCCCAGAGGCTCAGTGAGAAACCCAGTGACAGCTTGACTGCCGTTCATCATAGGTTATATTTATCTATACAGAAAAATGAAAACAATATGTAGCAATTTCCTTCTTTGTTCACAGACTTCTTCAGTGCCACCATTATGGATGGTAAAAATACTTATTCATTTCCCAGAATTCCATATATCATCTCTGGGTAGACAAGTTATACTTTTTTTTCGTTGTGCTGGAGTAGAACCCAAGGACTTGTACATGCTATTCAATTGCTCTCCCAGGGAGTCAAGATCCTCAGCCTCAAGAGGACTGATTTCTAGTAAGGATATTTGAAAACTCTTCCCCCTCTTGAAAGCCACTAATCTGACACATGTTCATCACCTAAATTGATGGATTCATCATCCATTGTTTGACTGAAGGATGAAGGGAAAAGTGATGGCATCCCACCACTCTGTGAGTGTGGAGGCAGCACCCTGTCTAACTTATCATCTCACAGAATACAGTGGATACCCTAAATTGCATCAGCCATAGTCTCTCCTTGTGTTTATGAAGTAAGAGGCAAAGAAGAGGGTTCTTCTTTGTTGTTGAGTGTCACCAGGGTCCCAATCCCAGGTACAAATGGGTTGTTGTTATGCAAACAGGCCATAAAGAGTGGGAGGAGTGAATTTACTGGGGTATCTTTACCAGTCAATGCGTGGAAATCTTGAATTAGCTACTACAACAACACATGAAAGGCAAAAACCAAGAGACTGTCCATGTGGATGGTCCACCATGTGAGAAGAGGTTGAAGAGGTTTTCTATAGCCCTTCTCAGCCACAAATAAACACAGGGATGCTACATTAATTATAAAGCTGTTGACCCATGGCTAGGGCTTCTTATTGGGTAGCTCTGTCTTAATTGTTAACCTCTTTCTATAAATCTATGTATCTCCATGTGGTCTTGGCTTGCTGGAGAATGCATGGATCTGTTACTCATTTGTTGACTGTATCACATCTCTTCAGTCTCCTTCCACCTGTCTTTCCCAGAATTCTTGTAGTCTTGCCTATCTTCCTGCCTCCATTGACCAAACAGTGTTTTATTTATCAACTAATAAGAGAAACGTATGTACAGAAGGAAATCCCCCATCAAGAAGTCAATCCAGTGAAGGGGCCAGGAAACAGCAGTAACTTAGGCGCCCAGTTGTGGATGGTATTCCTGTCACTCCATTTTTGTTCTAGACACCTTTTATTTAGTTTAATCTTTGTGTTATGTATGTATGTGGGTGTGACTTGTGCATGTGATGTTTACAGGACAATGTTGGGTCTGCATTCTTGTCTTTTACTTTGTTTGAGACATGACCTCCTTTGTTGTTCATACTGTTAACTCCAAGACATTTGTACTCACATCCCACAATTAATTTCTTTTGTGTACTTTATTTTGGTTTGTTTGTTGGGGGAAGAGGGAAGTGAGATATTCAACACTGAATATGACATATCTTTCTAAAACTTCCTCCGATGTAGCTGTTTTTACAATTCTACATCAATTTCTCTTGGGAGAAATTAAAATATGGATACAGTTGCCAGATTAAAATTTACATGACCAGCCTTTACCTTCTGATTTTGGCATGGGGTGTATGTGTAGTTTTCTTCTTCACCAGTTTCTGAATATAGCTGTGTCTGATCTGCCTTTGAAGGTCACCTAGAGTGCAAGTTTTCAAACCTCATCCCAACTCTGGAGACTTAGAACATGGGGTGCTGAGCTGGGGGGGAGATTATATAATTTATATTAATTTATTCATATTTTAGTAACTCTTTGGGAGAAAATATTCCAAAAGCACATTGAATGAATAGCTTGTAAGTTGGTGCATCTTTGCATTCCCTTCCTTCATAATAGATTGCCTTAAAACTATTCCCATACATGTAAGTCTTCAGGTAAAAACTTGGACATAAAGCTTCTTTCTTAAAACGTGTGTGTGAGTGTGTGTGTGTGCACGCTCGCGCACGTGCACACTTATGCGCTTTCATGCATGTTTCTGTGGGTACCACATGGATGGAGGTCAAAGGATAAATTGCTGGAATCAGTTCTTTCTTTCTTCCCTGTGGGCCCCAAAGATTGAACTTAATTCATCAGAAGATTTGGTCGAAAGAGCTTTTACCTGCTATCCCAGACATAAGCATTCTTAAGGACAATCACAGACAGACCAGGACAGGACAGCAGTTGCTGGAGGGAGGAGCATTAACCAATGAAAACAGAGGAACTAGTAAACAGTTAATGAGTCAAAGGGACAATTGCAATGACCTTGCAGAAAGTGACAGAAGTGGAACAGGACAGGGAAGGGGAGGAGTGACAGGAAGAAATTGTTTCCTGGGATTCTCTGGAGGAAGATAAGATACACCAAGTGAAGACCAGACTTTCTGCTCACTTAGCAGTTGGGAGGAGACAGGAAAAACAGAAGCAGAGAGGGTGGGGTTTGGATCTAGAGGAAACACAGAAATGCACGTAAACAAAGGCCTACTTTCCCCCCTCACACAGCATCATCATGCTTGTCCTCCAGACTCGGGGCTGCAGGTTTAACACAGAGGCCCCTCTTATCTCTGCATCGATCCATCATCGCTCAGTGGTTGCAGCCTTTACCTGTGAGATGCCCACTGTTAGATAACTGAGATCCTTCCCTTCCGACTGCCATCAGCTCATTTCAGAGCACAGGGTCTCCCACCTGGGAACTCAATGATATCCTTGTAAGACTTTCATATCCCTCTGTATTGGATTGAATGATGCCTCCTTCCCAAGTGACATGTGAAGTCCTGACCTCAAAGTGCCTTACTGGGTGACAGGGTCTTTAAAGCGATAACTAAGGTCGTGTGAGCTCCCAAAGATAGAAGTTATAATAGTTACTTTTCTGATAAAAATGACGTGACCAGAAGCAACTCTAGAAGGAAGAGTTTATTTAAATTTATAATCGCAGTTGAGAGGATCCATTAAGGTAGGAGAGGCATGGCAGCAGGTGGCGAGAGCAGTTTCGCCTAGTCCCGTCGCCCTTCAGTCCCAAATAAACACACCGAGGCTTATATTAATCATACATTGTTTGGCCGACAGCTTAGGCTTCTTACTGGCTAGCTCTATCTTAAAGATTAACCCATAACTACTAATCTATGTATTTCTACATGGCCTTATCTTACTGGAAAATGCCCGAAGTCCTTTGGCAGCTACATGGCATCTCTCCTGCGACTCACTCTTTGAGTCCTCTTCCCAGAATTCTCCTCATCTGGTAACCCCACCTATATTACCTATCTGACTATTGGTCAATCAGTGTTTTATTCATCAACCAATAAGAAAGACATATATACAGAAGTGCAACCTCCCCTTCCCCCCCCATCAGAGATCACATCTTCACCAACAGGAAGCAGACAGTGACTTGAACTGGGTATGAGGAAAGGTTTTAGACTCCAAAGCCCATTGTGGCGACTTACTTCCTCTAGCAAGACATCATGGATCAAACGTTCCATAACTACCCCAAGCATCACCACCTACCAGGGACCATGTGTTGAAGTATGTGAACATGTGAACCTATGGGGAACAATTTTTGTATGAATCACCACATACACCATTGAACCAAAGGGCACCAGCATTAACTCAAAGGCCAACAGCAGCC
This sequence comes from Mesocricetus auratus, assembly GCF_017639785.1. Taxonomy (NCBI): domain Eukaryota; kingdom Metazoa; phylum Chordata; class Mammalia; order Rodentia; family Cricetidae; genus Mesocricetus; species Mesocricetus auratus. Next base: position 39,022,076 of record NW_024429199.1, on the reverse strand, counting down.
TGTTGATACAATCAAGAGAAGCACTGTAAACACAGCTTAGAGCTACAAACCCTTTCCTCTGAAGATTTTTTTTTACTTTTGATTATGTGTACATGTGTGTCTAGATAGTTTTATTCATGTGAATGCCATGCCAATGGAGGACAGAAGAGGGCATCAAATACCCTGGAGCTGGAGTTACAGGAGGTTGGGAGTCACCTAATGTGGGAGCTGGGAACCAAACTTGGAGTCTCTGCAAAAGCATTATGGACTCTTAGGCACTGAGCCATTTCCTGAGCCTCTAAGCTCTTTTTCTTGATAAGAAGGGTGAGTACCCACTAGATTAATAATTAAAAACATATCATTGATAATACATAGACAAAATAGCTTGTCACTAGTTATCACGATGCTACACATACACACATTCTACTCCTGTATGACTAGTCATGTCAGACCTGTTCACAGTTGCATTACTGCCCATGTGCAGGTATCTGTGCCATAATCTTTTACATGGAGAAAATTTTTAGCTGGGAAGCTTTCCTAAAAGCAATGTTTCTCCATAATTGGTGAATCATCTTTCTGTAACCATTGTCATAAATTATATCTGAAGACAAACATCTGGATGATTAAGATAGTTAGTTGATCCACACTTCTAATCACTGGAGTACAATATGATTGTATATTAAAGTGTTCTTTATTACATTTGTCTGCTTTGGAGGTGGTAAACACAGTAATAATTTTCTTAAAATGTCATGGTAAGGTCAACAAACAGAGTGTAGAAAACAACTGGTTAATTGTCTCTCCAAGGTTCACCAACTTCTCTTATATTCCTCAGACTTGGTTCAAAAACTGTCCAGTCCACTCTTCATGTTTCCCTCTCCCTTCTGTGTGTCCCTTTCTGAGGTCTGCCCGGGAAGCAGGACTGCTGTTCTTCAGTGGCCCAACGTCTTTGGACTAGTGTTGTCTGGACAAGAAGAGTCCCGGTGGAAGAGGAGAAGATGAGAACATCCAAGTATTAACACCAACTCCTTCCCTGAGCTGCTTTGAATGCTCCCCCAATATGTTCATGCTACACCCTGAGTTCTAGTGACCACCCTCTAGCTGTGTTTTCCTCCAGGTCTAGAGTGATAATGGTTCTTCTGTTGCCTATTCTAACTAAGGTCCTGTGTTATGTCAAATGTTTCAACTATATGTAATTCACACTTTGCTATCTGGCACTTTGGTGAAGACAAAAGCAAACACACCTCACCTCAAATGGCCCTAAGGTAGTTACTATATATCATTTCTGTTTCTTTTAGTAACAGATGCACATATCTATACCTTACATATATAACCCATTTACTTTGGCAAAATATGTCAAGTTGGATGCCAGATATAAACCTCAATTAGGTACAAGAAAATTGGAGCATGTTATTCTGCCTGGCTACCATGATTAATGAAAGGGAACTGCTTGGTACATAAGGTAAGACCTTCGCCTGGAGCTCCCATACATTTTTTCCTCAATGAATATGTTCTGTCACCATTATTACTAACAGGCATCCTACAAACACGAGTTATCTGAGAAGGAACACAACATGTGGACAGCAGAAGAGACGGTGACAGGAATACTTGAGCCCCGAGGCATACTTTTCTGGGGTTTTCCAGGCTAATAATAATTCCTTGGTATTGCTTTTGCCAGAGTTAGTTGGCTCTTCTCTTATTGGGTCACTAGAATCTGAACTGAAATTTGATTCTGGTAATCTTCAATTTTTTTTCCGGCTTATCAAGAATGGCTAACTGGATCAGTCAGGAAGGAAAACTCACTAATAAGAATCATTTCTCCCTCTTTGAGATTTCAGGAAATGTTTCCAGTGGCCCCTAAACCAGTGAGCTTATTCCGTCATCCTGGAACACACTTTGGAGGAAACCAATGAAGTTCTCCAAGCCACATGATGTCTTCACTTTGCAAAGTCATCCAAGGCCTGATGTCATTACTGGCACCATTGTCCTATAAACAAATGTTCACTTATAAACAGTTTTTAGGAAATTTGTCATTCATAAGACTAGAGAGAATGCTGGTGGCTGATAATTACCTTTAGAACTATCTCGAAAATGTTGTAATCCTTTAAAAAAACGAGAAAAGGTAGACAGTATTAATATAGGTAAAGAAAGAAGAAATGATTACAGCCCATCCAGGCAGAGACCCTGATGCAAGGAGACTATGACCAGCATCATGTGGTCTCAGAAGTGCGCTTTTCATGGACTTCACAAAGCTGTCAACCTATCAGGACCCATTTCTGTCATGAAATAATGTATCCAAATTTCCTAAAGTACAGTTGCAGAAGAAATACTTCTGAGATGCTAAAAACTCCTCAAATAAAAAGAAAACCAAACAGAAAGAATTTTCTATTACTTTCCATCATGTAACATGAGGTTCTCTTGTGTGGATTACCCATTGAGGATCAGGACATTCCAGAGATATTGATGATATCAATCTGACTGAGTCTAATTCATCAACTAGTAGAACCCTACATACATGATAAAACTGGCACATTATTAATGTGTGAGCATACAGGAGCTCATATTAGCAATGCATATAGTGATAAGTACATTTTCCAACACATATAAATTAGTGGTCCTATTCAGCAGATGATGGGGGAAATCCTGTGTATATGTCGATAAAGCACTGTTGAGCCAATAGGGAACCAAGATAGGTGGGACTAGGAGTCCAGGAGGACTCTAGGAAGGAGAAACATAGTAGTCAAGATGTAACACCATGGGGTAGGAAGCCCGGAAAGTTCTCCGGTAAGAGAAATACTTAGATTAATAATTATGGGGTAATTACTTAAGTCAGAGCTAGCCAGTAAGAAGCAAGAAAGGCCAACAGCTTCATAATTAATATAGCCTCCTGTGTGTTTATTTGGGACTGATGCGGCTCTGGAACCAGGCTGGCGGGAAGGCTTCTCTTTACAAGCAGATGTTACCAAGTAACTTTTATATGTTGAGTGTTTTAAGTGCTGAGAATATGAGTTAACAGAAAACAGTATTTGCTCTAGAGTAATTCATATTTTAGAGCTATCAGATAATAAACTATGTAAGTGGGTGTACACTACGAGTAGTACTAAGACCTAGAGGGGAAACAAGTACAGGAGAACTGTCAAAAACCGAGTGGAGAATGTTTTTAAATGTTGTGCAAGGCATTCAGGAAAGTCTTCACTAATAAGACAATTGTCTGACATAAAGTTAGTTTAAAAGCCAAGGTTATCTCTCACGGCAGAGGGAGCATTCTCTGAGAAGACTCTGAGGCAGGAGCTTGCTTTGATCTTCAGAAAAGCCAAGACATGTATGAGGTTGCAGAATAGTAAGGGGAGATTCGTAGTTGAGAATTGTTAATGGGGAGGCTGGAGGAAATCATATAGATTATACAATGATTATATAAATCATTGAAACTGAATTCTCTGAGCAAATGAGTGATCACACGCTTTGAATTCATTTTAAAATTAGTTGCAACTTAAAATTAGAACGTCATTTTAATAAAGTTATAACCTATTAAAAACATTCCACTTTTGAAAAAAATCTGTTTTAACTTTACCATATGCAGAAACCTGTTCAACTCCAGGTTGCATCTTGAAGGGAGGTATTTTTTGGAAAGTGCTCTTTAACAAACTCATTTCCTTTCTCTCTCCTACTCTCTCCTATGTGTCAGAAGCCAGAAATCTGGGGATTAGATTTCCTCAGCCTCCTCCCGCTTGGGGGTGGGGTGGGAGGAAGCTGTTGGATGAAATTTACATTCTGCCATGCCTTCATGAAAGATTCAGAGGGCAAAGAAGATGCTGAGAAATTTTCCTCCCAGCTGCAACGTGGTTCACAGCAGGATTAGCTCAGAGCACAGCTGCATAACGCCAGCATTTGCTGCAGTATGTTGACCTCTGGGTGGCAGCAGCCACCTGCGGAGGTCTCTATGCACCTGTACAGCTTCCTGAAAGCTAAAGGCCCCCACAAGGATGACAGCCGCCCCTTTCCCAGAAGCACTAGCACCCGCCTCCCTGGATCATATCTTCAACTTGCCTTGTGTTTTCCTTCAAGATCCTAGCTGACACATTTCATGCCAGATTAGTTCTAGACCTTCAAAAGTGGGACTCTAGTCATTTGATCTGCTTGTATTTGCCCACAGTGATAAACTCTTTAGCTTCCTAAGATCAGTTCTCTGGTTGCAAAACTCGTATTAAGGAACATGATTCAGGAGATCAAGTTGGTTGCGGAGGAAAGGGAATGGGAGCTTTGGGGGACACTGGTTACTTCTGACTGTGACTAGGACTGCATGGAGATAGCAAGCTATCTCAGAAACATTCCATTTGGATCAGGGTGTGGTCTGAGAGCCAGAGAGCCTCTAGGCCAGTGGTTCTCAGCTTTCCTAATGCTGCTACCCTTTAATACAGTTCCTTAGGCTGTAGTGACCCCCTGTCCCACAGCCATAAAATTATTTTCATTGCCATTTCATAACTGTAATTTTGCTACTGTTATGAATTATAATCTAAATATTTGTGTTTTCCTATGATCTTAGGCAATTCTGGTGAAAGGGTCATTCAACCATTCAACCCTAAGGGGTCTAGACCCACAGGTTGAAAAACATTCCTGTAGGCTTTACTTATAACCACATTTTCCATGGTGGTGACACTCCTTGAGGCCTTTGCCCCGAAAGAGGAACCCCAGTTTCTTTAAATACACCAAGACTGTTGCTAACTGCTTCCAGCCCCTGACTGATTGTGATGCCCTACCTCTTCATCTTCAAAACACCACAGAGCTTCTCTGTTCAGTCTTACTGAACTTTTCAAACAAATCAGTTTTGTTTTATTTTGTTTGGGTGGCTTTTTTTCCTGAGACAAGTTTTCTCCGTGTAGCTTTGGAGCCTGTCCTAGAACTTGCTCTGTAGATCAAGCTGGCCTCGGATTCGCAGAGATCTGCCTGCCTCTGCCTCCCAAATGCTGGCACTAAAGGTATGCATCACCACCTGGCTACAAATCAGTTTTTAAGACTGTTTAGAGAAAGTGGAGAAGGGAGGTGAAAAGACCACTTGTTACAGAAGACACACTCATTGGTACAAAGATGCACCCATGGTATAAACAGCACCCCCCAACCTATATCAAGTTCTCCATGGCATTCACTCAGCTACTTAAAATAGACAGGATAGAAACAGAAATGGTCAATTGCTGATTTAATATTGTTACAATGTCTAGGGCAGGTTTTACAATAAAGCTGGACTGGAATGACCTTCAATGTTAGCTCAAGCTGCAGGAGTGTGTGAGAAACACTTTGCACACAGTGGGTCTCTATAAAAAGAAAGCAAGGCTGGAGGTCAGCCCGGGTTTATGAAGGAAGGGTTCACTCAAGTAACTGCCAGGTAGTTGCTGGTCATATTATGATGACTGTGAAAGGTATTTTACTATTTCATGAATAAGGATCTTAGCTCAAAAGCTGTTGCAAAGGGGAAACTGATAGTTTTGCCTTAATTTGCCAACTTCAGAAACATCTAGAACAATAGTAATAACTATACTGGTGATAATACTAATTACATTGGCTGACTACCTGACAGGCACTGAAGTACTAGGAACTTTGCAGGTATTAGCTCATTGAGTCCCCACAAGAGCTCTATGAACAAGGCACTGTTGTGATGTTGAATCATAGGTTTATAAAATCTGAATCCTTGAAAGGCAATTACCAGCTTGACACAACACACAGGCATTTAATGATAGAGCTGGGATGAGGCTCTCCCTACTCCAAATCCAAGATTTTAAACACTATACTATCAAAGCATGACTTTTCCAACTTCTTTGGGTTTATGCCTTAGAGCAGCACTGGGGATTTTCTGTAATAATACCATAGCCTGGCTGCCTATTCACAACATCCTTCCTCGATGTTCTGGAGACTGGGAAGCCCAAGATAAAGGGTATTGAAAACTCATTGTCTGGTTCAAAGGGAGCTGTCCTCTGGCTGTGTTCTTACATGACAGAACAGATGCAATAATTGCTGTATCCCCTTTACAAAGGCGCTAATATCTTTCGTGAGAGCTCCACCCTCATGATCTAAGTACCTTTCAAATCCCACTGCCACCTCCAAACACTATCATATCAGCTACGATTTGAGAGGAGGGTGTCCATAGCAGCATATACTATGTGTCCTATACATTCTACTGTCTCAAACCAATTCATCCACTCTCTCTATTGCCATCATTCTACTAACAAATATGACAATATTCTTCAGAGGATGACTGTAGGATTCTCCTAACTGGTCTATGTTTGTGGATCTGTCCCTACTTATAATTTGTGGTCCACATTATATTTGACAGGAGAAGTTTACAGTACAAACCTAATTCTGTTGCACCTGCTAGCAACTGAAGACATTCCAATGACATAAAGTATATACCCATCCCCTGTAATTTTGAAGGGCGATACTGATGCTGTGTACCATTAGATCTTTTGAACGTTGACCCCCCCCAAGTTGCAGCTCTCTTTTCCTAATTAGTACCAATCCCCCTGTAAGCCCCTGTTCAGTTTTATCCCCCAGTGAAGTCTTGATGATCTCTGAGATAAATTCAACAGAAGCTCACATAACGACACCCGCCTTTCTTGAAAAACGGGATTCTATAAGTGTATATGATCAACATCAACAAGTCTTGCCCTCTCCCTGATAACCCTCTACATCCTACTAATGAGAACCCGGTTAGGTTTGGCTTATCACAGAGTCCCCAGTGCTCGGTACACTTTTAGCCAGGTGCTGTGTGTTTAAGCAATGCTTATTGGAGAAATGGAGCTGTAAACAGCCTTCCCTAGTTGAGTGGAAGTGACAAGACCTTTCTAGATGTCTGAAATGAGCCTACTCCTTTTTGGAAGGATGAAGTTGAGCTGATCATGGTTCAGTTAATCAGGGAGCCCACGTGGCCCACACGCGGACAGAAGAAGAGGGGTGAAGGGTCACTGGGGACTTTCTCTTACTGGAAGCTATGTTTCAGATTTTCCCCTTAAATGTCTTCTTTCTCTAGTAAGTCAGCTCTGAACACACAGGATCTTACCTGTGGCTTATCTTCTTACTTCAGTTATCCAAGACCAACTGCCCAAACTGATTCTGTGACTACGGGGATTAAAAGGGAGAACCAAGATTAGTTGGGATTTTCTTTTTGAGGGGCAGACTTGCAGTCTGGCAACTACCTGGGAGGACAGTATGCTGGCCAGGAATAACTGGGTTCTGGTGGCTGTCCCCACAGCACTGCTGTGAGCGGTGACAAGGAAGAGGTACAGGTAGGCAATGCATGGGTTTTAATTTCAGACTCTTATTTTCTTCGACCCAAGCATCCTGAACTGTAAGGTTCTACAACTGGAGTGTATTTCTGGGATAGAAATATAGTTGGTGGCAGACCACTGGCAAATAAATAAATAAGATCTATTGTGATAGAAAGTATTTACTTTTGCAAAAAAGAAATAAACTCAAGGAAAGGGAACACTGCTTGAACTGATTTGTCTCAGACTTTTGTTCCAAAACTTAAATAAATAAATTAATAATAAATAAAATAAAAAATAATAAGCACACCTATTTCTGTTCCTGTGACAAATATGCTGACAATAAAAGCAGCATAGGGCAGGACAGGGTTCGTCTGGCAAACATTTCCAGGTCACAATCCTCCCTTGTAGGCGAGTCACAGAGGCCGGAGCTTGTGACAGATGCCACGCTGTACTCACAGTCAAGAGCACAGAGAGAGAAAAGAATGCAGCCATGCTGCCTGCTCTCTACTCAACTGTATCCCTTTACTTTATGCAGTGCAGGGTCAAACAAACTTGGGGAAGGACATTACCCCCCCCAGGGGGCTGAGTAAGCTAAAAATCAAATCAATCACGCACAGCTATGCCACAGAGGCCAACCTGATCTTGACAATTCAAGCCGACCTTGAGAACTAACCATCACAGGTGTTGTCTTCACAGGCTCTAGAGAAAGGGGATTTTTTTTCTTTTTGTAAATGAAAGGTAAATAGTGGGGAAGATGGCTGCAGGTGACAGGGAGGCAGGAGGCAAGGAGGAACCGCACCTTCTGTATTAAGTAATCCATTCAGTGCATTTAGAGAACAAAAACGATTTTGTTGACAATTCGGAGGTTCTTGTTATCTCTAGGATTCTTGCAACAGAACTTCAACTAGTCTTCGTAATCCTTTTGGACTTGGGCTTCATTGTTGGTGAAAAACAGGTCGTGTTTGACTTTGCTTGGAAACCATTACACCACAACAAAATAAATCTCTCGAGGCTCCTAGGCAACATGGGCTCTCTTGCACCAGGAGAAGGGCTCCTGGAGGGTTGTAATGGCTCCACCCTGTGAACAGTGGGTCCAAAGAACCTAACGATGCTTTCAAAACCACCGCTGTGAATAGCCAAGAATTAGCAGGGCGATGTCAAGCATCATTTCAAGAAATCAAAGTTTTATTAAACAGTACCCAAACAGAAAAGCCCGCCTAGTCCAGCATCATCGCTGTGGCTGATTTGACAGCCCAGAGGTCTCTGAGGCAGATTAAGAGCCCATGGCACCTGTGCTCCTGAAACTGCATCATGGCTGTCCTTCCTGGGGAACATCAGGGAACCTACAGGGTCATTCCAAACAAGTCATGTTCAGAGGTCAGTTGTGCTGCGGAAAACGTGGGCAAAAGTTAGCAGCCAATATTATGTAGCACCCCTAAGCTACTGAGACAACCATGTCCCTCGGGAAGGGGACCCCTTGGCAAAGGCTTGCACAGAGAGTGGGTCACAGGACTCTGGCTGCCAGAGAAAAAGTCAGTGTCCAAGCTTCTCTAAGAGATAGGGAGAGGACGCCGGCAAAGCGCCTCCGGGTCCCCGCCCCTAGCTCTGCGTAGTGACCTGCACATCCTGGGGCTGAGGAGGGGGTGTGGCGGGCAGAGGGGAGGGGGTGCTGGGCGGGTGCTCAGAAGCTGAACCCCTCCAGGGCGACCTCCGCTGGCGACAGGAGCAGCAGCTGCAGGGGGCGGGAGGTGGGGGAGGCCTAACCCCCTGGTGTGCAGCCTGGAGGAGGGACAGATCCTCTAGGCAGGGAGGGAGGGCAGAGCCACCAGCCGCCAGCGCAGAGCAGTGCGTGTGCGCCAGCTAGGAGCACCGGCCCACACCGGGCTGGGATTGTTGTACTCTGTCACCAGGGCATCCTGGCTCCTGCAGCCCGGCAGACAGCACCGGAGCCTCGGTTACAGGGCCAGGGTAGCAGCTCGTACCCGGAGCCGCACGCAGCTGGGAGGAGGCGTTCGCTCGCGTGTCACCTCGCTGCCTGGAACCCGAGTAAGGCCGTATCAAGGTAAATAGCAAAGGCTGAGACGGAGAGGAGAGAGATGGAGGAATGACAGGTGCAAGGCAACACACTGCAGCAAGTTTGTGCTTGCACGCTGACGCGCCGCGAACCTCAGGGAGAGGGGGTGGTGGCGGTGTGTGTACGTGTTTGACTCTCCTGGAGAAGGCGGTAGGAAGGTTGGCTAGCCTCTTTGCATCTCGTACGTACATATTCCTATTAATACCGGCTCCCTGAGTTGTCATTTCCGCTCACAGCACATCCCCGGGGTGCCAGAGATGCCCAAACGGCAGGCAGCCACCCTCTTATTGTGATGGTCCTCACTGCTGATACTATCAGAGAGATGTAAGCGCTAAACAAATTCTAGGACCCTCCCTTCCTCCACCCCCAGACTATTTTAGGAAGGGCTGGGGGAGGGAAGATGGGTAGAGGAGCCTAAGGCTTGCATGCAGGCCCAGTAGACTCCCCTGGTGCATTTCTTTCCAGGCAGAGCCTACACTAGAGGGCAAGATAACTTTCATCTACTCTCCAAAACGACGTTTTCCAGCGAGGTTTTGCACCTCTGAGGGAGGAGTCCTGGGAGATGGCGGTTCACAGGGAGGCAGGTGCAGCGCACAGGGCAGGGCTACCCAAGTGTCTACCCAAGGCCCAGAGAGTAAACAGCGCTGGAAAATGACAGTGGGCTTGCTGGTTTGATACAACTGCTTGGTACTTCAAGTTCAAGTCAGGCCCATCCTGGCGAGAAATACCAACTGCTCAGCCCTAGCTCCCTGAATCATGCTTTTCTGAGCTTTTCAGTTTGGGATGGGAAACTTTTATGCATCTGAAAATATCCCGTGAATGTTAGAAAAACCCCGGACAAATTGTATTTAAAGGCCCTCTTATTATTCTCTCAACCTGCAGAGAATCTCCCTAACGCAGATTCACATCAGCATTTGATACAGGGGCCAGACCTATGCAACAGAAAACACAATTTTCAACCAGCAAAGGTTATTAATATGACCTGCATCTCTCTGAAATGCTGATTTAATTGGGAGTCATGAGGATTGTTCTCTGTGAGAGGTTCTTTATTTTCCATGATAAAAATTATTAATATGGATAAAGTCCCTGACATCAGAACACTCAACTAAAATGCACATCTATTTTTCTTGTGTCTAATGTCTGTTTATATTACTGTGTCAGATGAAGAACAAAATGTGCCTGGTCATGATTAACTTAATATGTTTAATGCTGAAGATAAAAAACAAACAACAAACAAACAAAAACCATCTTCAGCTAACTGTGATAGTGTTAGCCGCTAAGAAACATTTGCTTAGCCCGAGGGGTTACAGCCTCATTTGAATCTTTTTTTTTAAACTAAGGACTCTTTATGAGTTTTCTCAGGTCCCCACTGTGTCCTAGGAAGAGCTCTCTCCTCTTACTCCCAGGGAGTGAGGTTCAGGAAAAGCTAGTTTGCCATTACAAGTTCATCTAGAACTGCTTGTAGCTGCTGGCTGCCTTACTGGGTTCTGTGTTCTCATAATTACACAATATACCTAGTGTCCTACAAGGAGGAGGTATGTATGACTGGGCAGAACCGAGAAGCCCAAAGCCAGGCAAGGTGAGTGGCATGCTTATAACTCCAGCCACGACTGCCACACCCAGTGGCCTGCCAATGAGTGGCATGCAGGACTCAAGGCTGGTCTGTGTGGACATCCTCCTTGTGGTTGAATCTAACGAGAACTAATGTTGAGCAAGGGATGAAACACATGCATACCCCAAAGCAAGGAACAAAGGTGGCAGATACCATGGGGTGCATTTCCTACTCTGGACTTAAATTCACAAAGGTTGAATCATGACACTAGTTTACAACTGGGTTGCCTTATGGTCACTTTTTTATGTTCTTATCTTTCTGTGAAAAGCATCATTTCTTCTTATTAGCCCAAGCAATTCTCTTTTTCTTGGTCTATTTTATTTTTAAATCTAAATTAGAAACAAGGTTGCTTCACATGTCAATCCCAGCTCCCTCTCCCTCCCCTCCTCCCATGCCCTCCCACCAATTCCCCCACCTCTTCTCCCAGTCTCCACTCTTTCCCCAGGGAGGGTGAGGCCCTCCATGGGGTGTCCATAGTCTGTCATTTCATCCAGGGCAGGGCCTAGGCCCTCCTCCAAGAATCCAGGCTGAGAGAGCATCCCTCATTGTGGGGTGAGCACCCAAAGTCCATTTGTATGCCAGGGATAAATACTGACCTATTACCCAAGGCCCCATAGATTGCCTAGGCCTCCTCACTGACACCCACATTCAGGGGGTTTGGATCAGTCCCATGCTGGATTCCCAGCCATCAGTGGGGGGGTTCAAGAGCTCCCTCCTTGTTCGGGTCAGCTGTTTCTGTGGGTTTAACAATCCCAGTCTTGACCCCTATGCTCATCAGTCTTCCCTCTCTGTCACTGGGTTCCTTGAGTTCAGCTCAGTGTTTAGCTATGGGTGCCTGCGTCTGCTTCCATCAGTCATTGGTTGAAGGTTCTGTTTCCCAGACTCTCTGACAGTGGGATTGTAGGCTGGCACTCCCCTGATCCATATCTAAAATCCATATATGAGTGAGTGAATACATACCATGTTTATCTTTTTGTGGCTGGGTTACCTCGCTCAAGATGGTTTCTCTAGTGCCATCCATTTGCCTGCAAATTTCAAGATTCCATTGTTTTTTCTGCTAAATAGTACTCCATTGTGTAAATGTACCACATTTTCTCTATCCACTCTTCAGCTGAGGGGCATCTAGGTTGCTTCCAGGTTCTGGCTATTACAAATAATGCTACTACGAACATGGTTGAATAGATGTCCTTGTTGTATGAATGTGCATCTTTTGGGTATATGCCTAAGAGTGGAATTGCTGGGTCTTGTGGTAGGTAGGCTGATTCCCATTTTCCTGAGGAATCTCCATACTGACTTCCAAAGAGGCTAAACAAGTTGGCACTCTCACCAACAGTGGAGGAGTGTTCCCCTTTCTCTACATCCTCTCTAGCATAAACTGCCATTGATGTTTTTGATTTTAGCCATTCTGACAGGAGTAAGATGGCATATCAGAGTTGTTTTGATTTGCATTTCCCTATTGGCTGGGGATATTGAGCACTTTCTTAAGTGCCTCTCAGCCATTTTAGACTCCTCTATTGAGAATTCTCTATTTAGATCTGTAGTCCACCTTTTAATTGGATCCTTTGGTGTTTTGGAGACTTGCTTCTTGAGTTCTTTGTAAATTTTGGAGATCAGCCCTCTGTCAGATATGGGGTTAGTGAATATCTTTTCCCAATCTATGGAATGTCTTTTTGTCTTGTTGACTGTGTCCTTTGTGTTACAGAAGCTTTTCAGTTTCAGGAGGTCCCATGTATTAATTGTTGACCTCAGTGTCTGTGCTACTGGTGTTATGTTCAGGAAGCAGTACCTCAAGCAATTCATAATTGTGAATAATGAGCAGCACTTCCCTGACAACCTCCATGCCTACATTAATAATATACTTTATTAACCCAAGGGAGTCCTTTTCTGGTTTTAGCTATCCTAATGCTCATTAATTCATGCCAGTGCTAATGAGTGGGCAGAAAAAAATTGTGCTTAAAATTGTGTGTTATGTTGAACTTATTCCCACAACAAACTTTACTAAAAAGGAGGGCAAGATAACTTCAATTTAAATCATGGATTTCTCTACGTGCTTAGACATTCAACGAGTAGTCATACTTTATTGTAAACTTACTTGCAGGGTTATTGTGTCAGTTTCTGGTTCTTGCGTATTGAATTAGTGACATCATGCCTGGTTAATGCATGGTCTGACCTTTCTGCTAAAGTCTCCTGGTACTGAAAATGCTGCTTGTATCGCACTGGGGTGAGTCCCTGTGATCCGGTACGATTTCTTCCACTGCTTTTTCGGTTTACCCCTTTTGAGTTGCACAAACAAGAAAGTGCTGGAGTAGCCTATTGTGCGTTTTTGAGTAGAGACCTGAAAAGTGACATGGTGACATCTCACCACTGGGCTTCTCATAGGTGCCGTGTTGGCAGGAGAGGATTGCTCAGCTAGAGAATCCAAATACCAGAGGCTAAAGTGCTCTGCCCCGTGAGACATCATCAGTACAGCAGATGATGGCTGTCCCCACACCCACCGGGGCGACCACTTCACAAAACCAGCGTACTCTGCCATTTATGTCATCTGCTGCTCTACTACCTAAGCAATAGGGAGGCTTGTCTGCCCCGCTAACTACACTGACTGACTAGATATTATGCTGCTATCTCTCACAAATACTTTCTCATTATATATTTCCTGTGAAACAATAAATATGGGAATCTTACTTCTCTGTGTAGTAAGGTAGATACACTTAGCCACACCAAATCTCAGTGGTTCTTGGGAAGATTCGGAGGTGGTGCAAAGGTTGTCCTTTCAGTTGGCACTGATGTCCTTTTTGTCAGTCAACCCATTCATGTCTTTCCTGTCCATCCCAACAACTTAGCCTTACCTCCCTTCCCCACATCCCTCATCTCATAAAGTCTTGCATCTATTGAAAACCACCTTTGTAACAGTGGCAAAGTGAGATAGATCATGCTGGTTCTGGACCCGCCCTTCCTGATGTGCATAGACAGCTCATGCCCGTGGTGTCCATTACTGCAGAATCAGTCTCTTCAAGGGCCCAAGGACCATAGTTGCCTGACTGTCACTCATACTACCTTTGGCTAGCATGGTTGGAAGCTTTTTCCTTGTTTTCGGTCATTTCTCACACCACGAGTGGAGAAAATGAGGCAAAGGAAAGAAAAAGAAAAACCACTGAATTGCTGAAGCTGCATGTCAAATGTTACATACGTGCCTCCTTATTTATTTTGGCACTGCTGGGGATGAACCCAGGGCCTTACAAGTAAGAGGCGCATGACCCATCACAGAGTCACCACCCCAATCCTGTGCTTACCTTTCTAAAACTTAATCTAAGTAGGATGAAGTTAAACACAAGTCTTCATATGTTAGCTCTGCATTATTGGCAAGGAAGCAAGGGTTTGCAGAAGTTTACTCTCCTTAAGAGTCTGTGAACAGAGTTGAGGAATTGTCATGAAATGTTTGCTACAGAAGCAAGAGGACCCCTAGAGCCCACCGAAGAGCAAAGCACCATGGTAGATGCCTATAATTCCAGTACTGGGAGATGGAGATAGTAGGGTTTGGGGGGGCGCTCACCAGCCAGCCAGTCTAGCTGAGTTGATGAGCTCCAGATTTAGGGAGAGATGACATCTCAGAAAATACAGTGGAGAGTGATTGACTGACACCAGATGTTAAGTTTGGACTACACACACAACTCACACACACACACATCACACACCACACATACACACAAACACACACACCACACCACACATACACCACACACACCACACACATACATACACACACACCACACACATACATACACACACACCACACACACACGCACACATGCACACACACATGTATACTTACACACATACATGCACACACACATACACACACACCCCCATACACGCACACATGCACATATGCACACACACATGCACACACACACATATATATATACTTACTCACACACACACATCAGAGATCATGTGAACAACACAAGAATCAGCTCTAGGTCTTCCTTTGCCAGAGTCTGTGAATTTTCTGGAATTTCATTTTCTTACAAGCTATTGTTAAATCTTTCACATGCAAGATCCTCCCAAAACTTCCCTGCTAGCTGGCACAAAGTGGAGCTTAGAACTTGTATTTCCAAATTCCCAGTCTCTCTCTTTTTTAACTTCATTTTATTAATTCTAAATTTCTTATTCATCACATGACCCTGTTGTAGCAGCCAAAAGCAAGAAAAGCATAATTTCACAATATCAGGTATACATGCATAGGCAAATGACGAAAGCGAGATAGTTTATCTTAGCCCTGAAAAAGGAAGGATATTGCACCAGCTCTTGTGCTAGAGTGGAAGGGGTTTGGTGAGGAGGCGTGGACTCATTGAAACAAAATATTATGCACTTCATTAAATAATTTCAAAAAATCAACACTGAGTGTTCAGCATGTGTCCATGGATACAGTTGGCATGAATGGGTGAGAGGGGAAGACAAGGAAAGTTGGAGTTCCAGGACTAGGGTGTAGTTTTTAACATGCACAGGGTCCTAGTGGCCATCCCCAGCACCACAGAAGGAAAACAGGACGTGTTCTAGTCCCCATGCCAGTGATGTTCATAGCCTTGTTAGTATGAAGCGAGCTTACGGTGCAATGAGTACAGGCCAACATGTACTTACCTTATTACTGCTACAGCAATATATCCTGGGGCAGCCAGGGAAGGAGCCAGGCAAATGGAGTCCCGGGTTAAGTAATTAGTGATGCTGTTTCTTTCTTCAGTTTGGAGATTTTACAGAGAGATGATATAAAGGGATGCTAAAGACACCAAAATAATAGCGATTGCATCCTGAATCCTTAGTGTCTCCCAAACCCTTCAGTCTGCTGTGTCCATCCTGACAATGCATCTTTCTAGAGCCCATGCTCTTGGCTGTCCCAGACCTGCCTAATTGTAGCTGACCCTTCACAAAGCTTTGTAAAAGTCACTTCCTATATATTTCTTCAACTTTATCTTCTATTCACTGTCTCTCCTACCCATCTCCTGCCTTTATTTCTGAGATGTTTTCCTTACCCAGCTTCCTGGATCTTCTGACCTTACCCACCCCATATATAACATTCAAAACAGTAGTCAGAGTGAAAGGCTTGTCTAATGTGCACAAAGTTATAATTTTGACCCCTAGACTGGCATAACTCAAGCATAGTAGTGCATACCCATAATTCCAGCACTGGTGAGTTGGGAGCAGGAAGATAAGAAGTTCAAGGTTACTCTCAGCTACTTATCAAATTCAAGGCCAACCCATCCCCCATGATATCCAGTCTCAAGCATACAGGCATCAGTAGCTGTAATTCTAAATTATATCTCCTCATTTCTGGCCCAGGGTCCCTTAATGGCTTCTGGTGAGAATCAGAGCCACACTTCTGAGGATGCATGAAGGGCCTTCTGCCCTCTTCCCTCCACCAGAACACAGTACTTCAGTATTGAGTGTCAGAGCATAGCGCTTCAGTATCAAGTGTCAGAGCATGGTACTTCTGGATTAAGGTACCATGCTGTCTCTCATGCTAATGTCTTTCCTGAAGCCAGGTGCAGGCAGGAAAGCAGCTTTCATCTTTCCACCTCATCCATTCACCCAGACACAGTTTGGATGCTAAGTTTTTCTCAGGACATCATTCCAGAACCCCAGGACTGGCACAGCCCACATCTTCTGTGTCCCTGTAGTTTTACATTCATACTCACTCCTGGGATTTAAAAAAATGTCTCTTCTACATAAATCCCTTCTCTCACCATGTTCTACACTCCTCAAAAATAGGTTCCATGTCACATTTATCTTTGTAGTCTCAACTCTCAGCTCAGGATTTCAGGATGTGTGAGTTGTACAGCAGCAGAAAAACTGGGTACATGTGAACAGAAGCAGAGAAATTCTAGCTTGATGTGGGACTAATTCTGGGATTAGTCTTTTTGTGACATGGGTATGAACAAGAAGAAGGAGAGAGATGTAGTGAAAAACCCAACAACTTTTAATTCTGGACTCTTGGGTAGAAAGTGAGGGGCTGCCTCAGTCATCTGTCAACTCCAGAGCTGATTAGGGACTGATGAGGGGTAGCTGGGTTGAAACAAATTTTTGGTTTTTTTCTCAGTGTTTGGGATTAAACTAAGGGCTTGCACAAACTAGACAAGTGCCCTAGTACTGAGCTATATTCCAACCCAATTTCTTCCTTCTCTACTGTGTGTTGTGCATAATGATATCAGTAGATAACACATGGTGGGTAGATTCTAGAAAGGTAAGTGGACCTGGGTGGAGATCATGGAGTTAGTTATTCTCTTGCATTTGAGGAGTCAGACTCTCTAACACTATCAAGGAGTGAATTATTATGAGGTCCCCTGAAATGTTTCTCATACTCCGGTCTGCTGATTACAGTGGCCCTTGTATGTAGGCAGGTGGAATGCTTTTCCTCAGGAGGTATGATCTGTAACTAGGTGGAGGTATAGGTCATGATGCATGGTTATACATAGCTATTTACCCCCCCTCTGGAAGTTCCACCCACTGAATAGTGCCCCCCCTCTGGAAGTTCCACCCACTGAATAGTGTGCCTCTCACAAGATGCCAAATGTGAGTCCTACTTCTTATACTTACTCTTTCCAGTAGCCTCTGCCTCCCAACACTTGAAACTGCTCAGTGGGTCTGTGTCTCCCGAATTGAACAGTTAGTGAGGTCTTCCTTTTAAGCACACCCTTTAGATATTTGAACATACCTGTAATGTTTTCCGCCCCTTTGCATATGGTCGTCTCCAAAAGATATGACCAATTTCACAAGGATGCATTCCAACAGGAGACCAATATGTATGGGTATTTATAATGTCACCTAAAATAAATAACAATTTGTCACTGTGTTTATTTATTTACCTGTGCGTTATTCACTCATTATGTTTTATACAGCACATACAGACTCCTTATGTTTTTCTCTTCAAGCACATGGGGCATCCCGTGTGTGTGTGTGTGTGTGTGTGTGTGTGTGTGTGTGTGTGTTTTGTGCTTGCTTTGACTTTTGAGTTGACGGTTATCTTTTTCCCAGCCACATTCCTGTTTCCTCTGTCATCATCACTTCCAGGAGGTGCAGAGTGACTTACCGTAAAGATCTGTACACAGGCCTCAGTGTAACCTTCGTTGAGTTTCCCGTATCTGGAGGCATTTCTCTTCTTTCTAATGATCTTGTTCAGAGCAAGACTTTGTTCAGCTTACCCCGGGGTTAAGAAATCCTTCTTCACGCTACATTTCTCAACGTCAGGCTTTCACTAACCGCTTGCCTGCCTCTTTTTCACCACCCCAAATGAGAGTGATCAGTTGCTCCAGCAAAGCAAGAGCTGAGAGAGGGATTAGACAAGCAGTGACCCATCTGGTTAACTCTTCCTATCCCAGTCTTGCTGTTTACTTTAGACCCTTTCTGTACTGGGAAGAAAAAAAAAACTAAGCCAGACCCGATTTTATCTCCTAAAATGAGGATATTTGGTAGTCATATTTAGAATGAAACAATTTACATATTTATATGGTTTCTTATCTGTTTTAATTTTTGAGATAATACCATGTATCTCAGGCTTGCCTTGAAAGCTACTCCTCCATTCCCCATGTAGACAATGATGACCTTGGATGCATGGTCCTCTTGCTTCTACATCTTGGGAACTGAAATTACAGGCCTGAGCCATGACTCCTGGGTTATGCATTGGTGAGGATTGAACCTAAGGCTGTTCATATGGAGACAAGCACTCTACCAATATAGCTGCTCCCTTAGCACTATCTGTACTGTGTTAATTCATCAACTTGTTATTAGAAGCCATGACACGATATCCTTTTTGAAAAGTGTGGATGAGACAATGCAAAAAAGTCTGTAAAACAATAAAAAGATCATAGATAAGGTGATATCTAAACACCAAGAAATGAGGTTCAGCATTTTGAACGTAGGTTATAAGTTAGTAGATTTTTCACTTAGCAAAGAAAGCAGCACCGGTGAGCCTCTCTTACTCGGAGTACGTTTCTCAATGTCAAGATTTCACTGGCTGACTTGTTTGCGGCAACCTACTTCCTATTTTATTTTGGCACATACTGAATTAGTTGTTTTTGTGTTGCTGCAAAAATACAGCATGACTGAAATGAACTTATGGAAAGGAGCCATGTTTTAGCTTACGGTTCCAGAGGCATAGGTCACAATGCATTGTGATGGGGAAGCAATGGCCTGGTGACGGGTGTAGGAAATCGAGAAATCACATTCCATTCATACAAGCAAGCAGAGAGAGGGACCAGAACTTGGAGGGAACTATTAACCCAGTACATCCCCTAAAGTGCATCCCCAGTGATGGTCCTCCTCCAGCAAGGCCCCACCCCTTAAAGGTCCCGTACCTTCCCAAATAGCATCACCAAATGGGGATCAAGTGATAAATATGTGAGCCTATGCATGGTATTTCTCATTCATGCACCATGCATATCGTAGGAATTTTAAAGCTTGCTCAGTGCTTTAAACTTTCTCGTTGTTTCCCTTGATAGTGAGTCAAACATCAGAGTGGAACAGGGGACATTCTTATTTTGCACTAGGGCTAAGGGGGATATTTTTCATATTGCAGTTTTTGTTGGTTTGCTTTTCAGGTTCTTAAAGTCTACCTAAGAGGGCTCTCAGAACAAAAGAAGAATGTGCGGCTCACCATGAATGCTGTCTCCTCACTGACCACCATGAGTACTTGGGGTTTGTCTGAGACTCTATGGCTGTAGCCAAGACTGCATATGTTATCTGAAGCAGTGTAGTATTACCCTGCAACGAGGGACATCACTTGGTATTCGTTCCATGCTACAAGAAGGACCATGGCAACCTCCAGGGCATCTTCAAGATCCCATCGGGACATCACCAACGTGATGCAGAGGCTACAAGGTGAGCTGAAGACGCAGTTTTTAAATATGTTCAAACAAAAGTATCAATTTATCACAGAACATCTCCTGATTCTTACCTTCTGTTTTCTCGGTCTTTCATTTAAACTTACAGAGTTTATAGCAAAGTAGAGAATAGACTGGGTGTCTTTTGTTTTAGTATGTTTAATAAGCCCAGGCTGCCTTGAGATGTTGTGTACTTCATGTGAAAGGAAAAGACAGATACAGCACATTGTGATTGTGTGTCTGCTTTAGCGTCCAGGTGTAAAATCACTGTGTGCCAGGGCTGTCCTGATAGGGTTGCCATGGCAATGCTGCACAAGCAACGCCATGTTTAGTCAGAGACCCAGGCTCACTGAGAACTTCCGGAAGGGTGCCCTTACCTCATGCTTATCTGCTGTACCGATTTGTGGTATCAGTAGTAGTTGGACCTCCCTCCTGCTTATTGTTGAATCCTTGTTCAATAAAACAGACCTGTGCTGAAAACAGGACATAGACACCATCCCCAGTCCTGCAAAGACTGGACATTCTGATTAGTTTTGTTCAGCACCAATGATCTCGGACTTGAGTTGTGCATCTTGATCTGTGTAGGCAGAATTTTGTCCTCTGACTATATGTCCTTGCCCATATGGCAAGGAGAAACTATTGAATCATATCATACCCCAGTGACATCATTTACAAGTGACTGAAAAGGAAATCTATAAGACCCCTATCAAAATGCACAGAAGATTGCTTTGGTCATAGAAGATTTACCTATGAGTTTGTTAAAGGTGAAATTCTCTAGATAAACTACATACTGGCAATGAAGGACAGATGTGGAGAGACTCGAAGGGACCCCTGCTGGGTCAGATTTCCATCCTACTCTATTTTTATCTTGTCCTTTGTGAGTGACAGTCCTTATTACGGAGGCCTTGACTGGCAGCAAGAGAGACTAAGGAGTATTTATGTTTTGATGTTGTTTTACTATTTTCTGCAGTGGATACATAAGTAGTTTTTCTTAAGAAATATGTGGAGTAGAGAAAAGAGCTAAGGTCTCAAGTCTGCTTGTTGTTTATGAGTTTGCACATCCCACTGGCAAAACATAGACCCAGTCCCCCACTCTTGGACCCTCCCAAGATTATGCTGTAAAGTTCAAGGATACAATATACTCAGTGAAATTTGCAATGTTTTTTTTTCTGGTTGTTTAGATTTTTCAGATGATCGTTAATGATTTTACGTACTGAGTCCTCTGTAAAGCTGGTGGTTTTGTTATATAATTGACTATACTTGCTTAAGTTGTGCTTCCTTTTCACCAAAGTTAGAGAAAGTCAGAAGGACATCTGACAGAACGCCAAACTTTGAAATTTAGGAAGAGAACATTTCTAAGCATGAACCATCTTGTGTATATAGCTGATTGATGGGCGGTGGTGTGAGGTGTGCTGCAGAATGTCACCTCCAGCTGCCACCAGTGGGAAAGAGAGGGCAGGAAGTGAAAGTGACCATGCTGTGTGTCTGCTACCACATTGATCCACTGTGTTAATTCTGCCGATTCAGCAGGCAAAGTGCATTTTCTGTTCTCACTGTACGCCGCCCTTAAGATGCTTTGCATCCACAAGGGATTAGCCCTTCTGGCAAAGGAAGAGAGTCATCTGTCAAGGGGATTTGGAAGCCCTGCTTACTCACCGGAACCTATTGACAAGTGACCAAGAGCCTCAGACCTGAGGCCTGGCATTATTGGTCAGGAAATTAAGACAAATGAAGAAATGAACTGGAGGGAAGAAGACGTTGTACTAATTATTTAAACAGAGACAGATTTTCTGCTTTCAAAGTTAAAAATTCATAAGAACAATTTTTAGAACCTCCTCCATTTTTATTGCCTAGGTAGATAATGCACCATTTTTTATCCCGCCCACCAGACTTCCTTTTTCACTTCAGAATCATGAATAGCTAACAAAGAGCACGGGGGTTTCAACAATGGCAGCCCGGCTTTACCATCTTGCTTGCTTTATCTACAGCCTCTGTTTGCTGACTGTTTTCTCTGCTCTTACTTTGTAGTTCCAGCTCTCTGAATTCAAGTGCACGCAGGGATGGTGACGTACTTCCGCTGCTGTTGTGGCAGCTGAGTCTTTCACCTTTGCCAATATTTGTGCTTGTCTGAGAATAATGTTTTAGGCTGGGATCCTGAATTATGGATGAGCAGTCAGACTGCATTGCAGAGTTCATTTGCTCTTAAGAAAATAAATGTTCTAGAACTTAGTCAATCAATTTCAATCTAAGCTTAAAGGAAAACATGGGAAGATAGTACATAACATAGACATAAACATATCAAATGCATAAAATCAGTCTATATATTATTTATGTGTATGTTTTAAATGCTAAGGAGACACACTTAAT
Organism: Mesocricetus auratus; assembly: GCF_017639785.1. Lineage (NCBI taxonomy): Eukaryota > Metazoa > Chordata > Mammalia > Rodentia > Cricetidae > Mesocricetus > Mesocricetus auratus. The sequence goes on along the minus strand of NW_024429199.1, from coordinate 38,999,921 downwards.
TGAAGTTTCTGAGGTTATCTTGGGTATAATAAAAGCATCTCAACCCTTTTGTTTACAAATATTTTTACAGGCAGAGACTATATTTTAATTATCTTTTCATAGTGCCTCTGGATAGCATTTACTTAGAATATTTGTTGATTTTCCCCAGTTGCTTCTCTCCTATTTGAAAATGTTAAATTTTATGGATTTCCAGATGACTATGTCAATGTGGCGTTGGTGTAATTTTACAGTTGTGATTCTGAAACAAATGGCAATCAGTACCCTAAACCACCTATAGAAAGCAGTCTCACAAGGGTGTAACGTTAAATCAGCATTGGTGGCACCTGTGATCCAACACTCTCGCTCCTTGTTTTTCTAGTTTATTTTCACATATTGTTATAGAGTTGTTGACATTGCTTTCTTCAGTCTGTCATTGTTTATTTGGCTCCTCCAGGGCCCAGCTTCATGGACAGGGGAGAGACTGTGTGACATCATATCTGAAACATTGTCAGAATCATAGGACTTCCTCTCCCCCAAAAGCATTGCCACTAAATTAGCACAACTGTGTTTGCATTTGGGGAAACTCTAATCAGTAACTCAGGTGGTAGCTCTTCTAACCTACCAGTCATGGATCTAACCAGAGCCTTGGGATGTCCTCTGTATGATGGACTTTAAAAAATATATAATACAAGGGATTGGATAGCTGTAAAGAGGAACAAAATAGACGTTCAGTTTCGATGTTAGATCTTTTATATGCTTTATGAGACTTACCAACAATAAAAATTTTAACCTCATAGCCTCCTATTTTCTTTCAGATTGGGGCTGACGAGAAATCAGACATTTTTTTCTGTGCATATGTGTATCTAAATACACAAACATCTTTTCCCTATTTTTTAAATGATAATCCATAGATTAAGAAATTATTACTTGTAGATATTTAATCATGCATCATTTTATTTAAACAGTTGAGAAATTACAGTAAAAATATAGGCAGGCATTCACAAAGACCGAAGATAGTCCAATAATATGGTTTTGTTTTCTCAAATGAATGAATAGAAACACGAAAGAAGTCGGTGAGCTTCCAGACAGACTCAGCATCGAATGAGCTATGTGTGACTTTGATCTACGTACAGCAGTATGTGGGTGAAGTGAAGTTTGCTTAAGTATTTTAAAAGTAACTTGTGTTCTTTCTCTCCCCCTATTGTTCCCAGTGACCTCTTGGATTAAAAACAATTCCTTCCTCTTCGGATATTAATCTTTCGTGTTTAGTAAACCCTGGTCTCCACCCACGTTCAGAACAGTGTTTACCTTGAATTCTGCAATCACCCACTTTTGTTTGCTTCCTTTTCACGGGAGTCACCAACATTGCTCACACGACATTTGCGCCCACTTTATCTGCTTATTCTCTGTTGTTGTCGTCCTGCTCATGGACTTGGGAAGAATTCTGCAATTCCCAGCAATCTCAGTTGTTTCTGCTGTTGGTTTTGGTGTTTGTGGCTATGCATGCTCTTACACATTGTGAGCCCCAGCATTCATTTTGCCAAGATTTACTCAAATCACACATTTGCAGATAGCATCTTCAGCTCCTCTGCTTTTTCTAGACGTCTCACAGATTATCTCACTTTGTTCAGAGTACGGTGAGATGGGCATGGGTAGTCCAGTGCGTGACTATCCACACACTGCTTGCATGGTCAGCAGAGAAGTGAAATTCTGACTGTTCTGTCAGGGCCAGGGAGCTTGGGTAGGCTCTACACTGGATACTATCGCAATGGATCTTTCACAGCTCATTTCCCTTTTGTTCCGGTCCTTATGGAAAAGCCTGTAACCCTCAGGGTGCTTTCATCATGGTTAAATGGATCTTCATCACCTGGCCTCTACCTATTACCTACTTTCACTCTGATTCATGCATGTGTACTGGGATGCTTCAGGTCTAGCTCCTTCCTAGCTGAGCCCTGAGCTCACTTGTCCTACTACATCATCTCCCTTCCCCATCAATCTTTGGTTCCCAGGCTTCAAGATCCAGCTCAAATGCTCTTCTAGGAAAGGAATATAGTGGCTATGACCAGTCAGAATAAGACATTCTCTTTCCAAGCTCTACTGTAAACAGCTCTTATATTACAGCACCCTCTGCACTAGTCTGCATGGGCTTGCTGCTTTATCTATGTGCGTTTAGAATTTTAATAACTCCGCAGTAGATGGTTCAGCATCTGAGATAATTGTTTTTATTTTTAGCCACAGATGTGGTGTTTACTAAGGGCTCAGTCTTCTCAGCTGTACATTCATGCATTTAAGAAATATTACATGGATATCCATTGAGCCCAGATCCTCTCAATACAAACGTGAAAATAGCACAGAGCACACATGCTTAGGAAGCGGCAAACCCAGCTGTGGGAAGGTAATTACCAAAGAATTGATCAACAGTGACAGATACGGTGATGGTTCAGAACCAATTTGATGAATGAGTCAATAATATTCCACAGAATGGATAGGTATAATTGCACAAATTTGCCAAGTAGAAAAACTGCCTGAGTTATTTTCTTGTGTGTTTTTTAAAATTCTGAGTTGAAGATTACTCATTTTTATTCATTTATTATTATTGTATCATTTATTATTATTATTACTATTAGTTATTATTTTAAGATATGATTTTGTCTCCTGGCCCAAGCTTGTGTGGAATTTGCTTGATCACCTGCCTCAGCTTCCTGAAAATATCTTACTCCTATAAATCACAGCCTCTCCTATTTCCACATAAGCTAGTCTGGCTACTTAGATTGAAAGCAGAATCATAAATTACAGTTTGGTGTCTTACTTTTCAGAGGAAGGAGCAGAGTTATAATGCTGTGAACTGATAAACCAAGGCTGTGAACAGACATCAACAGGGTTCTAGTCTCCGAGGAATTGTAAGAAAGTAAGCTATCCTTACAGTAGTAGTTTATGCTGCTTGGAGGTCTCTCTTTTTCATAGTTGCTGCTAATCTTGAGGTTTTCACGACAGGAGACAAGTCTAGCTAGATAGTTTACATGGTCTAGAACAGTGGTTCTCAACTTTCCTAATGCTATGACCCTTTAATACAGTTCCTCCTTTTGTGTTGATCCCCAACCAAAAAATTATTTTGTCACTACTTCATAATTGTAAATTTTGTTACTGTTATGAATCCTAGTGTAAATATTTGATATACAGGATATCTGATATGCGACCCCTGTGAAAGGTTGAGAACTATTGGCCTAGAAGAAAAATGAAGACATAGAACCCTTTTGTTCAATTGCTAAGACTATTTTCACATGTAACATAGCATAAGTGTGTGTGGGATCCACAGATGCATGGTTCTGCTGTGTGACTCGGCTTGTAAAGTCAACTCTGGGAGATGATACCCTGTAGGACTTGTGACCCTGGAGATTTTTGGCTATCCAAAAAGAGGTAGAAAAGAATGGGGAGAAGAAATGAAATATGAAGAGCTCCTTAAATCTAGATGTTTTTAAGATGAACCTTACATTGGCTTTATATGAAGGAGAAATGAGGGGACTGTCTCTTATCTTCATCTCAGTTCAAGGCTGAGCTCACGACTAATTCTTGAACAAGGTGAGCTAAACTCACCAAAGATTAATTATCCCTGGGATTGTTGATGGCCTTATCTTTTCGAGTACAAAATAACCTACCATAAAAGTAAATTTGCTATCACTTAGTCAGTTTAAAATTGCCCATGTCTTTCTTCAAAAGCAAAAGCCATTTTGAATGTTATTGCTTATATTGCTTCACACCCAAAATACTTAGGTTATATTCAATGACCTTGATGAGAGTAGCAATTAATTTTATTTTTAGGCAGACACAGACTAATTATACCCCCTTTATTAGTCCCTACTATTAGTAATACTATAGTCAATTTTATAACCTTTGTGATATATTGCTATATAAAAAAATACCTTGGGTAGGGAACATGACTCAGTAGAGTTCTGACCCAGCATGAAGAAAGTCCTCGATTTGATCTCCATAAATGGAGTATGCTGGCCCACACCTGTAATCCCAACACTCAGGAAGTGAAGGCAGGAGAATTAAGAGTTCAAGGTCAGCAGGGCGGTGGTGGCGCATGCCTTTAATCCCAGCACTCGGGAGGCAGAGGCAGGCAGATCGCTGTGAGTTCGAGGCTGGGCTGGACCAACAGCCTCGAAAACAATACAGAGAAACCCTGTCTCGTAAAAACAAAACAAAACAAAAAACCAAAAAAACAAAAGAAAGAGTTCAAGGTCATTCTCAGCTGCCTTGTAAATTCCAGGTCATCTTGAGGCACATGGCATACCTTGTGTAAAAAGATAAAGAAATTTTGTGTTGGAATATTTTTCCCTTTTTCTAACTTTATCTCATCCAGCAAAATTGTGAAAGGTCCCTACAGAGTACATGGGTCTTGAATTTGCAAATCAAAAGACAAGGAACTATTTTTGTTGAGGAATCATTGCCAAGTTCATGGTTCTTATACAGTATTAACGAGATGCCCTGACATTATTCTGCACCGTAAACTAGCGATGCGGCTGGTTCAGTTATGATCTATGGGCTTGTCCTCAAGCATGGGTACTTCACACTGGAAAGCTTACTCATTGACACCTGTTTCATTTTAGCGATTTATTTCTATGAAGCACTTGCATCCCACTTGCTTGACGACTGCTTTTCAAAATAATCACTAACCCCACTATCTGAATCAAACAAAGGATTGTCATTGTCGGTGTGTTGTGAAATGTCGTTTATTTTCTTCTCTTTTTATTTTGTGATTTTAAAAAGAATCTTATAGATCACAGTTTATTGTTCTTATTTTTTAGATGAAATAACAGATTTCTAGAGCAATGAACTGAGTTCGATGTGTCTTTGAAGTGGGATATGGTGACTCATTCCTGTGGTCATAACTACACCAGGAGGCTGAGGGGGAGGGTCACTTGAGCCTACAATTTTGAGTCAAGACTGAGTCACATAGTAAGATGCTGGAGGTTGAGAAATTACATTAAAAATCAAAATTTGAGGATCAACCTGATTTATAACTATGATGCGTGTTTTTAAGAATTAATTGGGGGGCCACCACTGAAATGCAAGTGTTCTGAGGAGTATACAATTACATCATTTGGAGTGATAAGGATTATCTTCTCTAACTCATTTTTTAAAGATAAATAGTTCACATTTCTGGGACTGATAAATGCGAAACTGTGCATTTAGTTAAGGCAGAACAAGTCTAGAACCTAGATCATCTGTCTCTATAGTTACGAAATTGCCAATGAGCATAATTATATACTCTTTTAAAAAAAGAAAAGAAAAAGCTTGTTTAGCTTTTGAATGTTAATTATTTTAATATCCAGTTTCCTACCAAAACATTTAGGTCAAACGGATTAATCATGATGATAAATGAGCAATTACTCTCCCTGCTTCCAGATATATTTTGCTAATTATATAGTTGAAAAGCAAGACTGATAGTGTATGCCTCATTGATATAAAATTATGAACTTTACCCATCATATTAATTTTCTGTTACTACATTTAAATACCTGAAATGACAACACTTTGGGGAGAAAAAGCTTATTTTGGCTCACAGTTTTGGAGATTACATGACAAGATCAAGTAGCTCCATTGCTGTGGGATCTGGTGAAGGTGGTGGCACCTCTGGTCATGCCATGACCAAACGACAAAGAGAATTGGGACTGACTTGGGTCCTACAATGGTACCCCCGAGAGCATGCTCTCATGTCAAATAAACCTTCCAAAGGCCCACATTCTACGAGGTCATCAGATTTCCCAGTGATGCTACCAGGGGACCATACCTTAAACACAGGGGCATTTGGGGGCCAGTCACCTTTAAGCCACGGAGTCAGTAATTAGGACATATTACAAATACTTTAGGACACACCCAGTACCTTTATAGGGATTTGTTTACCTGTCATGGGTTTTTGTTTCGTTTACTTTTTCCAGACAGGATCTTGCAATATAACCCAACCAGGCTGGCCTTGAATTCATGATTCCCCTGCTTTAGCCTTCCCAGGACTGAGACTATAGGCCTTTTCCCTAATCCACACATACCTAGTATCTTTTTCAATTTGCAAAATAGGGTAAATGTTTCCTAAATACTTATTTACATTTTATTTCTTTAGTGTGTGTGTGTGTGTGTGTGTGTGTGTGTATGCAAGAGAACATATCACAGGATACATGTGGAGGTCAGAGGACAATTTCAGTTCTTTCTTCCCTCTGCATGGATCCTGAGGATTAAACTCTGGTGGTCAGCCTTGGAGGCAAGAACCTTCATCTGCTGAAGGATCTCTTCTGCCTTCTGAACACTTACCGAATGCATTAACTAGCCAGTTCATTCACCGTGTGCCTCTGAGAATTACTAGAGGTAGGATAGAGGTATCGGTTGAGACTGATCGAGAGAATGAAACAGAAAACAAAGAGATCAAATCTGTATCTTAAATAAGTTCTTAATTATGGCTTTCAGTGGGGCAGTGAAAAATTCTAAGTTCCTTTAAAGTGCCTGTTCACTCTGTTTGCTGCTTGGACTGGTTAGTAACTATTGGTCTAACATTTGACAATCAACACTCCTCCTCTTGAAAACTTTGCTGTGTCTGATGCTTTCTTTTCTCCTGTGTTGGGAGAAGCCCTTTCCCCACCAGCCACTTTGGTTTTTCCCCACCAGTCACCTGGGCTCTGCCGCGTTGTAGTCCCCAAATAACATACAAGATGCTGTATTAATTATGAAGCTGTTGGCCTTGCTTGTTTCTTACTGGCTATTTATCCCATAATTGTTAATCTAAGTATTTCTCTTACCGGAGAAAAGGGTCCAGACTTCTTACCCCTATGTCAGCTACATGATAACTCCCTGTGTTTCTCCTTCCCAAAGTACTCCTCGACTCCTAGTCCCACCTATCTTGCTTCCCTATTGGCCAACAGTACTTTATTGACATATACACAGGACTTTCCCATCACTCCTGTTTGGTCTTGGTTTATAAAATGTGTCTGTGGGAGACAATCTTGCAATTTCCCTCCTATGGTTGGATTTTTCTTTGGTCCGCCACCACCTCACAAATAGTGACAGGGAAACTTATTATTAATTGTGAAAGCTCAGCCTTAGCTTAGGCTTGTCCCACTAGCTCTTATAACTTAAATTAACCTGCCTTTATTAATCTATGTGGCTTTTTCCCTTCCTTTCATTCTATGTGTCTGACTCCCTCCGTCCCCCATTGACATCTCCTCAGCACCTTGGTTATCTCCTCCCACTTCCTTTCTCTGCCTCAAATCCCGCCTATACCTCCTGCCTAGCTATTGACTATTCAGCTCTTTATTAAACCAGTCACAGCAGCATGTCTTCACGCAGTATACAAAAATCCCACAACACCCTCCTTTACAGCACATGGATGTAATGGATGAGTCTCAGTGTTAGAGATCCAGTCCCACCTTGGGGCTCCAACTCTGACCCTGCCAGCTGTGTCCTGGCCCCTCAGGACCTTGGCCACTGGGGAGAATGTAGCCACAATTTTGCTCGTGAGAAGTCTCCCGGGAAGGAGCTGTGGGAAAGGGTCAGGGGATTTCTGGAAGCCAATCCAAGATCCCTGTGGGTTCCAGGTTTTTCCAGCTCAGGCTGAATAGATCATCCTGCATAGGTGCCGGCCCCTCCCACCTTAATACTCAGGCCAGGTTTTAGGAACTAGGCCACAGTCTGACAGAACTGCCAATGGGCTCCTTCCCTGTCACACTCCAGATGGCCACGGGGTTGCAGGCAGCAAACTGGCTTGTTCCCTCCCCAAGCCCTGCCAAGCCAGAGACTATGACCGTGGGGGATGAAGGCTTCTCACTTCCTTCCCTGTGGTGATCAGTGGGGTATTTATACTGCAGGTTTGTCACGTTAACCTAGTTAGTCTCCGTTTGCTGGGAAATGCTGGCTTTCATCCTGTGTGTACACGCTTTGAGAATAACAATTAGAAGGAATTGTTTGTAATATTTAACTTTTGTCTCGGGAAGATATCAGCTACTTGAGTAGCATGCTGTGCTCATTTAATTTAAAGCGATATATGATTGTAGTGAATATACATTACATTATTCTATATGTGAATTTTATTATATTTAATATATATGCATATATATATATATATTGAAGGGGAAATTCTCTTTTAAAATTTGTGAATGTGCCAATCCTTAATCACAACTATGTAAATAGATTTAAGGATAAGCACTCAGAAAAGTAAAATTGTTTCTATGTTTCACACTCTACAGGAGAGGTGCCTGAGTTTTAATGTGGAATTGGCTTTAGGAGGCTTAGTTGTTGGTACTCAAGGCTGGAGTGTGTTAGTAGAAATCCTGGCTGAGCTTAGGCAGCCACTAAATTGCTAGAATGCAGTTTCTCTCAGCAAAGCCACTTGGAAATCTGGCACTCGCTAATGTGAGCCTTTATATGTTTGATAAATATAACTATTTCCTGTTATCCAAAATAGCTCCTGATGTGGGTCAGATTATTGATGCAGAACAGAGGCACGCCCTCTCTGCTTCAAGGACAATCAGTGCCCTGTAGTATTACTTTGCTGTTCTTTGTGATTTAAGAGGGGAAATGAATTTGTCTTGAAAGAACAATTTCTTCTAACTCAAATTTCTTAAGATCCAACCAACGTAGAAAATAATAAAGAAAGAAGGGGATGAATCTTCCCCACCATGACTAGAGAGGTAGAAGCTAGATACATAAATAAACAGATGAATATATTTTGTTGACTGTATCTAATGTTTATTCATAAAAATTAATTTGTGTTATGAATGCTGCTTTATAATCTGGGACATTTATAGAAAGCAATACATTACACACAGCTTCATGCATCAATAAATACAAATTTATATTGTCATTGAGTAACTAAGTATTGAATAATATTCCATCTTATAAATGAAATACTTTTCTTTTGAAAAGTGTTCACTATCAGAAATAAATGGACTTGTCTTTTAACATATTTTCTTTCTGATTTAAAGTTTTCTTTAAGAACTATATTTTTATACTTTTTGAGAAATAGTTTTATAATCACTTAAACGGGTAAGATTCCAAGATCATGGTAGCCTGACCATTGTAATGTTAGTGGCTTAAAACCTTTGGTAAATTGGGTCAATTTTCCATTATTGTGGACTGTTTTCCAGTCAAGTCCCCAACCTTTTTCCCCAAGTGCTCAAACTACTAAACTCAGAAGCCTTCCGTCATCCATGCCCAACCTTAGGGAAGGACTGAAGGGAATCCCTGCGTGGATCGGACTTTCTTTTCCTCAGACTGAGTCCTCTGTGTCCAGGGGCACTTCATTCTAAACACACACACACACACACACACACACACACACACACACACACACACACACACACACACACACACACACACAGAGTTCAGCATGATAACTTCCACGAAGCTGAGTTTAGTCACTATGGGAGCTGCAGCGTGCAGATGAAGATTCAGAGGGGAAAATCGCCCTCAACTGTGCAGTGCAGGCAAGTGAGGCAAGGGCTTTGGTTTTCTTGAGTCATGCAGATACCCCCATTTCTCACTGCCTTAGCTCGTGGCCTCATCTCTGTGAATGGAAGTGAGAAGTTGCATGAGGCCTTAGTTATGCGAGAGACAAGGTGCTGACAGCCCACTTCTTGCTTCTGAGAAGAATACCACATGTTTTAAAGATCTATTTATTTTTATTTGATGTGCACGCACGGTTTTCCTGGGTGTCTGTAAGTGTACTCCCAGAGGGTGGAAGATGGCTCAGATCCCCTGGAACTGGACTGTTATGAGCCATCACATGGGGGCTGAGAACCGAACTTGGATCCTCTGCAAAAGCAGCAAAGAGAGAGTCATCTCTCCAGCCCCACATTTTATTAACATTTATCATTTTATCAGCAGACTCCTTAATTTAGCCTGCAAATACTTCAGCCCCATTTGAACTTCTACCCAGGTAAGGTTCCCATGGGAACCACTGCTAAATGTAATGATTCTGAAACTCTGGGTTATGACTTACTACCTTTCCTGTGAGGTACCTACTCCTCAGGCCTACAGCCTGAACCTCACCATTCTCCTCAGCTATACGATAGGACTCCCCCCTCCCCACATACACCTGGAATCTTCCTCCTTTGAGAAAATAAGGCATTTGCATGTTTATCCTACCCCTGGTCTCCCTCATCACCCAAGAACTGTGGCAGGTTGTCTTATTTATTTCCTTTTCTAGATATCTCAGAGGCATTTCTCATTGTCAGCCCCAACCTCTGTTCCCTCTCCCTCCGTTATTTAAGGGTACTCTTTAGCTCATGTTTAAGGTTGAAATACAGATTGCTGAGCTGATGTAGGACTTTTCACAGCAGTAGTTGGTCACAGAAAGTGAACTCAACAGCATCTTTGGAGGTTCCTTGTCTCAGAATGTAATACCAGGACTCTTCCCTGTTTTTCTTCTTTAAATATTTTTATCTTCTTCATACACACACACACACACACACATGCATATATATAATAGAATATATACATATACACATATTCTTCTCTCTTTTTACTCTACAGGTCCTTTGTGTGTATATATTATCTCTTCAAGTTTAGTGTTTTGATGGGATTCCTGAGTGTGCAAATGAGTGGGTCTCTGTTTCTTGTGTTTGCTCTTGGGCTCTTATCCTTCTGTTTGTTGTATTCACTTCTGATCTGTTAGTCTTTGTTTTATATTGCCTTATGTTCTTATATTTTATTTCATTATTATCCCATAGAAGCCTGTGTGTTTTCTAATGAGAGACAGAAAGGGATGGGAGATCCAGGTTTGCTGTAGCTATATTTAAGTGAGAACTTTTAATTTCACTGTGTATAGATTTATTTTGTGGATCTCTGGGAAATTTCCAGTGTCCCTTTTCCTCTGTGAAATGAAGATCCACTAACAGAAACTGTCCCTGCAGTCATCCCAATTCTGTCCCATTTACTCATCTGAACCTCAAGGAGAATGTATAGAGAGCATGGAGCACTGTTGGGAAGAACAGAGAATCATAACAGGGAAGTTGGAGCTGAAAATTGTCTGAGGGACCCATGAATCACCCTAGAAATGGGAACTAGTTGAGATATCCTGGGTAAACTGAGGGCTGGGGATTGGTAGAAGGGAGGGGATGGGGGTTGGGAACATGAGGTAACTGGATGGTCGAGTTGGGGGAGGCATGGAGTGGGAGAGCCATGAAAGAGGTATCTTGATAGAGGGAGTCACTATGGGATGAGGGAGAAATCTAGTGTTAGGGAAATTCCCAGGAATCCACAAGGATCACCCCTGCCAAGACTCTTAGCAATCGTGGAGAGGGTGTCTGAACTGACCTACCCCTGTAATCAGGTTACTGACTATCCTAATTGTCATCATAGAACCTTCAGCCTGCAACTGGTGGAATTAGTTACAGAGATCACAGCCAAACAGTGGGCAGAGCTTCAGGAGTCCAGTCCAATTGTCTGGCATTTCTTACAGTGGTTTTCAGCCTGTGGGTCACAACCCCTTTGAGTGTCAAATGACCTATTCACAGGGGTCACCTAATATAGAAAAAGACGGATATTTACATTATGATTCACAACAGTAGCAAACTTACAGTTATGAGGTAGCTATGAAAATAATTTTATGATTGGGGTCACCATAGCATGAGGAACTGTATTAAAGGGTTGAAGCATTAGGGGGGTGTTGAGAACCACTACTTCAGAAGAAATGTGCAGAGCAGATTTTCATCGGCTCCTTTAACGCTTGGTTTGCATACCGTCAGCAAACATTTCTACTATGGGCATAAAAAGTGGCCATAGATACTCCCCAGACAGCACCCCTTTTGATATTCTGCTTTAAAGTCTTTTTACACAGTAGACAGAGGACATGAAAGGGTTTTATGTGCTGTGTACAGGAAGTGTTGACAAACATAGCCATCACCACTTACTGCCCACCAGAACAAAGTTGCCTGTTTGTATGGTGCATTTTCAGACTCTATGTCTAGAAGAAAATAATAAAATTCAGTGCCTATTGTTTCTTACCTCGACAGCATCACCTGTTTCTTGTGGCCTCTAAGTCTGGTACCTTGCTTGTTACCTCTCCAAAGACCTTTTCCATATAAGAGCTATTCTCTGCCTGTCCAAGTGTTGACCTTTGTTACCATGTGTGAATTTTAGGAGTTCTTAGCTGATACTAAGTTGCTGAAGTGCTCAGTCTTGGCTAGTGTTATTGTCATGGCTGGCTTTAGGCCAGCACCAAAAGGGAAAGTATAAGAAAGTTAGGGAATCTCTTCAAACCCCTATTATTTTTGCTTCAACCCGCACAGTTGTCTTCAGCCAGCCGCCTGCTCTTCCGCCTTTCAGATGTCAGTCCCCTGAATTTAATACTCAAGTGTCAACTTGTAGCCACTTTGCTGACTACTGTGCTGTGAAATGTTTGTTTTGTTGTTTTTTGAAAATCTTAGTTTAATATGAGGCACTGATTTCAAGTAACCAGTAAAAGGACACAAGATGTAAATGAATCAATGTCCTTGAATAAACTCAATTCATATGGATCTAGCCAATGGATTTCAATTCTTATCACTGAAAGACAATGGACTTTAGTTGTAGGGGGCTGTGGAGATGGTTCTGTTGGTAAAACACTGACTGGACAAATGTGGAACCAGAGTTAAGATGTCTAGCATCCACACAAAAAGCCACACGCAGCGGTCCATGCCTGCAACCCAGTGGTGGACAGGTGGAGATAGGGGCATCCCTGAAATTGGCTGAGGAGCCTGTCTATCCAATTGGCAAGTTCTGGGTTCAGTGAGACACCTTGTTTCAAAAGAGAAGGTGGGGAGTGATAGAGGAGGACACCTGGATTTGATCTGTGACCTTCACACACACACATACACACACACAAACACGCACGCACGCACGCATGCACGCACGCACTCAAGCACTCTCTCTCACACACACAGAGTAGGGGAGGGAGGGAAGAAGGGGAGGAGGGACACACATACACATATGCAGAAGTTTAGCTTTATAAATGATCAGTTTTATAATTAGTGGTGTATGGATTCTTGCTGAAGGAATTGACAAAATCACTGATCTACCTGGCTGTGATAGTTAACTCTAGTTTGTTAGCGCAACACAGCTACAATCACCTGGGAAGAAAGTCTATAAGGGATTGTCTGCGTTGTGTTGTACTGTGGTATTGTGAACTTATCTGCTGGGGATTGTATTAATTAAGTGAATTGATACTGATACAGGAAGCCCCATCCCACCATGGGTGTCCCCATTCTCTATGCGGAGGCTCTTGAACTATCCAAGACTGCAGAAATCAAACAGAGCACAAAATAGCAAGCCTGCATGTAATCATCTCTCCCCATGTCTGACTCTGGATGCGCTGTGAGGTTCCCGCCTTGATTCCCCCCACAATGGTGGGCTGTATAACCTGGAGTCCTGAGCTAAAATAACCCCATTCTCCCATAAGTTGCTTTTGCTCAGGGCACTTTCTCACAGCAACATAAATGAAACCAGAACACCAGCATGGTAGATAAGCATGTCCAGACACAATGTCCAAGAACCATCATTGTTTGCTGCTGTTCCTTAGGGAATGAGAGACATTTTTAGTCCTTTGATCTGATAATATTTGGGAGGCTGGATTACTCAGCATATCCACTGAGGGAAGTTGGGGGAGGTTTAGAAAGCCCTGTGAGTGGGTGATAACCCAGTGCCATCAGATAAGGAGATCCAAACAGGACTGCACAAAAGCCATTCTTGCCTGTCTTCTGAGAGCATCTGAAGGCTGCCTGTGGCCCTGTTGTCCTTGGCAGTCAGGGATAGTCATAATTAGCCAGAGGGTGGTAACAATGTGAGGCATCCAGGCCCAGGGCTTGCATTTAGTGCTTTATAGACATTTAGAATGGTGTCTTTTGCCTCCTGTGAGTTTTTATTATGGAGATAAAATTTTAAACCTAGTCAATTTTCTTAGACCGTGTTGTTTACTTGGCTTCTGCAAAGGGTGAAAATTAAACCCAGATGTTTTTGTGATTTGATTATTGAAGAGGTTTGACCACTGATGGATGAGAATGACCTTACTTGGATTTGTTCTTAGTTTACTTCCCTCTGTGATGCAGGTATATAGCAGCAAGCCATGGAGAGATTCATCTTGATGATAAGGGACACTATCTGTTACGTTATATATTTCTCTGATTGACCACCAGATGCCCTGTCGTACAGAACAAATATTGAAAGCATTTTCACAGGTTGCTGTGACTGCGGCTGGACCTATCTGGTTTCTTTCCTGCATAAGAAGAAAAGATTAATCCAGACTTTTAGGGGATTTTTAGAGAGTTGTCCTCTGTGATGAGTAATTGCTAATTTCATGCTGTCTCCTCCTTTTGTGCTCTACAAATAGAATATGCTCTAATTAATCTCGAAAACTAAGACCGTGCTCTGTTTACATCATGCTATGTTGAAATCTCTGCAACTGAAACGATTTTTACCACAAGGGATATTGTTCAAAGGCCAGGAGGAACTCAAATGCATTGAATTGAATTATTTAAAGAATCTTTTCAATGTGTTAGTATGTATATCTGGTTTCTGAGAGTATGAATATCCTAAGTTTTTCCTTCCTCATTTAAATGCAGTGCTGGTGGGAAGGGCTATTCATCTGTCACCACTCCATCAATGCCTTGGTTCTGGTTCTGCAGCTGAATTAGGTGGAGCTCATGGGTCAATTTCTAGTTTCAGAAATAGGGAAATGGTAGGGCTGGAAACAAGGCTCAGTCCAAAAGGACTTCCCTTACAAGAAGGAGGACCTCAGTACAGATTCCTAAAACTTAACAGGAAAAAAAGCAAGGCATGGTTTGTGAGCCCAGAATGCATCCCTACCAATCTCCGCTAGCCAACCTGGCTTAATAGACTAATAAGAGACACCATCTCAAACAAAAGTGGAGGACATCTGAGGAAAGATGCCTGAGATTTCTCTTTGCCCTCCACACACATGAATGTAAACACACATGTATATATGTGCATACATATACACACATGTATATACATACATAAATGTATATACATGAATACACACATATATACAAATATATACCCCCTACTAACATAAACACATATACACAGTCAAAAGAAAAAAGAAATATGAAAAAGGTACACATAGACCATGAAAATATAAAAAGTAAATGGTAACTCCATTGTTCTAAAGAAAGAGAAAGGGAAGTTTTAAGAGGAGAGAAAGCTTTTCATTTGACTAAAATACTACGTATTTGTGCTGCACTTTGAGGACTTTCCTCGCATAACTATGTTTGCAATAGTTGCAACAAAAGATTGAATTTTTCACACAAAGCTGTTTCCTCGGGTGGTATGCCCTTGATGGGTAGGGTAAATCTGGGTGGTCTTTGGAGGATCCCCACCCCCTGCACTAATTCAGAGTATGACATGGGTCTGGTATTTAGACCACTGGGTTTACCCTCTAGTTTAATGGATGTCTGTTCTGTTCTTGCTCAGATGCAAAGCAATGCTTTCATACTTAAGTCAGAGAGGAAATTGTTTTAGGAATTTTAGTTACTGTATTACGTCTGTTGTCTGTCTGTTTAATATTTTCAAATAAACTTCCCATCTGTGCTTAATGGGAATACATCTTGATTTTAAATCTTGAGGGTCTGTTGGTTTATTAAGAGAGCCAGACCCTTTCAGAGCAATGCTACAAATACAAGACTCCATTTTATATCCAATTTAATATGATTTTCATGTCATTAAAAATACCTGTGGAGATTTTTTTATTTTTATTTTTTGGCGGAGGTGGGTGTTGGTTCGAGACAGGATTTCTTTGTGTAGCCTCTGACAATCCTGGAACTCACTCCATAGACCAGGCTGGCCTTGAATTCAGAGAGCCACCTGCCTCTGCCCCCCTGAGTGCTGGTATTATGACATGTGACATCTGGCCAAAGATACCCATGTTTTATAAAGAGAGTACATGTTTTATAAAGAGAGTACATGTTTTATAAAGAGAGTACATGGTTTATAAAGAGAGTACATGGTTTTATTTTGCCCACTAAGATGCTCATGCTTCCTCCACACATATGGAGACAGTCGGGTTCCCGGCACAGAATGAGTTTTATCTTGTAGCACATCTGAGCCACCACAGAGTACCCGTCCTCTGTGAGATAAGCCAAGCTCTAGAGTAAATGAGAAGGTCTGTAGGCTAGGCTGTCTGATGCATCCTGAAGGGAAGAGCATAGATTAGTTCTGCATCACTTTCAAAAATTGTTTTATGAATGTCAGAGCTATGCTGATGTATGTAAACTGCCCCACACCATCATGTTTTCTGAGCCCGTTCCTTCTCTGTGCATATAAATAACGCTTATGTGAACTAGGTAAACATTTAATTCATTTCATGTAGTGTAAAGCTTAGATGTGAAAATAATAGGTGTGGCCTTGAGAGAAAAGTAGAACCATAACCATTTATTTATTTTATTTTTAAGACATTTAAACCAAAGAGAAAGAGAGAGAGAGAGAGAGAGAGAGAGAGAGAGAGAGAGAGAGAGAGAGAGAGAGAGAGTATCATGTAACTCAGCTACTCTTGGCCTTGAGTTCCTTACCCATCATCTTTTACAGTCCAAGTGATGGGAAGGTGTGGGCCACCACACCCAGTTTACGAGGTACCAGAGGACCAAACCAAGCTTTTGGGTATGCTAGGTAAGCATGCTGCCAACCATATCACCCCTCAGGCCACAGCATTCTTAAAATTAGAAGAAAAAAACTCATCATGTGAAATTTGTCTTTGAGTATACTATACATCAATCATTATTCTCCTCAAAGGAAGTTCTGTACAGGGAACACATGTCAAAGAGGTCCACTGTTTCATGATCATTCTTTGGGACAAGCACACTCTCGGGAGATAGTCGAGGATAAGGGAAGAAGCATGTTGGAATAGCCTCAGCCCCCAGCTCTCCACCTTTGACGGTTCTTTTTAGGGAAGCCAGCTTCGTGTTCCAAGTAAACAGAAAGCTAATGTTTCTAATTCGTTAATTGAGGCGCAGACATCTGAAGCATAAAAATATACAATCTTTGAGTTGTGTAGTAGACGTTGGCCTATCAACCACATATTTCCAAGGAGCCATGAATTGAATTTTAATACCTTGTCAGAACTTGACCTCTGCTTAACTGCCCTATCACCTTGGGTAGCTCACAGACTTTCCACAATGGGATGGGCAGATACAGAACAAAATGCATTTTCCTGCAACAGCTCTGTTGACAGACTTCTGTTCAAGGGTTTCCAAATTTGGGGAAGAATATATAGATTCTGGCAAGGCAATTTGGAGTAGTTAGCAGCAGCATTTTTGGGTACTATAACGGAAAAAATCGTGGAATGCTCATTTATTCACTCACCAACTGTTTATTAAAGTTCTCCAATGCTGTTTGAGACAGGGTTGTAATCAGAGACCTATTTGATGCCTAATGCTCAGTTCAAGGCCTGAATGGGGAAGATGGAGCCTTGGACTAAAGAGGACATCCCAGGGCTCATGATGAGCACAGGCAAATCCCCCACTGAAGTTTGGCCAGTATACTTGGAGCTGGATGAAGAAGGTGAGGGGCTGAGGGTTGGGTTTTCCAACACTCATTTTGAGATGCTGTAAGTCATCTGGTGAGATGCTGGGAAATCAGTCTTTGTAGCAGGCTTGGACTTGGAGGAAACATTGAGGCTAAGAATATAGTGGTTGAGAAGCTCATCAATGACACTGATCTGGATGGAATCCCTTGAAGGACGAGTGTCAGTGGAAAAGGGAATGGTCTGCTTGCTTCTCACTGGTTCCTCTTGTAGTAGTACACCCATTTCCTTCTCTGAGATTAATTATGGCCATTATGAGCCATCATGGAACAGAGATTGCTGTAGTTACACAAAGAATACCTTTGCCCTGTAGTCATAGCTGTGAGAGAAGCAAATGAGACCATGATAACTAGGTGTGTGATAATGGTAATGGAGCTTTAACAGTTCTTCTTGACTCTTGTTTGTGATCCCTCCCACTACTCCCTCCTACACCCAGCTTCATAGGATCATGAAGGGGTGGCTAGAGTGTAGGAGAAGTTTCAGATTGAGTGAGGATGGGAGTCTGGTGAGATCCATGCTGGGGTGAGATCGTCCCCCTGTAACAGCTGCTTTGGACTCGTCCATGCTCTTCTAAGTAATGTCTCAACTGTGCTCCTGCACATAGTCGCTCACATACTCTCCTGTAAGCCCAATAAACTCATTAACTCATCAAGCTGAACTTGAATGGAATCCTTCCCTTGGACTTGAGGGAGCCTTCCTAATGTACTTGTGGGATACAAAGCTTTCTCCCTGTATCTGTATAAAAAAGTAATATAGCACCTTCAATGTATGTAGATCAGCACGAGAATACAACGGAGGTTAAAGGGAAGAAACAGTACAGTAAGGGGAACAAATGGAGAGGGATGGCTTGCCATCCAGGAGTTTTGAAGGTGGGGATGGAACTAGCAGGACCCTTGAGCAGAGAAATCCTGTAATATGAGCCGACAGTCACTCTCAGAATGCTGTAAGGAGGGAATGTGATACCCACAGGGGTGTTTTCATTGAAATAGTAAGGACAGAAAACTGGAGGGGACAAGAGAGGCTAAGGAGTTAAGAAGTCAGCGTCCATGTATTGGAAAAAAATCTCTGGAAGAGCTTTCCATGCAAGAGCTGAGAGAAAGTGATGGTCCCCAGAGGGAAACAGGACACGGGGCAGGGATATTTATTTTAAGGATGGTACAAAGATGCTTTGCAGGTGAACTCTGCAACATCCCACGATTTAAGTAGCCTATCCCATTTGCAACAAGTTGGGTATCAAACACAAAAATGTTCTAGTGATTTCATGAATTTATTGGGGTACCAATTTTAGGATGACTTTGCATTTGTAGGGTCTTACCTCTTCTGAGATCCATATGTTAGTCCATCTTTGGAAAGATGAAGAATCAAATGGAGGTTCTTCACATGTCTTGAGTAGAGATCTCTCTCTTCATTGCTTCATGCCCGTATCTCATCCCATTGAGTTACTCAAACTGTGTCTGACTATACCTGTTTATGAGGTGACCCTGGGCTCCTCACTTCTCCTTAATAGACCTGTATTCTCTCCTGTCCATCATCTACTCTTTGCATGATATAGTTCTAACTCTACACACTAACATAAAGATAACTATGGTTTTCTGGTAAACGGCATTCCCACAAAAATGGAACACACTGTAGTTTTCCTAGAACTTATTCCTCAGGCGATGATTCTTCACTTCATATTAGCCTCTCCAGAATCCAACTAAATAGGGATTGAATAAAAATGGGGGTGGGGGACTGGAAAGATGGATCAGAGGTTAAGAGCACTGACTGCTCTTGCAGAGGTCCTGAGTTCAATTCCTAGCAACCACGTGGTGTCTCACAACTATCCGTAATGAGATCTTGTGTCCTCTTCTGGCCTGCAGGCGTACATGCAGACAGCACACTGTATATATAATAAATAAATAAATAAATAAATAAATAAATAAATAAAACTTTAAAAAAAATGGAGGGGGATTAAAAAAAGTGAATAGTTTCCCAATCTGAAACATTTGGAAAAATAAATTAATGCAGAGGTAGGTGTGGGATATCCTGAAAAGGCTGGTTGGTTCTTTATTAAAGACAATGAATATGTAATAAATTATACAGCTGTCCTTTGATGTCTGTAGAAGGCTGATTCCAGTATCCCCTGCACATACCAGAATTTGCAAATATTTAAGTCAAAATATAACACTGAATGTACAAAATCACATAATATCTGCATATAAACTATGCAGATCTTCTTATATACCTTAAATTACCCCCAGAGTATTTTTAAGACATAGAGAAATACCAATGCTATGTGAATAGTGGTTATACCAAATTGCTTAGGGAAATGACAAGAGCAAACATTATGCTTCTACGTATCCTTTACAGTTGCAACCCTATACACATAAACACATGATACATGTCAGCTATGAAGGAACATTATTGATCAATGATTGACTGAATCTACATATATGGAACCAACAGAACCAAGGGCTGTCTGTGTAAGGCTTCACATGAGAGACACTCCAATGAGAGACATTATCAAATCCACTGGATTCTAGGTTCTCCATGTGGAGCTGGCAAGACCATTCTGCATAAATAAACTGAGATATGAGATATGCATCAAGGGCTGTCTGTGGCAGGCCTGTTCCACATCTAGTCAGGAGCCTGAGCAATAGGGTGAGAGAGAGAAACATTAAGTCAGTCAGGAAAAGATCTCTGATACTCAGTGAATAGGAGAAAGTATGTACATTAGAAATCTGTGACAGGAAAGTCAGACGAGTTAGCATTGCGTTGACAAGAGTAGTTTCACCTGTAGCAAAGTCAGTGAGCCTTGTTTTGTTCATCAAGAAAAAATGTACACATTTAATCCCAGCACTCAGGAGGCAGAGGGAGGTGGGTCTCTATGAGTTCAAGGCCAACCTGATCTACAGAGTGAGTTCCAGTACAGCCAGAGCTGTCATACAGAAAACCCTCTCTTGAAAAACAATCAATCAAACAAACAAAGATTTCAGAGAAGGGTTGTGAAATTTCAGTAAAAAAACCTTACATTTTGCCTTTGTATAGTATGTAAAACATTTAACGTATATGATTAAGTATATGCTGTACTGTGCGGAATGTTTCCTAAGAAGATAGAGTTTGCTCAATTTTTTAAATTTACATGTTTTGTTTTCATCTATGATGTTTTCATATGCTTTAAGTAGTTGTTTCATAAAACTTAGCACCATTTACAATGTTACTGGGAAAAAGAAATGAACTTTGGAGGAAACTGGTTCTTCTCTCTCATAACTGAAGGATGCATTCAAATACTGTACTGTGTGCTCAAACTAGGAAGCAAACAAATGGGTGCAATCTGAAAGAATATACATACTACAAACAATGATCCAACCAAGACTGGTAACCTGTCCTCTTCCTTCTTAGCTAATGTTTCAAGTGGACATTGTGACTCATTTTTGTTGTCATACTGGGCTTCTGCATCTCTCAGTGTCCCTCAGCAATGGTGACACGCACATAGCATTTTTGTTTCGCACAAAGCATCAAGTATCAAGGATGGGGAGATGTTTAGTCAGTAAAGTGTGTGCCACACAATTTTGAGGACCTGAGTTTGATCCTCAGGACCATAAAAAAGCTGAGCTTGGTGGTGGTTGCTTGTAACCCTACTGGGAAGGAAGAGGCAGGGGGATGTCTGAGACAGGCTCAATTGCCAGTCTAGCTGAATCAACAGGTCCAGATCCCAGTGAGAGATTCTGTCTCAACAAATGAGATGTAGGGTTCCCAAGGTTGACCTCTGGCCTCCACACACAAACCCTTACACATACATATACTTGTACACCCGTAAACGTAAGAAC
The DNA here is from genome assembly GCF_017639785.1 of Mesocricetus auratus. Classification (NCBI taxonomy): domain Eukaryota; kingdom Metazoa; phylum Chordata; class Mammalia; order Rodentia; family Cricetidae; genus Mesocricetus; species Mesocricetus auratus. The sequence continues at coordinate 38,978,573 of NW_024429199.1, read as the reverse complement.
ATACATACTTTTAAACAAACACAGCGCATCAAATATTTATGGTGGAAAAGAATAGGTGTATAAAATTTCACTAAAGATTTCTTGGACCAAAACCAAAACTAAAACACCTATTAATTACTATTTTTTGTTCCCCTGAGCATTATAATTGATTGACCTGTATTCATTCCTCTTTATATCCATTTTTGGAAATGGTTTTCTAATAAGGGGATGGAGGATTTTCAGTTTAAATAAAACTACCATGAAAGATTAGATGGTAAAATAAGCAAGATTACAAGATTACATCAAATTTCCTAGTATACAATGATTTTTTTAGGTTATTAGTTTTCTTCCCCAGATAACCAAATCTATTAATAGATTATTTCTTTATTATGCATTTCTCCCATTTCCCATAATCCCACAAAACAGCTGAACATGCCTATAATCTTTTCTAAAAGCACAAAAATGCGCACATCTGGATCTGTGAATCCCTGGCTTTTTTCATCGTGTGGTCTTCTAGCCTGGTAGCTCCTTGCTTGCTACGTGGCTGTAGAGAGCCATGGATGACCTTGAGGGTCCTACTGGGGCAGAGTGCCTTCCCAGGATCCAGGAGGATGGAGTTTTCTGTGTCAGTGATCCCACGGGTCTTTCATAGATAAAGAGTAGGGACAGAGGAAGAGAGTGAGTCATCTCAGGGACATCTTCAATATCTGCATGCTTCTTTCTCCTAAATGCTTTATTGAGCTGCAGAAGGAGGAAACCAGGCATGTGTTGCAAAAGAACTTATCTGTAGAGTCTTATCCAGCCCCTCCCCTCCCCCTCCCCCTCCGCAGTGCCAGCTGTAGTGTAGGGCCACTTGGTCCTCCAAGATGGCTTGTTACCACTTCTCCAAGGATAATCTGGGCCTCACTCGCTCTGTGACACAAAGGCTAGTAGAGCTTTGCCCCAGCTGTCTAGCTCCTAGATGCTCAAGTAAATAACAAAGAATTCAGGCTGAAGCATTCACAGTCATTCTTGTCTTTCTGTGAAATGCTCCTTCACCAATCTTTGAATGTTTCACACATCGAATGCTGTTACCTGTATGAATGCTTTTTTTTTCTTCTTAACTTAGTATTAGACACTAGGCAGAGGTCTATGGCGTGCCTTCTCATCCTCACTGACTCAATAGTGCAGTTATTTAAAAGTGTCTGTGGGTTTTGGGATTGGTGCTCACGTTCGTTTGTTTTCAGCTGAGCAACTAGTACTCAAGTCTGATTGGGGACATCTGTATGTGAGATGTGGGGAGACAGCAGAATGAGTTTTAATACCAGGGAGCCATAGCTCTCTATAGCTCTTCAGAGAAAGAAAGGACAGGAGTGAAATCTTTTAAAAACTCATTGTCATCTGTGTCCAGGAAAGGTGGCCCAAACTGCACCGCTACCACTGTTGTTAGAACACAAAATTGCTCACGTCCACTAGAACAATTCAAGAAGACATACCACCAGACTAATTCCACATGCTATCTCACAATCATGGCTTACAGTACTTGACTCCCAAGTCTTCAGAGAGGAGCTTCCTCCATACAACAATCTATGCCAGAAACCCTGTAATGACTAATGGCAACCCAGGATTTTCAAATAATCTAGAACTCAAGGAAACAGAATCACAGAGCACCACCAGCTCCCAGTTCTTAGTGTAGCACTGTCTAGGCCAGTGATTCTCAACCTTCCTAAGGCTGCAACTCTTTAACACAGACCTTCATGTGGTGGTGACCCCCCAACCATAAAATTGTTTTTGTTGCTACTTCAAAACTGTAGTTTTGTCACTGATATGAATCATAATCTAAAGGTCTGATATGCAGGGTATCTAATACAGGACCCCCAAAGGGTTTGCAACCCATAGGTTGAGAACAACCGTTCTAGGCAGTGTTGCCACAGACAATGCTGCCTGCAAGAGGATGTGGGGAGGAAGAGCAAAAGGGGACATTAAACAAGAGGAACTTGCCACAGAGGTTCCAACCCGTTCTGGTCTTCTGTGCCAGCATAGCTCACCCCATAAAAGCAACCCTCAGCCATTAGTCTCCCTCTCATTACTCTGTGCACCCTTTGCTTCCCAACTAGTCAATATTTTATGTGACTGAACTGGATTTTCTCCAATCCTGGTCAAGTTAATTGCTCTCTATTTTTTTTTCAGGGACATTAGTCACAGTAAAAATTTGGAGCAACCTAAATATCTAAAAGCAGGAGATTGACCGGATAAGTAAAGAATCCCAAGGGAGTGGAGGTCAGCCTTTAAAATAAGAGTAGGCGTGGCAGTAAAGAACTGTGAAGAGCAATGCCTTTATCCTTCTCCGAGGCTTATAATAAAAACCCAATAAATCCAAAGGTAAACATAACGGCCAGCTGTCATGTCAGCAAAATTTGAAAATAGCCTTAATTCAACCCCCAAGAACATATGCCAAAGCATAAGGACATTTGGAGCAGATCAAGGGCGGAATCTAGAGCAATGTGAAGTCAAAGGGGACATGGGCCTCTCTGAAAGCAAGCATAGTGGTCTGGTCCACCAGTACTCCTTTCCCGTGGGGTGGGGGGGGACACTGTAGATGTAAGAAGCCTCTGAACAGGACTTTCTCCCAGGGTTCAACATTAGCCACTGAGACGTGAAGACAACTGACATATTTTTACTCTTTTTGGTATGGAATAAATAATATTAGAAGCATCCACATAAAGTCCTCTAGGAAAGTAAGACTATTTCATTACTATTCATTTTAATAACATAACGTAGTTATCAAAGGAGAAAAATCATATACCCGCTCAAGTATAAGATTGACTATGTGAAATCTATACGTTTATATTTTGATATATTGATATGAAGCATCTCTAGTCACACATAATATTCATTTATAAATGAAAGAGTTTGATCCCCAGTAGCACAAAATAATCATAGCCATCATCATAATAATCACATTAATAGAATAACTGCTAACACTGTTAAGAAAATTTGAACAGATGGCAGGTTTTAAATGTGGAGAAATCATCCAAAGAAACATTTGAACGTATGTTCAAGAAAGATGTAAAACAACAATTAAATTGAAAGACATATTTAGCTCTTGATCAGGAAACTCAGTGGGGCTATGCCATATTTCCTTGAATTAAGCTGAGATTATATTCTAGAGATTGATTTAGAAATTAGAATTCTTTGAATGGTCATCATTTGGCAAAAATGAATGTTATGTAGCAGAGGTGTGCAGGGGAAACTGAATCTATCAGGAATTGAAATGTATTGGCAGTCCCATATTTCAGAGCTATTCCTGAGGTGGAGTATGTAGTCCACACAGGCTCCAACCTGAAAGAGATTAATCTGGAAGCATGGGAAGAACATGTCTTCACACCTGTTACGTGTATACTCACGCACGCTCAGACACACAAACTTGTCAGTGGAACAAAGATATATATATATATATATATATATACATATATATACATATATATATACATAGTGCTTATCTCATACATTGTTAGCTTACATTTTAAAAGATGAACAGTAGACTGGAGAGATGACTCAGCAGTTAAAGAACACACTGCTTTTGCCAGAGGACAGGAATTCAGTTCCCCACACCCACAGCTGTTGGCTCCCAGTAGCCTCTGTTTTCAGCTCCAAGGGATTTGGTGACCTCATTTGGTCTCTACAAGCATCACACATACCTGTCCACAGACACACATAAAGTTTTAATTAAAACATTAAAAAATGATGAACCGTACAATTATTAAAAGAAAGTGTGGAAATAAGGTTTGTCTCTTATAAACCAGTGGTAGCACAAAAGAAACTGCTTAGTACATTTGGCTACATATTTTTTCACACTCAGCAGGTAGAAGCTAAAAAAACCACGGTCATTAGAGATTAAGAAGAGGAGGGCTGGAGAGATGGCTCAGCTGTTAAAGGCTAGGCTCACAATAAAAATATAAGAGAATAGGGAGAGGAAAAGAGGCAGGGGCAGAGAAAGTTGGATGCTGTGGTAGTTTGAATGTAATTGGCTCCCATAAACCCATAGGGAGTGACTCTATTAAGAGGTTTGGTTTTTTTTGGAGTGTAGGTGTGGCCTTGTTGGAGGAAGTGTGTCACTGTGGGGGTGGTCATTGAGGTCTCATATGTGCTCTAGCCACACCCAGTGACTCAGACCACTTCCTGTTGCCTGTGGATCAAGATAAAATTCTCAGCTCCTTCTCCAGTACCCTGTCTGTCTGCATGCCATGCCCCACCATGACAATAACGGACTGAACCTCTGAACTATAAGTCAGTCCAATTAAATGTTTTCCTCTATAAGAGTTGCCATGGTCTTAGTGTCTCTTCACAGCAATGGAAATCCTAACCAAGACAGATGCTAAGCACTAAAATGCAGGTAGATAGGAGAATTAGCCCTAATATGAAAGCACAGATGACTAGAGTTCACAGAACTTTACCATATAGTTTAGAAAGAACAAGAGGGGAGGGAGAGTTTGAGACACAACAAAATGACAAATACTTAGAAGTTGGAAGTGCTATTGTCCCTGACTCAATCAGCACACCAAGTAGGTATATACTGAATTACCACATACCACATAAATATATGCAACTGTTAGCTGTCAATAAAAAAAATAGGTTAAGTGGAAAGGAAATATGTATACGATAAAAGTGTGCCACTGAACAAAGAACAAATGGAGTTAGGAAAACGTGTTTTTCAGGGATGACAAAAGTTGTGCAGTTTTGTAACAGACAAAGTTGTTTATAAATCAGTGAGAAAATGAATTCAACCAAAATGGCTGTCAGATGTAAGCAAACATCTGCATGAGGGAGATATTCCTCTGAGTAGAAGTGTTCTTGGCTCTGTTTGCAGTTGTTTGCAAAACTACAATGACAGTTATTGATTATAGCATTTGGGGATTTATATGTATACATATGCATGCATATTTTAATATGCCACCTGAAGTTTCTCTGGAGAGAACCCTTCAACAGTAGCAAAGCCCTTCATAATGTAATGAAACATGCATTTTGTATATACAGCAACGTATATACATGGTACTTATTCATCCCTTTCTTTGTGACTAAGAAAGTGTGGAATGTGTGGAGAGCATGGAGGCATGTCTAAATATTATTCATTTATTATATTAAACAATTATTACTGAAGTAGAGATAGAGAAGCAATAGGTGTGTTATTAACATTGAGATAAATTAAGCAGAATATGTTAGATAATGTGTGACATCATCTTTGTAATCTTTCTGTATTTCTGTCTCTCTCTGTCTCTACTTCAATACATTTCTTTACATTTTCCTCCAAAATTGTGGCCAATCACAGGACGCGAAAATGTATTTCATGTGCTTCCTCATGTAACTTGCATTACAGTTAAAGAGCCTTTCCTTTATGTTCCCGTATTGGCTAAGGGGGATATTAGGATGCAAAGTTTAGTAAGTTCCTAAAGATCCACAGGCTAGGATCTGGATGTATTGGAGTCACATCCAGAAACCAGGCAGTCTGCCTTCCTGGCAACAATGCCTTCCTACCAAGTATACATAAAAACCCATCACACAGGCTCATGCAAGTAAATGCTTTTCTCTTTTATCATGAGGATATGCCTAGTTTTTAGACAAACTGAGTGGTACACACACACACACACACACACACACACACACACACAGAGAGATAGAGAGAAAAAGAGAGAAAGAGAGAAAGAGAGAAAGAGAGAGATCAAACCATCTCATCTTTCGGATGACTCTTCCCCTCCTATCATCCCTTCTTTATTTTTGCCCCAGGACCGAGCTATGCACTAATCTGCTCACACCTGCTGTCAGGAATAGAGACAACAAATACAGCTATGGAGATCAGTGATTCTCAGTCTGTGAGTTTCGACCCCTTTGTGGGGGCGTCGAACAACCCTTTCACAGGGTTGCCTAAGACCATTGGAAATATCAGATATTTACATTATGATACATAACAGCAAAATTACAGCTATTGAGTAGCAATGAATAATTTTATGATTGGAGGTCACCACACATGAGGAACTGTATTAAAGGCTTGTAGAGGATCCAGGGACCAGTAAGCACTCTTCTCCAAATAGCCTCTCTTCCCAAGGAGATGAGTCATTCTTTAGCTCGGGAGGTTCTACATAGTTGCTAAACAAATGCAGGGCCCGCAGACTGATAGGGGCCAGTTGAGGAGGGTAATTTCTGGAGTCTGTCAATACAGATAGGACCTCTTTGCCAACCTCTAGAGGTGGGCAGTTCCCTGACTCTTTGAAATTCTTGGTTAGACCTCATAAAGAACAGATGTTGGACCTGTTAGGATGCGTGATAAGTATATAGCTCTCAGGATTCTCCATACTTCTTAGAAGAACTTTAGGATACTGGCAGACATATTAGCATCCTCATAAGTAGAGAAGTAGGGGTTAAAGCAGTGTGGTAATTCGCTGAAGGATATTCAACTGGTAATGTTAGAAATGTCATTAAATATCTACTCTCCCAGGGAAACAACTGGGAACTGGGCTGTAAGAAAGTAATGTGACTGTGATGGTCCTGAAGACCCTTCCACCCCACACTTCCTTAATTCTAGCTTGTGGCCCCTACAGCCAAGGTGGACAACTAGCGGTTCCTTCACAAAGGGAACTGCGTTTGAATCCGAGTAAAGATAACACAGAATATATATTCATGTTTCCTTTGGTGCAAAATAATTTTTTTATTAAGGAGCAAATTGTTACCGCTTGCTATTAATAATTATGAAGTTCATATGATTTATAACACTTCAGAAACAACATTAATAGAGATGTAGTAGCACTTCAAGCCTTTGTCCATGTGTATAGACAACAATGATACAATGGTACATGTAACAATCAGATGAAATATGTAAAGTATTAAGTCTGGAGATGATGACTCACACCTGTCATCCATCCCGATACATGGGGTGCTAAGGTTGGAGATCATAAGTGCGAGGTTAGCCTGACCTACCTAGGAAGATCTTGTCTCCAAACCCAAACCAAACAAGAACCATTAAAGAACTAGGTTGAAGACTGAGACTTTCCATAAGGCATTTAAAAACTATGAAACGTGTTTTCACCGTACCAGCAGATGTTTAAAAGGCTGTCAGTTGAAATGACCCACAGGGCTTGAACTGCGAAGACAAGCAATTGATGTGACATGATTAAGCCCAAATAAATACACATTCTGTGATTCACATGTTCTTCATAATTACACAAATTATGAGCCATCACTTCCTCTGCCCAAACATACAATTTCTTAGAAATGAATATAGAAATCTATTAAAGACAGAGATTTACATTTCAAAATCTTGTTGAAGCTGGATATTACTAGAATAAGTTTTCACCAGGTGATACAGTATGGTTTCTTCTGAGCTCTGCATAACTAGGCACTTGGAGCTGGTCAGGACTTATTTACTTACTTAGGAAGCAAAATGATAAGACTTTTAAAAAAAAAAGAAATATCCTTGTTGCTAAATTTGTACCAGCAAAAAATATTCAATTAAGAGTGGTACATAAATTTCATTATATTTACTGATGCTTCACATTTCCTGAGAAAGCCTATGAAATCAAACATCTCTTGAGATGGATTAGAATATTAAATTACTATCATGTAATGAGATCGTAGATTTTTAAGTGGACAACATAGAAGTAAAACACAGCTCTTAAAGATAGTAGACATGGCTCAAGACTGAGTTCCTGTCTCAGCTCCTGTGTCTGGTAGCCTGTAAGTGCCAGTCCCAGGATGAAAATGGAAATAATGCTATCTGGAAAAGGAGGTCTAATATATTTATTAAATATACTTACAAGATAAACAGAAGGATAGGAGCTCTGGGAACATGGCTGGCTTCCAAGAGAACAAGAATTCTAATGACAGAAAATGTGTTCATGTCTTAAAACACAATCCAGTCTCTTTGGAGGTCTGTTAATTATGAATCTCAAGAAAACAATTCCTAGCATGGAGCCATTGGCAACCAGTTTATTCTTGGCTAATAGCAAAAATCACTTCACTAGCCCTAGTGTCTAAGAATTGTCCAATGTTTGACTTAAATCTTTAAAAAAATACACAGTAAAAACTGGTGTTTTCGGCATGCCTCGATTTATTTCTAAAAAGCTCTTTAGTATGAAGATGATGGCTTCAAGTCCTATTTTCTTGGGCTCACAATCTACTTTTTATAGATAATCGCCAGTGTTCGATTGTTAAGTCAAATTGCATCTCATTGCCATGGCTTGTTTTCAGAGCTACTCTTCCTAATATAACTGAACTGTCTGTGATTGGAGCCAGGGAAGCTCAGAAACGAAACTGGATTTCTCCAAAGATTCATGACTCTCAGTTTAGGAGTGTAGGCATAAAATAAAGTCTACATTCCTTTGGCTTATTTAATAGAAAGACTAACTGTCTGTCTGTCCTTTCTTGTATCTTCCACAACCTATCATATGCTGGTTTGGAAAGTCGTTTGGTTTGGTGTATCACTCTTAATTGGAAATTGCTTTGCCTTTTGGGAAAGCCATTTTTCACAGTAATGATTCTTCAGTGGTCTGTCTTAGACATTTAGAAAAAGAAGCATGTCAAGTTGGCCTGAAAAAACAAACAAATCAAGTAGGTTTTGAAAGTTAAACATTGAACCTTGCATCGGGGCTCACATGAAGAAACTTGGGTAAGATCCCTCTTGGAAATTGACTGAAACCAAAGCAGCATGATGTCAACACAAAACACAGCCCTTCTCTCGAAGAAAATAAGAGATGATCTATTCTGAACTAAATATAAGTGACCATCTCTCAGGGACACAGACTCGGGTGGCTGTAATAATGTACTTCAACGTGGAAATAGTTGTATGTTACTAAACTAAAGGAAGTCATAAGCCAAGGCATTGTTGAAATATGTTTGTGTAAGTGGGTTACCCTGATATAACTTTTGATGATGTTCTTATCTTTTGGATGGGTGAAAGATGTAATATGCTAAGTTAATACATAGCAACTGTTTTGCCTAAAAATCAGAGGATATTAAGTTAGACATAGGTAGACAGTGAACAGCTAGTAAGGCACCAGAGATAACTATAAATAATTTGGCTCTGGTTCCACAATATTCCAGCTCTTCAGAATCACGAAGTTCTGCTCAGCCATCCAGCCTTGTAAAATCTATAACATAAGTGTGATTTTCTTCCTTTGGTACTTCATATACATGGGAGTATTGCAAAGTATGCATAGCAGGGCTTGAACACTAAGACATTCATTCCCACTGGCATTTCTGCCTTAAATGCCGATGTATTGGTTCCTGAGCTGCCCCGAGACTTCCTCATCATTCCACATGACATATTAGTTACTCAACACTGGAACATTGAGCTGCATTGCTTGAGAACCTGCCAATGCAGTTTGATGTTTACTGTTTGGACCAGTCATTTAGATACAGAGTGTGAAAGCATGGGGACAAATGCAGGAAGCCAGGGGCTAACGTGGTGGATTACAGTCAGCCTCATTGAAGAAACATGCCTCTGCAAACATTGGAAACAAACACAAAACCACAGCAGGAGCAATCGGACAGCAGGAGGACTGCCAGGAAGGCATGCATGGGCATGCTCACTGATGGTTCATGGTCTACTTTGTCCCCATTTGGCAGATTATAAATGCTGTTTCTCAGGGTCTTGCTGATCAGTCTCCAAAAATCCTGAGAGAAACTGAATATTTTAGTGCGACTGTAGCCAGAGCGAGCTGCTATGGAGGGGATAATAACAGTAACATGTGGCGTGCACTCGGTGAGGGACGCAGTTTGGATACTACTCTGCAAGCACAGTTTAGGCCCCAGGAACCCTGCTGCTAGAGTTCCCATTTTATTTAAAATTTTTAAATTTTATTTACTTTTTATTGCCATTGTGTGTGTCATGGGCACACTATGCCAAAGACATAGTTGAATACATTTGTATCTTTCTACAATGTCAGAATGTATTGGTTGACAAGAAACTCAACAAGGTTTAGTGGTTTCAATGACACTAATTTGTCATAAACCCACCTACCTCGGGAGTTTGGCCAGAGTCAAGATGAATGCAAGTTTCTTAGTCTGGTCTCAGCTGCTAACATTTAATCTACTATCACACCTCACTGGGCACACAGTGACTACATCTATTTATCTCTACATATGTGTGAGTCACAGAATGAATACAAGTTAACAAGGTAATGATCCAGAAGTGGAACGTGTAGTCTTCCTGCCTCCTGTTGTTGCTTTTAGCCCCCAAATAACACACAAGATACTATATTAATTATGAAGCTGTTGGCCATTTGCTATTGTTTCTCACTGGCTAGCTATGACTTAACTATTGACCCATAATTACTAATATACATTTTTATAAGGACTTTTCTTACTGACAACGAAGACTTGCATCCCCTCTTCCTGGGAATCACATGGTGACGACTCCCTTCACTGCATTTCCCAGAATCCTCCTAGACTCCTACTTCCACCTATTTTGCTTCCCTATTGGCCAACAGTGCTTTATTTACATATGCGCAGGACTTCCCCACCACAAAAGAGGTGGGGGTTGGATGATGCTGGAGTTGCAGTTTTGAGAGTGAAACTGAAAAATTCCGCTGTTGGATGAAAAGACTGAACAGGGCCGGGCGCAGGATTGAGATAGGAGCAGGAACAGCAGGTCAGGTCCAGGTCCAGATGGCAGACAGGTGGACCAGCAGGCAGCCCAACAGGCCGTGTCAACCATGAAGGATGGAGCCATCTGGAAATCATCAGCCCTTGAAGCATACACCAGGAATCAGATAACAGTTCTGCATGGGACCATGCCATCACAGGGTTAGGGTCCCTCACACTGTGGGGTCCAGCCAAACGAATTATAGCCTCCCTTTATCAGGGATGTCCGATAGGTGTTTAGTCCTGGATTCCCTATTATGATTGTACTGCACCCAGGTGAGCCACAGTTTCAGCTGACTGACTTAGTCCTTGGAATAGAAAGGGCACTCTCCTGTAAGGACTAAGTCATTTATCCGTCTGTGAGAGACGACTGGTGCTTGATTGACAGATGATGCAGGTTATGGGTCCACCCAAGGTTGGCAGCCATTCTTCTCCCTCAAAATGGAGTCACATGGAGCTTGTGAACTTGAATTTCCAGTGTTTGTTGCAATATGGAGCTTAGAGTAAAGCATACCCTGATCTCAACTCTCTCTGTCTCTCTCTATCTGTCTCTCTCTGTCTCTGTCTCTCTCTGTCTCTCTGTCTGTCTCTCTGTCTCTCTCTCTCTCTCTCTGTGTGTGTGTGTGTGTGTGGTGTGTGTGGTGTGTGGTGTGTGAATGCCAACACGCATGGAGATCAGAGAATGATATTCAGGAGTTGGGTTCCAAAGAGAGCTAATAGAAATGCATACATAGTCTTATTGATAATACAATGAACTCAAGGGCAATACTGGGGAGCTTCCAGCTGAGTACAAGCTTGATTTCTCAGTGTCTTTCTTCTTTGTTTCTTCGTACTGAGGCTCAACTATAATCATTAAAGGGTAACTGAGTGTGTCAGCATCTACATCCATGGCTGGATTTGAGAGATTCCTACACACCTGGGCCTCCTGTAATTTGATTTGCAGATTGTACAACTAAATAAAGTTGACTCAGAGCTTGGTGGAATATTTCTAATGCCTTTTTAAAAAAGATTTATTTGTATTTTATGTGTACTGAGTGGTTGACTGCAGTGTGTATGTGCACTTGTGTGCCTGGTGACCCCAGAGACCAACCAAGTGCACCAGATCCTCTAGAACAAGTGTTGTGGCCTATTGTTAGACAACATGTGAGCTCTGAGATCAGAACCGGAGTCCTCTGCAAGAGCAGCTAGTACTCTTATCCACGGAGCCACCTTTCCAGTTCCTATACGCTTGCCTTTTCAAAAGGCTGGGAGGACGGCTCAGTGGGCAAACCGTTTGCTATACAAGCAAAGAGGACCTGAGCTCACATTCCCAGAACCCATTTAAGAAGCTGGGTGAGGCCATGCACACTTGTAATTCCAGTGCTGAGGAGGTAAGATTGAAGGTAGAGATGGGATAATTACTGAAGCTGGGACGAGTTCTAGAAGTTTCTCTAGTAATAATCACTAGATCAAAATTAGAGACTGACTGACAGGGGCCAGTGGTGAGAAGAGACATTATAAGAAACAGATCACACTCATGTTCCCATTTGTTAGGGGTGCCTGCCTCCTCTACGGGAACTCTAACCAGAATTATTCTATCAGAAGAGTCTGTACCTCAACTCCAGGAAGTATCCCTTTCTCCCTCAGCGGCTTATCCTTTGTCTTCCATGGCCCCAGGCAAACAGGAGGTGTTGCCTAATTGAGTAATTGGTGCTGTTGTGAAATGACTCACAGACCTACATTCCACTCAGTGTTTCTTCCTGAAATGTTTGTTGGACCCAAAGCAGCTTCCTGTTCCAGTGCTTGTGACTGACACGGTTTTTATGGCCCTGTGCCCTTTATCTGTGAGTTAACTGACAGGGAAACCCCAACACAATCACCTACTTACTTAGCATAAACCATCAGGAAGCAAAATAAGGGAGCTGGGTTATTCTCCAGCTTTGGGCTTTACATTAATCACCTCCCTGAAACTCTGTTTCTCCCATTAGGTGTCTCTTCTTTCCCTAGTGGAAGGTAAATTGGAAGACTTTTTCCATGGTCAGTCTTTCCAACTGCAGAGGAAGGAACTTCTGGGTGTGGGCAAAGATGGACTTCATTTATGGCTTTCTGTGACTAACTGATTTTGTGACATCAGGCAGTTCTTAATCCACAAAAGCACTACAGTTTTTAATTCAGTGGTGGGAATTCCTTTATGCTGTTTATTTCCCTTAAAGCCCTTCCAATTTGACTCTCCCCTATTAGGAGCAGGAAATGAACATCTTTTACATAAAAAAAAGGAAGGCCTCTAGGATTGAACTCTGTAACAAAGGGGCTGTCCCTAAACAAAGATCCTGGAAAGAACCAAAGATCAGAGGACAGTGTGGACAAAAGCAAAAACCCACTTGCACTTGTAGATGTTTCTAGTTGGATAAATTTGTAACAAGTATCAGCTTGGTTGCTAAATCCCTGAAGTAATAAGTGTTACATAATGACAATAGGAATATTAGCCAGGGCCCCTGGGAAAGAGTTTGTGGGGTAAGCATGAGGACCAGAGTGGGGTGGTGCATGCCTGTAATCCCAACACTGGAAGCAGAGACAGGGGGCTCTCTGGGTCTTGAGCTCCTCTCTCCAGTCAATCAGTGAGTCGCAGGAACAGAGAGAAAATCTCCCTAAAGTAAGGTGGGAATGATAGAAGATACCAAATGTTGACTTCTTGAATCCATGAGTTTACAAGATGAGTATCTGCACACACATATGGATATGTATGTATACATATATATATAATACATATAGTATATAATACATATTTATTATATATTGTTTATATGTAGATGCAAAAAACCACATATACACACAGAAAAAGAGAGAGAATGTAAGTCAGATACCTTCAGTCGTTAGATGTAGTTATGACATAAAAATATAATTTCTACTTGTCTTCTCAAATGCTCAAGGCAAAAGGACAGTCCATGCATGGGTAGGAAGCTGCCCCACACCACCCTTGCCTGAAGAAGTGAAAGGAAAAAGGTTGGCTCATGTGCCTGTGGGCAGGTTGATCTCTTGGAAAGGACAGTTAGAAAATCTGTGGGGATAAATAGCAGCATCAGTTTCTAAAAATCTGTTCTAAATAACAAACGAATTGCATATTGCCAGAAAGCAGGTAACAATTTGTAATTAAGTTTAGTCACATGCAACCCTTTCCTTTCTGATAAGTTAAGACAATAAGATGATACTATTTCTTCTGCTAAAGCAGCTGTGACCTCTCTCCTGGTAATGGATCCAATACAAGCTCAGTCATGGCGAGCCAGTTTTGTTCCTGAGACCCTCTTCCCTCTGTCTGTGTGGACATGTCACAGCCATGGGCTTCGCTGAGCAGTCAAGTGTTTTTGTCTCATAACAAAAACATTGTAAGCGTTCTTCTCTTGTGTTTTTTCATTTATTTGTTTAACATTTTCATACATACATGTGCCTGCACACATGTGTATGTGCATTCCTTGGCGTGCATGTGTAGGTCAGAAGACAGACAACATGTAGGAATCAGTTCTTTCCTTCTATTGGGTGGGTCCTGGGATTGGACAAATATCATCAAACTTGGCAGCGATTACCATTAGCTGCTGAGTCAACTCTCTGTCCAGCACCGCACCTTTCCGATAGGATCAAAGATGTACATATTGTACCATTCCTTTAGAAATGCCTCCTAAGCATTGCAGATGTGGGGCTCAGGGCTGCTGGCACCCCAGGATTCTATATAGCTGTTTGGTCCCATTCTCAAAGGAACCTCTTAGCTCTTTTGGTTATTATATGCCTTATGTTGTTGCTTGATTTTCTTTTTATGAATACCCCAGTACAACTGAACACTATTGCTTCTCAGGTCACTGGCAAGGTGTTTGTTTTTGTTGTTGTTTTGTTTGCTTTTTAAGCAAGACTAGTAGCATGTACTGTGTTTTCTGGCTTTAAACAGCCCCAGAGAACAAAATAAACCAATAAAACAAAGCAAAACCCAAAGCAGCAGGGAGTGTTTCATTCCATGGGTTTGCATGGACACCCAGGAACACACTGTAGGGTAGTAGTTAGTGTTATGTTGACTGAAATTAGATCAGTGAGACAGAAAGTTGTCACACGGAAACCATCGCTATATTTCTGCCTGGATAAAAAATAAAGCTAGAGTGAACATTAGATTGAGGCAGCAGTTTTGTTTCTGAGCTAAGTTCCCTTCCCTTTCCAATGGGAGACATGTCTTCCTTTGTCTAACTCTTCTTGAATCCCAGCAAAGTGGTAGTGTCACATGAGTACTCAGACAGTTGGACCCTTTGGAGGAAAAGGTCCAGGGATGATGGTCATTTTATTGCCATTTTCTATGATGCTGTGGGTGTGGATTTCACCATTTTCTTCTCTTCACCAAGGAGAATGACCATAGAAATCTTTCTGGCACTTTTTGTCTTTCCGGACAACTGCCTGGTAGGTCTGTAGAAGGGGCATGGGTCCATTGTTTCAACTTGCTCCTGTGGAGTCTTGAATTTTTGTGGAAGAAGGCATACTCCACCCATCCCAAGGTTGTTCTGACTGAAGGACCTGAATGCCCCAGAGCTATGAGGCTGGAGAATCAAGATGGCCTCCATGAGTCCTGTCCTCAGTGATGAAGACTGGTTGGGCCTCGCCAGACAGGGTAGGCTAGCTCTCTGCTTTGGTCTTCTCTGGTGGTATTCATGGGCCTAGTGACTTGCTATCTGTCAAACTCAAAAGACACAGGCTAGACTGGCTAAGCTGTTGACATGAAAATCAGACTTGGGGGTGGAAGAAAGAGCCTCAAGGGAATATTGAAAAGTATAACAAAAATATTTTCATGTGTTTTAGAACATCACGTATGTACACAATGAGCACAAAGTATAAGTACTTTATCTTCTATATTATTCAGTGTGGAACAGAAGAGTAAAAACAAACACATGCATATGATTGTGTTTTTCATCTACTTTGCTTTGAATTTATGATAATTTATTTATATCTTATTAATGACAACCCACTGAAGAGTTTAGGGAAGCTGCCAGACAGTCTAGAAAACAGTGAGATAATTTCTAGATTTTTTGTTCTTTGGTTTTAAAATCATGTTGTTCAGTAAAGCATAAATCCAACTAGAAAATAATTAGACTAGAATTATTCAGAACACATCTCCATGACAGGCTAAGATTGCATTTGGATCACAGGTCACTTAGTGAGAACCTATTTATTACATCACAGTGTGTCCTCCTACTTTTTCTATCCCTTGAAGATAATTTATCAGCATGTACAAGCCAAATGAACACAAGTTTGCCCTCAATGAGAGATGGTGCCTAGTCTAACTCAGTTTAGGTGAGCATCAGATCTCACCCTTCCAGAGTTTTCTCCCAAGAGATCTCCGTGTGAACGAATCCGGCGTGTGGCTGTAAATTGTCACAATTACTTGAGAATATACCTCATGTGAGTCATGTGTATTTATTTTTAATCCCACCTTGCTTGCCTCCCCCCCCCCAGTCATTTTGACATAATCAAACCCCATTCTGACCTACTTTTCTCTTCCTGCTGCAGATGCATGGAGCCATTCACTGTTTTCAATAGCGTGCCTTTTATGTTATTAGTAGTAGCTTTTAACAGAGTCTCTGACCTTTGTGATTAAAAGCGGTTGCTGTTTGGTTGTTTCATGCACATTTCAGTTACTAACTCCAGGACCATAATGATATCATTATGAGGAAGATGTTGGTATAGTCACAATTTATACGAGGAAGTAGAACATGTCCGTAATAACGTCCACGGAGTGGCAGGAGAAACAAAGTTTGATACCTGCTGCTAAATTCACAGAACTTTCTACTGTATATGATCTGTGAAGTGATCCTCATGCTATATTATGCATAAAAATCACTTGAGAGATGTTGTGTGTGTGTCTGTGTGTGTGCATGTACACGAGCACGTGGAGACCAAAGTTGATGTGAGGTCTTCTCAATTGCTATCCCTTGTAGGTAGTCAGGGTCTCTCACTAAATTTCGGTCTAGACTGGCTAGGTAGCGAATGTCAGTGATCCTCTTGTCTCTATCTTCCTCTTTACACACACCAGGACGACATCTATGCACCATAACATCCAACTTTTCACATGGGTGCTGGGGATTTGAACTCAGGTTCTCACGCCTGTATAGCAAGCACTTTTCTGACAAGGCTACCTCCCCAGCACATCACCCTGGAATTCTTTTCAATGGGGATGGTGTATCTGAGCTTGGAGGCTACTTTGGTGCCTGTGATCTCTCACAAGTTTCCTGTCGATGCCAAAGATGCTGGCCCAGGCACTTTGAGAACTGCTGATATATCAACAGTCTGGATTTTAGAAATAGAAGCTCTTTGATGTTCAAAAATCTCTATGTTCAAAGATTTCCTTTGATGCTATGCATATTTCACTGTTACAGTCTCTATTTTTAACTTTGATAATGTCAAGCTTTATTTCACAAATTTTAAAATCCATTTTGTGAACTACCAGTTTCTATATTAGCAATGTAACAGGTTTTTAAAAGTTTTTCCTCGTTGACACCATTTAAGTTTTTTTTTTTAATTTAAGTTATAAACAAGCTTGTTACTCATGTCAATCCCAGCTCCCTCTACCGCCCCTCCTCCCCTACCCTCCCCACCAGGCCCACCAGTCTCCTAGCCAATCTCCACTCTAATCCCCAGGGAGGGTGAGGCCCTCCATGGTGGATCTCCAGTGACTGTCATTTCATCCAGGGCAGGGTCTAGACCCTCCCCCAAGAGTCCCAGCTGAGAGAACATCCCATATTGTGGCATGGGCACTCAAAGTCTACTTGTACACCAGGGATAAATACTTTTTGTTTTCCATGTAAAGTTGATTATTGTTCTTTCAAGGTCTGTGAAGAATTGTGCTGGGATTTTAATGGGGATTGCGTTAAATCTGTATATTTCTTTCATAAGATTGCCATTTTTACTATGTTGATCCTACCTATCCAAGAGCATGGGAGATCTTTCCATCTTCTGGTGTATTCTTTAATTTCTTTCTTTAAAGACTCAAAGTTCTTGCAATTCAGGTCTTTCACTTGTTTAGTTAGCGTTACCTCAAGGTATTTTATGTTGTTTGTGGCTATTGTAAAGGGCAATGTTTCTCTGATTTCTTTCTTAGCCATTTTATCAACTGTAATAGTAGGGCTACTGATTTTCTTGAGTTGATCTTGTATCCTGCCACTTTGCTGAAAGTATTTATCAGTGTCAGGAGTTCTCTGGTAGAGTTTTTGGGATCACTTATTTAAACTATTATATCATCTGCAAATAGTGAAAGTTTGACCTCTTCTTTTCCAATTTGTGTCCCCTTGATCTCCTTTTGTTGTCGTATTGCTCTAGCTAGAACTTCAAGTACAATATTGAAGAGGTATGGAGAGAGTGGACAGCCTTGTCTTGTTCTTGATCTTAGAGGAATTGCTTTGAGTTTCTGTCCATTTAGTTTGATGTTGGCTGTTGGTTTACTGTATATATTTTTTATTATGTTGGGTAAGTTCCTGTTATCCCAGATCTCTCCAAGGCCTTTATCATGAAGGGGTGTTTGTTAGATTTTGCCAAAGGCTTTCTCAGCATCCAGTGAGATGATCATGTGATTTTTGTTCCTCAGCTTGTTCATATGGTAGATTACATTGATGGATTTTTGTATGTTGAACCAACCCTGCATGCCTGGGATGAAGCCTACTTGATCATGCTGGATGAGTTTTCTGATGTGTTCTTGGATCCAATTTGCCAGTATTTTATCGAGTATTTTTGCATCAATGTTCATGAGTAATATTGGTCTGAAGTTCTCTTTCTTAGTTGTGTCTTTGTGTGGCTTGGATATCAAGGTTATTGAAGCCTTGTAGAAAGAGTTTGGCATAGACTCTTCTGCTTCTATAGCATGGAATACTTTGAGAAGAATTGGTATAAACTGTTCTTTGAATTTCTGCTAGAATTCTGCACTGAGACCATCTGGCCCTGGGCTTTTTTTTAGGTTGGGAGACTTTTGATGACTGCTTTTATTTCCTTAGAGGTTATAGGTCTATTTAAATTGCCTATCTGTTCTTGATTTAATTTTGGCAAGTGATATCTATCCAGAAAATTGTCCATTTCCTTTAGATTTTCAAATTTTGTGGAGTTCAAGTTTTCAAAGTATGACCTGAAGATTCTCTGGATTTCCTAAGTGTCTGTTGTTATGTCCCCCTTTTCATTTCTGATTTCGTTAATTTGCATGTTCATGCTCTGTCATTTGGTGAGTTTGGATAAAGGTTTGTCTATCTCGTTGATTTTCTCAAAGAACCAACTCTTCGTTACATTGATTTTTTTTTGTATTGTTTTCCTAGTTTCTGCTTTATTGATTTCAGCTTCTGGCATCTACTCCTCTTGGGTGTATTTTCTTCTTTGTGTTCTGAAGCTTTCAGTTGTGCTATTAATTCCCTAGTGTAACTATTCTCCAGTTTCTTCATGTGGGCAAGTAGTGCTATGAACTTCCCTTGTAGCACTGCTTTCAATGTGTCCTATAAGTTTGTGTGCGTTGTGTCCTCATTCTCATTGAATTCTAGGTAGTGTTTAATTTCTTTTTTATTTATACTTTGGCCAAGGAATGGTGCAATTGTGCATTATTCAACTTCCATGTGTTTGTAGGGTTTCTGCAATTTGTGTTGTTGTTGAATTCTAATTTTAATGCATGGTGGTCTGATAAGATACATGGAATTATTCCATTTTTTTTTGTTCCTGTTGAGGTTTGATATGTTGCAAAGCATGTGGTCGATTTTTGAGAAGGTTCCATGTGGCGCTGAGAAGAAGGTATATTCTTTTTTATTTGGGTGAAATGTTATATAGATGTCTGTTAATTCCAATTGGGTCATAACTTCTATTATTTCCGTTGATTCTTTTTTAAGTTTCTGTCTGGTAGGCCTGTCTAGTGGTGAGAATGGGGTGTTGAAGTCTCCCACTATAAGTGTGTGGGGCTTTATATGTGATTTGACTTTTAGTAATGTTTCTTTTATGAATGAGGGTGCCTTTGTTTTGGGGGCATAGTTGTTCAAAAGTGATACTTCATCTTGGTGGATTTCTCCTGTGATGAGAATGAAGTGTCCTCTTTCATCTCTTTTGATTGATTTTACTTTAAAATCTAATTTGTTCAATATTAGGATTGCTACCCCTGCTTGTTCCTTGGGTCCATTTGATTGGAAAATCTTTTCCTAACCCTTAACTCTGAGGTAATGTCTGTCTTTGAAGCTGAGGTGTGTTTCTTGTATGCAGAAGGATGGGTTCTGTCTTCAAATCCATTCTGTTAGCCTGTGTCTCTTTATGGGTGAGTTAAGACCATTAATATTGAGGGATATTAATGACCATTGATTGCTCATTCTTGTTTGTTTTGGAATAGTTGATGGTGGTGGAATTATATGTGGATTTCCAACTCTTTTCTTTTGGCTGTTGGTAAGGTGGGATTATCTATTGCCTATGTTTTTCTGGTTGTAGTTAACTCCATTGGGTTAGGGTTTTCCTTCTAGTACTTTCTGTAGGGCTGGGTTAGTGGATACATATTGTTTAAATCTGGTTTTTGTCATGGAATATCTTGTTTTCTCCATCTATAGTGATTGAAAGCTTTGTTGGATATAGCAGTCTGGCCTGGCATCCATGGTCTCTTAATGTTATTAGACTATCTATCCATGACCTTCTGGCTTTCAGAGTTTCCATGGAGAAGTCAGGTGTGATTGTGATAGGTTTGCCTTTGTATGCTACTTGGCCCTTTTCCTTTGCTGCCTTTAATATTCTTTCTTTATTTTATATGTTCGGGGTTCTTACTATTGTGTGGCGAGGGAACTTCCTTTTGTGGTCTGCTCTATTTGGTGTTCTGTAGGCTTCTTGTACTTTCATTGGCATGTCTTTCTTTAAGTTGGGAAAGTTTTCTACTATGATTTTGTTGAATAAGTTTTCTGCTCCTTTGAGGTGGATTTCTTCACCTTCTATACCTATTATTCTTAGGTTTGGTCTTTTCACGGTGTCCCATATTTCCTGGATATTTTGTGTTAGGAATTTGTTGGACTTAAGCTTTTATTTGGTTGATGAATCTATTTCCCCTAGTGTATCTTCAACACCTGAGATTCTGTCTTCCATCTCTTGTATTCTGTTGGTTATGCTTGCATCTGTAGTACTTGACCGTTTGCCCAGCTTTTCTATTTCTAGCTTTCCTTCAAACTGTGTTTTTTTCTTTAATTGTCTCTATTTCAGCTTTCAACCCTTGCACTGTTTGAATTGTTTCTTGTATTTTTTACATTGTCTTTGTCTTTTCCTCTCTTTCTTGCATTTGTTGAATTTTTTGGATTGTTATTTTCTCCATTTCCCGTATTTTTTTGGTTTGTTTTTTCTTTCATGTATTTAAGGGATTTTCTAATATCTTCTTTGAGGGCCTTTATCATTTTCATGAAGTTATTTTTAGGGTCTTTCCCATCTGTTTCTTCTCCAATGGACTGTTCAGGTTTTGCAGGTGTAGATTCTATAGTTTCTGATGGTGTCATACTGGTTTTTATGTTGGTGGGTGTGTTTTTATATTGTCTCCTTCCCATCATTTCTTCTTGTGGGTGCAGAAGGGGTCTCTTCCTTCCTTGGTGGGTATGTGACCACAATTCCTTTCAAGTGGGTGGGAGCAGGTACAATACCCTGGTAGCTTTCCTCTTGCATGGATGGAGGCTGACCTAGCATTGGGACCTTGGCAAACCTAGACTGGACCCTTGTCTCACTTGTCCTGTGTGTGTAGAATGAGACTTGGAAGCTGGCAGTCTCTGGGTGGGTTGAATCCTATTGGGCTGGGATCTGGATTCACTATGGGAGGACCTCGGGTCTCTGGTGGTTCTGCTCACGCCACCGGAAGTTAGGCTTGCCTCACCTCACTTGTCCTGTCGTTGGAGATTGGGACTTGGAAGCTGGCAGTCTCTGGGAGGGCTGAATCCCGTCTGGCTGGGATCCGGATCTACTGTGCGCAATCCTCAGGTCTCTGGTGGTTCTTCTCAGGCCACCAGATAGCAGGCTGGAGACAGACCCACGCTTACCTTGCCTGTCCCTTGGGTGGAGAATGGGACTTGGAAGCTGGCAGTCTCTGGGCGGGTTGAATCCCGTCGAGCTGGGATCCGGATCCGCTGTGTACCATTAAGTTTTAAACTTCTATTTTGGGAAATATTTCCCTAATACATTTGCCGTTATATTTGTGACATCCTAGGTGTTAGTCATCCCTGCACAGGTAGGCTGTGGCTGTGTAGTGGAGGCAGTTGAGCAAGCCAAGCAAGTCAGAAAAAAGCTGTAGTCTGCTGGTTTCTTCTTCAGTCTCCTGTCTTGGGCTCCTGTCTTGGTCTCCTGTCTTGGGCTCCTGTCTTGGGTTCCTGTCTTGGACTCCTGCCTTGGGTGCCTAACTTGGCTTCTCTCAATGACAAGTTACTAAGTTCCTATCTTGGCTTCCCTCCATGATGAGTTACTACATGTAACCTTCTCCAACACTCTTTTGGTCAGAGTTTTATCACAGAAACAAAGAAGCAAACTAGGTCATCCTCTTATATTACTTTAGGCTCAGCACATTTCTTTTCACCCATCAAGCCTTGGTTCTTACTGTTTGGGGGCAGTTGGTATAATCACTTCATTTCTTTTAATTTTCCAAACCACTTGGAATTTAGTTTGGCCACAGATGTTTCAGTGCTGACATGTTCTATGTATCCCAGAACCATTCCTTTTTTAAACTAGGTTTTAAAAATAATTTATTTGTTTGTTTATTTATTTAATATCTCAACTGCAGGTTCTCCTCCCAGTGCCTCCCCTGACCTTCTCTCTGCCCTGCTCAACCACTCCTCCTCTGCTCCTATTCAGAAAAGGGCAGGCAGGACTCCCATGGATTTAAACAAAGCAAGCCCTATCAAGTCATAGTAAGACTAAGCACCTTGCCTTGTATTAAGGTTGGGCAAGGCAACCCAGTATGAGGAATAGGGTCCCAAAAGCCAGTAAAAAAGCCAGAGACAGCCCCTGCTCCCTCTGTTATGAGTCTCACAAGAAGGCCAAGCTACACAACTGTCACATATAATCAGAGAGACTAGGTCAGTCCCATACAAGCTCCCTGGTTGTCAATTCAGTCTCTGTGAGCTCCAATGAGTCCAGATTAGTTGATTCTATGGGTTTTCCTGTGATGTCCTTGACTCCTCTGGCTCCAACATCCTTCCTCCCTCTCTTCAGATGGATGTCCTAAGCTTGGCCTAATGTTTGGCCGTGGGTCTCTGTGTGTGTTTCCATGAGTTGTTAGATGAAGCCTTTCTGATGACTATTGGCCTAGGTACCAATCTACGACTACAGCAGAATATCATTAGGCATCATTTCATCGGTGCTGTTTTTTTCTCTAGGCATGTTTGGTTCTATCCTAGGTCTCTGGGCCATCCAGCCTCTGGGTCCTGGCCCACCAGGCAATGTCAGGTGTAGGCTCACTGTCTTGGCTTGGTTCTCAGGCTGGACCACAATCTCTGTGTCATCCTTACCTCAGCACATCCTGTATGCAGGACAGACTATAGGTCAAAGGTTGTGGCATGGTTGGTAAACCAATCCCTCCACAGAGGGTAGCCAGTTCAGGCTATATATCCCATTTTGCTAGAAGTCTTTGTGGGGTCATCCTTGTACATTCCTGAGAGTTTCCCTTTCACCGGGTTTCTGCCTGGCCCTCAAATCCCCTTATCCAGTCAGTCCTTTTAGTACCCACCACCACCATGCCCCTACCTGATCCCTCATGCCAGAACTATTCTTTAATGACATTCTTCTCCGTTAAGATAGACTAAAATTTAATCTGGACTCTGTGTTCCATTCTGTTCCATGGCATTTTCTTCCTCTGCTATTACAAAGTACTAAGGAATAAATACATTTTTCATGTATTTTTTGTTTTTTTTAAATTACTTTTATTTTCAATAGCTTGCTTCACATGTCAATCCCAGTTCCCTCTTCCTCCTCTCCTCCTGCACCCCCTACCATCCCCCTAGCCTCCCACCCTATCCCCACTTCCTTCCACAAAGGGGATATCCAGAGTCTGTCATTTCACTCAGGGCAGGGTCCAGGCCCTTCCCCTAAGAGTCCAGGCAGAGAGAGCATCCCTCTTTGTATTATGGACACACAAAGTCCGTTTGTATGCCAGGGATAAACATTGATCTACTGCCCAGGGCCCCATAGGGTGCCTAGGTCTCCTCACTGACACTCACATTTGGGGGGTCCGGATCAGTCCCATGTTGGCCTCCCAGCTGTCGGTCTGGGATCCAAGAGCTCCCCCTTGTTTATTTTCATGTATTTAATATTTGGCAGAAGAAATGTAGTGTAGCCATCCCAGTTTCACTTTTCAGTGATGATCATCATGGTGTGTGTGTGTGTGTGTGTGTGTGTGTGTGTGTGTGTGTGCGTGTGTGTGTGATCCTGTGGTGATAATATTGTTTATGATTTACTAAAGCCAATGGAGATCAAAATAGCAAAGCAGCCACACGAGTTAGCCATAGAAGCCAGGCAGGAGTGGCACATGCCTTTAATCCCAGGATTCAGGAGACAAAGGCAGCCTCTCCGAGTTCAGTGCCACCCAGGGATGCAGCAGTTTTAAATGAGTTCACCAGACCCAAGATAAATGATAAATAGGTGTTTTATTGAGGAACAATTTACGCAGATAAAAGTAAATAGCCGCTGTGGCCTTCCTGCTCCAGAAGATGCAGTCTCTGCCCTTCTGATGATCTCTGTGACCCAAGAGAACTCGAGCCCACAGCTCCTCTACCTTAAAAGGGTCATGTCTGCACCTGAAACCACGCCCAAAGGGTGTGGCCACTAGTACAAGTTCACTGGCAAGGCAAGATGCCACTACAATTCCTCTTATAGTCTAAAGAAGGTTTTAAGCCTGATAAAAGAAACTATATCCAATGATAATAAATGTCAAGTGTATTCCAGGAGAAGGAAAGGTTAAAAACATACACAAATTAAAACCTACAGCCAGCAAGAGCAACATTGAGCAATAGACACATGCTACAAGACTTAGTCAGTCTAAAAGAATAACAGAGCTCATGCCTTTAATCTCAGCCCTAGAGAGCTATAAAAGATAGGAGCTGGGTCTTTAGTAGTCAGTCTCAGATATTGATTTATGAACCACGCTGAGGAGAGGCATTAGTTTGAGGCTTGGAGAACTCCTGGAGACAGGATCAGCCCTTTCAGCCTGAGGCAGAGTGAGAGTTAGTGCCCAGCTCCTTTGCTTTTCTGACCTTCAGCTTGAAGTTTGAACCCCAATATCAGTCTCTGGGTCTTGCTTCTCTTCTTTCTTTCATAGAACAGCAAAACAAAATAAAACAAACAAACAAAAAAACCAAAAAAAACTCTCTTTGTTTTAATGATCACATTAAATATCCACACACAAAAAAATCAATAAATGCCAATTTTCTGCTGTAATAACTAGCTGTCATTCAGATAACAGGGGAGTTTAGAGCTAAAGTAACCATGACCTTAATAATATTCTTTCATTCTCTTAACTTTCTGTGTTGCCTTTGCTTCAGCAGATGGTATTGTTTGAGTAATAATGGAGACAAAAGGGTTCACAGAAGCTTCCAAATGACCTCCCCTGGCCACTGACTTCAAAGGGACTGGTAGACTTGTCCAATAAAGATCTTTACTGTTAAGATTATGAAAATTCTAGTAGTAATAGGCTTAGGAAATGGTGTTCAAGTTTACGCTATTTTGAAAAAAGGAATTGTGCTTCATTAAATAGCATGGCTAAAATGTTAACGCCAAACCATCCATCCATATGGCTTAATGAACAAGGGTGTCATGACATTATAAACATATATAAATACATATTACTATTTATTGCTCAGCTTTTATGAAAGGAAGTCAGACACTTTCAGCAACATGGGCAGATCTGACGAACATTATGCCAAACGAAATTGCCATATATAGGGGAAACGCTGCATAAAATTCCGAACTCTAGCAAACAGTTCAGTGCAACAATGGAACATGAGGGGTATGTGAGGAAGATTACACAGGAAAGCTTGGGCCACAGGATGCTAAGTTGTAATTATGTGGGATGGTAGGACAAGTGGTCTAGAGATCTGAGGTCCAATTTGTTGACGATTGCTAATAATATATTAATGCAGCCGGGCGGTGGTGGTGTACACCTTTAATTTCCAGGACTTAGGAGGCAGAGGCAGGTGGATCTCTATGAGTTCTAGGCCAGCCTGGTCTACAGAGTGAGTTCCAGTAAAGCTAGGGGTACACGGAGAAACCCTGTCTTAAACCAAATATTAATAATGATAATGATAACACTACTAATAATTTATTAACGCACTGTGATATTTCTGAGTAGATTTCAAGTCCTCTTAATATACGCAAAAGTTAAGTCATGCCTAGCTTTATTGATCATTTTGTACTATATATATATATATATTTATATATATATATGTCAACATGTTATGGTATATACTCTGAAAATAAACTTTTAAAGTCAATGTTTGCTAAAATGTATTGAAAAGAGAAAAGATACTTGTGAGCCACCCAAAACAGAGTTTGGGCAGTGTTTTTTGACCTCTGAGATTATACCCTTAAGTGATGATATTCCTTCTTGCGGCTGCCGTTGTTAGCGAGGTTCATCTTGGAGCGATACTCCAAAGACACCTTGCTGGAAATTTATTTGTGGTTTTTCTTCCTGCCTCTTGTCCATTTGGCACCCACACATCAGTTGAAGGATTCCGCTAACCCTTATCTGGCAGCAGCGCCAACCTGAGATTTGCTGCCAAGTTTCTACTTTATCCATGCTTTTATGTCATTTGAAAGGTGGTAGGTTGGACAGAAATTGCCCCGGAATCTATATTTTGCTGCTCCCCAATCTTCCTGTCTCCCCCTGTGCCTCCTTCCAGCTGTTATTTTCTAAATGGTGACAGTGCCTTGAAGTTGCTATTATTTCTCCCTGAAAAGAAACACCACCCTTGAAGCCTGGCAAACCGAAAATAAAAGGAAAGGGCAAGTTGGTTGTTCACTAGAGTTTAAGAAGAAAGAGCAGGTTATAATAAAACAAGCCAGCAGCCTCCTCCAACCCTGGCTCTCTCCAAGCCCCTTTCACTGCTTTTCATCATGGGTAGAGATACTTCATTTATATTTAACAAATACACCTCAGTGTTCAGTGTTGGGAGGCAAGTTGGGGAGGAAATGGTCTCCATTTAGTTAACACACACACACACACACACACACACACACACACACACACTTAGATGCACTGCTGTTTGTTGAAGAAATAAAAAAAACTTGTAAAGTTTTTTATAAAATACAGATTCTGTATCTTCCTTTATCTCCTTGTCCCGTGTCTCTTCCCACCAGAAAGTTCCCATGACACCTGCACAGCAAACATTTTACATATAACTTTTCATCCCCACAGCCCTTCCCTGACACTAAGTAGCTGCTTACCGAATGAAGGAATCGGAAAGGAGTGAAACTCTCCCTGACAGTCTTTCAGTTTCTCAGACCCAGCTTCACTGGGACAATGGCGTGACTATAAAGCAACATGAGTGCTTAAAGTTCCACACCCGTTGTCTCCTTAGGGGAGGGTTCTTCATTAGATATGAGTGAGGCTGAACAGAATGATAAGGTTGAAGAGTCATTGTTTTGTTGATGATGTTGAGACTGGATGGGGAGAGACATAGCAGGGAAGGTGAACTAACCCTGACAGAATACGGAAGTATCCCGAGTCCATCTTCTCACTGCCTTTAAACTGGTTACCCCAGAGGACAAATGCTGTCCCCTTGGGGGTGCACGCTAGACAAGGTGCATTGCCTTAAGGTTTCGGATGGTTTGTGATTTCTTTGCTTTGAACCTGTTAAGGTAAAGGAAGCATAATGGCTCAGCCCAGGGAATCTATGCTGGGATGTCTAAGCTTCCCAACAAGCCCTGATTCTTGATGTTAGGAAGAGATAGAGGAGAAAGAGTAACTGAAATAAAGACTGGTTTCTCCTGACCTATGGCTGAGCTTCCCTGCTTTGCTCAAGAGTAGTCTACTAACACGTTCTGAGAAAGCAGGGTCTCTGCTCCTCCATTGGCAGATATTAGGTAGACTGAAGTCTGCAATAGCAAGGAATAACAATGACCGAGGAACAGAAGAAAACTGGGCAAAGCATTTCTATAAAACATCAGGTGAGAGGCTGGAGAATTAGCTCTGCAGTTAAGAGCCTTTCTGCTCTTGGAGAGGACCCAGCTTCAGTACCCAGCTCATACACGGTGACTGACAGCCATTTGAACTCCATTTCCCAGGGGATCTCACACCCTCATCTGCCTCCTGAAAGCACAACACTCACGTGCTGCACAGACCGATATGCTGGAGACTGACCCACACGAATAAAATAAAACATATATAAATCTCAAGCAAATTAAATGTTAAAACATCGAGTGAGATCTCTGTAGTGGTTCTGTGAGGCTTGTGATGTTATCTGCACATCTCTCTTCCAAGTGGGTAAACCGAGGCATGAAGAGTCTATTCAGCTCATTAGTCTCACAGTAAATGACACAGCTGTAAGTTGGAGCCAGATGTGTGGCCTTCCCAAAGCCCCAGATCTGCTGAGAAAATGTGTGGCTTCCATCTGCTTGTACGAAGACTAGCTGTCGTATTCCTATAAGTCAACATTTTTTATTTCGAGACCTCCAGGGCACTTACAAGCTTGATATTAATAATAAGCATCACTCTCATAAGTAGGATAAGAAAATGAATTGGATTCATCTTGTTTTGGCATCAGAGTAACAGACCTCACTCTGGTTCTGGTTGATTCCTATTTTATATGGAAATTTCAGGTCAAGGAACTATTTTATTTGAGTCCTAGAAAGACCACATCATCTGTGAATGTGTCTTTTTTGGTGGCCTGGTCTTGAGCTGCCTTGGGCAGTGTTATGTAGAACTTTTAAACACCTCTAGAGCCTTTTCACTACAAACACTAGCCTCTTATAGGGTTTTCTTTTTCTTAACTGATACTTTTTATGCTCAAAAAATGTGAAACCTCCTATTATTGATCTAATATACTTTTAAAATATATAATAATTTTGCCCTGACAACTTGGTATAATGTGCCTAGTAAATATGTTAATCCTAGTTTTAATGCATATGTCAATGTTAGATGTTTGTAGAAAACTCAAGAAGCTTACTTAACAAATTAAGAAAAAAAAACCCGCTAATGTACTCATGTAAATACATGAGTAAATACATGTTAAGCAGAACTGTGATATTCTATTTTAAAAATTCATGTAGTTTCTTCTCCCACAGTTTAAAATTAAAATTGAGAACATATTTCTAAAGTAAGAATTCTGGGTGTTTTTATTTATTATGAATGAATACTTTAAAGTAAACAAACCTTTAGAAGTTATTCGTGTCTTATTTTCTCTAGCTTTGTTAAGATTTAATTGACAAAACCATGTGCCCCTAGGTGAGCAGTGTGGTGATTTGATGCTTGTACAAACTGTGCGATCACTGCCATAATGAAATTAACAATAAACGTGTAACATAAAAACAACCGAGTTTTGAATTATACAACGGAAACGGGCTATTTTTTTCTACACAGAAAATGCTGCTAAAGCAGTTTCATAAACTGATGTGCAAGCAGCTCCCGAAGGAAGGCTGGCACAGGAGTGATGCAGTTGGTCCGTACGCAGGGGGTAAGGCCGAGCGATGAGGAACTAGAATGCCTGCATAGACGGCCAGGTTGCTATAGCGATCCTTGAGGGAGAGGGCTGCTAAGAAAGCTAACGTTCCCTTAGTGAAAACTGTGTTTGATTTGGATGCTGATTGAGTTGAGACAACTTTCCAAAGTCAGTAAGGTAGGCAGAATATGAGAAAAACAAGCTGCAGGACTCCAGGTGCCATCAAAGGTACAGTTTGTTGGGATTGTTTGCATGTGTGGGGAGACTTGTTTCCTACTTCAACTTGAGTCACAGTTACAAAAACTATACATAGACTGCTTGGAGTAGACTTTAAAATAACTCAGAAAGTGTGAGTGTTTTTTCTTAGTATTGTATCTGAACCTCTAATGGTTTTAATTGTATTTATGGTTTTGAAAAACAGAAACAAAAAAAAACCCTATATATAATAAAAGCCTAAATAGCAAAAGTTTCCATCATTCTTCAAAAGTATCTAAAACCTAAGATATCAGTGCATGAAGGCTGGTCATTTTGGCAAAGCTGAAGAATGCCTCAAGCTGATAAACAAAGATGCTATTGAAACCTGACTCACAGGACAGGACAAACATTGTCATAGTCTCTTCTTGGATCTATTGTCTTTTTATTTCTTATACAATGGCTTTAATGTTTAAGAATTTGGACACATTTCATGTCTTCATGTGAATATAATGAAATTATTTCATTTTTTCTGATTTCTTTTTTTCAAGTTTATTGAGTTACAACTGTCAAATGAATTGTATAGAGAAGAGATACACAACTTGACTTTTTTTTATTAGGATACCCAGTGATTATCAATATCAACATAATTAATATATCATAACTTCATAAAGTTACTGTGTGTGTGTGCTGAAAATATTAAATCTGCACTTGCCAGTTTCAAGCATCTAGTATTAATTGCTGTCTGTGCTCACCTCTTTTGCAGTAGATCAGCAGGTCTTATTCATCCTCTGGATATTTGCAGCAACTGTTCCTCAAACCCCGGTTTTGACAACCTGTATTCCTCCTTTTGACCCTTTTGAATTCAGCTTCTTCAGATTCCAAACATAACTGAAATTATATGTCTGTGTCTTTTTGTATTTGACTTATTTTGCTCTCCATAACACTGTTCAGTGTCTTTCAAAATGTCATAAATGATACTTTGCCCTTTATGAAGTCTGAATAACATTGACTCTACATCTATCTGTATATATCTTTATTTCTCTATATCTATTTATCTGTATGTCTATCTATATCTATCATCTATCGATCTATCTATCATCTCTAGTATAATCTCTCTATTATCTATACTCTATCTTCTATGTATTTATCTATAATATATCAATAATCCATCTATTATCCATATAGATGTTTCCTGTATCCATTTATACACTAGTGGACAATTAGATTGATTCAAAACTTGCCTAACCGAAGCAATACTGCATGAACATTGGAGTAAATGCCATTTCTTTAACACACTAGTTTCATAACCTTAGGATGTATCTTAGGGCTGAGATTGTTCAATAATATGAAGTTCAGTTATCAACTTCATGAAGAGTCTTAACACTGTTCTCCATGATGCCTGTACCGAGCTATATTTCCACTCACAAGAAACCATCGTTTTCTTTCTTCTACATATTTCTTGGCACTTCTCTAGTTACTTGGTAACAGCCGTCCTTCCATCCTTTCATTGTGTGTTTTATTTGTACCCTCTAATGGTTTGATGTTGAATATTTCTCGTCTCTCCGTTCTTTTCCTGTGTGTCCTTTTTCCTGGGCAGGTTCTTTGCCCCTTTTACACGAGGTTGTGTGCTTCTTGCACTAGAGTTGTTTGATTTCTTGCACATCTTAGATATTAGCCCTTATCAGCTCTATGGTTTGTGGATGTCTGTAGCCTGGTTCTCCAGTCTGTGAATTGTTCACTTTGCTGAACAGAATTTTCGGAGCCTTGTTACTTGATATAATCCCATTTAGTTTTTGGTATAGGGAAGTGCTTTTCACAAAATTATTGCTCATACCAATGTCAATTATTGCTCCTACCAATGTGTTCTTCTAGTATTTTCTGGCTTTGGTATTTGGGATGTTTAAATCCCTGTTCTATTTAAATTTGATTTTCATGTGTAATTTAAGGTACAAATCAATCTTTTTTCTCATGTATCTACCTTGTTTTCATAGCACCTTTTATTGAAGAGATTCCCTCTCCATTGTGTATTCTTGGAGCCTTGTCAAAGATCAACTCACTGTGTTTTACATGGTTTTTCCCCGTGTTTTCTATTCTGTCCCTTGTTTATGTCAATTTCTATTCCAGACCATACAATTTGATTATTGTAGCTTTAAAAGACAAAGTGAAATTAGAAGGATGACTCATCCAGTTCTGATATTTTTTCTTGTCAGTTATCTATAATTTTTTAAAAGTTGTGTTATGGTTGAAGGTGTTCTTCAAGTCTGCTATTTATTTTTCTGTCTACTGCTGAAGTGAAGTATTGAATTCTGCTGATATTATTATACTGTAATCTATGTCATCCTTCCTTTTTGTTAGTATTTGTTGTATATATTTAAGTACTCTGATGCTGAGGCACACAGCACTATGTTATAGTCTGTAAATTAATGAATATTTTCATTATATAATATGGGACATTTCTGACATAAAGTATATGATGTTTGATGCATATATAGCACTCTGAGTCCACAGCAGCTAGCCTAGTTCTAGGGTAGGCCTTTGGCTGGGTTCATGAAAGCCTGCCTCAGCTGGAGTGGAACCGGATCTGAGTCCACTGGAGTTGAAGCCAGGATCTGTGGCATCCCAAGAAACTGCTCAGTGCTAATTCACAGTACACAAGAGGAGTCAGCTCCTCTAGCTGGGAAACAAACATGGACACACTAGTCCTCTGCTGCTCTGATGCAGGGTGCTGGCACCAGCCTGCACCTGATGAAGATTGATGATTTTTAAATAAAACGCACAATCTACTCATGAACTGCTTAAAACTTAGAATATGCTGATTGGTTGCACAAAAAGTATACCAGATTTTTACAGTCTTTTAATTTACTTAGTCTCTGAAAATCATCCATGTATGCTGTACACTTTGATCATATTCTACAGTCTAAGTCACACATTTGTCAAGTGATGCGAGTTTATTTGTATCTTGCAGAATTTCAATTAAGATTTCTTTGGTTCTAATCATTCAGAATTTCCATGAAATAATGTGCCTTCTAGAATCAGTAGTATTTCCATTCAAAAGAACAATTATGATTTGGCAAAAGGAATAACATAGGTATAAAGACCACACAAAAAGTACAATCAAGTATCACAACAAAAAAATTGCATTGCAATATAGTTTCTTTGTTAAGGAATGAATACTTTGTGATTTCTTATTCTATTGCTTCCTTGTCTTATCTCCCATCTGCATTGATAGAATGTCCATCATTTATACTCAGGTGATTTGAAAAACGGATGGTTTAAGACAACAGAGAATGATGAGTTTGTAGAAAACTAGAGAAAGTAAGTTTCAGGCAAAAACAATGTTCAGATTAAGTGGTCTTTTTAGGGGTCTGAGAGGATTGCTCAGTGGCTTACAGCTACCTGTAATTCTAGTTCTAGGACGATCCTACACCTCTGGCCTCCATGCACATACCAACATTCATACAAAATCACTTAATTGTAATTAAAAATAATAGACGTAGAGCTAAAGGCTGGACATGCTGGGGTGCATCTTTTGTCCTAGCACACGGGAGGAAGAGACCAGAGGCCAACTTGGCCTATGAAGCAAGTTCTAGGCCAGCCAAGGCTACATAGTGAGACCCCGTCTTAAAAAAACCAGCCACCAAAAGAAACAAAGAAAGGTGGGTTGGAGAAATGAGTCGGGGCACTTAGTGCTCTTCCAGAGGCCCAAAGATTGGTTCCCTGTCCCCATGCGTAGGCTCACAACTGTCAGTAACTCCAGCTCAAGGGAATTCAATAGGTCTGCCTCCCACACACGCACACACACATACACACACCCTACACACAATTTTTAAAAAGCACATTTTTGGTTCAGATTCTGCCTACACACCACTCCTTGGCAAACCCTCAGTTCTTATTTCTTTGGGCTCCTGGAAGACCACATTTATAAGCTGAGAGAGTGGCATCTCCTGCATAGAAACATGGAGCGTGGGTGGGCAGCAATATGGAGGCCAGGGAGAGGGCCGAAAATATGGAGGCCCGGGAGAGGGCCGAAAATATGGAGGCCCGGGAGAGGGCCGAAAATATGGAGGCCAGGGAGAGGGCTGGTGGTGTCTGTGGTGGGAGAAGTCAGAAGGATACATTGGCTGGCTCAGAGTGTGGAAAGGCACAGCAGGCGTGGCTGGTTCGACTTAGGAAGTAAGAAAAGATTCTATGTAGTAAATAAGCTAATGTGCTTGGACCATTCGGACAACTTGATGTAACTAGCAGTCTCCTGATTGGCAGGTGTGCCCTTCTCATTTTTCTTGCACGGCCCAATGTGTTTTCGTTCATTTGGATCCAAGAGTCACAAAGAGGGCCTTGGACACATTGCTCACTTTGAAGTTAATGGAAGGGGCAGCATGTCATGGTGATAAAGGGCTTAGCTCTGGGTGTCCAGCATACCTGGGGGGTGATGCTCGATTCCCTCTGAATGTAATGTCTCTAATGTGGCAGGCAACAAATGAGAGCTGTATTCCTCTCTGTCTTTTAGACTTAATAACTAACACTGGAGCTAACACAGTTGGTGTTCCACGGTACAGCCTGGGGTTGTGTCCTTCAGTTCAGAGCACTCCTTCTCTTGCTGAAACTACCAGGGACTCACCCTCAACCTCTAAGGAATCTAGCCCCTCCCAAGGGCCAGCCCATATCCTGCAGCTGATCAGTATGTGCAGTCTCTGTTCCTTGCTTCTGCTAAGACCAGCTTCAGAGCTGAAATTTCTTCT
The DNA here is from genome assembly GCF_017639785.1 of Mesocricetus auratus. NCBI lineage: Eukaryota > Metazoa > Chordata > Mammalia > Rodentia > Cricetidae > Mesocricetus > Mesocricetus auratus. The sequence goes on along the minus strand of NW_024429199.1, from coordinate 38,944,429 downwards.
CGGTTTGGCATCTCTCGCCACCCAGTCCTGCTTCCCTCATACCCCTAAAGTTGTTGTGACTGAGAGCGCATCCCCGGAACCCTCTCTCCAGACACGGTTTCCATAGATACACGTGATTACGAGGCAACAGCAAAGGGGGATGTGTGTGGAAGGGAAATGACACTGTGGGCTCCTATGTGAGCCAACTTCTGAGAACATCTGGTTGCATTCTGTTTCCTGTTGAGGGGCCCGGGGCAGCGATGGGAGACTGTGAATCAGGATGGGAGAAGGGAGAGGAGTAACGAGAGGAGGTCAGAGAGTCACTGGACAGGGCGCTCTTTGTAGCTTGCAAAGATGGTGGACTGCGTGTGCCTAGATACGCAGTCAAATCCACAGCTCAGCTGCGGTCTAGCCAATCACTGCTTACGTGGGAAAGGGGGACAGAGGGCTCCAAGAGTCTCACTTGACTTAGGCATTTACTGTCGGAGACACTACTTTGGACGCTGGATCTTCATCTCTAGGCTTGGAACGGTGTCTACCTTGCCTGTTGTTGGCTCAGTTGTTTCATATGGAAATATTTCGTGAACTACTCTGGACAATTTGTACCTGAGAGTGCAATGAAGCGATTAAAAACCCAGGGTTGGGCAGTAAACAAATGCGTACGGCTTGTCATTTGGTGTCGTTGGTGCCACCTTGGGCAAATTGATTTACTCTGCTGCTTTGCTAGCCCCGGTATCCTAAAGTAGCCAGTTGGGCTGGAGGTGGGAAGGGCTCAGTTGTCCTCAGGATGTCTTTAGCATGTTCTTACTCAGTAGGGAAAAGCTCAGAAGTAAGGAGTGCCGCTTCCTCCAGTGGGTGATTGATGGGCATAGGCAGGCGTCGACAGTGCCTCACTGAGTTGTTGGCAGTGTTCAGACTAGATAAGGGAAGTGATGGCTGTCTGCAACGTTATGCCAGCCACATAGATTCTAACTGGATGATAGAATTATATTACTAAAATGTAAACACAAGTACATTGCAAATAAGCTTACTCGTGCAAGTCGTTGGGCTGGGGCCAAAATGTCTGCTAGTTTTAGTTGATGCTAGCTGTCAGGGAAGTCCTTGAGAACAGAAGTGGCATAGGGCCCTGGGAATCAGTGAATGAATGAGTCTCAATGACAGAGGGGTCAGGATGGCTCCACACTACCGAAGCAGCTGGGAGCTATGGTGCCCTCTGGTGGCCATTACATGAACGATCACCCAGTGAAGTCTTCCAGAGTCCTGAATTTCCAACATCTCTTAATTAAACTGCAGTTTGGCTATGTATTTTAACTCTTTTAGACTCGTAACTTTTTCACCTCATATTGTCCACAGTTAGTGCTAAAATTGTAATTTCTTTTACACCCTAAAGCGACGGGCACCATAAAACAAAAGCCAAATCGTAACAAGTATTTACTTATATTTGGAAAATGATAAAAATTTTAAGGCGTCTGAAGATGGGTTGTAGTGGCTCACACCTTTAATCCCAGCACTCAGGAGGCGAAATCAGGCAGGATCTCTGTGAGTTCAAGGGCAGCCTGGTCTACAAAGCTACACAGAGAAACCCTGTCTCGAAAAAAAAATTAAGATGTCTGGAGATAAAAGAATTTTGGCATAAGGTGTCATGACACTTATTAGGTTTGCCCCTCAAACCGGGATCTGTGGCAGCCCCTGGCAATCAAAGGCACTCATACTTCTTCAGAGAAAAGTATTCACATTAGATTAGATAAAAATAAGTTTACAGATAACTTAAATTCGGGTTCTAGCTACCGTGTCTCCTCATGAGAGTAAAGATCACCACAAGACCATCTGTGTTTCCTCACAGTTTCATCCCTGAAACTCACCTGATGTGTGTCCTCACTAAACCATCCACCCTTAACTTTTCCCCTCTAACAACGCTACTATTCAACTAACAAAGCATTGTTACAGGTAGCTGAATGACATGCTGTATAATTCTCCTACGCTGACAAATGGCAAGTAGAAAATGCTATAATTGGTTCTGATTGTATTTTTAGCTAACAATAACTACCTCAAGTGTGTCAATTATATTTTTATTAATTTGTTCTGTATGTTTTTGAAAAAAATATTTTTAAGACTAGGCCCTCTGAATGTGGGTGACAGTTGGGTGGCTTGGGCAGTTTGTGGGACCACTAGCAGTGTAATCAGTATTGATCCCTAGTGCATGAACTGGCTTTTTTGGAGCCCATTCCCTATAGAGGGATACCTTGCTCAGCCTAGATACATGGGGGTGGGGAGCCTTGGTCCAGCCTCAAGTGATGTCATAGACTCTGTTGATCCCCTATAGGAGGCCTCACCATCTCTGAGGAGTGGATGGGTGGTGGGATGGAGAGATGGTGGGGGGAGCAGGAAGATGGAAGGGAGGGGGATCTGGTATTGGTATATAAAATAAGATTGTTTTTTAAAAAAATCCATAAAACATTAATCATAGCAACATAAACCAAACACAGTATCGGGATGGACACACCTTCTTCCCCACCCATTTCTTTTCTGTCGCAAAAGATTAGATTTGTCTGACAGAGCATGACAAACAGTATATAAAATTTCAATTAGTTCGGGTAAAGTTGTGTAACTTCTATATAATTTCCATCAAAGTTCTCAGACTCACTGAATTTCAGCATTTTATGAACAACACATTATAAGAATAAGAAATTCTACCCAAATAAGTAGATTTATTGTAGGAATAGCTGAATATGATAAATGGATGGGGATAAATTAAATCGAAAAACCTACACAGTGAGCCTCTGTCTCAAAAAATTACCCTAACAGCGACATCAGGATTTGTGCGGGCCCATGCCCGTGTGCATGCAAAGAAATCGTCAGTGTTTGTAGATGTTTTTAATTGCTGCACCGGGGTTGGGATGCTGCTGGCATCCAAAGGGCAGCGGCCAGGGATGCCATCAAACATCTGTAGCGGCAAGGACAACCTGCCACCGCAATTCTATCTTGCTCGTGATGTCAAGGTGCTGAGGCTAAGAACCCTCATCTTAGAGACTCGGATAACTATGTCCTTCACACCCTTTGAGCCTTACATTGAAAGTGAAGGGTTCCCCTGTGTTTTGCAATATGAAGCCAGGTTCTTTGGATCTAGTCACTAGATTTACATACCAAATAAATGCAATTCTGTTCCCAAAGTCTTAAGGAAAGGCTGAGTTTACTGACATCTGCTTGAACAGGGATGAAAGCATGAATTAGAGCATCTAGGGTCCTAAAAATGTGCTTTGCTCATTCTCTCCTCAAGGGCATCTTTCTCTCTCTCTGGGAGTCTATTGATCTTTGCTCTCTCCTCTGTCAGACTTAGCCATAAGTTCATGCTGTCTCTTAGGCACAGTAACTTGGATTTCCTGTTCCTTGGCAGTTTCCCCCTCATTATTCATTCATCAGAACATCGAAATCCCCAAGGATGAACCCAAACAAGTAAACCTCGAATCTTTTCATCACAGAACACATGCACACACACACATACACACACACACACACACACATTACACTTGCATATCAATGGGTCTGTCGCATAAGTAAGATATTTTAGTTAGTCTTTGTTGCTCTTCCACAGCTTTGCTACTTATAACAGTGACAGGCTGGGCATAGTGGCACAAGTCTTTAATGCCAGCACTCAGGAGGCCAAACTTGACTATGTATCGAGTACTAAGCCAGTTGGGTAGGGCTTCAGAGCGAGTCTTTGTCTCAAAAACAAACACACAGAATTTTTAAAAAAATCAATCACATATAGATCCCAATATGCCTGTCTGTTTTAATATAAGCAAGTGTGGATAGATTTATAAAATATACCTACAAGAAGTAGGTTAGTTGATTGGGAATGACTCCGGGGAGAAAGCTTTCTTTCCATGAGGATCATGTGCTGAAGTTTGTTGGGGTATGGGAGAGAGTGAGCATCAGATGACTTGCTGGCTTCCTCTGAGGCTGAATTCACCTGTAGTGTTTGCTGAGCTCTATCAACCAAGACACTCATCTGACAGTTGGCAATGACTCTAGGATGTGACGTTGTATTTCTTCCCAGTGCTCTGAAACAGGCTTTTCTGCTACAGTAATTCTCAGACAGTGATCCCGGACACTAAGATGGACCAGCTGCTCTCTTACAGCCTGGAGTCAGAACACAAAGCCATTCTGGCTGCATTATTAATCGGAGGTGGGGGGTGGGGGGATGGGGAGATTGTTACACAAGGGTGAGTCAGCAGAGGTGGAAAGGGGCTTTGAGGAGAGTGATACTGGTATAGGAGAGATAGGAAGTTCAAACAAATTATTTACAGATTTACTGTGGGAGTGAGGCAGCACGAAGACTCAAGAATGGCCTCCAATCAATGGGCTGGATAACGGGGACTCTTCTTCATCACTGAAAGGAATTAGGGTCCATGCATGGGGTGGGGGAGAATATGCAGTGTTTATCCTCCTCAGACTGGGTCATCTCGCTTAATGCCAGAGATGATGATAAGATGGGTATTCCAGATCCATTCATTTTTCTACAAATTGATTTTATTTTTCTTCAAAGATGAGTAATGAATGTTTCATTGTGTATATGTAAATACAGATCCTAGTCTATAATGTGCATGTGTGTATATGTAAATGTGCATTATAGATTTATAACGTGCATGTGTGTATATGTAAATGTGGATCTTAACCTATAATGTGCATGTGTGTATATGTAAATGTGGATCCTAACCTATAATGTACATGTGTGTTTATGTAAATGTGGATCCTAACCTATAATGTGCATGTGTGTTTATGTAAATGTGGATCCTAACCTATAATGTGCATGCGTGTTTATGTAAATGTGGATCCTAACCTATAATGTGCATGCGTGTTTATGTAAATGTGGATCCTAACCTATAATGTGCATGTGTGTTTATGTAAATGTGGATCCTAACCTATAATGTGCATGTGTGTTTATGTAAATGTGGATCCTAACCTATAATGTGCATGTGTGTTTATGTAAATGTGGATCCTAACCTATAATGTGCATGTGTGTTTATGTAAATGTGGATCCTAACCTATAATGTACATGTGTGCTTATGTAAATGTGGATCCTAACCTATAATGTACATGTGTGTTTATGTAAAGAGGTGTAAGTGGGAGTAGAGTCTAAAAGTCTAGAAAGGAGACCAAGAGCAGGTAGTATGGGGTGAGGGAGGGGAAGACTGGAGAGCACATGGGACATGAAGAGGAAGAGTCTGTGGTGGTGGAGGCTGGGGTCGGGGTAAGTGACGGGGAACAGAGTGGGGTCGGGGTAAGTAACGGGGAACAGAGTGGGGTCGGGGTAAGTAACGGGGAACAGAGTGGGGTCGGGGTAAGTAACGGGGAACAGAGTGGGGTCGGGGTAAGTAACGGGGAACAGAGTGGGGAAGGAGAACAGCAACAACACTTTGTTCCAAAACGTTCTAATGGAAATTCATTGAAAGTTAGCTTAAAAAATAAAAACACCGGGGCTGGAGAGATGGCTCAATGGTTAAGAGCACTGGCTGTTCTTCCAGAGGACCCGGGCTCAATTCCCAGCACCCACATGGCAGCTCATAACTATCTGTAACTCCAGTTCCAGGGAATCTAATACCTTCAAACCAATGCACATGAAATAAAGTTAAATAAATTATTTTTAAAAGTATTTAAAACACAAAAATACTATGACGAAGAGTGTAACTGATGATGTTGAAAAGGGGGGGGAGCTGACATAAAATAGACAGTTTGCTCTGTGTGATTCATTTGCTCATGTCCTCCTGCTTATCATATTTGATGAAGTTTGACCACACAGCCCGGCATTCCGAGACATTCTGAAATCAAGCCAGGGGAGGTCAGATGTAGCTCCAGCTTGCACATCCGCCCTCCAGGAGGAGGTGCTGAGGTTGTCTGTCCATCTGCACCCTGCACTGTTCTTTACAAAGTTGGCGCCCACCTGTGGGTGGGTTGGGTATGATGTGAGAAACGCGCTTTCTAGAGGGCTAAGCTGCTCCCTCTCTAGTAGTCATCCCCAAACCTCTAATTAATGTCTTCCCTGACACTGGTCCTTTCCTCCCTTGTTAGTTTTTCATTGCATAGCAAATCACCACATACCTGGCAGTGGAAAGAAAAACCATGTGCATTTATTGTCTCCACAATTTTGTGGACCAGGAGACTGCTAACCGTTCGCCGGAATTGACTCCAGATCACCCAAGCTACAGGGCGTCTGCTGGGAGTGGTTCTCATCGGGAGGCTCTTCCAGGAAGGATCCACTGTAAATGTCCTTAGCCTTGCTAGCCCTATTCGTCCCCTTAGTTTGTAGTCCTGGGGGGCCCAGATTCTCACTGGTTGTTGGCTCTGTTCTTAAAATAGGGGTCACAGGTCCCTGCCATCAGCCTACTCTACTGAGTTCACAGCATGGCTGTGAGTCTCCACCACAGACTCAGTCATGTGTGTCCTTTTCCTTCTCACCTAGTCCCACCTCTGTAAGTTCAATTTGTGTTGCTCAAATACTCTGGGGGGGGATGGGGAGTCCTGGAGCAAGGCCAGCCTAGTAGGGATTTTGCCCTTAAAGACAAATGCCAATAGCTTGTGGGTAGGGAGTGGGATTTCATGGCCACTGCTTCCACTCCAAGCTGGAATTTTGTCTGGCTGGAACTTTCTAATAACTTTTTTTTGAACATTGCCAACTTTTTTTTATTAATTTATCTTTTACGTTCCAATTCCAGTTCCCCCTCCCTCCTTTCCTCCCACTCCCTCCACTCCTTCCTCCTCCCATCTGCTCCACAGAGAGGGTACTGGCCTCCCCTAGGAAGTCTACTAAGTCTGTCCCATCATCTCGTTGAGGCAGGACCAAGGCACCTCTCCACCTCCACACCCCTCTGTCTAGGCTGGGCAAGGTGTCTCTCCATATAGAATGAGCTCCACTAAGTCAGTTTGCATTAGTGTTAGGTCTTGGACCCACTGCCGGTGGCCCCATATACTGTCCCAGTCGCACCATTGTCACCTATATTAAGGGAGTCTAGTTCGGGCTTATGCAGATTCCCCATTTGTCAGACCTGAGTCTGATCTCTCACTAGCTCAGGTCAGCTTATTTTGTGGGTTTCCCCATCATGGTCTTGACATCTTTGTTCATATTTTCTTTCCTCCCTTACTTCGATTGTACTCCAGGAGCTTGACCCATTGGTTAGTTTCAGATTTCTGCATCTGCTTCCATCTGTTTCTGGAAGAGGGTTGTGGCTTCTCTGAGGTTATAGATTGTAGGCTGGGTAACTTTTGCTTTACTTCTGGTATCTTCTTATGAGTGAGTACGTACTATATTTGTCTTTCTGTTTTTGGGTTACCTCACTTAGGACAAGCTTTCTAATAACTTTTAAAGGATGGGTCTAGTTATTTATATATGTAGAACTGTGTAATATTAAGTTGAGTTAGAAGATAAAACAACTTTATGACCTCTTTCAGAGGTATATAAGCAAACATTTGGTGATATAGCTTTTGTAACCTATCCTATTATCTAACAAAAAATATTCTTTGCTTTCTAGATGAACAAGAGATTGTACAGAAACGTACCTTCACAAAATGGATCAATTCCCACCTGGCCAAGGTAAAGAAAACCTCCCAGAGTTAGAGGCTCACCTTATTGGAGCCAACAATAATGCAGAGCTTCATGTTAGTGATGTTCACATAGAGCACATTAGAAAGGAAGGCTACTGTCACCACTACTGATCAGTGATGTTGGTGGTATTATGGGTTGGTTAGCTGCTCCCTAACTGCAGGGTTTGGTAACTGCCTCTGGGAGGAAATGAGTTGACAGCTAGCCAAGATACACTATCTTATGAACCTTGAAAAAATAATGCACTCAGTTGCTGCTTCTATTGTATTGTACGTGTCCTGTCAGAGGGATTATTTGTGCTGGATTTTTGTCTGGTTGTGTTGATTCCAGGTAAGACAGAAAGGAGCAATGAATTGTCTGAACTGTGCAAGGAGCTTTATGTGAACCGGCTCTGATGTTTCCCCCAGGGGATTTTGATGAAAATGTAACCTAGGTATCAAGACAATGGAAACACTGAATTCATCCAACAGTCTCTTCATCACGTTGTTAGGTGACCATGTGTCCACATGTGGTGGCTGTTAGGTGACCATGTATCCACATGTGGCACTGTCTTTAAAAATAAGTGCTAATATAAAATGACTCTTGATCTTAGCATGTCACCATAAATTATTCTGCTACGCAGTTGATTGAGAAGAACAAACAAACTAAGAGACATCATTAAAAAATAGATTCCAATTGGCAGGACAGTTGTATGTGTATATGTGTGCATGAGTGTGTGTACATGTGAGTGTATGTGTGTGTACACGTGTATGTGTGTATGTATGATTGTATGTACTGTGTGTGTGAGTGCACACACAAACACACACAGGTGCGTGGGTACACACACACACACACATACACACACACACACACACACACACACACACACACACTGGTTCTCAGAGCAAATGGGAAATGTATGACATTATGTTACATTCTGGGATCCAGAAGGCCAGAATTCCCTTGAGATCCTGGGAAGAATCATCCTTGCCTCTGTCTAACTTTCAATGGAGAATGTCTGAGTTTACAACATTGCAGCCTCTACCTCCGCATGTATCATGGTCTGTGCCCACAATTCCCTCTTCATATATAAGATACTGGTCACACTGGGTTAAGATCCATGCTAATGACTCTATTTTGACTTGAATAACTCCGTAAAGACCCTATTTCCAAATACAACAGCATTCTAAAATAATGGAATTAGGGTTTCATTGTGCATTGTGGGAGCGATAATGCTGTGGGGAAGACATCTATGAAGAGCACATTTTCATTTTTATACCGAATCCAATCCAGTTGTCATTTTAAAATAGTCAGTTAGGGTTTCCAGGTTAAAGATCTATTGATCTTTGCTAACTAAACTAAGTGACATGCTCACTGTTATGAATGGCTGCTCTCATTTTCCCAGTTATCTTTCCACCAATAACATATTACATGAACACTTTCTTAATTGAGTTTCACTCCCATCCCATTCCTTGCATACACTCTGGTGGACCTATTAGTGAGCCAACACAACAAGATGACAGAGCAAAGGGGTCAAGACGATGCCTAAGTCTACCCCATTCTTCACTTGTTTTCTTAAAGCTAAAGGGTGGTGATATATTATTTATGATTTATTAAAGCCCTACCGAAGATTCAGAAAGCAAAAACAGCCTCAAGCTATAGAGCCAGGCAGTGATGGTACACACCCTTAATCCCAGGACTAGACAGATCTGTGCTAGTTCAGAGCCACCATGACCTACACAAGAGTGAAGAATAAAAGACCTCATGCCTTTGATCCCAGCACCTGGGATCACATGCCTTTAATCTCAGCGTTAAGGAGGTATACAAGACAGGAACAGGGTCTCAGAGCTGGGACTCATTCTCCAGTCACATTTTGAGTATGAAGACATTGAGTCTCAGGATTCTCTAGCCGTGCTGAGGAGAGGTTACAGTCTGAGGTTTGGTGGAGCCAGGATTACCTTTCAGCCTGAGGTAGAGGTAAGGGGTAGTGGTTGACTGCTTTGCTTTTCTGATTTTAAGCTTAAAGCTTGAACCCCAATGTCTGTCTCTGGGTCATTTATTTTTCATGTTACGTTACAATACCGATGGGAGGTCATAAATTTGTTAAGTAGCTTGCTTTTTATACTTTTCCAGTGTAATCACAAATCAAACCATCACCCCATACACTGTAAATACATTCGATGTTTAGCTGTATATCGTAATATATCTAGGGGAGTTGAATTGGAAACTAGTTATTTCCAAATGTACAATTAAATGGTTACAAAAGAAATCTATCTCAAAATGCTTCATACTCATTAGCTTGAGAACCATTAGAGTATGGATAATGTGAGTTCGGGAGTCACACGGTTTATAGAGATTAATAAATATTTTGATAAAATTTGTCATGGTTTCTTACGTCAAACTATATCATAGCCACATATTGACACATATTTTGGAATGCTGTGTGACAGCCTAAGTGATATTCTAGGTACAGAAAATGAAACCAGGAACAAAAACAGAAAAAAAGAATTTCTGTCAGCAAGTGTAGGTAGCTAAAGGTGACTGGATTCTGGATGAATTTGGAAAATAAAGACAATACGATTTGAGGATGGACCAGAAACTAGGTGTGAGAGATTGGGAAGTGTCAAATGCAACCTCATATACACTACATTGAGGAAATAAATAAGGGTATGTGTTGGCTCTGTGCTACATGGCAGAAAACATTTTATTGTACAAAAATAAAAATAAATCATTACTATCAGAGCTTTCTCTGGCACACTTGAAGCCGGGCCAGGCAAGGGGGGATATTGCCTCTGGGGCCTGTATTTGATGTTGAATTAAATAATCAAGGAAGTGGAAATGATTATGCTCTCCATTAAAGGAAATGAGACAGAATGGAAGTATCTCCCACTGCTGCCAAAGAGCAGTGGGAGATAACCAGAGCCTTCCATGAGAGCTCTGGAGGAGAAGTAGATGCACACAAAATGTTTTAATTACCTTGTTTGTGGAGCTGTTGGGAATGTCTCTTATTTTCTGAATGACATGCAAACCCTTTTAGAGGTTACATTAACTCTAGTTAGATGCTGTCTGTAGGCATCATCATGGTCTTGATCAGTAGCTTGGCATTTTGATAGGTTTTAGTGTAGTAGGCTCTTGGCCAACCTTTCCAGAGGTGATTCACCCGGACATCTGCTGGTCAACCCCTCATCCCTTTCTGTTCATCTCTCTGTTCCTGTTGTTTTGTGTGCTGTCCCCACCCTGCAGATAACCATCAAGGAATGGGGGCTCCCCGTGTGGGCTCTAGGATGGAGAACTCACCATTCTCTCTTACCTGCATCCTTTCCTGAGCCGCATGTAAGTCAGATGGAGTAGTTTGTCTGTGAATGAGGGGCCATCTACTGCACAAAGGGCTCAGGGGTATATAGAATAAGTCTAGAGTCATCCATTTTCTCAGCACCTCCAAACACCTTGTGCAGAAAGCAGTATTGTGAATATACCAGGCCATGATCTGGTGTCATGCTTAGCAATTAAGTTTACACTGTGTGTCCCACCTAAAGAAAGTGGCCATCTGTGTCATGAACTCCCCATCAGACATTTTCTAGTCCAGCTTTACTGATGTCACTAGATATCTAACAATCACTAATATTAACCATAGGGTGTATGCTCCTCATCCTAAAGTGACATACTGTAGCATTTTGTGGCATAAAATATTTGGTCAACTTTTTGCCCATGGATAACAAAACCCTTAGTAGATGACCAAACACAATGATGGGAAGTGAGCATCTGGGTTGGTCCTGGGAAGTGAGAGGAATTTTTTTTAACTCTTTACATTGCAAAAGACTAAATCCTTAATGCTGCAAATCTACTTTATAACTGTGTGATACTGAGTGGCTAACTCCCTAAAACGTTGGCAGCAGAATACCACATGACGCAGCAATTCTGTTGCTGGGTTTGTACCTAAAGAACTGAGAGCAGAGTAGTCAAGAAGCATCAGTTCCCTCCAGTTCACGGCAGCCATTTGCAGCTGCAGTTAGAAGATTGGAGCAACACCGCGTCCACTGAGAGAGGAATAGACTTACCGAATATGTTGTGTACCACAAGTGAATATTACTCAGTGGAAACAGGGAAGGATTCTACCTCAAAGTGGAGAACCCTCAAGGACATTGTGCTAAGTGAAATAAGCCAGTCAGCAAATGACAAATACTTCATCACTCTACTTTAATGCGGTATCACAAGTAGTCAAAACTGCTGAAAAGGAACAGGAGGTGGTTTTTAGGCTGTGAATATTTTAGCATAGCTAAATAAATGTTTAAATATTTGAACTAATATAAAGAGACAGCCTAGTTCCTTTGATCGCATACAGTCCCATCTTACAGAAGTCACTTACTTGAATGCTATCATCCAATGGGAAGGAGAGATGTCAGGAACATAAATTATCACATCTAGAACAATGCTTCAAGGCTAACTGAGAGTTAGGCATATAGGCATGCTTTAGCAAGTGAACCGGATTCATCTTGGAAGATTTGCCCCAAAGGGGATGTGACTGAAAAGATTCCGGATGTCTCAGTCTAAGAGGGAAATACTGACTGGCCAGGAAAGGGTTAGCTCAGCCCTCTGCAGGCTTGCTTTGCTGCAGGGCAGGCTTTCTCAGAATCTGTGAAACAGTCATGGTGGCTTCTGGGAGACAGCTTACTAAGGTCTTGTGCTGTACATTATCTACAAGTGTCATTTCTGTGTCAGGGCCTCAGCCAGACTGTTCTGCCGTGATTAGGTCATTGTTTATAGACAGCATGGTTTGGATAAGGAGGCCTTTGTTCCCCCTTGAAACTGAGGAGAGAAGGAATGGTAGATCCTGAGTATCCACAGTCGGTCATGGGGACATGGGGGCACTCAGACTCCCAGTAAAAGACTGTGTATGCTTGCATGGCTTTTCCAGGCAGTCAGTACTCGCTGTTATCACAGGTCATTGTTAAATAATGAAGTGCCCACCAGACTTAGGAAGAGACCAACTGCTTACTTTGGAAGCCTGCAATTTCCCTTCCTCTTCATTCAAGGTGGCTCCCCCCTGAAATGATTTAATCCACGTTCTTTTTGTTAAAATAAAGTGTCCCTTGTCACCATGGGTTGAACAGCTCCCCAGTGTTCTTTGAGCCACCAGTCCTGAGAATGCCTTGAGACTTCAGCTTGCTGACCTACCAATTGTAGAGAAGGGCACAGGGTAGAGTAGCTTTGCAGCCTCCACACACATTGCATCTTTCTGTCACCACCATGAGCCAACTTGGCCTCAACCGTCATCTGTACTAAAGCAGAGACTGCGAAGTGCTCAGGATGAACCATGACACAAACACGGTTGTTAGGGGACATACTGTGAGTCAGACTGACTTGTGCCTATGCCAATACGGTAAACACACATGACGTTCCTATTGCTACAGTTCAGTCTTCCCCAAATCCGCATGGAACAGAGGGTTTAGTTAATGAAGTCATTGCATCCAGCTGAGTTAGCTGGACTTCAGCTCATCAGTCAATAGTTTACTTAGTAATATTAAGTAAGTCATCTTTATAGGCTCATGGATCCTAGAAAATGAATGCTAATACCTTTCCTTTCTCCCAAGCTTGCTCCCACAACATACCTGGACTCTGGTCCCAGTTGCTCAGCACATGTGATCTTAGCCAGTGACTGGGTCTTCCCAAGATTCAGATTCCTAGTTTACAAATAGGAAATAAAACAAATGTCCAGTCCATACAGAGTTCTAAGCATGTTTGGATGCCCAACAGTATTTTATTCACTCTCCTTTCTTCATTCTATTCTGATCTCTTCCTTACTCAAAGATCTAGCAGGTTTAAGTGTATAAACATCTAAGTAGTGGATGCTAAGCACTGGGTGTCATATATGCACTCTCTATGACTGTTTGGTAATATTTCCTTTACACACCAACATTTTTCATTTGTATACCATTTTTAAATGTAAGGTTTCTTTAAAATTTCATGCCATTAAAATGGTTATTTCTGACATGATTTTTCTTCAACTATCCTATTATTCCCTCCCCTTACAAAGGAATTTCTTCTCAGGATATAAAATTGATATTAAATAGCAAATATGGTAATTCCTTCATGAAATACATTGCAAAGCAAATGTTGGGTAAGAAGTCAATATATGCTGGTGTCTACTGACTAATAAAGAAATACCAGTCACACACACACACACACACACACACACACACACACACACACACACACCCTGTAGTCATACACACACATCAACACCACACACACACAAACTCACCACACAATCCCACAGTCCCACTAGTAAGACACCATGCTCCCTGGCACACACACTTGTATAAATAAAAACAAGTATTTTTAAAAGGATGAAACATTTGATCTTCTTGCAGTCCCCAAAAGGAAGGAAATGATCCTTGTTACAAAGCGTCTCTACCGTGAGGAAAACAAGGGCATACAGCAGGCAGAAATGGGGAACCCCACCCTCCTCACCCTTCTGAGTGAATTCACTATCCAGGGTCTCACCAGGCAATGGCAGCTCCTCAGCTGCAAAGATCTGTGCATGTTCTCTGGGTTTCTAGAAATATTAGCGGGCAGGCAATCCTTTTCAAGCCAAGCATAGGGCATAGACCTTACTTGAAGAAGTTTCTAGGAAGAATGGTACAACAGAAAAGCACTTCATTTTTTGGTACAAGAAGAGGTCTGTTTTTGAACAGTCAGACTTGGCAGAAAAATGTTCAGTGTCCACTGAATATGGATTGCTAAGACCAACGGGGGCTGTGATGAGCAAGATTCCTAAATATTCTACAAAAAAGACAACTTAGCACCATTGTGGTCATGATTCTATCAGTTCTTGAAAAGCAGTGGGAACAAAACCACAGTCTTTACTTTGTCTTTCGTCAGGCTCCCATCAATTATCATCATTTCTGTCTGCCTTTTGGCCTCCAACCCTATGATCCAAGTCTGGTCAGAGAAGTCAAGGGAGGACTCAGGAGTCATATCTGTGCAGACAATTTTGTGAAGAACAAGATGCTCAATTGAGTTTGACCACAGCGAAGAAGGAAAGGAGAGAAGAAAGAGAGGATGATGGAGAGAAGGAAAAGGCGTGGAATGGGAAGGAAAAGAAGAAGGGAAGGAAGGGCAGGAAAAGAAGAAGTAGAGAGACAGAGAGCAGGGAGGAAGGTTGTGAGTCAGGTTGACAGGTCTTAGAGGATTTGGAGGAATGGTTCAAGATGAGAATGGTGTCAGCAACACCGGGCAGAGGACCGTGAGCTGAGGCCCTGTCCAGCAGTCACTGTTGATTACGCCAAAGGCAATTTCCAGCAGCACCATGGAGCACTGTACTACAAAGTTAGAGATATGTGTTTAGTGCCAGATTGTATACGCATGTTATCATCTCTGCATGTTTTCATCTATTATGTTATCACCCATACACATTATCATCCATGCATGTTACCACCCAGACATGTTATCATCTATGCATGTTATCATCATGTGTGCTATCATTTATGTATGCTATCACACATGCATGGTATTACCATGTATGCTATCATCTATGAATGTTATTATTCATGCATGCTGTAACCCATGTATGCTATTACCTATGCATGTTATCACTCATGCATATTACTACCTAGGCATGTTACCATGCATGCATGTTATCATCATGTGTGCTATAATCTATGCATGCTATCACCCATGCATGTTATCACTCATGTGTGCTGTCATCTATGTATGTCATCATCTATGCATATTATCACCCATGCAATATCACAGCTTCGGTGCCGAAGTTCTTGTAATGTTTATTATTTTGTGGAAATTTTCAGTTTCCTTTAGTTTTCCTTATGTATACAGGCAAAATTTCACTTGTATTTTCTAACTAAATTTATCATATATTTATGAACTTTTCCTTACTGCTTTTCTTCATTTAAGTTATTAAGATACAAGTTGGTACTTTGAGTTATACCTGTATTCTGCTTATAAGGGTGATCAATGAGTAATACAATAATTTGCTTGATATCACATTAGTTTTTATTGTAATGATTTTTTATTCTAAATAATCTGACTTATGTGCTTGGGATACGAAGTCCATATTAAATTTTTGGTACATAATTAAGAAGCAGCATGAATGGTGGGATCTGACCAGGAATGATTGAAAACACAAATGCTATTATTTCTGACCATGTGTTTCACAGCATGAGGACAAAATGTGTTCCGCTGTTCATTTCAGAAGGAAAGAGAAGTGCATTTAAAATTAGAACTATAACATTCAGCCTCCATAATTCCTGCAGTCAATGAGAGACATGGAAACGGCTCACGTCAGCAGGTGGAGGAAAAAGTGGACCTCAGTAGATCATGCATCTCAGTATATCTGCCTAGAACACAGTTTTAAAAAGAAAAACAGTTGAAAGGGAGCATTAGGCCTTTAACGAAGTTCAGCAGGAGTCAGGGAACTGTGGAGCTTAAACTCTGACAGATGCCAAAGTTTTGTTTCTGGGACTCAATGGTGAGCACATCCCTCTCTATGGGCCATCAGCATTAAATCATTACATCTTGCCTACTGCTGACTGTCCCGAGCTCTCTGATGAGCTCCAGCCTGCACAGCATCTCAACAACTCTCACGCATGTTCATAACAGCATTAGAGATGTCGGTGACTTGAACCGGTCTTTTTCTTTTGCATAGAGGAGTGGAGAGGGGTTCTGTGTACTGCTGCGCTTAGGGCCTCCTGGCTCCATCTCCTCTGAGGGGTGGTGTGCTGGGTACATTACTTTGTGAATCACAGCACAGCCTGATGCACACTTCGGGAGCACTTGTGCTCCCATGGTCCCCAGGGAAATGTTATCCAGAGGCCGAAGCTCCTTGAGTCCCAGGTTGTGCCTTGTTCATGGTGAAGTGACATTGACTAACCCCCCACCCTGGTCTGGAGCAACCCCTGCTATTTTGTTGGATTCTGCTTTAATCTCTGATACTTTTTAGATGATAGTGCTTCCTTTCCCCCTTATCTGATGCCAGCTCACCTTTTGTTGAAAACTCTCTTACTAGAAAGGAGCTGGTAAATAAATTAAAGCTTAAGCATCAAATAAAATGAGGCTTTAATCTTATTAAATTTTTGAAAATAGATTGTTTTCTTAGAAAATATTCTGATTAGAGTTTCCCCTTCCCCAATGCCTCCCAGATCCCCTATGCCTTCCCACTCATGCAAATCCTCACCCTTTCTTTCTCATTGGAATACAGACATCATCATCATCATCATAAAAACAAAAGCCCATATAGGCCAGAATAGGACAAAACAAATAGAAAAAGAGAGTTACAGAAAAGACGTAAGAAACACATACAGGTGCCGGGACACAAACTTGAACGTACAGAAAACACATTAAAAACACAATTGCAAGCATTAGTAGATAAGCAAAAGATCTGAAGGGGTAAAAAAGACTTAAAAAAACCCGTGAAACAAAAATCCCTCCACAAACCCCACTGTGTTTATTTTGTGTTTGACATCCCCATCAGGGATGAGGGCGTGTGTCTGCTTCCCTTTTTGGCATTAGGACCTCATCTATCTCAGACTTGGGCATGCTCTGTGTGTGCTGTCATGAGTATATATGTTCATGAGTCCTGTTGTGACTAAAAGGCCTTGTTTTCCTTGGTGCCTTCCATCCACACTGGCTCTTACAATCTCTTCGCCTCCCCTGCTTCGGAGTTCCGAGTTCTGAGGAGAGGGATATGATGGAAGCATCCCTTTCAGGGCTGAGTGTTCAAAGATCTCTCACTCTCTGCACATCATCCCGTTGTGGGTCTCTGTATTTATTACAGCCTACTGCAGGAGGAAGCCTCTCTGATGACGGATAGCAGAGCAAGACAAGGATCTATGAGTGTAGCAGAATATCATCAGGAATCACTTCATTGCTATGTTCTTTCAGCAGAACACTAGTATTTTGCCTTCCCGTGGGTCCATGACCCATCTTGTTTCAGATTCTTGGCTACCTGGTCAGCGCCAGGCGTGGGTTCCACCGCATGGAGTGGGCCTTAACTCCAGTCATGGGTTGGTTACTCCCACGATTATTGTGCTCTATTGCACCGGTGTATCTTGCAGACGGGTCACCACTGTAGTTCTCAGGGTTTGTGGCTGGGTTGGTGTTTGCCTTTCTCCTCTGGTAACATGCAGACTGCCTCCCAGTAACATAAACACTAGTCAGTAGGGGCGAAGGCTCTGTGAGGGTACCAGCTTGACTTTTGTGAGTTCAGCAATGGAATATGATGGAGTTTTTAGATATCCAGTTGTATTTACACCAGTCTAATTTTCTCCTTGAAGTTTTCAACATGTAACTGGTAACTACATAAAAAGTTAGTCAAGGGGTCTGGAGTATAGCTTAGTGGTAGAGCATATGCCTAGAATAAAACTGGCCTTGGTTTAACTCATAACACAAATAACTAATGGGGGGTGGTTGGATGGATGGATGAATGGGATGGATGATTGATGGATGGATGGATGGATGGATGAAAGGATGAAAAAGTATATATGGATTTCACCCCAGTTAGTGGCATTTTGTCTTGCAGCGGAAGCCCCCCATGGTGGTGGATGACCTCTTTGAAGACATGAAAGATGGCATCAAGCTGCTTGCTCTGTTGGAGGTCCTATCTGGGCAGAAGCTGGTAAGGATCTTTTCTGACCATACCTACACAGTCATGTTTATCTGGAATGACAGACTTGTGTGCCAAAGGGATACTACCCACAGGAGAAAAACTTCCTTAGTAATTATCAATATCCCAATACTGGCCACCTGCTTGGGGAATGAAGAGTACATTAGCCTCTTGTTCTTGGGAGCACCATGACTGACGTGGCCATGTGTGGGAGGGAGGAAGTCATCAGTGCCCTGACGAGGTGGACACTGCATCCGGAAGGGACGGTCACCTGGGTTATAAATTACAAACCAACAACTACTCCCCGTTATGTGTTTGTCCTCCTTTGCTTTCTATGGCTGTGGCCAAACTCTGATAAAGCCATTTAGAGGAGGAAAGGGTTAATTTGGTCTTCAAACTCTCAGCTCATAGTCCATCACTGGAGGGGGAGGCCAAGGTAGGAACTTCAGGCAGGAACCTGGAGGCAGGAATGGATGCAGAGGCCATGAAGGGATGCTCCCTGCAGCTTCCTCAGCTTGCTCTCTGACAAAACCCAGCATCACCCGACAGTGAGCTGGATCATTCCATATCAAGTGTTAATCAAGAAAAAGTCCTACAGACTTGCCTCCGGGCCAAGCTGAGGGAGGTTCCCTCCTCCCAGATGACATCAGTTTGTGCCAAACTGACAACAAACTAACTAACTGCGTCTGTTTCCTACTCAGAAGAACTGTTGATTTGCCTCAGTATTTGTATAGCTGTCTGCTGGAAATGAAGTTTGAAGGCAGTATGGCACTTGTCATGTTCTTGGTGACATCCTGTATCATCAATCACTTGTAACAAGAGCAGAATACTCAGAGAAGCATTTTCTATCCCAGAGTACCAACAGAGTGCAAAAAACATTGGCCGTGAGCAGTGAAATACATTTTCATTACATTATTGCATATTAAAATTCACATAAAATATGCAATTTTTCTATGTCAGAGTATAACAGTAAGTACCTTGCAGATAAAAACTATTTAAAAATAAACACTTGCTGTATTTGGGAAACAGCATTCAGAAAATAATTTCAAAATGACCTGTCAAACCCTAGATATGAACTCTGGAGTTGACAGTAGTTCCTTTTCTTTTATAAGAATCTTTTTTGATAAATCCTTGTATTTGTAAAAAAAATGTCAGTACATGTTGCTTCTGGATGGAGGGGATACAATGAGGCCTAAGGGCATTGACCAGACTGACTATTAGCTCACACTCAAGTGATCCTCAGGCTAAGTCTAGAATAGCTGAGACTACAACATTGATATATGCCACTGCACTCCACTAATGCTGTCTGTCTAGTAGACAGATGTGCTGATTTGGGGCTTTTTTTCTGATAAGTTGACAGCTCACACAGATAATGCAGGGAACCCCAAAGTTCTTGGGATCTGCCATACTTCAGGTGAAGGTCGTCCTTCCTAGAAGCAAAGTCCAAGCTCTATGCTTGATACCTAAAGAAGATGGGTGGGCAGGAACCATCAACTAGGCATTTGGACCACAGCAATCTCTTCCTGGGGGAGGGGGGCTCCAAGTCTCCCTGAAACCTTTTCTGCTTAGGTGAGTGTAAAGTCTGTGATATTGGGGCAGGGCTCCAGAGTTCATTGTAGAAAAACGAAAATGGGACAACCAATAAAAGAAGCAGGGATGGGAGGTACACATCAGCCATCGAGACCTAACCCTGGGTTCCTCCTCCTCTAGGACAGGGTAGGCTGCATCAGAACAAGCAGTGTTGTGTTCCTTCCAGTGACCCAAGGGCCTGGGATCCCTCAGCTTTATCTCTTGAATCTTTATAGTCACTGTTGCAGAGATTATCCAGTTTTTACTTTACCCCCTGAGTAGAGTATGCTGTAAGTGTTTGTTCGAAGCTACAAGTTGGTGTGAATTCCATGCAAATCATTCTAGCTGTACTCATAGGGCAGCAGATGCTTGTGGACAGGTGCCCACCATCTTGACTCTCCTTTGGTTTCTGCTTTGGGCAATGGGAGGCATCTCTATGCATATTGTGACAACACTGCTCTGGGTTGCTGCCTCAGGCTGGACCAGAGTCACCAAGGTCATTTGTCAGTCTGAAATGTAAGCAAATTTAGGTTGAAAAAAACACCCTCTAAACCCCTCAGAATTTTCATGTAATAGAGATCGGAGTCCAGGAATGGTTGCTTGATCCTTAAAGTTTTAGGAAGTACACTTCTGAGACATGTTCAGAGGTCTCAGAGCATCCTTGTAAAGTCCCCAGTGGGACCTAGCTCCAGTTGTCCTCAGCAGAAAGTTCCAGAAGCACACCTTTGCTTAGCTTTCCTCTTTTTCTGTCTTGCTCCCAAGTCATCCTGCTTCCTTAGTTACCTGGGAACGCCTCCTCGATAAGCACATGCTCCCAAATGCCTGTCTGTGCTGAGCTGTGCAAGGAGCCCAACAGATCACACATGAACAGAACAGCCAGCTCGGAGCACATAGGCATGTAAATGAGCTAAATAAACTGGGAAGTATTCGTGTGTGAGGAAATCAGACGGAAAGCACAGTCCCTTGATTTCCAGACCCAAGTCCTCCTGAATTTACCTCAAGATTGAAGGAGCCTTCGAGTGAGTGTTGAAAGAGTACACTTGTTGTTCTAAGTGTCAAATGTAACTCTGCCGTCTATCAAAGTTTTGAAGGGCATTTAAATTCTGGGTTAATTTATTCTAGAAAAGGAGTAGTGGAACTTCTGATAACACAGTCCTCCGTTTAAATGTCCTACTCATTCATGTGTGGTTAAAATTACAGGGTCTTAAAAGATAACAAAACTTCTTTAGTGCTAAACAAAACAACAAAAATTTTTATGGCTTCAGTTGACGGAGAGGGAAACTAAGATGTAAGGGCATCTTCTAACCTGACCTTTTAAAATTATTTATTGATATTAAGCCTTTTAAGAGTCTCAACCATGTAAACCGAGGTTACTGTGACATCATAGACTCGTGATTTCAGTTTCACACATGCGTGCACTGTGGTCCAGGATCACAAGAGGATGAAGAGGTACTAAGGAGTGAAGGCCCTAGCCACTTTCGCAGAGCCTTTCAAAGCAAGAATTGAACAAAGCATTGTCCTTAGGAGTCAACACAGTGGGGGAATTCTATAATTATCCCAGGGCAGGGGTAGCTCTATAGGGAGCATCACAGTAGTGCAGCCCAGGACTCTGGCTCGGATGACCATTCAGGAGATGTAGCCAAATGACTTAGCAAACTCTGTAGTGCCAGAAGCTCAGGGTGAGGTCTCTATATTCTAGTTCCTTTTAATGACCTGGCTGTGGCTCCCTTGGCTTTGATTTTATTTAAGGGAATCCTTCTTAGATTCCCCTGTTTAGTTGAGTATCAACTGTGTGACATTTAAAGAATGTGAGCATTTGCCATGTGGGAAATAAAAAAAAATAAAACAAAACACAAAACAAGCAATAGGGACATAGTGGTCATCTACCCACAACTGACGAGGAGCTCTTCAAATCTGTTTTGTTGAGCTGGAAGCATGCTGTTGGGAAGACTCTCTATCACTTTGCATTCTGGAAGCCCCATAACCCACTCAGACATAACTGGTGAAAACTTAAGTGCCAGTAGACCCTCAGGTTCATCCCAGGACTATTAGTCGCTGAGCAGATCTCGATTCTGCTATGCAACCTGACTGACAAGTTAATGTTTCTCAAGTCCGCAGTCTGAATATAACACTGCCTTATGCCTCTAGAGAAACACAGATGAGTGAGGTATGGCTAATGTCCCCAAAGAGTTTACAGGCTAGTAGCGAGAATAGCTACTAGCTTGGATCCATTATTGTACAGAAACCAGGTGTAAACATGAGTTAAGATAATACAACAGATGTTTACCTTTTTCTCGCTGAGCCACTGTACCTCTGAAGAAGAAAGGAAGGAAAAATTTGCCAACTAGATATCAGATCATACAAGGATACTGTATTTTTAGATATATTTATAATGCATGTTGAGTTGACACAGGGTATTCTTATTGTTAAATTTGATAAAGTTGAGGAATAGAAAGCATAGTGGAATTTTACAATATAATTTAGAGGTCCATGTTGGATATGGAAGAAAGCAGGGGTTATTCAATAAATAAATGGAGAAACACTTTTTAAGAAAAGATGAAATTGTTCTTTAGATCCTAAACATATGCACAGTTTCTGTATGTGTGCTTTCTGTATTAATGGCACAAGGTCTTGTCACACTTAGAGAAGATAGGTGAATGGCTTTTAGAAAATAGAGTTTAAAAAATAATACAAGGCCCAAAGTTCTGGATGTGAAAATTTCCTTCATTTAGCTGGGTTAAAATTAAATTAACACATAATATAAAAACCAAATAAAGTGGCAAACAATGTTGCTCACCTGCCTAAGACAGACACAGTTTATACTGGGAGAGGCTTAACAGAGGATGAGAGCAAGCATATATAAAGTGTGTTTACTAAATGATAAATAGTAGTGACTCAGAGGAAATCTTGGACAGGAGATGTGGAAAAGAATTTGACAAAAGAAATCCACAGGTCAGAGGGAGAGACATATATGCCAGTGCCGGCTGGTCAGGGATATGCAGATGAGCACTGGAGTGGGAACAGAGCATATGCTGAAGTTTAAAAAAAATGGAAAAACCATCTGTGAAATCAAGTGTTGAAGAGGACTTAGACCGACAAAATTATCTTTGTGATTCTTGCAAAAGTGAGCAGAGCACTATCCTCTGGGAAAGTATGGCATTAAACTTTGAACATTGTATTGATTGCCCCTGACTCAGAAATTTTAAGGGAATTACACCCGAGAGAAATTGTGTTTGTACAAAAGCTGAGAAATATGAGATTTATTAGCCAGAAATGTCCTGGAAATGATTTAGCTTCTATCCGAAGAGTATAAACAAGACGCATGTATACATGGCTGACTATGAATGAGGGCCCCATAAGGAAACAGTTCAGGTGAATGTTGTCAATGAAATGGTGTTTAGAAAAGCTCAAGGGATGACTACAGAAATACCTTTTAAATAAAGACAACAGCTCAAATCATGTTAGTGTTTTTCTTTTCCATGGCATATGGTCTCAGTCTTTAGCCTAGATTGGCCTTGGATTCATGGCAATCCTCCTGTGTTAGGCAATTGGGAGTTGGGATGACAGATGTGAGCTGTTGTGCCTGCCTTAAAATAAGTGCTTTTGGGACTGCATATAAATGAATTGAATCTGTTAAGAAAGGCAAGCGTTGGGCTGGGTTTAAAATGGTTGCCAAGGGAGTGGGAAGACAGGAAGTAAGAATGGATATGGGTGGGATGAAAGAACATGATTTTTGAGTCTTGGCTATCTTAGCTGGTGGGTTTGCAGATGCCTTTGTCATGGTAAATCGTAGTTAATTAAATAAACTGAACCAGTGTCCTGTGCATAGAGCCATAATGGGACAATGCATATAATATATGTATTGATATAAGTAAGTTCTTAGGAAAGAACAATACCAAAAAAATTAAAAATATCTTCTATTTACATATTAAAAGAAGAGCTGGGCAGTGGTGGTGCGTGCTTTTAATCCCAGCACTTGGGAGGCAGAGTCAGGTGGAACTCTGTGAGTTCGAGACTAGCCTAGTCTACAAAAACTAGTTCCAGGACAGGCTCCAAAGCTACACAGAGAAACCCTGCCTTGAAAAACAAAATAAAATAAGATAAATATTTTAAAAATTTATAGTCTAAAATCCCAAACATTTCTTAGGGTGTTGTTTAGAACTCTAGGCTCATGGAGAAGAGGGCATGTTACCAGATGAGAAACTTGAGTAAAATGACTTCACTTCATTAATTTTGGGGGTCCCAGTACATAAAAAGAGGCTCACAGATGTACTTCATTGAAATTAGTTTGGATTTTCATGGTAAATGTGACAGACAACACACATAATGAATTTCATAATCACATAAATACAAACCATGTGGAACAGAAACTTACAAATAAAAAAAATAAGCATTTTAATTCTCGTAATCCGAATTTTACTCTTGGTTTATTTACTTCAAACATTTTGGTCATTCAGGATCAAGAAAGATCACTAGTAATGGGCAGCATCCTTTCATGTCCTCTTAGCTAAAGAAAAGGAGGGTGAATGACCAAAAGTACTTGTCATGTAAGTATTCCCTGCCACGCAGGAGTGGCTGTTCCAATAGACAGCGTGAGAATTTGTTGAACTTCAGTTCTTGGGAATAAGTGAGGAAAACACATGACAGATCTCCTGAGAATTGGACCTCTATTGAGAATCATGTGTCTCCCAAGTGCTGCTGGGACAGCATGCTTTTACACATTTGCCCACCTCACTGAGGTGGATCGTGGTGCCTGCTCTTCAAACTTCTTCAGTATATATTTTAACACACTCGAGTGGCATCTGAAACCTTTCAGTGAGCATACTTGTTGTTATGGCCGTGCTTTCTTTCCCCAGCCTTGTGAACAAGGACGCCGGGTGAAGCGCATCCATGCCGTGGCTAACATTGGAACGGCGCTCAAGTTCCTTGAAGGAAGGAAGGTGAGAAGCAAAATGAAAACACTGAAAGAAGAAAGCTTGAGTACTCTGTCATTCACACTATTGTCTGTGGGGCTGTCACTACATGCAGTCTGTACAACATAGACACGCAGGAGTGGAGTAAAATAATTTAGATGTACAGAAAGGTTGCAAAAAGGTCGCTACGCTTCACTCAACTCCCTGCATGTTAAGAACATTTGTAATGATGGAACTGTTACCAGAGTAAGAAAATTTGAGCTAGCCTGACATCATTAACAAAAGCATAGACAGTGGTCTGTGCACCATTGTCCCAGGACTCGATCCAATGTCACAAAGTACATCACATCGTCTCCCACTCTATAGTAGGTCTCCACGCACTCCTGGCCTTTCATGGCCTTTGACACTTTGAATACTGGTTATTAGCTAGTTTTAGAAACACCCAGTTTGGGTTTATGGGGTGTGTTCTTCTGATTAGACTATAGTTGCACATTGTTGGCAAGAATCCCAAGGAAGCAATGTGACACTATTCCCAGGATATCACACAGATGGACCTAAGTTTCTTCTGTTTTCATTCTGATGATCTGAACGCCCATCACTTGATAAAGCAACCTCCTTCACTGTGGCTATCACAGAATACTCAAGACTGGATGACTTGTAAAGAGTAGAATATCACGTTCTCACAGATCTGGAGGCTAGAGTATCTGAGAGCTTGGTGTAAGTGTATGCCTTCTGGCTATATAACAGTGTGATGCTGGATATCACATAATGAGATGGAGTAACCCTGTGTCAACCCAACTCCCTTGTCCTTCCTGCCATGGGAAGCCCCACCATAATGCGCTCATGTGACCCCAATAACCCACCAGGGTCTAATTAAACAAATACTATTGACTGGATTTAAAGGTCATATTTTCACATATAAAGTTAGTGACACATTCAAATTCCAGTGCATCTGGATGTTTTCATAGGGTGATGTTACTAATTTTCCACTTACAGAGATAAGTAAGACCATATTATTATTTAGTTCTTAAAACTTGGCATCAATTGCCTTCAAATGGTTATTCCTCCATTTGCTGACTGACAGCTTTGTGTTCTTCTCACCACATTTACATATTGAAACTATTCTAAAAGAAATGAACTGTTCATTTAACTGCTTTTTTAGTATTAAGTCTACATATTTGTTTTTAGATTTTCTAGTTATATTTTATTGTGGTTGCTGTGCTGCGCTGTTTCGTTACTCTCCGCCATGAGTTAAGGTTAGAATTCAACAACAACATAAATTGCAGAAACCCTACCAACTCATGGAAATTGAATAATGCTCAATTGCACCACTCCTGGGTCAAAGAAGAAATAAAAAAAAGAAATTAAAGACATTCTAGAATTCAATGAGAATGAAGACACAACATACCCAAACTTCTGGGACACTTTGAAAGCTGTGCTAAGAGGAAAGTTCATAGTGCTAAGTGCCCACATGAAGAAACTGGAGCATAGTCACACTAGAGAATTAGCAGCACAACAGAAAGCTCCAGAACACAAAGTAGCTTTGGCTGTTGAGAGTTCCTTCAGTTGGTATCTGCATCTTGTAGACCTCGCCTCACCTCTTTTATGTCATATGGCCATACGTGCTCAGGCTTATCTCATATTTTCTCTTCCACAGGCCTGAAATTGACTACTTCCCCAGGGATGTTTTCTTTTTATTTGTGAATGATCTCTATGAGCCAGATCTGTGTGCTAGATATCTGTGAAGCTGACAGGATGTCACTGGAACTAGGCTCTTTTGAGAAATGGGTCTAGAAAATATGTGTGTTTTCTAATCCACGTGTGTCCACCTGTCTACACTTCTCCCTCACTCTTTCCCTTTCTCTATTTCTCTCTCTCTCTCTCTCTCTCTCTCTCTCTCTCTCTCTCTCTCCACACACACAGAGAGAGAGAGAGAGAGAGAGAGAGAGAAAGAGAGAGCTACTCCTATGTATGTATGTGTGTCTTTCTCTGTATCTGCATGTCTTTGTGTGTGTGTGTGTGTGTGTGTGTGTATGAAACTACTAGCTCACACTGATTCCAGGCCACCACCAAACTCTTTCCCCTGGCTTTTTATTGCTCATTTGTTTCAGCTTTCTCTGATAATGAGAGAAACCTAGATTGCATCAACAATGTATTCTCTCCTTTCAACTCTAATCTAAATGCAAACTAGTTTTAGAATTGCTAATCCATGCACCAGTGGGACTGCAGTGAGCAACTAGAGAGAAGTATCTCTTTGCGCATGTCTTTTCTTTCAATGTTTACCATTACAGTATGTGCTGATCAAAAGACTATTTTTCTTTATGCCTAGGTTAGTTCTTTTCTTTCGGGTCCACTGAATTGTATTTACATTTTTGTATGGAAAAGACTCCTCCTGCTGTTTCTATTCATTTTACATCACGCGCGCGCGCACACACACACACACACACACACACACACACACACACACCACTGGATGCCTTTAGTTCCTGGTTTAGGGGGAGAAGTTAGTCATCACCATTGTTCTAGAGTCAAAGTTTAACAATAGTGCAGACTCTCTCTGCACCTTCAGGTAACCAGTCTTGGTTTCTGCTGTCCTTTCTGTATCTCTTTCCACGAGTAGCCTTTCTTCCATGAAGGTACACTACTGTAGACTACTGTAGGTGCATACTTTGCTTTCCTATTTTAAAGTGTATTTAAGAAATCACTCCAAATCTATTTATATAGATTTCCTTGTTTATTCCTTATGGTTTATATGCCATTTTCAGTCTTGATTAATTTTCAAATAGATATAATGACACAATTTATAACTGTGAGTAAAAACTCTTTCGTGGCACTGGAGGTGCATTTCCAGGTAGATCCTTAGACTCGCTCCTTGGTCAGAAGGTAAGTATGCATGCATGTGTGGCATGCTTCCCCCCTGACAGGCTGTCTCTTTCAAATTTAGCCCAATCTAGTTTATGGATACTGACACAGAGACTGGTCCTCTAAGTTAATGACATTTCCTAAGAACCTTTAACAGCAGGGAAAGCATCCCAGTGGACAATTAGGAACAATTATGAGTAGAGTGACCCTCACTCTGAAAGCTCTCTATTTTCACCCTCACGGTCCTTATAATCTCTGCCTGGCTGTCCTTTGTTCTGTTGGAAGTCCTGTCTCCTCTCCATGTTGTAACTGATGTACCCTTTGTTCCTATGGACAACTTAACAGTGCTGTAATTTGTTTACATGCGCACATTATCTTCTCTTTTTGTTTTCCATGTCAGTCCATGTGCAGAGGATCGCCGGTTAGTACAAATTTTAGAGTTTTCAACTGCTGACTTTTATAAGCAAAAGAAAACCTAAAATGGTATGCTTGTGGCAAAAAGCATCAAAGTAAATGCTTCTATTAATGCTGCCTGCCGTGGTTTCTTTTGTTTTAGTCAACTTCTAAGTATAAAGAGTAACTATTTTTGTTTGACTTTTTGTTGTCAATTCTCTGCATGGTGTTATTGTTGTGTTTTTAGCTTAAATAAGAGGAAATTTTGAGATCCACTTTACAGTTGTTTTCAGTTTGTATGTTCAATAAATGCCCCTGAAATCTTCATAAACCCATTTGTTTCAATGGCTTGCCTTATTATTTTTGTGTGCTATTGCATACGCATGACCAAATGCTATTGTTATCTACCGACATCCTAATTATTGCATAGTTAAATGTTGTCACAATATTCTGGTGAATTAATGACACATTTTTTCTTTATAAACAGATTAAATTAGTCAACATTAATGCTACTGATATCGCTGATGGCCGTCCGTCAATTATTCTTGGGTTGATGTGGACTGTTATCCTGTATTTCCAGGTATTGTATAACATCCACTTCTTTGCTTGCTGTGACATCAAAGAGGTCGGGTGGCAGATTTATAATGCCCTCTTTTCCACACCCTTTGGTTGATCTTTGACTCAGTAGAGGTGTGTCTCTCCACATTCATAGTTTAAGAGAAAAATTTCTATTTCTACCACTCAACTACATAATATGTGAACCCTCCAGCCAAAGCAAATCAGAGGTAATCATCTGATGTGTAGACATCCCACAGTGGAGGTACGCGTGGATATACAAGGAGCTCAGGAAAATGTTACTTTACTTTTTGCCTGGGCGGGGAACAGTCCTATTAGACACGGCAGGGAGAAATTAACCTGCCTTTGTCTGTAGAGTCATCACTAGGTTTTATTTTATTAATTGCATCAATTCTTTCTCCATTGTTATAACAAAATAACCGAGGCTCTGTAATGTATAAGGAAAACAAGTTTATCTAGGCTGCAGTTTTGGAAACTGAGAGTCTGAATGACACATAACAGCTTTGGAAAGGGCTCCTCGGTTTCATCACTTCACGGCAGGTGACATTATGGCAGGGGCATGGGCAGGAAGGAGGAGTGACATGATGAGAGAAGTTGTCATAGAGACAAGGGAGGTGCTAGGCTTGCACTCATGAGAACTAATCCTAAGACTCACCAGCTCCTTCCCAAGGCTGCTCCCTCAGTGGTTCCTTCAAGGATCTACCTTTGGATATGTCAGTACCTCTCAATGTCACCACACAGGGGACAAGTCTCCCAACCCTCGGGAAAAAGCTCAAACTGTAGCATCAATTAATCCCCTCAGCTAGTCAATATTTCTGTGTATAAGATATACACAGCAAAGCAACATGAAGTACAATAAACACGAGGAGGGGCTGGAGGGCTGGCTTAGTGATGAAGGACACTGCCTGTTATTCCAGAGGACCTGGGTTCAATTCCCAACACCCACATGGCAGCTCATACTCTTCTGTAACCCTGGTTCCAGCGGGATCTGATGGCCTCCTCTGGCTTCCACAGGCACCAGAGACACATATGTATATGCATGCAGAAAAAAACCCACTCATATGTAGATGAGAAATGAGGCAAGTCTAGGATACTGGAAATGGGGGGTCGGTCATATTATCTTTATTTGAGAGGGGCAAGTCCTTACATGAGAAGTTGAGAACTGGGGTGAGCGCACTCTGATCTTTGCTCCAAAAGAGTGCATGCCTCCTTTCCCCAAGCTCCAGTCCCTACTATGTACCTGTGACCACACCCAAGCGGGCATGGTCAGAGGTGCAGGTGCCTAAAATCTCTCATCTATACTCATACATACAAAAGAAATAAACCTTTAAAAACCCACTTTTTAGAAAGACTAAGATACCAACCATACCCTGTAAGAACTTATGCCCTGCCCCACCCCAGGGCATAAAGGATGCTAAGATTGACAGTTCTCCATGGGGAAGGAAACTCTGAGCACAGAGGGGCAAAAACTGTTTTCACTGTTTTCTGCTTGGCCATACAGATCGAAGAGCTGACCAGCAACCTACCACAGCTACAGTCTCTGTCCAGCAGCACTTCCTCTGTGGACAGCATGGTCAGCACCGAGACTGCCAGCCCACCAAGCAAACGCAAGGTGACCACCAAGATCCAAGGAAACGCCAAGAAGGCGCTGTTAAAGTGGGTCCAACACACAGCAGGCAAGTAAGTGCCAACAGTCTGCATAACCTGAAGCCCTGCAAACGTCTCGATGCCAGAGTCATGCCCCTGTCACTTGTCATGGTTGTGGCATTTGAGGAGATATGTGTATTAGCCTCTTCTTCAGCCTTTGCTTCACTCTCCTCTAATTAGTCTAGAAACACATGGCTCAGCCAGGAAAACCTATTGTTTTCTGAGCCTGACAATCTGAGTTAGATCCCAGAAGGACAGGAAAGTGAGAACTGCTCCAGGTTGTCCTCTGACCTCAACGAGCACACCAAGGCACATGCCGAGAATAATATAATAAAAAAGAATATAGGCATATAAGCACCACTGATGTGCCAGGAAAATTCTGAGATAAAATTAATCCTTTTTTCATACATGTGATTAAGCCTGATGAATAAGATTGATTAATCACCCACCTTTAATTCATAGTATAAAGGCTAATTCTAATCAGGCCATTGTTTTGAATCTCTGCTCTCATTTGGAAGATTGTAAGAAGTTCATACTTGATTATCTCTTCATTAGGCCACTGAGTTCTACTTAAAGTCAGTGTAAGCTGAAGTTCCGGTCCTGGGGGAGAAGTTTATATTTCCTGAAGCTTTCTAGACACATTTATGTTTCCACTTTGGTTCTTATTGGGAACATGGACTCCTCTCTCCACTCTAGGGGTATTGCATACAACCTACTTTCACAGAGGTCCAGTTTTTATTATAGTGGATATAAATTTAGTAATTACAGGAGCTTCTTTTAGCAGATTTCGTGGGGTTTCAGTTGATCAGACTATTTTGTGGTTTGCTGTCACTTGGGACAAATATCTTTATGTAAAGGTTGATATTTTCATTTGTTCTTCCCTGATGACATGGAAGACTAATTCATTTTCTCTCAGGATTGCTTGCATAAGTTCAATATGAATCCAATTATCTACTTCTGGAAAATAGTTATAAACAAGACCTTATTATGAAATACTGAGGCACTAAATATAGTGAGTTCTTTTTTTTTAATGTTCAAAGAGCAAAGTTCAGTGGGGAGAAGATGAACAGAGAAGATGTAATTAATGTTAGTAATGTATGTGGTTTTGATTAGCTTTTAAAGTGTGCTAATGATTTACTAATTTGGGAGTCTGTGACTCAAGATGTCATCAGAAATAGTTCCAAAAGCAAACTTTTGTTTCTCTTCAGAGTCTATAGTAGAAATTAAATTTGGGAGCCCTCCTACATTGCTTATACATTACTTCATTGCAACTGCATTGGGTACCTCTACATCTATTGCACTTACTGGGCAGGGAACAGCCACAGTCTAGGCAGACTGGTGATCTCAAGTCTGTGTTCATTATGATCTGCTTGCATGATGGACATTGGCATAAGTATGGATATAGTGACACCTCAAGGTTGTCCCTACAACTTGTATACTGATATCAATGAAAATTTTATTTTCCTTGTCTTTAAATATATATAATTGAGGGCATGAGATGTCTCAACCCATCAATGCATTACTATGATTCATTTCTTGGGTATCTGCCTGAACTGTAGAGGGGTGAAAAGTGACTCTTCTGTGCTATGAAGGTTCTTTAAGAACAGAAGATATTAATATGCTTCCCAACTGCCAATAGTTTTTGTAAAAATTGCCTTTTATGCTTCTCAACTTCTTACCTGACACGGAGTGATGGTTTTAGGTCCCATCCCCACTTCAGCCTATGAATGACAACATTCCTAAAATCATCTTGTATGGGACTCTAGCTAGTTATCACTGGTCTAATTATGGTCTTTGTCTTCACACAAACTGTAAATGGTACACAAAAGTAAATGAAAAAATGTCTTTCAATGTAAGACAATTAAGCCTTTCAAGTTTTTAACAAGTTTCACAAATAATTGAAAACTGTCCTGTAGAATTCCTGCATGGTAGTATTCACTGCTCATCCAGACTTTCAGAAGTAAGAGACAGGAGAGCTAAACTGAACTACACAGTAAGACTCTCTCAAAATAAGAGAAAAGAAAATGAAAGACAGAAGGAAAGGAAAGAAAACTGTGTAATTAAAATGTGTTCATCTTAATAGCCTCTAAAATTGTTATTGACATACTATATTTTGATCAGCACATTACATCTTTGGTTAAAATGAATGGTTTATTCCAACCCTTAGAGAAAAGCACTGCTATCAGTTTAGAACATGACATTGTTTTCTATGTTCATCACACGCAGGCACATCGGAATAGAGGTGAAAGACTTCGGGAAGAGTTGGAGAACTGGGCTGGCCTTTCATTCAGTCATCCACGCCATTCGGCCTGAGCTGGTGGACCTGGAGAAGGTGAAAAGTAGATCTAACAGGGAAAATCTGGAGGATGCCTTCACTATCGCTGAAACACAACTGGGCATCCCCAGACTACTTGATCCCGAAGGTACGTGGAATGATCTTCAACTGATATGTGTAGGCTAAAGCATATTTGCATGTACCCAGCCCACACATTGTATGACTTCTGAGGGTGCATGACTTCCTGTGCCATGTGCCTTCTACATATTTGTCACCTGGTTGGAGGGGGCAATAGATTATGATGCCAACGTTCTAGACAGCTCTTTGCCATCAGCATATCAGTCTAGTGCAGAGAACTTAGAATACCTTTTGATGGTTCTAAATTTATATTTTTCTATTCAAAGATCAGGGCACCTCTCAGACCTCATCAAAGTTTCTTTGAGCAGCGGGAAGTGGTTAATGCAGAAACACATACCTGATTAAAGTGTCGAGAATGGATGTCAGTGAAGTACCTAATCACACATGGAACATCTGTACCCTTCCCACCTACCCAAGACTAAGGGAACATGCAGGAGAGATGGCAGAAATCTTGTAGGAGTCAGTCACTGGGGAGACACGGTGTCTTCTACTATGGATGTAGTACCACACTCATGAACTCACAGCAGCTTTGTGTAACATCAAATTAGTCAATATTCCAGCCCAGAATGGGGTAGAGCTCGTGTGTGCATCCATAACTGAGGAGCTAAGGACAGCTGAAAGCCTCTAGGAAAAGGAGAGTCACTTTTCTTTAAGGGTGGGGCTCCTGGTAGGTCAACGATGGCCCCATAGACAGCTCCACGCCGAGGAATATGTAGACTATGTAGGCAACTTGATGGGTCTTTTGTTTAAGGGGAATAAAATTTGAGAGTAGGCAGGTAGTAGTGTATCTGGAGGGGTTGGGAGTAATATGATCAAGTATATTATATGAAATCCTCAAAGAATTGATTTTTTAAAAAAGATACTCTGCTGAAAGGTTTCCATGGTATCTGTGTGAGGGAGGAAGGCTGTAATAGGTTAAAAGAATTATCTATAACCACTCCCCAAATCTGAAATAAATAGGAGATCAGAAAAGAAAAATCACACATTTACAGAAGGGGTAGCACCACAAACGCTGCTAACCACCCAGTGTTTGGGTGTCAATCAGCGAAACTCCCAGGTTTGACTAATGTTTATCCTTCTAGTTGTTACTGGAAAGGCTGGCAATTTGAAGATTTATGAGAAATAGGGTTGGCTCTTTCAAATCCTCAATGACAATTCTGATGCCTTCAATAAGTGTTAATTAAAGAGTAAGCTGTTTATTATGGTGAAATAAAAATGACAAAGCAGGTTAGCCAACTGCTATAGATAAATTTTTATTTGGCTTAGTAATTATGGAATTTCTACTTTAATTTGTAATGTATACATTAATTATATATAAGTGTAAACATACAGTGAAAACAAACTTGTTAAAATGAGATTTTAGAAAGAGCTCCCATGCCTCTACAACAAAGAGTATTTCCTTGCATTTCCAAGAAAAACTCACAGAAACCCGTGTGGGCTCTCTCAGAGGAGAGGCCTGTGAAAATCCATTGCTAAATAAGGATCTTGTTTTGGGCCCGGTGTTTACTATAAGCACAGCCACTGGCAAGAACTTGGCCTCATTTTTTTCCCCACAAGAAAGTCAAGTGGAAAACTGTACACACTTCAGCCATCAACTTAAAGGATGAAAGGAAGACAAAATATGGAGTCATGTTCCATGGTTAGGGGCACCTGTTGCTCTCACAGATTTTGGTGCCCACCTGGTGGCCCACAACAGCCCATAACTCCTGTTCCTGGGATCTGATGCCTTCTTCTGGCACTTACACATGTGTATACTCAGGCACAGACACTTAAATACATCTGTTTTTAAAAGCCAAGTTTTCCTAGTACAGAATAAAAACCTTTCTGATCCCCTAACATAGATCTTTTTGATCATAACCCAAGACTAAGTCTGGTGTGGTGATGAAACTTTAATGCGAACCCTTGGGAGGCAGATGCAGGTGGGTGTCTGTGAGTTCAAAGCCAGCCTGGTCTACATAGTGAGTTCCAGGTCAGCCAAAGTTGCATAGTGAGACCCCGTCTCAAAAAGTGTACTAATTAAATGATGAAGCTGAGGCAATCTGTCCTAGTTTGCTTTCTATTACTGCAATAAGCAGCATAACCAAAAGTGACTTGAGAGGGAAAGGGTTGTGTCATCTTATAGCTTATGCTCCATCACAAACAGGAACTCAGAGCAGAAACTCAAGGCAGAATCTAGAGGCAGGAACTAAAGCAGAGATCGTGGAAAAGTGCTGCTTACTAGCTTGCTTTTTCATGGCTTTCTCGGTTTGTTTTCTTACATACCCAAGGTCACCCGCCCAAGGGTGACACTGTCCCACATAAATAATCAGTAATAAATAATGAATGCCAAACAGACTTGCCCACAAGGCATTTTTTCTCAATATATGTTTTTATTTAAATTAGAAACATGAATGTTTCACATGTCAGTCCCAGCTCCCTCTCCCACCCCTCCTCACTTGTCCCTCCACCAGCTCCCCCTCAGCCCCCCACCCCATCCCCACATCATTCCCCAGGGAGGGTGAGGCCCTCCTTGGGGGGATCTCTAAAGTCTGTCATTTCATCCTGGGCAGGACCTAGGCCCTTCCCCATGTGTCCAGGCTGAGAGAGCATCCCTCTATTTGGAATGGGCTCCCAAAGTTCATTCATAAATCATGGTAAACACTGATCTACTACCCAAGGCCCCAGTGATTTCTGTGGCCTCCTCCCTGGCACTACATTCATGGAGTCTGGATCAGTCCCCTGTTGATCTCTCAGCCATCAGTCTGGGATCGAAGAGCTCCCCCTTATCTGGTTAGCTGTCTTTGTGGGTTTCACCATCATGGTCTTGACCCCTTTGCTCATCACTTCTCCATCTCTGTCACTAGTTTCCAGGAGTTCAGTTCAGTGTTTAGCTGTGGGTATCTGTCTCTGCTTCCATCAGTCCCTGAATAAAGGTTCTAGGATGGCTTATAGGGTAGTCATCAACCCTATCATCAAGGAGGGGCTATTAGTGTAGTCTCTCCACTATTGTTTAGTTTGCCAGTTGGTGTTATCCTTGGAGATCTCACTAGTGTCAGCTGTCTCCTCAAGCCTATAATGACTCGATCTATTATGGTATCTCTCATCCTTCTCTTCTCTATTCTTACCTCGACTCAACCTTCCTGCTCCCCTCCTCTTATGCCCCTCTCTTTTTCTTGGTTCCCTTTCCCCTCTCCCGATGTTCCCAATATGCTCAGGAGATCTTGCCTCATTCCACTTCTCTGGGGGTAGCATGCATCTTTCTTGGGAACTTCCTTGTTTCCCAGACTCACTGGCACTGGGATTGTAGGCTGAATCCATATATGAGTGAGTACATACCATGTTTGTCTGGGTTATCTCACTTAGGATGGTTTGCTCTCATGCCATCCATTTGCCTGCAAATTTTAAGATTCCATTGTTTTTCTCCACTGAGTACTACTCCATTGTGTAAATGTACCGCATTTTCTCTATCCACTCTTCAGTTGTGGGGCATCTTGGTTGTTTCCAGGATCTAGCTATTACATATAATGCTGCTATGAACATAGTGGAACAGACATCCTTGTTTTGTGAATAGGCATCTTTTTGGTATATGCCTAAGAGTGGAATTGCTGGGTCTTGTGGTAGACTCAGACCCATTTTCCTGAGGAATCTCCATTCTGATTTCTGTAGTGACTGTACTAGTTGGCACTCCCACCAGCAGTGGAGGAGTTTTCCCCTTTCTCCCCATCCTCTCCAGCACAAACTGTCATTGGTGTTTTTGATTTTCGCCATTCTGACAGGAGTAAGATGATAATCTCAGAGTTGTTTTGATTTGCATTTCCCTAATGGCTAGGGATGTTGAGCACTTTCTCAAGTGTCTCTCAGCCATTTTAGTCTCCTCAATTGATAATTCTCTATTTAGTTCAGTCCCCCACTTTTTGATTGGATCCTTTGGTCTTTACCAAACTCTTTTTACAAGGCTTCAATAACATTGATACCCAAGCCACACAAAGACACAACTGAGAAAGAGAACTTCAGACAAATATCCCTCATGAACATTGATGCAAAAATACTCAATAAAATAATGGCAAATCAGATCCAAGAACACATCAGAAACCTCATCCATCATGATCAAGTAGGCTTCATTCCAGGGATGCAGGGATGGTTCAACATACGAAAACTATAGCTTCTCTTTCCCTTTTCACATTTCTTGAAGCAATTTTACTCCCTCTTCACTTTGTGTCTTCAATATCAGGGATCACATTTAAGTCATCTCAAAAATTCTAGACCTTTCATTCTCTTATTAAATCATGGGGATCATCTTGCTTTATAAACCCTACATTAACAGTCCCTAGAAATGATATCTCAAGTCCAAAGGAATCTTTATTAAGTAGTGAGTTTGTTTTGTATTTGACTGTGGCATTTGGAGTCTCTTTTGTTTGCTTCTGGCTGTACACATTGCTTTGCAAGGGGGTTGCCATTTTTTTGATACTGACTTATTTACATTTGAGTGGTGTATGTAGCTCCACCCCCTGTAGAATTACTGAATATGTACACTTTTTTGCCTGACTTATGATGATTTTGCATAGATATCAGTAGCTTCAAACACCATGTTGATCAAGGTACTTTAGGGCTGTCTCTTAAAGAGTGTTTGTCTAAAGCACTGAAATTTGGAATGTCCCCAGTGAAGCTCTCTGAGGATTCAGATACAGTAAAGTTTATCAGGGTACATTATTTGTAATGTATTATGTATGACAATGCAAGCAGTCATTAACATTACACATGTGGACATTTTGATCCCACATGCTCACTCAGATTCTCAACTTTACATGTTATTATATTTTTATTAACTGACAGGACATCTATGTAATCATGCAGCATCTTCAATGAATTATTAATTGTCATCCTTGAAATGATCTACAAGGAACATGTATTACTTTCCCCCAAACTCTCTCTCAAAAAGTGTCACTTTTCTGTGAGATAAAATTTCCACCCAGTATCATCAAGGCTACATTGTTTGACTAGTAATTCCATTTTCTTCCTGGTTCAGGATGGAAGTCTGGTGGGCAGCTGAATTTCAAAACTCACACTGATAAACACCTAAGGAATGAATTAACTCATAATTGAGTTTTGTTTTCACAGATGTTGATGTGGACAAGCCAGATGAGAAGTCTATTATGACCTATGTAGCCCAGTTTCTGAATCAGTATCCTGATACCCACGGGGTGGGCTGCGATGGACAAGAGACCGAGGTAGGTATTTGCTATCTCTGAACTGATCGTCACTCCAAGATGAGAACATATGTTTATACATGCATTCTGTTTTTAAGAAGTTAATCAGACTGCATTTTAATATGAGAAGAAGGATGCAAATTTAGTTACAACTGAGTAAGGAAAACTTTTGAGCAGACAAGATGGGATGGATTAGCAAAGATTTATCTGGTTCATATGACAGGTATGCCAGACAGAACATTGCCAGTCATAAATATTGTAGTTAAATTGAAATTAAGGAGAGTCAGCAGTTTAGGGTTTTAACATATAGCTTCAAGTGTACACAAAGTCTGGAGGCTCCTTGTTGAACTTGATCTGCAGAATTTTAATTAAGGATCTCAAAGTTTATATATTTATTTGCAGAAAACACTGGAAATTGGGCATACTTTTCACAAGTTCTAATTACTCACTGCAATTAGATTTTCCAGCTTTCAATGGTTTAAATGACATTTCACTTTTCAACATGCTCAGATGACCTGTGTTCACTGTCATAATATTTAAAATGAAACAGAAAAGAAAATGACCCGTATTTGACCTTCTAGATAGAATGTGTTCTGGGAAATGCAAACTAAAGTAATAGGTTGGTATGCCTTCCCAACATATTTATTTGTATGTAGACATATTCATGTGTATGTAGACACACAGTATTTTAGAAAAATTATAGCATCCATGCAGCTTTAGTTATTTGGGCATTAATATGAAAAAGTGTGCAGGCTACTATGTGCACGGACAATAATTTACTTGTATAAACCTCGACACAGTAAATTTCCAATTATCTATGGCAAATAACAGGATGAAATTCTCTTATAAGATTATTTCTCTGGAGTGGAATCCCTGCTCTCATTTGAATTTTAAATTGTCAGTGATGCTTGAATTCTCGTTCAAGCTTCAGTGTGGGATGCCTGTCCTATTTTGCATTCTAGTCAGCGCACCAGATGCCTCCTTTCCTAGGACATGACAGCGATGGACACGATGTTCTAATGCTTGAAACTTCTATTGCATTCTTTTAAACTATAGCACCATGAATTTTCGCTGCAAAGTTTGAATTTCATCTTAAGGTTACATGACCCAGGGCACACAATGAATGAGTTTCTGAGATGCCTCTACCTCCGTTGCCCTGATCTCAGCTGGAATTTTGGAGCTGTTGGAGAATAGAAAGAAAATATGTACAAAGCAAATGCTTTTAGAGGAGTAAATATTAAAAAGGTTAAAACAGGCCCAAGAAGGAGAGAGTCAGGGAGCAGAAGGCAAGTCCACAAGAACAACAGGTATTACGCCAATGAGATGAGTCGGTGACTCAGGAAAAAGAGATCTGCTTCAAGGTGTTTCCGGGCAGAGCTAATGGAGCGAGTGGTTTGTAGAACTGGGTTTCCTAGAACGACAGTTTAGGGAACTTTTAGTTCTTGTTCTGTCTGGCACCCAGGAAGAGACCGACCACTAGAGTAGTTTATCGTGATTATAAAGCAAATGTCCCCGAGAAGCACAGGCTCAAGCCAACCCCTGTTCTTGCTAGTGTGGAGTCATACCAGGGCGTGGTCGATCAGGCTTATAGGTTTTGATGGTAAACCTGAACTTGAAAGTTGCTGTGTGGGTGAGAAATTTTATTTAAGGTACTGAAGTCACCCACACACCACATAGGTTTCCAGCTTGCTTTCATATTTGAAATGTGTTTATGTTCCCCAAGGTGGATTTATGAGTGAACTGGGTCTTCAGGTTTTATTGTGGGGATGTCTCTGATATGAATTGTCTTTTCAGACAAGTAATTCTGGCCTGGAGACATTTGATGGGCAAAAGAGGATGCCCGGGAGCAAGAATTTAAGGCAAAAATCCTTAGAGATGATAAACACACACACACACACGGACACACACACGGACACACACATACACACATGGACACATGGACACACGGACACAGGACATGTACACAGGACATTAACACAGAGAACAAACACACAAAGGACGCATGCAAAGAAAACACAGACATGGGGAACAAACAAACCCACACATAAAACACACACACACACACACACACACACACACACACAGAGGAAATAGACTGTTTAGTACACTTCACAAAATAGGCCTCAATATTAAGAGATTAGCAACAATGTAGGAAATAAATTTTGATTACTTAAAAAATCTTTCCTCCATCCTTTCCTTAATAGGAAGACTTGGGTGACACTTTCCTGGTCATCTTAGAATTAATTTTAAGCAGATGTTTTGGTGTGAGATTTTACATATAGGAAATAAGCATCTGAAGCTGAATATTTTAATAATTAAAATGTATTTTAGAGCTTGTACTTGTCAATGTCATTAATGGTGCATAACAGTATAAGTAACCTTTACACATATTACTGCTGTCTCTATTAGGGTGACACATGCCATTCCTCCAGAGCCTTTGGTATTTCTTTACTTGGGACTTAGCAAATTTCTTAGTCCATTTAAAAATAATGTCAGACTACTTTGACGTATTTGATTTCTGTAGCACCCCTATGACTGTATTTTAATGAAATATGCTAGGGCTATGTTTGAAATACGGTTTCTTGGGCCAGTGGTTTGCACAGTGGGTAAAGAAGCATGCTGTCAAGCCTGACTGACACTGGGCTCTCAAGTCCCTGGGCCCACATGTGGAAGGAGAGAACTGATTCCTGCAAGTTATCCTCCGACCTCCACATCCCTGCTGTGGAAGCATGCCCTTTCTGCCTAATCCTTACACACATACAAAATAAGTAAAATGTAAATATATGCACATTCTCACATGTATACACACATGCACACATATATGTATGTGTGGATGCATGTGCACATATATGTAAATTTTCCTACTGGAAGGATACATTTACCATGCCGTTCTTCAACCGATAAAACCAACGAAGAAACTTTTCACTTAAGATATTCCTTGGGTAATTTGTACTAAGTCATAGATGAACAAAATAGGCCAGTTGACTCTGTTCGGTTACCTAATAACCTTTCAATTGCTTTTTTTCCCCTTAAAATATTACTGATTAACCTTAGCACAGTCTTAACTCTGGTACTCATAGAGAGATGCATATTCTGTCAGTGTATTTACAGGGGAAAATCGAGTCTATATGATCTTTCTTACACTTCACCTAAAACATTTGAAATTATTTCAAAGCATGTTTCCAAATTATATGTCTTGCCACATATGAATGTTTCAAGTTCAAATAAAAACATCAATGGCCAGCTAATTGCTGGAAGCTATATAAACACTTT
Source organism: Mesocricetus auratus (assembly GCF_017639785.1). Classification (NCBI taxonomy): domain Eukaryota; kingdom Metazoa; phylum Chordata; class Mammalia; order Rodentia; family Cricetidae; genus Mesocricetus; species Mesocricetus auratus. The sequence goes on along the minus strand of NW_024429199.1, from coordinate 38,903,424 downwards.
TATGTCATTATATGTCTTAAATTATTAACTATCAATAGACAGATGCCTCTCCAATGGTCTTCATCTTTTTCTAAATAATTTTGCTCCTGATTTATACTATGTGTCTGTATGTCTTCATATTGTTAGGAATTATTTCCAGTTTTCCCATCTTTTGCAAATTTTATACAAAATTCTAAGGTAAGATTTAAGGAGTCTTGAATGAGTGTCTCAAATATCCTTCACTCCTTATCTTCTTCCTCATCCCTCTTTATGTTAATAACATGTTAATCACCCACCGTGCAAATTTCTCTGCTTTCTAGCAGAGAAATAATATGTGTCTGTGTGGCTGCATACTATTGCCAACCTGAACCTGCTAATTTTTAATTACAATATGGTATCAAAAATGTAGTTGACAACACTAATAGATTTATAATGATATGTTGACTTTTCTGAATTTGACAAACAAAACTAGAAATCAAGCAAAATGACCTTTTTGACATCTTAAAATAGGAAGCAGAAAAATGATTGGACAAGGTAAAGATCCAGTGTGTCCCCAGTCTGAGGACATCTCTTTGGCTCAATATTGGGTCATGTGGTTCAGCAAGGTCCGTATATGTAGTAAATTCTCAGAAGGGTTTGCACAATGAATGCTCACGTTCAAGTCAAGCTATCTTTTAAGCTCTCCATATTTTTTATATAATCTCTAGGCCATGGGTATAAATATCTATCAATGTGCTGGGTAGTGGTGACGCATGCCTTTAATCCCAGCACTCGCGAGGCAGAGGCAGGCTGATCTCTGTGAGTTTGAAACCAAGCCTGGTCTACCGAGCGCGTTCCAGGACAGGCTCCAAAACAATACAGAGAAACCTTGTCTCGAAAAAACAAAAAAAAATCTATCAATGCAATCGACTTATACCAACATGGAGATAGAAAGCTAGAAGTAACTAATATTGTGTCAAATGTGAAATTACTTCTATATCCTGATCCAAAAAGCTTAAGTTTTGCCTTAAAAAATATAAATGTGCCTTTGTGTTACAGAGAGAGAAATGAAGGGTTTAGTTGCTCGTTTAGCTGCTTGGTACGATGGTGTTTGGCATGAAATGTAGACAAAGAGTGGGAAATAATGCTGAAGCATCCAAGTGTGTTTACTGTGTACATGGTAAATATAGTGATAGTATATAATAGATGTGATCTGTCTAATGCTATTGTGATGACTCCTTGACAACCAAAATTTACCCCATCCATAGTAGTTCTCTGGCAGTGTTTTGGGAAGCAACCAAAACAATAACCATGTTTTGGGAAGCAACCCTCAGACCTATGTCTCTGTTACAGACACCACTTATTCTGGGTAGGCATTTAGAAGCAAGACATTCTGTTTCGAGCATGTTTTTCTTATTAATCAGTTAGTACTATAACTTAAGTCAACACTAACTTCCCCTTAGTGTTGAGGGGGAAAGGAAAGGAAGATAAGTTTAGCACTTCAAAGACATTTTATCCAGAATCAGTTTTGTTTCTTATACTGCAGAAAGATGAAGCCTGAGCAGAAGAACATTTTCAGAAATACTTGATGTGTACTAAATGCTAATTATAATCAGCGATTAATTTTTCCGTTGCTAATAACATTTCTATGTTTCCTGGCTTCCAGAGAGAAGACAGGCTAATTTTGAAGGAAACCAAAGTCTGGATAGAACAATTTGAGAGAGATTTGACTAGGGCACAGATGACAGAGTCAAGTCTGCAGGACAGATATCAGGTAAGTGTGCAAAAGAGATCTATATTTTTCAGAAGCTTTTCATGGATAAGATGAAGCCATATCATATCATATATGTCTAATCTTCCAAGTCATATTAATGAGAAAATTCTTTAAATAAGTAGCAAGCATTATCTTATTTGAACAGAACATCCCTGGTTTACCTAAGCAGGTACTCTGAAGTTGCACTGTACCCTCAGTACAGAAAGTTGAGTTTCCATCATTCTTGTCAGCTCAATCTTATCCACAACACAGAGCAAAAGCAGAGTCATTGCTTTCAAAGACCTTTTGGGTTTACAAATGTCAACGGCCATTAAAAAAATCACTAAAATAAACAACTGATTTGAGACAAAAGATTAAAATAAATGGAGAATTTCATTAAGTATTTGCTGAGGGTCCATGGAGGGAAGGAGTTTCTAGACTGTGGCCTGTTGAGCTCCAGACAGTGGCCCTTGGACTGATGTCAGAGTGTTGTGTCCAGTCTCCTTCCAATGCCACAAGCTGATTCTGCTTTCAATTTACACTTCCCAGGGATCTTGCCACAGCAGGATTTTCCCATCAAAAGTTGTGACTTCTTCCCTGACGCGTTGCCATTTTCCTCCCATTTCAAATCCCACTTCATTTTAGTGGGCAAGCTAAATGTAACACATTCTGAGCGTACTCCACCCTGTTATAGTTCAGTATTTTTTGTTTTCTTTCTTTTTTTCCTACCAAAAAGGTGCAGGGATATGAGACATCCAACCCGCAGACAATAAAAGACTTACATCACGAATGTGTGATGTTACAAGCTTTTATAAACATACCTAAATTCAGATGCCATCATTGTTGTGTTGTATTTTTTTTAACTTGGCAAATCAATAAATTTGTGCTTAGTTTCCATGGATTCTTTTGCCTTGAAACTCAGTGTAATCTTCTTGCTTTTCCCCAAAATAAAGTTCTCTTCTATGAGCTCCATTCCAAAACCATTAAGCCAGAAAACTTGAGATGTGTTTGTTTTGTTTGTTGGTAAATTTTAATTGTAGCACAAATCAACAAAAGTTAAATTTCCGAGCAGGACGGGGTGTTATTTATTCAGAGAATCAGGAAACAAGCAAACAACAAGACACGAAAAGACAGCCTCCTTCCCCACCCATGACTATCAGCGTTGAGACAAGGCTGAAAGCAGTCTGCAGTCTGCATGTGGGAAAATTCTTTCATGTTCACATTACATAATCCGTATTTTCTTCTTATTCACCTCGATAGAAGTAACACGGCTCCTGTTTTTCCAAACACAGAATTCTGTGGGGGCAAAACTGAAGGCTGCTTTTTTGATTTTACAGTTTGGTATCTTCTGAATTCCATTAAGTCAGAGGGAGGGAAGATGGAGTTTACGGTCATCAACTCCCCCCAGTGTTCTTCAAGGGAATTTGCATGTTTATAACTGAAATTCTCTCTAGAGTCTGCCAGACTCTAAGGCTTTCCCCCACTCTGTAACCTAATTGCACATCTTAGTGGCATTTTCAGTTCAAACCCGTGTGCCGAGTCACGTTTTAGATGTCAAATTTACAATTGATGGCTGTTTGCAATACATGTCTGTGAATAGAAGCCCTTTGTAGATATGCTAGCTTATTATTTAAAAAAAGCATACAACTTCAGGATGACTATTTTATTTAGTTTCAAGTACGGTTAAATCTAAACATGATACATGATGAAATTTTGAATATTCTGTGGTATACTTAAAAGTTTTATGACATAAGATTACATGATCATTATGTATGTAATAAGGCTCCAAAGGAAACCTCTTTATACAGAATTGCTTAAATATAAATCTAGGTATGTTTAATTTGGCACTATTTGACATATGTAATATATATGATAACATTATAATGTCAGCATAATAATAACATGTGCTGTAAATAATAAGAATTCTTCATAAAGCAATTATTTTGTTCATTGGTATATATAAATTCATACTTGTATTAACTATGCTTTTCTGGCAAATATGAACTGGTTTATAAATTACTTAACTAGAAATTAGTCCTTTTTAATGTTTTAAATTTATTTGTGAGTAATAGTTTTACTCCTTAAAAATCTCATGCATCATGTAACATCCACCGTCACCCTCCCTCAACTTTTCTTAGTGCTCCTCACCCCGTGCCTTCCCACCTTCAAGCCCTCTTTTATCTATTATTGTTATCGACATCTCTTTGAGTCCAGTTAGTGCTGCCTCTATGTGCATAAGTGTGTGACCACAAACTGGAGCAAAGCAAACTACCAGCTGCCATCTATAAGGGAGAGTGAGTCTCCCCTCTCCTAGAAGCCACCGAGGGTCAATAGCTCCTCCTCAGCTAAGGGTGGGACCTCAGGTGCCCTCTGTGCTGGAATTTTGACTGGCTTGACCTTGAGCAGGTGTTATGCAGGTAACCAGAGCCGTGGTGAGTTGATGGTTACAATAGCCTGCCATGTCCAGAAGTCTGTGGTGAGCTGATGGTTACGATAGCCTGCCATGTCCAGAAGTGAGCATCCCGCAGCTTTCTTCCCACGCACCAACTATTACCTTCTCTCCGCCCTCTGCTGAAGTTCCCTGATGCTTGGATGGTGGGAAGTTGAGGTGGATGTCCCCCACTTAACAGAGCACTCAGAATTGCTTATACTCTTCACTTTGGCCAGTTAAGAATCTCTGCAATAGCCATGACCCACTGACAAATGAAATGTCTCTATAAGGTTGAGAGCAGCCCAGATCTACAGATGTTAGCACAGGCATTTAGGATGCAGTTTGGCAGTGTGTCCCTTTAGTAAAAACAACAGTAGATTCCCCTGCTAGGGTCTATGCTCTCTACTCATGGGCTTTTGACCATTTTTATAGCAACAGACACAAGATCCCAGCTGTTGTTTCTGTGTCTCCTCTTTCAGTCATTTAAGCACTTCCGGGTTCAATACGAGATAAAAAGGAAACAGGTGGAGCATCTAATACAGCCACTGCACAGAGACGGCAAATTATCGCTTGACCAAGCGCTGGTAAAACAGTGTTGGGAGAGAGTGTCTTCCAGGGTAAGTCAGTTTCACTGGGGTTTGCGTGTCTTAGCCAAGCTGTGTTTCACCATCTTTCGAGTGGTTTTATTGCATAAGGCCCTGTTCCTTCTGGCTGAGGGGTAACCGTGGGAGGGTTGGCACTGGCCCTCTGGTCAGGCTTGCCCTAGCCGCTGCTTCCCCTTTCCCATACCAGACACGACTTACTGCCATCACCCTGGCGACAGACAGAATGCCCAAAAGCTCTTGGCTTCTGTCTTCTCCAGGACTTCCTTCCCAGTTGTTTAGAAAAGGTGACTCTTACCTTGTAGAAGACTTCCTGGAATAGTCGGCTACTTCTCGTAATCTGTAATGTTGTTTTATGAGCAGCTCAGGACCTTCCTGTACCAACAGGCAAGTGCATGTTCTGTAATTGGAGCATCGCTGCTTGCTGGACATCATAAATGTCAAGGGAAAGCTGCTTGATCTACTTAAGATTAACGTTCTTCGTCAAACCTTAACCAGTAAGACTGCAAAGACATGGACATCTTCTACCACTAACATGAATATTTTACTTAATTTGATAATTTCATGCTTCCTACAAACTTTACCAAGGACTAAGATGTTTCTAAGCTGGAATTCCTGCAGACCAGGAAATGGTACCTGAGAATTTGGCAAAATGGAAGGAATGGAGAGGATTTAGCAAAACACCTTTGGTTTCTGGACAAGGGTGATGGCTCAGCTGGTAGAAGCCCTTGCCACAAAGCCTAAAGACCTGAGTTCAATCCCCAGAGCTCCTGTGAAAAGGCAGGTGCATTGCTGGGATTCTAAGGGATAAAAGCATTTGCTGCATAAGCCTGACAACCCCAAGCCAGAGGGTGCACATCTGCAATTCAAGTTCTCCTTCAAAAAGACGCGAGGTAGACACAGGAAAGTTGCCAGGAAGCTCACAAGCCAGATAGCCAGGTGTGTACAGGCCAATGGCAGTGAGACAAGGTCTAAAGAGAGATCAAACCCAGAAAAGCAAAGCTGTCCCCTCACCTCCACACACCTGTCATGGCACACTCAAGTCTGCACTGCCCCAGGCCCTGCGCGTGTGAGTGTGTGTATACACAATTGCATATGTGTGTACAAGCATACTCACACATGGACATCCATGCACTTGCATGCACAACCATGTGCAATTCTCACAGAACAGGAGTTTTTAAATTTGACAAGGGGTGGCCCAAGGGCCCACTTGACCTTACTTCCTCAGACCTGGGATTATTTACAAGCAGATACCTCCATATGCAGGGTTCTCATGTGGGTCTGGGAATCAAACTCAGGTCCTCATGCCCGAGTGGTGAGCTTGTCGCTTCTTTGAGCTATCTTCCCAGGGCCTCTGTAAGTCTTCTGTAGATTTTTAAGTCCATTTAGGTGAAATTTTAGGCATTATCTTCTATAGCATATTTTTCTCCTGTTTCAGCTCTTTGATTGGCATATACAGCTGGATAAATCTCTCCCTGCGCCTCTGGGCACTATAGGTGCCTGGCTGTACAGGGCAGAGGTGGCCCTGAGAGAAGAGATCACCATTCAGCAGGTCCATGAAGAAACAGCAAACACAATACAACGGAAACTTGAGCAACATAAGGTAAACTTCTGCTTAGAGGCTGTCTTAGTTACTATTGCCATGAAAAGACACAGAATAAGGCAATTGACAAAAGGAAGCATTTAATTTGGGTGCTCAGAGTTCCAGATGGTTAGAGTCATGACCATCACAGGGACAGGCATGGCAGCAGGGAACAGGAATGGTGCTGGAGCAGTTGCTGAGAGCTTATATCTAATCCATACTTGAGAGACAACTTTTTTCTTTTTTATTACATTTTTTTTAAGAAAAGAGCTTGCACCAGTCGGTGGTTGCACATGCCTTTAATCCCAGCACTCAGGAGGCAGAGGCAGGTGAATCTCTGTGAGTTTGAGGCCGGGCTGGTCCAACAGCCTCCAAAACAATACAGAGAAACCCTGTCTTGTAAAAACCAAAAAAAGAAAAAAAGAAAAGAGCTTGCTTCACATGTCAATTCCAGCTCCCTCTCCCTCCCCTCCTCCCGCATACCCCCACCATCCCCCCCAACCTCCCACCCTATCCCCACTTCCTTCCACATAGGGGATATCCAGAGTCTGTCATTTTGTTCAGGACAGGGTCCAGACCCTCCTGCAAGAGTCCAGGCTGAGAGAGCATCCCTCTTTTTGTTATGGACACACGAAAGAGAACAAAGTGGGAATTCAGTGAACTTATGAAACCTCAAAGTCCACTGCAGAGACACACCTCCTCCGCCAAAGCCACACCTCTTGATCCTTCCGAAACAGGTCCACTGACTAGGGACCAAGTATTCAAACACATGAACCTACACTATAGGCCCTTTAGGGACCATGGTCATTCAAACCACCACAGAAACCGTTCTAGCATGACAGTCCTGGAGGCCCTAGAGACGCAGCCTCATCAGAACCCACAGAGGTGTGTCTCACTGAGCACCCGTCCTATGCCTTTCACCTACTTCCCTCTAGGAAGTTGTTCTAACCAGCATTTTTCTTGCCTATTGTCATCACTGGCAATTCCAGTACATTGATTTCATAAAATATTTTCCAATAATTCTGGGGTAGGTTTTTGTATCTGCAACCATCATTATTTCTCTTGCTATAGGTTGTGTTTTTATTTTAAGAAGACAAGCCTCAAGATTATGATTGGGCATTGACTCTATACCTCACCTCTGTATTCTTTGTCAAATGATGACAAACAAAAGCTTCCAGTCCTGATATTTGGGTTGTGTGTGGGGAATAGAGGCCTTGGGATACAGTTGAGGGCTTTGGTGACCTGTGTGTGGTTGGTATGTGACTGTTCTTAAGCATTTTGTAGTGATACAGGCCGATCTCACTAAACATGCTGCTTTTGACTGACCAAATGTCAATGCAACTGTGCGTTTTTACCCCTCATTCTGTCAGGGTTTCCATTTAGCACATATATGAAAAACAAGATAGAGATTTCTCCCCCTATTGTTGTCAAAAATATTTTTCCTGTCAACTGTTTGATGTGTTTTTAACTACCTGAGGGAAATACTTTCATCTACTTAGAAAAAAAAAACACAAAAACAAAAACTGAATTTATGGCGTATTTGTCTCATTCATCTGAGACACTGGTTTTGGAATTCCTGATATAGAGACACCTGCCGTGCTGTTTGATCTCCAAAGACAAAGCCCCGGACCATCTCGTCTAGCAGTCTGTCACGGCCGCTTTGCACAGTCAGGAATGTCACTGTCACTCACCTCCGTTTACACTCTGGCCTTCTTGAGATATGCTCAGTGCCTTCAGACACTTCCATTTATTTTAAACTTTCTTAAAGTTTACTTGATTGATGCAATGATATCATATGTATGTAGGCCTCATTGTGATGTAGCAATGAGGAACAACCAACCCAAACTCCTTAGTGCATCCATGACCTCAAACAGTCATCATTTCTTCGTGAGTACTGTGTATCTCTTTCAGTGATTCTGGGTATTAGCTTGTCCCTTCTTTGCTGAAACCTTCCCCTTTCAATACAACCTTCCTGTCCCTATCCATTCTCGGCCTCTGGTCCTGGTCACCTGCGGTAAATACCAGGCTCTCCTGCTCCTATGACTTTAACATTTTAGGTTTGGTAAATAAGTGAGCTAGCTGGGAGGTGGTGGTGCACACCTTCAATCCCAGCACTTGGGAGGCAGAAGCAGGTGGATCTCTGTGTTCGAAGCCAGCCTGATCTACAAAGAAAGTCCTAGGACAGCCAGTGCTACACAGAGAAACCCTATCTCGAAAACAAAAAAAAAATGTGTGTGTGTGTATAATATTGATTTGTCAGATATTCAGGTTCAATTTGCTTGGGATATTTTCCATATTTTCACTTTAAGTCTATATATTTCTTTTTAAGTGTGTGTGTGTGTGTGTGTGTGTGTGTGTATGTATTCCTAAATATATAAGTAGAGCCTTCTCAGTTCTTATAATGCTGATTGTATGTATATGTTTTCAGAGCTGACCATTTGGTATTGTGTAACTACTTGGTGGGCTCTTCCCTGGGGAAGACTATTTCTCAGGCTCTTAGCATTCCTTAGTGGCCTGCAGCTCTTTGTCTAGGGTTGAGGACTTGTGAGTTTTCCCTTTTCCACATTAAGAAACCTCTTGGTGTCCTTATTCAACTTGTGTACAAGCAGCTGTGTTGGTGAGACTTCATAGGCATAGCTTCTCTGGCATTTCTAGGAGACACAATCCCAGAGCAAACCTCTGGTTCCTTTGGATCTTAAAAAAATCTCTGTTCCCCTCTTTTACACTGATCCCTGAACCTAAGACATGGGAGTTGTGTTATCGCTATATCTGTTGGGACTAGGCCCCGCAACTCTGGAATTGGATTGGTTGTGGTTTTCAGTAGTGGTCTCCATTTGTTGCAAAGAGGTGTTTCCTTAAGGAGGTGTGAGAGTTAACACTTATCTGTGGAGATAAGGATAAAATTTTGAATGAAGTTAGGGATTGCGTTGATTTAGGAAAGCGGTGAATCTCCTCCCAGGCTCTTGACTCTACTAAGCCCAGGTAGTTGACTAGGTTTCCAGTACTAGGCATGCTATGCCTGTTGTTCAATGGCCCTTAAATCCAATTAGAGATTTATTAGCTACCACCAAGGTGTGTGTGCCACTACTGAGTCCTTGGGTTACTCTGGCAAGCTGGTTATTGTTGCTCACAGACATCACAGCTGGGTAGGACAACTGGTTGCTTCACTCCCTTGAAAGTTTGTAGGGTGCCTTCCAGTACCATCAAAGCTGTTCTTCAGGGAGGCAGCATTCAAGTCAGAGGTCTCTGGGCCCTGTGTCTGAAGTGCATGGTGACTTCAACAACAGGGACCTACCTTCCACCTGTGCAAGACAACAAAGCACAACAGCAATAGGCTGTAATGTTTTGGAGTCTCTTGAACAACCTGGCCAAGATCTCAAAGGAATAGTGGTTTTGTTAATTATGCTATGTCTCTTCTGAGAAGTACTGTCAGACAAGATTCAGCCCTTGTATGTCTTTGACAGTGAGGAGAGCTTTTTGTAGATAGCAAATAGTTGGGACTTGTATTCAAATCTGTTTATCCAGACAGAGTCTTTTAAATGGAGAATTAAAACCATCTACAGTTAGGATAATTATTGAAAGGTATGTGCTAAATTTCTTTCTTTGTCTGGCAGGTTTATAGGTTAATGAGTTAATTATGTTTGATTCTTTCATGCGGTGAATACGTTTCTTCCTTTTCTCGTATATTGTTCTCTTAAGTATGTTCTGCAGTTTTGACTTAGTGGTGATGAATTGCTTTACTCATGGTGGGAGACTTTTACTTCTGCCTTGAATTTACAGGATAGATTTACTGGTTGCAATAATCTTGGTTGGCAGTTATTTGTTTAAAGGCTTGAACTAGCCCAGTCTAGGTTCTCCTGGTTTTTAAGGTTTCTGTTGAGAAAACTTCTTCCTTCTGGAAGATTGTAAGTTGGCAGGGGTTTCTCTTACAATTTTCAAGATTCCTTCTAAGCTTCATAATCATATCATTTTATAATAAAACGTAGTGAGATTCTTTTCTGGTTCTGTCTATCTAGGACCTAAATGTATTCAGATGTCCACCCTCCCACTCCTAGTTGAGGACATTTATTTTCTGCTATTGGATAAGGTCCTCATGTCTTTAGTCTAAAGCGTGATTTTGCGCTCAAATTCCACACATCTGTAAGTTTGGTCTCAAATTCCACACATCTGTAAGTTTGGTCTCAAATTCCACACATCTGTAAGTTTGGTCTCAAAGTCCACACATCTGTAAGTTTGGTCTCAAATTCCACACATTTGTAAGTTTGGTCTCTTAATTGCATCCCAGTCATCTTGAAGGTTATGGCGGTGATTGCTTTTGTTTGTTTGTTTGTTTGCTTTTGTTTTCCTTGTTAGTTGAGTTTGTCCTCATTACTAATAATCTGTCTTTTTTCTTGTCTTGCAATTATTGCTCATACTTTCAGTTGAGTTTATTCAATTAAGTGAATTATTATATCTAAGATTTCTTTTTATTTTTCAGAAATAGGTACCCTTTTGTTGAATTTCTTGACCTTGATTTTTTTAAATTTGGATCCCTTTTGAGGTCTTTGCTCAATTTTCAGCTAGACTTTTGTTTTATTTACGTGCTATTGTAGTCATTTTAACATATTTAGATTCCATTTTTTTTGTAGCATTATTAACTTTTGGAGGTATCGTGCTGCTTTTCTCTTTTGTATTTCTTATATTTCTAGGTTGCAATCCATATACAACTATTTCAGGGTGGGGAATATCTGCTTTAATTCCATATGGCGTCTTATTAATAAGAAGCTTCTTCTTGAGGGCTCAGTATCTGGTACCCCCTAGAGAAAAGAAACAAATACTGTGACAGCAAAATCCAACAAAATCCAACAGGGAAATACAATTGAAATCATATTTGAAGTCATAGCTCCACACAAGGGTGGAGTTCTCGACTCCATCTCTGGACTTCCCTTGACCAAGAGGGGAGAGGAGAAATAACAAAAGAAACACAGTAACAATACATTGGAGCTAGCTAGTATTTCACTGTCAAGACAGAATACAAGGCTCTCACTGCAAAGAGAGTCAGAGATGGGATGTTCTGGAGCCACATTTGAGTGACCATGGCCTAGAAACATGGATCTAGGTTACCCAAGGTTCCATGTTCCAGTTTCGTAGAGTTTTTTATAGGAACTGAACAAAGAGAGTTATAAATATAAGCATTAAAAACTCCATTGATGGAAACATCAGAGAAGCAAGTTACAGCAACATGGAGGAGTCTCTCCTACAGCTTCAGATGCTTTCGGGAGGAGTCTCTCCTAGAGCTTCAGATGCTTTCGGGTGGCATTCTTGGCTTTTGGGTTTGTGGAAGCTACTGGTCTGCAAGTTAATAAATTCCCAGATGGTTTTTTAAATCTGTGATTCACAGAATGTCCCATAAAGAGGTGGCAAGAAATGGCAATTCATGGAGTTAAGGGGGTTGGGTTTCCAAGCTAGTCCAAGATAATGTATAATTAAGTTCTGGACCGGCAGCAACCCAACCTCTCCACACCACTGTAGCCATAATTAGTCAATCAGTCTTGACTCACAACTTCTTTCCAGGAATTCTCATTCCCAAGAACTGCAGAGAAGAAAATATAGATAATGGACAATAAATAATATGAACAGAGTTATGTATGAATAAAAGTAAAAGTAGTAATAGTCTTTGAGACAAGGAGAGGGGAAAGGAAGAGGGTTTAAGAAAGCAGAATAGTATGTGAATAGGAAGAAAAGGACAGGCTGCAAAAGTATGATTAAAAATAAAGGAAAGTGCAGAAATAAAGTTGAACTGGCGAGATGGTGAATAACAACAGTGAGTGGCTTTTTCAAAACAAAATGCTATAAAAAGAATACTAACATGAATAAAAAGGAAAGGAAGCCTGGTTTTGTTTATTTTTAAAGACAGAAGATTTAAAAAGCCATTTTCCATCTCCTCTAATATTGGAACCTGCTAAGTTTGGGCAGAGGAGTCGTGAGTCATATAGCTTGAGCACGTAACCTGTCAGGAGTTGGTTGTCACTTCCAGGATGCATTTCATTTAGAAGCTTGCTGTCTTTGGGGACTGGAAACTGTGCTGAACCAAATGACCTCCATGACCTGTCTTCTGGGAAGGGTTCTACTCACCCCAGAATGCCCCAATGTTTGAACACGCAAACAGCAAACATCCAAGTCAAAGGTGGGGAGTGGGGGGGCCCAAGTGTGTCAGAGAGTAAGGACCATAGACATGACACGTCTTCAATGGAGGAGATGTAGTATCTTGTCTCTGGGTTTTAGGACTTCCAAATCTTGCCCACACAACCATCTGCTAGGAAAATCAAGCAATTGTTCAAAGCTTAGTCATGCCAAGTACCAAGTAACACATGGCAGTGAGGCGGCCCTGGCGTGTGTGTGTGTCTGTGTGTGTGTGTGTGTGTGTGTGTGTGTGTGTGTGTGTGTGTGTGTGTGTGTGTGTGTGTGTGATATCCTGCCTGCCTCAGCTTGGAGCCCTCTCCAGCCCCTGCTCCCTGAGACTTTCCCTTCTCACTATGTGCTTACTCACACTCCTCTCTGTGAACACCTGTTGGGGCATCTCCCACCCTGTCACTGTAAAAGGATGTCTCCCAGTCTCCATGGTTGTTCCTTGTTTTCAGGTCTGAGACGGTAACTTGGTTTCAGTATAGCCCTCCAGATGTGGGTAGTGGCTAAATGGCTTTACTTCCTGAGTCTGATTTATATACAAGAGCACTCACTGCCTCACCAAACCCCCCAGTGACTTCAAGGCTTGAGAAGACTGTCTACTTCTCCTGCATCCAGGACTAGTAACCCTACTGCGTCTACATTGTGGTTGAGGCTTTGCCCACTGTCCCAACCCACACAGCTGGGGTTAGAACTGAGGGCCGCCAGCAATACCACTTTTGAGCATGTATCCAAAGGATGCACACTCACACCACAAGGACATTTGCTCAACTATGTTCATCACAGCATTATCCGTAGTAGCCAGAACCTGGAAACAAAATAGATGCCGAAGAAAGGATAAGGAAAATATGATACATTTACGCAATGGAGTACTACTCAGCAGTAAAAAACAATGGCATCTTGAAATTTGCAGGCAAATGGACGGAACTAGAGTTCCATCCTGAGTGAGGTACCCCAGACCAAGAATATGCACTCACTCATAAGTGGGTATTAGATAAAGCAAAGGACAACCAGCCTACAGGCCACAACCCCAGGTAACAAACCCTAGGTAACAAAGAGGACTCTAAGAGAGAAAAAGACAAGATCCCTGAATAAATTGGGATTATGGAGGACAATGGGGAGGGTGGAATGGGAGTGAGGAGGAGAGAAGGGGAGTGGGGGAAAATGTATAGCTCAATAAAATTAAAAAGAACTGGGGGCTGCTTTCTTTATTGTCTTTCCATTCCTTTCTGCTTTTTGCTGCTCCGTTGACCCCTCTCTTGATTTTTAGTGCTCTTTCTCCAGTTTACTCTTTGGATTATTTTGTTGTCCTGGCTTTTCCCATTCATGGATTCCAACAATAACCTTCTATTCCTCCATCTTACCCTAAAAGATTTTAGATTTTTTTCAGCAAACTCCCTACTCTTTTCAAATGGCTGCACTGACTTAATATTACAGTCAACACTATATAAGGCTTTCCCCTTTTCTGCATCCTCACTAGCCCGTGTTTTGCTTCATGTTTAGGACAATCACTAAACTAGCAGTAGAGTTCAAGACACATCACACACTCAGAGTCAGAAGCACTGAGCCCATTGCATCATGCCATACAAAGTACAAATAGATGGGAGAAAGGTTCTAAACTCTGACAAATGAATACTCAAATATGTGTTCTATATAATAATTTCATGTAAAATATGTAACAATTGAAAGTGCTTTAACTTAGTGTGTCTGACACAAAAGAAATTACCTTAGAATCTTAAATGCAATGTAGAATGTGCATGAGTTGTGAGTTTGTATGTGAAGTGGAGAAGCATCCATCAAAGGTCTCTTCCATGGTATCTTTCTAGCCCTCGGAGACAGAAGCATATTGTAGACTGGAGGTATGATGAGTACTATGTGACTGTTATTTATGTACTTAAATGCTGGAGCAAAAGCAAGTGTGCCATTTACTAGAACATTCTAAAAGGTTTTGCAGATGGTGGTAAATGTTCCACAGAGTGACTTTTCAGTTGGATGGCTCACACGCTTCTCTTCTCTGTGTGGGTCACTGACTATATGAGCCATTCCAATGAGAGAAAGATGAATGACACATAGACAGACAGATGGGTGGATGACAGATACATGATAGATGAATTGATGGGTAGATAGGCAGACAGATAGATGAGAGGTAGAGATAGATGATAGATAATAGATAGTTGGATAGGTAGATAGATAGATGAGAGATGGATGGATGGATGAGAGAGAGATATATAGATAGATGGACAGATAGTAGATAGATGACAGATAGAGACAGATGATAGATATAGATGAGAGACAGAGATATATGTTATATGATAGATAAATGATATATAGCAAGAGAGAGAGAGAGAGACAGAGCACACATATGCCTATGCTAGCCACTCAACCATCTGCCCACATTGATAAACAAGACATAATAACTAGAAATAATGGGAAGCAGGAAGATGCATAGAAGTGGGTGGTAGAGAAGCTAAGGATTTAAGATGAAGGAGGGAACGAGACAATGAGGAAACCAAAGAGTGCAATGGTGAGACAACAGGAAACAAACAGAGGCAGGTAGGAGTGAAGACCAGGTTCAGGGTGGATCACAGAGTGATTGTTTTTAGTGAGTTAGACTTTCAATAGACCTGGCTGCGGGTGTTTAGAGTATCATAGTCATAAAGCAGAGTAATTACAATATGCGATCACTTCTGATTTATTCAGAATATACTGATTAGGTACTTAACAGTAAACTAAGCTTCAAAGATAGGAAGCTTGGATCACTGTTAACTAAAATTCTAAGTTTTCTCAGCAGCACAAAATCAGTGGCTTGTCAGACTCAGTCAGAGGTTCAGTAGCCTGAGTAAAAAACACCAGGGGTTCTGTGTACATACACAGGGTGTTTGAAAGCATCATCCTGTCTTTCCAGTCTAAAAAGAGATAAAAGGGATTCTGATTTCAGAAAACTTAAACATGCTATGGAAACCCAGAATGTTTCTTCTTTTGAACTTGCCACACATAGCACATTTTCTTCACTTACTACGTATCTAGAGTTTACAAGTCAGAGTCAAGTATGCTGTAAAAATGTATATTGCAGATAATTCTCCTTATAAACAGTTCTATGGTGTTTTCTTTTTACTATCTAGTTTTTAGAGGTTTATTTTATCTCATTTCTATGTTTTTGTGCATCTCTTTTTTTCTCTGTGCTTGTGCATGTGTGTGTGTGTGTGCGCGCGCGTGCGTGCGCATGTGTGTCGGAGTATATTAATTATACAAAGTATAGCTGTGTTATCCTTTCTATTTTCTAGACAACTTAATGCTCAGTAATCTAGAAAGAGGAAGTATCCCTTACAGGTGGTTATGGAGGATTTAGCCGTGTTTCAGTCTAAGTAGTTAGCTCTACTGAACATTTAACATAACATAGCATTGACATCCTGTTTTGTAGATGGACTGACTACAGGCAGGGAGAAAATAAATGCCTTACTCAAAGCCACATAATTGTCTTAAGTTCCAAGCTTTAAATTTGCCCACAAAGTTGTTGCACATGGACAGTTTAGCGGGAGTCACGCTGTGTGGCAAGGCGAGGATGCCAAGTTTTAAGGAATGGCGAAGACGGTGCTCTGTCTCCACCATCTCCTGAGCCTCCTTGCACTATCAACCCTACTCAAGTCATTCTCTCTCCCTCTTGAGAGTTTCATTTCCTCATGATGATTCCTGCCATGATAGTTAGAAAGTTTGACAACTCAGAGATGATGCTTGAACTACTGTGGCCTTTCAATACCTTCATCGCCTCTTTTCTGGTGATCCTGTGCCATGACCGGCCCCTTCCATTCTCTCCATCATCCTGGCCTATCATTGTCATCAGTAGCTGGAACCCCCCACAACTCTTTATAAAGCACTCCGTTCTCCAATCAAGCAAGTCTTCGTCTATCTGGACCCCGTAATTCTTTTTCTTTTCTCTTCTTTTTATTAATTACTCTTTTACACTCCAAGCCCTGTTCCCCCTCTCTTCTCTCCTCCTACTCCCCCCTCCTCCCCTCACTTTCCTTGGAGAGGGTAAGACCTCCCTTAGGAAGCCTACTAAGTCTGTCTCATCCTCTCGTTGAGGCAGGGCCAAGGCACCTCTTCACCCCCTATACCTCTATGTCTAGGCTGAGCAAGGCAATTCTCAATGCTATCATCTTTAGACTCCATTGCCTTCCTTTCCGTTTCATCCTTTACCTTTGTCCTGTTTAAATTGAGTGTTCATAAACGTCACTCCCTGGACACATGCATCCTCAGCTCCACTGTCCACATCCCTCCTTTTCTTACCAGTCTGGTAAAAATATAACACAGATTAAAAACAATTTCTGCATAGACCATGCCCACACACAGGCAGCAGATGAGGCTGGAGATCCCCCACGTTCCAACATAGTGACTAACCCAACTGGGCTCCCAACGCTGTGTAGCAATCACAAGGCATTTCCCAACTCCAAGCCCTCTCCATTTCTGGGACAGCTATTTCATACCTTGTCTCCTCAGCCTTCCACACCTCCTCCCTGTCCTCACTCTTAGCTGATGACACCACTTCCTATTTCTCTAAGAAAAATAGAAGCAATCAGAAAAGAATTTCCGCAAGCTCCCACAAATACATCAGCCCACGTACTTGCATCTGTGCCCAAATACTCGATCCTCACTTCTGTTGCTGAGGATGAACCATCTGTGCTCCCAGCCAAGGCCAGCCACTCCTATGAGCCTGAGATACCATCCTCCCCTTCCTCGGAAGGATGTGCAGTTATATCTCCCTTATTCCATTGTTCTCTATGTCTCTCCACATTGGATTCTACATCTCTCCACAACAACAACAACAACAACAACACACACACACACACACGTGTGCACACGCATAGACAGAGTTTTTTCCTCATTCTCATTTTAAGTCTTTTTCTTCACCCTACCTGCCTTCCCAGCTATTGTCCAAATGCTTTCATTCTGTTTACACGAATATGGCTTTAAATTTTTTTCTGTGTCTCCTTTTTGATTTCTAAGTTCTCTCTGAAAACCACTACAATAAACCGTCACTGTCTCATAACCCATGCTGAGTTGAACAAGGTTGGCCCTCTTATCCACTGGCCAGCTATTAGTCCTCCTCATTCTTCATCCATCAGACACTTTTTACAAAGTACTTCTGTGCCCATGAAACCCTTCTTTCATTTGCCTTCCCGCTTTTCTCCCAACTAGCTCTCTCTAGTCTCTCCTGGTTTTCAATAGCCTTTTAGTGAGCATCTGTATAGCACCGAGTAGTATTCAGAACATTGTGATATGCCCTTGTGCATGAAGAGACACACAGATCCCTGACATTCATTAATGGCGTGTCTTAAAAGGATGCAGATATAAGTAATCGATGTAGTAAATAAGCAAATAAAAATTTGGGGACAAAAAGGACAAGGAATGTTGAATCTTAAATGTTGAATATTTTAATTTTAAATAAGAGGCTGGTGAAAACTCACTGCAATGATTCCCTCAGAGGCAAGTACATTCCACCATGAGTTCTTTGCCTAGCCATCCCCAAGGAGCTTTCTCTCTCCACTGATATTCCTGTTTCTCTCTTCCTCATCTTCTTTGGGCCTTCACCAGACTTTCCTTATTCATCTATGTGAGATCCACTTGTTCCCTTTGCTCCATCTTAGCAACTGAAGGAGGTGTGTTGATAATTCCCACAGCAATGCAGGTTTGTCTGTTCCCATGCTGTTCATTCATTATGTTTTTCCCATTTTTTTTTATTCTTGGTGAATTTCACATCATGTACCCCAATCCCACTTATTTCCTAGTCCTTCCATATTTGCCCTCAACCCTTGTATCCTCCCCGCAAGGAAAATAGAAAAAAAGTCTTACCATGGAAGCTGCAATGTGTCTCAGTGGGTCGCACAGTATACCCCTTTGTTCCACAAACTTTACTGGCAAGTTCCCATTGTAATGAGTCATTGGTCTAGTTTGAGGCCCCTGACTTCTGCTCCCTCAGAGAAGCTGGACCCTCAGAGACTCCTCTCAGATATCCTGCTGTTGCCAGAGCAACAGTCATGGAGATCCCACAGTTCTGTTTCTGCTGGACCCGCCCCTTCATCTACTCCAATAGCTCATAGATGGCCCATAGAGACATGGGCCAACTCAAATCCCTAGATCTGGGCGTGGGTGGTAGCTGAGTTGGTCAGCCTGTCAGCTCTCCCACACCATACCACCAAGGCCAGCTCTCCAACCCTGCCCAGGGAAGTAGTGGGACCAGCTCGCCTGCATCCATGCCACCAGAGCCAGCTCTCCAGCGAGCTGCTGCTCATGAGGGGCAGAGCCAGCTCTCCAGAGAGCTGATGATGATGAGGGGCGGAGCCAGCTCTCCAGAGAGCTGATGATAATGAGGGGCGGAGCCAGCTCTCCAGAGAGCTGCAGCCAATGAGGAGCAGGGCCAGCTCTGCTGCACCCACATCATCAGGACCAGCTCTCCAGAGTGCTGCTGCTACTGAGGGGCGGAGCCTGCTCTCCCACATGCAGGCCCAGGACAAACTCCTTCTGTGCTGTTTTACCAGTTTTTATATATTTTGACATTTGGTGTGTACATTCAAGCTCTGAATTAATGCATCTTCTATTAACGAGGGACTCTGATCATCAATACATGTGTTACTTATTGTGGTTACTTATGGTACATATGAAATCTTCCAGTTAGTATCACCTAATGTACTTTGCATTAAATTCCAGGCTTCCTATTTTCCTAATGGATAGATGTAGCTAATTTTTTTTGTAAAAAATGAGAAAGCTTCCCTTTTTCATCCACATACAAATGTGCTGCTTTATCTCTCAATTTAACTGCTTTTGCTTGTCTCTCTAACCTGACAATGTCAGTCCATTGTCGTAAAAGTTATGTACATAATATTTATTCATAGCATCTTCTGTACCTGAGGGTTTTTTTAACCATTGACTATTTTCTTTTTGCCCTTTTCCCTTTTTTCCTACTTTTTTGCTATTTATAAAGAGGAGTAGTTGTCTGGGTTTTTTTCCCCTAGCATTTCTCCCTATCCCTCTCTCCCTGTCTTCATTTCTTTTAGGTTTCTTGAGACAAATTCTCATTCTTTGGGTCAGGTTCAGTCTCCCAGCAATCCCGGGTCCTGGTTTAGAAGGTAGCCACCATTGTACCCAGAACATCTTGTTTGACTTCCTCTATAGCTTTCCCTCTACTGAGTTGAAATTGTTACAAGTATGCTGTGGTCATCCTTGAAGTTCAACCATAGGCATTTAACAATATTGAAAAACCAGTTGTTTTACCCTGTGAGAAATAGGATGTTCTTCTAACTTATACACCACCATTCACTATGGAATGGCTGATGTTTCTCCTCGTTCTGTGTTTCGCTAGCTGTCACTCTTGGTAGTCAGTCCCTTACCTTGGCGACTTTTACTCTCCCCTAATATATTCGAGGCAGCTGACCTTAGCCCTCCTTCAGAGATGCTGACTTCATCATGAAGATCCATTTCAGTGTCTCATCTCATTCACATACCAAAGCCCAGTATCCTAACATGTTGGGTTAATGCCTGCCCCAGAAAGTCTGGATTTTTTTTTATTTTGTTTTTGCTTATAGTCTGTGATCCATTGTGGAACAGATTTTGCTATGAATGGGAGACCTAAAAACAGTTGTATTGCTTGTAAGCCCAGTGAAATTAACATATTGTGTTTTGCTTAGTATCCAGATGTTTTACGGTGATAGGGCACTTCTTAGGAACAAGTAGTGTATGGCAACTGTAGAAACTCCTTTGCATATGTGTGAAATGTTTGTATCTTCTTTGTTTTGTCAAGAGTTTCTTAATGAACTGGGTTTCACGGCTGTCAGGTATAACAGATGAGAGGTGGCTGTGAAGGTACAAATTCCTCTCAAGTCACTTGAGGGCAGTTTCAGCCAAGACCATATGCCATGGAGGTGTGCTGGCATGCCAGACAGCAGAGAGAGTGACTACAGTGTTTACCAATGATGGCTGTTGTGAAAACAGCCCTGTCTCCTACTTTCTCTGGGGGTCAAAGATCCCACCAACTGGTGTGAATGACTTGTGTGTGTGTGTGTGTGTGTGTGTGTGTGTGTTATGCATCTACAAATTTCAGTGTAAATAAACATAGAGAAACAAATCAAGACAAATAGTTTAGACTGAGGTTTTTGACAACATTAATATTTCTCTTATACATTTAAGCATCTGTGAGTTCTGTGTTGCTCTGTTTGTTTATTTATTTACAGACTTGTGCATGTGAGGAGGTCAAATGGCAACTTGTGAGTCAGTCCTTTCATTCCGTCATGTGGCTTTCAGGGGTCAAACTGAAGTTGTCAAGCTTGGTGGCAAGAGCCTTTACCAGCTAAGCCATCCTATTGGCCCAGATTCTTACATTTTAATTTGTGTTTTTTTAACTTGGTCACTCATTTAAGTATGTGTCTTTCATCTTCCTGCCTCCTCTTCCTCCACTGTACCAGTGGATAAAATAATATTAATTTGAATTGATCCCCTTGGTGAATTATTTTTTTACTTACACACCATTATTTAGTCTGCTACAGCAAATAGACCAAGTGTGAGAAAATCTGGCATAAGCTTCATTCACCCCACTCTTTCCTGTGTGTGTGTGAGAGAGAGAGGGGTGGGGAGGGAGGGAGGAGAGAGAGAGAGAGAGAGAGAGAGAGAGAGAGAGAGAGAGAGAGAGAGAGAGAGAGAGTGAGTCTTGGACTGCCAGCAAAGATTATTCTTTTTTATAAATAAGTGTGTAGCTGGAAAAATACACAATAGACAAATAAAGATTCATATTGACCTTAAGAAACATTAAATTGCTGTATAATATTGAGAAACAACATCGATAAACATTGCTCTTGATCTCTTCTCCGTTAGCTGGGAATGTTTCCCGTACTTTTGGAAAATTTTCTGATCAAACCATATTTTCAAAGTATATTGTAATTGGCAAATAGTATTTAAGGTAGACTTCACACATTCAAGCTGAAAATAACAGTAGGGAAGCTAAAATCCTGTTAGCATTAAGGGGTTAAGCTTGTTGGGTTTAGTTTTCAGGGAAAAGAAAAGCATCAAGCAATCAAACAAAGCCCCCGCATCTCTAAACCCCAGGCAAAACCCTGAAATGGTTGTTTCCAACCGTGATTACACAGTCCTTGGATCTTACACCTTTAAGAGGTCTGAATGCATTGCTGGGCGGGTGTCATGTGTGTTTAAAGATGCCGTGGTTACTAGACACAGCTCCAGCCGAGTGGCTTCTCCACTGTCAGGGACTGCCGTTCTAGGTAAAAGCCGGTGACAGGCACCGGCTACGTGAGAAGGTGGTGGCAGGGACAAATTGTTGAATACATTGACTCATCAGTACAGCCGGAAAAATCTGCTTCTCAGCCTTTTGGGAACACGCTTCCTCATTTAAATTCTTTTTTTTTAAACTTGTATATTAGGATCTACTTCAAAATACAGATGCCCACAAGAGAGCGTTCCATGAAATCTACCAGACGAGGTCTGTCAATGGGATCCCAATGCCTCCGGATCAACTAGAGGACATGGCTGAGAGGTAAGAGAGAGTCCGATTTTATATGAAGGCTCTTTAAAAAACAAAATGCTAGATGGGCATTTTCGTATTCTCTCTCTTTTTTTCACATTTTTCTTTCCCGAAATGAATTGTTATAATTTTAACAGAGATGCTTACTTTGGTAAATGCAAAGTGGGTTCCCACACAGATGCTAAGAGTGCCAACATTCTAATATATTATTAACTGGGGAGAGCGAGTTGGAATGTTCCCACAGTTTGCAGAATCACAGAAACGCTTTCTTCATCATAGGCTGTATTTTTATTCAATACTGTAAGGAACATTATGTAACATTGCAAAAACAGCTTATAAAAGAAACAGATGAGAGACGTGTTAGCAGGGAAGAGAACCAAACCAAAGGCTTCAATCGACCCTGTTTCCCTTTGAAAGCTTGAGCTAAGAAAGCCATCGGATCCCCTGACCGTGAGCAGGGAGAGTTTAGAAGGCTAACAGTGGAACAGGTTCAGGCAGTCTCCTTCTGTTACTATTAGTTACATCCTGTGAATTCTCCCTGTCTGTTCCCAGGTTTCATTTTGTGTCCTCCACATCGGAGCTGCACTTAATGAAAATGGAGTTTCTGGAACTGAAGTACCGTCTGCTGTCCCTGCTGGTCCTGGCTGAGTCAAAGCTGAAGTCTTGGATCGTCAAGTATGGGAGGCGAGAGTCTGTGGAGCTGCTGCTGCAGAACTATATCGTGAGTCTCTAGTGCTCTGACCGAGTTCTGCCTTGAATTTAAGTGTAGAAACACCACTTGGTTCGGCAGGTTGGATCTGAGGTGTGGAGCTTTTCACGAGCACCTGAAAATATCAACTTGGATTCTTTGGAATTTGTTGTTGCGAATTCTGACTTTGGGAGGGTTCCCTGTATTAACACCCCAGCCCTAGTAATGGAGCCTTATTACTTACAAAAGGGGTTTTGTGGTGTGTGTGTGTGTGTGTGTTTGCATGCCTTTAGTTTCAACTCCGTTGGTCCTTTAAAACTGAATCACTGTACTTCCCGACTGTCCTCCAGTCATCAAAACACCCAGTGTGAGGGAATGGAGAACTGTTTTCAGTTGTCCACGTGGGACCAGTTCGTGTGTTAGATTTGCTGAATGAGACTCTTTCCGGGACTTCTGCCTGTGTGTATCCGGGCATTGGGTAATTTTGTCTACAAATCTCTGTACAAACTTAATTTTTAAAGAGTATCTCATTTTCTGGCTTAGAAAATCCCAGTTCTATCTACAACATTAGCCTGGGTTTATTCATGAAAGAAAGTGGCTGATCCATTTACATATAGTCATTGTAATGTGCTTAAGAAAGGCAATGTATTTCCTCTTAGTCAACTAATCATGCCCTACACAAATGATTTGCAAAATCTGATTGAAAGTGTTCATGCCAACAGTGCATCTCTGTCCTGTCTTCTGACATTTATGTTTAAACACAGATTCCAAACTATAAAGCACTAAACTTTTACATACTAGCTTGTTACAACTTGGCCAGTCACAGTGAGCTACAGAGTATGTGCTTAAATTTGTATTAAAACTGTCCTGCGCAAGCATCTTGGAAAGACAATCAGCTTTGTTTTATTTTAATTTTGTTCTTTAACTGATATGTGAGCTACATGAGTTTGAAACAAACAAAGCAAATTACCTGGTGGTTAGTACTTCTTTCTAGACTCACTGAAATGGTCCAGGAAACATGCGTTTCAGAAGCTGTGAACTATTAGTATGTGTTCCTTTATTCGTCTGTAGTTATTTCGGTAAGAAAACAGAATCCACTTTTTAAATTCTAGTAATGGCTTTAGTCTCATAAATATTAAATGGAGGAATGGATTCACATCTTCAGTTTTAGTCACAGCAAATAATGCACTCTGAGCCCAGGAGTTAATTACACAGGCTCTATCCTTTGTTCTAGCTATTTAAGAACAGCCAATCAGATTCAAGTACCTAATAGGACTGCCTTACCAGGTCGGTGTTCCAAAACAATGATATTAATAATTCTCTTCAAACTTCTTAAAAGATATATAAATAGAGAGTTGATGTTAATGACAAAAATGTCAGCGCTCCCTGCCCACTCCATGAAGTTAAAGAGTTCACTGTGATGCTAGTTTCAAACTGCTGTGAAAATTTGGCGTAAGGGTAAAGTGGACAATCATCCTACAATCCCAGCAGCCTCCACTGTGCATGTGCATTAATCCCCTCGGGAAGAGGCCCTAGTTAAAGCTTCCAGAAGTGGCTTTAGGGTCCGTTTTGTTGAATAATTTCAATAACTGTGGACCTTTGAGGGCTTCACTTTCCACCTCAGGGAAGACCCTGCAGGCTAAGTGTTTCCAGTAAACCCACAGTGAACATTGATGAAGCACTGTGTCTCTGGCTCAGGAGTTTATATGTCCCAATCCTGTGCTCCAGGTGACACAAGGGCATGAAATGGAGTCAGAATTGGAGTCTAGATATTTCCCAATCAAAAGCTTTTGCAGGCATGTACCAACAATACTCTCTAAATACATAACCTGAGAAGAAATTTAACTTAAAGACCAAAGTACTGATGTTTATTGGACTGTAGTGAATTAAAGAATGTTGTTCTCATAAATATTAGTTCCCCATAACGTGTTTCAAACTGAATAATATTTTACTCTCATGCACTACAGTCGTTTGATCACCACTGCCACTTGTTTGTGGGCAAGGCAGCAGTAGTAAGTGGGGAGGAACTGAAGCTTTGTCACAGTGAAGTGTGTCCTGACCATGTTTCAGCTAGTCACTACCCACGTGACTTTGTGAATGATCGACGTTTCTACGATGTTGTCTTTTCTGAGTTTTCCACATTTTATCATGATGATGGTGGTAGTGAAATAAGAGATTCTGGGTGGGAGAGATGGTTCATCATTACAGAGTAGGTTCACAACCAAAAATGATAGCAATTACAACCAAAAATAATAGCAATTCTTCTGAAGGGTAGACTGTGTAGACTTCTTCCTTCTGTGTCCCACCGCACAAAGTGACCCTCATCCTTTTAGAGTTTTAAGGAAAATCATTCATTTCAGAATAGGCCATTTCAAAAAGGGTGGAGATTTTCAATAACGCTATAATGTTTATTGTTTACATCCAGTTCTTTTCTTCCTCACTTAAAAATATACACATGGCATGTTGCTATCTTTTCTAATAAACAGACTGATACCAAAGCTATGGAGAGCTATCGTCCTTGGTGTCACTTCTCAATGTGACATGAATCAAGGCAAAAGAAAAAGGTAACCCACGTTTTAGGGTTGGAGAATTACAGAACATGCTTACTTGCTAGGGTATAAACCAATGAGTACTTTAAATCCTTGAAAAACACACTCATGCTTGTTATGAAAAGAATTAGAACATGTGATTATTGAAGGTTCAGCAGGGAAACTCTCGCCACTGAGCCTTATGGCATGAGTACATTCAGGGACCCACATTGCGGGAAGAGAGAGAGCCAACTCCCACAGATTGATTCCTCTGACTTTCACAAATACACCATGGCACATATATGCTGCTATACAGAGCACACAGACAAATGATAAATCCAATAATAGTTATTTTTAATATTTAAAAGTTGCATCATAGGCTACTAATCAGTGATTACAGAGGCATTGATTTGATCCTTGATATCAGAATTGTTTATAGTGATCTTGCTAATTAATGTGAAATGTCCATTTTTGTTATGTACACAGTAATATAACATTTCTATTCTGTGTATAAAAGAAAGATAGTCATTTGAAATTGTGGAACTTGCAAAGTTCAACATAAATAACATGTATAACGATACTCGATGACGATTTCAGGTGTTTTCCAAGGCGTGGGCTGTAATTTCATCTCACTTCTGACACCAGATATAACGATACTCGATACTATATAGGGAAAAACAATATATTTATTTATCAGGGAGAGAGAGAGTCGCACTGACCAGGAGTCAGAAGCGTGGCTGGCTTCCAGGAGAAAACAAGGGAAGGCTCCTTCTTCTTTCACTTCCTTTTATATCTACCTGTGTCAGTTTACATGTCTCCGCCCTCATGGGTGGATAGCTTTCTGGGGTTCACTCCTACAAACATGAATATTTATCTTACAATTCACAACAATTTTTAATGTAAATAATCAGCCCTGATTAGATTTTAAAGGATTTATAATTTCCTTGTTTAGCTCTCCCGGGAAAATTAATGAGTTTTTAATTAGTGTGTCTATTTTTGAAGGCAGAAATAGTCTTACTTCCAATGTTTTGGTTTCAAAACCCTAAGTGCTACTTTAACTTTTCTTGTCTTATCGTCAACACTAATAGTCCCGTTGATTCAGCAAACCAGTTTTGGCCAGATTTTTAATAAAGCAAATTAACCTTGTCATTTTAACTCAAAATGTGCATTTTCCTGAGAGGTATGTCTAGCACAGTAAAAGGGAGGCCTAGTAAACCTCCTATGAAAGTGGCTTTCTTGGACACATGTCATTGTTCAATGGCATCTCTGTAGTTAGCAAAAATAGAGCACAAATTACATGTGCCAATAAGAGTCTTAATAACAAATGGGGTTTATTTTTAAAATTAGTTGTCTAACTGTTCTAATGAAAAAGCTCAAAGATAACGAATCCTTTGATGTATTCTTACCTCCCCTCCTATTTTTAGGTCAAAAACAAATGTATATTTTTATTCATTTGTAGTTAATTTGCTAACTAGTCAAGCAAATGGTATTTTAAGTCACTACAATCAATATAGTGACTACTATAGTGATGAGTATTGTCTTACTCTGTTCTCAGCCAATCATGACAAACCCTATTAAAGTCATTCAATAAGATATCAGGCATGGAGGCCTCCTCTATCATGGAATTCATAGCTTTCTGCATTTGCTTTATTTCTAGAGAATAATTTATAAATGTCCTGTAAATATAAAATGGTCTCTGTTGTAGTTAATACACAATCTTTTAAGATTTTATATTGAGACAAGGTAAACCATGCTAATAACCTAGGAATGTCTATGAAATTGCTTTATGAACCATTTCTTTCCCTTGACATGAAGCATCAATTAGCATATTACACAGGACTCCTACAAGACCGTGGAAGTCTCCAGTTTGTGAAGCATAATTTTGCATTTTATCAGAGTGATGACCCCTCTCAACTATTTTAATTGATTAAACTCTTAAAAGTCCATTCTGATGGTAGGAGAATTTAAAGAGGTTTTGGAGACATGTTACTAGTTATAATTGTATTAATTTTCTACTTGGAGTAATAAGAGCATTTTTAAACATTTTAAACATGAGGGGTTTTGAGCATTAATAAAAACAAAATTTACCAAAGATTTATTTGTGTATATGTGTTTTTAATTTTATGGTCTCCATGTGCTAGCCCTGGTTTTATTATATATGCAGATGATACTCAGATATACATGTAGATTTATCTTAGTCTGTGATTTTTGTCCTAGGCAACTGGAATATGAAAGCATCAATAATGTGGACAGCATATGTAATTATTTTTAAGCTTTCCACTTTTTTATTTAGGAAAAGCGTTTTCGCTGTCATTTATTTTTAACTGGAAGCTCTTCCACCAGGCAGCCAGTCATCTGTCAGGGCTAATGTTCAAAGAACAACAGACTTCAGCAGCTCCAGCACAGTAGGACATTAAAATGTTCCCCCAAATTTAGCGCTTTCTAAATGTTAGCCCTGGATCCTCTAGAGAAAATTCTGTTCTTTAGGAAAAGCAAACCCTCCGTGTAGTCAAGAAATAGAGCATTCTCTCAGTCTGGTGCTGAGGCAGTATTGGAAACGTAGGCACAGGATATGGGCCTCATATTACCAGAATAATCCATGGCAGTGGAATTTTGCATTTTCCGTTAGAATAAGGTTGGATGAATTGGATAGTTAACCAAGCATGTCCCGTTTCCTAGTCTTTTATAGAGAACAGCAAGTTCTTTGAACAGTATGAGGTGACATACCAGATCCTGAAACAGACAGCTGAGATGTACGTCAAAGCCGACGGCTCAGGTAAAGCACACGCGGGATGGATTAGCTGAGGGGGCTGTGGGAGGAGGGGGCTGTGGGAGGACAGAGAGGGTAACAGAGGGTAATCGGGGTGAATGTGGCCCAAGTTCTTCATATGCATGTATGAAAGCACCACAATGAGACATAGCATCCTATACAGCTAACACCCACTAATGAGAAAACTAAGTTGGTGTGGTTCTGGCTTAAGCAGAAATTAAAACCAACAGGTTTCTATGGGGACAGATCAATTTTTTTTACTGTGACTGTTTTTTTTTTTGACAACTTTGTGAATATGCTTTTAACTCAGAGAGGACAGAGTGAGTCTAATGGCATTCTTTCTGTGTGTAATCGTCTAAGACAGAACAAAATAAGCATTCATCTTTCTGAGTTGTAATTTTTCAGCCTAGTTTCAATTCCAAGGGGATTAAAGGCAAAAAGAAGTGGAATAACTTGAATATAGATACGAGAGCTTAAATTACTGTGAAGATAAACTGTGTAAGATATGTTTGCTTACAATTTGTAAATGTCTGCGGTGATCGTTGGGGATGGAATCCTGTGCGTCTGATAGAGGCTCTTGCCTCCAGTGCACAAGAACACAGAAAAAACATAGAGGGGTGGTTAAGTACAGAACTGGTTATTTCTGATTCAGTGGAAGAAGCTGAGAATGTGATGAAATTCATGAATGAAACCACTGCCCAGTGGAGGAATCTCTCAGTGGAAGTGAGGAGCGTGAGGAGCATGCTGGAGGAGGTCATCTCCAACTGGGATCGCTATGGTGATACTGTGGCCAGTCTTCAAGCCTGGCTCGAAGATGCCGAAAAGATGCTAAGTCAGTCAGAAAATGCCAAGAAGGTAAGACTGTCATGTTGGGGAATCATGAAGGACAGATTTCTCACAGTACAGTTCACTAGGCGTTGTCAAGATATTTGCAAGTGTGACTCAAGGATCCTCACTTAAGAGATTTACCCCCAGGTGAGTGAAATGAAATAAGGCCTGTGAATACTGGCTACAAAGTTCTGTCAAAACAGTTCCCTGTGAGACCAATCATTCAACTTTTTCACTCAGAAGGGCAGGCAGTGGCAGTCATCGACTATCGATAAAGGGGTAGCCAAATAAATCTAATGGGCAGTAGGGGGTGCTATATGCACACTGAGGTCTGTATAGATGGTCTGTCTAGGGCTTAGCCTTTGTGGATTTCCTATTCTCAGCTATGGTTACCTACACAAGGTTCACACACACACACACACACACACACACACGACATGGGACTGAATCTGTGTGACGGGTGACGGTACACACCCATGGAATAGCTGGACTGCAACCTTGATCTCTTTCAATATTCTCTTTGGGGTTTTAGAACCACTCAGTCAAGAGTTTCATTCTGCCTAGGACTGAGATCTTTTTCTCCTTTTCTTTTTACAATGTTTAAGCATGTATGAGTGTGCACACAGCAGTAACTGTCTGACTCCATCATCCCTTACACAAAAATATCAAATAAAATTGATAGTCACATGTATGTGTATACATATACATACAAATTTCTTTTTATGCAAACCTGATCTTTTCACATGGAAAATCAATATACGTATAAAAGGCATTATGCTATGAAGTTCCCATAAAAAAGTATAATGCATACATTGGGATAAATTACTTCTTTTATTAGTAACCGATTATCCACGATTATTGCGGAGGTTCTTTTGTCCGAATGGGTCCCGCTGCCCTTCTCAGCCCCAAATAAACACACAGACGCTATATTAGTTAAAGTGTTGGCTGGTTGCTTGGGCTTCTTATTGGCTATCTCTGTCTTAATTATTAACCTATTTATATCAGTCTATGTATTGCCACGAGGCTGTGGCTTACCCAGTAACAACACTCATTCCTTTGGCAGCATTGCGACTCTGTGGCGGGTTTTCTCTGCCTACCTTTCCCAGAATTCTCCTCATCCCACTCCCGCCTATCTTCCTGCCTCATTGGCCAGACAGTGTTTTATTCGTCAATCAATAAGAGAAACATATATACAGAAGGACTTCCCCCGTCACAAGATTTGTTCATCTTCCACACATTTGTACCAATTGCCGCAGCGTTTTAATATTGTTCTCTTGATATAGGCTAAATATTCTTATATATCAAAAAAAAGAGTCATTAAGCATAGATCCATGCAGGTTTGGTCTTTTACTAATCAGACGAGCAATGCCCTGGTACATGTGTTGGTTTGATCCAAAGAAACGTGGCAACCAGAAACAGGAGTGTTCCCAGCTATTTGCGTAGGAAAGTCTCCCACACACAGCTTATGGAATGAAGTTGGAGTTGTGCTTGCCCTGTGATGAATGTATGCAAGTGTGAACACATGCACCTGATCTGAAATGAGATGGAAGCTGCTTCACTGCCAAGTGCACTCCCTTCCATAAATAAGAAAGGAAGCTACCGTATTCACTGTCCGACCTAAAACATCTGAACATAATGTATATGCACATATTTGTATACATACATATCCATTCCAATTTTAGACTCCTTGCACTCATTTTTATTGGTATGAACAGGAAGAAAAAGTCTGACATTTGAAGAACTGATTGCTACTTTGTACAGAAAGATGAGAATAAGAAAATGGTCCCTCGTTTGATTTTGTCTTTAGCAAAATGTGCCATAGATGTTCTTCTATGACGTCACAGGGCCAGGTGCACTGGCATGTGCCTGTAGTCCCGGCTGTCCCTTTGACTCACTGTGGGGGGATTGCTTGAGCCTACAAGTTTGGGATTAGCCCGGGCAGCAGAGTAGAGCCCAATTGTACAAGACGAAAATGGCCTTGGGAGAGAGCCCAGTGAGTAAAGTGCTTGATACGGTCTTGTTTTGAGTCCCCAGAATCCATGGAAAAATATGCAGGTGCTCTTGTAACTCCCCTTCTGGGGAAGCAAAGTCAGATGCATTTCTGTGACTCATTGGCCGGCCTGCCTAACATACTTGGCCAGACCCAAGCCAGTGAGAGACCCCCCCCCCAACTCAAAAGAAAAAAGAAAATAAAACCAGGTGAATGATGGAAACAATGATGCCTGAAGGAAGATGTTGTTTTCTAACCTTCATAAGCACATGTATATACACACAAGTGCAGCCGTAGAACCATGAATGTGCATACGCATGCATGTACACGTGTACATGGACAAAAAAGAGGAAAAAAAACTAAGACAGCTGGTATTTCTAGCTCATATTTCGAAATTTTATTTAAAATCTGAGTTTTGGAAGAAAGTTGAAAGACATCTTAAAGCTTACAC
Source organism: Mesocricetus auratus (assembly GCF_017639785.1). Lineage (NCBI taxonomy): Eukaryota > Metazoa > Chordata > Mammalia > Rodentia > Cricetidae > Mesocricetus > Mesocricetus auratus. The sequence continues at coordinate 38,872,152 of NW_024429199.1, read as the reverse complement.
ACACTTGTTTTTCTTTTCTTTGTTTTTAACATTTGTAGATTTACTTCTAAAATATTTAGTAAAAGTTACATTGATAAATGTTTAACAATTGACAGGAAATGGGAGTCAGCGCATACTTTTTCATAACATTTGCCCATAGACAGTCTCAAGCAAACAAAATTTTAAGAAGCCTTTTAATTCTTTAAAATCCAATACTCAGTTCTGCTGAGCCATGCTAAGCATAATAGTGATCATTAATCCTTAAATCATATCATTTACACCAGCTTAGGTTTCCATGTTGGAAAGCATTGATGGGTTTATTATAATCTTCTCACCCTATCAACAAAAAAGCAATATTTAAAGCAGATAATTTTAGTTATTTGTAAAATTGTCAGTTGCTAATAAAATGGCACAAACGGAGGTATGAGTGATTCTTACACAATTTGATAAAGTTCCATTTGTCTACTAAAAACATGCAAAAAATAATTACTGTTCCTAAGTGGCCATGTATAACTGATAATATTATTATTGCACACGCTTGATTTTTCATATCCGTTATTAGCATTGGGTGCATGACTTACAAGCGAATATCCTTTCTTGCTTAGGATTTTTTTCATACCCGTTATTAGCATTGGGTGCATGACTTACAAGCCAATATCCTTTCTTGCTTAGGATTTTTTTCGAAATTTGCCTCACTGGATTCAACAGCACACAGCCATGAACGACGCTGGCAATTTCCTGATTGAAACATGTGACGAGACCGTGTCCCGTGACCTTAAGCAGCAATTGCTGTTGCTAAACGGACGGTGGAGGGAGCTATTCATGGAAGTCAAGCAAGTATGTCTTTAAATTTATACTCACTTCAAATGTGTGTGTTATTGATGTGATGAACAGTTTGCTGAGAGGCAGCTTTGCTGGGCGTGTTAGAGTAGAGTACAGAGGTGTTTAATATCGCTTGTGTTTCGCTGATAGTCATCCATTCTTTGCTGTGTATGATGGAGGAAATTTAACAGAGTGTAGCGTTTGGTTGAGGATTATATTGACATATGGAGCCTGCACAGACAGAGAGATTTATTTTTCAAATCCCGCCTCTCCACTGTTTGCTTCTTTCTCTTTTTACTCCTGTCAAAGTAACTGGATTTATTTCAGACTTATCTAAAATAAGTATCAATAATTAGAATTTTTCTTACTGCATATGAGAACATGTCACAGCGAAGGCTAAGCTTAATGGTTTTCCCATGCCTCTCGCCACGCTCTCCTCACAGTACGCAAGAGCTGACGAGATGGACAGAATGAAGAAAGAATACACAGACTACACTGCCACCCTCTCCGGTTTTGCAGCTGAAACTCACAAGAAGCTCTCTGAGCCCTTAGATGTCTCTCTAATTAATGTCAAGTTATTGATTCAAGACTTGGAGGTAAGAAATTTCTGAATTAAAAAAAATGAAAAGTGTACTGTGAAAAGATAAACTAGTCAGGTTTCTCTGGTCATCAAAAAAGCTGTTTTGGTAGCTGGGGGGTGGTGGCGCATGCCTTTAATCCCAGCACTCGGGAGGCAGAGGCAGGCGGATCTCTGTGAGTTCGAGGCCGGGCTGGACTGACAGCCTCAAAAACAATACAAAGAAACCCTGTCTCGTATAACCAAAAAAAAAAAAAAAAAAAAAGCTGTTTTGATATCTTAAGGATCATTTTGAATGGTTTATGTATTTGCTAGCTTTCACAGAAAATAAACTTGAATCCTAAAAAGATATCATTTGAATATATAAAGTAATTTCAAAATCATTTTTCGACATGGGATTCTTTTCCTATATACAAATTAAGAAGTATTAGGAAAAAAAAACAAAAGCAACTTTATAGAGGACTTCCAAATAAATGCCCTAAACAGTAAAGGGTTTGTCATATGAAATAATAAAATTATCTGATGACAGAAGAAATGTGAAATGAGAAAAGTGGCCCAAAGTGTTGTCCTTTTAAATTTTACAAAACTTGTAAAAGCCTAAGCGCATATAAGAGAAAAGAGGAGCAATCGTGGTAAGGTGTTGACTTTAATTTCCATGTGTGTGTGTGTGAGAGAGAGAGATGATAAGAAATTAAAATTTCCACCATACTAAATTTCTAAGTTTTCTACAGTGACAATAGGTTTTTGAAATTTCAGTTTAATTCTTAAAGGTAGGATTTCCCCCATGTTATTTACATACATTTACATGCATTACAAGTGTGAGTATTTCCATATTGCATTAACCTATTTTAGAAAGTATAAATGTTATGTCAACTAGTCTTGATGTTGACTTAAGAATTTTTGATTACTTTAAAAAAGAAGTTTTAATGTATGCATTTAGTGTAGTGCTGCCTGCATGATGGTTAAAAATGGAAGCAATGGCTTTCCTACAAGAGTTGGTGGTGGGGATGGAATTTTGCACAACATGTATTGATTTTTGTTCTACCTTTTGTGGGATCCAGCAACGGAAATGGGGTGTGTTGTGCACTAATTGAGTGGCTTCAATGATTGACACAGGATGTTGAGAAGAGGGTGCCTGTGATGGATGCTCAGTATAAGATGATCACCAAGACAGCACATCTCATTGCCAAAGAAAGTCCCCAGGAAGAAGCTAACGCGATGTTCACAACCATGTCCAGGCTCAAAGAACAACTGTCCAAGGTGGGAAAATACTTGACACTACCATGTGCTGTGAGACGACCGTGCTACCTTGAGATGCTTTTAGCTCTCCTTCCAGTGTCCTTCCAGGGATGCATCCTTGACTGGTCCACTAATCACACCTTTGAGCCACTCTGAGAGTCTTGATTTAGAAACTTCGACACATACTTGAAAAAATAAGATGGGACGCTGAAGCCTGTTGATGCCTCTCTTAATTTAGGCTCTGCTTCAGTGGAGAAATCCGTGTTTTTGAGGAGAGAGCAGCTAAATGTTATAAAACAGAGAGGACAGAAGAAGAAATGTAGACAGATGTAGGCAAGGAGGAAGAGAAGACTGCATGTTGAGATTTTATTAGTATTTACTTAGCGTAAATCTAGTCTGTCTGCCCGTGTTTTCTGCCAGCATGGCTCCACTTGGACTTTTCTAAAGAGCCCTGAGAGTTCCATTAGAATCCTTGCTCTAACTTCCAATTTTAAGCAGATTTCATTGTTTTAAAAATTAACTTAGTGTGGGTAGTTACCTTCTAGCAAATAAGAGGGACAGGATGTGGGTTGCTGTATTGTATGACAAGGCGTCGGTGAATAAGTGAAGGTCAGTGAAATAAGAGAGAAGAGGGAGACTTGCAGATGAAATCAGTACTGAAAAATTAAGGGAAAAGATGAACAAATGCACAAAAAGTAAAAACAGAAGAATAATGGATTTTAAATAGTCTATTATACATCATAAATATCACTTTCCACTCATTTCATTCTAACATTCTAGATGGAATTCATGTTAGCTTAACAGTAATGAACAATTTTACTCTTACATACCAGCAAAATTTGCAAAAAAAAAAAAAAAACCAGCAACAGCAACAACAACAACAAAAACCAATCAGGTACAATAAAAAGCCACTGTTTTCAACTTTCCAGTGATTTGCTGGGCTGCATTTCTGTGGTTTTACGGCTTGTGCCTCTCATCCAGGTCCAGGTGCAGTGGTTTGGACTAATAAGTGAGAACGTGCATTGGGTCCTTGTGTCCATTTAAGCTACATTCTCCCCGTCCCCCACACTGTCTGCGTGCGTGCGTGCGTGTGTGTGTGTGTGTGTGTGTATGTGTGTGTGTGTGTGTGTGTTCCCTTTCTTGTAGTTGTTAATACCATTAATGTTTTGAGAGACAGGATCTCCCTATGTGTCCCTGGCTGTCCTGGAGTTCACTAGGGACATAAGCTGGACTTCCCCTCCTGTCAGTCCTTCTGCCTTTGTTTCCTGGGTGTTAGAATGATAAGAGTGTCTACCCAGCCTGATTTAAGCCATGTTTTCTTCTGCTTGTTTGGGATGCAGTCCACTGACAGCCTGTCTCTCCAGCCCAGGAAAGACCAATAAAATAATGAGTTGGCACATATCAGTTGATTCTCTTGGGGCTGTTCAAGCCAATGGCTGTAGAGTCTCTTTGCAGAAGAGACAGTAACTTTCAATTGATGAGCTTACCCTCAACACCATATTCTAGAATATAGATATATTTCTGCATATGCACCTCTGCAACCGTGTAGCAAAAGACAATATTTACTTTAAACATTGTTTATGGATTGTTGCTGATGTAGTTAGCGCATCATTATTTTTATTGTTCCTGTAGAGTAATTCTCTTTTCTTGGTCTTCTGAGAGTGTTAATGAGTGAAAAGTCATTTTGCTTGGTTTTCTGAGAGTATTAATCTTACTTTGGATGACAGTTTATGATAACAAGAAGAGAGGAGATTTCCTTGACAATTATAAGATCCTAGAGTTCAGTGCAAAGGCAGTAGGCAGAGACCTTATAGAACTCTGAAAGAAGTTCAGAAGAGAATGTAGATGTAGCAACATTAAAACCAAAGACAGATGTGGGCTGGACAGTTTAGACTGGGTCTACCACCTCTGACATGGGAACATTCATGAAAAATTGGTGTATGACGTGTTCTTGAGTACAACATTGGCAAAGCCTAGAGCTGGTGAGAGGAAGAAAAATGGGGATCTAGAAGAGGAGGTTAATAGGTTTGTCTAGGCTCAGAGTTCATGTGCAGAAGCTCAGGAGCATCAACCTAGAATTCTCGTGTCCTCTAGACAGTGTGGTAATAATTCATGACTGCCTCAGATCAGATTTCGGTGCCAAAGCGGAAGTGGATAGAGTGGTGTTTAGAGAGGAACTTGATGCCATCTGCTTCTCAGTAATAACTTACAGATGGAAAACTTAGATGAATTTTCATGGGAAAACTCCACAGTCCTTTATTTGTTTCAGTGGTATAGGATTTTAGTGTTTTTTTATAAACAGCAAAACTTAATCACATAACACAAAATAAAGGAACCATCTTCAAAAAAGTCATAGTGCCAAGTGACTACCACACTAAAAGTTCTTGAGAACTAAAGGCAAAGCTGGATCTTTGGGAACTTAATGGCCTCTCATGGATTTGTTTTGCTCTTTGCACCTTCAAAGGTCAAAGAATGTTACCCCCCACTGTTGTCTGAGGCCCAGCAGCTGTCTGTTCCTTTGGAAGAACTGGAGACACAGATCACATCCTTCTACAACTCCCTTGGGAAAGTCAACGAGGTGATGTCTGTCCTTGAGCATGAAGCACAATCTAGCTCTCTTTTTAAGCAAAAACACCAGGTAAGAAAAATCCCATTCAGAGATACCCTCATTTTAAAGTGTATTTATTAAGACTGGAGCATTTTTTTCATGTGAGTGTTCAAGTTTTTCATCTTTCTGTTGACTTGGTACTGCACATGTTGTCGATGCTCTGCTCAAGGCCTCATCAGTTACGTCACTAGCTGATAAAATGGTTAATTTCTTCTAAGGATGCCCAAGCTCCTCATGCCTTGATCCCTTGTGTATATGTTTTTTAAATGTATAGATTCATCATGCAATTGTACTCCATTTCAACCAGGTATTGATAATATATGTTATGGGATCTTTCCTCTGTGGGAATATGTTTATTTAAATAACCATGAAATTATGGAAGTTTTCTCACTGTGAATTTTACATTTATATTTAGTGAGCAGATCTGTGTGCTCTGAATCTCCTAGTGAGAGGCACAATTAAATAGTCCCTTTACTTGGCTTATCATGAGTGGGTCTGTCCTTCAGTTGAGGGTGTAGGTGTAGGAAACCTTCGTCACTACACTAACTGAAATAAATTCATAGAAGGGGCAGCTTCTGTTAGTAGATTGACAGTGTGTCTGAAATAAGTGACAAGATAGAGTTTAGGTTTGTTGTGGCACATGGCTAGCTGTTTATTAACTGCTTTCTTCATCTTAATCCAACAGTAGTCACTAAATATTCGATAATTTATAACATTATTATTATTATGGATAGTATAGTTACAATCATTATTAGAACACACTATTGTAAAGATATCATGGCATATTGAAAGAAATTAAATTATTTTGAGGAATGGTAACATTCCCTAGCTTCCTAAATTACTCTAAAACATGGTTAAATAATCTTTCCATCATTAAAGTCATATATTATTGACAACAAATGTTAATATTTTTATAACATATTTTCAATCTCTACCCTTTGAACTTATAATTGTTCAAAGGTATGCCCTAAATTTATTTTGTCAAAAAAAGGGGGTCTGTTTTAAATATTTGCCTTTAGGTGACCAAAATGGCATCCAAATGAACAGTTTGAATGTCCTCTTCAAAACTCTTGAATGCAGAAATGGAATCAGTGTTCATTCAAGACAGAAGTGACTCTATCTCCTGGAAGGCTAATTGGTAGGATGCAAGGCGGAGAGGCAGAAGGAAGGGTCCTGTCCATCACTACTGCATCCCATTTGAAGGGCGTGGCAAGAGCAAGCAGTTCCATAGGCCTGTTAGTCTTCTGCTTGCTTTGATTAGGTCTCATTAGGAAGGAGGATAGCTTGAACTGCATCCTTTCAAAACTGGCATAAACAAGTGATGTAAAATCTTTAGCACTGGATTCACTAAAGGAAGTGTGTATTGCATTAAATTTACTCAGTGTAAGTATATTAGGTTTGGTTGTTCTCTTGAAAAGCCATAGGCCTGCCTCACAGCCAGTTGGAGGAATGCAGAAACTAGACAACTATAATGTTCTGTCATTTTCCTAATGTTAATAAGATGTGCATGAAACATAAAGAAATCTAAAACCTCACTGTGACATTTAAACGCCTCGTAGAAAAAGCACTGATTTCAATGATTGCTTAAATCAAGATCTTTGGAAAAGAACTATTTCTCTGTGCTTTTGGTTTGACTTATTGCTCACTAAAAGTCTAAGTGCTGTGCAATGCTGTTGCTTACACTCGTCCCTCCCTCCCTTCCTCCCTCTTCTCACCCTCCTCCTCTCCCCTCCCTCCCTTTCATTCCAGCACATGACTAATGCCACTGTGTCTTTCCTTGTAGGAGCTGTTAGCTTGTCAAGAAAGCTGTAGGAAAACCTTGACGCTCATAGAGAAGGGGAGTCAAAGTGTCCAGAAGCTTGTCACCTTGAGCCCTGTGTTAAAGCACTGGGACCACACGAAGCTACAGAGACAGATAGCAGATGTCCATCACGCCTTCCAGGTAAGCTCATCTCCCTGCTCTATATATGTAAGTCGGGGAAACTAGAGATCGAGAACAAAACACAGCACTCTACTCTCTGGTACTTGAGAACCAAGTGTTTTATTACTTTTTTTTCTAACATTCATATCCATATAATAAACTCTCCTTATAATGAACTGTCTCCCCTCCAAGTGCTTTCTAAACAAATAATGATATTAATAATTTATAGTGATGCCATAATACTGTGACCTGACCAAATGAAACCTCAGTACTGAGGAAGCAGCTTCCAGTTAGGGTTTTCAGTATATTCCAAACCTGCAGGTGACCCACCTATAGGTGGTTTCAACAGCAAATTGAAATTTAAAGCAAAACTCATCTCTGTACTGAGCATGTTATGCACATCCCTTTTATCTTTGTCATTATTATCTAAATAATGCAAGTATTTACATTGCGTTGCTGGTGTATTATTAAAAGTCATCCAGAGATAGGTTAGTTTTAGAGTATGCCAGATGATGTGTCTACATTATGTGCAGCCACTACGTCATTTGATGTGGGTCCCCCATCTTTGTGGATGCTGGTATGCTTGGGGCTCCCGGAGTGAATGCAGGGGTACCAAGGATTGACTTATTATTTTTTTTGCATTAAGAATATGATCAAGAAAACTGGAGAATGGAAGAAGCATGTGGAAGCCAACGGCCGTTTGATGAAGAAATTTGAGGAGTCTCGGGCAGAGTTGGAGAAGGTGCTACGGGTCGCTCAGGAGGGCTTAGAAGAGAAGGGGGATCCCGAGGAACTCCTTCGGAAACACACAGTGAGTCTACTCTGTGTGGTACCTCTGACCTACGTGTGCAGACACCCGATCTCAGATAGTAAGATAAAAGGACTGACCTAATGTAGGGACGTAGGGGGAGCCAGCAAGGCATGGACTTTAAAGACAGCAGATCCAAGAAACAGCAGCAAAAGAAATGCAAGAGAAACTGCTTTGCCGTTGTTCGGGACCACTCTTGAGCTCCCGGGATAGCAGAGAATATGGATAACACAGGCTCTTAAGCCAAAAGCTCAGGGAGTTTTACATAGCTCGATATATTCTTAAATAGCTCGCGCTCAGTGACAGCTCTTCATGCTCATTTAATAAAGCACCATGGCACATTATAGCATAGTATAGACTCCATGACACTTGGCAGTTCGTAGCTGATACACAGTTATATAAGGTTGAGAGACCACTCCATGCTTCTCTCTTGTGTTTAAATCATATTAGTGCTGAAGACATTGGTAATGGATGAATGGTATAAGGTAATGGACAGCGTAATAAGAATATGCACCTTAATTATATATATTAACTTGTCAGAGGTATTTGAATACAAGCCACACTATCAAAGCATGTGTGCATGTGTTAGAGACAGCATTTTTTTTTACAGCTCTGAGTCTGTGGCCACATGTTGCACCCTTCCCCCATGGGGGTCTGTTGACTGCTTGTTACTAGGAGCTTTTAGCAAAACACTTCTCATCCCCCTCCTCCCAGTAAGGCCTGCATGCAAGTTCTTGTTTATTGTCTAAAGGCTAATTCCTGTTTTTGGCCCACCCATTGCTGGAGGGCCCTAAGAACATAGGCTTCTGACCTGGGTGTTTTTCCACCATACCTGACTTTGGTATATAAGGCTCTACCCTCATAATAAATAAAGGCCATTCTCCTTGTAAGAATGAGCCGCTGTCTTTGCCTTTACTTTCATCCTTAGCCCTTAGCCCTGGATCGTTGTGGGTAGCGCCATAGCCGCAAACACACTGGAAGCTCGCTACAGCCACAGAGCACAAATAATCTATCTTACTTGTTTTTATAACTGTAAATGTTGTGTTACTCTGTGCATTGAATCCCTGTGGTTTCAAAATGCCTCCGCATACATGCCACTGAGGTTGCTTGAGACTGATCGTGTCTCTATTTCTCCTGCTGCTGTAAGAAGAGAGCAGCTAGGGGGCCTTGAAGGCAGAGGTGGGTTTTCTTACCTTTCTGGAGCACTGCAGTCTGAGCTCGGCTTGCCGTGATGGAGGGGATTTCGTGAAGACTCTTTCTGGCTGACACATGGACACTTTTCCTTGCTGTCATAGGTTGGGAAGAAGACCTTTCCTGGAAGACCTTCCCCATTACCTCATCACTCTTATGAATGTCCCATCTTCATGACTTCACCTAAACCTAATAACCCCCGAGGCCCTGGCTCCAAATCTAACCACCTTAGACTTAGGATGGTGACATACAGCTCCGTGGGGGGCACTGTTCCATCCACAGCACAAGTATTATAATACACACATGATAGGTATGGGATGACACATGGAAAACATGGCTGACACGTGTTCTGGGTGAAGAAGAGGGCATGTGGAGACCCTGTACTGTAGTTCTGAATTTACCATAGAGGAACCGTATCTCTATCACCATGGAGTCAAGGTTTGGGGGTAATCCAGTAGCATTTCAGATTACCCCACCAAATTTAGGAACTGCAAAGATATTTTTTTCTTAACTGTAGAAAGTAATAGTGAAATGTCAGGTGTGATGACTTCTGACTCATAGCCATGGATGGTTATAGTTTGTTCCCAAAGAAGGATAGAGTTGCCTGGAGTTTTGATGAAGGCAGCTGCTGGCTACAAGACTCAGTGTGATGTGCCTTGTAATGTTATTACTCTACACAGCATCCTAACTATTCGCCCCCCCCGCCCCGCCTCTCTGATAGGAATTCTTCAGCCAGCTGGACCAGAGGGTCCTCAATGCTTTCTTGAAAGCCTGTGATGAGCTCACTGACATCCTCCCCGAACAGGAGCAGCAGGGGCTGCAGGAGGCTGTCAGAAAGCTACACAAACAGTGGAAGGTGAGTGGAAGATTATGGGAACACAAGAAATCCATGCCCTGGAACCTGCCCTGCAGTTCAGAGAGTCGGGAGTAGGGGAGGACTAGTTCAGGACATTTTGGCCTCTCAACAAGTCACAGGCCTACTCAGAATCCTCATTCTGTCTTTGTGGGTCTTTCTGTGGATGCAGGACCTCCAGGGAGAGGCACCTTATCATTTGCTCCACCTAAAAATCGCTGTGGAGAAGAACAGGTTCTCGGCTGCTGTGGAAGAGTGCAGAGCAGAGCTGGAGCGAGAGACCAAGCTGGTGCCCCAAGAAGGCAGCGAGAAGATCATGAAGGAACACAGGGTATGTGCCACACCACAAAGATATTTGAAGATGTGATGATCTGAGGAAATGTTCTTATTACATTGGTCCCCCTGTGAATCTGCCTTTAGCTTTCCTGTGAGACTCTAGAGGTGTTTTGTGGCTTCTCACCAAGACAGTGAACGTGTTTCTCATGTCTTAGGTTTTTTTCAGTGACAAGGGTCCTCATCACCTCTGTGAGAAGAGGCTGCAGCTCATAGAGGAACTATGTGTGAAGCTCCCAGTCCGGGATCCCGTCAGGGACACCTCTGGAGCCTGTCACACGGCTCTCAAAGAGCTCAGAGCTTCCATTGACAGTACTCACATGATGCTCATCAATGATCCGGACAAGTGGAAAGACTATGCTAGCAGGTACTGGGGCATTTGCAGAGACAGCCCCAGTCTATCTTAATGAGAGAGAACCACACTAGCAGGTGCTGGGGCATTTGCAGAAATGACTGCAGTCAGGTACTGGGGCATTCCCAGAGATGACTGAAGTCTATCTTTATGTGGAAGGACTATACTAGCAGGTACTGGGACATTTCTGGAGACAGTTGAAGTCTATCTTAATTCTTTTCTTCAGAGATTGTTATAGAACAGGGGATGGTATACAAATCTTGTTTCAGGCAATAAGAAAATCAGATTACTTTAATCTTGTCTGTGCTTTTGCATAAAGGGACTTCATTTTATTTTATTTTTTCAAATGGGTTTCAGTCTAAAACAGTGTCTGGATTTTATTTAAAAATAATCCAGATGTTCCTGAGGCCCAAATTCTTGGTTTTCACCTATCCCCTTCTCACGGGGAGGCGGGGGGGGGGTGTCTGCCTCTATTGGTTAATGTCACTCTGATGAGACATATGAAGCCAGATCTCAAGTAGTGTCTTTCCTCTCAAGCCCTGAGATACACCGTGTCCTCGGCTAAACTCCATTTTAGTTATTGGCCTCAGATGAAGTTACTGACCTCACACTTGCCTTGGGCTTCATGTTAAAGTTTTAAGGAAAATGCCATGAAGTTAGTCATCAATGGCTCCACTTCCCTGAATTCAAAATAGGAAATATACCTCACCTTCCTGAGTGTTTGCCCCTTCATAATAAAATTCTCGTGTGCTTTCAGGTCTTCTGAGTTCTCATCTTGGGTGTCTGCAGAGGAGGCGCGGTTAAAGAAAATCAAGGATGAAGCCATCAACTCTGCCAACCACGATGAGGCTAAGCATGTGGTAGATGTAAGTTCTGAGATGACCCTTTCTAGGGGAAAATTTCCAACAATTAAGCACTCATAGCATAACTGGTTTGCTGGCTTGTTTGGTGTGTGTGTTTTCTATAAAAACAGTTTTCTACATTTCTTTAATGACAGCATCTCTTCATATTACTGTGGTAAGGGTAGGCTTTTTCCCCTTCTATGGAGCTAGTGATAGCTTTGAGATTTGAGCATGTTTACTGACGCCTCTAATGCAGCTGTACCTAATGGGGAATGCTGGAGCAGGAAAGAGCATCCACGTTTGTATAACACAGCATAGATCTAAGAGTTGTCACCCGAAACAAGAACACTGTGTGTTTCTGCACAATATAGTTCTAACCAAACAACTCGAGGACATGGAGAAAGGACTCGGGGATTCTCTGAATATTCATCTGTTGTAATCAGACTGAACTGGTTCATTTCCATTGCTTCAGAGGCAGCAAAGCCAGCCAAGGTAGCAGAGCTCCAGGTCAGAATATCACGTTTATCTGTGACTAGTCCCAGCAGCCGCTCTCTTAGAAAGACCTCTACTTGGTATACAAAGACCACTGTGCAATTCACACTCTGCAATTCTAATCCTTGAAAATCACACATTTACTACTATAGAAGAGAATTCTTTGTCTTTCTGCCGCTGTTCCAGGCTCCCCTATCCTCTGATTAATTCATATAGTTGCCCAAGGCACTAGTAGAGAAGTCAACATTACGGTGTACATACAGAAAGCAGGTTTTCTGTTTGTTGCTGTTTTGGTTTTTTAATCTTATCTTAAAATGCAGAGACCAATTTTGATGCCAGCTGTTTTCTGCATCTCCCCCTGCCCTAGACTAGCCATAACTAGTATAAATGGTTGTCCCAGGAACCATGCCCTCTATAGCTTGTCCTGGGGACTTAAGACTTTGGAATTGCCCCACCACTGTTGCTTCTAGGGAACCCTCCCTGCTTGTTAGAGCTTGGTGCCACTTACAAATATGGCTAATTTCATGTCAACTCAACACAAGTTTTCTATAATCGAGGAAATATCTATAAGCATCTAATTTAACTCCGAAGGTGATTTTTAAAATATGCTCAGTGTTGGCTTTGCCCACTAGGTATGAGCATCAGATCAGGAAGCCCTTCTGTTTAGTGCTTGTTCATGATGAGTACAAAGAGCACCATGAGCGAGCTCTCTTGTTCTCTTCAGTCTGTTGTGATGGAATAACTAGCTCACACCATGATCGCCCTTTTACAAACCTTCTTGGGTTGAGTTTCTTTCCTGATCACTCACTGTTAATAAAAAGAAGTGTCCTTTCATTCCAGGAGATCAGAAATGACATTACCAAAAGAGGAGAGACCCTCAGCTGGCTGAAATCCAGGCTTAAACATTTGATTGACCTTTCTTCTGAGAATGAAGCCCAAAAGCGAGGAGATGAGCTGGCAGAATTATCAAGCTCTTTCAAGGCTCTTGTGGCTTTACTGTCAGAGGTATGACATTTGCTATGCTCAATAGGGTTCGGAGGGTGGAGGCAATAGCTGGAGGAGGAGGCTGCGGGGCCATCTTTGTTTTGGCTGTAGGTTAGCAAGTGTTTTTTTTTTTTTTACAATGAAACTTATTTGTATGAAGATTCTTAGGAACGATGAGCAGGATGCTTGAGTTATGGACAATACTATTGAACCAGGTAATTCAAGTTAATGACCTATGTCTGAAGTCCAATATGATCAGTCAAATGGTTTTTGCTCTACTGAAAGCATCGCTATTTCATTATCACTTAAAGATATGCTTCAAAGTTTATGAAAAGGGGTTTGAGAAGCTTGGTGTAGTGGTGTGGTGCAAGCCTGTAATTTTAGATGAGGCAGGAAGATAGATAGTTCAAAGGCAACCATGTAAACAAAGAAATAACAGAAAAGAAAGAAGGAGAAAGTAACAAAGATGCTTGAAAATCAGACTAACCCAGCAACAGAGCTTATAGTTTATATCCTACTTGAAAATTTTATTCAGTGTCCCTAGGCCACAGTTTCCTTACTTTTAAAACAGAGTTTAAAATACACTAATGAGGGAGTGGCAAAGACTAGATTCAGTACCTTAGGTAAAGGACTTGGCAGAGTATTGAGACAGATAAGTCTTCATTAGCTGCTAATCAGTAATACTAAATCATCATCATCATCATCAATGGTTAGTTGAGAGGCCAGAAAAATTCCATTTTTATGGAGCCCTACTCATTCTAAACTTAATATGCATTCTAATGGAATAAGCTATATTCTGTTATAGGTTAAAACATTCAAATGGCATGTCTAGTAGGGCCTCTTCCACTCATCTGTGTGCTTATAGGAAGCTTGAGAAGGCAACATGGAACACATTTAAAGCTCATGGGTCTGTGAGAGGGAAGACAGTATAGAAAGAAAAAGTAGTATTGGAAGGACATTTTCAACAAATGTTCTATTATTTCCTCCTTGATGTACGATATCATCATAACCAGATAATATTCATGAGGTTATAATCAAAAGACCCCAGAGATGAAGTATAAAATAGGTACAACTTTATTATTCTACTTTGACTATCAAACCATGTACATTTTTCTTAATTTTAGAATAGGTTTTTAATAGCGTACAGAATAATGCCCAATGAAATGAAACTCTTGATTCCTCTAAGTGGCTGCACCATTGAACAACATTTAAGTAAGACTTAAAGCTATGCAAAATAATATAAATTATATATATATATATATATATTAATCTATTTATAGCTGTTGAGACTTTGATGGAGTAATTTTACTCAAAGTGAATAAACCTGAAGTTATGAGTTCTGGAAGTGTAGTGTACAGTGTGATAAACAGAACTATTTCATATATTTGAAACTGGCTAAGACAACAGACCTTGAATCTCTCACAAACACAAAATAAGTCTGTGTGGAGTAATGGAAGATTAATTATCTTAATTAGAGAAGTTATCTCTGAGAGCTGGAGCACTGGCCCAGCAGTTAAGCATACTGCTGCTCTCCCAGAGGGCCAGGTTCCTAGAACCCATGTGGCAGCTCACAACCATCTGAAACTCTAGCCCCAGGGGACCTAACACCCTCTTCTGGCCTCCACAGGCACCAGGCATGCATGTATTGTGGAGGTACATGCAAGCAAAACACACGCACTCGCATAAAATAAAAGAGAATGTATTGAAATTTTTAAACCACTTCATAATGCGTACTCCAGCATCTCCCTGTGTAGCTTGTCTGTATGCAATGTTAACTTGTCAAACTCACCTCCATTTAAAAAAGTATTCCACAAATTTTGTTAATTAGCATATGATGTGCTTCTCTTTTTCTATGAAAACGTAGGTTGAAAAGATGTTAAGCAACTTTGGAGAATGTGTTCAATACAAAGAAATAGTGAAGAGTTCCCTTGAGGAGCTGATGGCTGGCTCCCAAGAAAGCCAGGAGCAGGCTGAGAAGATCCTGGACACGGAAAATCTGTTTGAGGCCCAGCAGCTGCTCCTTCATCACCAGGTACTCACCGCGCACGCGCACAGCGTTGACCAGAGATGGAGAACAGGTTCTGAGGCTGGTGGTGGAGAGGGGAAAGGAGAGGGAACTGGTCGGATGGCTCCAAGTACTTGGCAATTCTGTTCTCCGTTCTTTCTGATAAACACGACACATTTCACAGTACCCTGGAAGGCAAATTCCTAAACAGCTTAGCTTACAAAACTATAACTTGCTTGAAATGGCAGATGTTTCAGGTGAGTTTTTATTCTCGTAAAAGGTTAGAACTAAAAGCCAAGGAATTATCTGTATGTATGTACATACGTGTGTATTATCTATAGATGTATGTGTGCACATGCTTTACGTGTATGGATATACATATGTGTATATGAATATGTGTGTATAATTGTATATTATAGATAGGTATGTATGTGTGTGTATGTGTGTGTATATGTGTGTGTGTTTGTATCCATACATTTATAGTCATTCTTTTTTGGTCATGGATTGAAGCTAGGACCTCTGCTCTAAGCTCCAACTCTCCACTGAACTACATCCTTAGTTCCCAATAATAAACTATTTTAATCAACTTGTTTCCTGATAGTCTGGTGATAGACATTAAATATATGTGAAGATGGAATATACTACTTATATGTAAGTGAACTTATATACACTGTATTTACATATAAGTATATATAGTTGTATACATACTCTATATAACTATACCTAAGTATATACATGTGTATATATGTAGTATACATATAAAATATACATAAACACTTTTGTACAATAGTATGTATTAGTATACTGCTTGTCTAACTCAATATAAATCAAAGTATTATTCAAATAAAATATTTAATGATGACATTCTGACTAAGTTAATGTAGAAAATGCTAATGTTATATTGTATACACAAACTATTAATTGCCTTAAATGCAACTTCTAGGTTTTGTAGAGTTCAAGGAATTAAGGTCTGATGCTACAAAGTTCTTGATTATTGGGAAAGTGTCAGGGTTCCAAAGTCAAAGAGATAAGATTTTTGGTGTTTATAATATTTTTAAATGTCTCGTACTTCTCGGGTCAGGACGAGTGTGCAAGCTTTATAAAAATATATAAACTCAGCTCTTCAGATTTGTGTACTAGTACTATTCTATCTGAAAGTAATACTTACATAAAATTATATGTTATGATTAAAGTTATATGGTAATATTTTCTTGAATGTAGAGCTTCCCCCAAATAGCTCTCAGTATATTAACCATTCAAATATATACCCAGGAAGGAAAATTCTTAATATTTGCATTTTCAGCACAGATAGTAAAATGGAGTGAGACTTTTTAAAAACAGAAAACAACTATTTTAAGAAGTATGTCAACTCAATTGTTCTACCAAATTATTTTGGAATGTTGCATATGTTAAATGTTCTCCAAATTCACATACAAGTTCAAAGGCAAATTATTTACATTTAGACCATTCAAAACATAAGCCATGTTTAAGAAACACCCATCTTTGGCTAACTCGGGATTCTCATCATTAATGTTTTAATTATTGATGTCTCCTTTAAAACATGGTTCACTCCTACATCATGTGAGGCTTTGCCTTCCATGCCTCTGATAGCAGCATGCTTATAGCCCTGCACAGCTTAATAGAGAATACAGTTTCTATTTTTCTATTAAACAACTACTTATAGCAAAAGACAAAGACGATCTCAGCGAAGAAGAGAGACCTCCAGCAGCAGATAGAGCAGGCACAGCAGGCTGGGCAGTCAGGCCCAGGCCAGGAGGAGCTGCGGAAGTTGGAGAGCACGCTTACAGGCCTGGAGCAGAGCAGGGAGAGGCAGGAACGACGCATCCAGGTAGGGCTGGGCTGGTTCAGTGGCGCTCTGGCTGGACTGACATCTTGTCTCCAGCAAGAGCCAGCGCCACCTCCACTGATGGTGGCGTTTGGTTAAGTGCCTTACCTGGATTGTTTTTAGTCCTGACAAGCTTCTGGAGGGGGTCTTGTAAACAGCATACTTTGCACATGTAGATACTTATCTCAGTTGCTTTTCTCACTTTTGTAACCAAACCAAACACCCGGTACAACATGCGTTCTTCCCGCCAGCCTGGTCCCAGAGCCACATCAGTCCCAAATGAACATGCAGAATGCTATATTAATTATGAAGCTGTTGGCCGTTTGCTATGGTTTCTTAATGGCTAGCTCTGACTTAATTATTAACCCACAATTACTAATATGTATTTTTTAATATTTTATTTATTTATTATGTATACAATCTTCAGCATGCCAGCAGAGGGCACCAGATCTCATTCAAGGTGGTTGTGAGCCACCATGTGGTTGCTGGGAATTGAACTCAGGACCTCTGGAAGAAGTCAGTGCTCTTAACCGCTGAGCCATCTCTCCAGCCCCACTAATATGTATTGTTATAAGGTCTTATTTTACCGAGAACACAGCCTCATGCATCCTCTCTTCCCGGGATCACATGGCGACTCTCCACTCTTGACTACATTTCCCAGAATCCTCCTCGACTCCTAGTCTCACCTATCTTGCTTCCCTATTGGGAACAACATATACACAGAAGGACTTCCCCCATCAACCCAGCAAGGAGCAGTTTAAGGGTAGAAGGGCTGCTTCTTCTGGCTGACAGTTCAAGGGACACATCCCATCATGATAAGAAAGGCATGGCCACAGAAGCAGGGTCCTGGATGGATGGTCATATTGCATCCACAGTCAGGAAGCAGGGAGTCAACAGAAAGTGGGTACTGGCCGCCAAACCTTGAGGCTAGCCCCTAGTGTCCCACTTCCTCCTGCAGGGTTCCACCTCCTAAAGTTCCCCCAAGTGATCAAACCCATGAGCCAATGGATAACATGTCACATTCCCAATCACAGCATTGCTTAACAGAGTTTAGTGACTTGTCCTCCCTGTGGTGCATGCTGTTCTGTGATGGAACCAGGAGGCAGTACACATTGGTCTGAATCCATGAACTTGGTCATATCGTTTTTCATATCCAGGAAATGCAGCGCTCATACCTTTAAGCCACCCTGCACTTCGGGGTGCTGTTGACACACCACCCTAAAAATTATTTTGAGTTTTTGCTGTCTATCACTCTTGCTTTCCTTCCTGCTTCCCTAATGCTACCCTTAGCCTTCCCTGACAGTGACTGAAAGGTGATTTCCACCACCACCCCTGTCAGTTATCTGTATGTTATGCCCACATCTGTGGACGCACAAGACCTTCCATCTGCTGGGGAACTCAGAAGTCATCCCGAGACCCAGGCATGGGAAGAAAATGCTCTCAAAGACACCAGGATCAGTCAGTGTCACTCATGTGATGCTACAGTTGACTGTTCAGGCAATGAATGAGAAGGCTACGATGTGCTTTAGCATCCAGTCTGGCCACTTGTAATGTGGCATGATGTGTTGCTTATGTATCTGTAATTTAGGTCAGCTTGAGGAAATGGGAGCGATTTGAGACAAACAAGGAGACAGTGGTCAGATACCTTTTCCAAACGGGTTCCAGTCACGAGCGCTTCCTGAGCTTCAGCAGTCTGGAAAGCTTGTCATCAGAGCTGGAGCAGACCAAGGTACGTCAAGGCCACACGGGTCCTTGCTGTTCATCCAGAGAATGATTTTGTCTCCACTTTCGTAATTAGTCATTATTACACAACTAATCAATTCTTACTATTTACTCGTGACCCACTCTGTTCAGTACAGCATGAAACAAGAAAATGAGTGGGATTTATACCTTAAGAACAAAGATTTTCTTGACAGTGGGAAAGTATCAGTCCCCTGAGAGAGGTGTGGAGAGACCAATGATTTCTGGAGGGACCAATATTTATGACTCAGTAAGACTGGGAAAATCAGTGTTTGGAGCTGGAGGGTGTACAGACAGACGGTCCTGGATACAGAAATACCATTAGGTGTGGAAAAGCGCAAAAGTGATGACTCTGTAGGGCAGTGTGAGGTAAAGGGGTGTTAACTTGGAAGGCTGGGCAAAGTTCCAACTCTGAAACCCTGAGTGTGACTCTCCTGGCAACACAGAGCTGGCTCGTCTGGGGGTTCTGAAGATCACACAGCGATCGATGTGCCTCAGGGGAGGGAGTATCTAAGCAGACACAGAAATCAAATAGAAAGGGCGACAGACCGAGGTGCCGTGTACAGTTGCTTTCAGACCTCGCTACGTGCTGCAGGTGGGATTGACACTTAGGGCTCTCTTTGACGTTTGTGTTCTCTTATTCTACTGGACAACACTTATTCTAGTTGACAAACCTTGGGTGGTTGTGCGAATGGGACTTTAGCTTCTTCCATGTCCTGCTGTGTGATATGTACACACGGCAAGGTTGAGTTAAATGTCCCAACAGACGTGACCTGGCATGGAAGCGAATGTGGGGAGAGATGGGGTTGAGGTTGCCTGACTACCAAAGAGCAGAGCCTGGTTTCAGTTGTAACTCTACCTGATGAGAGCCAACTCTTTCCTGATGCCTCCCATGGCCATTCGTATATCAGATCCTCTGGACTCTGGTGACAACACTTTACAACATCATTCTATTTTTGTTTCATTTTGTTTTTACCAATCCTCTTTTGCTATTTGAAGTCCTCCATATTATAATTTCCCATGGATAGTTCAAGCAAAATATTATATAAACAAAAAATACAAGCATCTCCAAACATTGCCTTCTCCGTGGCTCTGAAAAACAAGGGGGTGAAATCAATCACAGTGGTGGACACTTTTGATTGCATTCGAGGAATTACACTGAGATTCATGGTCTTCAAAAATGGACCAGCAATGGCTTGGGAGCTCACAGGTGGTTGGGAGAGATGCAATGCTATGCCATCACTAAGCATTATACTTGAGGATACTGTACTTCTCTGTGCCATTGGGACTCTCTGCCAATTTGTTTGAACCATGGGTGACTTCTCTGCAGCAACAATGATGCTCAAATGAGACTTGAGTGTTTCAAACAGGAAGCTATAATGATTCTATGATGTGATTTTTATCTTCTATGCTCTTATGACTTCAGGAATGATCCTTGTAAGTACACTCTGCTTATATAGTATTCTGCAGTAATCTAGGGAGATGCTCTGTGTGGAAGGCTGCCTTTTACAAATATTTATATAGCAATTCTGCACTGACTAGTTAAAAAAAGGGAAGTTGATGAATATTTAAACCTCTTGTCAGATTTTCTTGCATGGGAAGAAATAAGACATTCGTTTTCTCCACTCAAGGTTATCCCTAAGGTTTATGTTTTCTAATTTAATATTCAACACTATTTACCTGACAAGATTCAGATAGTACCTAGGAGGCAGCAGTGCCTCATACAAATTAAAACTTTTGGATTAAAATCGCTCAGAGCTGCTGAAAATGAGCAGGTGGAATTAACCAGCTTCCATCCGTATGAAAGACGTAAAGATGATAATTGGTACCTGTCAGCGGAAGGCACTTAAAAGTGAATCTGCTGGTGGATGCTGAGTTCCCTTCCAGAAGAAAATGTGATTACGTACATTTCACATGCACACAAAAGAGCCTGGAAAGTAATTCACCAAAGAGGGGAAACAAGTGATTCAGAGTCATAGTACAGGTTTTGACTCATTCAAAACTCAACTTTGCCGGGAGTGGGGCTGCAGCTCAGTTGGAAGAGTCGACCTGGCACACAGGAAGCTCCGGACTGGAGTGCTCGCTGGGTAAATCTAGGGTAGTGCTGTATGCCTAGGTAGAGGCAGGAGGATCAGTGCAGTAGCAAGTTTGTGTTTGTGACCTGCTTGCTGTGCATGAGCTTCTGTCTCAAATGCAAAGCAGAAGACCCGAGCTCCTTTCCCGCAGCTTGTATGTGAATATAAATAAAATAAGACTCCCTAGCATTAAAAACAGACTTATTACTTATCAGGGAAATAACCTCTTTCTCCAAGGGAAAAATACACAAGAAAGATCACTGATCCTCGGTGTTAGATAAGATATCCCTCTAATTAGATAAACAAGTCTTTCTGTCAGTAGCCTAGAGATCTACTGTCCCTAAGTTCAAAGAACCAGTAGCTAACTCCTGGTTGTTTTGTGAAGTAGATGATTGTAAACGAACATATCTGAGGATAATTTAACATATGTAAGTATCTCAGAATTCAGAATGATAGGCCCAAATCATGAAAGTGGAAAACCAATTCTACAAGAGTTAGAGGAAACATTTAAGCAAAGCTTCTAAATAACCTATGTGAGTCTACCCCACGATATGACCATGTCTTGGTGCACCTCTGCAGAGTGCTCAGTCGGCTTGAATGCAGCATCCAAGAGTTTAAAATGTTCACCTAACAACTCTGCCATCTTTGTTTTTTGTTTGTTTATTTTGTTTTTCTAGGAGTTTTCTAAGAAGACAGAAGGCATTGCCACCCAGGCTGAGAACCTTGTCAAGGAAGCCTCAGAGATACCACTGGGGCCCAGGAATAAACACATGCTTCAGCGTCAGGCCAAGTCCATCAAGGAGCAGGTCAAAAAGCTCGAAGACACTCTTGAGGAAGAGTACGTGCTTCACAACTTCTAAACTCTCCTCTCTGGGATAGCATCCCATGTGGTCTCTCCCGTGTCTCCTATTCCAGTCTTTCAAAAATCTCCAGGTGTCTGTATGTTTCCACCTGTCTTGAGGAAGCAGCTCACAATTCAAAAGAAAATGGTTCTCAGCCCAGGACCTGGTACCCACAATAACGAAAGTATACAAGCGATGTGGTGTTTACATCTTGAACTGGTATATTCATCACTAAGCCATATCTATTCATTTCTGTGGCCTTCATATAATGCAAAGGCAATCTTAAAAATCCACATTTCCTTTTTTACTATTTTATTCTAGTGCCACCCGTTAGAAGAGGAGAAATTCTGATAATACAGATTCTAGGCGTAAGCACACATCATGTAGAAGAAACATCTCAAACCCAAAGTTCACTACGTGTCCATAGTGCCTCAGAATTCAGATTACCATGGATTTATATATCCCCTTCCAGAAGTTCCTGCAAAACTCTGTCTTGATTTTAAACATTTAATATTTATATGAAAAGAGGAAATGATCTTGTGTCCCTGTGATATCCTTCTACAGAGTTTGGACATAAGCTTTTCATGTCAAGGTCAATATTCTCTAAAGTAATGTCAATAGCATCTTTATTTAGTGACACATTGACTAATAGTTCATGACTCTCAAGAAACAAGACTGTAAGCACAGGAAGGGTTTCAGAACGCGAAAACTGTTTCTAGTACTCTTGAGGCCTTGCATTGAACATTTTATATTTGCCTAATCTTTAAATTTTGATCAATATTTTATTTGAACTGACTTCAAACATTGACAACTTTATATTTGATAAACTCTACCAAAGTTTTTAAGCAGCAAATCTGAGACTATATTAGAAAATAAGCTTCTTCTAAAAGGATTATAACACCCATCTGAAGCTAAAACCTGCACTATAAGAAAGATTGCATTTGCATTTCTTAACACTGTTAATTGCATTAGGCATACACAGGGTTTAGACTTGAGACTGTAATGCTATTGAATTTGACAATCAATTGATGCCATATTTGTTCTTGGTATCAAGTGCCTTTTGTAATCAGGTATACTCTGTTACTTTTCCTCACCCAAGAACATCAGTTAGTTTAGTGCTAAAGTGTTAATTTCCTAGTTTCTTTCTAAATTGAAAGCCATATTCACCTGGTTACGTATCCAGAGCTAGGACCAACTGCAATTCTCCAGTTGAAATATGATTCATCAGACTTACCACACAGAGAGCCAATGTTGCCTGTAAATCATTAGGGAAAGTCTTTTGGAGACAAAAGACTGTAGTAGACCTGTGACTTGAAGACAATATTATGGGTTATAAACCAAAGGCTTCGCTGAGCTAATGACAGCAGGTGCTGCCCTGCACGTGATTAGACCACGGTTCTATCTTGACTCGCGAACATGTACTTTACCAAAGTATTTCAGCATAAAGTGTCCCAGTAGCACCCCTCCCCAAAGTAAAGGCATCACGTCAAACTACCCAACCCCAAAAGCTGTTCTGAGACAGTTCCCTACTCTTAAATTCTGAGGGCAGCTGTTTCTATGCAGAGCTGGACAGTGTGGGCTCACGCCCTTTGGAGCCAGCAGGAAACTGCGTTCAACCCGCTCACAATGTAGCATGTATACTGACTCCTCCAGTGTCCGATCTCAGAAGAGACGGGAAGGTTGAGCTCAGGTAGGCAGCTCAGATCGTGTACATAGGCCTTTTCTGCCCAAATAGCTCCTGCTTTGAAAGAAACACAACTATCCCCCAAAATCTTTCACCTGGTGACGTATAGGAAAAAAATGTCTTGCTATTCTTTATGGAAATACTGCTTTTTAACTTAATTTGGTTAATTTTAGTATTAAAACCATGGAAATGGTGAAAACCAAGTGGGATCATTTTGGCAGTAATTTTGAGACCCTGTCCATCTGGATAACTGAGAAAGAAAAGGAGCTCAATGCCTTGGAAACTTCTGCGTCTGCCTTGGACGTGCAGATCAGCCAAATCAAGGTGACCTGCACACACGTTTTGCTTACAATCTCTCTTCCTTTAAGAACACCTCTCTTACATTTGTGTCACCAAAAGCTCTTTGATCCCAGGACAGATTTTCCTTTCTTCCATAGCTCTTTTAAGTTAAACTCATGCCAAGCTAAGAGGTAATGATTGATGATACTTCATAAATGAAATTGTGTATTAATACTGTCTGACTTACAGATTCAAAGTCAACATTGTGTGCAATATCATTAAACTATTTTTTATGGTTGCATTATTCTTTTCCTTGATTTTTGGTTTGATGCCCATGGAATGCCCTGTTCACACATTTATACAACATGAAATGTATTCATCATCTACAACTAACTACCCTTTGTAAGAACTATTCCAAATGTCAGACTCAAGTAGTAGCTGTGTTAGCCAGGCATGGTGGTACATTTCTGTAACTCAAATCACAAGGTAAGGGTGGGGAGATTGCCACAAGTTCAAGGTCAGCCTGATTTGCCTATCGAGTTCCAGGCCCCTCTGGGATACATAGTGAGACCCTGTCTCAAAAAGCCAAAACAAGCCACTCTCCACCTATCCAAAATGCACTAGTGGCATTTACCTTTACTAACCAGAAGGGGGAGCCTGAGAGATTTCTTTCTATAGAAAAAGCCATTAGACATGTTTTATGGTTTTCGTTGATGATCTTGCTGCCTGGACAGTCATTCTGATGAGTTAGCTTTCCAGCTGCCAAAAGAACTAGTTATACAAGTCATCACTGATCACTCCAGTAGAGCAGCTAAAAAATATGGACTGAAATCATGAGATTATTGAAACATGAGATTGGAGTGATCATCCTTTGCTTAATAATATATATATACATATATATATAATATGTTTTTAATATCTATATGCATACATATAATATGTTTTTGAATATACATATATAATATGTTCTTTGAGAATTTTCTACATGTGTACGATGTATTTTGATCGTCTCTACCAGCTGCTCTCCCTTCTGACTCCTTCCAGAACCCCCACCATGTCCTCCTTCAGAATTCTATGTCCCCTTTTAAATACACATTCTCTGTTTTATACAACTTCATACCACATGGGGTCAGACTCACCCGCTTCCTTCTGCTGTCTCTACTCATTCCTTTTGAAATGGAGAACCCCCTGCCACTGAATAATAATGCAATAAATGCCACGGGAGGAGACCTTCCCCACTGTGACTCAGAACAAGTGACGCCATGGGCAGGGTGGGAGGGTGAGAGTATGCAGTTGACACAGCTCCTGCTCGCCAGGCAGCCTGTGCAACTGCAGACCCACAGGATGCAGCAAACACAGCCTGCTGTCGTCTTCTGTCCCGTCCTGGAAAACAGATGCCAAGCCCTGAAATAAAATTCACAAAGTATTTTAACTCTGTAGCAAAAAGCTGTCATTCAGTCATTTTCACCAAATTCTAAGAAAAAGAAAATGCCACACTTAAATTGTTTGGCCTGGAAACTTCTTCCAGGGATTAAAAAACACTTTATGGCCTACTTTATTCTTTTCAGGAATTCCTTTACCGTGATATTTAGTCTTATCACGGCAATTCTGAATTATAAAAGGGATCAAATGTCATATGATCCCTCAAAAAATTAGAAATGTTTAATTATTAAATATAGTCAGTTGTAGATTTTCTTGCCATCAAACTGGAAATACATTTTGATACATCCAAAATGGCACTTCAAAAATTACCTGAAATACATTAAGCATATGTGAATAGCAAAAAAAGATATGTGTCAGCAGAAGCAACAACAGAGTAGAACCCAAAAGACTGACTTAGAAGGTTCAAATTCTAATTTCCAAGGGATGGTTTGAGTAATTAAACTATTCAGAAAGATTAAAAATATATTCACAATATCCTTTCACCTTAACTCAAGCTTGCCATTAAAATTAATGGAACATTTGCATGGCTATAAAGACAATCTAGCCCACTGTTGTTCATAATTGTATATTTTTCCAAGTCAATACTAACAAATTTTCTTGGCTCAGTTTTCATCTTATCTCTGATAGGATTCACACACACACACACACACACACACACACACACACACGCACGCACGCACGCACGCACACACACACACACACACATACACAACCTCACAATGCAATTCCCATGGCTTGTGTTCACAAATCTGTTGGTGACATGAACGGGGCTGAGAACTCATAATTTTGTTCTTAAATAAGATTCTTTCTGTTATGTGCTATGATTATATAGACAAATTATTAAGGAATATTAGACAACATACATTTTGAACCTTTGAGTATATTTTTCAAAAAGGATCTAATAAAATAGCAAAAGGAACAGAGACTATTTATGCTCAGATAACAAATATGTGCCAGGAACTCTGCTGTAGTCATGCATATGAAAAAAAATGAAAATTAAAAGATCATGCCAAACAGACTTTAAGGTGACATGAGCTCTTTCCAGTTGTCTCATCTCAACACAAGTCACAATTTTATCTTTTCTAGGGTATCTATATTTTACATTTAGTATTTTCATATTATTTTGATTTGCACCCCTCCTTAGAGCAATTAGAGCAATGACTTGCATCTTCTTGTGTTTTTGAGACCTCCCTCCCTCCACCATGGCTCACACAAATGTGTCCTGAGTCGCTCTCAGTTCTTTTCCTGCTTTGGGTAATATTACATAAAGTGTCTTGTCTATGCCAGATTAAACAGATGACATGTACACATTATTTTTCTGTAGAGTATCTAGCCAAGGAAGAAAGCAGGTCCTATGAGAATTTGTCAGATATTAAAATTCTTGGACCAAGTATGTCTGGTCCCTGGTGATGGAGGCTAAATATACTGATGAGTTATATAGTGGGAAGCCACTGGCCTAAGGAACACATGATCAGTTGTCAAAGGCTGTTTTCAGGTGCGAGTGGACAGGGTTTAGTAAATACAGCATACTCAGTTATATTTGGAAAAGTTACACACATGCAAATATAAATGTTTTGGTAAGCTCCTAGAACACACAGCTTTCCAAGATCAGTTGACCTTTAATAGTTGGTTGATGAGTAAACCACACATTCATTCCTCTGTCTTCAGAGACACTGTGAGAGAGCTCCAGGATAGCTTCTTGCTTATTGCATCACGAGAAGTAGCAGTTTCTCTGTCTTCTCCATCCAGCCAACACAGCCACCATTGCTATGCAGTGTGCATGTGTTTCTATGCATCTGTCCTCCCCAAATGCGATCAGGAAGCGGGTGGCATTTGTTTGCAGCTGCTTGCCCCTGACCTGAGTATGTTTAGATGTCAGTTAAGCACGCTGTCCTGGTAGGCGCTACTGCTGGGGTGTCATTCGTGAAGGCTCACACTGACGTTTTCTCTTGTTTTAAATGTTAGGTCACAATCCAGGAAACGGAAAGTAAAATCGACAGCATTGTAGGGTTAGAAGAAGCAGCTCAGTCCTTTGCCCAGTTTGTCACCGCTGGAGAGTCTGCTCGCATCAAAGCCAAGCTGACACAAATAAGAAGATACTGGGAGGAGCTCCGAGAGCATGCGCGGGGCCTGGAAGGGACGATCCTGGGGCGTTTATCACAGCAGCAAAAGTTTGAAGAGAGTCTGGTAAAGGTAGGAAGTGCTCCATGCATGCCAAAGTTATATTTTCAGTATATGGAAATGCAGTAAACATTCCAGGAAGAGAGCAATAAAGAAAGATCACACACTAACAACCCAACAAGTGGTTTTTAACTACATTCAGAAGTCTTTATATGGCACTCGGGATATACAAGTGTCATTATACATTGTGTTCAGGTTAAGCCTTAGTACTTGTTCTTTCCAATAAGATGCAATGATTTTAGATTTTATTTTTTTAATTAACTTATTTTTTACATTCCAATCCCAGTTCCCCCTCCCTCTTCTCCTCCTACTCCCTCACTCCTCACCTCCTCCCGTCTGCTCCATGGAGAGGGTAAGGCCTCCCCTAGGAAGTCTACTAAGTCTGTTTTATCATCTAGTTGAGGTAGATGCAGCTCTCCACCCCCACACCCCTGTGTCTAGGCTGGGCAAGGTATCTCTCCATATAAAATGGGTTCCACTAAGTCAGTTTGTGCATTAGAGTTAGATCTTGGACTCACCGCCAGTGGCCTCATACATTGTCCCAGCCACACCTTTGTCACCTATATTAAGGGAGTCGAGTTTGGTCTTATGCAGGTTCCCCATTTGTCAGACCTGAGTCAGTGATCTCTCCCTAGCTCAGGTCAGCTGGTTCTGTGGGTTTCCCCATCATGGTCTTGGGCTTCAGGGTTCTCTCTTTCTCCAGTCGGTATAGTTGGAGGCTGTGGCTCCGTTGACTGCTCCTTCAGGCACAAGTAGAGCAGAGCTTCCAGTGAACGCTCCTCCTGGTGGAAGCGGGCCAGTGCTCAGGTGGCCACTCCTTGAGGTGCAGGTGGGACTACAGTTCCTGTGGACGCTCCTCCCATTAGCGGTGTGGACCGGGCTGAGTCCATGAAGTATCGGGGTATCTCCCACAGAGATATGGTAGTGGATGCTGGCTGGGACACAGGTGCTCTTTCCCAGAGGAACGGTTTGCAATAGTTTCCAGAAGCTACTGCTGGAAGCCGCTGTTGTTGCTTCACCTGGTGATCACTCCTCGATCCAGGGCCTCCCTCTGACACTGCTCCCAGTTCTCAGGCTCTCTTGATGCTGCTCCAGGCCTGAAGTTTGGGACTTCCTCTGATGCTTCTTCCAGGCTGGGATTCGGGCGTCTCACTGATGCTGCTTCCTAACTCTGATGCTACTTCTGGTTCTGAGGCTCCTGGCTCCCTTGACACTTCTTCTGGGCCAGGATTCAGGTCTCTCACTAAAGCTGCTCAGGGCCTGCAGCTCGGGCCTCCCTCTGATGCTGTTTCAGGGCTGGGATTCAGGCCTCTCGCTGGCCCTGCTCAAGGCCTGTAGCTCGAACTTACCACTCAATTTTAGATTTTATTAAAACACCTTTTTTAAAAAATGAAATACTCAAAAAGAAAAGAGGAAAATGCAATACTCATCCACAACAGAAAGGCTGCTGTGTCCTTGATAACCTCCTCTGACTTGTTACGTATGTTAAATTATTTTTATGTCCCACCAATTTTTTTTTAGATCCGTCAATCTGTGTCTGAATTTGCAGAGAGGCTGGCCGATCCTATTAAAATATGTTCCTCAGTTGCAGAGACATACAAAGTTCTCCAAGAGCATATGGTGAGAATGTACCACCACATTTTTTCATATTTATCCACTCAAAAATTTGGTGATTCCTACTTGAAAAGAAAACAGTAAACATCGTGAGAGTTAAAACTGGAAATATTCTATGCTAGTTGAGGAGTTAAATGGTTCAAATATAATCATTTCTTACAACAAGACATCTGAGTATGCAAATTAATTCCCATATATATGTATATGTATATATACATATATATATATATTTAAAGCACTTGTATGTCAGTACCTGTTGGATCCTAAGCACCCAAGGGAAATCAAGGAAGTCACAATGGCCTTCTGTAATGCTCAAGAGGCAGACACAGGATGGCAGGGGCAGGACGGCTGGCTGGATGAGTCCAAGCCTTGAAAGCTCCAGGTAGAAGAGATCCTGCCTCAATTAACAAAACGGGAAGTGATTGAGAAAGACACCCAACCTCAAATTTGAGTTTCTGCATGTGTGGACCCTCACATGCAAACGCACACTCACATACCACATACACCACACACCCACAGATATACGTGGCGTGTAAATGTGCCTATGTATGTATGTATATGTAGATATATGTCTTTTCTCATCAGAATATGGCCTATTTTCAGATTAACTCTATAATGAATCCCGTTCCTCCTCTTCACCATTTTATGGACAAGAAAAGATAGCAGACTTTAGGCACTAACCGGTCACGTTTCGATGTGAGAGAATCTGTCCTCCCTAAAAGACCCCTGAGAACTGGCCTTTTGACCTGGCTACATAACTCTTGGCCACTGTCAGTCTTCAGTGAGACAACTACCAGCCTTAGAAGAATGTGGGGAAAGGTGGAAAAGTAGAGAATTGTCCACAAAGAAACACTAACAGGAAACTCTCTACTTTATGAATATACCTGCATCATGCTTGTCTCCATTACGGAGGAAGGGAACTGAAGGGACGAAAAGGAATGACCAGCAAACACACATCTGGAATGGATGGCAGGGTCTACAGTGCTTGAACACGTTCAGCAAGAAAGCTTTTGTTGTTTATATATATATTCAATTCAAAAGAGAGAGAAGTAGGAAAATCCAATTTGATAAAATTTTGGTTGGCTTAACAAAACATTAAAATTTGACTCCTTTAACATTCAGCTAATGTTGGAATACCAGAAAAGATAGCATTCTGGTTTTCCAATATTTAGATTTTAGAAGAAAACATTTAGAAGCAAGTTATTATTCTTTCCTGAGTTTCTAATAAGAAAATAGAAAACAAATTTAAAATATCTCAGTATTTTCATGAAGATTAATTCCCAAATATCTTAACTCTATTTTTTATTTTTATTTATTTTTTAAATTAGATTTATTTATTATGTATACAGCGTCTGTTTGTATGCCTGCATGCCAGAAGAGGGCGCCAGATCTCATTACAGATAATTGTGAGCCACCATGTGATTGCTGGGAAATGAACTCAGGTCCTCTGGAAGAACACCCAGTGCTCTTAATCTCTGAGACATCTCTTAACTCTATTTTTTAATTATGTGTATATATGTGTATGGGGAGGTAGCCATATCTAAGTGCAGTACCTGTGGAGACCAGAGAGGGCATCAGAGTCCCTGGAACTAGAATTATAGGTGCTGGTGAGCTAGCTGCTCAATGTGAGTCAGCCTAGTAAAGTACTCAGCCTCAAAGACTAAATTAACACATGCAATGCACATAGTCTAACTCCTACTATATTTCTTTATCATTGTCATCATCATCATCATCATCATCCCTGACTCCAAAACTCACATCTATGAATCTTTGCATATCCAGAGACAAAATAGCACCTTAAATGTGGTTCTTATAAGAGAAGACTAGGATTTTAAAAGCGTCATATATTCAGAATATAATTAATAATTTTCACAAGCAAAATCTAACTTTGAGTTGTTCAAATGTACAGCCTTGTATTCTTTTTTTCCAATGTGTCACGCCTAAGACATGATCTTGCCCTGAACATAGATTTCATAATTTAAAGAAAAATTAAAATTACTTTTAGCTATTTCTTACCAGGAGTAGTGTAGAGGTCAGAGGACAACTTACTAAAATCAGTTCTCTCTTTCTACCATGTGGGTCAGGGGCATCAAAGTCAGTCATCCGGCTTGATAGCAAGTACTTTTACCCACTGAGATATCTCACAGGGACATAGTGTGGGAAGTCCATCCCCCTTCAGATTTCTGCATGCTGGAAGCAACTTTCTCGGCACATTTGTTATGTCTTGCTGTCAACCATGGCAGGACGCCCTTCACTTGTTGGACTCTATGGCTGCCTTTCCGGCTGAAAGAAAAGACTTCGTTGTGATGGATCTCACTAAAACGTGGGCCTCATTGTTCATGTCATGATGTTGTTGCTGTCCAGCTGTCTCCCTCAGCCACAGTTCTGACTTCTGGAATTTCAGTTGCCTGAGGTCAACCACAGGTTAAAGACACGAAAGAAGTCTAGAAATAAGTACCTTATAGCTTTTGAATAGCTTCCATTGCTCTGGAAAAGACCTGGCAGGTTGAATGTATATCACATAGGGAATTTACTAGGCTGATTCACATGATGCACACTAGGTAGACAAGCATGTACCCTGGAGTGGCTGAGAACCTGGTAACTGTTTGGTCCACAGGACTATTTGAAGTTCTAATCAGGCATTGGAGGTCTGGAGGATGCCTGAAGAGCCACCATCTTCCTTATTGGAAGGCAAAGGATGAGGGAGTAGCAACCACAGAGTATTCTCAATGATAAAGGATGGAGGTAGAAAGGCAAAATGAGACATCTTTTCCCTCAGACTTCCTTATATCAGGAGTGCTCCTGGAGGACTAATCTCCCAGGAAATATCCTCATAGATGCGTCTCTTAGTTGATTCCAGATCCGATCTAGTTGGCAACCAGTACTAACCATCCCAATTACAGGAAATAACTAACAATAGTTCTGTCTGAGTTTATGTAGTTAGTCACTTGCCATTCTTAGTTTTTAACTTAAACTTGACCTGGGTCTAGAGAAAGCATACGGTGCCTAGGTGTCTGCATTTATAGTTACTGTAAATCATTTTGGCCCACAACTCTTGTGAACTAGGAAGCTCCTGTGTTTCCTCTGCTCTCTCCTCAGGATCTCTGCCAGGCCCTAGAGTCTCTGAACAGCACGGTCACTGCTTTCTCAGCCAGTGCCCAGAAGGTGGTCAACAGAGAGTCCTGCACGCAGGAGGCTGCGGCCCTACAGCAGCAGTATGAAGGGACACTACACAAGGCCAAAGAGAGACAGAAGGCCCTGGAGGACCTGCTGGCCCACTGGCAGAGGTCAGCAGTGCTACCTCTTGGCTTGCTCTAAATGGTGGATAGGAGAGTCCAGACGAGCTCTTCTCCAAGTGGTGGGAAATAATCACCCTGGATCTAAGATGAGTGAACTTGGATGTCTGCTAGCCACTGAGACATAGACCTGAGAGTAAGAGGAAGTGTATATATCTCTGAATATTGCACAGATGTGAGCGAGAGTGTGAGGATTAGCATGAACATAAGTGAGGTTAGTCCCTTTGGGATGCAGGGATAACACAGCCGATGTGCATCATCTCTAACACTTCATGTTGGACATGCTGACCTAGAGATTTTGTCTCCTAGTGCGATCGTCTTGAATGAAGACGTGGCTTTTTTTTCTCTTTCTTTAGACTGGAGAAGGGACTGTCACCCTTTCTGACCTGGTTAGAGCGATGTGAAGCCATAGCCAGTTCACCGGAAAAAGACATTTCTGCAGACAGAGTCAAAATAGAGAGTGAACTCCAGTTAATACAGGCAAGTTCAAGCAGGGCGATGATGGGAATGGAATGGTCTTGTGTGGTTGCATTTTAAATGTATTAATTAAATATCCAAGTCCCTTAAGCATCTTGAAAGAACCATTTGACATCAAGATGTACTGAACCAAAGAAGCCACTTCTGTAGTAAGCTTTCTTTTGAGCCACCAACCAGCTCCCAAATCATGACATGGAAACGCATTATTGGTCATGGATGCTTGGCCTTATTCCCATTTCTTGCTAGCTATTATAACTTAACCTGTTTCTCTTTGTCTATGATTTGCCTTGGGGCTTTTTTTAACCTTTCTTTCCTTCTGTATATCTTACTTTTATTGCTTTTCATGTCTGCCTGGCTGGCAGCTGCCTGGCTTCTGGCCCTGGGCATGTCCCTCTGTTTCTCCCCCATTCTCTCCTCTCTCTAGCCTAGATTTCTCCACCTATTTATTTTCTCTTTCCACCAGTCCTGCCTATCCCTCTACCCCTGGATATTAGACCAATCAGGTGCCTTAAGCAAGCAAGGTTAACCAAATGTAGCACATCATTTCATAAATAAACACAGCACAAACAAATGTAACCCATCTTCACATCGTTAACAAAGGCAGCAGAAATAAATGTAACACACATTCACACGGTTAAGGTAATAATTGAAAGCATAAACAAATGTAAGGCATCTTTGCTTAGTTAAAATAATATTCCATAGCACACTCCTGACTCACAGACAGGGTAACAATGAGACTCTGTGGTGACTTGTGTCCATGGTGTCTTTGAAAACCTTGCAATGAAATGTGTAGCACCTGAATATAATTGACATTCCAGGAGGAGAATGGGACAAGTCAGAAATGTATAGATGGGAGAGGAATTGGCAGCAAATATAATTGCTCCACTTTTGAACACAGGTGATTTTTTAAAAAAAAAGTTTTTGTAAACAAAAAAGAGTAGAATGTAAAAAGAAATGAAGAGTCATTGTTATATTCAATAAAGACAGAAAGAAAAAGAAAAAACAAAGCAAAGTCCTAATAGGAAGAGAGAAAGACAATGTGATGTAAAATATCCTTGAGAAGCCAGTATTCTAAACCTAAATTTAAAATAAACATTTTCATTATCGAAGCTGCAAACAGTATTACCGATTTGGGGGTAATAGTAATGTGTTTGGAGGATAATGTCTGGGCCAGAAAAGTCAGCAGGCAAAATTGCTTCTGAAAAGAGATTTATTGTACAACAGATTCATAGCTTGACTTTCCTCGTCATTCTTTAGTGCAACCAGCAAAAGAAGGGTAGACCTGGTGGTTTTACGTTTTTCCTAAAGTCCAGCTGAGGTGTCTGTGGTGTCTGAACCCATTGCCTGTCTCCCGTTTCTTTCCTCCCTGACTTTGGAAGGGTGCCATGCCTCTTGGCCTTTCCCACTCCAGCTTACGAAGCTTGAATGCTCGTCATCTCCCCAAAAGACACTTTCCAGAAAGCCTAAGGGTGAAGTGGCCTACAGCTCAGTTCGACCCTTTTACAAGTGAGGAAAGGTGGTTCCAGAAGGAAGCCGTGGCTCCCATCCCTAAAAACAAAAGCACAGATCCACTCCCCACTTTGGTGATGCCTGTGTTTATCTCATTGTTAATTCTTCCATTTGTTCAATGAAGAAAAAAAATATTGACTGGGTGCTTGCTGTGAGCCAGGTGCCACACCAAATACTGAAGCCACACAAATGAACAAGTAAGTGTCGGGCAGTGAGAAGACTAGGAGAGCTCCCAGGCCTCCGTCACAGGGTCTGAACAATGCAGTGTCAGCCAAGTCTCTCCTCAACTGTGGCCTGACGAAAGTGTGCTCACCTCTGACCTTGCTTCCCAGGCCTTCTCTCTCCTGCATCCTTGCTAGCCTTGAGTCCAGTACCTGCTGAGGGTCTTCCGTGTCATCTTGGGAGGGTACTCCTTCCTTTCCTGCCTCTGAAGTTTTGTTCCCATCCGGTGTGGGGCCTCACAGGGAAGCTAAAGAGGTCTCTTGATGAGTGTTTACTATGTGCTGTGTCATCTCACTTGGGATCTTTGTAGTTACTGCCAACTGTCATCATCTTTGGTTTTTCTCATTAGCAAGAGCCAAATGTTTTCATGGCCTCAGAGCACCTGAGAAGAGTTCTTTACCTAATCATCAAAAATAAAAATAAAGCAGTTGTATTGCATACAAATAAAATGAACACCCCTTAAGTTCTTCAGTTATTACTAGTAAAGTCTCCAACACACAGCAACATCATATTTCCAGTGCCTGGGATGGCATCTTGACGTAAGCTAGAAGCATGAAGTGGTGATCTCTTCTGCAATAGATTTTCCTTAATTCTCTGTCTACTCAGTTTCCTTATTGTGAGAGAAACTCAGAGCTTCCAAATGTACCTAACTGATTACTCAGACACTGAAAAACCCCATATGCCTCAATATCATCTTTAAAGATGTGTTAAAGTTGACCAGGAGCCAATGATAAACCAGGTGAAAACTCTCTACAGCCTGTTGTATGGTGTAAAGCCAGCCTCAGGGAGCCCTCTTGGTCAGCCCTGGTAGAGTGAGGCCTGTCTTGCATTCCATCCTTCAGGCTCTACAAACTGAAGTTGAGTCCCAGGCCTCCCACTACAGCAACCTCCTGCAGCTGAAGGCAGCCCTGTTCACAGCAGCCTCCGAAGACGATGTGGCGATGATGAAGCTTCAGCTGGAACAGCTGGATGAGCGCTGGCGCGCCATGCCACCGATGATCAGCAAAAGGTTGGTTCTTCACAAAAGGGCCTCGAATGATGCGTGTGTGCCTGCAAGGGTGAACCCTGTGTTTTGTTCAATTTTATTGAATGTGGCTGATTGAGGAAGCTTATGAAAGAGATGAAAACTACTCTGTCTGTCATGTCGGAATCCAGGATGTCTTCAGAAGTGACATTGCTGGTGAGCCTGAACTCAAAGCACTGATCTTACAAAGGGCCAAATGATGTTTGAACCCAACTCAAAAAACATTGCATACAGGAGGTTGCTGTTGTTTGCATTGTTTACTGTATTTGGGATAAAATACTTAATAGTTTGCCTCATGTGTTATTTATTTAACAACCAGAAGTGGTTTTGCACACAACCACTCCTCTCTCTCACTCTAATATACACATTTGGAGGAACAAAGTAAAATGATGTTGCATTAAATGGAGGTGAAAATAGATTAAATCTTAATTAACTTGAGGATTAATATCTGGCATATGGATCTTTCTCATTGAAAGCGTGTCTGTGATTGGTATTGCTTATCAATGGTTGTATTGTCAGCTCAATGGCTGCACCTGAATCTACTGCTGTTTCAGCTACTGACTGAGGCTCTGCAATCAATGTCCAGCTGCTCACGGGACACAGACGGCCCGCCAGGACCGCCCCTGCCTCTGCAGCCAAATGCAGTTTTTAACTGAGTTTCTGTCATTCTTTTTACTGATAAAGACTCTGGAGTCAGATATTGCAGTGAAACCTGCAAGCTCAGAGAGGCTGAGAAGCGACTGCTGACCTTCCTCCTCAGCCAGTCACCCCGGCAAAAGAGCATCTATCTCTATTGTGGTCCCAAACCAGAAAACACCACCAAACTCAAAATCCCTCCTTACTGCTTCCTTTGTGTTTATCTGTTTTCTGTATTCCTTCTAACTTTCTATGGCTACTCCCTGACAACTAGTTTCAGGTTCTGCCTCCTGATCCAAGGTTTTATTTAATTAACATAAACTCGGGGCTCACGGTGTGATCAAATATCCAGAAACCATCAAGCTGCATCGTCTTTAACCAGTGAGCCAGCAAGCAGCATTCCTCCATGGTGTCTGCTTCAATTGCCCTGACTTCCCTCAGGGGTGGAGTGTGACCTGGAAGTGTGAGCTGAAATAAACCCTTACTTTTCCTATGTTTGCTCATCATAGCGTTTTATCACATGAAGTATATATTATGGAACAGGAAACAACTTGAACTCCTGGCATGTGTAGCTTGTACTTTCAATGCCTTCCTACGCTTGTATCCTTTACTTCACTGACAAGGTAACCCTCAGCTAGCTTTCTTATATAGGCCAGGATCACCTGCCTAAGAATGGTGCTACCCACAGTAGACCCTCCCAAGTCAATTAACAATCACATTAAAGGTAACTAGAATATAAAGACAGTATGTAGATAAACTCTGAATGTACACTACTGTAATGTGTGTTAGTATTTGAGGGTTACTGTTTTTAATTCCAGTTGGGGATTCTGATCTCAGTAACCTATTATTAATCAAGTAATTAATTCACTTACTTTATAAGTTGCTTGGTCTCTGAAAATACAACAAGCCTCTGTTTCAATTCTGTAGCTAGCAAAACAAACGAAGTTCTTGTATTTGGGGAGTGGAAGAGGGGCAAGACTGGGTTGGAGGAGATGAATGGATCATTAAACAAATGAATGAAACAGTCTGTTTTGTTTCTGGTGATAAATACCAATAAGGCAACAAAATAAGACAGCGTAGCACTTCAGACACATCTTAAGGGGTATATTGAAGCAGAATAATGCTGCTCTGGGGACCCACACACAGCAGAGGGAGCAAATGGGCAAGGACTGTAAGGCAGTAATGAATGGACATGGACAAAAGAGATTGGTGGGAGTGGAGGCAGGCTTCATCAGCTGATCCCAGAGAAAGAGATCAGGCGTCATGAACTCTGAGGGGTTTGTCTTCCTAGATCTAGCAGAAAGTGGTATGAAAACGTAACAGGAATTCTCTAATCCAATAAATCGTGTCTGACTGTCGCCTTGAATGTAGGCAGTGGGGAGGTATGGGAACAGCGAGGCTGCCGGTTTAGGGTGCTTCTAGAAACTAGGCAAGAGCAGAAGGGACTAGACTGGAGGCAGACGGGATAGGGCACAGGGAGAGATGCCACTCTGCATGTGGTGCTGATGTTGCAGAGCTCGGGTGTGGTGTGGTGCTGATGTTGCAGAGCTCGGGTGTGGTGTGGTGCTGATGTTGCAGAGCTCGGTGTGGTGTGGTGCTGATGTTGCTGCAGAGCTCGGGTGTGGTGTGGTGCTGATGCTGCAGAGCTCGGGTGTGGTGTGGTGCTGATGTTGCAGAGCTCGGGTGTGGTGTGGTGCTGATGTTGTTGCAGAGCTCGGGTGTGGTGTGGTGCTGATGTTGTTGCAGAGCTCGGGTGTGGTGTGGTGCTGATGTTGTTGCAGAGCTCGGGTGTGGTGTGGTGCTGATGTTGTTGCAGAGCTCGGGTGTGGTGTGGTGCTGATGCTGCAGAGCTCGGGTGTGGTGGTGAAGCACAGAGGAGCAGGAACACCCACCAGAGTGGACGTTGCTTCCCCAAGATCAGGAAAACTATGAGAAAGACAGGGCTCGGGGGTTTGAATATCACCAGAGGTCTGGCTTGTCTCCGTATAACTGTTTTACTTTACTCAGGGGGCAAAGCCCTTTCCCAAAGTATAGCAGGAACCATTCTGTTCACAGCCAGCCTTTCAATACCTGTCTCTCCCCACAGGACACACTTCCTCCAGGCGGTGCTGGCTGAACATCAACACTTTGATGAGCTGCTGTTTTCCTTCTCCGTCTGGATTAAGCAGTTTCTCAGTGAATTACAAAAGACTTCAGAGATAAGTTTACTGGACCACCAAGTGGCTCTCACTAGGCACAAGGTAAACTGGCTAAACCTCTCAAGACCGAAAACATGTATTCAGGAGAGAGGGGCCTTGAATTCAAAGGGATGACACACTTACGTGGCAACACATACGTGGCAACAAGTTAGCTTTTTTGCTTGTATGGAAAAATGGCTTAATAACTGAACTTATGGACCCAGCCACTGTGTTGGGCAGGTAGATTAAGCAGATAAAAATCACTTCAGGTAACATAGGTGGGTAACTCAAAACAAAATGACAACACAAACAACAACAAAAACTGTCCTTTGTAGCATAAAATGTTAAGAATTTCCATTTTGGGGTTTTCTATTTTGTTTTGGTCCAAAACCAAAGACTGCTATAAATTTCAGTGTTTAAACTGCTCATTTTTTCTGAATTAACTCCTTAGTATGAAAATGATTCCAAATTAATGAATTACTGATAATTCCCTTATTTATAAGCTATGAATAGTATCTATTGTGGTGCTATTAATATTCAAAATCAGATATTGATCAGATATTGAGATGTTAGAGTTTCTATATAAAATCCATTTGACAATTGCTGCATGTTTATTCTTTGCTGGCTGCACATGCCCCCTCTAAGAAAGGAAAAGCAAACCTTCCAATCATCAGGACAGGGGACAGTTTTGCAGCTGATGGGAGGCTCAAGTTGGAAGCCCATGACACTGCGCACAAAGAGACAGCCAGAGAGGCAGTGTTTCCGGACTAGCAGTGCTTCCCAGGCATGGCTTCCCAGGTTCTCCACTGACCCAAACCAGAGGATTTCAAAAGACTGACTTCACAAAGGCGCAGAGTATGATGTACATGGGCAAGCTTTCCAGAGGATAATCTCTAAGTACAGAGGAGGCCAGAGGTCTGGAGCGAGAAGAAGTGGTTTAATTGTCAAGCTGGGGACTATCTAAAGCTACCATGGTTAAGATTAAAATAAGCAATGGTCTCTCTATGGTGGGAGATTTGGTGACAATCTTCTGTTGGACCTTAAACATGGTGTGTTGTGAGCTGGTCAAAATCCTACACTAAAATAAAGCATAGATCTGATTGGAGAGTAACTAAAGCAGAGTTGTGTTCTATATGGCATGCATAGACGAGCAAAACGAAAACACTTATGAATGTTTCTGAAAGCTTTGCTATAGACAAGTTAAAAATATTTTATTTTATTATTTTTAATTGTGTATGTGTGTGTGTGTGTGTGTGTGTGTGTATGTGTGAATACAGCTGTCCACAGAGGGCTGAAGAGGCCATTGACTCTATTGAAGATGGAATCCCAGACAGCTGTGAGCCTTCTGAGATGGCACGGATCCCTTTTAACCACTGAGATGTCTCTGCAGCACCCTGTGGATGAATTCTAACTGCTAAGCTAAAGAATGAGGAAAGGGTTCAATCAGTAAAACTAAAACGCCATGCAAGTTGAAGGGCCAGAGTTTTCTCTCCAGCGCTTATGTAAAAATTCAGACATGGTCGTGTGTGCCCAGAGTCCTAGTTCCAGGAGGCAGTGACAACATGATTCTTGAGGCTTCCTAACCAGCCAGCATCACCCAATCAGACACCTTAAAGTTCAAGAGACCATAAAGGGGAGAGCAGTTGAGGAAGATACCCAACGTTGACCTCTAGTCTCCACATGCATACACACATGCAAGCCAAGACACACATGAATAAGTACTCACACATCTACACAGAGATATAAATAAATAACAAACACGTGGTAGGCTATCCATGGCGTGTACTATCTACCTTGAGATAGCAAAGCCTGTTGTTTAAATGGAATAGCTGTAGCGAGTCTGGGAATCAGAGGTTCTCTTCCCTTCCAGGACCACGCTGCAGAAATCGAGAAGAAGAGGGGAGAAGCAGAGAGTCTGCAAGGTCACTTGGCAAAGTTGCGGTCCCTGGGCAGAGCCGAGGACTTTCACCCGCTCCAGATCAAGGCTGACGACTGCTTCCAGCTCTTTGAGGAGGCCAACCAGGTAGTGGAGAGGCGGAAGCTGGCTCTGACACAGCTCGCGGAATTCCTCCAGAGCCATGCATCCGCGTCCACTCTCCTTCACCAGCTCAGACAAACGGTGGAAGCCACCAAAAGCATGAGCAAGAAGCAGTCAGACTCCCTAAAGAAAGACCTTAGTGACGCTATTCAAGATGTGAAAGCATTAGAATCCAGCGCCATCAGTCTCGATGGCGTCCTGACCAAAGCCCAATACCACCTGAAAAGCGGGAGCACCCAGCAAAGAACATCCTGCAGAGCCACCGCTGAGCAGCTTTCTTTAGAGGTGGAGAGGGTTCAGAACCTTCTGGGAACCAAGCAGGGAGAGGCAGATGCCCTGGCAGTGTTGAAAAGGGCTTTCCACGAGCAGAAAGAGGAGCTGCTGAGAAGCATTGAAGACATTGAGGAGAGGACCGACAAGGAGCGCTTAAAAGAGCCCACGCGCCAGGCTCTGCAGCACAGGTCAGAAACCTGGTGGATGTCGCTCTCTTCTGCTTGGTTTGTTCTGAAACTTGTTTTCCTACAAGGAGTTAATCGTGCCCTGTGTGGGCAACTTTCTCTCCTTACTGTCTCTGTCTGTCTTTCTGTGTCATCTCCCCCCTTCCCTTGAAGGTAAATGTGACACTTGGGAATTGTTA
Source organism: Mesocricetus auratus (assembly GCF_017639785.1). Taxonomy (NCBI): domain Eukaryota; kingdom Metazoa; phylum Chordata; class Mammalia; order Rodentia; family Cricetidae; genus Mesocricetus; species Mesocricetus auratus. The sequence goes on along the minus strand of NW_024429199.1, from coordinate 38,831,426 downwards.
AAATGTCTTTGTTTTCCTTAAGGATCTTCCTACGGACAGTGTATGTATGGACACTCTGAGACCTTACCTACATGAGGTCCATACATCCTATTATCTATTGGTTTTTTCTTTGTTTTCATTTTTATATTTATTTTATTTTGGGGGGTTGTTTTATTTTGTTTTGTTTTTCAAGGCAGGGTTTTTCTGTGTATCTTTGGCTTTCCTGGAAATCCCTCTGTAGACCAGGCTGGCCTCAAACTCACAGAGCTCTTTCTGCCTCTGCCTCCCGAGTGCTGGGATTATAGGCGTGTGCCACCACTGCCTGCCCATCTACTGCAAGCAGTTTCTTACTGTCAAGAATGCAGGCTGAGGTTTAGCAGTTGGGGGGGGGGTTCTGAGCTCTTCCATGAAGCCACACAACGACCCACAGCTCTTATTCCAGCCCCAGGGGGTCTGACACTCTCTTCTAACCTTTCTGGTCACTAGACATACACATAGTACAATAGGTATGTGCAAGTGCTTACCCATGGACATACATTAAGAGTAAGTCATTATAAAAATTAAGCAGTTGGGGCAGAGAGTCATATAAATCTGCAGTTTTGATATGCAAGGGTTGGCAAATTCCTCCCTGCAGACACAGGCTAGCTGTGCTTCAGGAAGGACTGGGGCGAGCTCATTGTTTCAGAGGAGAAGGCGAGTGGCAGAGGAGAGGAAGAGGGGGAAATGGTTCTCCCTTGCAATGAGCAGTTTAGCAGAGAGGCAGCCGGCCCTCTGAGGTCCCTGTTCATTCATGCAAAGTGACATCAGTCAGCTTGGCCAAGTGACTCTCCACAACTGCCCTTTAACTCCTTGCCTGGAGCGAAGCAGGAGGCAGACAGGAGGGTTTGAGCGAAGCTGGGGCTTTTCCCGGAGTGTTCAGTGGAGAAGTAAGTTTGTAAATGTAGAAGTGATTTTCATCTGTGACTGTAGACTCCAGTGCAGTCTTCTTTTACTTCATGAATAAAACCCTGTCCCTGTTCAAGAGCTTGAGAGTAGTCCCTGGCTTTGAAGGCAGGGAAACTTTGAGTGCCCTTTGCACCAATGTCCGTAGTTGACAAGGATCATTGTCTCTGCCAAGATCACAGTCGCTCATCCCGTTCTAATCACAACCAGACGGGAAGCCAAGACAGGAATGTGTGTTACATTAGAACTACAGGAGGCCACTTCTATCATCTGATGTGATATCGGATAAGTTTAACAATAAACCAAAAAGAAAGGCTAAGATTTGAGGAGGTTAAATTTCCAAGAAAAGAGGCATGGAGCTGCTTCCTGTAGTTCATCCTGGAAGCTACCAGCAGCATTGGGAATGCAAGACAGTGTTAACCCTCGCTGGCCAGTTCCAGCCAAGTAGATGGGGTGTCCTCAAGCTTTTGGAGACGAAAGCCCAAACCAGGCTCAAAAGTCCTGTCAACTTCTCTAATCCACTCAAAAGCATGCTCTGACCCAGGTTACAATAAATTTCTGGATTTACCCAGTCTCGGATATATGGAAGCCTCCCTGCAATGCTTACTGTAGGCACCTCGCGTCTACATTTGCAAGGTACAGAGAATGGGGACATCTCCCTGCAGCCACTTTGGGAATAGATTCATATTATACACTATAGTACAACACCAAAGTGCACTAATGGGTACGTGGCCTCCTGTAGGGTCACAAATTACAGAGGCACAAATGATTATATATTAGGGGACACAAAATCAGGATTGTTTTCTCATAGTAATCTTGTATTGAAGGAGGTAATGTAGGTTTTAATAGTAGATATTTTTCATAAAACTTTGGTAGAGCTCTTTTGATTTTAAATGAAACAACTGTAATACCGATATATAATTATTTATGTGACCTGGATCCCCAGAGCTCAGAAAGATTTCCTATGATGACTTTGCAAAAAGATTCACCTCCTTGACCTATAAAGCTAACCTTCTTTGAGAACCCTTCTACCACCAAAAAGAGAAGATAAAAGTTCAATAAAAATATTGAAAATAAACAGTAAGGGTGATTTTCAATATCTTTGGATATACAGTCATCTTGCAAACATATTTTTTAAAGTCTCTATTGGTTAATATGCATTAGTTTAATTGCTGTGTTGAGAGTTTTGCTGGCTGTGTTATTACGCGCTTTCTGAGCTCAAGTAGTTAGAGTAAGTCTTGGCTCCTGGTTTCAGTAGGTTGGCACTAAACTAGCATTTGAATTCACAGGTTGCGAGTATTCAACCAGCTAGAGGATGAGTTGAACTCCCATGAGCATGAGCTCCGTTGGCTGAAAGACAAAGCGACGCAAATCGCTCAGAAGGATATTGCTTTTGCTCCTGACGTAGATAGGGAGATAAACCGCTTAGAAGCTACCTGGGAGGACACTAAGAGATTAATTCATGAAAAGTAAGTCAGGGGCCTCGGGACCTTGTCTTAGTTTCCAACTCATTTTGTGACACTGTGAGTTACCTGCTGCTTTCTGAAGATGTGGTCAACAGTTATGGGTTGTTGTCACCGTAGGTATTCTAGACCCTGCTAGTCACATTAAAATTTAGCCCTTCAGAAGTGTGTCTGAAGTTGTTCTCTTGGTATGGCAAATGCATGTGAAGTTAATGTAAAAAAAATGATTTCCTAAAAGCAATAATTACCAGCCACTGTAAGATGCTACCATTAGAATTTTAAATTTGTTTTATTATCTGTAATGGAGTTAGTTGTATTTTAATTTGAAAGTACACATTTGGCTGTAAAGGTCCCCTTTTTTTCCCTAGGGAATTCTATGACAAATTCATTTAGTGGTCTCAGCTGTCAAGTTTCACAGTTATCAGTTCTAACAATAGAAAAACCCTCTCATGTCTCCCCTGAGTCCAACTCTCTCCCTTGCCCCAGTTCCTGGCGACCTTGGATCACTTTCTATCTGCTCTTTCATCTCTTCCCATAATTGCATGTAATGGATATGGCTGTGTGTGTGAATGTACTAGGCTCTTTTTTCTTTTTGAGGCACCAACCAGTTCCCAAATTATGATACAGAGACTTATTACTACTTTTGAGTGCTCGGCCTAACCTAGGCTCATTTTGGGCTAGCTCTTTTAGCTTAAACTAACCTGCTTCTTTCTCTTTATCTACTTTTTGCCTCCAGGTTTTTACCTTCTTCCTTCTGTATAACTTCCTTTCAAAGCTTCCCGAGTCTGGCCGGCTTCTGGCTGCCCGGCTTCTTGCCCCAGGCGCACCCCTCTCTTTCTCCTCATTCTAGTCTCCATCTTCTTCTCTTGTTCTCCTCCCTCATTCTAGATTTCTCCTGGTACTTATTCTCTCTGTCCACCAGCCCCACCTGGTTTTTTCTCTTGCCTAGCTATTGGCCATTCAGCTCTTTATTAGACCAATAAGATGCCTTAGGCAGACAAGGTGAAACAAATGCAATACACTTTTACATAACTAAATGCAGCACAAAGAAATGTAACATATCTTTACATCATTAACAATGGCAGCAAAAACAAATGGAACACACCTTCACACCATTAAACTAGTAGTATTCTGCACTATAAACAAATATAACATGTCTTTGAACATTTAATTTCTACAACATATGAATAATTCAGTTTTTAAAATATGTAGCTGTAAATTTCATTGAATGGAGGTACCACAGGCAATATAGTTACCCATTGATGGTCAGGCAGAGTCTTTCTGGTTTAAATCATTAATATTAAATATCTATGGAAATTCATATTTCTGATGGTTTTTACATCAGATTTTTTATCCCACTGGGTTTCTGGGTAAATGTATGCTTAGATATATAAAAAACTGACAAGTAATTTCAACAAAATATCTATTCCAGGGGGGTAAAACCTCCAGCAGGCAAACCTGGCTTCCCACACTTACTACTGTCAAGTTTCACATGCGCTTGCAAAGTCACCATTCTAAAACACATACAGCAGTGTCTCACATTTTTAATTTGTATTTGAATGGAGGTTGATGGCAATAGGTGTTCAGTTCTCTCTAGCTATCTGTATGTATCTTCAATTAAATATTTACTGAAATTGTTTGTTGTTGTTGAGGTCTTTCTTATATCTCCATAAGCCCAGACAGAATCTCTACATAATTTTATAGAAATTGACAAACAATTCTAACTTTTATATGTAAAAACAAATAACTAAGTAGCCTAATTTTTTGAGGAAATTGGGCTGGGCAGATGGCTCAATGGATAGTGTTTGCTACACAAGCATGAAGAACTGACTTCAAGCACCAGCCCAGCACCCAGATGAAGCTGAGTGTATGTTGCAGTCTCAGCACCAGGGAGGTGAAGACAGGAGGGTCCTGAGGCTTGCTAGAGAGCCAGTATAGATAAAATGGAGAGCTCCAGGTTCAGTAAGAGAGCCTGACTCAAAAAATAATGTAGAAATGGATTGAGAAAAATAGCCGATGTTGAAATCTGGCTCACACATATATACAAATACAAACAGGAACACACAGCTACATCTTTTTTTTAATTTTAAAAAGGAATTATAGGACTCGCATTATCTGGGTCACTGTGATATTTTAGCTGAAGAATAATGGAGCAGAGAACAAATAAGATGGAGAAATGTACTCACACACAATCAACTCATTTTTGACAATGTCACATGAGGGAGTTGATGGAGAGGACCTCTTCAACGGAGGATGCTGAAACTTTTGGTGACTCATTTGCATTTTAAAGAAGTGAGCCTCAGACCGCATTGTGTCTGTCACAAAGGCCTTTGATGGAAAATAGGGACTGGCTCGTGCAGTGACTGTAAGCATAGGTTCTTCTTTTAACCATGTCACACAAACATTGTTTCGTTTCGTTTCGTCTGCCACCTTCCTTCTACTTACAGCATCAAAAAGTAACTAAAACAGCATGGAAAAAACATTTTAAGGCTTAAAATATTTTGGATGACTCATGTAAAATTGAGTTGGAGAGCAGACTGGATTTAGAATTTAGCAGAATTAACTAATGGCAGTATTGATTTCAGTGGCAGAGAGCATGGTTCCCTCTTGGTGGCCACATCCATCTCTGAATGAATTTGTGCAATGATATATTAGATCTAATCCAAGAGAACTTGTTCCCCTGCCGGTGTGTGATAAGTAAGATATTTTCTTTAATCGTTGCAGCCAGGGCCAGTGCTGTGGACTGATTGACTTAATAAGAGAATATCAGAATTTGAAATCAGCCGTGTGTAAAGTTCTGGAAAATGCTGGCAATGTTATTGCCATGAGAGCTGCCGTGAAGGTCCAGGAGGACCTTAAGTGGGCTTTTTCCAAGGTAAAATGCAAGCACATTTATTTAAGCGGTCTTCAATGTTCATTTATGCATTTTACTCCTGAAGAAACTCTCTACCCACCTGTTGTTAGTTCATCTAGATGTGGATAATTCCTGTTAACAGTTCAACTTTTTTCTAAGAATACTAATATCCTAAAAAAAAATTTAATTCAAGGGAATTGTATATACATATGTCTGTGTATATATGTATATCCAGGTGTGTGTGTGTGTATACATATACATGTTCACATATTATCATTAGTTTTCTGAGTAAAGCCAAACAAAATACATTTCTTGGAAGACAAATATTTTTAAACCCCTATCACTGGTTGTGTTACTAATTAAGGAAACATTTATGTCTGCAGCATGAAACTGCCAGGAACGAAATGAATTCTAAACAGAAAGAGTTGGATAGTTTTACCAGCAAAGGCAAGCACTTGCTATCTGAGCTGAAGAAAATCCACAGCGGAGATTTCGGCTTGGTCAAGACAGACATGGAGAGCACCCTGGACAAGTGGCTGGATGTAAGAGCGCCCCCTGGAGTCTGTGAGCAGTTTACACGCAGGTTCCTTCAGGCAGAGGATTAACCAGAGACTGGAACTCCACTTTGAGTTTTCAGAGTTCATGCCAACAGAAAATGTTATATGAACTAGTTTGACAAAACTTACTGGCAGATTTCTGGAATTTCATTTGATGTCTAAAAGCATTATAACTTGAAATGTTTCCCTTCTCAAAATGTTGGAATTATGGTTAGAAATTGGATCATTTATCCATACCTGGTAGAAAATGTAAATATGAATGTACCATATAGAGGCAGTAGCCTTACACTGAAGAGGATAGGCTTGTGCTTTAAAGGTCTGACTTTCAATTATTCCACCATCATTCACCAGCTCCATAATCAGCTGCTAAATATTTTCCTATATGGCAGATATACTCAAATCTAATTAGTGTCTGTTCCTATATCACAGCATTACAAGTAAAAATGCTCAGAGTGCTTGCTACTTTGAATATAAACTCAGGGCTGGAAAGATGGCTCGGAGGTTAAGAGCACCGGCTGTAGAGTCCAGGTTTGATTCTTAGCACCCACGCAACAGCTCACAGCCATCTGTGACCCTAGCCCCGGGAGGTTCGATGCCCTCTTCTGGCCTGTGCAGGCACTGCACACATGTAGTACATATATATACAAACAGGCAAAACACCCATAGACATAAAGTTTTAAAATGATAAAGGAAATAAACACAATGCCATCCTATATAGACCTCAGTCCTGGAGAGTCCTGTGTAGTGAGTGACACTTCTGTGTTCTAACAGACCCTTTGTCATTAGTACCCCCAACAATCATTATTTTGAATTTCTGCCAGAATGTGATATTTTTCTTCTCATGAAAACGCTGGTGGGGGAGTGAGGGTTCCAGAGCCCCCTATTATGATGACCTGGCTCTTATTTCCTCTTGCAGGTATCAGAGAGAATTGAAGAAAACATGGACAGGTTAAGGGTGAGCATGTCCATCTGGGTTGATGTCCTTTCCAGCAGGGATGAGATCGAAGGATGGGCCAACAGCTCGCTTCCACAACTGGCTGAACACATCGGCGACCTGAATGACAGCCTTCGGGCTGAAGAATTCCTGAAGGAGTTTGAGGTAACTGACAGTGCACATGTGTGGAGGTTCGGGTACATCACTATGTAGACTGAGAGAGAGAAAAAATGGGTGTTCCTAAGTCCATTCTGTTTCTCAAAGACACAGACGAATATGACAAACACCACCTAACTTCAGCTATTGATTTAAAAACTTGATTAGGCTCTAGTTAAGCACTTTTAATAATTATTTCTTAGTTGGGGCTTATATTCATCTCTTTTCTGTGGCTGTGATAATATGCCCTGACAGAAATCAGCTTTGGAGAGAAAGGATTTGTTTAGGCTTATGGTTCCAAGCAGGATGCGGTCCATCTTAGCAGGGATAGCATGGCAGCAGGAGTGTGAGGCTGGACCACCACAGTTCATCTTCACACAGGAAGCAGAGAGAGTAAAATCCAAAATCTGAAAGTGGGGCCAGGGTACAAACTCTTGGAGCCCACCCCACAGAAATACATCCTCCGCAAGGCTTCACTTCCTGATGTTTCAGTGACCTTCCCAAAAAGGCTGCCAAGTCTCCCAAGACATGAGCTCATGGGGACGTTTTTATTCAACTCCTATCAACGAACTTCAAACATTAGTGTAAAATTAAGTGCCCAATTATTCTGAGAGTATGGAGCCTTCATTTGCAAAACCCACATAAGAAGTGTTCATAACTTTTTGTACCTGCGGTCCTTCATTCAGAAGAGAAATATCTTCTACTGAGAACCTGCATTGTGCTGTGGCTACATTTGGTGGCATGTTATACTTTATTTATAGAAAAATTAAAGATGCCAAACCTTTGAAAATTGTACTTGGCTATTTATTCTAAACTACTTTCAATCCTATTTAATGTGTTGGTTTTTAAAATTAAAATTCAGCCATGAAATTCTTAGCAAACATTGCGCCAGTCTTTTTTTTTTCCACTTTTTTGTTGTTTTTGGTTTTTTATGACCCAACACAAATGAGAGTCATCTGGGAAGGGGAACCTCAACTGAGGAATTGCTTCCACAGATTAGCCTCTAGGGCATTTCTTGATTAACGCTGTGTGTAGGAGGGGCCATCTCTAGGCAGGTGGATTATATGAAAGAGAAGCTGAACAGGACACAGGGAGCAAGCCACCATGGTCCCTGCCTCTTCTTGAGTTCCTGCCCTAACTTCGCTCAGTGATGGTCGCTGACACAGAAGTGTAAGCCAAATAAATCCTTCTGTCCCCAAGTTGATTTTGGTCACAGTGTTTATGACAGGTGGAGTGTTTGCTGTCTTAGATCTCCAGAACTCTCATGTGGCCTATGGATGTGGTGGTCTGCCTGTAATCCTATCAATTTATAAGGCGGAGAGCAATTGAGGAAGATACTCAATGTTGATCTCTGGTACACAGACCTGTACATATGCCCACATACATACATGTGTGAATGCATATTACACTCCATTGAAAAAAATAGTGACAATAGGATCATGATTAGAAATTAGACAGGCTACAGAGAGAGAAAGCTGTTTCAAAAGGCATGTAGTTGTCCTTTCAGTGAGGGAAGATCCTAGCCACATTCTGTAGCCTGCTACTCCCCCACCCCCGTTGTTGGCTGATTGTGTTTTTACTCCTTAGTTCTTAGCTCTTTTTGGGGTGGGTACTGCCACCCAACTCCCAAATAAATCACACGTGAAGTCATCCTTACTTATGAATGCCCGACCTTAGCTTGGCTTGTTTCTAGGCAGCTTTACTTGAATTATTCCATCTACCTTTTGCCTCTGGGCTTTTTCCTTTTCTTACTTCTGTATATTTTACTTTCACTCTTACTCATTGTGTGGCTGGGTGGCTGGGTGGCTGGGTGGCTGGGTGGCTGGGTGGCTGGGTGGCTGGGTGGCTGGGTGGCTGGGTGGCTGGTCCCTGACATCCTCCTCTCCTTGTTCTCTCGCTGCCCCTCCTTTTCCTCATGTTTCCTCCTATTTATCCTCTCTGGCTGCCAGCCCCACCTGTCCTTGCTCCTGTCTCACTATTGGCCGTTCAGCTTTTTCTTAGGACCATCATGTGTTTTAGACAGGCAAAGAATCACAGCTTCACGGAGTTAAACAAATGCAGCAGAAACAAAAGTAATACATTTGTACATCATTGTTTTAAAGATTTATGTATTTATTATGCATACAACATTCTGCCTGCATGCATCCCTGCAAGCTGGAAGAGGGCACCAGATCTCATTACAGATGGCTGTGAGCCACCATGTGATTGCTGGGAATTGAACTCAGGACCTCTGGAAGAGCATTCAGTGCTCTTAACCTGTGAGCCATCTCTCCAGCCCCCATCTGTACATCATTAAACAGATGATCCATAGTATAAACAAATGCAACACACTTTAAAGTAATATTCGACAACAACCCCCACACCGACACATACAAAGAACCTGACAGATACGTGGATGAATGACTGTAGTCTAACTGTACTGCCTAAGTTACTGGACAATCTCACACTCAAATCGTTTTTGAGAGATCTTGTAATCTAATCCCAGTTTCTAAAGGTATCTGAACTCAAGAAAACTACACAGACTAAACATTCAGACATAATGAAGAATTCCAAGGTCTTTTTAGTTTCTATTGCTGGTGTTAAAATTAGTGTTACAGTTCATATGGTGTTCCGTACTGAAGTTGGGTATTCGGGATCACAAAGGGTGATTGTTGCAAAATATGTAAGCCAGAATTAAACACACAAGAAAAAATTAATTGTGGACTAGAGCGTTCTCTTGGTGATTAAAAGCATTGGTTGCTCTTCCGGGGAACCTGGGTTCAATTCCCATTATCCACATGGTGGCACACAGCCATCTGTAACAGTTCCAGGGGATATGACACCCTCTTTTGGCCTCTGAAAGGAACCAGGCATGTTTGTGGTACACAGATGTGTGTGCAGACAAACTATCTATATCATAAAATAAAAAAATAAATTTGAAAAAGAAAAAAACATAATTGAATGACTGGAATCATGAGTTAGTGATAAAAGCATACGTTGCTCTTACAGAAGACCTCAGATCAATTCCCAGCACCCAGTGGGTAAGTTCACAGCAACCTGTAAGTCGGGGAGGGGCCAATGCCTCTGACCTCCACAAGTATCTGCATACACAAGCATACACACATGCACACAGACACACATGTGCACACATATACACAATTTTTAAAGTAAAATAATAAAAAACTAATAGTAGGGCCTGCAGAAATGGCTCTGCAGCTAAGAGTACCTGCTGCTCTTGTAGAGGATCTGGGTTCAGTTCCCAATGCTAATATGGCAGCTCACAACCAAGTGTGTCTCCAGCTCCTGCAGATCATGTACCTGCTTCTGGCCTCAGTGGGCACTAGGCATGCATGCTCTGCACACATATACATGCAGACAAAACACACAGACACATCTTTTAAAAGCCTAACTGCAAATAAATGTACAGCTAAATAAATTCTACTAAAAACAAAAAAAACTAACGTTTTTTTTTGGGGGGGGATGTGGTCTTGCTATGTGATTAAGCAGCCATCATCTACCTCAGCCTCCCGAGTGCTGAGATTATAACTTTGCACCATTGCCTAAAAAATACACCATTAGTTAATTATTATTATACATCTTCGTGTGCACTAAGTCCTTGGGTTCTTGATGTCTGTTACAACTGCAGCAGACGCAGGGCATGCAATGCTGCACTATTCTATGGTGCGCTTTCCGGTTCCACAAGGACAGTGACACCATGCTTAGAGCCTGCAAATGGTGGTAAATACTGCAGTGTGAAGGACAGGCAGTTGTCAAATCAACCTTCTTTTGCTGACTGCGAAAACTCGGATATCTATGCACCTCAAACCCTTATTTGGTGTAGCAAGGTTCGGTCTCTCTGAGATGGACTTTTTGTTACTGACCCTGTGACGTGCCAGTTACTAAATCAGTGCATTGGAACCAGCCTGGTACCTGGTCCTGTCCTTTCTACTGCCAGGCCTAGTGCAGGTCAGCAGCCGAGTTCCCTAAACACCCAGCTAGTTCTGTAAAAGGTTACCAGGCCTGGCAGTGAGTTCTCTATTGCACAAGCCATTGGAAATTCTGTGGTCACAAAACACTAGGTTCTGTTTTCCACGCTGAGCGGGCTCTCATATTAAATATTATTTTGTGACTCTAAACTACAAAGTTTATAAGCATCTTTGCTCAATAATGATTCTTGGCTTGGTATTCTTTTCTGTGTTAATTGTTGATTCAAAAACATTGGGGAGAGGTAAAATATCAAATGTCAAAATTGTTTCTGCTCCAAGGTCTTATAAATATTTATTTGAAGAATGTCTTCTGTGTACTGTTGATAGTCACTGAACAGTCCCGATATGCATTTGTTTTAGCATGCTTCTGTAAGATTTTGATGTTGCCATAGTAACTGGTAATAATACTGCTAATGAATAAATGACAGCCTAGTGGACATCTTCACTGACTCAATGCTTTGGATCAGTGTTTCATTTTTTCCAGGGGATTTTTTCCCACTAAGAGGGTGGAAAGAGAGAAATTCCCACACACCCTTTATTATCCAGAGTGAACATTAATAGTAACATTTTCCACACTAGTGAAAAAGTTGGGTGGTTTTTCTAAATACACCCTGGTGTGGTGACAGTTAGCTCTCAGTATGAGATGCCAAGCGTAGCCTTGTCGGTTTCTGGATTAGTGATGCCTGACCCCTGTGTCTTTGCCTTCCCAGTCTGAAGTTAAAAACAAAGCCTTGAAATTGGAAGAACTGCATTCCAAAATCAATGACCTTAAAGAACTAACTAAAACTCCAGAAACACCAACAGACCTGCAGGTAAGCAAACGATGACTTTTGCAACAAATACCAGGTAACAGCCAATCACATCTCCCCTCCCCCAAAATCCAAAACGTATGTGTATGTTGTATATGTGTGTATATGTCTATATCACATAATTCTTGGCAAACGTGGGCTTTTTTGTACATGAGGTTAAACATCAACATCAGTAGAATTCTTTGTGCCAATATTCATAATGTAGGGAAAAGAGACCAGTCAAAGAAACACACCCTGAGCAGAGCCAAAGAAACACACTTGGGCCCTGCAACCAGAACTAAAGAAATGTACCCTGACCCTGAAACCACTGCCAAAGAAACACACTTTGTCCCTGGAATCAGAGTTAGTGAAAGAAATGCACCCTGGCCCTAAAATTGGAGCCAAAAGTCTAAAAAGGACCAGAGAAAGAAACACACTTTGGCCCTGAAAACCAAAGCCAAATCTCACCCTAATCCCTGTGCAGAAAACTAACCAATCCTCGAGCAGAGCTCTAGCCAATCTGAGCTCAGCACTCAAATCTGACCAATCTCCTCCACCCTGGAAGCCCTATGTAAACCCTGTGTCTGTTCAGCTTGTGTCTGTGCCTGCTACCTAGCTGTCCTCTGCCACTTTGGGCAGAGGGCAGCCACTCTCCTGGATTCTTCCCTCCCAATAAACCCCTTGGATGAGCTTTGGGTGAAGATCTTCTTTTGCGATTGCGGCGGAGCAGAGCGACTCTGGGCAGAGCAGAGTGAGCAGGGCTGTAACACTTTTGCCAGGGAAACCTTCCCTTGGCAGAGCAGTGTGAAGTTTTTACACTCCCCGGGAGCAGAGCTGAACTGTAGTAACTTCGCCTGAGAAACCTCCTGCCGAGCAAAACTGCTACACTGGGCGAACATCCCCAGCTAGAAGACCCTGTCCTGCTGGAGCAGAGCTGATACACTTGGGAAGTCATTTTCTGAGGCCTGGCTGTAAGCACCTAAGCTTACTACAACCTGTGGTGGTCCTTGGCTCCCTAGCTCCAGGATACCTTTCCATCTGAGCTGTGTAACACTCAGTATTCTGTGACTCCCAAGTGCCAGAATACCTGACCTATCCTGATCCAGCCCGAAATGCCTACACATACCATATTTACAATTCATATGTTGTAATGTTATAATAAGGGTAGTTAAAATTTCCTTACAGAATTTTGGGTACATTATCAACATGATTGTTTCTTGGTACATTCTATGTTTAGAAAGGAATAGACCAATCCCTCCTTAATGAACATGTGTTTTTACTAATGTAGTAATTCATTTACACAGTAACATGGTCCTACAGATGCAGGAACCATGAGGCAGGTCAGGGAGGAACTGGGTTGGCCAGGGAACCTGGGCTTCCCCAGCGTCCAAGCCCTAGAAGTACCCTGTGTGGTATGTATTCTTTGACACCTCACCAGTGCCGGGTTGAGGTCTCTGGGGTATCTTTCCCTGCTTTCTTTTAGATATGTTCATGGATTTTTCTCTTCTTGCTGTACTAATCTGTCCCTGATTCTCTGTTTAACTGACTTACCCATGCCTGGCGCTGAACTCAGGCATGTATGGGATTGTTGGACATCCCTGAAGCAAAGGAAATGATTTTCGTATTCACAACTGAGAAGAAGGGATGCTGATTACTGTCACGTATATTTGGAACATCAATTGGCAACAAAGTATTGTAGAGTGAGGATTAAGCAAGGATTTTGGGTGTGAGTTACTGCTGTTCTGCATCTGACCTCTTTCTCTCAACTTGCTCCCTGCCCCAAGGAAGAGGTATGAGATGTCTTTACTGTCATCTGGTACAGGTGGAAGAATTTCTGTGATGCCACTTAGTGGGCAGCATAATTTGTCCCCTACAGTTGGCAGAGTCACCAGCATCTGGTTTCTAAACCCCTGCCAGGCAGGCTGACTGATTTCTGATGTATTTGTTGAAAAGTAAATAGTTGTATGGGTAGCCTGCATCTCAGCATCAGATGGGGTTGGTGAGTACCAGCATGTGGCCTCAGTCCACAAATTAGGAGTGAAGGAAGAGACCATTCTTCGAGCCCACAGTGCAAGGACAGCTAAGTTGTCTAAGAAGACCTAGGGGATGAATTCATAGTCCCTTGGGCTGAGAAAAAACAGAGTAAAGAAGTAATATACAGTATACAGGCTCATCTAGGGACTTTCAGCTGGGGGGTCCAACAATGAAGGCATCACTGCCCCCTCCTAAAAAAACCCTGCAAACTAAAAGAAGCGGGGGTATGAGAGGCAGCTCACACTCATCTGTGAGTCTTCAGTTCGGAATGCCTCACCCACCTCCCTCCCGGCCAGGCTGGCAGGGCCCACAACTGTACCAAGCAAGCAGGCACGGAAGCAGCAAAGCACGAAGAGGCTCTCGACTCCTCGTTCACAGCTGCTCTGAGCAGGGAGTTAAGAAAATACAGCAAACCTTTATGTTTGATGACTTTGCCAAACAGCACTGATCTTTGTTTGAGCTGTGGGATTAAAGCCGTTTTCCAGCTCAGAGTAGTTGTAAGTCCCTTTATTAACTCAGGAACCACAAAAACAACTTTCCTAAAATAGCTCATCCCAGAAGAAGAAAGCAAATAACCCTACTACTGCACATCTTACGGGATGAAATTGGTTCATGGTTAAATCCTATGGCGGGTTCCTCCAATCGAGTGACATGCAGGCAGGCCCGTGTGAGTGTGCCTTGTGGAGAATTAACGGCAGACTTTTGGTCCAGCTTTGCTTTTAGGATGTGACCTTCCCTCCCCTGGAGCCTCCATCCAAACCACACTCTACTCAAACCCAGGGTTAGCCACAGCTCTGCTCTTTCCCTTCGCTCAGGGAGTTTGGCAGCCCACACTCTGCCAGTTTTCCATCCTGGGAACAGCTATTAGTATTGGGGTGGCTTCCATGGTGAGCCTAATGTGTTCTCAATGGAGTTACGCGTAAACAGAATTCCTGGCGGGTGAGTGTGCTTTCGGTCCTCCCAGAGTTTCACGAACTCTGACTTTATATTTAGTTTATAGAAGCAGACTTACGGCAGAAGCTGGAGCACGCCAAAGAAACCGCCGAGGAAGCCAAGGGGACCCTGAAGGATTTCACTGCTCAAAGCACCCAAGTGGAGAGATTTGTCAAGGACATAACAGCGTGGCTGATCAACGTGGAGGAATCTTTGGCCAGGTGTGCCCAAACTGGGACCTGTGAAGGGCTGAAGAAAGTCAAGGTAGGTCAAAACTAGCTTTCAGGGTTCCCACTTGAAGTCTAGATTCGTCCTCCTATTTTGTAACTATCGTAAACACATAATGTCTGCTTTCAACTACCCAAATACAACATACTAAACACCCAGGCTAACTAATTCATAAGACTGAGCAAAGCACAGGTAGTGGCATGAGAAGAACTGGATGCATGCACCAAGAATTGAAAGACGGGTAAAAAGTAGGCAGCATGCATTGCTGTAGACCCTGCCTGATGGCTATGCAGACGTGTGTGTGTGTGTGTGTGTGTGTGTGTGTGTGTGTGTGTGTGTGAAAGACGGGTAAAAAGTAGGCAGCATGCATTGCTGTAGACCCTGCCTGATGGCTATGCAGATGTGTGTGTGTGTGTGTGTGTGTGTGTGCGTGTGTGTGTGCACACGCATATGGGGAGCCTGTTTGATTTTGATTTTGCACTAATTTTTAAGCTTAAACCTCAAAAAAGTGATGGTTTTTCAGCATTTAATTTGTCTCTGTGTTTAACTTGGACACTTTCATCTGTAGAATGCTGTGATTTTTTTTAAAGGAGATCATCCTATGTCCTCTCTTCATGTTAACAGATGACAATCGTGCTCAACCTTTCATAAAGTATACATAATGTATTGACTTTTCAGCATTTTTCTTTTGAAAAAGATCTTTCTCTCTTCCTGTGTGTGTGTGTATGTGAGAGAGACAGAGAGAGAGAGAGAGAGAGAGAGAGAGAGAGAGAGAGTGTGTGTGTATATGTTCACAAGTGAATCCAGGTGCCCACAGAGTGTAAAAAAAAAAGGGCTTGGAGCAGGAGTTACATGTTGTTGTGAGCCACCCAATCTGGGTGTTGGGAACCAAGCTGGGTCCTCAGAGAGCAACATGAACACTAACCACTAAGCTGTCTCTCCATCCCTGGCTACTGTTCTTCTTTAGCATAGTTTTATGCTATGCTACAGGCAAGGACACAGGGCTTTAAATCAACTGATGGTGTGTGTATGTGACCCACAATCCCTACACCAAACCACACAGTGACCCACTGGACAATGTGAGCTGCCATGGTTTCTGATACAGACCCTGAACTCAAGATCATAGCTGAGATGCTATGACAACCTGCTGAATTTTGAGATCCTAGACTACCACCCAGATTCTGTCTACTTTCTAGTAGCTGTTTGTTACCAAGGAAGACTGATATGTTTTATTAAAGAATCAATACAGGAACGGGAGACAACTCAGTTGGTTACCTGGTTGCTGGACAAGCCTGAAGACCTAAACTAGCCTTAAAAAAACTTATATATTTGAGTCAAACTTATAATCTTAGTGCTGGGGATGGAGACAGGTAAATCCTTGCCTAGATGAGTTAGAAAGCTCTGGTCCAATGAGAGATCCTGTCTCAACAAACAAGGTGACTTCCAGTCCAATGAAAGACCTTGTCTCAAATAAACAAGGTGACCTCAAGTCCAATAAGAGACCTTGTCTCAAAATTCAAGATGGGAGTTGGAGAGATGATTCAGAGGTTAAGAGCACTGGCTGTTCTTCCAGAGGTCCTGAGTTCAAATCCCAACAACCACATAGTGGCTCACAACCATATGTAACAAGATCTAGTGCCCTCTTCAGGCCTGTGGGAATACATGTAGACAGAACACTGTATATATAATAAAGAAAGAAATCTTTTAAAAAAATCAAGATGGGAAGCTCCTGGTGGCTATCCTCTAAGTTCCACATGCATGCAAATACATGTGCACACGTGAATGCAAGTACACACACACACACACACACACACATACACACACACACTAAAAAAGATAGAACCCATACAGGCCTATAAATATAGGTATAAGTATAGATATTTGTCTATTACACAAATTCTTTTCAATTTTTTAAGATTTACTTTTTTTGAGATTTTGCTTGAGTATTGTATTTATATCATTTCTATTCCAACCCTTTCCCTTCATACTCCTGTGTTCCCCCACTTCCTCTCAAATTCATGACCTCTTCTTAAATTATTATTATTATTATTATTATTATTATTAATGTGTGTGTGTAAAACCTACTAAATCCATTTTATGTATATGTGTTTAGGGCCAACCACCTGAGACTTTATAATCTATCAGGGAGCCTGTCCCTAGAGAAAACCAATTCTCCCTGTCTTAGCAGCCATTAAATATCTGTAGCTCTTTGTCTGGGGATGGGGGAGCCCTTCTGAGATTCTCTCCATCCAAGTTGAGATGTCAACTGGTATTGTCATTGTACATATCTTTTTTAGGTGACCACATTGATAAGATTTCATCGATACAGCTCCTTACCATAATATACAAGATGCTTTTAAATCCCACCCCACAAGTATACACAACTGAGATTTCTACATTGTTAATTTCAGATTTTAAAAAAATACCAAAGTGAAATAATTACAGTATTTCTCTTGAATGTCCTTCGTAGTATATTCATGGTGTGTTTTCTTCACATAGGACATCCAAAAAGAACTCCAAAGTCAACAAAACAACATCAGCTCCACCCAAGAAAATCTCAACAGCCTGTGCCGAAAGTACCACTCAGTGGAGTTGGAGAGCCTGGGCCGGGCAATGACTGGGCTAATAAAGAAACATGAAGCCACCAGCCAGCTGTGCTCCCAAATCCAGGCCAGCATGCAGGACTCTCTGGAAAAACACTTCAGTGGTGAGTTGAAGGACTTTAGTCTGAATCACTGCTTATGAGAGGTTGTTTGGACCAAATGTTGTTCAGAAACTGGCAGCCAAAGTTTGAGCAAATCTTCCAGTTGGATTAGTGTTTTAAATTCAGTTGTGCTCTGAGATTTGGGTAACAAAAGTTCTGTCCCACACACTTTAACCTCTCAGAAAAATGTTTCCCCTTCTTCCTTGAAAGAATGGGAGTCTACCCATCTTGGTTTTCTGAACTTCACCTGGGTCTTCTAGATAAGAACTACCTCTGTTGAGATGGTCAGCAACTGCTACACAGATAGCTCAGGACACCTTTTCATGCTAGGATGAGTCGATACTACAAACACGGATGTTGGAAGAGGCCATAGCAATGGCAACCATGTGGTTCAGAAGATTCCCACTCCCTGTCTCTGCTTCTGAGAAGCTGTGTTCCATTCTGATGTGGGTACATGGTGGCTTTCTAGGTCAATGTAGTAAAACAAAGCAGTGGTTCCTGCCCAGGCCATTAAGAAAGTCTTTCTTTTAGGGCTAGAGAGAGGGCTTTCTGTTCAAGCATGGTGTGCTGAGTTTGGATCCCCTGCATGTACACAAAAAGCTGGCTCTGGTGGCACATGTCTGCATTCCTAGTGCTGGGAAGGCAGAGATGGTTAGATACCTGACCTATCAGGTCAGTCTGGTTGAATCTATGACCTCCAGGTTAGTGAGACACTCTACCTCAGAAAACAAAGATGGACAGAAATAGAGGAAGACAACTGATGTAGACTTCTGACCTCCATGCACATGAAAACACATACATGTGCACACACATGAACATGTACCCACATTTTTAACACTCCTGAGCATGTTTCTTATGGCATTCTTATAAACCCTTTCCCAAAATAAAGCAACACAATGTGAAATCAAGCATTCCTAGTATTTTACAACTTTTTGGTCTCTTAAAGGTAACTTCTCCACCCTACTATAAATAGTCATAACCTTAGGTCACATTATAATGTTTTATATCCCATTGTTTCCTTTTTGAAGTATTTTTAAAAAGGAGGATGAAATAGACTGGAATACAGAAATAATTTATTGTGACCGTACTAGGAGCTCACTCAGCGTTTTGAATTTGTTCCTCCTTTTTATTATTTTCAAAAAGATTCCATGCAGGAATTCCAAGAATGGTTCTTAGGAGCAAAAGCAGCAGCCAGAGATGCTTCTGATCTAACTGGTGACAGCCAAGTTCTAGAAGCCAAGCTCCAGGATCTTCAGGTATAGGTGCTGTGATGCTGATGTGGATGGCATAATGCTGACAAGGATGCTGTGATACCAATGTGGATGCTGTGATGCTGACATGGATGCTGTGATGCTGATGTGGATGCTGTGATGCTGACGTGGATGCTGTGATGCTGATGTGGATGCTGTGATGCCAATGTGGATGCTGTGATGCTGATGTGGATGCTGTGATGCCAATGTGGATGCTGTGATGCTGATGCCTTTCCTTCCCAGACATACTCACTGCCTTGGGTCAGACCCAGACTGTTTCTTACTATTTCCCCAAGCCTTCTTATTTTGGTCCATCTTTTCTTCTTCCCATTAAGGAGTTGGGCTGTGAGTCAGAAGGTGTTAGATCACAAGGAAAGTCATAGAAAAAAATCAAACTAGAAATTGTCAAGGTCTCATTTTTTAACCCACTCGCCATTCCTCATTCAAAGTGAAACTTTATTTTAACTTTTTTGTTTCATTTTAGGTTTTGAGACAGGGTTTCTTTGTGTAGCCCTGGCAGTCCTGAACTCACTCTGTAGACCAGGCTGGCCTCAAACTCACAGAGTTCCACCTGCCTTTGTCTTCAGGGTGCTGGGGTTAAAAGCATGCACCACCATCCCCAGTTCCAGTGTTTATTTTTAAAAATCAATGAGGCCTGGTGTTGTGATGAAGCCTGTAACCCTGGCACTCAGCATGCTGACACAAGAGGCTCTCAAATTTAAGTCCAGCCTACACTCCACGAGATAACCATCCAACAACAACAACAACAACAAATCTCTATTAGGGAACCTGAGAATTGTATGGTGATAAATTTCTGTCAATAGCCCACTGCATGGGAAGTCAGGTTATTGTTTCATGTACAGGGCTAGTTTTGCAAGAGACACAGTAAATTCAGAGTAGAATTGTCTTCAACATTGTGGCATTCTACACAGAAATGTCCAGATGACAGGGACATTCTAGAGTTCGAGGGAGACATAACCAGCATTAAGTTCTAGGTTTCCCAGGCATAGACCTTCTGAGGAAGAGGTCCATGTAAAGAAAGGAAGGCCTATGCCTGGACTTTCTGCAGAGTAGACCAGAGAAGAGAGGGAAGAGGTAGAGTGACTTCCACCAACGGCTTGAGGAGATGGGAGCTGGAGCCAGGAGACCAGGGCATTAAGAACAGGAAAACACTGATAATGGGGCCATGATGAGAAACTCCTCTTTTCCAGCTTACTGTTTTAGTTCCTCCTCAGCTCCAATGGCTGTCCTGTCTTGCACTGCCTCGATTAGGAGCCTGTTTCACCCATCCTTCTCGACCTAGCCTAGTCAGACCTTTTCCCAGTAGACTGAGCTTTGTTTCGCCCTTACTTCACTGCCTCAGCTCAGCACTGTCGTGAGGAACCCCGTTTATAACAGCAGCTGTCTCTATTACCTCGACTTCCAGGGCATCCTGGATTCAGTCAGTGATGGGCAGAGCAAGCTGGACACAGTGACTCAGGAAGGACAAACTCTGTACGCACATCTGCCCAAGCAAATGGTTAGCAGCATCCAGGAGCAAATCACAAAAGCCAATGAAGAGTTCCAAGCTTTTCTGAAACAGTGCCTTAAAGACAAGCAGGCTCTCCAGGACTGTGCTTCCGAGCTGGGGAGGTAGGTTGTTACAATAGATGCTGTTTCTGCTACACACGGGAGGGGTTTTCAAAGGCTCAGTGGGAACAACTTGTGTGAAAACACAGTGGTACTTGAACTCTTGAGTTTAAATTGTAATGAATGTTGCCCTGCCTTCACCGCAGGTTAACTGCAATAAAATAGTTGATGACTGCTTCTGAAAGTTTTATTTGGCTTTGTTTCCTGTGTAGGAAAAAAAAGCCGACTACTTACATACACTGGTAATTACAAATTATCTGGCTGCATGCCATGTCAGTCAATTTGGCTAACTCAGGTTATTAGAACCAGTTTTCTTCCTTGTATTCATATCTGCTGGGATAATCTTGGTAGAAAGAAGCTACTGAATTTCATAGATCAAGAATCCAGTCACACACCAAACACACACACACACACACACACACACACACACACACACACACACACACACACACACACACGTCTGATCATTTAAGCAAACTTCTTGTTGAATTTTCTTTCTAAGCTGAAAATTCATGAGGCCTTAGTTGCCACAAGAAGAGATTGTAACCTCGACCACTGAGACAGTAGTAGACACATTGAGATTTTTCTAAGATGGTTTTCTTTTCCTTAGCTTTGTGGATCAGCACAGAAAACTGAGCTTGTGGATCCATGAGATGGAAGAAAGGTTAAACGCAGAAAACTTGGGGGAGAGTAAACAGCTTATGTCCGAGAAGAAAAACGAAGTCCATAAAGTCGAGATGTTCCTGGGAGAACTCCTGGCTGCCAGGTAGAGTGTAGAAATGGGGTTATTCATTTGCTGACATGTTTTAGGCTGGTCAGTTAGTTACTGGCTTGATTTTTGGTTGATTTTTGCCGGTTTGGTGGCTGTGGTTTCTTCTGTCCCTGATTATCTCAGCTACCAGGCTTCATTCTTTATGGCTGTGTGGTATTCTACAGAAAGCGTGGGTAAAAATAAGTAGCTCATTTATATCTTTGTTTCCTCTCTGTTTGCTCCCTTCTCTCTCTATCTCCAGTTTAGCTTTTAGAGATTTTTATAAAGAACACAGAACTTCCCTTCCTGGCATTAGTTTGTGTTGATTATTGCCAGAAGAAGCTGGCATAAGAAAACTACAAAACCACACTGAGAAAAAGCACATCTGGGAAGCCCAACTCCCATTCATTTCTTCGCACACTGTAGCTTCCAGGCCTGTCCTATCCACTTGTCCTTACAATATCGATAGTGTCATGAGAGCTCTCCCTCCCTTGGTTCATCTCCTCTGCGGTATCTCCTCATTTCTGCTCTGGCTCCTCTCCTGGGTAGAGTCCCCTTATCTTTTGAGACCACTGCCATCTGCAGGGTCTTGCTAGGTATCTTTTTGCTCCAGCTCTAGCACTTTCTCGTTCTGTCTCTCTAGTGTAAGGTAAAAGTCTTCCTTCCCATCAGGAAGTGCAGCGTGACCTAGAAGGAGGGCTCCTTAGTGACCCTCCTGAAGAGCAATGCTTGTCTAGGAAACAGGAAAATGAAGAGCCCACTCGGCTTAATCAAACTAATCAATAAAATCATAGCCTGAGTAAAAAGTGCCTATTTTGGGCCATGCTCCTTCTCTATGTCCTCCGAGTCCCATTTATGGTCAAATATGCTGGTGTTCATTGTCTTGAAGAACATCCATGTAACAAATGCACAATAGAACATGCATCATGGCTAATCATCCTCTAGTGTCTGTGGAGCTGTGTCTGGGACCCCAGTGGAGACCAAGATTTATGAGCACCCAAGACATGAAGTGGGGTATCACTTCATCTCATCTGCTTGTACCCTCCCACAGTTCGGATCAGCTCTCAATTACTTACCATATAGTGCAAAGTATATGTTATGGAAGTAGCCGCTGTGCTGTTATTCCATGAACAGCGAGAAAGAGAAAAGTCTGTGTGTATTCAATACAGACAGGATTATTTAAAATATATATTCAGTACATTGCTGCGTGGATCTGCAGATGTGGGACCCAAGGATAAAGTGCCCACAGGCATGGTACTTGTTGGTATTCCAGTTTGATAACTGTTGAGACATGCCCCTGGCATGATTTGTCTCCATCTCTGGACTCATTTCAGGGACTTCATTTCTTATCAGCTTTACATTCCCATTGTCTGGAAAAAACAGAAGAACTAAGAGAAAGATAACGTCATATTTTCTAACTTCCTGAAAACTAAACTGTATTTTGCTTTCCAAATTTTGACTCTTGCATAGATACCATATAATATAACCAATCACACACCTACCTGCCTTTCTTGCAGACATTGTAAATGACTTCTGCTTTCGACTCCATTTTTTTCATAAGCTGCTGTTAACACTCATGGCTATTTCTCCTGACATCATTATTCTAAAGCTGCACAGGAAGAAGTATCTCAACACCAGATTCATTGTCTTTTTGTACCTCTCATTATCAAGCGCCCCTTGTCAGTACCCACGTGTGCATGGGTATATGCACATATGGAAGGCAGAAGACAGCCTTAGCTGTTGTTCCTCAGGCATGGTTCTCCTTACTGTTTTGGGAGGTCTCTCATTGGTCAGAAACTATCCAAGAAAGCTAGGCTGGCTGGCTAATGAGTCCTAGAGATACCATCTGCCTGTCTCTACCTCTCAGCACTGGAATTACAAGTGTGAACACTACTAGGCCTGACCTTTATTACTTTTCTAATAACTGCAACATTGAGAGACATGTAATTATTGAAGTATCACTCTCTGTTGTTCTAGGATCAGATGCTAAGTGACCTCTAGTGTGTTCGACTTAGGGTCTTTCCTTACTATCTGGCTACTTCCACCAGCAGCAAAGGGCTCCTCACTCAGATTGTCATGCTGTCACTTCCTTCTTTGTTTTAGGGGGTCTCACTATGTAGATCAGGCTGGCTACCAACTAACCATCTTTCTACCTCAATCTACCAAATGCTGAGATCATGAGCGTGCACCACTACACCGAGCCACAATACCCACTGCTTCCTTCATGTGTGCTGTTTGCTCCTCCCAATCATCTGGGTATCTTCTGTCATAAGGTGCCCAGTCCCTCGAATATTAGAGGGATGTACCCCACGGAAAAGCATAAAGACCTGAGATTCAGGAAGGGTTACTACCCAGTGTGCAAACCATTTTGTAGTAGCAATGGGATGTTTTATATTAGTAATTCCGTAACTCATGACAGGTATAATACCGTGTGCCTCACCTTCCTGCTCACTAAGCAAATTGATTGCAAATTCCCCAGGGTCTTACAGAGGAGGAGTCATGTTGGTCTCAGAGTGACTCAAAAGACGCTGTTTACATAGAAGCCACCCAGAAAGTCAGAGTTATAAATGGTACACATTATGTTCTTTTTCTAGTGTATGTGTGTAGTTTATGTTGGCCAGAGGTATCTACAGGAATTGTTCTCCCCTTTAAATTTTGAGATAAGATCTCTTCTAGGCTAAATGGCAAGAGAGCCCTAGGGACCCATCTGTCTCTGCCTCCTTGGTACTGGGATAACAGGCATGTGTCAGCATGTCCAGAGTTTTGAATGGGCTCTGGGGATCTAAACTCAGGTCATCGTGCATATGTGATGGCCACTTTTGCTGACTCGGCCACCTCCACAGCTACCCAACAGACCTAATTAAGACCTCTTGTCCTTGCCAATCACCAAGGCTTTTCCTGAGAAGTTCAGGCTCCCTTGACTCGTGTTTATAGAGGCTTTGAACTAAAGGGGAATGAAGAAATGATAGCCAAAGGGTACAAAGCCCTACTCCCAAGGAATATGGGGTATGCTGCCTTGCTCTGCTTCAGATATAGTTTATTGGAAGCATGCGGATGTAGCTAAAAATAGAAAGTTGTATTTTTTTAAAAGTCTGTGAAAATAATTTCAAAAGCTCCCACCATGGAAAATATGTGAAGTATGTGATGTGATGGATACATTGAACAGCTTGATTCAGTCACTCCATATTATGCTCATAAGCCACAGTATTGCTTTACAAACTGTACATTTACGTGACTACAAACTGTTACTTTGTAATTAAAAGAAGGGAAAAAACTAGCCAAGTTGAACTAAGAACTCAGAACATTACAACCAAGCCACTCAAGGGTTTGAGTTCTTTTCACCAGACCCAGTTACATAGCTCCAAGCTGTGAGGGCCACAGTGCTCAAGGTATACCAAGGAAACCAATTGGCTCCTACCATGTTATTTGAAAGCAGGCCCCCTCCACTCTGTCTCTGCCTAGCCTTGTGTCATGTCCTGGGGGATGGAGATGGGTGCAGTCACCCTGGCTTCTAGACAGTGATGGCCTGTGGGTGGATTCAGGTATATTAGGTTAGAGAGCAGGACATGGCGTAGAGGCACGAGAGTCCTGCACGTATCAACTGTCTGTCTCGGGTTGTTGTGGATACTGCCTAGGGATGGCATGGATGCCTGTGTGAAGAGGCAACTCAGAAAGTAACAGGCAAGCAGACTTCTCAGGAAGGAGAGATGTCAACTTTATTCATTACTTCTCTTACTGCTGAGACAAAATACCCAACAGGAGTGACCTGAAGAAGGAAGGCTTGATTGTGGATTACCATTAGAGGAGACACAGTTCATCATGGTGGGAAAGGCTGATTGTGGATTACCGCTAGAGGAGGCACAGTTCCTCATGGTGGGAAAGGCTGATTGTGGATTACCGTTAGAGGAGGCACAGTTCATCATGGTTGGAAAGGCTGATTGTGGATTACTATTAGAGGAGACACAGTTCATCATGGTTGGAAAGGCTGATTGTGGATTACTGTTAGAGGAGGTACGGTTCATCATCGTTAGAAAGGCTTGAATGTGGATTACCGTTAGAGGAGGCACAGTTCTTCATGGTGGGAAAGGCTTGAATGTGGATTACCGTTAGAGGAGGCACAGTTCTTCATGGTAGGAAAGGCGTGGCAGCAGGAGCAGCAGGCCAACCATCTGCTTACACTGCGTCAGCAGTCAGGAAGT
The DNA here is from genome assembly GCF_017639785.1 of Mesocricetus auratus. Lineage (NCBI taxonomy): Eukaryota > Metazoa > Chordata > Mammalia > Rodentia > Cricetidae > Mesocricetus > Mesocricetus auratus. Next base: position 38,806,060 of record NW_024429199.1, on the reverse strand, counting down.
ACAGAATGAGCGGGAGGGGGAGCATGGCAATGAAATGAATGTCAAGGCTCACCCTCAGTGACCCACTTCCTCCAGTAAGGATCTGCCTCCCCAAACTTCCCAAACATCACCAGCCACTGGGAACCAAGGGTCTAAATCCATGGGCCAATGGGGGACACTTCACATTCAAACTGTAACATCCACAATAGAGCATGGGGCCTTGTCGTGCTTAGGATACCAAATAGGAATGGAAAAATGCTAGAGATAAGATGAGCCCACTTCCTGGACTGAATTCCTAGAGACATAGGCTCTGCCACTGGGACTCAGTTGGAGACATGGCAGAAATGGACTCATACTCCCTGACACATGTTGGCTACACTAAGAAGGTAAGTAGCCAGCCTGGTCCCCAACATCTTGATGTTAAAGTTATATCAACCATGAGCTCTTGTCTGGTTCCTGACCCAATGTCAACAGTCATTTTTCACCCCCCTGGATCCAGGATTCCAGAACTAAAAAAAGAAATTCTGTTTGTCCAGAGAGTCCCTTGACAAGCTCTCCCAGAGAGGGCAGCTTCTCAGCGAAGAAAGCCACGGTGCTGGAAAGGGGGGCCGCCGGTATACCCAGCTGCTTACCAGCTACCAGAACCTTCTCAGAGAAACCAAGGAGAGGCTGCGCCGCTGTCAGCTGGCCCTACAGGAGCACGAAGCTCTTGAAGAAGCTACACAGAGCATGTGGTCCCGGGTAAAGGACGTGCAAGACAAGCTGGCTTGTGTGGAGAGCACCCTCGGGAACAAGGAGACATTAGAGGGACGATTGTCACAGATTCAGGTATGTGCAGCCCACAACTGCTGCCCATTGCTCTGATTGGATGTACAGAGGCTAGAATTGGTCCCAGTTGTCTGGGAAATGTCAAATGGAAATGTGGGAGATGGAGGGAATAGATAAAATATTCAGAGAACTTGGTTTTTTTCTTCTTTTGGGAAAGGGAGCTCTTTTGTTTTAACAGCTTTAGTTTTTGTTTGTTTCATTCAGTGGTTAGCCATCAAAGTAGACTAAATACCTACCTTGTTATAAGTACTCTGAGAATTGCTGGGAATATAGAAATAGTAGTTAGAACCTGTGGTCTAATAGGTCAAAGACGAGTATGTGACCTATTATTGCAGAACATATATGTCTGGGCTGTGAATGGAGTGACAAGGTTTCTCTGTAAACTCAAGACAGACCTGCAGTTGACGTGACCTTGAACAATGGGAGTTAGCCAGGCAACAGCAGGAGAGGTTGCATTCTTGGCGAATGTGTCTTCTTCGTTGCCTAAATGAATTCTCTCTTTCTTGAAACCAATCAACAAAATTGTAATTACTGGCTGGTGGCCCAAAGTTTTCCAAGAATTTAAGTTGATCTTTAGACCCCATGCTTCCTGATATCTAGCTTATACTATTCTAGTCTAAAGTTTATGCAAATTTATTGCTTGTGTTTTACAGTGAGATATTCTTGCCTTGATTATCTTGGCTGGTGGGAAGCAGAAATGCATGCATAAATGTGTGCATGCGTGTGGCCCTATCATTCTTCAGTAACTATCCATCTTGTTTTTTAGTCTCTCGTTAGCCTGGAGCTCCTGTAGCAGGCTGACTGGCTAGCCAGGGATCCCAGGATCTGCCTGTCTCTGCCTCCCCAGAGCTAAGAATGCAGGCACATGCCACCACTCCCAGCTTTTTATGTGAGTTCTGGGGATTAAACTCAGATCTTTGTGCTCAAAAACTGAGCTATCACTCTAAACCGAGGCTCTTTAGTTCTGGGAAGCAGCCATTGTTTAGTGTTGCAGGTTTTCAGGTTCCCTCTAACAACCTCTCCTCCTTCCTCCCCAGGACATTCTCCTCATGAAAGGCGAAGGAGATGTCAAGTTGAATATGGCCATTGGCAAAGGGGACCAGGCCTTAAGAAGCAGCAACAAGGAGGGTCAGCAGGCGATCCAGGCTCAGCTGGAGACACTTAAAACAACATGGGCTGATGTCATGAGTTCTGCCATCCATGGGCAAAGGTACAAAACCTTCTCTTAGTTCTTATTTGCCCAAATAAAACCCAGAAGTTCCATAAAGTCATGCCACAGAACCAAGGCAGTGTGTGGAAGAGTTCCCAAGCATGTTATTTCCCTATGTTCCCGCATGTCTGTCTTTGCCTGTGTTATATTCCCCATGGGGCAAAGACTAGTGCTGGTATGTTAGTGTGCTTCACTTTTGTGTTATCTTAATATTTTTGTCCCTCTTCCCACCCCTCCAATCCCACAGCCTCCACATCCTCACCCAAGTCTCTCTCATGGAATCGTGCACAAAACACGAGCTTGAGGAAATATCTGTTTTTAAGCCAAGAACATCTGATTCTTTAGTAGCTCTTAGCTATTTAAAGGTATGGGCAGGGAATTTTTGTCAGTCAATTGTAGTGTTGACAGCCGAGCTTAACGTGTACATCTGTTCCTCACCCTGGAGTCACCGTACCTAGCTGGTGACGTCGGATATGTGTGGGTGCTTCTGGTTGTCACAGTGATACAGATACCCAGGCCTTTAGTGGAGAAGATGTGGAGAGCCGGAATTCTACAAAAAGGGAAATGTTCTTATGCTATCAGTCATTAACCCATTCAGAATTGTGTAGACCTGTTGCAGTATGGTCTGACCTAACTCATACAAGGAATCTATAAAGGTGATCCAATGAGGGTCACGGTTGAGTGGTGCTTCCCAGAGACCAGGATGGAGAGGATTCTCCTTGGGTACAAATAAAGTTAGATAACAGCAAGAGAATCTTCAGTGCTGCTCCATAGTTGGCAGGATGAAGAGAGGTCACAGTTAAGTAGTACACATTTCAAAAATCTAGGAGAAAGTGTAGTTAAATGTCTCACCATAGAATGAACATAGAGCTTTTTCAAGAGAGATGTGTGTGTTTGATTTAAACACATGGATCCATGTTTCAGAATATAATATGGCCCCACTAATATGTGCAACTTTTTGTGTCATTTGCATTTTTTAGTTGGTAGGGAAGGAGAGAAGAAAGAATGGAAAGGAGGGGGACAGAGTGCAGGCCTGCCCTGTATTGGTCACTGGTGAAGAAGTAGAGAAAATAATTTTGTGATTGTATTTAGGAGTGGAAGCCTTCACCTTCCCCAGGTCTTTTCTCAAGTTTTCTGTACCTGTCCAGCAGGCTTGTTGGGCAAATAACTTCCACCGAGAATTAGACTAAAACACGTGCCGGAATCCATATCCTGAAGGTTCTCTACTATTCATTCACTCCAGAAGTAGGTTCCCAAAGTGACAGCAGCAAATAATTGACCAGGAAATGAAGGGTCGTCGCAGGTCACAAGACCCACTGCAGTCATCTCCTGACATGCAGGCAGACCCTGGGGCATCTAGCATTAGTGTGGGTTTTCTTCATTTGTAAGAAAGAGAAAGTAGTAAGAGAAAGTAGCGTTCCAGGCAAACAGGACACTGCGTCTTCATCACAACTCCTAGTGATCAGCAAAGAAAAGTCAGGTTCCGTGGGGCTCTCCCATCCTATAGGAGGCTGCAAGAGCATAAACAACGTCCCAGTGGTTGGCAATGGGCCAGCTTTCAACTTTATAGAACCGAATAGAGATGTGGGAGAACTTTTTCAAATATTAAAATAAAATGCTAAGTCCCAGAAACAGGTTCAGAGCTCTGCCTCTTATTTCAGCAAGAAATGAAATCTGACAGCTACATACTGGGTGGTTTCCTTGTCCAAGTGATTTCGGCAAACAATGAGCCGAAGCAAAATCCGTTTTGCCTTCCAGGAGACCAGAGGCTAGGGAGAAGTATACATTCCAGAAAACTGACTCAGATTGTACTACCAACAACTTTCAAAAGACACGCAGCTGTGACAGAGGAGGTGGATCTGGTGGCTTCTGGAGTGTGACATTGATTTAGACTTTTCAGAGACTCCCCGGAAGGGTAGGACTCCGAAGCAGTATCATGTCGAACATGCCGAAACAGAAGCAACAGCTTGAGCAAGTCATGGAAGCTCATTGTCTGTGTGCTCCTGACTCCAGAAGAGCCAGATGCTATGCAAAGTAGGCCAGGGCATTCACCCAGCATGATCATGGGACAGTCTCTCTGTTGGTCAGTGGACCGCTTCCTAGGAGGTCTTGAGTTTGAGTGGTGGTGTGAGGAGATGACTGGGAAAGTAAGGGAATGAGAAAAGAGAGAGGAAAGGAGACAGAGGAGAAGAGAGGAGAAGGAAGGGAGAGGAGAGAGGAGATTATTGTAAAGCTCATCATTGGAACCTTCCCTACTGCCGTCTTTGAAAGAATGTATTTCTCTATTAGGAAATCTGATGAGTTGACTAGTAAATTTGTGGCTACTTTTCCCATAAATACATTGAGTCTTGATTTATTCAGATATATAACACAAAATAGTTGGCCATTATCTGTGTACAGTCTTAAACTATAGTATTTACCCAGGAAAAATACCTTAATTAAAATACCTTAAAACTAAAGTTAAATGTTAGTGAACAACTAGTTGCCATCAGAGTTTAGTAATACAGACTAAACACAAGACTATTTAATAATTTGTATGTGCTGCCGGGCGGTGGTGGCGCACGCCTTTAATCCCAGCACTTGGGAGGCAGAGGCAGGCGGATCTCTGTGAGTTCGAGGCTGGGATGGACCGATAGCCTCCAAAACAATACAGAGAAACCCTGTCTCAAAAAACCAAAAAAAAAAATAATTTGTATGTGCTTAAAAAGAATTTAATTAACAATGTGTACTAAGTTTTCATAACTACAATATATGAATTATCAATTCACTTGAGACAATTAGTATTTGGAAGATAGTTGTCTAGGGGTGTGTGTGTGTGTGTGTGTGTGTGTGTGTGTGTAGCAACAGCTTGCTTCAAATTCCAGCATTTGTTAATTTTGTTTAAAGCAACTATACCCTGGTTTTGACAGATCAAAAAAGTTGTTTGCCTCTGCTCTCAAAAACATTTCATCATTACAATATTCAGAAGAGCACTTTAAAATAGATTCATTGGCCCTGTAGCTGTGTTTTGGCAGACATACCAAGGTTGGAACTCAGTTTTACAGTATATGACACCCATTCTAGCACGCTGGAGTCTGTGATCGACCAATGGAATGACTATTTAGAGAAGAAAAGCCAGTTGGAGCAGTGGATGGAATCGGTGGATCAGAAAGTAGAGCATCCTCTACAACTGCAGCCAGGGCTGAAGGAGAAGTTTTCCCTGCTGGACCACTTTCAGTCCATCGTCTCGGAGGCAGAGGATCATGCAGGTGCACTGCAGCAGCTGGCAGCAAGGTCCAGGGAGCTGTACAAGAAGACTCAGGATGAGTCCTTCAAGGAAGCTGGCCAGGAAGAGCTGAGAACACAGTTTCAGGACATAACGACTGTGGCCAAGGTGAGCACTTTAGACCAATGCAAACGTTTCAAAGCACAGGTAAGGAGCTTAATGTGAATCTAATTACTGGATCTGGCCAGTCTGCAACTATGTGTAAGTTTGTTGGGCAGGGATCCCATAAATATTATTAGAAAGGTGGAAAATATCTGCCTCTGCTTCCATCAGTCACTGGATGAAGGGTCTAGGATAGCATACAAGGTAGTCCTCGATCTCATCATCAGGGAGGGGCTATTAAGGTAGTCTCCAATCTTTGGGGCCTTGGGTAGTAGATCAGTGTTTACCATGGCGTATGAATGAACTTTGGGAGCCCATTCCACATGATGGGATGCTCTCTCAGACTGGACACATGGGAGAGGGCCTAGGTCCTGCCTTGGATGGAATGACAGACTCTGGAGATTCCCCCAAGGAGGGCCTCACCCCCCCACCGGGGAATGGTGTAGAGATTGGGTGGGGGGCTGGGAGGGCTGGTGGAGGGGCAGAGGAGGAGGGGGTGGGAGAGGGAACTGAGATTGGCATGTGAAGCATGTTTCTAATTTAAATAAATATATTGGGGAAAAAAAGAAAGTTGGAAAATAGAGAGAGCACAAACAGGAACACAGAAGGGATGGCTGCCTGGGAAAGGAAAGGGGACCAGTAGTTAGGGAGGGGGCACTTGCCCAGGCTGCAGGGAAGGGGGATGGAAGAAACACATAATGAATAGGGAACCAGTTAGATGTAGGGGATGGGCACTTTCAAAGACTATGGGTAAGGGAAATGCATATGCATGTAATACATGATGCATATGTATGAAGGTGCTCCGATGAAGCCCATTGCTGTGCATGCCAGCCTAAAGATTAATTCACAAATAAATAAAAGATCTATACACACGACTGCTCCCATGCACTGCTCTCACTGCAGACCTGGGGATGTTCATAACTTTGTGTTTTTGTCCTTATCTGCATCCCTTTCCCTTGTAAGACTGAACATCAACTGTTGATTTGTGTTTCTTCTTCATTTACCACTGTTATTTGAAATGCAAGGTTTCTTACTTCTCAGATTCTAACTGTGTTAAAAGAACTGAGTTTATTTAACCATTAATAAAACCTGCATTTTCCTATTCTCTAAACTCAAGGCTTATGTGTGTGTACACACACACACACACACACATGTATATATATATACATTATTATGGAAAATTGAAAATAATTCCATGTATGTATATATCTATAAATATAATTCCCTGCATTATTTGCTTTCATATACTTGTGGACGTTACAGATATTAAGGCATGGGGATTTGTGTTGGTCTTCCCTTACATTGGCTTGCCTTTTGAGGACTCTGAGTTGTCGACACTACTGTTGTCACATAAATGTTTGTTTATCCTTATTTTTATCTTTGAGTCAGAAAGATGTAAGTTTGACTTATGAACCTTGGCTCTCTCTGAATCTGTGCCTTGGGTGTGTTACTAGCCTCTCCCTAGGCTGGTGAATCCCCTGATGTCAAATGAGATGGCAATAGGATTTAATGCAGTGGAAAATGCTATTTCAAGAACAGTAATAATAACAGTAGTTACTATTATAATTATGATTAATTAGCTTGTTTGGAATATTAGCATTTATTGAGTGCAGATCTTTATGCTGAGCTACAAATTGCAAAATGCTAGGCTTTTAGGGAAATGGTTGCTTCCTCAAATTGTTAGATTTACAATTTCTTTTCTTTTCTTTCTTTCTTCCTCTGTCTGTCTGTCTGTCTGTTTGTCTTTTCTTTCTCTCTTTCTCACAAAATCTCACTATGTATTCATGGCTGGCCTTGGAGCTCCATAATGTAGATCTTGGCAGCCTCATATTCACAGAGATCTGCCTGCCTCTGCCCGTTGTGTAATGGTTTCTTTTTAAGATACTGCGTTCACGGAGAATGCAAGAATAAATTCTAGGTCTTCTGAGAGACATCGAAACCTCTGTCGAGTCTGTCTTTCACCAGATTTCATGTTTGCAGTAACTACGGCTGTGCCTGTGCTTTTCCTTTTTAACTAGGAGAAGATGAGGAAAATAGAGGAGATCGTGAAAGACCACCTCATGTACCTAGACGCAGTCCAGGAATTCACAGATTGGCTCCACTCCGCAAAGGAGGAGCTCCACCGGTGGTCAGACACATCTGGAGATTCGTCAGCTACCCAGAAAAAGCTATTGAAAATTAAGGTGAGCAAAGAGGCCTGCTTTACTCTGCATCCATCCATGGGTTCTCCAGTATAGCCTCGGGTTCATGATAAGGGTTTAGTGCATAAGATTCTTCTTTTTTTTTTCAAATGTTTTCTTCCTGAGTTTGGTTGGTGCGTTATTGCTGCATATATCAGTAAGTCTAAACATAAACAAAGTTTAAGAAAATAATGGGAAGGAACTTAGTTCCTCTTATGAGCAAAATTTGGCCTTGTCTGGATGTGTTTCTATATGCAAATGTACTTACTGCTGTAGTGTGAGACTAAGAAATACTTGCCACCCTGTTGGGCTGACAAAACCAATGTAACCAGAGCTGAAGAAGTTTTTTAAAGTTTCAGCTCTGAAACCAGAGGGCCTTCTGCAGCATCCTTTATATCCCGACTTTCTAGGTTTTTGAAAAAATCACTTTTGTCAATGTCCTCAAGTCTCATTGGAAATTATTATTATTATTATTATTATTATTATTATTACTATTAATATAAACTGCAATTTCCTGAATCAGCTCTAAGGGGCTCTTTGGAAGACTAAGTTACATCTCTCATATAAAATACTTAGCACCAGAAGGCAAACAAAAATTTTTTTTGAAAAGATTTTAAAAAATACTTGCCTGGCCACGGAGTGTACTCGATAAGAAAGCCCAGTGGGTTTGGGGAAGGGAGGGACTGACTCGGAATGGAATGGGAAGATGAAAGAGTCGAGAGGACCAGGCATGGTGACGTACACTTATCAGGTGATCAGGTGCACACTTAAGAGGAGAGGCAAGGGGACTCACTCCCACAGGTTCAGTGATGCTCTGGTCTACATAGCAAGTTATGGAGCAATAAGGGATACGTAACGTAGTAAGATTCTGTATCAAAAGAAACAAAACAAATGAATAGAAATAGATAAAAAAAAGCTAGTAAAATGGTGAGGGTTAAGTTTTTACCCCAACTTAATAGAGACCTCATCTAAGGAAATGGGTACATGTAGGAGACCATAAAGCCAAAGCCCAGGCAGACCTAAGATTTAAATGAATTCTGGGAGATAGAGGAAAAAGGAAGGAGGAATACATGGTCACCACCACCAGAGAGGCTGAAGATCACTTTCTGGGTTTGACAGCTGAGCTCTTTGGCAAGCCTGACAGTTATTTCTACAGCAGGGGGAGTGATGAGCCGAGCAAATTGCATGGGTTTAGGATGGAATGGCAGGTGAGGAAGAGAAGACAGCAAAGATCGATCAAGTTTTTGAGTGGTTAATTTGAAAAACCTATGAGGAGGCAAAGAAAGTACCCCTCCTGCTCTTCTGTGCTGTGACATCCCCCCCCAACAGAAGCAACCACTCAGAAGCACAGTGTCTCCATAGATGAAGACATGAATGAACATGTGTGTGTGTGTGTGTGTGTGTGTGTGTGTGTGTGTGTGAGAGAGAGAGAGAGAGAGAGAGAGAGAGAGAGAGAGAGAATGAAAAATCAAGAAATGTTATGCAAAGTCTATTTTGAAGCACTGTAATTACGCTGTTTTCATTGAAGGTCTGGATTGGGACTGAGGAGTTGGCTCCATGTGTAAAAGCACCTGCTCTGCAAGCATGAGGACTTGGTTTGAATTCTTAGCACTCATGTAAATATCTAGGCATGGCTGTAACTCCAACACTGCCGAGTGGAGACAAGTGGTTGCCAGCCAGCCTATCCAAAACGGTCAGCTTCTAGCTCAGTAAGAGATCCTATCTCTAGAAAGTAAAGCAGAGAGAGATAGAAAAGACTCCTGATGTCCTGTTCTCATCTTATAAGCCATGCACACCCATACACTGGTGTGCATAGGACACGCACACGCATACACTCACACAAAGATGATCTATGTGAATGGAATTAGGGTTAGCAAGCATGGACCTGTTTTCACACCCACTGAAACTGAGATAATGAATATGAGGGTATTTGAGGAAACTGACTTTTGACCGTAGAGACTCTGTGAATTCCAAGTTTGAAAATGCTCAAAAGGTTGAATATTGTGTTCTAAAGCTTTCTTGTTTAATATAACACTCTCTAAGTGATAATTTTTCTTTGTTTGGCCACTAACCACTCTATGTAGTAATAAACAGAGATGTCTTTTAGAATCCTGTGGCCAAGAAAGGCCAACTACACACACACACACATACACACACATACCACACATACACACACACAAAGTGCTGTGTGTAAGAACACATTTACGCATGTGTTATTGTGCTTTTGACTACTGTATGACTAGACATTATAAATGACCTGCACCAAAGTGTGCCTCTATTGTTTGTACATGTGAGAACACAGATTAACTTCAGGCTAATGAAGCCAAATGCAAGGTGCGTTATGTAGACTAGTTAAATGCAAGGTGTGTTATGTAGACTAGTTAAATGCAAGGTGTGTTATGTAGACTAGTTAAATGCAAGGTGTGTTATGTAGACTAGTTAAATGCAAGGTGTGTTATGGAGACTAGTTAAATGCAAGGTGTGTTATGTAGTCTAGTTAAATGCAAGGTGTGTTATGTAGACTAGTTAAATGTAAGGTGTGTTATGTAGACTAGTTAAATGCCCTTTCTGCTTCACACATCTATGACACATATATGACACTCAATGCCTTGCTTTTCTGTTGCGAACTTGTAATTGATCCTGTTCATTATTTCTCCTCCTCCTCTCCTTGTTTTTGTCTCTAATAATTACCTTTCATTTTCCTTAACCCAGGAGTGAAGACATAATTTTGCTTTAACACTGACAAAATCTAGCTATAACAATACATGTTGCAAATATGTATGTACCACATGACTATTTTAGCACGAAAATGTCATCAGAAGCATTTGTTTTCAAAAGGAAATGCCATGGCTTACCTACTTCACAATTAATATTCTAATTACATCCTAAAGTCTGTTCTCTATATGAGCCTCAAGACTAAACATGGTATCTGAATTGTCAAATTTCCAGTGAGGTTTCTTTTTCTGGGGAAAAATGATAGCAATAAACAAACCCTGGCTGGAGTTTGCTTCAAACTTCTAATTAAGTCGGTCTGTGAATTATTAATTTCAGTGACCATAAAAATGCCTCCTTAGGTACAGAAATATCTGAGATTGAGGAGGACTTGTTCTCTTCTTGCCGTGGGTCAGCCTGACTCCCAGCAGGAAGAAATACGATTTAAGCCACCCCTATGGAAGATGGTGGGAATTAGAGACCTCAGACAGGACACAACTCCGTTGTCCATTCACATAAGGGACATAAGGTTTTCTGGGATTCTTTTTAGTCTGTAGGAGCTGACAACCACAGATGAAAATCTAAGTCACTACCACACTTCCATATATCTAAATACCATCTGTGTTCAGCATGCCGGTCCGGCCTGTGAGAACACTGAGACACCCTGAGCCATTTTGCAATAAGTCAGGCACTCATGATACCAATTGCTGCTAATAGAACATGGGCGATTGCAGACTCAACAACTCTCGTCCCTTTTGCACATTCGCTCAGACTTCATAGCGGGACAGAGTCCCATTCTGCACACATTCGAAAACTGGCAGCCCAAGTGACTAACGGCCTCCTTGGTTTCCATGACGATATTCCATTACAGGAGCTGATAGATTCCAGAGAGATCGGTGCAGGCCGCCTAAGCAGAGTGGAGTCGCTGGCCCCGGCGGTGAAACAGAACACAGCTGCCAGTGGGTGTGAGCTTCTGAACTCAGAGATGCAGGCCCTGCGCGCCGACTGGAGGCAGTGGGAAGATAGCCTGTTCCAAGCGCAGAGCAGCCTGGAGAGCCTGGTCAGTGAAATGGCCCTCTCGGAGCAGGAATTCTCCGGCCAGGTAGCCCAGTTGGAGCAAGCCCTGGAACAGTTCAGTACTCTTCTGAAAACCTGGGCCCAGCAGCTTGCCCTCCTGGAAGGCAAGCACACGGATGAGGAGACAGCGGAATGCTGGCACAAAGGACAAGTAAGTCTCTTGTCGCCTTCCTGTTTACCACTGGGATGGATAAGCCAAACATTTCTTTGGCTCTTGTGGTTGCTTTAAAAAAACAAAAAGAGCCCCTGTGCTAAGAGCAAGCAGCACTCACAGGCAGAAAAAGTATTTAATAAATTTGCAATGTGTGAACTTTTTTCCTTCTCCTATAAATCAAACTTTGGGAAAAGTTAACACACATGTGGGTGCTGTTATATCCTGTAGGCAACATTATTTCTGGTGGAGATATTTTACTTTCTTTCTGATGGTGCAAGAGTTTGCAATACTGTATTCAGCCACTCAGCCTGGAAAATGGCCTGTGGGCAGAGGCATAAATAGACAGAGAGTCATAGCTGTTTGCTTGCCAGTTAACTCTTTCAATTAGGCGATTGAATTTATAGCTTGGAAAGACACATTTGAAAATCCACTGAAGCACAACTAATAGTTTTCACTGTCTGTTTTTCCTCTTCCTGGCTTTGACAGCTAAACCTGAATTGGCTTGTTAATACACATTAACACTTATAGTCGCCTACCAGGTTTTTTTAAGCCACTACCTCTTTTAGAATGTGAGAAAGGGGAGCAGAAAGGGGAGAATGAACTGAGGTTTAACAATCTCCGCCTTCTTTGAGTCCTCTTGGGTGTCTTGGCGATCCTCTCAATACTTGTTGCTTTATAGTACTCAGGATCGTGGCTGTCCTTAAAAGGAAGTTTAGTGAGGTAACTGCCTCTGTTTCTATTTATGTTATAATCATTTCGACATAGCTCCGGCCCATTTAGGCAGTCACGGAGTATTTCCAGCACCATCTTGTGTAAGTTAACTTTTGGGGGCAGGCATGGTACACTATGAAATAAAAGTTCGTAACTAGCCAGGCACTATTTTACTGAGAATGTTTCTCAGCTGTTTTGGTTGTTTTCTTAATGCTTCCCTAGTCTTTAGGGTCTCTGATGCCAGAATCATATTATGCAGGGCAAGGACAAAGAGAGGCTGGGAACTGCTCCATGGAGTCTGATGATGATGATGTCGCAGTGTTTTAACTCTTTCTCTTTTTCCACTTTACTTTCCATTCTAATAGTGTGAGGGAATAGAATTTTAAAGAAATGCCTGGTTGTAGCTAGAATCACCTTGCTATCCTCAACAGTCATCTCCTGTGTTGGGACTGCTATTGGACAATAGACAAGGGCTATCAGGATACACGTGCTGATGCAATCAGAAATACAGGTTTTCAGTTGTGCTGGGTCCAGGATGACAGGCAGTCCCTGCTGTCACATCTAAAGATTCTGAGGGCAATAGGACGTTGCTCCTTCTCACAGTCATCTAAAGATGACATGGGTCAATTGTCTAGTGATGGAATTTTATCTAAACTTTAAGATAACACTTCAAACTCCGTGAGTATGTGACAAAATATTTATAAAATAGATGGGCTTGGACTCTGAAAGCAACATTTTGCTCTCAGGAAGGTCTCCTGACTGCCGTCAATCATATTGAACACTACAGGCCATTTAAGTGTTTGTCTTGTGTCATCAGGATATCCCTTTAAGGTTGATGGTCTATTAACTATGTAATCCAACACTGCAAACTTCCTGTAGATTGTATTTATAAAATTCCCTTTCAAACCAATGGGTTGTTAGTTTGGAAATGTAGCTATTCCTTTAGCTGGACAAAGAAAAGAATGTCTTTAGAGCTCGATGGGACCGAAAGCATACCAGCCAATGCAGTATTCATGAGATGAAGGTTCTGCTAAAATCTGGACTTAAAGTCACTGAGGATTTTTTATTTATGTGTATGTGTGTGTGCATGGATGCATGCACAAATATGTATAGGTGCCTATGGAATACAGAAGAAGGTGTCAGATCACTTACAGCTGGAGTTATCAGTAGTTATGAGTCCCTCAATGGGGGTGTTGGAAACCCAACTCGGACCCCGTGGGAGAGTCAAATCTCTCTTAACCACTCTTGCATCCCCATGAATATATTTTTTAAATGTAAGGTGTGACTGAAAAGATTTCCATCTTTAATGTCACCTCATTTATAATTGACCTACTTAAATCTCATTTTTAATATTTTTGGTAGATAATTACATTTTTGTAGTTCTCATGATATTTCCTTCTAAATTATTCAATATGGTAAGGGAAAAAATGACCATTTCTAGGTTAGTGTTTAGAGTTTCAGAGAGAAACTATATGGTTGCTTTTGTGAGTTTCCTAAATAAAAAATGTTTCAGAGGTCTTTGGGATACAAGTCAGTGTTTCCGTGGCTTGCTGTGAGACCCTGGCTCCCATCCCCAGCACCACGAGAAAGGAAAGGGAGAGAATAAAAGGAAATCAAAGGGAAGGGAGAGGAGAGGAAAAGGCCGATTCATGTTTTAGAGCCTCTGTTCAGACACTGAGCTACTTTCCATGGACATTCCAAGAACCCTGCCCCTTGCCTTCGAGATCATAATCTGTGTGGACACAGAAGAATGAAACAAGTAGAGACAGTCCTTATGACAAATGCCCCAGACATGCTGTACATCTGTCCTAGTTAAGGCTCCAATTGTTGTGATAAAACAAAAACAAAACAACAGGGGTGTGGAACTCTCAGATCACACTCCGTCATTGAGGAAAGTCAGGGCAGGGGCTCGTGGAGGGGCGCTGCTTTACTGGATTGCTCTTTATCGATTGCTGAGCCTGCTTCCTTACAGCACCCAGAACCACCTTCCCAGAAATGATACCTTCCCCCAGTGAGCTGGCCTGACTCACATCGATCCTCAGTTAGAAAGGAATGCACCACAGGCTGGCCTACAGGGGGTATTGTGTCACCTGAGGCTCTCTTCCCAGATGACTCTAACTTGTGTCACGTTGACATGGATATGCCAGCACAGCATCTTCAGATAAGTATCCCTGGGAAGATGAAGGACCACAGAGAATGCCTTGAGGAACCAGTGGTAGAGCAGAATGGGGGGGGTAATTACAACTTGATCAGATAGGTGAAATGGGGGAATAGCACCAAGAGAGGAGAAATGTAGGACAGGAGGGTAGAGAATAGAAGTCACTTAAGAGCTCTGTGCCACCCTAGGACGTTTCAGGACGTAAGTGGGGACCAGGGGAAAGAACGTGAGGAGGCAAGGGGGCGCGTGGTTAAAAGAGAGATCTATAACTTAGGATAGGTTCAGCTCGGGTGTCTCTGCATGAAGTCAGAGAGGGACAAATGAGCGTGCCATGTGCCCTTTCCTAGGGAGATGTGAGCAGACATTCCCCTCACCCCAAATACATCACTGATGACACACTGAAGAAAGAATCCTACCTAAGTGTGACTTGGTGAACCAGTGAGTCCTGTGGGGCTCCTAACAGAAGCATGGATAACTCAGAGGCAGCTGTACCACTGAAATCCTCGCCATAGTATGGGGGACAACTCATGAAAGCTGATGTCTGTTTCCCCTTGCAGGCTCCTAACAGAAGCATGGATAACTCAGAGGCAGCTGTACCACTGAAGTCCTCGCCATAGCATGGGGGACAACTCATGAAAGCTGATGTCTGTTTCCCCTTGCAGGCAGTGCCACTGGAAACCATCTCCCTCCCCCAACACTCAGTCACTGCTTGAACAGCCTTAGGGAGGGCACTCGGGATTCTTGTCACTTTCAGTACTTCCCAAGTCATGGAAACTTCACAACCTTCCCGAACCTTGTTTTGTGGTGTTTCTGTGTCTTCTGAGGTTTCCCCTCCCTCCAGGAAGGAAAGTTTTGATTCAGAGGGAATAACTACACCATGATGCCAACTCTTCTGATTAACAGCAGCCAGAGGACAGTGATGTTATTTATACTATGAAAACACAACAGAGACTTAGTGTGTTGATGAGGGCTGTGGGCCACCACTCCATAAATACCACTGAGAACAGCAATAGTAGCAGTAATAGATACTCAAGTAATCTTTTATCTACCTGTCCTTTCTCCACAGATTAACTTGTGTGTGTGTATGTGTGTGTGTGTGTGTGTGTGTGTAAGAGAGAGAGAGAATGAGTGTGTGTATGAATGTGTGTGTAATCATGCATGTATGTGTGTTTACACACCTGTGTACATGCATGCGTGTACATGTGTGCTTATGTGTATGCATTTTTATAAAAAGTCATTTTGTTCTGGTGACACTATTGATACAGCTTCATTATATATTTGGCTGCTATTCCCCTTCTAATTTTACAAAGTAGGCATTGAATAGTGTATCAGGCCTTGTGCTAAGGAGTTGGCCACTCACGATCTCTTTTGTCCCTTGAAATTAATCATATAAGAGGGATGTTCTAATTGCAAAGCACCTTATGGAACCCTGTTGACCATGTCTTTAATTTCAGAATTATGCTGTTTAATGATAGGGTTTCATTTTGGATTAATCACTAGTACCATGATTATCTGTGTATTGTTCATCAGTTAAGTTATGAGCACTTCAAGAAGGAGAGCAATACCTTTACTCATGGGGTAGTGGGTGTCCTTGAATGTCATACTGGACATTAGTGAAGATTTGATGAGTACAGGAAAGAAGTCATGAGGTATATGAACTGGAAGGTTAATAAGACTTGTGGGTTATAAAAAGTTGTTAATATCAGTGTTGACTAGAAATATTATATAAAATCAATTGGGGCACATATTGTAAGTACAAAATACGTGTTGCTTTTCATTAATCATTCACTATCTTCAGTTTCCAAACAGTCTAGTTGAACCAACTACTAAACAATGTAGGGTATTTTCTCTTTGTACTTTCTTTAAGCCATTGATGATTCAATCATTTAACTACTTTATACTTGATATGAGTGTCTCTCCATGGCTAGAAGTAGATACAGATGACCCACATGCCATCAAAGGCTATAAATAAAATCCTAAATGTAGACCTGATGGGCAAGTCCTGTGTATATGTCAATAAAGCACTGTTGGCCAATAAGGAAGCAAGATAGGTGGGACTTGGAGTCCAGGAGGACTCTGGGTGGGAGAAACACAGGGAGTCATCATGTAGCCTGCCAGAGAAGTAAGATGTCCTTCCGGTAAGAAAAATTCTTAGATGGGCTAATACTTAAGTCAGAGCTAGCCAGTAAGAAACAAGCAAGGCCAACAGCTTCATAATTAATACAGTGTTTTGTGTGTTATTTGGGGACTACAATGCGGCAGAGCCCAGGCGACTGGTGGGGAAAAAACCAAAGTGGCTGACAAGGAAAAGGCTTCTCTCTACATAGACCTGACTCATTACTGAGTTCACTGCATTGGTTTGTCCCTCACTAATAACTCACGGTGTATGCAATGTGGAGTGTGGAGACATGGAAATCACCCAGTTCAGTGCTTGTCTTTTTCCTCTATTAGGAGATCCTGGATGCTCTACAAAAGGAGGAGCCTAGAACAGAGGAGCTCAAGTCTCAGTTGAATGAACTCTGCCGTTTTTCCAGGGACCTGAGTCCATACAGTGGGAAAGTCTCAAGCTTAATTAAAGAATATAACTGGTGAGCATGAGCCGTCCAACCAGTCACAATAATTTCATTTGTATCTCTTCTGAGTCAGACTCTCAACATGTAGCCAGGATCCTCCTGCTTTAGTCTCAGTTGTGGCTAGGATTCCAGGAAGATTAAATAAGTGAATGAATGAATGAATGAATGAATGAATGAATGAAGAGTCCGCTAGTTCCCACCCTGGCACTTCTCTGTGTGACCCTTCCATGCCTCTTGGCTTCTTCTGCTACAGACCCCTCCTCCTCTTCCTTCTGCTTCTCCTCCACCAAGGAGCAGTCTGACTTCTGTGGAGTCCCCAAGACAGACAGTCACAGCCCCCTGCTTGGCCTGTGCAGGCTTGTGCCCTGGCCCTCTGGCCCTGGCCTCCTGGCCCTCCCAGCCACCCTTCTGCCATGACCATTCCTGTCTCTCCCTCACCATAGGCAATTGAAGCAAATGGATATGAACTTCATCTGTGAAAATGGTTTTTTCCTCCATTTTTGTTCCATTTGGGGGCTTTACTGGTTTCTGTGTTTGGTTGGTTTGGTGAGAGAGCAACGGCCGCCCGGAGTGCAGGGTCCCCCTCATGCTGAGGCATTCCCTCTCTCATCCTGTGTCTCACATCTTTTTCCTTCCAAAATCGGCATCCTTCATGTTGAGCCAGCCTTAGAAAATAGCGAGAATTTAACCTCTGCCAAAAAAGTTTAAAAATTAAATCACAAAGAGCAGAACAAAACCTATAAAATTATATGCATACATACATACACACACACACATATATATACGCCCCCCAGCCTCCAAGCCTACCTCTCTGAGGGAAGCGGTTCACTTTATACCTATTGCCCGGGGCCCTATTCTTGTTTTTAATAAAGCAAGAAAGTCACTCTTGCTATCTCTTTTTTTTAGTTTTTTTAGTTAGAGTTGGAACATTCCTTGGACCAGGTATGGGTGTCGCAGGCCCCTCCTGCCCTGCCCATCTATCTGTCTCTCCCCCTCTCCCCACGCCTCCCCCCTGCTCTTTCCTGACTCCACCCTGTACCCAACCCAACCCCCAGGACTGGCCTGGTATGTTGTCATCTGTTGAAGATGAGATAAACTGAGAAAAAAAATGAGAACAAAGCAAAACAAAAAAATGTATGGCAGTTTTTACTTTTTATCGCTCGTTTTTAACTTCACAAATAAATGGTAACAAAACCTCAAAAAAACAAAAAAAACAAAGTAGGAGCTAGGCTAAGCATGGAACGGTCATCTGTGGTTCTGGCTTGTGTGGAGGGCTACCTAAGCTCATAGATGGAGAACATAGTGACATAGTGAGACCCAGTACAAGGAATTAAAGGAGCGTTGTAGTAGTATGACTTCAGCGATAATATCAACTAAGAGTGAAATATAGTACCAAATTAGGTAAATGCACATTTCTAAGAACTGTGGATTCTAGGTATCACTTGACTCAATGTCTTTACTTTTCTTCTGTCATCAAATTTGCAAATTACCCTTTCAGTCTCTGTTTGCAAGCATCTAAGGGCTGCCAGAATAAAGAACAGATTTTGCAACAAAGATTTCGGAAGGCCTTCAGGGGCTTCCAGCAGTGGTTGGTTAACGCAAAAATTACCACGGCCAAGTGTTTTGATCTACCTCAAAATCTCAGCGAAGTCTCTGCAAGTCTTCAGAAAATCCAGGTAAGAACTCTGCTAACAGTGCCCACAGCGATGCTGAGTTACACTAATATGTGACTGTGGGTCTTTGTGAAGTGCATTGCAGATTAAAGTTGGACTAAAGAAATTTAAACTTCAGATAGTCTTACCCTTGAAACAGCTGAAGGGAACGCATAACTTTATGCTGTTTTATGTCTTAATAAAGGCCTGGGAAATAATGAGTTCCTTGTGTGTAGTAACACTGCACCTGAGCACTCTGGGGGTATTTTTCATTTACTTTCCACCCCAACTATGACAGGTGTGTAATATTATTGCTCTCAGTGTGCCCGTAGGATAGAGGTGTCTCAATGAGGTCAGAAGGCTTGAGTCTGAGGCAGCCCGAGCTGCAGCCACATGTGATATCTGCCCGGTTTTATTTTAATATTTCCCTCACCTAAATACAACGCCACAGTGCCATTTCAACTGCCACCTCCACCCTCAACACTTTCAGACACTGTAGCAGATTTGCTTCTTGTAGATGTGTGTCCCATGTAACTGGTTGTTTTTTTATACTTGCAATCTTGAGCCAAAGCTTGGGGAATTTGAAGTTCTTGCAGGAAAACATATGATACAGTCAACTATGAATAAAGAAGTGTTCATGCAAGAACTTTGTCTACTGGACAGAGGCTCTAAAATGATTGTGTCCGTATCTACCTAGTTCACTGATTTCAATCTCGGCTCATGATGTAACAAGATAGATTTTGTTTGGAAATGTGCTGCATTTAAAATTCCTCCGACTTCACTCCAGGCCAGGGAGTAGAGGTGAAAACATTCAACCACCAGTTTATTTGTGGTTATGAAACTGAGTTCCGTTTTGGACAGCAGCATTTTGTCTGACTCTTAGCCCAGTTGCTTGCATGAAGGAGCCATCTGTCAAAAGAGATGTCTTGATGCAGCCCTGTTTTGGTCCATTCGGCATGACTGTGTAGCCTACTTTATGAAGTAAACAAGTTGATGAGCTCTCCATCCTAAAGGCTGGAGGAAAAGATTCCGAAATCAGTTTGTCTCCAATTCTACAATTCCATCATGGCATTTGGATCTGCCAACCTAGTAGGAGGACAGGGCCATGTCAGCCAGGAAGCAACTGATACTAGGAAGTGGCCAGTTTGTTTTCTTAGAATTCTCTTCAGGCCACTGAAGACTTGGGTTAGAATCCGGGAACTCCACATGGAGGAAGAAGAGAACCAGTTCCTGGAAGTTGTCCTTTGACCTCCACACACTTGCCACAGCACATATACACATGTGAGCACAATAAATAAAAAAGTAAACAATTAAACTTATTTATTTATTTTTGGTATCTCAAGATCCTGGCTCTAGCTGTATCAGGACCTCCTATCGGGTCCCTCCTTTTGAGAACACCACACTGGAGACCAAGATTTCAACACACGAGTTCGCGGGGGATAATTCACCCCCTCAAACTAATCAAAGTTCAAAGCATGGAGTCTTATACTCATGTTTCTTGGCAGTAAAAAAAAATAACCTTTAGCTGTTTCTTCATTTTGTTTCTTCTCTAATGTCTGCACATAATAAAAGGTGTTGACTCTAACATATATAGTATACTTACTTATCAAGAGGCAAGCTAACCTCTGGATAAGCCCAGATGTTGAGAAAGCTACACAGCGTGACCACACCTCATGTTGCCGCTAAGAAACTTGTGCTTCAAAAGAACAACCCTATAAAATGCCATTAACTATTTTTTTATAAATTACTAGCAACAGTGTCCCCTACTTCATTTAACAGCACACACTTTATGGAGCCTGCCCTGTCCCCGCCATTGGAAGCTTTCCTGTGGTCTTCGGATAGGGATCGTTGTTCTGCTGAAGTAATTTGATTTTATCATACAGACTCTATAAGTCATGTACCTGTTTGTTTCTATTCTTACTTCAGCAGCTAGGATGCTCAGAGTCAAAGATATCATGCAACTCCACTAATTATGCCTGTGGCATTTATTTTTCTAAACTAAACTTAGCCAGATATTATCTTTAACAGTTATTTCTTTTGGTCTTCATTACTTCTCCTGTTTATTTTTCAACAAGTTAGTAACAGTTCATAAAATGCCTCCCAATATTTTGCAGTTAACCAAGAATTTATATTAGGAAACAAAATATTTCACAACTTGATTGCTAAAGGAAAACCCGGGTCACTTAACTTGGGCAATAAAATAGTCCTTTGTTTTCATTGAGACATACAGGGGAAAAACAAGCAATGTTAAAGCATGGTGTGTCTTAAGGTACCAAGTTTTCCATTTTTCTTATAGGAGTTTCTGTCAGAAAGTGAAAATGGGCAGCATAAGCTAAACATGATGCTGTCCAAAGGGGAGCTACTGAGCTCGCTGCTGACCAAAGAGAAAGCAGAAGGTATTCAGGCCAAAGTTGTCACTGCAAAAGAAGATTGGAAAAGTTTTCATGCAAATCTCCACCAGAAGGAATCTGCCTTAGAGGTACAGCACAGCCCCCCCCCCGCCCCCAGCATGCTGTGTGTGGTGTTTGGTTGTGGTGACAGGTAAAAATGGTTCCCGTGTATCAGAGGATTTCCAAACATTCTGGGCATCCATTTTGCAGAGGAACAAGAAGCCAAACAAAGATGGGCTCGGTGCTGAAGTGTGAATAGCCCTGAAGGATTAGATACCTTCTTGAACAAGGGCTATTGTCACAGACTCATCAATGCACACCCCCACAGGAACCTGCCAATCGCTTATCTGAGCATCACGTTTAATCTTTCATTTGAAATGCTTCATTTTGGGCAATTGTTGCAGGAGAATGAACAGGGAAAGTCCTGCTAGGCTACAAAATATTGGCTCATTCATGCAACTCACACTAGCATCAGGTTTGGGCTGTTAAGGATGAGGGAAGACAACGTTAATGTGATTTCATTTCCTACAAAGCCAACTTAACTAATATGGTATCATAATCATAATTCCTGCCACAATGCAGAATTTCTTTTCTTCTGATATTGTTTATTCTTTTTTTGTTTTTGTTTTGTTTGTTTGTTTTGTTTTTTGAGACAGGGTTTCTCTGTGGCTTTGGAGGCTGACCTGGAACTAGCTCTTGTAGACCAGGCTGGTCATTTATTCTTTGTATCAACTCATCTTTCAGATGTATGGAAGGTGTCTTTGAAGACATTTTTCTGGCAGGGTAGATTTATTTGATGATGGGTGCAATGGACACAAGATGAGAAGGAGATTGTAATAGGGAATTACCATCAGGCTGAGGAAACACACTCTCTTAGTTCTTCCTTAAGCTAAGAGCTTTGAGTTCTCCCTTGTATTCAGCCATTGTTCATGGCGAGCATCCTCCATTGAGCACAGTGGCAACAGCGCAGTGCCTGGAAATTACCTGTGACTCTGCAAATATCATTAGCTCAGTGTGGTCAAGCAAGAGCTATACAGTGAAGCTGGCTCTCATGCCAAGATCATCTTACTGAAACATTGCTCAAGAACAGGGGCACAGGGAATTTCCCATTTTTTTTAACTTGCCTTGCCTAATGGGTATAACTCCTGCATAGCAGGTATAACTCCTGCATAGCAGGTATAACTCCTGCATAGCAGGTATAACTCCTGTATTTAACCCAATACCATCCATCCTTCCTTTCCTAATAGGAATAGACATGTAGTGTACATTTTGGAAATGGGATAGCATGGGATAATAGAGGAGGGACTAGTCTTTGCTTTGTTTCTGGAACTTCATTTTCTAGAAGGTAATTCCCATGAAAAAGATGACCTTAATGCAGGAATACTTGGGGTAAGCCATGGAGGCATAGAGACTCATGATGCTACTGACTCTATTTGGACAAGTCAAAGATGATGTCCAGAGACATGACATTTAAACTGTACCTTGAAGGCCACGTGTCCTTCAAATTTTCCAAGACCGGCAAACATTTCTCATAGAAGGAGCTGAGTACATGGGTCCAGGGAGTTGTGAATGATGTTGAGAAGTGGAAGATGTTGAAAAATGTCTCTCCCCAACCCCGCTTTGCCTGGGTTGGTCCCTTCGCCCCCCTTCTTTTCCTGTCTACCAATAAACTCCACATGGGACTGTTAAAAAAAGAAAAAGAAAAAGGTGATGCAGACATGAAGTTTAGACAGAGGAACAATAGAGGTAAATGGTGATACAGGTTAGGACCACGTAGTGAAATGTCTGTGTGTTGAGTAATCTGTGCTTGAATCTCAACCACTTTCCCTCATAGGAACCCAAGACACAGTTTTCCTTAGGATGGACCCTATCATGTTCTATTACAGATGCAGAGAGCAGAACTTGTTATATACAACAGATACTTAGTGTACTAGGACTCATTTTTTTCCCTCAAGATTCCTTGAGATAGACTGAGTGAGGAATTTGCAGACCTTAAAGCTGGAGATAAACATTCCAGCTTTCTGACTGTAGTGTAAACAAGAGAGGAGAATCCTACGTAGCCAGAAAGGCAGGGGAAACTCAATATAGCCGTACAGATGAAAGGGAGGGCCTAAATAGTGGAAAGAGTAATAGTGAAGATGATTCATCTCTAAGACAAAACAAGCAGGATTTGACAGTTAGCTGTATGAGGTAGTGCCAAGCTTAAGTTTGATTCTTCAGCTTTTCATCTGGAAGAAGGTGTGAATAAGGAGGCTATTAACTGAAATATGAATGTAGTCTATAAACACATTGTGAAGTATATCCTTGGCGAATGAAATGACTTCATCACTTTGATCTATGCTCAGTTTTGTGTACCTGGAAAGTGGCTTGTGTGCTAATGATCAGGAATGTCATGGTTCATAGTAGCATGAGGGTCAGGAAAGACACAGAACTGAGAAACCAGTGAGAGTCAATGTTAATCTGTGCCTGGCACTTGTGGGTGGTTATATCCACCAGTGCATTTAATTCTCAAAGCCATTATAGATCTCTACAATCATTTGTTTCTGTCACTCGGATGAAGAAGTAAAGGAACCATGCACAGTGGTACAGAAAGACATGAAGGGAGGATGGTTAGGAGTTTGAAGCTAGCCTGGGCTACACAGCGAACCTGAGGCCATCCTGGATTGCATAGTGAGATCCTGTCAGTAAGTAAGTAAAGAAAGAAATAATTTAAAGAAAGAAGGAAGTGGGGAAAGAAAGTAGGTAGAGAAGGAATAAAGGAAAGGAAAGCAGGGGAGACAGACAAAGGTACAAGATTGCTAACACTCTGCCAAATTCACACAGCTGGTAAGTGATGAAGTCGAGTCAAACCCAGCACTGTGCCCCCCACCCCCCGCAACACATGTTACATTAACACAAGGTTTGAGAACATAGCACACAGTCACTGTGCACGGATGAAGCACCCAGCTTTCTGAGGTATTTGCAAACCCATGTTTTTTAGCTGTGGTCACCTAGTTTGCCATGTTTCGCTGCTTCATGAAGACAGAAATGCCTTGAATTTATAAATGCAAGGATTAGTCTAGACTTTGGGGAGGCAGTAGAGAATAAAACAGGACACACCCTCTGCTCCAATGAACCTTACATGTTATCAGGAGTCATTCTTGATAATCTTAACCTCCATGGGGTGTTTTAAACTCCGATGCATTCCTCTAGCTAACTCATCTCCCTATGGAAAACATGATTTAGAAGCCAACACTATCGATATTCTGGACCAAATGCAGCAAGAGCTTTGAAGCAATGTCCAATAGGTTCTGCATTCTTCATACTTTCTCAGCTAACATTTTATGGACCTGGTGTCTTACTAAAACTACCTAAAGTCTTCTTTTGTTGGTCCACATTGCAAGTTTAATAACAAATTCAAATTCATATGAATCTAGGACTTCATTTAAAAAAAAACAGATTCCTTTGCCACACTGAAATGTGCAACACATTAGCAGCCTGCTCTTAATGTGTTGTCTATAGAGTCTATGAATTATTAATATTCATGCTATCTTTATGTGATCAGCACACAGTTCTCAGCATATCCTAATGAATAGAATGAATGTACTCAGAGAAAAATGAACAAGGAGTTGGGACGATGACTTGGTTGGCAACATGCTCGCTGCATAAGCAAAAAAAATTAAATTCAATTCCCATCACCCCTATAAAAGTGTAGAACTAAGGCAGTGGGAACAAAAGGGCCCTTGGGCCTCACTGACTGGCCAGTCTAGCCAAACTGTAAGTTCAATGAGAGTTCAATGAGAGACTCTGCCTCAAAGCAAATAAGGTAGAGGGGCTGGGAAGAGAGCTCAGCGGTTAAGAGCACACACTGCTCTTGCAGAGGACCTGAGTTCAGTTCCTACCTCCCAGCTCACAACCACCTGTAACTCCAACTACAGGGCATCTAACTTCTTCTTACCTCCACAAATGCCTACACTCACATGCACGTGCTCTCACACACGGACACACACATATATGCACCACTAAAAGTAAAATAACTCTTTGGAAAATTGTAATAAAAATTAAGGAGGAAGGCAATCATGGAAAAGGTTTCCAAGATGTTGACCTCATAGGAACACATTCATGAGCATGTATACCCTCACCTATCTGTCTACACACTAATATTCACACTGGGAGAAAGTATAATAAGTACATGAATTATATAGGTGTACTATAGAAGTACTTATATATAGTGCTCTTGGCCTATCATTAACCAGTCCTAACCAATGTTGGATTATTACATAAAGAAACGTGGTGTATTCCAGTAAGCATGAGACATGGGCTCTTCCACTGTGGAACATAAAGTCTCAGGGTAGAGGGCAGGCATAGCTACATCGCATAGAAATGCATAGCCCAACCCTGCCCGTGATAAATAAAGTCTGTGGTTTAAAGAGCAAATGCATAGAAATTGAAAAGAGCTATGATCTCTTGGGTGGGCTAGAGAATTGAAGAGAATGATTGTAGTATGGAAAAGAAACATTCTTAAAGGATGTGTCAAAGTCATATAGGTGCTAGGATGGAAGATGGAATGTTCTAGACACTGGGACAAGGTAAACCCAAGAAGGGAGTCCATTGGGCCACAGAGGGTTAGCACTGAATAAGTAAGCCAAGTGAAGGACTGTGGATCTCTCTCTCATTTTTCCTCCCCTTCTCCCCCTCCCCCCTCCGTCTCTGTCTGTCTCTCTCTCTCCCTCCCTCTTTCCCTCTCTATATCTATGTCTCTCCCTGTCCCTGTCCCTATCCCTGTCCCTGTCCCTGTCCCTGTCCCTCTCTCTCTCTTTCTCTGTCTCTCTGTGTGTGTGTGTGTGTGTGTGTGTGTGAAGGCCACAGATTAACACCAAGTATCTTCTTCAATCAAACTCAGTCTTGTTTGTTAATACAGGGTCTCTTTCTGCGTCTGAACAGCTCAGATTCTGCTAGTCTCCAAGGAGTCTTCCTTATCGTCCTTCTCAATTCTGGGATCACACATCCATGACCACATGCTAGCTTTGTTTGTTTGTTCTACGTTGGTCCTGTGAATTAAATTCACATCCCTGCACTTTCGTAGAGCATACCCACTGAGTGGGCAGTCAGACCCTTGGGTTTGCCTTTGCTCATCCATCCCTGCTGTTCTCTAACCCTTGCAGAATCTAAAGATCCAGATGAAAGACTTCGAAGTGAGCGCAGAACCTGTGCAGAACTGGCTGAGTAAAACCGAGCGGTTGGTACAGGAGAGCGGCAGTCGCCTCTATGACCTGCCTGCCAAGAGGAGAGAACAGCAGAAGCTCCAGGTGATGGGACCTGGCCAGATGGCCTTGTCCTCACTCTCTCCTCTGCCCACTCGTTGGCCAGATGCATGCTGGGTGCCCTGGTTTTAGCTGATGCCACCTTGAAACGCCGTGTGCCTTCTCCTTGTTCTGACAGAATTAATGCTTTCCGTCTCTCCTCTGAGGCATGGTTTGTCCTTCTTCCTGAAGCGTTCCACTGTGTGTAGCTTGAAAATGATGCAACTCCGGTTGCTTGTCAGTGTTTATTTCCGTGTTCTCTGGGCCCAAGCTTTGTCTTCCATGTGCTTGCCCCAGCCTCTGAATGGTAACTCGCTTATGCTTTCCAGTCTGTCCTTGAGGAGATACAGTGCTACGAGCCTCAGCTCCACAGGCTGAAGGAGAAAGCTCGGCAGCTGTGGGAAGGACAAGCTGCCAGCAAGAGTTTTGTGCACAGAGTGTCGCAGCTGTCTTCTCAGTATCTAGCGCTAAGCAATGTAACCAAGGTAACGCCTGGCATGTGCTGTGTGTGAGTGTGATACTGATGTCGCAAAACTGGAATGCCCATAGGTCATGCAGGGTCCATCCTGACACTCCCACACAGTGATGTCTCCAGGCCAACCTTATGGCATGCAACCATGACATCCCGCTCCCTCATCTTGAAACTGGACTTGCCATGTCTACCATAGTTGTTATCGTGGTTCCCTGAAGTCAGCAAGGGATGGTGCAGAGACAGAAAACACTGCCAGTCTCCATCATTAATAAAATGATGTGTTCCGTGGCGCTTGATTCCAAAAGTTCAGTACATAACAAAAAACAAAATTCAGAGTTCCAGAAGACTGTCAGGTTAAATTACACTAGAAAAAACATGAGCCCAAAAGCAGTTTAAAATGTGCTGGGATCCATAGAATAAGTCTAGGGTAATTTTTAAAACGTCATCTAGCCTCTGTTTATTCATTTTGTAGTAGATGAGTATGTGTTAATTGAAAGAGTCCAAAGCGTAGTTAGGGATTGGCAAGGACTAGTCTAATGAATAAATTTTCCAAGGACCTTGAAATGAACTAGTGATACAGACCCATGAATGAGATGGTCCTCTTCAAGCTTGCATAAGCTATAATGTGTGCTTTCTGTTTTAAAATTTTCAGATATTAGCATTTAGGGACTCCATGATAATTTAATCTTTGATATGACCTCGCCCATTTTACAGTGAAGTTACTTCTAATCTGCTAATCTGGGTTTTCACAGTGTCTTGATGTGAACTGTCTCCATTTGTACCCATGGCTATTGGATAAAAAGGCTGCTTTTATCTAACTTTAGAAAATCTGGCACATACCTAATGTTAGAATGAATTAAGAACAACTTTTTGCAACTGGTGTGTTTGTGCACATCTGGAATCCCAGGACTCAGGGGGCAACAGCAGGGGGATGGGTGCAAGTTCAGGACCAAGCTGGGCTGCATAAGCCTAACTAAAAAATAAATTAATAAAAACAAAAGAAAACCTTCCAGAACAAAATCATTTGCATTTGCTTAGATATTAAAGAGTTGTTTGAGACATTTGAATACTTCAAAAGCTTGAATGCTATATAAAGTCTTCAGCCACCATGATGATATGACCTGAAGTGAACCAATAAGGAAAACCACATAGATTTTCTTGTCATTTAAAATGCAGGTGTATACATTGTATATTCTACATATATACTTCCACACTATGCAAAATTTGTTTCAGCTAAATATGCATGTATTATATGAATGTAATTTAGAACTATTATGAAATATCAGATTGGTATTTTGCTAAGACTCTGACTACAGTGTAGGTCTGTAAGAATATGTGGTATCAGTTGAACCAAACATAATATGTGAATGCTCAAGATGACTGTGAATTGAATGCCAACAAACATTAAAAAGAAATCCTACTGAATAAAAAGTCATGATTCTCATAACTACTTCTGTTTAGGGCAGTGAATTGCAATCCCCATGTCTTTTGACCTGGTTATGTTACAGAGTTTTCCCTACTTAGGAAGGTGTGTCACAGACCTCATGCAATGAGGATGCACTTGCACCTTTGCTGGGCAGCCTCTGGGATGACTGCGATAGTTTCTGATGAAGCGTTAGTCTCCAATGTGAGTGACTACAGGCTACGACCACTCTGTAGAGCTGACAGCTAGAAAACCCACCTCTGTCATTTCCAGGAGAAAGTGTCCAGGATGGACAGAATCGTTGCTGAGCACAGCCAGTTCTCGCTGGGCGTTAAAGAACTGCAGGACTGGATGACAGACGCCATCCACATGCTGGATTCATACTGCCTCCCCACGTCTGACAAGAGTGTGCTGGACGGCAGAATGCTCAAGCTGGAGGTGTGTATACTGAGAGAACACTCACTTCCACATTGTCCTTTCTCAGTGTTGGCCTGGTGTGACTACGTGGTCCTCTGTCTAAACGAGCTTTCTGGATGCTCTGTGGATGTGTTTCTTCTTGCATAATATGCTCATCCCTGAGCATAAATCACTCTTCTAAGTCCTGACACATTCATCCACAAACCCTGCAGTAAATAAAACAGGACACAAATGTGGTTATTTGCTCAGTTGGCGATCAAGAAGGTAGCTTCAAATTCCATCACAAACACATGTATTCTGAGGAAATCTTTTGGTGAAACATTTTTATTTATTTATTCAACTTTACTTTTCTGCCTGTGTTATTTAATCAACTCTTCTCCCATCTTGAGATATCAATTCTATTTTGCATTTGCAATAAAATTAATTCATCTTCATTCACTCATCTCCTCCTCATAACTTCAGTGCTTTTCAGTAGATCAGCACTCTGTGTTGACACCAAGGAATCAAAAGTGAATAAAATATGACCTTTGTGCCCCACGACTGTGTTGTCTGCTGCTGAGGTTGAAGTGTAGGAGACAATGGTTGCAGATGGTGATGTGTGTGTGTGTGTGAGCAAGATCCCAGGAACTCTGATACCTAACTCAGAATTTTAGGAATAATGGATGGATGGATGGATGGATGGATGGATGGATGGATGGATGGGTGGGTGGGTGGGTGGGTGGGTGGGTGGGTGGGTGGGCGGATGGATGGGTGGATGGGTGGATGGGTGGGTGGGTGGGTGGATGGGTGGGTGGGTGGGTGGATGGGTGGGTGGATGGGTGGGTGGGTGGATGGATGGATGGATGGATGGATGGGTGGGTGGGTTGGTGGATGGTAAGATGGCTCAATGTTATGAGGCACTTGCCACTATTAAGTCTGAGCCCCATTCTTGCCACATGTGGTAGAAGGGCAGAACCAACTCTCCAATGTGTCTATTTCTCTCCCCTCCTCCCTTACTCTGCCTCCCTCCCTCCCCATCCCACCCACACAAAGTAAATGCATCATTTTCTGAAGAAAGAGGGAGTGTCCTGTTGCAGATGACTGGATGCAGATTTGAGGGGGAAAATATAGAAGTAAAAACTAGAAGGGAAGAACCAATGTGGTAACTGAGAGCAAGCTTGCCATTCCTTCTTGACACAGCAGGCACAGGGCCACTAGAGGTTCCCCCTATCTGCAAGGGGTACAAGACATTGGTTAGGAAGTGAGCGGTTTTGCATTTTGACAGATGCTACCAGTTTTGA
The DNA here is from genome assembly GCF_017639785.1 of Mesocricetus auratus. Taxonomy (NCBI): domain Eukaryota; kingdom Metazoa; phylum Chordata; class Mammalia; order Rodentia; family Cricetidae; genus Mesocricetus; species Mesocricetus auratus. The sequence goes on along the minus strand of NW_024429199.1, from coordinate 38,776,195 downwards.
AAATGTGACTTTGCATTCCCTTTTCCTGCTAGAAGGAACAGTGCCTGCGAAAACCTTGACCCAGGGCTATCCAATTCCATAGAGAGACAACACTAGATGCCCACACGCTTCTTTCCATATCTGAACTTTGAGTCCTGGGGTCTGCAGTCCCCCCTGTTGAACCAGGAAAATGGAACATGAAAGGAAGGAATTAAACAGGGAAGACCAGCATGTGACTGGAGACTGGCAGTCCCCTCAGGTGTCTTCCCACAGGTGCCGCATGGCATGCTTGTACACCACGCTGTCATGTCCAGAGCTGCTGAACCACACGACGCCAGGAATATCAACATACAACTAAAAAGGCTTCTGCATTTGTTTTCAACAGGCGCTGCTGTCAGTGAAACAGGAGAAGGAGATCCAGATGAAGATGATCATGACCCGGGGGGAGTATGTTCTGCAGAGCACCTCTCCGGAAGGCAGCCCTGCTGTGCAGCAGCAGCTGCAGGCTGTGAAGAACATGTGGGAAACCCTCTTGTCTGCAGCCATTCGATGCAAGAGGTGAGTGAGGCGGTGCCCAGCGCCAGAGAGCCATGCCTGAGCGACAACAGAATGCTTCCATAGAGGCTGTTTTCCTTCCTTGCTTCCTCTTTCTTTCTTCCCTTCCTTCTTACTATTTCCTATTTCCCCTTCTTTCCTCCATGCCTTCCTCCCTCCCTTCTGTCCTCCTTCCCCCACTTCCTTCTTCTCTTCCTCCCCCTCCTCCCCTCTCTGGTCTTATAAGAGCTTTGAAGAACAAGAGAATACAAAGGGTACAGCCTTGCCTTCAGTTAACCTGAAATATTGGGCCTACGTTTTAACATAACTAAAATGTGTATTTCTTTGTTACTGATTGATGCTTACCAATCAAACGATAATAAATGTTCATAAAATGGGGAGATTTTGATTCAAACCAAGTAATTCACTTGGGAGGATTCTTAAGGAGACACTCACCAGGGAGTGATGAGGAAAGGAATGTCATCAAACCAGTCCTACAGGGCACAGCTGGGTCTTTCTTGGCTGGGTGACACTGGATGCTGTTTTGGTGCCTCCAGGTTGCCCTATCTGAAGGTTGAATGTAGGGATACAGGTGAAGAAATAACCAGGAAACAGGAGGGGGCCTAGGGCTGTCCATTAGGGCCTGACAGTTCTTTGGCACTCAGTGTTTTCAATGTTGTCAATCTGGAGGTGCAGCAGGGAGTGTCCTCAGCAACAGCCCTCTTTGGAGATCTGAGGGTACCTGCCATGGTCAATCACAGAATGAAAATTAGTGTCAATAATTCACAGCATTCAAAATGTAATGTATGCAATGAAAGTATTTACCCATCAGGGAAATGTTAAGTTTCAATATTTAGATCACTTCAGGGAATATGGCCCCATTTTCCGTTGTGATTTTTCTGACTTTTAAACTTCATGAGAAATGAGCCCTGTGCTAATTTTCCTGTCCTTCCTTCTGGTAATCACTCTTCTCTGTCACTCCTACTCTGGTCATTTCTGCTCTGACTTGACCTAGAGATCCTAATCTGGGTGACCTTCAGTCTCTCCCTGTGTTTGGTGTCCCCTTGACCCTCTAGAGGTCATGTTCAGTCCCCTTTTGGATTTAAATGCTTGCTGCTATCTGGGGCTGTTTTCATCAGAAATTTAGAGTTTAGTTTGGTAAACCCAGGCCAGCTATCTATCCCAGACCTGTCCATCCTCTGCTGGCTAGAGAGGACCTAAGGCACATGACAGGCATCAGACCTATAAGAACAGTCAGATTAGGGTACTGACTTCTCCCCCCTTTCAGTCAGCTGGAAGGAGCGCTCTCCAAGTGGACCAGCTATCAGGATGACATACGGCAGTTCTCCAGTTGGATGGATGGTGTGGAAAGCAGCCTGAATGAATCTGAAAGACAGCACACGGAGCTTCGGGAGAAAGTGACTGCTCTCGGAAAAGCCAAGGTTCAAACTGGATTACACACTCTGAATTCTATCGTAAACTTCAGGCAAAAGTGGTCAACTAGGCACCAGGGATACACACACAGGGAAATTATATTTGAACCTCCTGCTATAATTTCTAATCTTTCTAAAATAGGATTTTGTTTGTAGTCATTTTACCCAGGAGTGAAATTTTTCTTTTTAAGTATAATGATATAGACACGTGTTTTATGACACGGACCATTTAGAATGTGTCAGTTCTTAATGTCAGAAGTAGCAGGCTTTCCTTTTATTACATTTTTTTGTATTACCACCACTTTTTGTTTTTTGTCTTTCTACCTGTTCTCTCGCCTTCAGTGCTGGATATTAAACCCAAGGCCTTGTGCATGTCGGGCAAGCACTGACCACAGAGCTAAACCATAGGCCCCGTATTATTACTTTTGATCAATATCATATGGTTCTAATACCACATGAAAAATTTTAAAAATATGTGAAGAGTTTAAATAACTCTTCCATTAGCTAGGTGATTGTGGCACACACCTTTGATCCCAGCACTCGGGAGGCAGAGGAAGGTAGATCTCTGTGAGTTCAAGGCCAGCCTGGTCTACAGAGCGAATTTCAGAACAGGCAGCGATACACAGAGAAATCCTGTCTCGAAAAACCAAAAACCAAACAAACAGAAGATCTCTTTTATTGAAGTAATATTCAAACACAACATGCTGGAGTCCTTTGCTAGGCAGTCATACCTCCCCCCAGGCCATCCTCACTGGAATATCATGTCTTGAACTGAATTTACTATATTCTACATGGAAATGCTCCAGGCTCTCTATTTTTTGCTTCTTTGTATCATCTCAGAAGGAGCATCTTGAGTTGGCCACCCCCTCACCCCAGGATCCTTCTTTTCCATCCCCATATCATCACCATAGTTACTGCTGGTCCAAACGTTTCACCTAAATTCTCAGGCTTGCTTCTTGTTGACCAGTTGGCTGCTAGATTGGCATAAAGGTGAACATCTCAGTTCACTAAGAAACCCCCATTGGGTCCCCACTGTTTACAGTATAACACTGAGCTCCCTCAGGAATTTATAAGATAGCAAGTAAAGGTCGTATTCTCATAGGGATGTATGCACTCACTAATAAGCATTTAAGTAAATAACTATAATGGGGAGATATTGCAAAGAAATACTGTGAAGTGTGAGACACTAATTTGGAAGGGGTTAACCTCGATTGTTTGGGCTCAGGGCAGAGGGACAAGAAGCAGGAGACAGGCTGACCATACCCTAAAGGACTGAGTACAAAGAATAGTCTGGAAGGAACCAAAGACAGATTCTATCATGTCCATAGATGGATAAAGGAGAGTTCCTGGTGCGCTATGGGATGAGAATTGCTGGAGCAGAGATAGCAGGAGAGAGTGCAGGCACCTTCCCCCACACTGTGTGCAGGCTTCCAGCAGGCACCTTCCCCCACACTGTGTGCAGCCCCGCCCCACTGTGCGCAGGCTTCCAGTAGACTCCACATCCCAGCCCACCCAGTCTTTTACTTTATGCTGTCTGAGAGACTCCTGTTAAAATCCCATTGAAAGTTAAGAGTGGCCTGGAGTGGGTGCAGAGAACAGGAGACTCCTTCCTGTGTTCTAGAGTGGCTATTTGAGAAGTGAGGTGGGGGGTGGCATTTAGAAAAATAAGGCTGGGGGAGAAAGCTTGGTGAGGAAGAATGGTGAGAAGATGGAAATCAGGAGGCCATCTCTAGATGTAAGACATTTGAAATATCCAAGCAGAAATATAAAGTAGAGGGCTGCAGAGATGGCTCAGAGGTTAAGAGCGCTGGCTGCTCTTCCAGATGTCCTGAGTTCATTTCCCAGCAACCACATGGTGGCTCACAACCATCTGTAATGAGATTTGGCGCTCTCTTTCTGGTGTGCAGGCATACATGCAGGCAGAACACTGTATGCACAATAAATAAATAAATCTTTTTTTAAAAAAAGAAAAAGAAACATAAAGTAGATAATTGGGAAATAATATCTCACAGACATTTTGGACCAGATATGAAATATACATAGAAACATTATATACCTAGTTTTACACACACACACACACACACACACACACACACACACACACACACACACACGTCTGTATAATTAGAATGAATGGATGGATAGCTAACGGCCATTTGTAACAGTACAGTTAGTACCCCTTCGTTTCTTGCAAGATCATTGTGCTTGTACTTGAGTAACTCATTTAATTGCTTTATTCTTCTCTTGTCTAGCTATTAAATGAAGAAGTGCTGAGTCATAGCAGCCTGCTGGAGACCATTGAAGTCAAGAGGGCAGGCATGACAGAGCATTTTGTCACCCAGCTAGAACTGCAGGATCTGCAGGAACGACACCAAGCCATCAAAGAGAGGGCCAAGGTATGGCTGTCCAGAGTCCCATGGAGAGCTGGGGCCATCCAGAGTCCCGTGGAGAGCTGGGGCCATGTAAACATTCAATGATTTCCAAGACCAACAGCCTTGTGCAAGCCGTGCAAAACAAGCTAAGTGAACGTTAGTGTTTTAAGAATATTACTAGCAAAAGTAAACAAAGCTTTGGAGATTTTTAGTACCTGAAAGTTAAGGTAGAAAAATAATTCCTAACAAAAACCCAACTAGAAAGGTAACATTTTCACTAAAATTTCAGAGAGCATTTCATTGAATACTCCTAAATTCTGTGTGATGTCTAGGTAGTTATTTCAAAATGATCTTTGAGATCTTTGCAGACTTAAGTATTTATTTTTATATTTTGTTATTTTTTTTTCCTTAGAGAGAAATACGGTTCCTTTCTTTTTCTTGTTCATCTTTTATTGGTTCTTTGAGAATTTCATACAGTATATTTGGGATGTATTTACCCTTAATTAACCTAACTGCCTATCAGCCCTCAACTGTGTCTCCCTTCTGTATGGAGAATTTAAAGGTTCTTTTTTAAAGGGAAATTATTCATTTCCTAATGTTTTAATAATTACGCTTTTCTAAAATTTCAAAAATGTAGCTGACAAGATGCTTCAGTGAGCAAAGGCTCTTGTCTTGTTTTTTCAGTTTTTTGAAGCAGGGTTTCTCTGTGGCTTTGGAGGCTGTCCTGGACCTAGCTCTTGTAGACCAGGCTGGTCTTGAACTCACAGAGATCCACCTGTCTCTGTCTCCTGAGAGCTGGGATCAAAGGTGTACGCTCCACCACCACCACCCACCTGAGAAAAGCCTCTTGTCACCAGACCTGGCTTGAGTTTGATCCGGACCACTAAGTTGGAAAGAGAGAGCTGAATCCCCAAAGTTGTTCTCTGACCTCCATGGGCATTCAGTGGCATGCATACACACACACACACACACACACACAGACACACACACACACAGACACACACACACACACAATAAATGAACATAAAAACATAAAAGAAAATTTAACTCTGAAAGTGAATTCTGCATTCAGTGATATGTTTCTTTCTTAACCATTTTTAAATGCTGATCACAGGAAGCAGTAACAAAATTAGAAAGGCTGGTTCGGCTTCACCAGGAGTATCAGAGAGACCTAAAGACGTTTGAAAATTGGCTGGGGCAAGAACAAGAGAAGCTTGACCGATGCTCAGCTCTTGAGGGTGACACCCACACTCATGAGACAGCATTGCGGGATCTCCAGGTAATCCTATCGGACAACAGAGGGTCCCTTTCTATGAAAATGGAGTTACAATTTCAAGTGATGGGAAGTTAAGGGGGCGTTGGTTCCTATGGAGAACTGACACGAATTCAGTTAAGGGAAGACTTGATCTGGAACATTCAAGATCCCATCACTTGTTAGGCAATTTAAACCAACAAAACCAGCTCTAGGAGGATTCTCTCAGTTACCGGGGTGGTTACTGAGCTAGTGTGTGGAGTTGACCGACACACCTGCCTGTTGATCTCAAAAGGACAGTTTCAGATGAAGGATAAAACAGCAAATGCCAACAAAATATGGCCAGCTCTGAGTGAAAGTGGGAGCATGATCTGAAGCCACTTAGCTTCAGTCACAGCCTCTTGTGAACCTGAGGGTGTGGACCTTGGCTCAGAATCCAATAAAAAGAAATCAGAGTAGCTGGGAGCTGTGTGGATGCCCTCTACTCTGCAAACAGAGTAGGTCCAGTGGTCACAGGCCACACCCTTATTCACTCCTTCAGTCAGTCACTCAACACCTAACACAAAGCACATATTTCATAAACTACCAAATGTAAAGATGGCTTGGACATTACATTTCATGCAATTTAGTGAGGAAAACATACCCATGAGTAGATTATTATAAACGATGAGAGGAAGACAGTAATATATTAATGCAAAGGATCTTATGGCAGAATAAAACCCTTAATCATTCATACCTGCATGGTTAGGTAGAGTCAGAGAAGTCTTCAGAAAGGAGACTTCTAGGAGCACACAACAAAGAATTGGAAAAGCCTGATAAGACCACCCGCATGTCCTACTTGGAAATGTACTGGAACTCCTTAGCATGCTCTTATCCCCAAATAAAGTGGGCTCAAGCTGTCCCTACAGCTAGGACAAGGTAGGAAAAGCAGACTCTCATGGTTATCCCTGGTATATGCAACTCCCATGACCTACTGCCGAGTTTCAACAAGTGTTGTGTAATGTCAAGCAAACAAGTTGAGGTTGGGAAACTTGGACTCTACTTCTCCATGGTTCCTGCTACTAGGAGACTTCAGACAGGAAGGAACCTCTCTCAGTTTCCTCAACACAACTATGAAGTTTAAATGATAAGAGACTATCTGACTTAAATATTTAAATGAGAAGAGACTATCTGACTTAAAGATAGTAAGTACTAGATAAATGAACACTGGAAGTTATACAAGGTACAATTTTATCAACTGGTCTAAGAGTCTCATCTGCCCTGCCTTATAATAATAAGTGTTCTGATCTGTGAGATCTTACAGGCCTGACTGCTACTCTGTGTATGTGTATACATGCATGTACATATGCATGCTATCATTTAAGACTGGGTTCTGATATATAGCCTAGTCTAGCCTTGAGCTCAGGCAATTCCTACCTCAGTCCCCTGAGTGCAGGGACTACCTGCAGGCTTCCCAATAGCCAACAGCTATTACCATTCACTTGAGAGCAGTTGACTTTGTGTCCTTAAACAGCCCCTCCTACAGCCCTCCAGGCACGCTGGGAGACAAAGGTTGAGCTCTTTATGTTGTCATGCACGAACAGAACCAGCATGTTCCTGTCTACATGTTTCTCTTTTGTTGTGGTCACAAGTGTATTAATTGGGATTAGCATGGCTCAAATATGTGTACGGTGTGAATTCTAATTGGTCTTAATAATAAAAGCCCAGAGTCAGATATCGGGTAAATGCTGAAGTAAAGGAGCCAGCCACCAGAGACCTTTTTCTTCTACTGAATCCTCGTACCAAAGTGGGCAAGATCCTGTCTCTAGGAATCCTCAGACTGAATGCTGAGCTCCTGTCTCTTCTTGCCTTCTATTCCTCTCTCTGCCCACTCCTGTCTCTACTTCCTTAGTGCTGGGATTAAAGGTGTGTAACTCTAAGTGCTGGGATCACCATTGTGTGAGTTCTGTTTCTCTTTTAGACTGGATCAATCTCATGTAGCCCAGGCTGGCCTTGAACTCACTGAGATCCATCTGCCTCTGCCTCCAGAGTCCTGGGATTAAAGGTGTGTGCCACTACTGCCTGGCCTCGAGGGCTGACTAGTAGTTAGCCCTGCACTCTGATCTTCAGGCAAGCTTTATTTGTTAAAGCACAAACAAAATATCACCACACATGTGTTTCTTCTACATAGTCTGTGTTGAGTCTCCACAAACACTGAAGAGGAAGGAAGAAGGCAGTGACAGGAACCAGCAGTGGGGCAACATAACTCCCTGCTACACGGCTTCAAGACAGGCTTCCCACCCATGGCCAGTGGTGTGTGGGATCTGCTACTAGGTGACATCAGACACAAGACAGCTTCTATGATGACACATAGTGAGATTAAATGAAAAGTAAGAAAAGTTAACTAATAAATTCACAAAGCAAATAAATATTAGAAGTTAGAAGAGTCACAATTTTATAGACCATAGCACAAATTACTTTATGTAAACCAAGAGTCTAATTCGAGTCATGGAACATATTACTATGCTTAAATATCACACTATTTTTCTCTTTGGCACAAATACTTGACATATTAGGATACATGAGAACTTATCTAGTAGAATGATGATTTATAAAATAGATAAAACTATTTTTATGAAACATGGAAGAGGAGATTAGTTAAGAAGATTAATAAATTAGAGTAGGTATCAGTTCACTACAGTGCATGACCACAATGTCTATGCTCTAAGAAAGTTTTATTGACACACAGCCACCTGCATTCATTGACACAGTCTGTGGCTGGATGAATTCTGCACTAGAAGAATTACATAATGATACCACAGCCCAAAGACCTGCACAACTTACAGTATTTATTTTCAAGTCCCTTTGCAGGAAAAATAGGCCAACAAATTAAGGAAAATTTATACAATATCACTTTGAAAAAAATTTAAGAATTTTAAAGTAAAGCTTCCATGTTTGTGCGAGTGTTATGTAAATTATGTGTTGTCTTGTTTCATGTGCACACGAGTACAAAGTGTAGCACTGACATGGACATTGCACTGAGGAAGCATGTGAGGTTGCTGTATCTTAATGAAAAGCCATCACACACTGGCAGCTTCAGATGGTTGTAGACAACGGTGTAGACTTGTCTTCTAGGAGCAGGATTTAGACAGTCTCACCAGGTAGCTCTGGTTGGCCTTCAACTCACCGTATGTGCTAAGCTGCTCACAAATTGGTAATCCTCCAGCCTGAGTGTCTTGTGACTACTGGGCTCACATATGTATACTGTCGCAGGAGTTTTGTTCTATTGTTTTTTTCATTTGTTTGTATGGATAGAAAGTCATGGCTTTTGCATGCCGAGCAATCATCTTAGTGAGCTAAAGGACCATCTATGTTACTACATTCTGACTGAATATGTTGCCTTTGCTGTGTTCATGGTGGCATTTTACATAGTTCTTTTTATTATAGATAATTGTGTCACTCAAAAGCTTGGATTGATTTCTTATGACTAGAATGTAAAATATATAATACTATTTTGCCAGAATAGTTAAGGATGTGATGTTTCTATAAAAAGCAGGCCAGGCCATTTAAGATATGTTCATACTCTTTTGTTTACAGTGAATCTTCGAGGCTTATTCTGTGTTTAAAGGGATATATTCTCATATAGGAACACCTAGCAGGCTGGTGGAATGATTCAACCTCCCGGGTCTGTATGCCCACAAAGGGTACTGGTCCAAATTTTCTGGGCCACCACATTCCCTAGAGCATAGACCTGGAAGAGGACTCCCACCCCTTACCACGAAGAGGGCCCACACTTGCTTTCTCAGGATTACCTGTAGTACCCAGTTAATGCCAATGCCACCAGCCTTGCATGCTGTGTAAGAAGATTCTGAGCTGTAATAAGCCTAGTTCTCTGTTTTAAGCAATATCCCTTTTGTCGTGACTGCTTTTGTCTACAAGCTGAAAAATCAAATTTCAGAAACTTAACTGGGAAATCATTATTTTATTTTTTGTTTGGTTTTTTGTTTGTTTGTTTTGAGATAGGGTTTCTTTGTATAACAGCCCTGACTGTCCAGGAACTCACTTTGTAGACCAGGCTGGCTTCGAACTCAGAGATCCCCCACCTCTGACTCTTGAGTGCTGGGGTTAAAGGTGTGAGTCACCACTGCCTGATGGAAATTGTTATTTTAATTGGGAGATTTCCAGGCCCTTTCTCTAGACTTGGGAAGGCAGTGTTGACTGTTAGGAACACACTGTTTAGTAGTAGAGAATAAAGCCACGCGCCTAGTGTGAATTACAAGCTGGCCCAGACGGTTTAGCTGAGGCTCACTGATCAGCGCGAACGGCGAGTGAGTCACGGTGCCCTTGCCGCTTTTCCCTAGGAGCTTCAAGTGCACTGTGCGGAGGGTCAGGCCCTGCTGAACTCGGTACTGCACACCCGGGAGGAAGTGATCCCATCGGGCATCCCCCAGGCGGAAGACAGAGCCTTGGAGTCTCTTCGTCAGGACTGGCAGGGATACCAGCTCAGACTGGCTGAGACCCGGACGCAGTTCAACAGCGTGGTGAACAAGCTGAGGCTGACGGAGCAGATGTTCCAGCAAGTAGATGAATGGCTTGAAAGGACGGAGGAGAAAATCAGTGTCAGGAGCCGACGCCAGAGCAGCCGATCCACCAAGGAGACGCAGTTGCTTCAGATGAAGGTGCGACTCCGCGCGCCAATTCCCCAGCCTTGTCAAAGCAAATTGCCTCGCAGAGTCTGTGCTTTGTTTCACGAGAACGTTCAGGAGTTGTCCGTCTAAGGTGGATGTCTCCCGAGTTTTCACTATGCGTATCTAGAGCACTTAAAATAATGAAATGGTTCTCCTTACAGCAGTTACTGCCTAGGTTCATCTTTGACAGAATTTGGTGCTGGGTCAGTGAGAAGGCTCAGCGGGTAAAGGCGCTTGTTGTACATCCTTAGTTACCTGAGTGTGGTCCCTGGTACCCACACCGGAAGGACAGAACCACCTTAAAGTTGTCCTCTGGCCTCCACACACGTGCAGGTGCTAATTAGTAACTAATTTTTTAAACTATAAAAAATTTAAGATAGAATACAGGTTTTTATAAAACTGTTATATTTATTTCCCATGTCTGCTGACTTCCATTATAAAAATATGGAGACGACAATCTTCTACAATTACGGCTATGATATGAAAGGGATCTAACGTCTAACGTAGTTCCTTAAGTTAATGATTCATAACTAGTTTCTTTTTTAATTTTTACATAAGTTCCTTGTACACATCCAAAATAATGTATAGACCTTGGCAATTTGTTCTCATTATTCATTTCAGTATTTTAAAACTGATTAAACTGCAAAGGAAGATGTGAAACACTTAAAGAAAATGAGGGTACTTGAGCCAAACCATAATATATAAAGAAAAATCCCCAGAATTATAGATATACAATCCTTATCACCATGTTGTAACTTAACTTTTCACAAGGATTAGACACACTTTCAAAGTTGCATTTCAGAATAAACGTGTTCATATAAGTACCGCGCTAACCGATTGCGCCCCTGGAGTTCCGAATAAATGTTTTCATAAACACAAGCGTGCCCTCTTCCGAAGGTGCACACAGTATTGTCTTATTTCCGTGTCCGGGCTGAGCTCCTCTCTCTCTGGCTCTTCTGTCGTCTCAGAAGTGGCATGAAGACCTGGCCGCGCACAGAGACGAAGTTGAGGAGGTGGGGAGTAGAGCACAGGAGATCCTGGACCAGAGCCACGTGAGCAGCCGGATGGGCAGCCAGGCCACCCAGCTGACCTCCCGGTACCAGGCCCTGCTGCTCCAAGTGTTGGTGAGCTGCCCCTCCCCCGCCATTCACCAGGGACGGCCTACGCCGTCTCCCCCAACTTCTACTGAAGATGTCTAGTGGTCCACAGTGGCCCTGGCTCCGGGGCTTTCGTCTGTGGTTCAATCTTCTCTTCGCTTTCACAGGAGCAAATAAAATTCTTAGAAGAGGAGATCCAGAGCCTGGAGGAAACAGAATCGTCCCTCAGCTCCTATTCGGATTGGTATGGCTCCACTCATAAAAACTTCAAGAACGTGGCTACCAAGATTGATAAAGTCGATGAAGTGGTGATGGGGAGAAAACTGAAGACATTGGAGGTAGGCATGCATGCATCCTTCTGGCTCCAGACTCGCCTCCTCCCATGCTCCTCTTCCACTGGGTAGATCTGGAAGCATGTGTACTCTTCCTGACTCCAAGTGGGTGACGGCAGTCAGTTCATCGTTTTAATCCAAGTATGGTTATACATGCTTTACGGCCAAAGCTTGTCCCACTCATAGTCATCTGAATGGACTATGTGCAACTGTCCACCGGGTGTTCAGTAGACAAAACCTTACACTTAGATCTTAAATTCACATCCCAGTGTATTAACAGACAAGTAAACATAATCTACTGGGATACAAGTTTGCTGGGGATAAAGGACACATTGGGTTCAAATCTCTGATTTGAAATTGGTGTATTGATCAAGACTTATATACGCCACTGAATTAAAGATGGGAACTTCAGATTCCTTGACAGGTCCAACCTGGAACACAAACCTCTAAAAACTTATTTTAAGGAACTACACGATGATTCCAAATAGAATCTGAAAACCTTTATTTGCAGAGAATAAGACCCATGCTGCATTTGCTTAACACTTGCTCTCTGTGCTAGATGGTTTTATATCAACACAAGCCAGAGTCATCAGAGAGGAGGAAGCCTCAATGGAGAAAACGAGCTGTAGGCAAGCCCATAGGGCATTTCCTTCCTTCCTTCCTTCCTTCCTTCCTTCCTTCCTTCCTTCCTTCCTTCCTCCCTTCCTCTCTCCCTCCCTCCCTCCATCCCTCCCTCCCTTCCTCCCTCCCTCCTTTCCTCCTTCCTTCCCTTCTGTCCTTCCTTTCTTTCTTCCTTTTTTTTCCAGAACATGGTTTCTCTGTGTACCCCTGACTGTCCTGGAATTCCATGTGTAGACCAGGCTGGCCTCAAACTCACAGAGATCCACCTGCCTCTGCCACTAGAGTGCTGGGAATAAAGATTTGTGCCACCACCACCTGGCTTAAATAGTGATCATTGGCCCATTGTGGGTGGTGCTGCCCCTGAGCTGGTGGTCCTGGGTTCCCTGTGACAGCATGCTGAGCATCCGTTACTGCCTCCTGGTTCCTGCCCTCACTACTTTTGATGATGAACTGTTGTACAGAAAACTGAGTTGCTCTTGGTCACGGTGTTTCTTCACAGCAATAGTAACCCACTTTCTTCCTCAGGTTTTGTTAAAAGACATGGAGAAGGGCCACAGTTTGCTGAAATCGGCTCGAGAGAAAGGGGAGAGGGCCTCGAAATTCCTGGAGGAGAGCGAGGCTGAGGCCCTGAGGAGGGAGGTCCATGGCCACATGGAGCAGCTGAGGGACCTGACCAGCACTGTAAGGAAGGAACACGTGAGCCTGGAGAAGGGCCTTCACTTAGCCAAAGAGTTCTCAGACAAATGCAAGGCGCTGACCCGATGGATGGCAGAGTACCAGGAAATCCTGCACGCGCCCGAAGAACCCAAAATGGAGCTGTATGAGAAAAAGGCGCAGCTGTCCAAATACAAGGTAGTCCTTGTTCCCTACTAACACGTGCATGTGGACATCAGTCAGGGGCTGAATGGGAGAGAGTCTATTCCAAAAGTGCTCACCTACACAGGTGTTGAGATATGCACCAAATAAATCCTCTTTATTGCTGATTTATACAGGCACAGTTGGCTAAACATACAGCTTTGGCATAATTTTTCCTATTAGGGACTAATATTCAAAGGTTGATATAATCAATCAACACACCTTTTTGATTCAGATCTATGGATCTTCTCAAGGGTGTTCAACCCCCCAACCTGGGGTCCGCATGCAGCTGAAGGTAGCTATGAACAGAACTCACCAAAAGAAATCATAAACTTGAAAATCTTATGAGATATTTTTGCAAGTTTTTATTCCTGTAACTTGACTGCATGATTCTCAAATATGACCTTTGTCACCAACAGCACATCTGTCCCATGTAGTCACTTTTGCTCTTATTTTTCTTTTCTTTTTTGGTTCCCCGGTCCCAGAAGCTGACTCCCGAGATGGCCCAGTTTAAAGACAATGACTGCTAACTGAACAATTATAGGAAAACACCTGAGAATTTAGCTTCTGGAGGGGCAGTGAGGCATTCTAGAGATATAGAGGAGATACAAATGGGAAGAGAAAGGGAGCAATCTCAACTGCTCATGCTTCCAAAATCATCACCAAAGCCGGCTTCCACTTACATGTGAGGTGTTGCCATGAATGCCCATGCATTTCTGCACATCTGGTCTTAACTAAAGAAACTCTGGCATAGATACCATGATAGAAAGACATATATGCATATGTATGTATGTATGTGTATGTGTGTATGGTGTGTATGTGTGTATGTGTGTGTGTGTGTGTGTGGTGTATGTATGTGTGTGTGTAGATATCATGATAGAAAGACATATATGCATATGTATATATATATATATGTATGTGTGTGTGTAATTCATAACCCAGTACCTTGATGGAGCTGTAGGCCATCTGTGTTTGAAATTGGCCGTGGAGGATTTAGCAACAGTCTTTAGGAATGAAGGTGTGCAGGCTCACCCCAAACTGCTCCCACTGAAGCTAGTGGTATTTCTAGCTCCACTGTTGTGCCTGGCCTCCCCTGCAGGCCTGGCAGCTTGTCACTGAGGATGTACTCATGAGAACCCCCTCCTCTGCTCCCCCATTTGGGATCAATTTCCTAGTATGGTTAAGTATGTTTTGAGCCTGTCTCAGCAAGTGTGCTGCTGGACATTTTCTACCTAAGGCCAACTCTAACTCAAGCTGCAACAGACACCATGCCCTCCTCCGAAATGAAAGACAGTCCTTTTTGTCGACATTTATCTCTAAGGAAAGTAACGAAGTGGGAGGCAGAATAGGAGCTGTGTGCAATTTCACTAAATAGCAACTTTTCCATTTTTCCCCCACTGCGAAAGGCCATTACATGTCCTTTCCCCCCTCTGTATAATATTTTTAAATGGCACACACTATGGCAAAGTATTCTCTTTTTAATGATTTGTAGCTAATTGGTTCCATAAATACTCACTGTCTCCTTCTCTGAGGTGGGTGGTGTCATGGCTGCCGCAGGCACCCGTGTGTTTTCTTCCTGTTCACCAAATGAAGCGGCTGCTTCTCCCTTTTTGTCTCTGTGATTCAAGTCACTGCAACAAACGGTGCTGTCCCACGAGCCGTCCGTGAACTCGGTGCGAGAGAAGGGTGAGGCACTTCTGGAACTGGTCCAGGATCAGACTTTAAAGGACAAGATCCAGAAACTCCAAAGTGACTTCCAGGACCTCTGCAGCGCGGGAAAGGTGAGGGCGGAGAGTGGTGACAGGAGTGCAGACTCCTAGGGAGGTGTCAAAGCCAGCCTCTGTCATCTCAACTAGAGACTGTGGTGCACTGATATGGGCCAGAGGCACGATGGCTGATTTTCCCAGTCCTGGTGATTTTCTACGTAATTAACTTCCTATTAGATGCTGGGGATGGATACCATGCCCTTGAATGTACTAACCATATAGTCTACCCCTGAACTGCACCCTAACCCCATCTTGGTACCTTTTTGACACAATCCAGTTTGCCTAACTTACTAATCACCCGAAATGTTTTTAAACATAACACAATTCTGAGTAAGTTTTTGGCTCCAAAGTCAGCTCTGATGCTTACCTGGTTTTGCAGGAGCGAGTCTTCAGTCTGGAAGCAAAAGTCAGAGACCACGAAGACTACAACAGTGAACTCCAAGAGGTGGAAAAGTGGCTGCTGCAGATGTCGGGCCGGCTGGTGGCACCTGACCTTTTGGAGGCCAGCAGCCTGGAGGCCATTACCCAGCAGCTCGCTCACCACAAGGTACGGTTAATCTCACCACGGGGTGGCTTTGACTGCCCTGCCACTGTGTATGTGTCTGCATGTGTGCATACGTGCAAGTGTACATGCATGGTGTGTGTACATGTGTGTCTTGAGTGCAGCTATGAATGATGACTGTGCTTCAGGGGTCTGGTGTTGAGTCTCAAGTGCAGCTGACAGTTTAGAGTCATTGAACCTGATATTTGGGAGAATAAAGATTACTGAAACCTTAGCATTCGGCTCCCGAATGTGTTGCGCTTTGTTGGGCTCATAGATACATATATTTTTTGTCTTGGAATTTATTGTGCATGGATCATTTAGCAAAGGAAGAGATTCCTTCTCCTTTAGAAACACATGCGAACCATGGACCACACCACTGGGAGTCAGTCTGCATTCTAGGCCAGCCACAGTCCCTTCCTAGCTGGGACCTGAGCCTCTCTGGGCAGCTTGTCCTCATCTTGTCTTACCTCATAGCTGTGCTGGAAATCCTAGTGGCATGCGTAAAAGCATTTTGTGAGCCAGTAAGAACCACACCAAGGGTGGACTTTCTTATTTTTGCACGTCTGTGTTCTTAGTAATTGCACACTGGTGACAGAGAGCGTGTGGACCATTTTACGGAATGACCTGCCATGACCTTAATGAGAAATAATTTTATTTGTGATGTAGACTGATACAATGTGTTGTGCCAGGAAAGCCATACTCTTCTTTGTCAGAAGAAAATATTCACCTCATAAATAGCAGAGAATCAAGTGCTAATCTATGACCAAATTTCTCTGAACACGTAAGTTTCATTTGATCCTAGAAGCTAAGTGGAGTCGAGTATGATCAGTACATAGATGGCAGATGAGCAAGTATTGTGAAGACGTTGGTGGGCTACAAAACTGTGCTCTCCTAGTGTGCATCCTGTTGCTGTGGTAACTACCATGACCAAAAGCAACTGTCGAGGGAAAGGCTTTCTTTCACCTTACATACAGCTTACAGTCCATCACGAAGGGGAGTCGGGGAAGGAGTGCAATGCAGGAACAGAAGCAAAGACTACAGAGGAATGCAGATTACTGGCTTGCTCTCTTTGGCTTGTTCAGCTGCTTTCTTATACAACTCAGGAACACCTGCCCAAGAGTGACCCACCCACAGTCTACTAGGCCCTCCCACGTAAACCCTTAACCAAGAAAATGCCTTGCAGACTTACCCCGAGGACAGTTTCATACAGACATTATTTCAATTTATATTCCTTCTTCTTAGATGACTCTAGCTTGTGTCAGGGTGACAAAAGACTGCCCAGTACACACACAAACCCAGTAGGTAGTCCATCCCTGCAGAAATCTCAGGGAGTGATCTCTCCTCTCCATCTCCCTCCCTCTCCCTCCCTCTCCCTCCCCCTCTCCCCCACTCTCCCATTCTCCCTCTCCCTCTCCAGCCTAGGACATAATATGTCAGTTTCAAGCTGAAGACAAAAGTGGTTTCCAATTGAGTTTAATATCCACTCACCCAACGCCACTGGACAAAAGGAAAACACAGCATTGCTGAGAGCCCAACCATGATTCCATTACGTAGAGATGCTTCCTCCCAGGCCCCCTCATGTTGGAATGTGTCACTCGTCATTACTGTTGTATGACCTATAATGATTCAAACCTGGTTTGACAAGCTTGCTTCTTGATCCCTGAGCAATCTCTGAGCATGCTCACTGAACACACATGTGAAAAAGGGTGGTGGGAGCCGAAGTCTAGAAGGACATGGCCCTTACTACTGGGTTACCTCAATAGGACCTTTCTGAGCTTTAATCTCTCATCCAAATGACATAGCAACCCACATTATTAGATCTTATATATAATTTCCAGACTACAGTGTGCAATTAGCTGTAGGCATGATAGTTACTTTTATTCATATAAATGTCATTGGGTATAAATTATTACTATTTTATTACAGAACAGTAAGTAAATTAAATAGTAATTTTATATCACCTGAGGTAGAAAACCATGCCTAGGTTATAAATGTAGATTTGACACACAGATGGACATCTTTTACCCTGGCTGTTTGACAATGCCTCTCTGAGACCATCTGTGACACACTCTAGCCTTGAAGTCACTTCACCGTCACGTGACTAATCCAGACCTCATTTGCTCTTCCCATTGGTGGCTTCCTGAAATACTCATTTTCTTTTTTACCTAATGCATCACCAAGATGAATCCCGCATCCATGCTAAAAAGGTTTGTTAGGCAATAAAATGAGATCTTGAACTTGATGCTTAATAAAGAGGTGGTTTCAAGCTGGAAATGGAATCCTGGGAGCTCTGCTTCATTTTTTACAGGCAATGATGGAAGAAATAGCGGGTTTTGAAGACCGCCTCGATGACCTCAAAACCAAAGGAGACATTTTAATCAGCCAGTGTCCAGACCACCTGCAAACAAAGCAGAAACAGAGCGTGCAAGCTCACCTGCAGGGCACAAAGGACAGCTACTCGGCCATCTGCAGCACGGCCCAGAGGGTGAGTGCTCTGGAGGGTTCCACACAGTAATGGACTGAAGAGGAAGGCTAGGTTTTCAAAAGTAGAGTCGATGGCTAATCTTTAGAGGGGCTTTGGTGTTTCGGCAGACATGTCAGGGGTCATCTGCTCCATGTGAGGAAATTTAGAAATTCAGACATTCGGTTCCATTCAGTCCTTTAAAAAAAGAATTAATTATGAAAACCTATTAGGCTCTGGATGTGATTCACTTGGTTGAGTGTCCGAAGCCTGGGCTTTGATCCTTAGTTCATCTAAACCAAGAGTAGTGCCACATGTCTATAATCTTAATACTATAGAAATAGAGGCTACAGGGTCCAAAGGTCATAGTCACCCCATACTACACTACATGGCAAGTTCCAAGTCAGCCTGGGTGACATGATTCCTATAATTCCTACACTTGGAAGTCTTAGCTAGGATAGTGGCCACCAGTTCAAGGCCAGCCTAGGCTACAAAATGAGATCTTGTCTCAAAGCAAACAAAAGGAAAGTTATACTGGCAGTTTTTATTTATTTTTTTACACATCATCAAAACTCCCCCACAGTTTGCCATTTATTCTATAGCATTAAAATAAATACATTTGCATTCTCACCGTCATTGATTTTTTTGACACCGTGAGGCCTGGTTTTCTACTCTAACTAATTTTTGGGCACTTGTATAAAAACTGAAAACATAGAGTAAGTCCATGTCAGTTTTGAATTATGTTTTAATGGGCGTATTTCCACAAAAACTACATTTCTCAATGTCATAGATAAATCTATGATAAATAAGAATTGTTCTTTTAATGAAAACTAGTATAGCAAGCAAGTTGATTTCTATTGTTATAGGATTCAGTTTTTGTTGTTTAATTTTTGGTTGTTTTGTTGTTATGATAGGGGTTGTTCATTCGTTTGTTTGTTGTTGTTGTTGAGACAGTCTTGCTATGTCACCCTGACTGTCATAGAACTCACTATGCAGATAGGGCTACCCTCTAACTTTCAGAGATCTGTCTATCTTTCCCTCCAGGGAGATGGAATTCAAAGTGTGTGCCCCCACCCCAGCTATTGTAGATTTTTTAAATGAAGTCAAATGTTTTTGACTGTTTTTAAAGAATTATATTAGACTAGCCAGGAAGAATCCATGGGACACACTTGGAGGACAGGCTTAATCTGTTTATAACGAGAGAAAAATATAAATTGTAGATGATAAAGTTGATTCCCTTAGATTTGAAAAAATTTTTCTTTTGAAATTAGGATATACTAAGTTATATTACCAGGCTTGAGCTCATTTTATAGACCAAGGTAATCAAGCTGATCAAACGATGGAAAATGAATTAGTTGAATAGTCATATCAGAAAAAAAGTGTATGAATGACTCCTAACTATGGTTCTTTCAAATTTTTATTTATTTATTTATTTATTTTTGGTTTTTACGAGACAGGGTTTCTCTGTATTGTTTTGGAGGCTGTCGGTCCAGCCCGGCCTCGAACTCACAGAGATCTGCCTGCCTCTGCCTCCCGAGTGCTGGGATTAAAGGCGTGCGCCACCACCGCCCAGCGGTTCTTTTAAAATTTTTTAGACTTATTTATTTCACGTATATGAGTGTTTGCCCCAGTGTATAATGTACTATGAATGTGTATCATACCTTCAGAGAGGAGAAGAGGTTCCTAGTACCTTGGGATTGGCAGTACAAACGCCTGTGATCAGTCATGTGCTGCTGCGGACAACTCGGGGCCTTTGGGAGACCAAGTGCTCTCAACCACCAGGCCATTTCTCCAGTCCCTGGACTGTAGTTCTTAAATATATCTGCCATTGTGGAATGCACATGCCAAACTCTTCCACTTTTCCATGTGCTGTTACTTATATCTAGCAAAAGCATCGGAGTTTAGAGAAGTTTGGTTGTCTTTTAAAGATGGTGATTCTTTTGTTTTGTTTTGTTTTTAGCTCCTAGTTTAAACAAAAGCTCCAGTGTTTATAATACAGAAGGAAGCTTCGGGAACCTCTGGCTTACGTCCTCCTTTATTTCAATGGCTTCGTGTACTCTAACACATTTTATTCCTTCTATGAACAACGGGCCTGTTAGATGTGGCATTGTCATGTGTGGATAGATCGGGGAATCATGAAGTGGGCTGCGGCCTTGTGCTTTGCATCATTTTGGAACACGTTCAGTCATGTTAGATCTGTACCTGGTGCTAGGGAGTCCTGAGGATTTGAAGGACTGCTCCCTGTGCTTATTCAGTTATAGTGATGCTTCTAGAGGGAGGCGTCAACTCTAACGCAACGTTCCGTCTCAGGTATACCGCAGTTTGGAATACGAGCTCCAGAAGCACGTGAGCCGGCAGGACACCCTGCAGCAGTGCCAGGCATGGATTTCTGCAGTCCAGCCAGACCTGAAGCCCAGCCCACAGCCACCTCTCAGCAGGGCGGAAGCTGTTAAACAGGTAGTACAGCCTGGAACGTTTATGGTTCTTATGAGTCATTCGTGCATTCAAAACCGCTGGCTTCTAGGAACAGCAAAGTGTAAACGAGGCCTGATCTCATCGTCTGTGCTCTAACACAGGACCCGTGGGATAGAAAGAATATGGTTCTTAGGGCTAGGGTTAGGTTAGGTTAGGGTGAGGATGAGAGGTAGGGGTTGAGGTTAGGGGTTAGAGGTTAGGGCTAGGGTTAGAGTTTAGGCTTAGGGGTTAGGTTAGAGTGAGAGTTATGGGTTGAGTTTAGGGGTTAGAGGTTAGGGTGAGGGTTAGGGGTTAGGGTTAGAGGTTAGGGTTAGGGTAAGGGTTAGGGTTAGGGGTTAGGGGTTAGGGTTAGAGGTTAGGGTTAGGGTAAGGGTTAGGTTTAAAACCTTAGCAGGAGGTGGTTACTGGCTCCACCACTTAATTTCTCTGAATCTGAGTTCTCTTCTATGTGAAACGATGCTTATAGTTACAACTGTTACTCAACATACATGAGGAGTTGGTTTCAGTGACCCTGTGGATACCACAATTTGCAGGTGTTCAGTCCCTTGCTGGAAATGCTGTGTGTGGTGTCAGCAATGAATTTACCCATGTCCACACAGCTTCTTTACACCCTCTGTGGGTTACTCTGAATACTTAATGCAATATAATCCTCACAAACAGCTGTGATGAAGCTGTGTGGGCAGCTGTGATGAGGACACAAGTCTGTGCATCCTCACCACAGACATGATCTTGGTTTTCTTCAGTGCACTCACTGGACTCAGCCTTTGGGTGCAGAATCTCAGGCTCGAGGACCAGCTGTACACATCCTTCTGAACTCTGCCGAAATTCAATGCCATCTCCCAAAGGAATGTGAGCCGTAAACAGACAAGCAATGCCGACTTCCCCCACTGTTGCTCTTATTTTTCGACAAACGAGGTGCTTAGGAAATGATTGTTAAATGGATGCTGAGGAGAATGTCAATTGTTGTCACAGGAAAGGACTCTATTGCATATTAATATAATATCTGTAAGCTTATAATCATGCTACAGAAACTTCATTAGGAGATGAAATGTTTTTAAAACCTTTGCGCTTAACGGATTAACATGCAGTGCAAATCTTGTGGGAAAATATCATAGAGGAATTTAGTTGCGAATGTTATTACTGCCAGATAAATAAATGATATCAAGTAAAAATTTCAATTTCCTTACCTCGGAGATCAATGTAAGATCCTCACTCATTTAATTCTCATAGAGAATGCACCCATTTATTCTATTCCCCGTGTGAGATGGCTTAAGGGATTTACATTATTTAAGTCACAGAAAAGCTCACATCAGTATATATATATGATATATATATATCATACTTTGGAAAGCACAATACCAGAAAAAATATGTCTTTTTTAAGTCAAGAAAAAATAATTAAAGGCTACTTAGATTCTGATTTTTCAGTTTTACAATTTGTGCTGTGTATTAAATTATATGAAACAGTGAATTTCCTCGTGGCATTCTTGCACAATCTTTGATCGCACCTTCTCTGCCCTCTCTTATCCCTCTCCTGTCTCCTCCCTTGTCCCTAAAAGCCCACATTTACTCTCAAGTCCATTTTTTCCACTCTCTAAATTCCAAGTATGAGAAAAACCACGACCCGTGTCCCTCTTAGTCTGACTTCTTTTGTTTAACACGGTGGTCTTCATTTCCATCATTCTGCTTCAGGGCAGAATATTAGATCTCCACCGTGTCCATTGGCCACATTTTCTTCCCACTGTGAGTTCCCTTGAGTCACTCCTTTTCTGCCTGGGCTGTCATTGTTGGTGTATTCCGTTTCAAACATTCCAAAACAAAGCTTAATTTTTCTCCTTTCTTCCCACCCAAAAAGTGTTTCTCACAATGGCCTTCGGCCAGAACAGGGCAGGGTTCACTACGGCAAGCGGGAGGCACACACTGATCTTGCTTGGGTTTCTGAGTGTGTAGCTCTGTGCCCCGCCGCCCACCCACAGCCTTCCCAGTGCCTGCCACCTACATGAAAGTAGCCACAGAAGAGAGTTAGAGGCTGTGTGCCATCTGGGTCTGAGACACTGAAGACAAGGAATTGTGTTTTGTCAAATTTTCTTTCCCGTCTTCTTTCTTTTCCTTGTTCCAACTAGTTGACGTTTTCCTTGCTGGATACTGTCTTCATGCCAAACTGTGCAGGCCTCTCACAGTTGACTAGCACAAACCTATGACTGGAGCACCCACGACTGAGGACTCTACACAGAGGCACATTCGGAGTCAGGCTTTGGCCTGTGGCCCCAAGTAGCATTTGTGACTCTCCACTTCTTCTCCTGTAGTAAATGCCCCATAAACACACACCAGCAACACTCAGTGTGGCCACAAGAGGCTGACACAATGGTTTGATCCCATTCGGAGTCACATGTTTTTATATGGCATGGAATAGAACCTGGGGAGATGAGGAAAACTATGCAAGATTTGCCTTGGACGTTAATGCTAGCAGTAATCATTTGCAACTGTTCCTACTGGTTAGAGTTGAGGTAGCTGCATTAACCACAAAATAAATCATCCTTTAAATGATGTTTATTTTTGAAACTCAAATCTTGACAGCTATTCTCTTGTCATTTCTAAACCCTCACCTGTCTGGGACATGGGTCATGGCCTGGGTCACAGGACATAGGGTGGTGTTGTTCACACTGGTTACTTATTAGTAAGATTAGTCGGAAGTGAAACACCAGGTACTTTGCACATTGAATATTCAAGGCTCTGCTTCTCACTTTCTGGGAAATGGATCTGTATTTTTATACTCACATGGGAAGCCGACAGGTCCTCTGTGCTCTCTCTCCATCACTGCCTGAGTCCTCCACAGACTGTTCATGTGAAGAGTGGCACACGGGCCCAGGCTGTTACCATTATTTGCCTAACAAAAGACGATTTGAGGCAGCAAACATTTTACTTTTTTAAAATCTGATGATACTGGAGTAGTGGTCTAGACTTGGGTGGCATCATATTACCCCCTATCCAGGGTCATTTAGTTGCAACTATGCACATAGTCAGATGCCATGATTAATAGTAGCTGAGATGCTGATGGTTCTGAGATGGTCCAGTCTAAGGATGCTACTGAGCATCCCACAGTGCACAGGACAGGCCTCTCCTCAAAGAGCTACTTGCCTTTGTAGATGTCAGTGGCTCTGAGACTGGAGACTGCTGACTAGAGGCAGAAACCAGAACACTGGCATGTTTGGCTTATTTCATTTAACATGGTAGCTTCCAGTTCCATCTATTCACCTTCACAGGCCATACTTTCATTTTTCCTTGGAGCAGAATAAAATTCCATTGTGGGCACAATGCTAAGCATCTGTAAAGAGAACCATGTTCCCGTGTTTCTATGAAGACATGAAAAACCAGAACAATCTCTTTGAATGAGCCCCTCTTGGGATTTGATACAGGGAAGAGCAGGTGATGAACTTCCAGCAGAGGAAGGAATCCCAAATATATCACTCCAGTGAAATTCCCAGCTCACCCTGACTGTGGTCTTGACCCCTATACACAAGGCACATCACTCCAACGAAGCTTCCCAGCTCACCCTGACTGTGGTCTCGGCTCCATGCTGTATAGCAACATGTGAATGAGCAGAGTAGGCTGAGACTTCTTTTCCTGATATAAAAAAGGAAATGTAGATGCTGTGAGAAAAGCCGGAAAGACTGGAGACAAGCCTTGGGTTTTCCCCCTTTCCCAGACCCTGCAGACAGCTCTAATTATAATGTGAAGCAGATGGTGGACAAACAGACCCGCCAGTGTGTTTGGGATTCTCTCCCATGAGTCACAAATATATTTCAGGACAGTGGTGAAAACACTGGCAAAACAAGATGATTTCTGAAATATCAATAAAGTGCTACCAGCCACACAGTCTGCTGCCTGAACAGCGCACCAGTCTAAGTGACTCTGACAATTAAATGGTTTTTTCTCTTTCAGGTCAAACACTTCAGAGCTTTGCAAGAGCAAGCAAGGACCTACTTGGATCTCCTTTGCTCCATGTGTGACTTGTCAAACTCCTCAGTGAAAAATACCGCAAAAGACATTCAGCAAACAGAACAGCTGGTAAAAAAAAAAAAATCATGATCACAGAAAATTATGTTTTTTTCTTATGCTCTCTTCTTCAAATCTTCTCCAAAGGCTGTGGGGTTCAAAGAAAATGTTTCTTGAGATATTCTTTCTATAATCCCCTTAGTTCCATAATGATGATTACAATATGGATTTTAGCCATCACAGAAATGAAAGTGGATATTTATGGAGTGGAATCATAGCTGAATTGTTCAATCTATTCAACCCCTGCCATTTGTACCTTCCTCCACTCTAATTACCAGTCTCTTGCTGTTTTCATATGCTCTCACACCTTTTTTGTTATTCTGTTTTTTCTTTAATTCTCAGCCTGGAGAATGCCTTTCCCCAGCTGCTCTGTAAATCAGGCCTGCCCTGGGCTAACGCTTAAACCCTTCTAAAAGGTGAAATAATCTAAGTATCTTTAGTAGACATAACGAAACAAATTATGCACTTCCGAAAGCCAGCAAAGCAGACCGAAAGGTGATCTAAAACATTAATAGGGCCGGGTGGAGCAGGCTGGAGAGTCTGTGATCCCACAGCTGGGGTGGGGGCTGGGTAGGTTGAAGCAGGAGGATTGTCAGGACTTCTAGGCCATCCTGAGCTGTACAAGTCCCTGTTTCAAAAACAAAAGCAAAAACCGCAACAAACCCTCAGAGTTTTATGAGATGAAAAGAAAAATTCATTAGAGATGTAGGCCTTTCTTAATTGCTCCCAGCCCAATTTACCAGTCAAATAGCGTTTCTCTGGCCTATGGGAAGGTTCTTGGGGCCTCTTTTGATCTTATACACTGTTAGAATGTCTTGCATCTTCACATCATTAATTAGACTCACATGGGAGAACTCTTAGATGTGGCAATTCGATAGAAACTTTCTTAAGCTTGTAGGAAACCTGCTTTTCTCAACACAGATGAAGAAGTACTTTTCAGATCTCGCTGGGTGTGAGCGGTGTTGGTCTCTTGCTGAGGGTGGCTCTGCCCATGGACCCACTGACGGCCCACACCTCAGAGTCACGGAACAGAGAGGTGTCTCTGGAAAACCGGTAACATTTAGCCATGTTTCCTCCAGATTGAACAAAGGCTGGTCCAAGCCCAGAACTTGACCCAGGGCTGGGAAGAGATCAAGCACCTGAAGGCCGAGCTCTGGATTTACCTGCAGGACGCTGACCAACAGCTGCAGAACATGAAAAGGAGACACTCAGAGCTGGAGCTCAATATTGCTCAGAACATGGTCTCTCAAGTGAAGGTGGGAACTAACGTCTCCCTGAGGGGTGTGGAGGCCAAAAACAGCAAAAGATACAACATACTCAGTACATTCATTTCAGTATGCCCGGGTTTTTGTGAGTCCTCGGGCACTAGGACAGCCACCTAAGGACTAAGTATGAGCAGCACACAAACACAGGTTGAGCACTGTGACACACACTTGTAGTTGTCTATGCTTGCAGGCTTGTGCCCAGGAGGTTAAGACTAGCCCAGGCAATGTAGCAAGACCCTGTCTCAGTAAGTAAAGCAATACTTTTCATGTATATTCTCAGAGTCCTACATGGCCATTTTCATATGAAACACTCACTGTTGGCAAGCAAGCCTTTAGCTTATAGAATCAGGGAACTGCTGTTTGACAAACACAGGGCCTCATTGTTCAGATTTTTATCACCATATAGCTACAGCTGTAGGGGTGTATTTATTAAACCCATTTATTAAATGCAGCCTTAATATGCAATTAATTTAAATATAGCAGAGATATAATTTATAATGTATATAATATGTATACTCAAGAATTATTGTCATAATATAGACTTGATTGGAAAGCAAGGGTCATGTTTTAAACAAACTTTAAGACTGTCTTCTTTGATGATGAGTTATTTGTATTTTCTACTGAATGCTATTTGT
This sequence comes from Mesocricetus auratus, assembly GCF_017639785.1. Classification (NCBI taxonomy): domain Eukaryota; kingdom Metazoa; phylum Chordata; class Mammalia; order Rodentia; family Cricetidae; genus Mesocricetus; species Mesocricetus auratus. The sequence continues at coordinate 38,749,852 of NW_024429199.1, read as the reverse complement.
AACTACAAAATAAAAAGAATAGAGGGATCCTGAATTAAATTCATCTTTTTCCAAAAGAAGCATAAACTTTTTAACTTTTAATATTAAAGTGGTTTTGTTGTTTTTATTTGTTCTTGTTTTGTTTATGAAGCAGGGTTTCTCTGTGTAGCCCTAGCTGTCCTGGAACTCACTTTCCAGACCAGGCTGGACTGGAACTCACAGAGATATGCCTTCCACTGCCTTCTAGGTGCTGGGACTAAAGGTGTGTGCCACCACCACCATCTGGTTTAAATTTTTTTTTCATACAATATATCTTGAGAAAACAAAGCCCTTACTTCAAGGAAACATACTTCTAGATTTAGTTTGTACTTCTTAAAATAACACAAAGCAAGGAAGTATCAAAGTTACTCTATTCTTCCATAGCTGGGAACTAAGGTTCAGCAGAAATAATGGTGGGTTTTAAATTTTTCTGTTTCTTTTTTTCCCCTTTTTTACTATATGTAGAGGTATTATATCTGTGTCTTGGTCTGTTTTGCATTGTCATCCTCAGGACTTTGTGAAGCAGCTGCAGGGCAAACAGGCCTCTGTGAGCACCATCGTAGAGAAGGTGAACACGTTAACTAAGAACCAGGAGTCTCCTGAACACAGGGAAATAGGCCACCTGAATGACCAGTGGCAAGACCTTTGCCTCCAGGCTGACAAGCTCTGTACGCAGAGAGAACGGGACCTTCAGAGGAGCAGCGATTACCACGACCGCATGGACATTGTTGAAGCCTTTCTTGAAAAATTTACTACAGAATGGGACAACCTGGCCAGGTAGCAGAAATGCTCCAGCAGCTCACCACGATGCTAAGTCAGAAGCTGACAGAATGTCACTGAGATCCTCACATATAGCAGGGTTAGACAGGGGAGCTTCCTGGTTTTGTAACACTAATTACCAACAAACAAGAGAGGCGCCTTTGTCTGTGGTCTCAGATGCTATTCCAGAGCTAACAACTCTGGATGTTTTCACCTTGGTTAGCTGCCAGTCACTGGTTGCCATCCATGACTCCAAAATGGACCCATCTTGATCTTCAATGCCCCAGAAGTTTGTTTCTCTGCAAGGCTGTCAAGTCCCGAAGCTACATATACTCCATGTAGTTTAGTCAAGTTTGGTCACAGTACAACGTATTTTTCTTATTGCTCCGACCAGGTATTATTTAGGCTCAGAGTTTGGGGGAATGCAGTCCATCGTGGAGAGAAAGATGAGGTGATAGGCATCCCCACAGCAGCAGTCTATGTTTGAGGCAGTCATGGTGAATCTAAGTCTCATCTAGCTATGAATGTGCACTCAATGAAAATGCTGAAATATCATTTAGGAGCGTACTGAACGGACTTGTCCTGTGTGTTTATAGGTCCAATGCGGAAAGCACAGCTGTCCACTTGGAGGCTTTGCAGAAGTTAGCCTTGGCGTTGCAGGAGAAGAAGCACGCCATCGAAGAACTGAAGGACCACAAACAGAAACTGACAGAACACCTGAGTCTGGATGACAGGGAGCTGGTGAGAGAGCAGACCAGTCACTTGGAGCGGCGCTGGTTTCAGCTTGAGGACCTTGTCAAAAGGAAAATCCAGGTGTCCGTCACCAACTTGGAGGAATTAAATGTGGTACAGTCCAGGTTCCAGGAGCTGATGGAGTGGGCCGAAGAGCAACGACCCAACATTGCGGAGGCCTTGAAGCAGAGCCCACCTCCCGACATGGTTCAGAACCTTCTCATGGACCACCTGGCCATCTGCAGTGAACTGGAGGCCAAGCAGGCACTCCTGAAGTCACTGACGAAAGACGCGGATCGCGTGATGGCTGACCTTGGCCTCAATGAACGCAAGGTGATCCAGAAGGCGCTCTCCGATGCCCAGAAGCACGTGAATTGTCTCAGTGACTTGGTGGGCCAGCGGAGGAAGTACTTGAACAAGGCTTTGTCTGAGAAGACCCAGTTTCTCATGGCAGTCTTTCAGGCCACCAGCCAAATCCAACAACACGAGAGAAAGATCATGTTCCGGGAGTATATCTGCCTACTTCCAGATGACGTGAGCAAGCAAGTGAAAACATGTAAGACTGCCCAGGCGAGTCTTAAGACTTACCAAAATGAGGTCACCGGACTTTGGACACAGGGTCGAGAACTGATGAAAGCAATAATAGAGCAAGAAAGGCCAGAAGTGTTGGGGAAGCTTCAGGAGTTGCAGAGTGTCTATGACACTGTTTTACAAAAATGTAGTCACCGGTTGCAGGAGCTGGAGAAGAGCCTAGTTTCTAGAAAGCATTTTAAGGAAGACTTTGATAAAGCCTGCCATTGGCTTAAACAAGCAGACATCGTTACATTTCCTGAAATCAATCTCATGAATGAGACTGTTGAACTCCATGCACAATTGGACAAATACCAGAATATTCTAGAACAATCTCCAGAGTACGAAAACCTTCTGCTCGCACTGCAGAGGACTGGGCAGGCCATGCTACCATCACTAAATGAAGTTGACCATTCCTACCTCAGTGAAAAACTCAGTGCTCTGCCACAACAATTCAACGTCATTGTTGCCTTGGCTAAGGACAAGTTCTATAAAATCCAGGAAGCAATTCTGGCCCGAAAGGAATATGCTTCTTTGATTGAGCTGACAATCCAGTCTCTGGGTGAATTGGAAGACCAGTTCCTGAAGATGAGAAAAATGCCCTCAGACCTGATCGTGGAGGAGAGTATGTCCCTTCAAGAGAGCTGCAGAGTCCTTCTGGGTGAGGTGGTGGGCCTTGGGGAAGCTGTGATTGAACTGAACCAGAAAAAAGAAAGTTTTCGCAGCACGGGTCAGCCTTGGCAGCCAGAGAAGATGCTACAGCTGGCCGCCCTGTATCACAGGCTGAAGCGACAAGCAGAGCAAAGGGTCAGTTTGTTAGAAGACACCACCAGTGCTTACAAAGAGCATGTGAGGATGTGCTTGCAGCTAGAGAACCAACTGGAAACCGTGAAAGCCGAGCAGGCCAAAGTGAACGAGGAAACACTGCCCGTGGAGGAGAAGCTCAAAGTTTACCACTCGCTGGCAGGCAGTCTGCAGGACTCTGGGATTCTGCTTAAACGAGTGGCTGTCCACCTCGAAGATCTTACTCCACACTTGGATCCCTCCGCTTATGAGAAAGCCAAGGGTCAGGTTCAGTCCTGGCAGGAGGAGCTGAAACAGTTGACATCCGGCGTCGGGGAGATGGTGACCGAGTGTGAGAGCCGAATGGTACAGAGCATAGACTTCCAGACAGAAATGAGCCGGTCCCTCGACTGGCTTCGGAGGGTGAAGGCAGAGCTCAGTGGGCCGATGTGCCTTGACCTCAACCTCCAGGATATCCAGGAGGAGATCAGAAAGATCCAGATCCACCAGGAGGAAGTCCTGTCTAGCCTGAGGATCATGAGTGCCTTGAGTCACAAGGAGCAGGAGAAGTTCACCAAAGCCAAGGAGCTCATCTCTGCAGACCTGGAGCATACACTGGCTGAGCTCAAGGAGCTAGATGGAGATGTGCAGGAAGCCCTGCGCACCCGACAGGTTTGTAGGGGGCGTTCTGCCTTTCTTTTCTGGGCTGACTATCTGTAAACACAGGGAAAAGTCTGGTTGGGGTTGGTTCTCTGTTTAAAGCCCAATCAATGCTTTATTTTATCCAAGTGCGGTGAGTCAGGCATATAATTCCAGCTATTTCGATGTGGGGACAAGGAGGATTAGGAGTTCAAGGTCATCCTAAACTGCAAACCACTTTGAGGCTATCCTGGGCTACAGGAGACCTTATCTCAAAAAACCACAAAACCAAAACGAAGTAAAAGAAAACCAACAAACAAAAAAGCCTAACACTGCTCTTTTGATGGTCCATCAAATCATCCTCAGTGGTGGTTTCAAAGACCATTTTTATTGCTTACCTGTGTGGTCATTGTAATGTGTCCCATATTGGATACATTTTACTTAGATCAGTGTAGTGTGACACTTTTTCCCTCACCTTTAGGGGAGATAATAAAATGATTTTGATAATGTAGCTTGCAACAGATTCAACCAACATCAGAGAAAATTTTCTTTTCTTTCTTTTTTTTTTTTGGCAACCGACTCATTTGTATTGGCATATATTCACCATACAGTCCTGGGTTTCATGAGGACATTTCCATGCATCATCCCCTGGACCGTTTGTCTCCTGTCTTTCTCTAGTCAGTTTTCATTCTCATGTATTAATCGTACACATGCATGTGTGTGTGTGCCTCCGTATGCATAGTGTAGGACTCTCTAGATGCGCCTGTTCTCCTGCAAGTGACACCCTCTCCTTGTTTATAATTCCATAGTTTATGCACACCACATTCTCTTTATCCATTCCTGCCGGTGGATCCCCGAGTCAGTTCCATAGCTAAAGTATGATGGGTAGTAGCGCCACAGGAAATGTAGATGGTCAAGTGTCTCTGCAACATGTTGACCTAGAACCATTCAGGAAGATGCCAAGAAGTGGCATGGCTGGCTTACGCAACAGATCTGTGTGTAAATATTTTGAGGAACCTCAGACTAATGTGATTGGCATATTTAAAAAGAAAATGAAACATTTACGGTCATTTACCCACAGCTCCCCTAACAGTCAAGTGTAACAGCATTGTATGAGGTGTCAGAGGGGATTTGGAGGTGACGTCAAGTATGGCACGTTGTGCAGGGTACACTTACATCCTACGGGGCTTCATACTAATGCTCTGAGCATCCTAAATCAGCAGAGGCCCTGGCAATGATTCCCATAGAAACACTGTGAATATATTAATGAAATATGTGACCAGTGGATACTTAGTGCCCTTCTTATACTGCATGAAGCCTAGCATTTTAAAAATCACATTGGATGGAGAGGCCAGATGGATGACACAGACCAACTCCGGCACCGAGGCATGCTCATTTGTAGGCTGTCCCATCCGTTGCCCCGTTTCTTCTCCTCTTCTTCAGGTAGGAGTGCTTCCCTCTCCTGGCATCAAATGTAACCCAGCAGGAAGAAGGGTGCTCTATCTGCTGCTCCTGCGACCTGGGAACAACAAACAGCACCGGAGTGTGTGGAGACCCTCCCAGGTTGCCCTCCTACTGGGGCTTGCTCAAGGCCCTGCACACTCTCCTCTTTCAATATAAGAGGAAAGATACCATGGCTGCCATGGAATTATTTCCTTTAATCCCCTGGCCACTGGCCTGGGAATGTAGCTCTGTTGGTAAAGTTCAGTCGCTTGCCCACCATGTACAGGACTCTGAGTTTAATTCCCAGCACTACTTAAGTGGAGCATAGTGGTAGATGGCAGCGTACCCAGAACTTGAGAAGTAGAGGCAGGAGGAGGATCATAAATTAAACATCAACATGGGGCATTTGAAGCCAGTCTAAGCTATATGAAAACCTGTCTCTGAAGATAATAATAATCCTGGCCTAGAGAGATAGTTCAGTGCTTAAGACTATGTGATGCTCTTACTGAGGACCTGAATTTGAGGACCTTGAGCAGGCCCATCAGCACCAGTAACTCCAGCTCAAGGTCATCTGTGATGCCTCTTCTGGCCTCTTTGGGTATCAGGCATACAGAATCACTCCCATCACTTACCTTCACTTTCCTACGTAGATTAATTTTAACCCTTTAAATAGCAAACCTTGTAGTGTGGATGTAAGGTTGTAATAAACACACCAAATGCTGGCTTTTCGAAGTGTGCTTAGCATACTTCCTCTCCGTGTTAGAACCACTGTTAGACTTTAACAACTATTTTCCCAACAGCTGTAGATACAGAGACAGGCTCCTGAGCGCAGGGCAAGCGTTGACCTCTTGTGTTTGGCAATCATCTGTCACAGTGGTTCTCAACCTTCCTGATGCCACCACCCTTTAGTGCAGCCCCTCGTGTTGCAGTGACCCCCAGCCATAAAATATTCCAGTTGCTACTTCGCAACTGTAATTTCGCTACTGTTATGAACTGTAATGGAAGAATCTGATGTGCAGGCTATTTGATATGCAACCCTCAAATGGGTTGTCGCCCACAGGTTGAGACCTGCTAGCCTATCACATTGATTATTTGTTTCAAGCTGGCAGTTCTGGAACACGATGTTAAATCTGGGAGGCTGCTTTGCCTCTGTGCCTTAGTTGGCCTCCGTCCAGATGTTATCGGAAGTATTTGTACCACATGCTCACCCTTTGTCCCCCTTCCCAATGGCTCATTATTTGCTGTCCACCCTGACTACTGCAAAGCTATCTTTGCTCTCAGTGTGACTCCTCTTGTACATTCACCGATGGCTGGTTAGAGTATTTCCACTCCTTCTGGGTTTGAAGTAGCAAGCCTTGTGGATTTCTACTTCTTCTATTTTAGTCTCTGCTCAAGACTTAAGGTCAAGTCATTCATTTCCAGAAGCTGCAAAGACTAGTTTGGACTTTGAATGTTGTCATTCTTTTAACCCATTGAGGCATAACTACTTCACAAGTCATCCAGCTACTATACTTTGTATTTTGTCTTGAGAAACACACACACACACACACACACACACACACACACACACACAAAAGAAAAATGGTTTCAGAACCAATCAAGATGCTAACATAAATTTATAATATATTTTTCTCCTTACTTATCCATGATTTATTTTAACCACACTGGTAGAATTATAGTAAGATTAACAAAAGGGGGAATAAAGGATTTGGAGGCACTCATGATGAAAAAAGTTCTCCCAACTTATGTGTTAACTTTTCATGTCATTTATAAAGCTGGGAACTAGAAAAAAGATGGAAAAATGAAATGACTTCCTACAAACCTACTGTAAATGGAAGTTGACTGTATCATGATGACTGTCTTTCAGGCAACCCTGACAGAAATATATGGTCACTGTCAAAGGTATTATCAAGTGTTCCAAACAGCTAATGACTGGCTTGAGGATGCCCAGGAAATGTTACAGCTGGCAGGCAATGGCCTAGATGTTGAGAGTGCGGAAGAAAATCTCAAAAGTCACATGGAATTTTTCAAAACAGAGGGTCAGTTCCACAGCAACATGGAGGAGCTCCAAGGTCTGGTAACCAAGCTGGACCCACTCATCAAGCCAACTGGAAAGGAAGAGCTAGCACAGAAGATGACTTCCCTAGAAAAGAGGAGTCAGAGGGTCTTCGAGGACTCCCATGCTCAGCGGGACCTCCTGCAGAGGTATTTAGAGTAGGCCCCTGCAAAAAGATACTATCACACAGAAAAGCAGCATGTTAATAGAATGTGTATAGTAACCTACCTGAGCCTGTTTTTCTCTCTTATTATTAGACAGGTGGACACCAGAGCTCTGTGTGGAAATATCTGGGTTTGTGTTGCTTATTTATGTCTCTTGGACTCTTTCAAGATGCACAGTTCAATGGCAGGAGTACCAGAGAGCAAGGGAAGAGGTCATCGAGTTGATGAACAATGCGGAAAAGAAGCTGTCTGAGTTTTCACTGTTGAAGACTTCTTCCAGCCATGAAGCTGAAGAAAAGTTGTCAAAACACAAGGTCAGTTTTGTCGTTGTCATTTTAATGTCTTTAAATGTTAATTGCAACACGTCTTTGTGGTGTTTCCAGAATCACATCGTTAAATCTTTATTTCCATCTGGCTTCTTTCGGGATGATAAAGACACAAATAAACACATCTCATAATTGGGGGGGGGAGTGGGTGCTCACAAGAAATGCATAGCTAAGGACCAAAAGGGGAATTCAAAGCAATCTGCTTCTGAGAAGAGATGGTACTTAGAAGATATGGCAGTAAAGGGCTGGGGACATGGCTCAGTGGGTCGTGATGCTCGCTGTGCAAGCCTGACACCAGCCTACCTGGGTTGGGGCCCCTGAACCCACATAAAACGCAAGATGTGCAAGCACAGGGTAGTAATCCCAGCACTCCTTCAGCAAGGGAGATGGCACCGGGAGAATCTCCTGTAAACTCCTGGCATCAGTGCCGAGCAGAACACAAGGGAGACACTCTCTGCCAAACAAGGTGGAGAGAGCTGACTCATAAAGTCATCTTTAACTCCTTCCTATATCCTGCAGGCCCCCAGAACAAATAAATAAACAACCATTTTAAAACGTCAGTAAATACTGACCCTTGATAACTTGGACTAACTAAAACAAAATCCAGAAATAAATTCCCGAGTGCCCCTCACCCAGCATAGAAATATAAAGGAAGACTAGAGCATTCTAAAGCACCGAAATAAAATTTTCTTTCATTTTTGTTGATTTTCAGAAATTTAAAAAAATCATGTCAAGTAGAAAACAACTTGCCTCTCATAAATAAATAATATTCACCTTTCAAAATAAGTCCAAATAACGCAACTCTGATAAGTAAAACCCAAAGAGTTACAAGAGGAAGCAGAACGTATTCATAATTATTAATTTACTTCTGGGTTTTTGTTGAGGCAAGGTTCCAGGTAGGCCAGGCTGGTCTTGAACTCTCCATGTAGTGGAAGATGACCTTGACTCTCTGACTCATTTGCCCCAACTCCCTACCACTACACATGCCGCCATGACTGCCCGAGGAACCTAAACTCACTTAGAAATATCTCCTTTTGCAAGTGTCTTTGGGCTTTCCCCCAAATCCACAGAACTTAAAAAACAAAATCAATCTTTCTCTAACCCCCTCTGCTCACCCTCAACCCTGAACTAGGCTTTAGTGTCTGTAGTTGACTCTTTCCATGAGAAAATTGTGACCCTGGAAGAAAAAGCATCACAACTAGAGAAAACCGGAAACGATGCAAGCAAAGCGACCCTAAGCAGGTCGATGACCACGGTCTGGCAGCGCTGGACGCGTCTCCGTGCTGTGGCCCAGGACCAGGAGAAGATTCTGAAGGATGCCATAGATGAGTGGAAGGGCTTGAGCAATAAGGTAACTTCCACTATAGATCGGCTTAAGTTGTGCTTTGTTTTATTTCTCGAGGATTAGCATGCATTTGGAAAACTGGTATCTTGCCTTTGGGTTGGTTCCATTTCTGTTGCTGTAATAAGAGCACCATAACCAGGGTAAACTTACAGAAGAAATAATTGATTTTGGTTTATGGTTCCAGAGGATTAGTAAGGCTCAGAGTCAGGGAGACGTGACGGCAGGCAGCAGTCTTGGCAGTTGGAGCAGCAAGGTCAGAGTTCGCATCTTGAACTGAGGGAGTAAGGGAAGCCCTTAGCTCTTGAAGCCCTCCCACAGTGACATACTTCCTCCACTAAGGCCACACCTCCAAAACCTCCTCAAATAGTGCCATCAGCTGGGGACCAAGGATTCAAATACCCAAGGCTGGGTGTGGGGGGGATTTCTCACCCAAACAGTCGCTGCTTCTCTTTTGAAATTAGTCTTATGAAACTTTCATCGATTTTTTTTGCCATTTCAAACTACATTATGAAACAAAATGATTATGAAACAAAATGTAATGTACAGTGTACATTAGAGGGCATGAGGAGGGTAATAGACTGCACATGACAGAGAAAAGAAAAGAATACAGGAGCTGGGTGGTGGTGGCGCACGCCTTTAATCCCAGAACTCAGGAGGCAGAGGCAGGTGGATCTCTGTGAGTTTGAGACCAACCTGGTCTATAAGAGCTAGTTCCAGTCTACCTGCACACAGACCACACAGGCCCTAGCAAGATGGGAGATGTCTCCACGTGAGCTGGTCTCAGGCCAGCTAGCTGTGCCCTGGACTTTCCATATAAATGATCATAAACCCCTGTGCTTTATGCTATTTTTTTAAAAAAGGAAAGAATACAGGGAGGGAGGCAAAAGAAGAATACAAGAGGCAGGATGGGGAAAAGACAGGGAGATTGGAAAGGGGGATATAGTATCAACCAAAGCCAGTATGTATGAAAATGCTATAAGGGAATCTGTTGTTTCTTACACTAATTTTGAAATAAATAAATGTCAGCAAAATGGTCCAGCAGGTAAAAGGGCTTGTGGTACAAGACTGACAACCTGCTTTGGTTTCTAGAACCCACAGTGACATGACAGGGCAGACTCCTAAATGTTGTCCTAGGATACCCACACGTGTGTTACATGTACACCTGCGCTCTGGCTCTTGTGCGTGCCTCACTCACGCATGTGCGCACACACATACATAAATAATAAAACTTCAGAAACAAATCTATAAATGAATGTCTAAAAAGAAAACTAAACAATAAAATTTTGAAAGGAAGACAAGCCCAGTGTGAGCCCCTTTTGTTTTTAACCGATTTTGGGAAAAGTCCAAAATTAAATTTTTTCTTTGTTGTTAAAAATAATAATTGAACACATTCCTCGAATCCATGTGTAGTTTCTTCCACCCATCGGGAAGGTTCAGTGTTTTACCCATGCTTTCTTTGTGACACACATATGCTCTGCTGTCTTCAAGAGTAGATGGTTTGTGTGTTCGTTCACTTAATGTTTCTCTGCCACATGTAGTCTGTGACTGCCTTGATAAGATTTGGGGGTTGATAATTTAAACACAAGCTGGGAAAGGCAGTTGGTCTTTCGTGTTAAAGCTACCATGTCAGTTCTCATTTCTAAAATTTAGAATTTATGTCATCATGGTTGACAATGTCAAATGTGTCACTTACTGGACTCGCCATATTTTTTTCAGTATAATTTTGAGTTTCATATGATGTCCATCTTCCTGTCACTAGATTAAAGAAACCACTGCAATGATTGATCAACTGCAAAGCAAATTGCCTGGAGGTTCAGCAGAAAAGGCCTCCAAAGCAGAGCTTGTGGCACTCCTTGAACGCCTCGACGCATGCTCTCTGGAGCTGGAGCAGCAGCAGCTGGCCCTGGGTGTGCTACAGCAGCGAGCACTGAGCATGCTGCAAGACGGAGCTGTCCCCGGGGCTGGAGAAGAGGCGCCCATCCTTCAGGAGATCGCCGCAATGCAAGATCAGTGTCTCAAGTAATTCCATGCCTGTTTTGTTCACTACTACAAGTGGCCTTGACTCAAAGGGACCTCTGGGGTACTCAGGCATGGGGATGCTCCGTTAGGCCAGTTGGAAAATGTGGAGATCTATTCCTGTGGTGTCTACTCCTGGCTTCTCACAACCCTTCCATTCTTCATTAGACAAGCACATGCATGCTAATGTAAATATTATACAGTGATGAGAGCCAGTGGTAAAGTGTCTGCCACAGAGGCATGATGGTCCAGGTTTGATCCTCAGCACCCACATGTTAAAAAAGAAAGGAAGAAAGAAGGCAGTCAGGCAGGCAGCCAGACAGACAGACAGAAAGGCTGAATGTGGCAGCCCATACCTTTAATCCCAGCAACAGGGACTTAGAGACAGGCAGATACCTGAAACTGACTGACCAGGCAGCTTAGCCTACTCCATGAAATCTAGGCTGTAGAGACTCTGTTGAAAAACCCAGATGTTAGCTCCTGAATTGCACCCAAGTTTATATATATATATATATATATATATATATATATGTGTGTGTGTATATATACACACACATACATATATACTCATACCCCCCCACATCTGCACACGCACACACACACATACACACACACACACACACACACACACACGGGGGTGGGGGGGAGGTCATACAATGTACAATGACAAGTCACACAGACTAGTCAAGCAGACTCATTGTTTAGCTTCCAGCATTTTAAAGTACTGACAGGTGACCAAAGGACCAGTTCAGTAAAGTTTTGCAAAACATGCACAGTAAAGTTTTGCAAAACATGCACAAAGTTGTTAACTTTCCTTGTCCCTGTGACTAGATCACCATCAGGGAGGAAGGTTTTGTTTTGCTTCACGTCTGAGGGGATACAGTCCGTCGCAGTAGGGGAGGCATAATGGATCATGAGGCTCCTGCTCTTATTGCACCCAAGCCAGGAAACTGAGCGATTAATGGTTGTGCTTGGTTTACTTTCTCTTGTTTTCATGTTTGCTCAGTCTGGGACCCCTGTCTGCAGGGTAGTGGCACCCACATTTTGGAGAGGGCATCCCCCTTCAGTTAAACATCTCTGGAAAGTTGCTTATGAGTGTGCTTCTCAGGTGACTCCACACCCAGGGAGGCTGGCAATGGAGGTTAACCACCACAGACACTAAGAGACTATCAGCAGAGGTAACTAGTCTAGGGACGGGGGAGGTGGTAAAGATGGTGTCTTCAGCAGCTGCAGACCGAGTGAGTTTGAACGACATTGGGGTGGAATGACATATAAAAAGTGTAGAAATCCCTTGGGTGGTGGGAGAGAGGCTGAATCAATCACTCAAAAGATAACGAGTGCCAGGCACATCGACACACACTTATCCTAACTACCAGCAGGCTGAGACAGGAGAGCCGTGAGTTTGAGGTCAGCCTGGCTATTAGTAAGTCCCAGGTTAGATGTGGACCTTTACAACTGAGCCTTATTTAAAACTGGTGATGTGGGAGGATAGGAGGAAATGATACAGACATCTAGACAATTAATTCCATTCCTTGATAGTGAATCCAGAAGTTTCATCTTGATGATCTAGAACGGGTTTGATTCACTTGGGCCATTAGAAAAGTGTCTTTAGATAATTTTATTCCTCTATTCTCATACAATTTTCACCTCTCTTAGTTATTAATGGTGTTAGCGTAATCTGATACCATGTATCGAAAAGCCATTTATCCCTTTAATGGAAATCAATCATGACATTGACATTAATCATGGTGACATGTCTAGAGCTTGATTCTTTTTTTGAAGGCTGGCTTCTTGGCACACATATTCCAATGACACATGACTTTCAAATGGTGATGCTACTGTACCATTTGAGCAGATTCGGAAGATGAAGTAAAGAATCTGGCTGTTTCTAGGTTTTCTGCATAAGGGAATAAATAGCAATGTAGTGGCAGGGAACAAAGTCCACTCTCAAATTTCCAGGGATGAATTATTCACCCCCAGTGATGCAACTTCTTCTGTCGTGCTTGAACTGAACCCTGGTGTCACTAAACAATATCTGACAGAACGAGAAGTAACATTACCTGCCACAAACATACTAGGTTTCTCCCTTTCTGTGTCTGCTATAAAATTGTGTCCTGCCCAGGAGAGTTCCTTTCACGTCAGATCTATCTCTGCTCTCCCCCTCTGGTATTTTGAAGCATGCAGGACAAAGCGAAGAGTCATGGCAAACTGGTGAAGCAGGAGCTACAGGAACGAGAAGCAGTGGAGACCCAAATTAATTCTGTGAAGTCCTGGGTTCAAGAAACGAAGGAATATTTAGGGAATCCGACAATAGAGATAGACACACAACTCAAAGAACTGAAGGTACAAGAGTCTCCTTGCTCTCTATGCTCATGTTAAAATGCGGCTTTGCTTTGGTTTCCCTTGTACAGACTTAATTAATCGTTCATTGGAATTTTTAGGCATGTATCACATAGGTATGCTGTAGTATTCCTTCATGGAACTCTAGCTGCCTGGTGAGAGGGGACATGCTGAAGCTCGTTCCCCTCATAAGGTGTTTCTTTAATTTCATAACTGGTGGAAAATAGATAGCTTGATCTCTAGATCCATAAAAAGTGTGGTCCTTATCGGGTACCTATTGGCTTCTTGCTTTGCTTTCTTTCTTCAGATCCTCCTGGCTGAAGCCACAAGCCACCGAGAGAGCATCGAGAAAATTGCAGAAGAACAGAAGAATAAGTACTTGGACCTTTACACTATATTGCCATCTGAAGTCTCCCTCCAGCTAGCTGAAGTTGCATTGGACCTAAAGATCCATGATCAGGTAAACTTAAGGGATATGGGGGGGGTCTTTCTGTTCTTTTGCAGGGTTAGTCCTATAAGAGGCATCTCAGTTTGCACAATCATATTTCAAGGTAAATAACTGACAATTATAAAACAGTTAGTATTCACCTGGAACTTGTTCCTAGACAAGAAACCTACCAAATGACCACAGCTATAAACAGTAATGCTATACAAATGCACTATTTATTTTTCTCATCAACGTGACCAAAAACCTGACAGACGTGAGGGAAGAAGGATTAGTTTGGACTCAGGGAGGACATTCCATCATGGTGGGGAAGACAGGCGAGAATATGTGGCTGGGACGCCTCATATATTGGAGATCAGAAAGCAGAAATCTTGTGCTATATGTAGAGATGGCTATAAATTCCAAGCTAAGCCCAAAGAACCACAACATCTTCAAACAGCACCAATAAACCCATAGCTAGGAACCTGGTGCTCAAGGCATAAACAAATGAAATAGAATTTATCTGCTTTTCCCACATGAGTAAAATAATATCTTAAACAGAAAAGTAATATATGGCGTGTTCCAATATTAATATTGAGTAACCAGAGTGTGCCAGTCACTCTTCGAATGGTGATTTTAGTTTGGCAAGATATAAGGTAGGTAGGCGAAGAGACTGAAGGAAAGGGACTCTCTTGGGAAGGAAACAAGTAAAACCAAGGATGTGGTTGTCACTAGTATGCGTGCTGAGGGCTCATGGCATCAGGGGGAGGTTTCATTCTGTTCTGCCTCCCAAACAACCAACAGAAGGTGCACTGTAATTAGAATTCAAGACTACAGACTTGAAAATCATTTGAAACAAGAAATATAAAGTCCTTTCTGGTGCAAAGACCAGGAGATTTGGAATCTTGCTCCCATAAAGGAGATTCACTTTCATGTAAAATTTGTGTCATGTTGGCATCTGTCTGGAAGTGTGGTAGGTTTGCAGAATTGTCATGGTGGCTGATTGAAGGTCCCTTATAGCCTACTCTATGTGGCATAAAGAGAAGACATACACAGATGCTTTGTGGATCAGAAAACATAGACCACAGAATCCACACATCTAGGTGGCACTTTTGAATCTGCAGTGAAGGAGGCAGAGTGTGTGAAAATCATATCAAAATCCAATTCTACTGCACCATGATTTTGAGCTACACAAAGAGGATGCTATCTTTTTTGTTTGTTTTGTCTTGTCTTCTTTTTTGAATATTTAACTTGCCTATTGGACTTCTTGGACATTGGAAGATGTGTCAAGAAGGATAAGTTAACGAATTAAGGCCTTTGAAAAGTCATTTATGGGGTTGGAGAGATGACTTCACCCCTAAATGCTCTGGCTACTCTTGCAGAGGACAAGTTTCATTCCCAGCACCCACATCCAGTGGCTCACAACCACCTGGCACTCCAGGTTCAGGGGATCCGGCACCCCTCTCTAGACTCCATACGTGTCACACACATGCACACATGCATACACACACACACACACACACAAATTAAAATAAGTCATTTAAAATGGAATTTAAATGTGCTTTTCTCTGTTTACCTATTGCTTGCTGGAGTTGCTCTATACAATCTAGTTATTTTAACATTCAAGTCAAAATGATGCAGGCCAGGACAGTACTAATGCAGTGATGCTTCTCTGAGAATTTGAAAGGCCTTTCTTGAATTTAAAGAAAAACATTTGTGGTTTATTTATTTATTTTTAAGACATGTTCACTATTGTAACCTGGCCTGGCTTTGAACTCACAATTCCGACTTTCCGCCTCAGGTTTCTGAGTGCTGTGATTATAGGTTGTGTCACCATGCCCAGTGACATGTGTGCTCTTGACTATTTCCCCTAGAATTACACTCTTAAAAAATACATGAAGTAAATGTTGCTATAGATCAGATAACACCCACTACACGTGCTGCTGCACAAGTACTCCACCACTGAGCTGTACTCCAAGTCACCGTCTGTAACCTCCTTGCTCACTGCATTCACTTCCTGTTTTGCTGGTATGTAGTAAGAAGACGACTGAAAGTCGCCATCAGACACTCATAAAAAGGTGCTTGCAAACAACCCGCATGCTTCCAACTGTTTATGGGTAGGTTTCTGTTTCATGAAGAAAACATCTTAGGAGATGGCAAGGTGTTTCATCTGGGAAAGACACTTACTGCCAAGCCTGAATGACCTGAGTTTGGTCCCCAGGACTCCCATATAGTAGAAGGAGTCCCAAGAGTCAGTACCCTGGCCTTCACGTGTGTGTTCACACACACACACACACACACACACACACACACACACACACACACAGTAAAAAGAAGAAAAAACTGTAAAGAGTCTGTGTATTACAGACACGGAGAGTAGATAAGCAAGGGTCAGCTGTCTACAGGGTAAATCTAACTGGCATCTGTAAATATTTAATGAATGACTTGGGGAGCAGACATTGATTTTTTTTTCTCTTGCTGGAACAGCAGAAGGAGCATAGTTAATGCACAAAGCTACTGAGAGTATATCAGCCTCAAAGCCTTGCGGGCTTGGACCTGCTTCCTCCAGCTATAAAATTATTTATTCATGTATATGTGTGTCTGTGCACACACGGAGTCCAGGAGGAAGCATTCAGTGTCCTTCTTTATCACTCCCCACCTGTCCTGTTGAGGCAGGGTCTCTTCCTGAGTGTGGGGATCCTGTCTTCTCATCGAGGCTGGAGTCAGCAGCCTCAGCAATCCTCCTGCCTCTGCTCCTGTGGAACTGGAGTTACAGACAAGTGCAAAACACTCAGCTTGATACCTGATTCTGAGATCCAAATCTGCTCTCACAACCGCCCAAATCTTCTTAAACCTAGCGCTGTCTCTGCCACCCCTCGTACCCACTTTCATGACATCATCAGTATCAAACGTGAAATGTTACTACTCAACACCATTTGGGAATCTTAATATCTCCTCTCCCATTTCAACAATGATGGGTTTCGATGTTCCCCCTTGGTCGTTTAGATCCAGGAGAAGGTACAGGAAATTGAGCAGGGCAAGGCCACAAGCCAGGAGTTCAGCCGCCAGATCCAGACGGTGGCCAAAGATCTAACCACCATTCTAACGAAGCTGAAAGCCAAAACCGACAATCTAGTTCAAGCTAAGACTGACCAGAAGGTAAGGAGGAGGGGCCAGAAGGTAAGGATGCAGGGAGGTAAGGGGTAGGGGGCAGAGGGTAAAGGGGGGGGCAGAGGGTAAAGGGGTGGGCAGAAAGTAAGGAGGAGGAGCCAGAAGGTAAGGAGGAGGGAAGGGACTAGAAGGTAAGTGGGGTGGGAGCGTGGAGACGCAGAAAGTCAAGGGGCGTTGCTGACTGCTGACTGCTGGCTAACCTGCTTTGCTCTATCAGGGTTACCTGGCTATAGAGCATTCTTAACAAACCACTAAAACCCATTAGGAAAAGGAGGCAGTTAAGACATGTCATCAATGTAATAACGTCAGTACGTGTCCATTTATGTAATTTTTCACTGTAATACAAACACAATGTAGATATACATGCACACATATATGTATAATAGAGTAGCAAAAAATATGAGATGGTGCAGAAGTCCAAGTTTATAAATTCCAAAGTGAATCAATCACATCTTGTGTTTGCACCCTGTTGATAGCTCAACAGCTGACATCCATTGGGGGAGGCAAAAGGAAAAACCAGTCCTCTCCCAGGGAAACAGACATAAGGCTCACAACACACCCCGCTCTGCTGCTCTCGCCCAAGAGATAGGAACAGCTAAATCATAGTAGCATGATTATTTGTAATTCTTACCTTTAGCACAAACCATCTAAAATGTAATCCTTCTGATCTTAGGAAGCCCTGGGAAATGTATTTTCTGAAACCCTTTCTTCTTTCCTGTTGATGACCGTATAGGTGCTGGGAGAAGAATTAGATGGCTGTAATTCAAAGTTAATGGAATTAGACGCTGCTATACAGACATTCTCAGAACAGCATGGTCAACTGGGCAAGCCATTGGCAAAGAAGATAGGAAAGCTGATGGAGCTCCACCAGCAAACCATCAGGCAGGCTGAGAGCCGGCTATCCAAACTTAACCAGGTGCGTGCTCCAGGCTAGTAACCAAAATGCTTTCGAGTAGACATTATTACCATTTCTCTTTTGAAAACAAATGAAAAAGACAATACTAGAGATGATGTAAGAAGTTTTTCTGTAGCTTATTTTCTACAATGTTTCTATGATTTATATATAGACCTGTATTTGTTTCATAACAAACTATACTTTGACTGACAGAGTTTCTCTTAACTGTATATACTTTGTAAACGGGGAGGTGTGAACAAGAATAACCATCTACTAGTGAGTTTTAGAAGAATCAGTTTAGGACAGATTTAAGTAGTTTAAAGTTACATACATACCCATGTTTGCATCATCTTAACAGTTTTGGTTGTAGATTGGCCTTCGCAAATCTCCTAAGCACTTATCTTACAATCAGGTTAGAGTTAAAATAAGTTGTTCAGCTTTTTTTTTTCATATAGCCTAAGCTGGCCTCAAAAATCACTGAATGTAGCCGATGAGGACCTAGATATCCTGATCCGCCTGCCTCCACCTCACAGACTGGGATAACAGACACTGTACTTGCTGTGGTGCCCGGCTTAGGAACTGGTGACTGTGAATTGTGGAGTCCCTGCTTGCCACCCCCTTTACTCAGATCCTGCAAGATGCAGTCCCTGCTTGCCACCCCCTTACTCAGTGGGATGTAGAAAGAGGATAGGAAGGAAAAAAAGAGTAAGATGAAAATGAAGAGTGAGGAAAAGAGAAATAACGCAAGCATGTTATTAACTTGGATTTTTTTTACTCTAAAGTCACTGGGATATTTTGACAGATTGTTCATAGGCAGGTGACTTTCCGGAGTCCCTTTCAATGTCCCAGATATAACCACCACCCTTTAGGATGGTTGTATTCAAAGATACAGATTATGGATGAATTTCCCACTCACTAGATAGGATTTCTATTCACCTGAGTGTTACTGGCTTTTCAGGCGTCAGCACACTTAGAAGAATACAATGAAATGCTTGAGTCCATTCTGAAGTGGATCGACAAAGCTAAGGTCTTGGTGCATGGAAACATTGCATGGAACTCTGCAAGCCAGCTCCGAGAACAGTACATCCTGCACCAGGTAATTTCACAACAACAACAAAAAGTTAACAAAGAATGAAAAGCAACAGTTAATTTGACTGGTCAAACTGACCCAATGTTTAAATGACCACAGTGTAAAATTATTGTAAGTGTCAGCTAAAAAGACTGTTTGGGGGTCAGCGAGATGACTGTGTAGTAAATGTGGTTGACACAGAGTCGAATGCCTTGAGTTTGGTTCCCAGGTCCTACATGGTGGAAAGAGAGAACTGACTCCGGGTTGTCCTCTGACCCCTCCGTGTGTACTGTGACATGCATGTGCTCCCTTCCCAATAAATAATTGTAATCTTTAAAAAAAGTATTTAAAACACACATACACAGACACCAAAAACACTTGCTATTCTGGCTTAGCCAAAAGTAGATAAGGGTGAAAGTTCATGAAACTGTACATAAATATATCCTCTATTTTCTATTGTCTTTATACCACCATTGCCCTGATTCTGAAAACAGCCAGCCCCATGCCATGGGACTTGTGTTTTTGTGTTGTTGTTGCTGCTGTAGAACCTTCCCGGGAACAGTTACATGCGGGAAATTCTTTCAGATGAAAAGACTGAGGGAAGTGTGGAGAGATGATAGGTGACACCAGGAAGGAGGGAAAACCCAGGCTTTCCCAACTGGTACTGTGTGATGTGACCTGGAGCAAACTACTGTCTCTCAGTTCTGCCTCCTCGTCTGCAATACAGGGATGCCAATCACCTCCCTCTGTTGGTCAGCTGTGGGAAACACCCAGCACTCACCCAGCACAAGCTGGTGCTCCACGCAGGTTCTCATACCTGCTTCCTTACAGCCGCAGCCAGGGCTGAGACGCATGACTCAGTAGGTCAAAGCAGCTGAGGACGGACCCTGTATTCACACCCTGGAGGATACATGACTTCATTTCCTCTGAACTCAGAAGACAAAAATGTTCCCTTTCTTTTGGTCATACTCTCCGGAAATTATTTCATCTTTTAGTAAAGTCACAATTGAATTAGATGTGTATTTCTAACAGGCCTTGCCTCCAAATGCAGGCTGGCTTTCAGTTAGGTTACATTGGCTAAAGTTTTCCTATTTACAAAGGAAAAATAAATTTCCTTTTTTCCTTCTACCTGATATGGTTCTGGGATCTCTTTTCCCTCCTGGAATGTTCCTAGGGCTCAGATTTCAACCCCTATCTATCATCTCCCTCCTCTACTCAATATACTCTCCAAGACACAGACAGCTGTGTCTCTCTGACAGCTCTAACCATTTGCTGTGTGACATACTTAGATGCCGACAGACTAGACATGTCACAAATTAGCTGGCGAGCAAAGGGAACGCAACCAGCATCTAGAAATCTAAAGACACAGACTTAAGAGTAGAAAAAATAAAGGGAATTTTAAGTTTTAACTGTCAAGGTAACAGCGCTTTTTTTTTTCTCCACAAGACAGGGTTTCTCTGTATTCTGTGTAGCCCCAGCTGTCCTGGCTCTCTGTCCTTGCTCTGTAAACCAGGCTGGCCTTGAACTCAGAGATCCACTTGCCACCACTGCCTGACTGCTGTACTCTTTTACCAATGCTGGTAATTCAGAAAAAATTTGAAAAACAGTTACCTTTATGTGTGGTGATGACTGAAGACAGTATGGATCAGACCTATTGATTTTACTTCCTGGATTCCTGAAGTGAGGGTCTAAATCCAAACTGTTGAAAACGTTTAATGCGATACTAATGACTGCAGTGGGATCTCACTATCTATTTGTACATGTGTGTGAGAGGGAGAGATAGAGAGAGAATTCCGGCACCCGTGCGTGCAATGATCAGAAGACAATTTTTGCAAGTTGGTTGTCTTCCGGCTGTGGGACTCCGTGTACCTGCATGTATATAAGAAGAGGGCCTGGGATCCCCTGGAAACGCAGTCACAGGCAGCTGTGAGCCACCACGTGGGTGCTGGGGACAGAACCTGGGTCCTCTCTAAGAGCAGCCTGTGCCACTGAGCCCTGCACCCCCACCCTCCCTGTTTTTACTCCCTGCCCCAATCAGTCTCCGTTGTTCCCAGGAGAGCTTTGGCTTTCCTGTCATAGCATCTGAGCATGCCTGATGTTGTGTAGCTGTAAAGTCCAAGACCCACAACCGAGAGAAAAATGTGTGTTGTCTTCCTGACTTCACTCACTCAGTGAGATTTAACTCTGACGACACCCATTTTCCTACAGACAACACAGCTTCATCCTTCTCTACAATTAAGAAAAAGACTTGAAGTAGTTTTTTAATATTTCCCAGGCGAATTCATTCCTTTGTCCTCCTAACAAGCAATTATACTTTCCTCATCACGAAATTTTAACAACCATTTGGAATGGAAGAGATATCCCCCTGCCCCTTGTCCCCACGGAGGTGAACGAAGGGGACAGTACAATGTGTGAGTGCAGAGGGCGAGGGCATCATGATGGCCTGACTGAAGAGGAGAAGGTCGTAGTGACAGGGACAAGTCCTAAACCCTGCCACTTACTCCTGTCCCATGTGTTCTGTGAAGCACTGTCTTCTGGAAACACAGCTTGAGAAAAGAGTGCCTTTGGTGGCCTGGAAAACGTGAAATAGTCAGCAGTTATAAAAACCAACTGATAAGGAGGGTGAATGCAAGCCTTCAGCAACCCGGACTTTGTGTCAAAAGGCACCGTGAAGCCATTGACAGATACTCTCGCCCTGCAAATGCATAGCTCGGGGTTTGGTATGACGAAGCTAATGCATCTGGAAAGCGGATTGCTGGGCGGCAGAGGGGCAGCTTCAACATGGCGGTACGCAGGCAGGCACGGTGCTGGAGACGGAGCCGAGAGTTTACATCTCGACCCTCAGGCAGCAGCAGGAGACTAAGAGCCACACTGGTCACGGCTTGAGTATATGAGACTTCAAAGCCTGCTCCCACAGTGACACACTTCTTCCAACAAGCCGCACCTTCTAATGCTTGTCACTCCCTATAGGACGAGCATTCAGACACATGCGTCTATGGGGGCCACACCTGTTCAAACTTCCACACTCCTTAAAATGCAGGCATCTTTCTTGAACATCATGGGAGCCTTATCTCAATCTCCCAACAAGATTTTCCACATCCAATTTAAATCATCCCTTAATGCATGGCCGCTCTTTCATTTTCATGTTCAGAAGCACGTGTCTGTTTATATGCACACTGTTGGTTTGTATTGTTACATTATTGTCAGTTCCAGCAGGTGGTATGGACGCAGTGATGCGAGCTTCTCTTCCCTCAACATTGCAAACGGCTTCTTCCTCCTTGTCTCACTTAACACAAACACACAAAGGTTTTTGTTGGCACTCTGATCTTAGCTGTGCAACCAAGAGGTGAAAAGTCCTTCTTTAGTGTCCATGTGGGGAAAGGCAGGCCCAGAGATGTGATCAAGGCCCACAGTGTGTTCAAGCATCACAGCTGCTGGAATCCCCCTGCCTCATGGCAGGGGGGGGCAACCTGGGTGTGAGAAAGCATGAACCCTCAAGTCCCACACTCAGTAACAAGTGGCCTTGGCAAGCTGTTAAGGTTTCTGTGCTCTGCTTTGCTGTCTATGCAATCGGGATAACAATGCAAGCATTAAGTGGATTCAGCTGGCCGAATAGACTGTGGTGACATTCTGTTTGTGATCTAACAAATAAAGCTTGCCAGAAGAGCAGCTAGCCACAGGCAGTGGAGGCACACACCTTTAATCCCAGCACTCTGGAGGCAAAGGCAGGTGGATCTCTGTGAGGTCAAGGCCACCCTGGGTTACTCAAGATTGATTCCGTCTAAAAGAGAAACAGAGCCAGGCGGTGGTGGCTCACACCTTTAATCCTAGCACCTGGGGTCCCATGCCTTTAATCCCAACACTAGAGAGGTGGAGATAGGAGTCATATATAGTTGGGCAGAGAGGAATATAAAGCAGGAGGAGACAGGAGCTCATTGCATTCAGTCTGAGAAGTGGTAGGGATAGGATCACCCTTTGGTCTGAGAATTCAGTAGAGGGAAGAGGTCTCTGTAGTGGCTGCCCTTTACTTCTCTGACCTTTCAGCATTTACCCCGATATCTGACTCCAGGTTTTTATTAGTAAGACCTACTAGAACTTGCTCTACTTTGTACCATGCTCGTAAGAGCCCTGGAAGCACGAAGGGTGAGTGTAGAATGCAGCTTAGTTCTCCTTGACCCCTTCCCAGTCTGCAGGTCTTTAAACTGCATTGTACGAATCTGTATTCCCGCCCACATATCAGTTTCACAAATACCAACATGTCACTCTAGACGCTTCTAGAAGAATCAGAAGAAATCGACAGTGACCTGGAAGCAATGGCTGAGAGAGTGCGATGCCTTGCCAACGTGTACTGCACAGAACAAATGTCACAGCAAGTGGCACAGTTAGGACGGGAGACCGGGGAGTTACGGCAGACGATCAGAGTTCGTTTGCAGAGCCTCCAAGATGCAGCCAAGGTAAGAAACTGCAAATCGGCATGCTGTCAGGGGGAGGCAGTGTCAGCCCATGAGGAGGCACTTTCTTGAGTGTGATGCTGCTGTTCAGCTATGACTTTGAACTTCAAGTCAATGTATTGCTGTTCAAGTGGGGTTTGTTCTCCAGGATATGAAAAAGTTTGAAGGAGAGCTGAGAAATTTGCAGGCGGCTCTGGAACAAGCCCAGACAATTCTGACTTCCCCAGAAGTGGGGCGACTTAGTCTCAAGGAGCAACTGTCCCACCGACAGGTAAGCAAAAAGCATTTAGGATGTACATGTGCATCTATCCCCCCACACACATGAGTACATGCACGCTACACACATACAAACACATGCAATTTAAGATAAGTGGGATGGAGGATCTAGATTTTAAAAGTAGGATAATGAGAAAAAATGTGTTGTAAGCATGGTGGACCCCGCAGTGAGAAATTCGGGAAATGTCTTTGTTTATGCCACGTATGATGAAATTGTGGGAAGCTTAGACCCTGATACCGCCCCTTTCAGCATCTCCTGTCTGAGATGGAGTCACTGAAGCCGAAGGTGCAAGCTGTGCAGCTCTGCCAGAGCGCTCTCCGGATCCCCGAGGACGTGGTCGCCAGCTTGCCTCTCTGCCACGCCGCCCTGCGACTGCAGGAGGAAGCCAGCCGGCTGCAACACACGGCCATCCAGCAGTACAACATCATGCAGGCAGGTGCAGCTGTGCAGCGAGTTCAGTCAGCCGGGCCATGCCAGCAGGCAGAGCGAGCGCACATGAGTCACGGGCTGCTTTTCTTAGCATTGTGTGGGCTCAGCCATCCAAACACCCAGAGTGCTAACTTTGACAGTCTGCTGTAGTTATGTAACATCAGGAGATTAAGACCACCGTGTGGATCCTCCACAAAAGCCTGAGGAAAGCTCTCTAAAAAATTCCCTTTTAATAAAAATTATCTCTTGGTGATTTTTTTAATGAAGAACGTTAATTTTGTATGTGGTCATATATGCACCAGAGAAGAATCTAGGTTAGGTGATATGGGCTTGCTGTTCTGTATTACACAATCACTAAAGTGTTTTGGTCAATTTGTGAGTTTTCAGGCCTAAGAAGGACATCCAAGCAAAGCTCTTAATCTCATGGGGTAATAAGAGGAAAAGCATTTCCGTGAAGAAATAATGCTACGTACTATATATAATCTCTCCTTTGAAGTAGTGCTCACCTGCCTTGTGAATAATTATGTCTCATTGAAACCACTGTGCTCATCTGACCAACCATCTTCAATATCATTCATTACCTTGTAACTTGTTAGACATCAGAGCCCTGAGGCTGCAGGTCAACCGATGTTAACTGCTACCGGAGCTCTTGGCTGGTGTCTTGTTATTCAACGTTGTTTTAAATATTGTTTTTCATTTTTATGTGTGGTATATGTATGTGACAGTGTGTGTGTGTGTGTGTGTGTGTGTGTGTGTAGGTTTATGTCCGTGTACATATATGTGAAGACTTGAGGTTAACACTGTCTTCCTTGATTGTCCTCTATTTCTTTGAGACAGTCTTCAGTTGAACCTGGAGCTAGATTTGCTTAAGCTGACTCACCAATGAACTCCGGGGAGCCTCCTGTCTCTGACCCCTCACCTCTTAGTGTGGGGTTACAAATCGGTCATTTTGTTTTAATACTGGGGATATTTGAACTCAGATCCTCATGCTTGCTTGGCAGTCATTTTACCAGTTGAGTCGTTTGCCCAACCCATTAGTCAGGATCTCTTGTACAGAGAAACAAAGGAAGCCTATTGTCCTATCAGATCATCTGCTGGCCACTGTCTTTCATCTTCTGGACAATCTATGTAGACAGAACAGAGGGGTTCCCAGCTTCTCATCTGTTTTTGATTGCATTGATAATTCTATCGTAATATTAATAAATATTAATAATAAAGTTGACGTATCTAAGTGAAAGTTGATAACCTGTACCACCTAAAGAACACTGGGAGACAGAAGCCACCAGTAACTTTGTAGAAAAACGTATTCTCACTTTCTCTTTTCCAGGAGGCTGTGGTGCAGTACGAACAGTATGAGCAGGAGATGAAACACCTCCAACAGCTCATAGAAGGGGCTCACAGAGAGATTGAGGACCAGCCTGTGACCACCAGCAACATCCAGGAGCTACAGGCTCAGATTTCTCGGCATGAGGTGAGGCAGAAGGGGGCAACTTCATTTAGTGGCTGGGAGAGGTGCACGCCCTGCCCTGGCCGGGGATTGCTTGATTCTTGCCCAGCAATCTGACGTCTTTGCATTTTGAAGGTTATTTGGTAACACAGGGAATTCCCCTGCATTCTGCAGTGTTTATGAACTGTCCATGACAAGTCTCACCCAGTGCCCCAAACATCAATGCACGAAGGAGTTAATTCATGAAAATAGCCCGGTTCTTGATTTTAACGCCTTATATGAAACAACCATGCTCACCACCTTGCTGTGTTGTCTGGTTTCCTCTTGTTGTTTTTTGTTTGTTTGTTTTGTTTTTCCAGACAGGGTTTCTCTGTATTGCTTTGGAGCCTGTCCTGGAACTCGCTCTGTAGACCAGGCTAGCCTTGAACTCACAGAGATCTGCCTGCCTCTGCCTCCCGAGTGCTGGGATAAAAGGTGTGCACCACCAACACCCAGCTCGTTGTCCGGCTTCTTACAAAGGGTGGTTTCATTTAACAGAGAAAAGCACTTGTCCAGCTCCTCTCTCAAAGGTTCCTCCTCCTTGTCGTTTTGGCTTCACCGTGACCTTGACCCCAGACCCCTTGCATATGCCTGGTCTCAGGTCTCACCGATCCAGAGTGGCCAAGCCCAGTGACATTCAGCAATGGATTTCCTCTGCTGGCCTGTCATTTCCTATTAGGTCAATTGACTCTCCCTTGGGACTGACACTAAGCTCTACACATTTTGGTGGGTGACTCAGAGAGGGGCATCTTACTCCTTTATGCCAAGGACAGACATTTAGTTTGTCCTTTTGTCTGCTCTTTTACCTTTATCGTAAGCCCAATCTTTCTGACCCCAGTATGGAAGTAAGTTTACCAGAGATTGAAATGTTCCCTTGAAGCGTGGAAAATCTCATGCCTGCTCTCCACACATGAGTACATGTTTTCTTGACACGGCATACTAGAATAGTACATTTCTATGGTTTGTTTACAATATCAATATTCTGCTTATATACCATCTTCACGCTGTGTCTTTTACTCACTGGTAATGAGTAGTGCCAAATTTTGAAATCAGTGTCTACATGGTATATTATATATTTGCCATATATTATTTTATTCTTGTTTCATAAGGTCCAAATAATGTTTCCATAACTTTTTATTACCCAAATATCTTTATAACTTGTCTAGAGTAACATTAGCTATTACTAAAGCTTATGTTTTGAAGATACATCTCTCTTGTACAAACTTATGAGGGTTGAGTTTTTGTGTTTTTATTGTTTTTGTGGGGGGGGGTAGAGTGGAGGCAGTGGGACGGAGGGAGGGAGGGAGAGAAGGGGGGAGAGTTATTTACTGTGCTCGAGAAGAGACCACAAGATATACAACAGAACTACTTTAAGAGTTTTATTAGCAAAGAGTAGGAAGAGGGTGTGTGTGCAGGCCTGTCTGGAAGCGGGTGGGATATGTCTGCATTTAAAGGTCACTTAGGCATGCATATGGGGGCTTATGTAGCCATGCCACACATACTCATGATATCGAGGCCACACTGCCATGTGCATAAGGCCCCTGAGATGCTGGCATTTTGCCTGAGTGCTGGTTGTACATGTGCAGCCAACACCAGAAATACTAACACCTGGGCTGACTGAGCATTTTGCCTGAATACTGACAGGTGGGACCCCAGACATGACAACAGGAAGGAAGGAAGAAAAAACCAATATGAGGCAGCTAATATTTAAAAAGTGACCTCTTGTCAGGCACTCAGGAGGCAGAGACAACAGGTGGATCTCTGTGAGTTCGAGGCCAGCCTGGTCTACTGAGTTCTAAAACAGCCTCCAAAGCTACAGAGAGATACCCTGTCTTGAAAAACTAAACAAAACAAAATAAACAAATTTTTTAAAAAAAGTAACCTCTTGAGCTCTCAAAACTAGTGCTGGTCAAATTCAGTATCTGGAGTTCAGATTGTGATGGCTTTTTTAGTTTTTGCACTGTAACAGACTGTGTTATGACATCACCTCACAAAAGAGGAAGGTAGCTCAGGACAAGACTTGACTGTCCAAGGTTGCAGAGCCACCTCTGCAGAACTGCTAGTAGACTCAGATAGTGACCGCCTCATCCTGTCACAGGTCCTCCTTGTAGTCCTGTCTCCATGTTGACACTTGTTCACTTCCTCCTGTGGCTTAGAAGACGTTTCCTATAAATAACGACGTAGACTCACGTGGAGGTCATTGTGCAGAAAAGACAAACACAGGAAGTGGAGTGTCTAGTGCAGAAAGCCTGAGTGGTATTAGCATAAAAATTGGGATATGGGTGGTTTCCTGTATTTTCTGGCTACTTTTATTGAATTTTAGTTTTAAAGAGTCTGACACAGTGACAATTGCACTCTTAAGCTGTGCTTGTTCTACTCTCTGGAAATTTCAAACAGCACATTTCATTGGAAAACCAAAACCAAATCTGAACTACTTTGAAACCATAGGGATGAACACTCTGGTTTCTTAGCTTCCTTGACTCAAAAGCTGTGCTGCCCACAGGGCCACTTTCTTTGGAGGGGACATTGGCCCTGACATATCCACTGTTGTAGTCATTTGTAGAGATTTCTAGTGCAATTTAAAACATGCACACCTATATTCCTTTCTGAAAAGGGTTAACTCATTTACCTACCGGGTTTCATGGTGGTGGATTTATCTCAGTCATGAGAAGCAGACAGGTTTCACAGAAGAAAGTTCTGTCATCACGTGGGTTAACTACAGAGAACAGGCTCTGGCCAACCAAGCAAATCCAAATCCTGGAGGCACTAATCAGAGCTGCATTTTTAACAACGACCACAGATGGCTTTTATATCTTGGCAAAAGGCACTTCCTATCAGCACCAGCTTGCCTCTGAGGGAGCTGTCACCTGTTTTGTGACCACACAGTGAGCAAAGGCTGTGTCTGAGTCTGTGCATGGACTTCATGAGATCCCTGCGCTTCAATCTTGGAGGCAAGGCGCCTAGAAAAAAAAAAAGAAAGAAACAAAAACCTTAGATCTAATTAGGTATTTTCAACCACAGCAGTGGCTACTTTTTATGATTTCTGCTTTCTAAAACACTGGTTTTAAAAATTCCTAGTGTGTGTGTGTGTGTGTGTGTGTGTGTGTGTGTGTGTGTGTGTGTGTGTGTGTGGTGTATACCAGCATTTTTCTAAAACCTTAACATTTAGCCTGGTGTGGTGGCATTCCAGCTCTTGGGCTAAAACTGTAAGTTTGTGAGCTTGGGGGCAGATGAGTCTACATGACAAGACACTTGCCTTTCAAAACACCTTCCCCTTTACCCCCCACCCCCAAAGAAAAGGCAAAGAATTTGAGGTTCAGTGTCTTACCTCAGAGGGAATAAGAGATCGCTCACTTTTGTGCCAAATATGAATGCCCATGCTTGAGGAACATGGATTCAGGTGGCCCTCCTATAACACATTCCAGCACAGGAAAGGAGGATATTATAGCTACAGCACACACCTAAACAAAGACAGTCCTGAATCAAGCAAGGTATTTTTCAAGAGCCTTGGTGGGGAGCTTGGGAAGGTGGCTTAATGAAAAGCCAGGAATAGAATTCAGATGGTATCTGATGACAGTCCTAGTTTTGCATTGTCAGACCCTAACACTCTCAAAGGACTTACCTGATGTCACTATGAGGTTAGGCCAGGCAGGGGTAGATATTAAGCATTAAGAGTACTGAAGAAAGTGTGTGATAATTTGTCCCTGATTCTGTGACAATCCTTTGGAGTTCTTTTTCTTTCTTTCTTTCTCTCTCTCTTTCTTTCTTTCTTTCTTTCTTCTTTCTTTTGCTTTCTTAAGACAAAGCTTCCTCTTCCTCTTCCCCTTCCCCCTCCCCCTCCTCCCCCTCCCCCTCTTCCTCTTCCTCTTCCTCTTCCTCTTCCTCTTCCTCTTCCTCTTCCTCTTCCTCTTCTTCTTCTTCTTCTTCTTCTTCTTCTTCTTCTTCTTCTTCTTCTTCTTCTTCTTCTTCTTCTTCTTCTTTTCCCAAGGCAGGTTTCTCTGTAGCTTTGGAGGCTGTCCTGGAACTCCCTCTGTAGACCAGGTTGGCCTCAAACTCAGAGGTCCACCTGCCTCTGCCTCCCGAGTGCTGGGATTAAAGGTGTGTGCCACCACCCAGAAGTCCATTGGAGTTCTAGTCAGCCAGCCTTGTGGCATCTTTAGAATGGCTGCAGTTTTTATTCCAGGACCTGCATTCCCAGTCACAGAAAGTTCTACACAAAACTCCTGCTGACGGCTCCTCCTCAGGCAAAGGGGTCAAGCAGACACAAGGAAAAGGAAAGGAAGGCAGCTCTGATTTTATCTATTTCAGTACATACATTTCTTTCCAATCTGTTAAGCATACAAGGAAATGCTATTCTAATATTTTATAGTTGTAATTTTTTTCATGCAGACAAGAGAGTTTTAGCTGTAGTAGTTAGAATCGCCATATTCCCAGTACTGATCTGTAGTTAACCCTTTTCAGGAGCTGGGGGCTGTCCACATTACAGTTACAAAAAGCTCTAATTACACATCAAAATATTTTTTTTCAAGAGCAAAATGAAATCAGAAGGCATTAATTTGCACAGTACTTCAGAGCTCTACTTTGAAATATGAGAAACACTTGAGGTGTGATATGTCTGCTGGCAAAGCATAGGCTGAATGGACATATTTAGGTGGTCAGCCAGCATATAGGCTGCTAAGACATGAAGACTGTACTTTCAGGGATCATTTCTGTAGTTCGTTACAAATTAAGGTATCATGGACTTCATATGTAATATTCAGAAAAACAGCAGCCTTGGTCACAGAAGCCAGCAGGCAGTTTACTTTATGACCCTGTCTTAATGACTGCCACCTCTTGGATGTAGTCAGTATAAGAGCTGACTGAGCATTGCATTTTTTTTAAGTTTTAGTCATCACATGACCTAATTTCCATGGCATGAACCATCTGGTGAATTTCAGAGGCTTCAGGTATTTTTGAAAAAGTTGCCAGCTGCTCGTGTCGGAAGTTCATGATAGCATAAGGGTCTCCTCTCGGCGCTCAAATTCCTTTTGCATGCTCCACTTTCCCAGCACAAGCTTGCCAGGGGTGCTCTGTCTGGAGTTGGGCTGTGCTGTGGTCTGGCTCGGCAGGGCTGGAGGTGCAGCAGCCGGCAGCTGCAGACCGCCTCTGCTCGGCGCAGGGCTCGGCTCCGCCTCTCATTGGCTCCGGGCTGCAGGAAGATGAACGCCACTACTGTTTCCTTTTGATGCTGTGTTGACACGGTGGGGGAAATGTTTCCTCAGGACCTGGCGCAGAAAATCAAGGGCTACCAGGAGCAGATCGCCTCTCTGAATTCCAAATGCAAGATGCTGACGATGAAAGCCAAGCATGCCACCATGCTGCTGACGGTGACCGAGGTCGAGGGGCTGGCAGAAGGGACCGAGGACCTGGACCGTGAGCTCCTCCCCACGCCTTCCGCCCACCCCTCCATGGTCATGGTAAGGATCAAGTTCGCTTGCCCCCTCCTGCCAGCTTTGCTCTTTGGACTGGAGCTTGGCCCTAGGGGCATAGCCACGCTTTTATAGAGACTAGCTTTGTAGATTCTAATTTAGGAGCTGTTTCCTACATTTGTAAAGGCAGCTCGGGGGCCAGAGCTGATCTTTAACCCCAAACACAGTGGCAGTTGGAACTGTTAATGTTAGATTTGGAGTCCAAGATCCACCCTTCATTCATGTGCAATTTTGCAATAATACTGACCCACGGCATGCTTTATTTTGAAAACAATTCCTTTACACCACAGGCACGTGGGAGGCATGACAAATATATTTAACTGTTTTCCAAGTTGAATATATACATATATGCATGTACCATATGATTAGTAAAAATTATGAGAAAAAAATAAGGAGATTCAGAATTCAAAGTTTAGTTTTGGCTCAAAAGAAAGAGACTTATTTAATCTTTTATACCATTTTGCAATTTAAAATACACTGAGTGTTTTGGTAACTACAGTGTCTTCTGGTGATGTGTGTTTTCCTCCCCTATGCCTCAGGTAATGTGTAACTCAGTGCAAACTCATGTGGTCATGTGTGACTTTAGATGCATTTATCTTCCTAGGATACTTAGAACTTACGACGTCACAGTAGACCAAGTTTTATTCCATATACTCTTTTCCTTGCTTGACTCACAGATTGCGTATTTTATAAAGACACCAAAGTGAAAACAGAGATGTTTAAACAACAGCAAAACCCTTGGCTGTGATGCGCAGTCATGGAGCTCTGTTTTAGAAATGGTGTTAACATCATATTCACTCAAAGAAGATCATACTTTTAAATACTAACTCAGAGTTGATAAGTTAATGTGTAAATGAGCCCTAGTCGCACCAGCCTTCCGTAGATAATGATGTCCTGAGCCGTGTCTGTTAAGGTTTTATGCTAACATAACTAACCAATTTTTATGTCCTCTGGGCTACACTTTACTGGCAGATGACTGCCGGTCGCTGTCACACTTTGCTGTCACCTGTCACTGAAGAGTCTGGGGAGGAGGGAACCAACAGTGAGATTTCCTCTCCACCTGCCTGTCGCTCCCCATCACCTGTGGCTAACACAGAAGCGTCTGTTAACCAGGTACCTCCCCCTCACCGTCCTTTCCCTGTGAGCTCCAGTCTGTCTGGATACAGTACTCCATTTTCTATCCTCATTAGGCTGTGGGTGTGACTCTCTGACTTCACTGAATTTGGGTCCAGGGGCACATCATTGAGTCATATCGATTATGGTTGTCTACTGAGATGACTGGCCCCTTATGCTGCCACGTCCCCTGAGCTACTGACAGTTGGATGAGCAAAACTTAGTTCATGGAAATTACAGCCCAATGTAAATAAAAATTTATTTATGAACACTAAAGCCCGAAGAAGGTTCCTTTAAGGCCTTATGGCTTCCTAAAGAAATCACAGGCATGCAGTACTGTATCCTAACAGAGAACCCAGTATCCTAAAGCAATCACAGGCATGGGATACTGTATCCTAACAGAGAACGCAGTAGTATGATTGATGCTATGGCCCAGTTAACATGCATTGAGCACGCTGCTAATGCTGTGTCCTACTTTAAATAGAAAACCTTGCATTCATATGAGACTTTTATTTTCCAAAAAAAAAATGAAGATGAACCTTGACACTGGCTGCATTTTAGCATATCTTATACAAAATATAGCATATTCTAGGCTATGTGTCAAAATATTTAGTGATACACATATGATATAAGCAAAATACTTTAACCAAAACTTTTAATGCTTGATAAGCGATGATTTTTTTTTTTTTTTTTTTTTTAGCCAAGACAGATTTTGACAGATTTTAATGATGTTGCTAGGAAGTTATGTAACTGCTCGGGGGCTGAGACAATATTGTGAGGAAGCATTAATTAAAGTAAACACACTGCGCTATAAATCTACCACATTGCTTTTATCTTAAAGCCAAAGGGCTGACCATGCACTTCTGTGATAAAGAGAAAAACTATTCAAATAAAAAGGAGTATGACATTGGTGATACCTTAAGAATCCGTTGTTAAAAATTGACATGGTTCTAGGGAAGTTTTTTTGTTTTTGTTTTGTTTGACAGGGTACTCTGTGTAGCCCTGGCTGTCCTGGAACTGACTGCTCTATAGACCAGGCTAGCCTTGACTCAGAGGTCCGCCTGCCTCTGCCTGAGTGATGGGATTAAAGGCGTGAGCCACCCCCACCCAGCTTCTGCAGAAGGTTTTATTTCATCCCTTCATCAGACACATTCTTAACTGGGAGCAGTGGCTCACAACAGTAGTCTGAGCACTTAGAGACTGAGGTAGGATTGCCATGAGTTCAAAGCCAACTTGCGCTACATAGCGAGTTACCCTCCAGCTTGGGTTATACAGTAAAAAGGTCCCAAAACTAACAAACCACAACAAAACGCATCTGAGCATGCCAAGAACAAGAGCTTCTGCCTTACATTCAGGACAAAGAGGTCAACAAGAAATAGTGACGAGAGTAATAGGAGGAAATTAACAAGAACAAGGCAAAAGGAGAAGCTCAGAGCTCCCTGGGAGATCTGGGCAGCTGCTTCCCAAGTTCTGAACTAAAGTTATGAATTACTCGTCCTTCTTCCTAGAACTGTAGCCAGCTGATTGTATATTGAAAGATTATGTAATATCCTTTTCAAGTACAACAGTTAATACTGATCATGAGACTGCATATTATTGAAGAACATGGTTTTTGTAATATTGTCTGTTTCTGTACTAGATATTGGAATACACTTTCTTTTTTTTCTTTCCTTTCTTCTCTTTTATTCTTTTGGTTTTTCAAGACAGGGTTTCTCTGTAGCTTTGGAGCGTGTCCTGGAACTTGCTCTGTAGACCAGACTGGCCTCAAACTCACAGAGATCCTCCTACCTCTGCCTCCCAAGTACTGGGAGACATGTGCTACCACCACCCAGATGGAATACACTTTCAATGAACATGTGTGTTATATGCAGTATGTCATGACAGAACACATGCACATTTTTCTTGTTACTAATTGGCATCAATTATGACCTCTTAAGTTGAGGTAGGTGAGACTTCCTGTGACTTAGTTTTTAACATGTCTCCTTGATCACAAGGAAATGTCAGTTAAATCACATTGATAGGCAGACATCCAGATAGGGCAGTATGTTCTTTTTTATGATTTTATTTACATATTGTGTATACAGTGTTCTGTCGGCGTGTGTCCCTGCAGGCCAGAAGAGGTTGTCAATCTCATTTCAAATGGTTGTGAGCCATCATGTGGTTGCTGGGAATTGAACTCATGACCTCTGGAAGACCAACCAGCTAGTATTCTTAACCACTGAGCCATCTCTCCAGTCCCAGGGCAGTAAGTCCCACTAACATTCTCATTGGTAGACATGACCTTCCATGGACTAACATAGACAGCTTGAGTTGGAGGGTCCTGTGGCATTGTTCAACCCAAGCAATCCACAAGTCTCATCTGTTGGCCACATGTTCCTCTTGTACAGTATAAATCAACATGGTTAGAAACTATGACCGCTTGGGCAGCAATGCTCCAGATTTCGGAATTGGTTTTGGAGCTTCAGGGGTTTCTGGAGTGTGCCCTCCAGCTCCAGTTTTCAGACTGCCAACGCTGTACAGAATGTACAGAGCTGTTCAAGGAAGAGCCGGAAATAACAGCTTCATAGCTTTGCATCCGTGGTGGAGAGGCTCTTTGCTTGCTCTTTCTGTAAGTAGATCTCTGTTATGTAACAAACAGATTCCCCCTCACAGTCAGTGTGTTCCCTCTGCTGATGGCATGAGAGGAGAAACACGGAGGCGTCCTCAGAGTTTGCTACCGTCTTCTCCATCTCCTTAGCCTCAAGCTGTGACTGGCCTCCATGGAAGAGTTGAGATAAATATTGTCACACCATTGACCTCCAGGTCAGAAGCTCCATGAGGTCACAGCCCTTCTGACTGTCCCTCCTGGGACGTTCAACTCCTCATGTGTAAATGGAACTTGATGTCAACACAAAGTCACCAACATTAAATGAGATGTTTAGTCACTGCTACTTCGAAGACTAGAAATCCGTGGATTGAACTATAGCCGAATATGTTTGGATTTATCTCCTTGGGTATCTTAACCTTAGACGCATGAGCACTGAGACTCATATTTTTAATGGTGATTCCTCACTATAGCAAGTATTGATGACAGCAGTTATTTATAAGGCTACTCAGTAATTTACTTTTTGGTTTATGATAGTTTACCTACAACAGACCCAAGTTACTCATATATAAAAGATGAAGGACTTTCAACTTCTAAGAAACCAGTTGTCATGTGTCAATAGCCATGAGCCACATACACATAAAGCCAAGACAAATGTTTTTTGTAACAAATTGTATTCTAGCTCTTTGGGGGCCTTCCTTATTTATAGTGGGCTATGTAACTGAGGAATTTTATCATATTTACAGCCAGGCTTTGATTATTTATGTTGGTGGAAGTAATAGTTCATTGGTCCCACCTTACCCTACACTCCAAGACTCCTGCGATCACACTATTTTCTTCTACTTATACACATCTACCAAGAAATTATTTTTCAAATTAGGCAAAGTAAGAGATTACCAACATCAGCAATAAGAGAGAACACTTATGTTAGCGTAACCCTGGTAAAACATAATTTTTATGAAGTGTTCCTTATAGAATTTCAGACTTACAATTTCAGGACTGTGGTTGACTATGGGTTGCTGGAAGTGCTGAGGGTGAGAGCATGGGCATAGATAAGCTAGATATCACTTCCCATTCCTATAAAGTAAAGTTAGGTACAAGAGTCATTATGCACAGGCCTCCCCCCACGCCCACTGTTTGCTGACCACACAGCACATGCTCAGAATGAAAGGCCTCAGCATTGCGGCGGTTATTACAGAGTTGACAAGTTTGTGAGGAATGGAGTGATGGTCTCTGACAATCAAGTGACCCTTTCATAGGGTCACCTAAGACCATTGGAAAACACGTATATTAGAACGCATAACAGTAGCAAAATTACAGTTATGAAGTAGCAGCAAAATTAATTTTGTGGCCGGGGGTCAGCACATGAGGAATTCTATTAAAGAGTCACAACTTTAGGAAGGGTGAGTGTAGGGAGAGATCTTACTAGGTACCTGAGGCGCTGACCACGTAAACTTTCCAGCTCAGGACAGCTCTATAGCAGTCTCTGTTATGCCTCCACCCTAGGGCTGGGTGTGTAGTTCTTGCCATTTGCTCCGGCTGCTTCACTGGCTATAGATCTTGAGGGTGTGTGTTCCCACTTTTCCTTCTCCGAGAGCAGACTTGATATTTGCCATCTTTGTATGTGGCTTTGCAGCAAGTCTAAGTCTTTTCTTTAGACTAAAAGGGGAATTGTAGGGAGACGTCTTGCTAGGTACCTGTGGCCACAGGTATGTACAGGGCATGTGGGACTTAGGCCTGAGGAAAGGACAGCTCGCTTTCTCGGGGTTCTGGTCGGGTCTCGGAGGACAGCTGAGATTGGATGCTCAGAGTGCTGACCCTGGGTTATCGGTTTCTCATGTAAGGGATTTCTCCCCAATCAAATTAACCTACGTCATCCCTATCCCATGAATGGTGATTTTTCTCCAACAGGTGAGAAGCTCTGGAATAAGGGGAAGCAGGCTGATGGGACACCACAGAGGCAGCAGGCAGCCAGGTGGGGCAGACCCTGCCCGGTTAGCCGTAAGGGAGGGAAGTGGAGGGATGCAGGAGGTGCAGCCTTCTCATGTGGAAGGGACCCCATGTGGGAAACTGTGGAAGCAGAGAGATCTTGAGTCAGCGCGGCAACTGCAAAGGGTTTCAGTACCATCGGAAAAACTTAGATTGGGAGGGGATGTGAGCCCCACGCTATGAAGGACCATATAACAAGTTTATGCACGTGAATGAGTCAGGACCCTTTCCAGAAGACAGCAGTGAGCTAGTAACTATGTACAGAACTTAGGACAGAACATTCTAGATCAGTGGACACAAGAAAAGTGTGTGTCTGTGTGTGTGTGTGTTGGGGCGAGTGTGTTAGTTTTACCTTCTTGTTGCTGTGATAAAATGCACCAACAAAGCAACTTTAGGGAGAGATGGCTTATTTTTACTTACAGTGTTCTAGAAGGACCTGGTCCATCATAGAGGGGGAGATATAGTGGCAGACAGGCCAGGCATGGGCACGAGCAGAAGACTAGATGGCCACTTCATATCTGTACTCAGGAATCAGACAGGAAACAAGAGGTGGGCTGGCTACAAAGCATGAATTATCTGTGTTGTGTGTATTAAGTACAGGACTTGCATATGTATTATGTGTTTTCTGTGTGTTTTGTGTAGTGTGTATGTCGTGTACATTTTATGTGTGTGACGTGCACGTATACTAATACGCTCTAGTGGGAAATTTGGATTGATCAAGATGCTGACAGGGAAAGGAAAGACAGGGAACCAGCACCCATGTGGCCATGACATCAATACATGCTGGGGTCTTAGCTGAAAGCTTCAGCCACAATAAAATGGGTAGAAGGCGACGTTCCCTCTCAGTGTTGCGCTGATACACAGAATGGATATAGCTTGTTCCAACTACAGAGTGTGGGAGGAAAATCCCTGCCCCAATTCTGATCCAGTTCTGGGGCCTTACCCCTTCTTCGCGACTGAGACAGGCCACCCCCACCCTGCCACTGACACCATACTACTTCCTGCTATTATGTTTTCCCAGGTGATTGTAACCTTTCTTCACAGACTTTTCTCAATACGCGATTATCAGCGAGACTCGGTGTTTTAAACTGCCGTAATTACCCTCAGCAGCACAGCTGCAAAAGCAGCGAGCTTTTAAGATAACAACTGACAGAATACAAACACTGCTCGCAGTTTTAAGATTCAGATAAGTGCTTATAAAAAGCATTGAACACACAGGGACTGGGGGAAAGGTGCAGCAGTTTAGTGCGTCCCGAGAGTGTGGGTCCCTAGCATTTGTGTAAAAGCCACGTGTGGTTCTGCACATCTGGGATCCTGGCCCTGGGGAGGCAGAGACGGTGGATCCCGGGAACTCAATGGCCAGCCAGCCTAGCTAGATCAGTGAGCTTATTCAGACCCCGTTTTGAAAACTGAGGCAAAGGCTGATGAAGGAAGACACCTAAAACCAGCCTCTGGCCTCCACACGGCAGTGCTCACATGCGAACACACATATGTGCACATACCACACACAATACATGCAATGTTGAAAAAAACAGAAAGCACAATTGTGTCTTGACATAGTAAACTACATCATAAAGCAAGAAATACATACAACACAAGAAATTAAACAGTCCAAATCATGAGTTTTCAACATTGACTTTGCTGCTGGTCTTTTTAGTATGTTTTCCACCACTTAATATTTAAAATATTTATTTTTGTGAATAATCTGGCCTCATTTGCAAAATTAATGATGTCCATAGTTGTTTTTTTAAAAAACAGTCTCATACAGCCTAGGGCTAGCTTCTAACTTGCTATGAGGCTGAGGATAGCCTTGAACTCCCAACCTTGCTGCCTCTATCTACATTTAATCTTTAGAACAAATCCTTTCAATGGGTATTCAGAATATTAATCAATGTTTGAACTATATTTGGGGAACTAGAGTGAGTAGATCTCATTTTCTTTCTATCCTGGTTCAGTGCAGGGATAGTAGTTAATTAGATGTGTACTTGCCAAGTAAAGGTGCCTAATGAAATAGAGAGGTGATGGCTGGGTAGAGGTGTACTTGTTAGCTAGAGGTATGTTGGTTATTTGGGGTGTACTCGTTAGCAGTGTGCTGGTTAAATAGAGGTATGGTGGTTAACTAGAGATGTACTGGTTAAACAAAAGTGTGCTGGTTAACCAGAAGTGTACTGGTTAAATAGAAGCAAACAAATTAAATAGAACTTACTGCCTGAATAGTTTACATCACCATTTTACCAACATAGCATAAGAAGGTATTTTGGCAAATTTGAAAGGTTGACATGCTTGCTTTCTTTTCATATTGGTGAAGATGTGAAAGCAATTGCAATGCACTTCGTTATTTTTTAAATCTCGCTGCAAGCATACCCTAACCTAACCTACCGAGTCTGCAGCACCCAACACCAAATGTAAATCTTAGTCTTTTCCACTGCGTGAAGAATAGCTCCCCAGGCATGCCGAGCCTGCCTTTCCTTTCCGCTCCTACCCTGTGCTCTCCACCCAGGACATTGCGTACTACCAAGCCCTGTCCGCGGAGAGGCTGCAGACAGAAGCTGCAAGGATTGCCCCCAGCGCCTCTGCATCCCAAGAGTTGTATGAGCCAGGACTGGAGCCTTCAGCGACTGCCAAGCTGGGTGACTTACAACGTTCCTGGGAAACCCTAAAAAATGTGGTAAGTCTTGAAAATGCCGATTGATGGAGCTCCCCAGACACCCATCGCTTTAGGTATTTATTGTCTTATGAAATGCGCGCCGGGTTACACATCTAGGGCCCAGTCAGAAGCCTTTGGGTAAAGAGGTGAGGAAAGAAATGTCACAACCTGCGAGATAAGAAGTAGGAAGCCGTTGGTAAGATCCCCTTTCTCGTTCAGATCAGTGAAAAGCAGCGGACTCTCTACGAAGCTTTGGAACGCCAGCAGAAGTACCAGGACTCCCTCCAGTCCGTCTCGACCAAGATGGAGGCCATGGAGATGAAGTTGAGCGAGAGCCTCCAGCCCGGCCGGAGTCCAGAAAGCCAGATGGCTGAGCATCAGGTAAAAATAGCAGTCTCGATGACTTCAGCTTCCTGTGTGATAGAGTCAGTGTGCTCTGGAGTTGGCCTGTCAGGCTTCTGTCGTGGAGAGTGGTAGTTCTTGTTGGATTCCAAGAGGTGGGAGTTGCTGCCCCTCCTTCAGGGTGGGATCCAAGAAGGAAAAAGAGAAAATCAGACCTGGACTCTAATTTTAAGAAGCTACCCGCGTTGGCGTTGCTTTGGGGCTTTTCTGATACAAAGTGTGTTTCCTTACAGTTGCCAGATTGTCTTCCCTTAGCTGTGAGCCATGTCTGTAAGAATAAACTATGTCCCTAGTCGGCCTCTTCTGGGAGTGAGCCCCAGGCTTCAGTGAGGAGCTCATCTTGTGTGGTTCTGACTCTAGTCATTTTTAAAACCTTATATAACCGAAAAAGTGTCAGATTTATGTGGGGAAAACAAAAAGAGCTGATTCTATTCTTCTAATTTAGAGAGATGTGGTTAATTATGCATCAGCTTAAAATTTGTGCTAAGACACATACATGGGACATGGGCACTCCAGTGAGGCCCACACTCTGGAGTTCCCAGCAGAACATGGTCAGTACTTCAGTGATACATATGGGGCCTGAGGATGTGGATGGAGACCTGTGCTCATCTCTGTGATGAGTCAGTATGACAGAGGAATGTGCTGCCTAACCCTACCCAGGACCCAGCAGCGCATAACAGCTCTCCAAAACTGCCAAGAGGAAAAAAGGTGTCTTTAGATGTTAACTGGGCCATAGGCCAGGTATGGTGGTATGTGCTGCCTTTGCTTAGACTCCAGGTTCAGTTCCTAGAGTACACACGGTGGGTGGTTCACAGCCATGTGCAACTCTAGTCTCAGGGGATCTGACATGTTCTTCTGGCCTCTGTAGGCACCAGAAATAGCAATTAGTGCTATAAAAAACAAAGTGTAAAAGAAGCATAAAAAGCCAGGTGTGTGGCCCGCACTGATAATTCTAGCACTCAGGAAGTGAGGGTGCAGTTCGGAGCAACTGGGTTCATTTAGGGAGTCCAGGCACAAAGGCAAGCAGGAACTAGAGAGGCCCTCAGTGGTTAAGAAGACTTCCTGCTCTTCCAGAGGACCTTCGTTTGGGTCCCAGCACTAGGGACTACCCATCACTCCACTCCAGGCCTCCTCAGATACGCACACATGTGTGGCATACGCTCACACAGAAATGCATGCGTACCATCCATAACCAACAGAATATAAATCTTAAAAAGAGAACAGAGTGAGAATTTTAATAGAAGAGAAACACGAAAGTGCGGTGTGATAGGCGTGGCTGTTACAGACAGCGCAATTCATCAGTTTCCAAAGTGAGGCTTCAGGGCTGGGGCTGTGACTCACACGTAGGACACTTGGCCAGCAAGCCCAAGGCTCTGAGTGTTATCTCCAGGACGGACACACACATGCACACGCACACCCCCACTCGCTGTAATGTTGAACTTCCTGTGTTGCTCACATGCGCTGGCAAATATAAGTGCTTTCTTTTGCAGTCTGTGGCTTTTCAGTATAAGGTAAAAATGCCCACATTTCATCTAAAGATGGCGTGTTGAGAAATAGTGGTTTCAGGCTTTTGAAACTTCTGAAGATAGAGATTAAGTACACAGGACAGATCTATTTTAGACCTTCTTTTGATAAGCCACTTCTCAAATACCCTGGACTTTCCACAATCTGCCAGGCTTGGGGAAATGGCAATAAAGCCATTAACTTAAAACTAACCTTTGTTTTAGTAGAGTGAAATAATCATGAAGACTCTCAGACACTCAGGTGACTAGTAATGTTGTTTTCCTCTGACCTCCTCCCATTTCCTTACTGGACCGTTGCTAGCCTC
The DNA here is from genome assembly GCF_017639785.1 of Mesocricetus auratus. Taxonomy (NCBI): domain Eukaryota; kingdom Metazoa; phylum Chordata; class Mammalia; order Rodentia; family Cricetidae; genus Mesocricetus; species Mesocricetus auratus. Next base: position 38,708,428 of record NW_024429199.1, on the reverse strand, counting down.
CAAACATCCCTCTCCCTCCTAGGGGGACCTCAGTGTCACAGTCTTTCCCTGCTGCCCATGTCACCTCATTCGTGTATGAAGGCTCCCTTGCACACTTAAGAGCCCTGCACCCCCTTCTCCCCTGTTGTCTCTAAATTTGGGCTTCCCATGACACTTTTGAATACGGTCCTGCAGGCCAGCTTTGATGGCTGTCATGTAAACGTCTGCTTCCTTTAAGCACCCAGAGATAATATAGGATGAGCTATCTAAGGGCTGGATAGGGTAACTTGAGAATCATACATATTATTGAAAAACCAATGATCTGAGAGAGGGTTTTTTTTTTTTTTTTTTGGTTTTTACGAGACAGGGTTTCTCTGTATTGTTTTGGAGGCTGTCAGTCTAGCCCAGCCTCGAACTCACAGAGATCCGCCTGCCTCTGCCTCCTGAGTGCTGGGATTAAAGGTGTGCGCCACCACCGCCCAGCGCTGAGAGAGGTTTTAAACAGTTTTACTCTGTCTGCCTCTAGGTTATCTTTCCCTCTGTTGGGGGCTTGTCATCTCTGTAACTGACTGCAGCTCCCCCAGACCCCTCACTGGCCCTCTCAGGAGTGATGCACTGCAAGAAACAGGGTCATCAGGGCGGTGGTGGCGCTCGCCTTTAGTCCCAGCACTCGGGAGGCAGAGGCAGGCGGATCTCTGTGGGTTCGAGACCAGCCTGATCTACAAGAGCGAGTTCCAGGACAGCCTCCAAAGCTACAGAGGAACCCTGTCTCTAACCCTCCCCCACCACCAAACAAAAGAAAACAGGGCCATGGTGGCCCACGCCCTACAATTCCTAACAGAACATGCACCGAGCATTTCCTCCCTACCCATCATTATTAGTATGAAAATGTATGCTGTACATGAAGTTAGGTTTCCTATTGCTGTGATGAAACACCATGACCAAAAGCCGTGTTGGGAGGAAGGGGTTTATCCGGCTTATACTTTCACAGTTGTGTTCATCACCGAAGGAAGTCAGAACCGGAACTCACACAGGGCAGGACCTGGAGACAGGAGCTGATACACAGACCCTGAAGGGGCGCTGCTTAATGGCTTGTGTCCCCTGGCTTGCTCAGCCTGCTTTCTAATAGAACTCAGGACCAACAGCCCAGGGATGGTGCCACTCACAATGGACTGGGCCTTCCCTATTGATTACTAAGTGAGAAAAGGCCTTACAATTGGATCTTATGGAGGCCTTTTCTCAGTGAAGGTTCCCTCTTCCAAATGCCTCTAGTTTGGATGTCAAGTTGAATACGATTACCCAGCACATGAAGCAAAATCGTTGTCCAAGGGTTTCTTGGAGAAAACTCAAAACGGAACGTTATCATTTTAGGTATTATTTTTAATTATTCATTCTTTGAGAATTTCACACGTGTTCAATGCATTTTGATCATATATACCCATACCCAGCCTTTAACTCCTCAAAGACCCTCCCCCCTACCATGTTCCCCTCTCAACATCATGTCCTCTTTTCAAATTCCACAGTGACTGTAAGGCCACCCCCAGGAGCATGGACAACTTAACAGGGATCACTTCTGAGAAGGAACAGATTATTCTCACCCTAGCAGCCTTCAGCTGCCAAAGCTTCTCAGCCACGGGAGGGGTGGGGGGTTTGTGAGCCCCTCCTGATCCGTGCTGGGGGTTTGACTGACTTGTGAGTTCATGAATGCTGGTGACCCTGGTGTCCAGCAGATGGTGTTTCCTTTTTAAACTCTTTTCTTCTTTCTAGCTTTGTGCTCTGCACTATGCCCTGAAGTGTGTGTGTGTATGTGTGTGTGCATGTATGCATGCGTGAGTCAAGTGCATGTGTGTGTTCATGTAGATGCATATGTGTGTGCATGTATGTGTGTGCACGTGTGCTCGTGATTGTGTATGCATTGTGAGTGTGCATGTGCATTCTCTTGTCCACATGAGTATGTATGTGTATGTGTGTGTGTGTGTGTGTGTGTATGTGTGGTGTGTGTGTGTATGTGTGTGAAGAGGAGATAGAGATTTTACATTTACAACTATTTAGGACTGAGCACTCCATAGTTACTGATTGTCAGAAATCTGAGCACCTGAGATTGTAATTATTACTAAGTATTATTAATTAGAAAGGTATTGTGTAACTTCTCTTGCAACTGAGGACATCACATGGCTTTCTGTCCTTTGCTATTACCAAGGACAGTGCCTCCTGTGACCATAGTGAGGAGACATAGCTGATTGGATGATGTAAGCCAGCCAGACACCAAGGCTTAGGGGACTTTCGAATGGTAATGGAGGGTGGGGAGACAGAGGGAATGTCTAATGCGATACAGTTTTGCATCTACCCACAAGTCTAGATTTCCCTGCTCAGCTGTCTTTGTTCACTTCTCCATGTCTGAGCCTAAGTTCTACAAATTCTGGGACAAAGCTGCCCACATGAAAAGCTAATGCCAACACTCTGTCTAAATCTGTTCTTGGCGTCTGGAATGGTCTTTCATTATAGGATTTCTATTTCTAAATTCCAAATGAACAGTGGTGGAAAAGTCCACTGTGTTTTTTTTACACTTTGAAAGAATTGATAGAAGTGCTTCAGTTGTTACTGACTTCCCAGCGCTCTGTCAGAGTTGTTTCTCGTTAACCTAATTCTGACAAGGAGCCCCTAGAGCAGGGGTTCTCAACCTGTGGGTCACGGCTCTGACAGGAATCACATACCAGATATCCTACGTACCCCATGTTTACATTACGACTCATAACAGTAGCAGAATTGCAGCTATGACGTAGCAACAAAGCTGATTTTGTGCTTGGGGGACCACCACAGCGTGAGAAATTGTATGGAAGGGTCATGGCATAGGGAGGTTGAGAACCACCGCTCTAGACACTTCTCTCAATGTATCATTTGGTTGGAGGTCAGGCCTCTCTCTCTCCTGTCAGGACCTCTATGATATGTTGGGTGCAGGCCCATCATAGGCTGGTGACTTGCTTTTGAATGTTTCAATCCTGTGGTTGGGATTTGACATCTTAGGACATCTGATGCTTGGAGGCATTTGGCATCTTTGCCATACCTCGGCTCAGTGACAGGCGGAAGAGTTCTGAGGCTATTTTGCTGTAACAAATAGATTGTGGAAAGAGCTGTGCTCAGAGAGATGGTCCTGAGAGTCAGAATAGGTCCACTGTTTCCTTTTGGTGTTAAATAAACGTGACTTACAAAAGGCCCTACTATTAAAGGATTGGGCGTTCAGTGAAGCTCCAAGTAATTATCTTGTATTAAGATATTAGTGGTTTTTCAACTTAATGGGATTCAATGTGATTTTCTATAACTTAATATATATATATATATTTATTTATACACTCATATTTGACATGTGTCCTGATCCAGTCCTACTGCCTCCCCCCTTTCTCAGATCTCTTTCCCAGCTTCTAGTAATCTCTAGTCACTTTCTAACTCTGTGCCCCTCACTCACATGCTGCCTTTATCTTCACAAGCAAGAAACCCAAGAGGATTCCATCTCCCTCTCCTAATTTGCATCAGGCACTATGGGCCAGCTGCTGGCTATGAACTCTTCTCAGAATTATGGGGCTGAAGCTGTGTTTGCCTATCAGATGGACTATATATATTATATGTATATATATGAAATTCACATAGCAAAATTTAATTAACGCATACAACTCCGTTGACATTTAAGGGGTCCTCTCATACAACATCCACCTCTATCTGCTCCTAAATCATTGCCATCAATCCAAATAAGACCTTCCCCGTTACTGAGCTTGGATGCTGGGCCAGAGGTTGGGAGGGAGAACTGCCTTAAGAGTGCAGAACTGATAGTCCCCAGGGCCAAACCACCTTGTTCCTTACTGAAGAATACTCAGAGAAGGAGAGAGTAAAGCCAGGGACTTCACTACACCCCCCGAGCGGCCAGGCCTGCTGAGATGTAACGAGGAGTTGTGTTTTTCTCTGGTTGTTTCTTGTGTAATCCAGACATCAACTCTTTTATGTGTTGGGATCATTTCACTTGCATGTATTGGACACCCTAGACCAACAGCCAAAAGATTGGCTTTTTGTGAATACACGATCTGAAAGCCCCGTGTAACTTGTGTGAGCCCCCAGCCTGCTGTGGAGACAGCAGATATACTATTGTGATCTGGATGAGAAAGGGGTGGGGAGTAGATTGAGTGACATCAGGCTGGTACGTAGCGGGGAGCGGGAGTCTGGGAGCTGGAGTAATAATAGGAGTGGGTGGAAGGAAGTGTATGAACATCTGTGGGAAGGAGATAGGGAGTGAGCAGGAGGATGAGTATGGTCCAAAACGAAGAGGAGACGCAACGAGGCCAGTCTAATTACAGAGGAGCATATACAGTCAGAACAAATAATACGGGCTTTATTTATTTTTGACAGTTGGGTCTCCAACAAATGATCACAACATAATGCATGGAAATACTTTAAATGAATAATAAAGAGAATCAGTCTGTAAATTCAACGCAGTCGCAGTTCAAAATCCATCACCCCAAAGGCTGGGCATGGTGACGTGTGCCTGTAATAAGGCCGAGGATTGTATAGGCAAAGCCATTCTGGGCTGTATGTGGAGACTAAATCTTAAAAATAAACTCATGTTTTACATGGATTGACAAAAATATGTTACAAATACAAAAAAAATCCAAAGAACAGAAGCTCTAATGGGGTACAGTGGTGAGGATGCATAAACCCATAATTTGGGGCACAGAGACATGAGAATCAGAGGTTCAAGGACATCCTCTTATATAACAATTTGGAGGCCTTGTCTATGTGAGACCCTATTTCAAAACAAACAAACAATGCCCTCAAGGACAGGAGAAGGTGGGTACAGTTGGAAAATATATCAGAGTGCAGGATATCTGATGTGTGACTCCCCAAAAGGGGTCATAACCCACAGGTTGAGTACTGGTGACTTAGACTTACAAAGTTTAAGGATGGGAAGTGCCCTTTGCACAGAAGCACTGAGCTTCCAGAAACAGTGCTACCTTCACAGACATTTGGCTTATGGCAAAGATTTTATATACTGCTAAGTAATCTAGAGAGAGAAGGAGAGGGAGAAAGGGAAGGAGAGGGGAGAGGAAAGAGGGGGTGATACCTTGATTTGTGCCTACACTGGCTACAAAAAGTATGATAAATTAAGCTGGATTATAGTAGACCTAAGTATGAAGTTAGCATTAAAAACAAAACACAACAAAAACTTTTAAGGTGATGCTGACCTAACTACCTGCAATGAAGAGGTTTTTCTTAATTTCTGATCCATCATATATAGATAGTCTATAAAATTAAATGAAATTCTCTTTGATGTCATGATGATGCCAGGTAGCTATTAAATTTCTTAACACGTGTTCTCCATATTTCTTATTATAAACCTCTCTGAGCTTTTGAAAACTAACACCATTCCATTAATTATACTCCAGGAGAATTATTCTATCTTTTGTTTGTTTTGATTTTGGGGGCGGCCACCCAGAGCTCCATGCTTGCTAAGCCAGAGTTCTGCCACTCAACAATCGCCTTGGAAGATGACACACCGTACTGTAATAATGACACAGTGGGCAAAGTTTTCTCAAAACGCCGAAATCTCTAACTATTACAGACAGACATTGTTCTGTAATCAAATTAAAAAGAGCTGTTTTAGTCAGGCGTGGTAGCCACGCCTTTAATGCCCGCAAAGGCCGGTGGATCTCCTTGAATTCAAAGCAAGTTGAGGTCATTGCAGCCTACATACAGTGAGCTCCAGGACAGCGAGGGCCCCATACACACTGGGACCCTGTCTTAAAACAAAGCAAAAGAAAACAAAGCACTTTCTGACTATGAAGACACCACTAAAGAAATCTTCGTTGTTAGGGAAAACACTGGAGGAGCAGACAGTCTCTGTAAGAAAGAGCAGACATTTGTAATATACAGAACCAAAAGAAGCAGGCACCCAGCATCCAAAATGTTTGAGTAAGTCGTGTGGATAAGGACTGACTCCAGTGCGTTCCAGGCGGCGATGCAGCAGGCAACCACAGAGGAGGCTTTGCTCTTGAACACCAGCGGGAAATTGCAAAATAAAACTCCCTGGGCTTCTACTAGGGACCAGGAGAGTCTAAAAGGACCCCCGGAGCAGCTGGCAGTGCCCCATCAAACCAGGCTGGCAGTGAGCAGCTGGCTCTCACTTTGATCTCAGTCCATACACAAGAGAGTGTATTCACAGAAGTAGCAGGCCACCGGCAGACATGTTTACATGTCAACAGTGAGGCTGCCTGAAGCTAACCACGGGGAAGTCAAAGGGGACTTGCCTTCTGGGATGGCATTGTTTCCCGGTCAGGATGGTGGCAGCATGGAGATGTACAGCTTGTGAAGAAAGGAGGGGACCTCCACCCCCTCCCCCAACACACACTTCTAGGTCAATGTAATTCCGTTCATGTAGCAATCAGTTAAAATTCAGTTGGACAGGTCATGGTGTTGTTAAAATGTTTAGGTTTATCCAGATACAAACCACGACTCAATGATCCCACGTGGAGTTTATTGGTGGACAGGGAGGGAAAGGGGGGTGAGAGGTAACCAACCCGAGCAGAGGGGAGGGAGGGAGAGAGAGAGAGAGGGGGGGGGGAGAGAGAGAGGGGGAGAGAGAGAGAGAGAGAGAGAGAGAGAGGGGGGGAGAGAGAGAGAGAGAGAGAGAGAGAGAGAGAGAGAGAGAGAGAGAGAGAGAGAGAGAGAGAGAGAGAGAGAGAGAGGGAAAAGAGCAAGAGTAAGAGAGAGTAAACGGGCAGGGGTCAGTCCTTTAATGGGGTCCTTTGCACCTGCCTGGTTCTCATGGAACTCTGGGCTGGCCAGAGTGTTGCCTGAGTGCATCCTGCCAGGTAACAGGGCAGGCCAGCGCAATGCCTGAACCTTTCACACGGCATTAGGGAAGAGGAGTTTATTTTTCTTGTTGTTTTGTCTCTTAACGTCATTGACAGTACACTCTGAGGAGGTACTGCCCTTACTGTGATATCCGCTGCCTGTGGAAGAGACTCAGGCTAATGCCAGCAAAGGTGTTACAAGCATCCGTGTTACTTCCCCAGGCCGCTGTCACCTTTCCTGCAGTGACTACTTTTATGACATGCTGCAGTTCATATTTCTGAATAAGAGTCGCCCTCTGAAGACCCCAATCTTGGAAAAACTACATAGAAGATAGGTAGATGGATATAGAGAGGCAGATGACTAGGGTAAGACTGGGGATGCACTGTTAATACAGTAACTGCCTAGCATGCCCAATGCCCTGGGCCCAATCCCAGCACCAGATAAACAGGGAAGCAGTGTGTGGCTTTGGAGGCTGTCCTGGAACTAGCTCTTACAGGCCAGGCTGGTATTGAACTCACAGAGATCCGCCTGCCTCTGCCTCCCGAGTGCTGGGATTAAAGGCGTGTGCCACCACCTTCTGCCTTGTGTGCCAACATTCTTAGCACTGAAGAAATGGAGGGAGGAAGTCCCTTCTCAGCTAGAGAGCTTCAGGGCAGCCTGAGCTACAAGAAATCCTGACTCAAAACCAAGAACAAAAACAGGGTCGGGTGTGGTGTTACACACCTTTAATCCCAACACTAGGGAGGGAGGTATCTGTGAGTTCTAGGCCAGCCTGGCCTATGTTGTGAGTTTTAGCCTGTCCAGGGCTGTCTAATAAGACTTTATCTCAAAAAACAAACCAGACCAGAATTACGGAACAGATAACAAGTTAGTCATTTCAAGGTTGTTTTCCTTTTAAGGGCAGGTGTGGGAGGCAGAATAGAGAAGGTGACATTCAGTAGTTACTTTAAATTACTCCTCTTGGTTAAGGATTTGAGGGAGAGAGAGCTCTGTTATCCTGTGTGTTGAAACCAGGCAGTTTGGGGAGTGCTTGTCAACTCTCAGTTCTTGGTGTGTTGACAAAAGCCTGGCTTTATATCTGGTGACAGGGAACTTCATCAAGGTAACTACTCCAATTTGGGTTTTTAATCTGGTATCTTGTGGGCCAGTGAAGGAGCCTATTCCATAAGTAGAGCACTCTGCAGTTGTTAAAAAATACATAATAAGATAGGAATGCCATTGAACTGTACAAGCTGAAGGCAAGAGGCTGGGTTGGGCGTGCCTTGGAGGTGGCCAGCATCAGACAGCATTTGAGACCTTGGGAAGAGACTCTGGAGACATCCAGTGGCCTGGAAGTTAGCCCCAAGAAACTTCTCATTTTAGAATTACATACAGAAGCAAGAGAATGAGAGTGGATACACTCTCCTCTCCTGTTCGAAGGAGCCTGTTGAAAACCAGAAATGCTCATTGATTTGTTCAACACGATTTGTTGCTAACATCCCCAGCATTCAAATCTGAACTGTCCCAGCATTCAGCTCCGCCCGTGTCATTTTGAATGTTAAGTTAGTAACAGTCCTGGTGGCTGGCCCAATCCATGACATCCAAGTGAGTGTCTGATCTCGGCGGGTGTACCATGGCAGAGCCTGGAGACCTCAGTCAAGAGTGTGATTCCACAGTCTTCCCCACAGGCCCTGATGGACGAGGTGCAGATGCTCCAAGACGAGATCAATGGGCTCCAGGCATCTCTCGCAGAGGAGCTGGTGGCCGAGTCTCAGGAGTCGGACCCTGCAGAGCAGCTGGCCCTGCAGTCCACACTCACTGTCCTGGCCGAGCGGATGTCCACCATCAGGATGAAAGCGGCCGGCAAGAGGCAGCTCTTGGAGGTAACGAGGGCCCTGGAAATGCTTTGGCTCCTGTGTCTGAATCAGGCTTTAGTGTCTGTTAGTAGTTGTTCTGGGTTTGTTGTTGTTTCAATTGGGTTTTGTTTCTGTTCTTTTTTTTTTTTTTTAAGGAGACACAGTTTCTCTGCATTGTTTTGGAGGCTGTCGGTCCAGCCCGGCCTCGAACTCACAGAGATCCGCCTGCCTCTGCCTCCCGAGTGCTGGGATTAAAGGCGTGCGCCACCACCTCCCGGCTCTGTTCTTTTTTTTGATATGTATTTTTTAAAGCATTTTGGGAGCGGGGTGGGGGGCACGCTGGGTTTTGAGACAGGGTTTCTCTGGCTTTGGAGGCTGTCCTGGAACTAGCTCTGTAGACCAGGCTGATCTCAAACTCAGAGATCCACCTGCCTCTGCCTCTGCCTCCCGAGTGCTGGGATTAAAGACGTACGCCACCACCACCACCACCCGACTTTTTAAAGCTCTCTCTCTCTCTCTCTCTCTCTCTCTCTCTCTCTCTCTCTCTCTCTCTCTCTCTCTCTCTCCCTCTCCCTCTCTCTCTCTCTCTCTCTCTCTCTCTCTCTCACACACACACACACACACACACACACACACACACACACACACACACACGAACTCCACATTACATTTCCTTACCCAGTCTCTGTTGCTGGACACCTAGCTCCATGCTTTGACTACTGTGAGCGCTGAGTAGACATTTGAGTGAAAGTGTGCCATGACTTCCCAGGCCTAAGCCCAGGATCCGGAGCACAGTCAAGGGTGCATCTACCCAAGGGTGCATCTACCCAAGGGTGCATCTACCCAAGGGTGCATCTACCCAAGGGTACATCTACTCTCCGTGCTCTAGATGGGGGGCACAGAGAGTGCAGAAGGCTGGCACTTGATGGGCTAGAGCCCCATGGACAGGAGTTACAGGTTTGAGCAATGGTTTGCTGTGATTAAATAAGAGCATTCAATGAGGAATATAACTGATGATGTGAAGCCCAAACCTGTGTGTTCACTGTTAGCCAGTCCAAGCATATTAACTCATAAAATACCTTTGCACTTCTGCTGTGTTACTTGGTTTAAATCTTACTTGGTAGGCAGATGTTGGCAGCATAATATATGCTAAAAATAAGTTGTTCTTTTCTTTATATATATATTCTCTTAGCGTCTAGTGTCTCTGTATCATAATGTCCCCATTACATTTCTAATGCAAACTGAGTATTGTCTTATTTATTACTGATTATAATCATAATTAAATTTATGATGGCCCCATTGCTGAAGATGTGGGCTCTTTCTAAATCGACTGGCCACAAGATCAGTCAAATCATATATCTATTCTCTATCAACTTAAAATGCATTTTTCTTACTTACTAGTCTCCATGTTAAGATTTTAATTAAAAAATAATTATTATTGGGGCACTAGAGAGATCTCAGTGGTTAAGAATCTTGGCTATTCCTGCAGATAGACCCTGGGTTCAGTTCCCAGCACACACACACACACACACACACACACACACACACACACACACACACACACACACACACAGTGACTCACAACCAGCTCTGGGGTGTCCTCTTCTGGCCTCTGCAAGTATTGCACACACATGATACACAGATTTGTATGGGAAAACACTAACATAAAATTAAAATAAATGCATCTTTGAAATAATAATGGTAATTACTAATAATCAAAATTTTAAATGAGGTATTTGGAATACCTGAAGTTAACTTCTTAATTCTGTCATATTATTTCTACTCTATGAAAAGCTCGTGTGAAGTTTCAGAATAAGATCGGCTTGGATGTTTCAGCATGAACTATTTGCAAGAGTTGAGAAAACTTGAGAGTTAGCATAAAACTTTGGATTTATGGTTTATTTCAACACAATTACCACTGGCTGCTCCTTCCCACAGGATCAACTGCCTAAAGCGTTCCTCATTTATGTGGGACAGATGTCCTTTATTCAGCTGCCATCCCTCATCCAAGAAATTGAGGTTAAATGTCTGTTGCCATTCACCAACTGTTCCATGTCACTGTCTGGTTCTAATGGTTGGCTAATTTCCATCCTACCCATGACTGCCAGACCCTACAGGAATCTTGAGGATGCCTTGTTCAACTCTGGGGCACATCCATGTTAGGGGAAGGGTAAGGGGTTGGGGGGGGCATCTTCACATACTAATGTAGAGACAGAGAAATCCTGATTTAGACTTCCGAGATGTGGCCTGAGTCTAGGTCTTTGTTTTGTTTTCCAGCTGATTGTGTGTATGGCCAGGGCTTGGGACTGTTGTTCTGTGGCATGGGGTCTTCAAGCTCCCACTGTTCGATGCTCCCTCCAAGTTACCTTCTTCCCATTTCCCCAGGAGAAGCTAAATGATCAGCTGGAAGAGCAGAGGCAGGAACAGGCCCTGCAGAGGTACCGCTGTGAGGCCGATGAGCTGGACCACTGGCTGCTGAGTACAAAGGCCACCCTGGATGTTGCACTCGGTACACCCCAGGAGCCCATGGACATGGATGCCCAGCTGGTGGACTGCCAGGTACAAAGAGCCTTTAGAGCAGCGGTTCTCAACCTGTGGGTCACGATCCCCTGGGGGGTCGCATATCGGATATTTACATTAGGATTCATAACAGTAGAAAGATTACAGTTATAGAAGATACTTTTATGGTTGGGGATCACCACAACATGAGGAACTGTATTAAAGGGTTGCAGCATTAAGAAGGTTGAAATGAGTCTGCATCATGAAGGATTTTTAAAAAAATGTTAAACTTTTGGCGTTTTGACTACCATTTTAGAAGACTATAAACATCCAGATATTTATGGTGTCTATGCTTAATGGCTAAAAACAGTAAACTCAGAAGAATTAGTGTCATTGAATCAAACTGAAATAAATGTAATTGGAAGCATCCAACGGGTGCCCAGTTGCCATTTGACATTTGAAACTATTATCCTCATATGGTTCTTGGGAAACTTCAACAACTGCCATCATTAGGAAAGTGTGCCTTAAAGTGCTGTCAGCCTCAAATAAATGGTTCCCTTCCTTCCTTCTTTCCTTCCCTCTTTTTTCCTTCTTTTCTTCTTTTCAAGTAACAGAGATTAAACTTAGGGTCTCATGTGTACTGGGCAAGGCTACAGCCCTAGCCATACACAAAGGTTTTTTTTTCTTATGTTTTATGGATACTCGTGCTGGCTTCTTACTATTGTAACAAAATCCTTGAGACAATCAACGTAAAAAGAAGAAAGGCTTATGTCCAAACTGTTGCGAGGCTTCCTGCCTGCATTCTAGCATTGTTTTTAGACAGCACGGTGCATCACGTCGGGGCCACATGGAAGAAACCTGTTCATCTCACTGCTTGGAACAAAAGAGAAAGAGAAAGAAAGATAAGCGTCCATGATCCACTTAAACAAGGCATCTAAACCCCCCACAAGACCCCACTTCATAAAGGTTTCTGTCACTTTTGAATAGCAATACAGCAAGAAACAGTGAACTTGCATGTGAGTGAGTGAAATACACTTGAAGTCTTTTATTTAAGGGGCTGGGGAGATGATGACTCAGCAGTTAAGGGCCCTGGATGCTCATTTAGAGGACCTGAGTTCAGTTCCAAGGCCACAAACGATGGCTCACTCCCATCTGAAACTCTAGTCTTAGGGGATCTGATGCCCTCTTCTGGCCACTGTATGCAAGTGGCACACAGATAAACATGCAGGCAAAAACTCATACACTTAAAAAAAATGTCATTTCTCTCAGGGCAGGGTCCAGGCCCTCCCCCCAAGAGTCCAGGCTGAGAGAGTATCCCTCTTTGTGTTATGGACACACAAAGTCCATTTGTATGCCAAGGATAAATACTGATGTACTGCCCAGGGTCCCATAGGTTGCCCAGGCCTCCTCACTGACTCTCACACTCTGGATCAGTCCCATGCTGGCCTCCCAGCTGTTGGTCTTGGGTCCAAGAGCTCTCCCTTGTTCAGATCAGCTATCTGAAGGAAGTGGGGATAGGGTGGCAGGCTGTGGGGGATGGTGGGGTTGCAGGAGGAGGGTGGGAGAGGGAACTGGGAATGACATGTGAAGCAAGCTATTTAAAATTAAAGTAATAATAATAATAATAATAATAATAATAATGAAAAATTTTACAAAAAAAAGAAAGCAGGCAGAGCAGGCAACAGGGAACAAGCCTGTAAAAAATATACCCTGTCGTCTTTGCTTAAGTTCCTGCCTTGAGTTCCTTTCCTGCCTTGCCTTCCCTTTAGGGTGAACTATAAGTTATAAGGTAAAATAACCCCCCCCAAATGTAGCTAGAGGATTCCTGAAAACCCTGCCCAATCTGCAGGGCTAAATATCAGTGAGCACAATTTCGTATCTCACCTATATGGCATCAAAAAAGACCTTCCAATAGCATTAGCTAATTAAGTCTACTTTCTTGTTGAATGGTATGCCAGGTGGTCTTTCTTATTCATATTATCAGGCTTGTGATGTTGGTCCTTATCACTTAGATCATGCAATGAATGCCTGAAGACTCCTCTGTATGTGTCAACAGTGTTGTTCTCTGTCTCATGGTGGAGAATTAGATGGAGCATTTTCTATTGTTCTAAGTTGAGGCATGCGTCTATTTTAAATGTTTCCTTTTAGGGCTTAAAATTAACACTCAAATTAGTATTTCAGACTTGTGTGATGCTATTTTTGCCACTCCTACTTTTAGGTATATCCGTTTTTCAAAGAAATTCACAAACCTGCAATATAGTTGACATTATTCTGACAGCACAGCTCAGGGTATTATAAAGTGGCAGAGTGTGTTCTCATAGTATTTAAGGAACTAGAGGCATATGGCATTGAAACTAACCAAACTAATCAAACAGATTTTTATAATTTAAAATACAGACATCAGTACAGTTAAAATCTAGACCCTAGAGAGTTAAATTTTAAATTGAAAATGTTAAAGAAAATCTTATGAAATTAAATCTAGAATTAAGCCATTTGCTTCATAATTATAATTGGCTGTCACATGGGATTGGAGTCACATGTTGGGCATAGTGGTACACACCTTTAATCCCAGCATTTGGGACACACAACGAGGATCTCTAGGAGTTGAAGGCCAGCCTGGTTTACATGGAGAGTTCTAGACTAGCCAGGGCTATATGCTGAGAACCTGTCTCAGGAGAAAAAAGAAGAATTGGAGACACACGATGACTTCTGTGGACTTGGAGACTTTGCTAATGTGAGGTCCTTTTTCCCAGTAGTGAAAAGCACTATGTAGACTTACAAAATCTGTATTGAATTCATTATTACATTAATTTTTCTACTGTTCTTCTCTGTTGAATAATTTTCCTTTCCTTTTGTGATAAGACTTCATATAGTCCAGGCTTGAACTTACTAGGGAGCCAAGAGTGATCTCAACTCCATAGTCACCTGACTCCACACCCTGAACCTACACTGCCACACCCATTTTTATTCCATGGTGGCATTTACACCCAGGGGCTCATGCATGCTAGCGTCCCTAGACTCTTTTGATTTAAAAAAGAAAATAGAAGTAAACATTTTCTTGGGCCTCAAAAGGTATTATGGACACCCAGGGTGATGTTAAACCAACCCTGCCCAGCAATACATGCAGTTCTCAGAAATAATCCCTGAGACATCATCCTTTAGTGGCCATTTTACTGAAAGTTTTGCTCTTTAATTGATTTTACTTATTTGGTAGGAAATCTTATTCTTAAGAGTTGATGCAATGTCAATAATCTCCATTTCCTAGAGGGAAATAAAATATTTTTGTCGTTAGTAAATTATCTGATTGAACAACAACTATGGCTTTGTTTTAAGCTTTATTGCTGTGAAGAGACATCATGACCAAGACAGCTATTATAAAGGAAAACATTTCATTGGGGCTGGCTTACAATTTCAGAGGTTTACTCTGTTATTGTCATGGCGGGAAGCCTGGCGGCATGCAGGCAGACATAGTGCTGGAGAAGGAGCCCAGAGTTCTACATCTGGATCCACAGGCAGCAGGAAGAGAGACACTGGGCCTGGCTTGAACATTTGAAACCCCAAAGACCCCCCTCCCATGATACACTTCTTCTAGTAAGGCCACACCTACCCCAACAAGGCCATACCTCCTAATAGTGCCACTCCCTGTGAGTCTGCAGGGACTATTATTCTCTTTCAGGCCATCACAGACCTTCATTTCAAAGAGTTTAGAGGCAAAGGACATAAAAACAATACGATTTATGAGAAAAATAAAGTGGCGTGGTCCATTTCATTTAGTATTTATTTTCAGTCATTTGTTTCATAAAAGATCTTACTTTAAAAGCAGGAGGTTCTCTTTGCATTTCTTCTCTGTTCAGTCTCAATCCTGGAGGGAGAGCTCCAAGATTTTCGGTAGAAGTGAGGAACATACTTTAAAATGTAAGATCAGAGCTGTGTCATATTTTTAAAAGGAAGATGAGGGGGACAGGAAGAGGAGGCTGAGACAGAAGGATCGAAAGCCCTTGGGCACCCTCGTCTTCAAAAATCAGTGTGTTGAAATTGACAAAGAAGAAGTTGATTGTGTGATAATTTTGCTAACATTTGTAATCTAATGTGAAGATAATAGAACTAATAATGGCGTAACATTCGTGCAGTGACCCTTTCTTTGGGCTTGTTGTCTATACCCAATGCGTTTCCCATATATCTTTTCCAATGTACCTTTAATTATAAAGTATCTCATTTTTCAAAAAGAGAGAAGGTAAGAAGTAACAGGTAATCCCACCTCCCCCAAGCCCCGAAGCACATACCCTGTTCTATACAGTTGAAAAAGCCACAGACACCCGTTTGTGTGGTGGGTGACGATTGAGGGTTTGGAAGCAGTCTCCAGGGCCTGGCACGATGTGACAATTTGCCCTCGCTCTCTCGTTGCAGAACATGCTCGTGGAAATAGAGCAGAAAGTGGTGGCCCTGTCACAGCTGTCCGTGCACAACGAGAACCTGCTGCTGGAGGGCAAGGCTCATACGAAAGATGAGGCTGAGCAGCTGGCAGGGAAGCTGAGGATGCTCAAAGGGAGCCTCCTGGAGCTGCAGAGGGCCCTGCACGACAGACAGCTCAACATGCAGGTGAGCGAGGGAAATACAAACTACAGGTGCATCTGTGCATGGGAGGGAACAATGAAACTGGGGATGCTCAAAGGGAGCCTCCTGGAGCTGCAGAGGGCCCTGCATGACAGACAGCTCAACATGCAGGTGAGCGAGAGAGCGCTGCTGCCTGAAGTCTGGGCTGAAGCAGCATTTGGGGCAAGCTCACCACGCACCTGCTGTCGCTAACGCATCTGCGTGTCTGTTCATTTGCCTTCTGCTTCTGGCCTGGGTTTCCAGCTAGGCCATTAACACCGATGGGCCACATAGATGTGAGGACATAGTTCTGACGTGACAAGTTCGCTTTCCTTCTGGATTCCTCTTACAGTTCACTCTCTAGATGTTTTCAGAAGGTTTTGTGTAGTTTGTGCATTCAACAAGTGAGTGAATCTGCCCACTGCAGTAACACTGTGACTCCTGACGGTCAGATTTATTTTACATTGCAAGGGTTTTCTGGACGTTGTTTACCTGGCCTACCTCCTAACTTCCTTTTGATTATTTCTCTATGTCCTTCCTTCCTTCCTTCTTTCCTTCCTTCCTTCCTTCCTTCCTTCCTTCCTTTCTTCCTTCCTCCCTTCCTTCCTTCCTTCCTTCCTTCCTTCCTTCCTTCCTTCCTTCTTTCCTTTTCCTTTTCCCCCCCCTGAGACAGTTTTTCTCTGTGTAACAGCTCTGGCTGGCCCCATGGAACTCACTTTATAGACCAGGCTGGCCTCAAACTCACAAGATCCACCCGCCTCTGTCTCCTGAGTGCTGCAATTAAATGTGTGCACCACCACCTCCAGGCTCTGCCTCACACTTTTAAAGGGAACATTTAACCCATTTAAATTGGTTTTGATAGGTGACTTCTGTGAATTTTTACTTTACACTATTTGTCGCGTCCTCCCTTTCTCTCTCCCTTTCTCTTAATAGGGTCTTGCTCAATAGTTATGTAGCCTGGAACTCACTATGTAGAACACATTGAAGGAGTGAACAGTGTGTGTGTGTGTGTGTGTGTGTGTGTGTGTGTGTGTGTGAACATTCCAGCCAAAGGGGAAGCTAGTATGAAGACTGCCGGATAGGATCACACCTGGCCTTGGCAAAGTGGGTGTGGCTGGAGTGGAGTAACAGGAACAAATGCAATTATGTCTTCAGTGGTTTAGTCTGAGTGTCTCAGATGAAGACGCCAGCTGCTTCAGTGTCTAGTGAAGGTCTTGCTGTCATGGATCTTCTCTTGAGGGAACTGTTCTGAGGTGGCATTTCTCCCTATGTCCTCCTGTGGAGGCAGAGGCTAGCTGGCTTTCTGGGCTCTCCTTTATAGCAAAGGTAACTTCAATGGGAGTCATCTACCACTTAGTATCACAGTAGGGTTCAGGCTTCAGTGATAACAAAGGGCCTGGGACAGCATCACTGTTTCCTCTACCTTCCCATCCTTCTTCTGGTCCCCTACACCACGGTCAGATGCCCCGTGGATCTCAGCATCCCCTGTGCCCTGAGCTGCACTCTTAACCCATGTTTTTCACTGCTGTTGTATATGTGTGGCGTATAATACCTGTTGCCCCATTTATTTGATTTTGTTGTTTTGCAAAGTGAGCTGGTGTGGGTATCGGTGAAGACCCAGTCTCTCCCTTTCTCCCAGACAGACAGACATGAAGAAATGTAGACTTAAGGACAAGTGAAAGCATTTCTTTTTTTTTCTTTTTTGGTTTTTATGAGACAGGGTTTCTCTGTATTGTTTCGGAGGCTATCGGTCCAGCCCAGCCTCGAACTCACAGAGATCCGCCTGCCTCTGCCTCCCAAGTGCTGGGATTAAAGGCGTGTGCCACCACCACCCGGCGGAAGCATTTCTTGATTAACAAGGTGTCTGTCTTCATAAGAGGCTTAGGTCATTTTCACAAAATGTCACCTATCGGAAGGAGGTCCATAGGTGCTATATAAACAGCAAATTGTGGGCCTGGAGAGATGGCTCAGTGATTAAGAACATTGACTATTCTTCCAGAAGACCCAAATTCAATTCCTAGCACCCACATGGCAGCTCACAACTGTCTCTTAACTCCAGTTTTAGGGGACCTGACACCCTTGTACAGACACACATGGAGGCAAAACACCCATGGGCATAAATACATTTTAAGAAACCAAACTGCAAGCCGGGAGTTGGTGGTGCACACCTTTAATCCCAGCACTCAAGAGGTAGAGGCAGGCGGATCTCTGTGAGTTCAAGGCCAGCCTGGTTTATAGAGTGAGTTCCAGGACAGCTTCCAAAACAATACAGGTCTCAAAAAAAAAAAAAAAAAAAAACCAAACTGTCTCAGGTTTAGCATTTCCCAATTCTCACTGCTCTTCCAAGGAATATTCCAGGAATAAAGATGGTGACTATTCTTCTTTTCCAAAACAAACACCCCAGGTGGCCCCACCCTGTGAGTCTCTACTGACAGAAACCACACTTCCTTTTCCCTAGGCAGAAGGGAAAGCTGTTATCAGACCCCTGGAAAGCCTCTCAGGGCTTGCATTCCTCCTGTGGATATCACCTCACCCCAGGGGAAAGAGCCGAAACAGGAACTAGATTCTTGATCAAGTCTTAGCTTTTAAAATGACAGAGTCAGAAAAATCTACTAACTAAAAATTAAATATAACAACACAGAAAACACATTCTAAGGGACAGTTTTTTTCTTTGGTGCTGTCATTGTTCTTTCTTTAATTTTCTTTGGAAACTGTGGACTTGCTTAGTCAGACAGATGAATTCTTAGAATCTGAAGGTTTGTCTGTGTGTGTAAACAGTGGTGAGGGCTCACATTCCAAGCTTTCTGAGGTAATTTGAAAGACACAGTGACAGTCCACCGGGAACAACCCAAGTAGAAGTGCCCACAGGTTCTGAGTCTTGAAGGGAGGGGATCTTCTGGATGGATTCTGGGAAACGGCCCTTGACTGAATTAAATAGCAGAGAGGAAGTGGCCTGGGTCCCAGGAGGGAAAACAAAGAAAGTCATGGCCGCCAAGATCAGTACTTTGTAGCTGAAATGACTGTGATTGGGGACTTCAGTCTGGTATGCTGACTCCTTGGGGCCGTCACTGTAGGTCTCATATTGTCATTCTGTAAGGTTTCTAAGTTGCTGTTTCTCTCTTGCCTGCATGAACCAGGCAGGGTCTCTGAGAGCTCATTCTGTAATAGTGGTACTCCCTCAATGGGGTGCTCCCGCAATGGGGTACTCCCACAGTGGGGTGCTCCCGCAGTGGGGTGCTCCCGCAATGGGGTACTCCCACAGTGGGGTGCTCCCGCAGTGGGATGCTCCAGCAGTGGGGTGCTCCCTCAATGGGGTGCTCCCACAATGGTGGTGCTCCCTCAATGGGGTGCTCCTGCAGTGGGGTGCTCTCTCAATGGGGTGCTCCTGCAGTGGGGTGCTCCTGCAGTGGGGTGCTCTCTCAATGGGGTACTCTCTCAATGGGGTGCTCCCGCAATGGTGGTGCTCCCTCAATGGGGTGCTCCTGCAGTGGGGTGCTCTCTCAATGGGGTGCTCCTTGGCCTCCTGTGCCAGAAGCCCACTCCGCTAAACTCATAACTTTCCAGAAAGTCACTATTTATCATTGGGAGAAATTCCTGGGAGGGAGGGATGTTAATGAGGTATAGTGAGTCACCCACTATGAACACATTGCTTGCAAGATACAAATAGCATCTTTTAGACCAAGGGTGCTCATATTGCTCTACCTGATCCAACATCTCTAGTTGGGAGGCTGGATCCTGCTAAGGGAAAGGAAATTCGTGGCCAGCACATAGGAGCTCACGTGGGGATGTCAAATATTCCTTCTACATTTGATGGCTTGCGTCATTGTAGAGCAGTAATAACCAAAGGGCTGGAGACAAAGATGATAGTCTTGTCATCTCAGTCATCTCAGTCATTCCTCTGTCGTCCTACTATCACTAAGATGAAACACCATGACCAAAAGCCACTTGGGGACAAAAGGGCTTATTCGACTTATGCATCCTGAATCACATGTTATCATGGAGGGCAGGAACTCAATCAGGACAGGGACCCGGGATACAGAGGACATGAAGGATTGCCGATTACTGACTTGCTCTCCATGGCTTGCTCAGCCTGCTTTATTGTAGCACTCAGAACCACTAGTCCAGTGGTGACACCACCCGCAATGGGCTGGGCCCTCCCACGTCAATCACTAATTAAGAAAACTCAGAGTTGCTTACAGCCTTATCTTAGGGAGGCATTTTTTTTTTTTTTGAGATTTCTTCTCTTCAGATGACTGTAGCTTGTGTCAAGTTGACATAGAACCAGCTGGCAAAACTATGAATCATGAGATTGGGGGAAAGAAAACACAAGTATAGAAAACCAAAGTTCTTTCCCTGGAATGGTGAGTTAGAATGCTAAAACTGAAGAGAGAAAGCAGGGTCTCCATCCTCCTTGTGGGGACCAAGGGACAGTGGTGCATCAGTCTCACAGCTGGTAGCAGGATGACCCAGCTCCCCACCTCATCAGATTGTAGGCATGGTGGCCTCTCCCATGCTGATGTTCTCAGTTACGTTTCTCCGGTAGGGCATAGTTGGACCATAGCTGTTCCCTGGTTCTCCCATAGTTCTGTGGCAGCTTTCTTACTTTCCATGCTCCCTGCAGTTGTCCTCTGAATAATGCTCTCTGGGCAGCCTGGCAAGCCTTTCCCATCTCTTTCTGCCCCTCACCCGCTCTCCGTCTCTTCTGGCCCTTGTATGTAACCCAGCTTTTCTTGGAGGCTGGTCAGTTGTCTGCAGTTGTCTATATCACCTTGTCTGACTGCTTCTTTGCCAAGTACACTGTCCTCCAAGATCAGCATCTCATGCATATGCATTTAATGAATGAAAGGTATTAAGAAACCCATCTGATCCATCCCTTCACATATAAATATGGGTGAAAAGAAAGAAAGGCTTTGACTCTCAACTAGTCTCAGGGCAATGCATGGGACTAGCCGGACCTTTCCCATCCCGTTAGAATAACGAGGCAAGAAGGCTGCCTGGGTGATGAGTGACTGCTTTCTTGCTTCTTCCCTAGCCAAACTTTACCAAGGCAGCAATGAAGCAGAGGTGGGGTGGCACAGAGGGAGGAAGCAGCATGTTTTAAGATCGCCCCTTGCAATGATCACACCAAGTCCCTTTAAAATCCCCCAGGCAAGTCTTTGAATTTGTAGGATGGCAAGCGCTGTGCCCACAGTTGGTTGACACCTCATTACGCTGATTTTCATGGCACTGAAAAACTCCTGTTTGAACAGGAGCTATTTATTATTTGGGGAGTTGACAGGGTCGGGGTTTCTCTGTTCCGTAGCCCTGGCTGTCCTGGAACTTGCTATATAGAACAGGCTGGCCTTGAACTCAAAGAGATCTATCTTCCTTTGCCTCCAGGATACTAGGAGCTGTTTGTTATACAGAAGTATAGAAACAGATCCTTTTGAATACCGGACACCCACGAATTAAGAGTTCCAGTACTAACTCAAGGCTGGGGGACTCATAGGCGGAGCCTGAAGCCCCACTTTGATTTCTTTCTTTATACATTTATTGTACAAGCTTTTCGTGGTTTTGATTTTTTTAGAGCTTTTTACACTTTTACCTAACCTTCGAGACTTTCAAGCATGTATACGATGTGTACTATTTCTGGATCATGGTTGCTTCTTACTCCCCTCCTCAGCTGCCCCTCCCAACTTGAGACCCCGTGTTTTGCTCTGTTTTGTGTTGCCTTCTTATGTTATTGGAGGTGAGGGTGGGTCACGGCTTGCTGCCCGCTGAAGCGGTCCGATGATGGTCTGTCTGGTGGTTTCTGTGGCCACTTCCTGCAGCTCTTGAAAGACAACTTGAAAGAATGTGTGTCTGTGGGGGTGGGGGGTAGGGGTGTAGAGGATGTTTGGCCATCTTGGAAGCTCTTGCTGCATGGTACTGAGCATCTCGGCACCGTGACTGGATATCTGACAGAAACAACTTCAGGGATGAAAGTTGTGGTTTTGCTCTTGTTTTCAGAGATTTGATTCCATCACCTGACGTTAACATTAATGGCAAGGCAGGGACATCATGGCCTATGGGCATGACAAGGCCAAGCTTTTCAAATCAGGCAAGCTGAAACACAGAGAGAATAGTAGGATGGGGTCAGGACCAAGATATACTCTCCAAGTGCCACCAGTGGCCATCTTCCTGTAACTGGACTGCCTTTTGGTTGGTTCCACCACTTCCTGCTTGTGTGTTTAGATTTTGAATCTGTGAGTGGATTAAAACCATGGGTTAGGTTGGAGCATTCATGATCTACAGACACATGGAGAAGAATGCCTTACTATTCTCCCATGTGCTCTCCACCCAGCCAAGGTGACAATCATGATTAACCATCATGCTTTGCTTGTCCTGAATTCTAGAATGTCAACTCAGCTGTGGGACTTACTGTTTCTCAAAGGCCTTGGTCTCGGTGGTTGGCAAGCTTCTAGAAAACTCTTTGAGAAGCAAGTACTTGCTATATTGTACACATTGTGGATATCACATGACCTAGACAGATGGTGGCAGGGCAAAGCTTTTAGAGGAAAGACAGCAAATTTTGACATGTAATGATTACCTGGGTAACATTTTGCCTTTGTGTGACTTTAAGAAATTCACAAGAGGGTTGTTTTGTATTTTTTGTGGAAAAAAGAATTGGAAAAAAAATGACTACTTTGGAAAAAGATGGGCTTCCCTGTAAATACTTGTGGGCGTAATCATCTGTTTATTCTTCTTTTTCCTAAAAATGTCACAACTTAGACGGATTTGGTGTTACTGTCTTTTTAAAAATATGTGGTGTCATGTCCAAATGGCAGTGGTTTGAAGTCATTATACAAACCACACCAGAGGAGTCCTGTGTCCCCTGGGGTGAGATTTTCCTGTGGGTGGCATGGCCCTGGATTCTCATCTTATTCCATTCAAAGCAGGGAGCGACACAAGAGAAAGAAGAGAGTGATGTTGACCTCACGGCCACTCAGAGCCCTGGAGTACAGGAATGGCTGGCCCAAGCCCGTTCCACACGGACCCACCGGCGGCAGAGCAGCCTCCAACAGCAGAAAGTAAATCATTTCCTACCTTCCTCCAGGTGGCAGGTCTGCCACGAGAAGAACTTGAGGGGGGTGTTTCTATGGCCAAGGTTTTTATGGATGTAGTTTTGTCTTGTTTCCAATTCCAGGAATGGAAACCAGGCCAGGCAAGTGCTCCGTTGGATAACATTCCTAGCATTGCCACAGCTCTTCACTGATTGGCTTTACCTTATTTCTGCATGAAGCAGGACATGACCAGTCATTTTGGCGCGCTTCCCCATAACTGATGGAATGGTGGGGTGTCTGGTCATTGTCAAGATGGCGTGCGTTTAAGGTTACACCATGTAGTTCAGCTGTAACCTGCCTCCACAGGGACACTTTACTTTGTGATTTGACCCCATTTGCATCTATTCTGCGATAATTATAAAAAGTCCCAGGGAGACCTTCCAGAATGGGCCAAGCTCTGAAATACATACATTTTCTCAAAGAAATGAAATATGTTTTCTTTTTTTTTTACTTTCAAATAGATAGACACCTCATGAGATCAGATCATAGTTATGATACCAATGATTGCTATTGAATAATTTGAATAATTGAAGATACTGACTGTGTAAAAGGTACACTCCTGTTTTTCTCCTGTCAAATGTGAGCTTAAACAAATTTATTGTGAATGAGGAAAAGGCCAAATCAGATCCACTGACCATGCAGCTAATAAAGTAGAAGACTGTCTCCATGTCTTACGGAGTCTCTCCTGGCTAGCCCAAGACAGCACTGACTTGGATGGGAAGGAGCATAGTTCACCACATGGGGGCACCATTGTCCAGCGAAAATTTTCTGTTCTGTTGCCTTTTCCAGCTACTCAGAGCAGGGGAATTTGCCTAAGCTGTGCTTTTTACACTATGCACAGACTTACAGTCATTCCAGATGTTCTGTAGGTAGACAGCAGTGACAGTGACGGCAGACAGTCCTCTGAAGTGACAGCGGCGTTTGTGTTTGCGTTTGTGCAGGAGTTCGAACAGGAGCTAGCTGAGCAGAAGAGCCTTCTCCGCTCAGTAGCCAGCCGAGGAGAGGAGATTCTCACCCAGCACTCGGCAGCCTCGGAGGGCTCAGGTGGCCTTGGGTATGTTTTGAAAGCCTGCAACTTTCTCTCCTTGTTGTGTTTCCCTGTCACGTGAAAAGCTGAGCATCTTGCTTCAGTCACTTTCCAGGAGTCCACACAAGGTACTCACCCCTTTCACTCTGACAGTAAACGCTTCTGCACCGTCAGGCATTTTGTTGTGTGGATAGAGAAAATGGCTAGTAATAATGACTTACGAGTTTACCTTCCTGGATGCCCAGCACACCTATTCCCAGGGACACCTGTTTTCTGAATCAAATGGGAAATGCAATATCAAATTGGATCTATGATGTTTCTAACTGGTGACTATGCCTAAGCACAGAACATTTTCATTTTCATAACCCACCTGGGACATCCTTGAAAACGCTGATGTGCCTGCAGGTGAAGTGGTGTGACCCTGTAATAGGTTTCTCCCTGTAATTTCTCTATGGGAAGTTTCTGACCCCGGGGACCTGGCTTGGAGCGGGCACTTTGAAAGTCTTACATACAGAAAGATAAATTGTTAGAAAAGGAGAAAGTTGAGTATTCGCAAGGTGGAAAGATGAAGGGACTGTAGCCAGTGGGACATACCTGTGTTTTGAGTCACTCGCCTTGGGACCTTGGATTGATTGCTAATACAGTTAGAATAATAAGGAGCAACCAACATTGCAAAACGTTTTGATAATGATACAAAGAAAATCTTTTAAAATCTGAAGCACTTTTTTGTTTTCAGCAGAAATAACATGAGAGAGAATATGTTAGAAAGATATTATAAGATATTACTTACAGCTGGGCATTGGTGGTGCATGCCTTTAATCCCAGCGCTTGGGAGGCAGAGGCAGGCAATTCTCTGTGAGTTCTAGGCCAGCCTGGTCTACAGAGCAAGTTCCAGGACAGCCTCCAAAACAATACAGAGAAACCCTGTCTTGAAAAGCCAAAAAAAATATATTACTTACAATACCAACTAATCCAAAAGGCAGGAGTACCCACAAGCATCAAGAAAAAAAAATTGTGCACACCTGTAATCTTAACAAAATTATAGCAATCAGTCAGGGGGCAACTAAGGCACAGTATGACTTAAATGAAGTATCATGTGCACATGAATCAGAAAATCCAACCTAAATAACAAGTCTGCAGACAGCAGATGTGGGGACTAAACTAGTTTTGTAGTTTAGTCAACATGGACATGATATTTCTCAGTGTCAATACACACAGGTATCATGGGATACAGAGTTTTACATTTAAGTCACCCCATAGCAATCACTGCTGTCCATGCATAGAAAGATCTTTATTAAGGTCTTTAAGATATATCAGCAGTAAAATCGCAAACAAGGAAACACTTCTCCAGGCTGGGAGAGCAGGGGGTATCTTCACTCTCCTGTACCTGCACCCAGGTTCCCATAGTTTTTTGTGTCTTTTACTTCTCTGTTTTTACATAGAAGACAGTCAGTTCTATCTGCTTGGCAGATAACTGGTTCCACAAAAGAGCTGTGAGAATCTTGTGCAATTTTTGGTTAAAAAAAAAAGTTTCTGTTTAATTTTTTTACCCCTTCTCCTTGGCCTTCAGGGTTGGCTAGAACCCAGACAACAGATAAACATCTACAAGTTGCTCTTTCAACTACTAATCTCCTGTAAAAAGAAATGTGTCCTGCTGTGCTAGCTTTCTGGGGGAAGATTCACTTAAAAAATACCACTCACAAATTTTTCAATGGTTACATAAATTCCTTAGAAAAATTACCCTTCAGTGTAATTGAGTCCAGTTCACATGTCCTTGTCAAGTCTCTAGTTATTTCTAAGGCTACAAAGGAAAACCAACCAGGAATTCATTGACATGAAAGAATACTTTCCCATGAGAAATAAAAAGACCACGTTCTAATTTAAAACTAGTTGCTCTATTTTTATATGTGTCACTCATGAAATAAAAGAATGTGGATGGTAACTACTCCCTTGGTTTGATATTGAATTTTCATGCAAACACAATGAATGGATACAGGTGTACTATAACCAACATAGAAGGAAATTTACTTTCGTAGGAGCTTGAAAACTTTCTTTTCCATTTGAAAGTGCTTTTTTTAAATCCATACAATTATAGGTACTTTTTTCAATATTAATATTTAAGATCAATGTATGTTAACACATAGATTATTAAGCCCCACATGCTGAATGGTTGCTGTTCATTACATACAGCTGTAGGCATCACATATGTTCTATTTAATTTTCATGATTTCATAACATGAGCCGGGCGTTGGTGGTACACACCTTTAATCCCAGCACTTGAAAGGCAGAGGCAGGCAGAGTCTACAGAGTGAGTTCCAGGACAGCCAGGACTACATAGAGAAACCCTGTCTCAAAAAACCAAACGAACAAACAAAAACCCTGCAGAACATGGATGCCATGTTCATTCATTTGTTGAGGAAACTGAGACTCAGAGATGTGATACAAGTCACTCAGTGTCACACGATGCTAACTGCTGTCCCAGGAATTCTGCTTGCCTGCCCTGTTTTCTGAGTGCTGAAGATGCAGGGTCTCTTGCTTGCCATGGCAAGTACCACGGATGCCCTCTTCCCGCCTCGGATTAGATTCCTACTCTGAAAGCCTTACTCTTCCGCCCAGCACTGCTTCCGTCCCCTCATCTGTCCCTCCACAATGTGTCCTGAATGTCACTTGGACTCACAGTAAAAGCTCTCACTAGAGTAACCTTTTCCAGATTTTGCATCAATTTGCAGGCTGTTTGTCAAAGGACCCTGGTCCATGGCCTTATTATGCTTCCTAATTTTATTATGTACTTAGCCATTTTCAATGGGTTTGCAATACTCGTGTGTTTGTGATTCAGATATGTAAAGACAAATATGCTTATAATTGCAATGTTTTTATTTTAATTTATATATTTTTAAGGTACAAGCCAATGATTAAGATAATCTTTTTCCATTTTTTGAGGCCAGGTCTATTAATACCAATTAAGTATTAATTTCCTTCTTCCTTCCTTCCTTCCTTCCTTCCTTCCTTCCTTCCTTTCTTTCTTCCTTTCTTCCTTCCTTCCTTCCTTCCTTTCTTTTTTCCTGTTTTTTTGCACACATTGTAAACTTAGATTATTTATTCTTCTAATAGTGAAAAACCTGCTGTGTTATCCCAGGAGTTGGGGATGGAAGGGACGAAGTCATCTGCTGAAGACCAGATGAGAATGAGATGGGAAAGCCTCCATCAAGAATTTAGTGCCAAGCAGAAACTGTTACAGAATGTTCTGGAACAGGAACAAGAGCAAGTGGTATCAAACATTTTCTTTCATTTTGTACTTCCCCTTGGGTTTGTGAAACAGGGTCTCGTGTGAACCAGGTTGCCCTGGAACTTGCTATGTAGTTGAGGGTTCCTTGGACTCCTGACCCTTCTACTTCTGCTTCTCCAGACCTGTGATTACAAGCACAACTCTGCCCCACCCCATGCTCTGCCTAAATTTATCTTATCTCGGATTGGATTCTTCTTCAGCTCTATCTGAAGAGTATTTAGTGCCTCTAGGCAGATGCATTTTTGTGGATTTAGGGTAAATATGGGTCTACCTTCTAAAAACCTGTAACCCAACCCAGGAACTATGTCACACATTCCTGAGAAAGTAAGTAGCTATGGTAGGTTCCGCTCCACAAGTAGAAATCCCAAGGAAAGACGGGCTAAAATAATGGTGGAAAGCCACTACAGCAGACACAACGTGCAAGGTCGCAACAATTAAAGAGAGGGAGACACATCGGGTGGCAGATGTTCAAATTAACAGGATGGGGTAGCCTGCCGTGCTCACAGGGTGATGAGTGGTCAGCCTTAAAAACAGGCAGAAGTGGCTTTGGGAAATCAAAGGACTGAGTTTGATTGGAGATGTCCCCAAGGCATTTGGACTTCTGTCCTGGCATGGTCCTCATGGGGGAATCTAAAAGCCTTTCGAAGAGAAGAGGTGAGCATTAAAAGGAAAGAGCCCAGTCTTTGCCAGGTGGTTAAAGGAGAGCTTAAGCTGGGAAGACATTTCAGGGGTAACTGTATAAACATTCAGGCATTCCCGCCATTATTTATTTTTTATATTTCATCATTAAAACTCATAGTCATTGCTAGATCTGGCCACTGGACTCAGTAATGTGGTGTGTTAGAAAATTCCCATTTCCCCAGATGAGGCTTCCAGTACCTACTTTATATATACCTCCAACTTAGAAAACTGTACCTGGCTCATTGGCTCTTAAGTAAGCTGTCTCTGTTTGCCTGCAGCTTTACAGTAGTCCAAACAGACTCCTGGCAGGGGTGCCACTGTACAGAGGGGAAGCTCAGACTCAAGATAAGTCTTCAGTGACGTCCTTGCTGGATGGACTAAACCAGGCCTTGGAGGAGGTGTCATCCCAGGTACAGCTTTGACATCATGTACTTGTCTTGTCCTTGTCCTTCTGGGATTGGTTCTTTTGTTCTCCGAAAAATTGTTCTATCTCTGCACATGACAGTTGATGCCCAGCGTTAGTGATGAGTCCTGACGAGTGCTGATTCATGAATCTCATTTTGCCTAGTATTTCCCTGTGATTCCTGATAATGCTCATAATTAAGATTGTTTTTTATTGGAAGATGGGTTGGGGGTAGAGGAATGCAGGCAGGTTCTCTGGTAGCCAAAGCTGGCCTCAAATTGGCTATGTAGCCAAGAACGACCTTAAACTGCTCATCTTGCTGTCTCTGCATCCTGAGGGCTGGGATTATAGTTGTGTGCCATTACACCTGGATTAGCACTGATGCTTTTATCTGTTCTGTATGTATCTCCATCTGTGTTTCTTTTCCAGGGTGGAGGAGCAAATAGACAGAATATCCACTTGGAGCAGAAGTTGTATGATGGAGTCTCAGCCACTTCGACCTGGCTGGATGATGTTGAAGAGCGTTTATTTGTGGCCACGGCACTTTTGCCAGAAGAAACAGAAGCTTGTCTGGTCAACCAGGAGGTGAGGTTGATAATTTCTGTCTGTGCATGGAATTTCAAAGCAATTACAATCTTAGTAATTGGTAATTAACTTTACATATGAAGAATATTAAGAACAAGACAGCTTTAATAAAGTGCCATGGTGTGTCTCGAAGAAGTACAGTGTGGAACAGAGTTGTTTAACTATGAGAAGCTCTCCAAAGTGTGTACACTTTGCCCTTTCGTCCTTTTTAAAGTGTGTATGAGAGGAGGAGAAATGGGGAACTCTGGGCTATTGTACCACTCAAATCCTCCCTGTGTGAAACATGAGCTTTAGGGAGTGAGTTCCTAGCCATCACTTTTTAAAATTTAATTTTTATCAATGCATCTCTTTATTATCTAGTAATATAAAGCCCCAAGAAAAATCTCTCTGAGAAGAATTTCCCTGCAATCTAGAGAAGTTCCAGAAAGAGATTCAGCTGTATCAGTGTAGCTCTTCCTAAGTGGGAGGTTTCTAGGCGAAGATGACTTGATTTACAGAGGTCTACATGAGGAGGTAAATCTTTGTTTTCATCAACCCCAGGCTCTTGCCAAAGACATTAAAGAAATGTCTGAAGAAATGGATAAGAACAAGAACTTGTTTTCCCAAGCGTTTCCAGAGGATGGTGACAATCGGGATGTCATTGAAGACACCCTGGGTTGTCTTTTGGGCAGATTATCCCTGCTGGATGCAGTAGTGAATCAGCGATGTCATCAGATGAAGGAACGACTCCAGCAAATCCTCAATTTCCAGGTAAATGAGAGAACACAAAGGGTTTGTGCCATTTTCAAGGAAGAACAACAGTCATCAACAAAGAGTATCTTACAAAACATTCATTATGTGTTGCATGTGTGTAGTGGGGTATCTGAGGGAGTGTGCATGTGAATGTGTGTGCATGTACATGGTGTGTGCATGACTGTTGAGGGCAGAGGTCATCTTTGGGTGTCATCCTCAGGAATTATCCACCTTACATTTCTTTGAATTTTATTGCATTTCTTTGTTTAATATGTATCTATGGGGACAGTAAACATGCATGTACCCTGCTTTGAATGCTGAGGTCAGAGGACAACTCATGTGCGTCCATTTTCTCTTCTACCATGTGAGTCCTGCGGAAGGAACCAAGGTCATCTCACTTGGGAGGACAGTGCCTTTAACCACTGAGCCATCTTTCTGGCCCATCCACATTGCGTTTTGGAGCAAGGTCTTTCACAGGGGCCT
The DNA here is from genome assembly GCF_017639785.1 of Mesocricetus auratus. Lineage (NCBI taxonomy): Eukaryota > Metazoa > Chordata > Mammalia > Rodentia > Cricetidae > Mesocricetus > Mesocricetus auratus. Next base: position 38,678,406 of record NW_024429199.1, on the reverse strand, counting down.
GGGACTCAGTGTTCTTAGGGTAGACTGACTGCCCAGTGAATCCCACGTATCTAATTTTTGCCTCCCCAGGCTGGAGATTACAAATGCATTGCTGTATTGAGTTTTAGACGTGGGTTCTGAGGATCAAACTCAGGTCCTTGTGTTTGCCTACAAGCGTTTAATGTCTGAGCTATATCTCAACCCATCTTATCAACGTGTTTTATGGGGTAATGAAGAGCTACAGCATTGTAGAAACCCAGGTGGATTGAACTACAGATCTAGAGAGCCAAGTTTCATGCTTTTAGAATTGGAAGGTTGAGAAAAACCACTCAGTCAAACTAAGAGTTGAATAAAAGTTTAAATTCAGCCAATAAAAGCCAAATTATCATTTATTGTAGTTTCCAGTTGGTAATAGTAGAATTTAATTATTGTTCTCAAAGAACATGCAGGAGGTGCTGGAATATAGAAAACACCCCAAATCTCTACTCAAGGGACTTGGAAATGACTATGGTCTAATTCCTTCTACCTCTCTCAGGATTACACTGGAAACTTACTGCATTACTTTCCAACCCCAACTCTTCAGATTTATTAACTTTTACTGTCATATTAGAATCCCAGGGCCAAATACGTAATTATGTGCTTATGAAAGATTTTTTGTGTCCAGTCACTGGGCAAAAAAGGGAAGGTCACCGATAAACTTTTAGAGTTGAAGGCTTTTATGTCCAATAAAAAGGACCCCATCTAAGTGTTAGCTGATGCCGCTTTTTAGGTAACATAGGAAATTTGATGTAATTTTTGATTTGTAAAAGAAAAGTTACTATGACTTGGCAGACGTGGCACATGCACTCAGGAAGCAGAGGCAGGTGGATATCTGTGAGTTCTAGACCAGCCTGGTCTACAGAGCAAGTTCCAGGACAGCCTCCAAAGCCACAGAGAAACCCTGTCTGAAAAACAAACAAGCAAAATGTTACTATGAAGTATCAAATGTTGCTTTTACCAAGAAACATGGAACATTCTAGATAGTTACATAAAGGGACAGATTGTTACCACTTTCAAACAATCTGTAGTCATAAAAGTCTACAATGAGGAATGGCGGGATCGCTCAGTAGGTTGAGGCGCTGGCTGCCAAGCCTAAAGACCTGAGTTTGGTCCCTTCAGTTTACTTGGTGGAAGGACAGAGCTGACTCCTACATCTTGTCCTCTGACCTTGACACTTGTGCCGTGGCACACATACATACAATGAATAAATAGCACAATGAAATATATATTTACTAAAGCTTTCCTAGTTTATTTTTTTCAGTCCCCAAATTTTCATATGAATCAGTTTTTAAATCTCTGCAATATCTCTTCTAGGTAAATGTGTTTCAACCAGAATGGAAATTAAGAATAAGTTCTCTGAAGCTAACATCCTGTGTTCATTTGTTTCATTGGCTTTGGTTGCTTGCCTTAGTTTTAAAGCCAGTCCCACAGGCTGGGCTTAGTTATGTAGCCCAGGCTCTCTGGTCTCAACAGGCATGTGCTTCCATGCTAAGCTTCAGATTCCAGCTTTGTCACTTGCTGCTGTATAATCTTAGTTGCTTACTTATCTTGAGCATCAGTGTCCGCGACTGTTAAGTCATACCCACAGCCACAGCCTCACAATATTGCAAGGCTTCAATAGGTTCACCTATTTGAGATCAGTTGATCCTAACACATAACATGCACTCCAGGAATTTTATAGTCATTGATTTTGCTACTGAGTAGTTTTAAAGAAATATGAAGGCTGGTTGTTGGTGGCGTACGCCTTTAATCCCAGCACTCAGGAGGCAGAGGCAGGTGAATCTCTGTGAGCTCAAGGCCAGCCTGGTCTACAGAACGAGTTCCAGGACAGTGTCCAAAACAATACAGAGAAACCGTGTCTCGAAAAACCAAAGGTGGGGGTAGGGGGTGGGGGGGGGGGGAGGAAAGAAATATGAAGGATCTAAAGTCAGTAAAAAGGCTGTGTTACTTCCCCAGGGTTACTCAGCACTCAAGAAGTGGTAGGGGACTTAGGGTGAGGGAACATTAGCACTGCATGGTGTTTGAGTGCTGGGCAGAAGAGCCAGAGACTAGCAGATCAACTCAAGATCCATTCTGAGAGCAGAGTGAGGAGAAAGGCATTTGTGGTGGCTTGGCTGTGGGGAGTGAGAGACATCATGAATGCTACGGAGCTCAAGGACTCTGGCTTGCACATCTGGAGGTCTTGGCAGATGAAGGAGGTGGACCGATAGCAGTGCCACTGACCAATGGAGCATACCATTTTTTTGCTGGGACTGCTTTGGTAGAGACACCGGTGACATTCAGATGTGCATTCCAAGAGTCACACACCGTAGGTATGTGACTCTATGGCACAGAGGAATACTTCAGCAGGATTTTCATATTGTGCCTGTTAGGTGGCATGACACAGAACAAGGAGACAGAAATACACGTGGACTCAGAAAAGCAGGGTTGAGCCTCTGGGTGTTATGTTTTGCACCAATGTATATTGACAGTAAAGGCAGAAGGATCATTATGCTAAGAAAAGTTAATTTTCATTACTCTAGAATTCATCTTCCATACAGGAAAAAGCCAGATTATTACAACATCTTAGTCTGTAAGCCACACAATTTTGAACCCTTCCAAGGGGTATTTACTCCTCTCCAGTTGCTTCTACCAATTTACTGTTTGTTGCAGTTTTGAATTTGGTAATTATAACCGATGACAGAAAAATATGAACTAAGCATGACTTCCTAGGAATTTATTTTGTAGGGGACAATGGAAATGACATGTGATCATGAAATTCTCTTTAAATCATGTTCTCTGTTTTTCTTCTGCCAAGAAGTGTCTACTCGTTGGTGGCCAGGTCATGCACGAAAACCAACAATTCAAATGTTTGTGTTCCAGTTTAGTTGAGAGAAAGAACCCTAGTGATAACATAATAAGGATCAAGTCCTAGGCATGAACTGTGTCTTTTTGTTATACAGAGCATCTGCTGGGCTCTTGGTACCCAATAGCTGTTGGCATGGTATGCCTTTGTTCTTCATATCATCTGTAGAATCACCTTTTGTCAGACTGTTAAGCCTTGTGCTAGGATCCCTCCCCCAAGACTGAGTAGATGATCTGTTTGTTTTGTGTGTAGACACTCCCCACCAAATTAGCTGTCACTATTCTGGTATTTACCCATAGACTAACCCCAAATACATTTCCTGGGTATGTAACTCAATATTTTTAAGTGACTTTTAAGAGTGAGAAACTAAAGAATTCTTTAATAATGGCAGTGAGTCAGCATTACTGATTTTAAGGCCATGAATTTGTTTTTCAAATGACTCACATCCTCCCTTTACTCCTTGATTGAAAGAAATAAATTGCAATGTCTGTTACATCTATTATATACTGATTCTTTAATTCCTGCTATATCACAAGTATAATAGTGATAATTTGTTGAATCCTTTGGATTTTATTTCTTCTTGTTTTTTTTTTATCCTTAAGAAAATACTGTTACCACCACCTAGCAATTCTTACTTAGTAATTTCTATATGACCCACATTTGCTTTCTTGGTTAATCTCTCCCAATAGTAACCATGGCTTCCAGAAATAAGAACTATGTTTACTGGTATGTTAAGTAGAACACAGGGAAAAATACCCTGTTGAAAAGATGAAGAGGGTGTAAAGGATATGTAGACACTTCATTTCTGACCCATGTTAGGTTATTTCTACTCATCTAGATGAGCTAATGCATTTAACTGATACAACCTTAAGTATATATAAATAACTGTGGACAGTCAGAGGGGAATAGAATACCCTGTGGCCAGGACTCCTTGCTGTTGACTCTATTCAAATGAATGAGAAACATATTTCATTTTGCTTATGAACAAGTCCTTGTAGTTCTAAGAGCCTGTGACCTCCCCCTTGAATGCTGTTGAGTAACAGGAAAACATTGGGAACCCATGAAAAACCCATTATTTTTCCATCCCTCTTAAAATGACTTCCTATTTAGCTGGCTGCAGAGCTTGAAGCTCAGCTTGAGCTTTGGCTAGTGACAGCTGTTGCTTTTCTCTAGCCTATTTAATGCTATAATCTCATTTCTCCTTCCTCCCTCCCTCCCTCCCTCCTTCCTTCCTTCCCACCCTCCCTCCCTCCCTCCCTCCCTCCCTCCCTCCCTCCCTCCCTCCCTCCCTCCCTCCTTCCCTCCCTCCTTCCTTCCCTTCCACCCTCCCTCCCTCCCTCCCTCCCTCCCTCCCTCCCTCCCTCCCTCCCTCCCTCCCTCCCTCCCTCCTTCCTTCCTTCCTTCCTTCCTTCCTTCCTTCCTTCCTTCCTTCCCATTTCTGGTGATCAAGCCCTGGGACTTTTTCATGCTACAAAAAAATGCTGCACCACTCAGCACACCCCAGGCCTCAATTTTCTTGCTCTATTGCCACATTACTTTGCTTTTAACCCTTGCTTTATAATGTCTGCCTGCATTCATTCTTTAAAATATACCTATTTTATTTTATATGTATGAACGTTTTGGCTGTGTGTATGTGTATAAGTATAACACATGGGTGTCTAGTGCCCTAAGGGGCCAAAAGAGGGCACTATATTGATTCCCTGGAACTGGTATTAGAGTCTGTGGCTAAAAGGAACCAAACTTGGGTCCTCTGCAAGAGCAGCAGGTGCTCTTTACTTCTGGGCCATCTCTCCAGCCCTTGCATACATTCTTGTTTTGTTTTTTCAGTTTTTTGAGACAGGGTTTCTCTGTATTGTTTTGGAGGCTGTCCTTGAACTCGCTCTGTAGACCAGGCTGGCCTCAAACTCACAGAGATTTGCCTGCCTCTGCCTTCTGAGTGCTGGGATTAAAGGCATGCGCCACCAATGCTGGCCCCTACATACATTCTTTTTTTTCCAATTTAAATAAATTTTATTCAAGAATAAATCAAGATTTTTCTTTGATTTATTGAATAGATTTTTTCTCAGATAATATGTACTGATTACTGTTTCCCTTTCTTTACTGCTCCCAGCACACACACACACACACTCCATATCCACCCAAGTCCACCTCCTTCCTGTCTATCATTGAAACAAACAGGATTCTATGGGAACACAATGTAATATAAAACAAGACAAAAGCTAACACATCAGAATTGAACAAAACACACTAATAAAAGGGAAAAAACCAAGAAAGAGGCCCACTTGTTCTCATAATCAGAAATCCCACGAAAACATTAAACTGTAAGCCATAATGTATATACGAAGGCCCTGTAGGGTAAAAATAGAAAAGAGAAATAATAAGATGCACTTTTATAAAAAGGAAAAGCCCTAACAAAACATTATGAGCTAAAGAGCTCGCAGGGATGCCCTTGAGTTCATTTTCTGTGACAATCTACTGCTGGGCATGTAGCATCGGTTTCCTCAATGAGACTCACTCGGAAGAAAGTAGATTTTCATATTCATGGTTGAGGAATGTGCTCTCTCGGTCCATGACCCACTGAAGAAGATGCTGTAAGCTAAGCTTCAGCCCGTGATGAACACTCAGCCCCCACCTGCATTTAAAGCTCATGAGAGAGAGAACCATGCCTAGTGGCACAGTCCCTTGGTCTCAGGTTTCAGGTCTGAGGTGGAAGGATTGCAAAATGAGGACAGTCCTAGCAACTTAGCAAGACTCCGTCTCAAAAGAAAATCGAAATAAAAGGAGAGCTGGAGTGATGCTTCCCTCATGCTCACACCTTCACTGATGCTCACACCAGCTTCACTCATGCTCACACCTGCTTCACTCATGCTCACACCTTCACTCATGCTCACACCTTCACTGATGCTCACACCTGCTTCACTCATGCTCACACCTTCACTGATGCTCATACCCATACACATAAATAAAAAAATAAAGCTTAAAAGCTTTAAGATTAAAAATAATATCGTACTAGCCCCAAATAGAAAGTTTTTTAGAAATAAAGTATCTGGAAGGCTAGGTACAGATTATATATAACACTATGTGGCTTTATGTAAAGGACTTAAGCATTCCCGGAGTTCGATATCTGCAGAGGGTCCTGGGAGAAATTCCCACAGTGTTTGTGACTCTGAATTCTGGGGAGATGGGAACAAATGCCCACCCACCCCAGGTGGAAATGAATGACAGACCAACATAAGGATGCCACCAAGGTCTAACTTGGTGAACCAGTGAGTTTTATTAGAGTACTCTTAGAAATATGGCTGAAGGGCTACATAGAGCAACAGAACTGACAGACGGCTGTATTACCAGAGCCCAACCCAGCAGTCCTTATTGCTTCAATATGCTAGGGGTGAGGAAGGGACCTAGTGTGTCTGTTCAGTTTCAGGAACTTCCTGAAACCTTTGAGTTATTTACCTCTGTCTTAATGTGCTTCCTTATAGGGTGGAATCTCTCACCTCCTCTCAGAACATGTTGTTATTTCACCACCCTTTTAACTTTCTGTAGCTTTCCAGTTTTCCCCTCAGTTGGAAGGTTGGAGGAAACCGCTACAGAACATTCAGAGACAGAGAGATGTCTGTGTATTATCTCTATGAATCTGTAACCCTTTCTATTCCCTTATTGTCTTTCCATTGCTTTCTTCCCCAGAATGACCTGACAGTGCTGTTTACATCATTAGCTGACAGCAAATACACCATTCTGCAGAGACTGGCAAATGTATTCGAACAGCCCATTGTGGAACAGATACAGGTATGCACAACTGTCCCAGATACAGGTATGTACAAGTATGTCCCAGAAGAACTTTGGGATAGCACATGTCCTTTGACTGACTAACGGCAAACCATAGCATTTTTATTCATTGTATTTTGTGTGCCGATACCGGGTTTGAATAATGTGCCCAATGGTACTGACTTGGTCACGTCTGCATGCATCTATGGAATGTGGGTTCAGAAGTGACATCAGTGGTAGCTACTGTCCTGAAGGAATATGCTACTCCAAAATGAGATCAAGTGTGACCTCTGTGATGTAGGAAAGGAAGAGGGAAGTCTCGGGTGTGGGTCCCCACCTTCCAGTGTATTTGAAGCAGGCCTCTTCTGTTACTCACTGCGGCACAGACCAGGTTAGCTGGCCCGTGAGCTTCCGGGTCTTCCCCGGTCTCCACCTCCCACCCCACTGGGGAGAATGTTGATTACAGACACCTGCCATGTGTCTGGCTTTATGTGGTTTCTAGGGGTCTGAACTAAGGTTATCAATTTTGCCAGTTGATCCCTTTACGTACTGAGTCACCTCCTTGGTCCCTGAAAATGTTCTTTTTCTATGCTCCTACTTTACTGTTGGGATCTTTATAGAACTCCAGGTCAGACATAAATTTCTCTCAGTCTGTAGATGTTTGTTTCCAATACTGACTTGAGAAATCAAAAATCCTTCTAATTCCCAAAGGTCCCCAGGGGTTTGAAATATCACAATTGCATGCCTCGGGCAGGGCCTATTTTTATCCCCTAGGCTGGGAACTCAGTAGGCTCTTTCAGTTGGATTTCTGTCTTTCCATTTTGAAAACTTTTCAAATGATTTATTTAACTTTCATTTGCCTCCCTTTGTGAAACTCTCTTCAATGAAATATTACAAACCTTGTCCAGTGCTCTAATTATCTTTTTGGGAGATCTTTTTCTTTCTGTCTCTTTTGTTAATACCTTGTTCTCTCTGTAAACAGAAGCATTCTTTTCTGTAACATACCTGGATGGACTCATGGTTTCATGGCTGGAGTTGATTTCTTTTCCATACAAATCTGTTTCCCCTGGGTCCCTTTATCTGTTTGCTGGAATCATCTCTGTGTGTCATGTTGGATATTCTTGGCTTCAGGGTCATCTTCTGTTTACATCTGGGTTGGGGGATTAAACAGTTGAATGGGAACCTGAAATAACATTGAAACTTAACGATTTGGAGGATATACTGGTTCCTTACGCCATTTGTTGGATGATCTTTCTGTTCAAGTTTTAAGCTTCCTCAGTTGGTCTTACGTACCCTCCTCTCTCTAGACAGTAGAGGAGTGATCACAGCCCTTCCTGAAGCAAAGTGGACTTGAGGCCTCGTGTACAATGTTTTCTCATTTTCATACCCCAATTTTCTGTCTTCTCTCACTTTCTATATTTCATCTCTCATTCCTTCTCTCCCTTCCTTCATTTCTTCCTATCTTCCTTCCCTTCCTTCTTTTTCTTGACATCCCTCCTCCCCTTCCCCGCTGCCTCTTCATCCCTCCCATCCTCCCTTCCTACCTCCCTCCTCCCTCCCTTCTTTCCTTTCTTCCTCCCCAGGATGTTGTTATGTAGGTGAGATGCCTCCCAAGTGTCAGGATTATAGTCGTGAGTCATTACTTCCAGCTCTTTTCTTTTAATCCAACATTAAGCCTGCCGCCACATCTGTTACCCCTTAGTCTAGAAGGCCCCCTTCCTTCTCTAGATGATAAGCTTCAAGCCTCTCACCTGGAAGGAAAGGGCACTATGGCATGAAGCAGGGACTGGGAATTTCATTCTTTTAGCAACTTTTCCCCCAGCTCTCTGTCTCTGTCCTCTGAGTCGCTGAGACTCCCAATGCACTAGATATTTTGGGCACAGTTTTTTCAGCTAGACTAGCACTCAACTTTCTCAGGCTTAGTAAAATTTCATGTACTTGTCCAAATCCTAACTTTGCAAATGTGTTGGGCTTATGGTCTTCCTGGTTTCCTGGCCCCAGCAGACTTAGGGAGGAAAGTGCTCCAAAAACAAACAAAATATTTGGTAATTGTTGCAGAGAGGGTTCAAGAAAAGAAAAAAAGTGGATATGCGTTTCATCTGCCATCTGTAGTCCAGACTCTTCTCATTGTCAGGGGCAACTGGGTTATACTTCTTCCAAAAGCCGACTTAGGCCAATATCTGCTGGTCTGTTACCCTCTCCTCCACTCCTCAAACAGAGATGAGTTGCATCATGAAGTTTACTGCCTAAGTATACTTTGATCCATTTTCCTTTCTACTGGCGTCCTGACAGGGCTCTGAGCTCTATGAAGTCTAGGATAAGGTCTCCTCTTTCTACAGACCTCACACTGGGCAGACATGGCTCAGTCACTTGAGTCCTTACTAATTTGTTTTTCTACTTCACAGTGAGGACCGGCCACTCCTTGACCAAGCTTTCCTCATATATCCCCGTTGTCACACTGGCATGGTCTCCGGTGATGCTCCATGGAGTTTTAGGAAAACATTAGCGTCCCTAGACATCTCAAGGACACACCTTGTTCACACTACATACTACGTGCAACTTCCTGAGTAGGAGTGGTTATCTACACATCCCCTTGCTTAAGGAGGCCATTGTGGCCTAGCTCTTCACCCTAACCCTACCTCCTTGCCTAAGGCAGCTGACGTGCAGTATAACAAAGGGCGTTTCTCTCTTTTCCGGTAGTATGTGGTGATGCTTTTTATGTTTTATTGAGGTTAGTCCCTTCTAATGTATTTAAAATCATTTTCAGGGGTAGTGGTAGACCATACAATCAAACTTTCACCTCCTTTGAGGCAGACTTGTTCCTCAGAGTCTGAACAAGATGTTGTAAATCTTACCTAGGCCATACAACAGGCTGAAGAGGGACTGAGGGAACTGGACGGTGGAATCTCTGAGTTGAAACGGCGCGGTGACAAGTTACAGGTGGAGCAGCAGGCCCTGCCAGAACTCTCCAAGCTCCAGGTACCATCACCAAGGGCTCCCCTCAGCCTCAGTGGCCCATCCTGATTCAAAAGCAAGAACGATTGTTTCAACTGTTCTCTTGGAAATTTGGGGGGAGCAAGTTGAGACAGGGTTTCTTTGTGTAACTCTGGCTGTCCTAGAACTCACCCTGTAGATCAGGCTGGCCTTGAATTCCCAGAGATCTGCCTGCCTGTGCCTCCCTGAGTGCTGGGATTAAAGGCATTTGCCACCACTGTCCAGCTTCTCTTGGAAATTTCTAAAACAAAAGTCGTGTCATTCAGGAAAAATCATGTCATGTCATTTAGGTTTTAAGTTTTATGTACAAGTAAGGAAAAATTTCTGAACTTTTGGCCATTTTTAGTACAATAGAATGAATTATATTTTCATGCTCCTAACATTCATATTTTTTCTGACATGTACTCTTATGATGATGTCTATATTTCAGTGGTTGCATATATTTCTGCTCTTGAAAATACAATCGTCATTATAGCTCCCACCCAGTAAGATTAAAGGGGAGAGGATTTTAGTTCAATACTGTAATACATTCCCAGGGACAACAGAACAGAGTAAATATCAAAAGCAAGACTTTTTAGAATGTGGTTTGCAAAGTGGGAGTTTCTCTGGCACGCAGGATGGGATGTAGCACAGATGCTCAACTCCAGAGTGGCTTAGAAAGTTGGGAAACCCATGAAAATTTTCCATTACCATTCAGGGTCAAAAATAAAAAAATACCATGTAGCGTTAATTCTGACACCTAGGCAGAACTTATACATGTGGTAGAAAGACAAAACTGAAATACCTCCCCAGACCAGTGAACTTTAACACACTATAGAAAACAGGCTATATTTTAAAAATATGTAAAATGTGTATAATTGGGCATAGCCACACACACTGTGTTAGTTTTGCTTTCTGGGCATTACTGCGGAACCCTCGGGGGAGATCGAGCACAAAGTCTCAAGTCCTTCGCCGGAGAAAATACAACAACCCTTATAAAAAGGAGTTGCTCTCAGTGTGACTACCTCAGGCCCTTGGCTAGCATTTAGAAATGTCACAGGACAAGCCTCCCCCACCCGCTTGCCCTTCTTTTAAATTGTTTTCCCACAGTTCTTCGGCGTCAGGTGTAAGAGTCGAACGTCAGAGCTGTAAATAAGCATTCCAGTTGAACTTTCCCAGATTGAACGGTTTGGCTGCTCCACCTCAGGGTGATGGATGTTTTAATCAGGTCCATATGCCTCCAGTAAATTTTGTTTGGTGTCTCACCATCTCCTAAAACGTCTTTCCAGATTAAACAGTTGTTTACTTCTCCACGTTTGGCAGAATCCTTGCCTCTTAAATCTGATGGTTTTGCTGCCCACATTAAGTCCCTCATTTGGGGGCTCTTTGTTTGAAAGGTGATTGGTCCAAAACCTGATACCATTTAGCAGGCAGAAATGTGAGAGATACTCTAATCATTTACTGTAAGATTAAATAGACACTAAGATCATGATAACAATGAGAATCAGATTTTCTATGACATCCATTTGTCTTCACCTTGTAGACAGTTTTGTTCAGCGTCTTAGCCCCACATCCCATCATGGATGCTCAACAGCTTGAGGACATAGTCAGGAAATTACCTCATGAGTCATTTCTAGGAAATTCTTTGTTTTAGACGGCTTGGAATCTTTTTTCAAATTTATTTTAGTTTTTATGTGTATGGGTGTCTGGGCTACATATATGTCTGTACACCCATGTGCGTGCCTAGTAGCACAGAAGCCAGAGGAGGGAATTGGATCCCCACAGACTGGAGTTACAGTTGGTTGCAAGCCACTGAGTGGGTGATGGTTCCTTTGGTAGAGCAGCCAATGCTGGTAACTGCCCAAGCCTCTCTCGAGTCCTTGCTCCTTGCTTAGAAGCTTGAAAATTAAGCTGTGGTGTGTTTGTGTGTGTATGTATGTGTGTGTGTGTGCATGTGTGTGTATGTGTGTGTATATGTGTGTATGTGTGTGTATATGTGTGTGTATGTGTGTGTATGTGTGTGTATATGTGTGTGTATATGTGTGTATGTATGTGTGTGTGTGCATGTGTGTGTATATGTGTGTATGTGTGTGTATATGTGTGTGTGTGTGTGTGTACATGCACATGCCATGGTGATCAGACCCAAGTCCCTGTGCCTGCTAGGCAAATGCTGGACTGGTGAGCTATATCCTCAGCCCTATATTTTTACTTTCTAATAATTATAAATTATATAATTTATACATATGAGCACTTTGCCTAAGACTCTAATTTTACTTTTCTCCACACAGTTGGGGTCTTTCCACATTGTGCTACTTCTTTTATCCTTAACCCTACTCACTGCATTCTTAAATCTTTGTGAATTTAGTTCATTTTCTTCAGTTCTCCTTGTGTTATTTATGATTCTTTTATTAAGAGCAAAATCAAATTGAAAACAGGTGGGAGTATGTAAGATTGCCAAGCAGGATTAACAAAAGAATTTTAATAATCAAAGATCAAGTCTTAGGAAAGCCACAATCCTGTGCATATGTATTAAAGATGTGGAGAGAAATGCCGCCAGCATCCTATTTTATCTATCTCTTTGTCTCTCTGTCTGTCTGTCTGTCTGTCTATCTATCTCTATCTATCTATCTATCTATCTATCTATCTATCTATCTATCTATCTATCTATCTATTTTGAGTTTCCAAGTGAGACTCCTAAGATAGGCAGCTTGCTTCCACAGAGTCCTGGGGATGTACTTGTGGGGAGGTGTGTCTTAGTGGGGTATTGGTGGTGATGGGCTTGGTACTGCAGCTCTGTGTCTGAGACTAGTGTGGAACCCTCTGCTTCTCAGGACATGTATGATGAGCTGTTGGTGACCATCAGTTCCCGGAGGAGCAGCCTCAACCAGAACCTTGCACTCAAGAATCAGTATGACAGGGCCTTGCAAGATCTGGCAGACCTGCTGGACACAGGGCAAGAGAAGATGGCAGGGGACCAGAAAATCATCGTGTCCTCCAAAGAAGAAATCCAACAACTGCTAGACAAGCACAAGGTGAGAAGAGAGCAGGAAAACGTAGCTGAAATAGCAAATTGTCAAACCCTTACGTAGATGGAGGATAACCTAATAAACTTGGGTTCTATGAGTTATACTTGTATAATTTGCACTTCTAAGTAGGCTACAAATATTTTTCCAAAACCCACTAGCATGAGTAAAGAGAAATGGTAAAGGGTATGCTTTTATGAATTTGTAAATTAAGAAGTAACTACATAAGTAATTTCATTCAACTCCTACAATTATTAAGCCAACTGTCTTCAAACACAAATATAGCCAAGGAGAAGCTTAAAACCTTTCTTTAGGAGGCCCAGAGTCACCATTTTTAAAAGACAGGATCTCATGTCGCAAACTGGCCTCAAACTCATTATACAACTGAGGAGACTTTGGATTCCTGATCTCCCAACCTTTACCTTCTAAGATCTAGAATTAAAGGCACAAGCTTAAGTTTACATAGTCCCTTGTGTATCCTTTAGGGCTTGGGTCCACCTGACCCTTGGTGCTCTCTCTACCCTTCACTGTCCTGGCCTGGACTCCTCACTCCACTCTGGGAAGGCAGGGCTGCCCACTCAGCTTTGGGATGGAGTTGATGTCTGTTACTTGCGTCATTAAATTCTCCTGGCCCTTGAACACATTCTCCTGCAGTTGGTGTTGGCCTCTGAGATTTTCCTGGGCATGACAAGAACTTTTACCATGCAATCAGACTTGGGAACCCCAAGATTGCTCCATCAGTGTACTGTTCCAAAGTGAAGCTCTGGTTCATTTCTCCTTAGTGAATAAATGCATGTTTAACACACACACACACACACACACACACACACACACACACACACACACACACACACACACACCTACCATAACAAACTTTTAGCAATGACTGTGCAAAGTTTACCAGGTCACAAACTAAGACTCCCAGGCTATGGGAATTCCCTGAAGGAAAACAAAACAATCTTACTGAGTTTTAGATGATTAACATTCTACTGTGGTGTGGCTCTCTGGTGGGCTATATTATGGTGGACTTGGCGTGGGGGGGAGGGGAACCATATTTTCTTTGCTAATTTTTTTCCCAGAGGTTTTCCATCCAAAAAGTTTTATGATTTATTAAAACCTTATCATTTGGCCATGAAAACATTGCTTTAAAGTTCACAGCTGTTTTTTCTCAAGTCTGACCATAGCAATAAAAGATCACTCTGAGTTATTCCAGAAGGGAAACTAGGATCAAGGAGCAGTAGGACAAGGGAGAAATGATACTCAGTGAGGGAAGGCTTCTCAAAAAGAGTAGACTGCAGCTGCCACTGGGGCTGAACAGAGGGACCCTTTGGCCATGGGAAATGCAGCCAAGGCCAGCATGGGCGGTAGGCTTGTGATGAAAGCAAGCTCAACTCTCAGTGCAGGTTGGGATTAATAGTCTTTTCCAACCATCCAACTATTTCATCAACTAATGATGGTTAAAAACAGTGACTCTAAGGGGGGCCTGATGTCACAGATTTGTAATCCTAGCTACTTGGGAGGTGGAAGCAGAAAGAATTTCAAGTTCAAGGCCTACCTATGCGCAAGAGCAAATTCAGCAGGAGTGAATGCATGAGATATTATCTCAGATAATATAATAAGTAAATAGGACAATAAAACAACACAGGCTGCTGATAAACCTTAGGGGTAGTGTGGTTGCCTAATGTTCATGGGCCCTGGTTTTGGCTCCCAACACAACAAACAGTTATGATGGTGATGATGTTGCGTCTACTCCTACTGTCTGGTTCGTGCTCTGTGGGACACCTCTGCAGTGTTTGGGAGAAGCACAGGCACAGTCCTATGATGGGAATTAAAACCCAACTTTGCTCTACTCCACTGGGTGACCTCATGCCAGTTTCATAGACCAAGTGACTCTGCATTATCACCCATAAAATGATAGATAAAAGTATTTCCCAGAGCTTCAGAGTTGTCATAAAGATGTCGTGAGTGGGTAAAGAGTTTATGGATCCCCCCAGAAAATAAGAACTCAATGTCTGCTGTTGTTATCAATTTCCAGTCCTTCAGTTCTATCCATGGTCCTGGGCATAGGAAAGGGGGTAGAATAGAGCTTGTTTCCATCTTCCAGGATCTTTTTTTCCTATAAAAATATCTTTCTATATTTCAATAGTATCATTTCATGCAATGGCTACAATTCTGCTGCATGGAAGTAAAATACTAGGAAAATTTAAACTGTCTGTTAACAAATTTTTATATGTGCAACCATGCTGGGCAATAATACATCATAAACAAGGCAAATAGCTTGTAATTTGGGAGAGTCGGTTTCAACCCAGCCATGGAAGGGAGACACGGATGTGTCAGAACAACTCAAGATTTCAGGGTGTAGGCAGAGCTGAAGATGAGGGTGAGGGGACTAATGTGTCTATGGGACCCAAGAGATCAGTGGTGTGGCAGGGATGGTCAGTGACTGTGCCACTGATATCAGGGTGGCTGTGCATGGGATGACTGCAGGGAACTCTCTATCAGCTAGTCACAGATGAAGGGCTTTGCCTTGGAGTCTGTATCTACAGCACAGTGATGTACTTGAGTGGGGTCAACAGGGAAGGTCAGAGCCTTAACTCTGCAGGAAGCCCCTGTGGGAAGCACGTGGTGCTAGGAGTTAAGATGGAGTTCAGCGGGGTTGGGTGGGTACTCGCTTTCTGTTAACCATGCTCCGTCATCAGCTTACACAGCTGAAACAGTTCTTACTTGGAGCTGATGTCTGAATGAGCTGCTGTTCTTCCTTCTGCCTGATAAATCTTACAGGAATACTTCCAGGGTCTGGAATCTCATATGATTCTGACCGAAACACTCTTCAGAAAGATCATTGGCTTTGCAACTGGGAAGGAAACTCAGTTGCACACGGACCGCATGGTGCAGGCATCCACTGTGCTGAAACAGGCTCACAAGAGAGGTGTGGAGCTTGAGTACATCCTAGAGGTAAGACCACTCTTGTAGCATCTTTCTGACTGCAGAATGGGCTAACTGGGATCCCTTGTGTAGAATTATATTTTCCTATGGTTTGGGGTTGTTGTGTTCCTTTAAATACAGTATGTGATACATCATTACTGTGAGTCAGTTGGATGAGTCCCCCACCTCAGAGTATGTGGGAAGAAGCTTGAAGGCTTGAGCTTCAATCCAAAAACCCAATTAAGAGCGCAAAACATGAAAAATACATATCCCTGACCCTGTCTCCAGTGCAATTGTTCTTGTGGAAAGAACTTTTCCTGGACTCGGGGAGCCAGAGGATAGCCATCTGGGTACAAATCTTTATGGTCTGAGAACAAAAAAAATGGAGGATACATTTGTAAAATAGCAACTTACGGGGCTGGAGCCATGGCCCAGTGGTTAAGAAGGGTACTTACTGTTCCTACAGAGGAGCTGAGTTTGATTCGTAGAAACTTACGACTACCCATGAACCCTCTGTGGGCATCTGCACCCATGTGAACCTATGCATACATATACATATCATTAAAAATTAAATCACCAACAGCTCCAAAACTCTGAACTGAAATAATAAAATATAGGTTCGGACCCTAGTTGACGTATGCCATGTTCTTAGTCCCAATTAGGAATTTGCTGTTCTGCCTGAGAAATTCCATTCCCTACTCTGTTCACTTGCGTTTGCT
Source organism: Mesocricetus auratus (assembly GCF_017639785.1). Lineage (NCBI taxonomy): Eukaryota > Metazoa > Chordata > Mammalia > Rodentia > Cricetidae > Mesocricetus > Mesocricetus auratus. The sequence goes on along the minus strand of NW_024429199.1, from coordinate 38,662,138 downwards.
TATTCGTCATAAGTGAAGAAATCAAGTATTTATTTATCCAGCATTTATCAAGTTGCCACCAGATTCCCAGGCAAGAGAAACACAAAAATGTTCCCAGGACTGCCCTCAATGACATCATGGTCCAATGAGGAAACAAGAAGACAATCAGAATATAGGATGATGTCTCCACAGGAAAGCAAACAGCCTTTTAAATACTAGATCTTAGAGATAATCAGGAAAAAAAGGATACCATTTATTAACAGGACCCAGGTTCTAGAATGGGAGCTGTCCCCTGGGCCAAGTGCAGCCTGTTCTTTGTAAAGGCTATTTGGACATAACAGCTTTATTGGTGTGTTTGTTAATCTGCCTTCATCCAATGGGCAGACCCAACTGCTTGTAATAGATATTAATTAATCTACAAAGCTGAAGTTACTTGCTATGTGGTCTGTTGTAGAGAGAGCTTGCGTTGCGGGAATCCTGCTTAGGTCCTGGAAGCTGCGCCAACCCAAATGAACACAAAGGACACTATATTAATTATGAAGCTGTTGGCCGTTCGCTTGGTTTTTTATTGGCTAGCTCTGACTTGATTATTAACCCATAATTACTAATATATATTTCATAGGGACTTATCTTTTTGAGGACGCACTCCTTAGGCCCTCTACCCCTCCCTCCCCGTTGCTCCCAGGAGATCACATAGTGACGACTTTTTTCACTACATTTCCCAGAATCCTCCTAGTCTCACCTATCTTGCTTCCCTATTGGCCAACAGTGCTTTATTGACATATACACAGAATGATTTCCCCCATCAAGCTTGCAAGCTAATACTCTAGGTTCAGAGAGACTTGGATTGAGTCTTACCTTCAACACAACTATATGACCTTGAACACCAAATAGGTTCTCCACAAAACCCTGTGTAAATCTTTGGCAGATCAGTCTGTCCTTTGGTTAGTAATAGGTCAGTAGCCCTAAACTGTCCCAGTTCCCCTATTCTCCCCACTCATTTCTCTTAAACATGTTAGGAGCTGTGTTTGTCCCTCTTTCCCCTTCTTTTATAGCTTTTTTCATTTTTAAAGAATTTTATACATGAATACTATATTTATATCATTTCCATCCCTCCAATGCCCTTGTGTCCCCCACTCTTAATTTCATTACCTTTTCTTATTATTGTAGTGTGTTCATACACACACACACACACACACACAGAGAGAGAGAGAGAGAGAGAGAGAGAGAGAGAGAGAGAGGCCTGCACAGTTTTTAAGGGCCACCATTAATTACATCACTTGCTCTAGAGCCTCCTTTTGTTTCCCAAAACAAACGCCAACTAAACTTTCCTGTTATTACTTGACTACCCCTCTTTTTTGGATGTTGTTTGCTTGCTTTTGTTTTGTTTTCTCTGAGACCCATTGTTACTAATAGCCCAGGCTGTCCTTGAACTTGTGATCTTTTCAATTACCGTTGTGTTCGTAGATGTGGTCCCATCTGGATGAGAATCGCCAGGAGCTCAGCCAGCAGCTGGAGATGGTTGAAAGCAGCATTCCAAGTGTGGGCCTAGTGGAGGAGAGCGAGGACAGACTTGTGGAAAGGACAAGTCTCTACCAGGTCTGGCTTCCAAGTGTGTCTTAGTGTTAGGAACGACAATGTTTCCTTTAGAAATCTGTCAATAGTTTTAACAGAATTTAAACAAGTTTAAAGGTCACCGAGTCTCTTACTTTTCTTTAAAGTTACTAAAATTCATGGATGCACACAGATTGTGTTTGTATTATTTATAGCATATAGTTATTGTTATTATTTATTCATTTTGAGTTTTTGGGACAAGGTTTCTTTGTGTAACAGCTCTGGCTGTCCCGGAACTCTCTCTGTAGACCATGGTGGTCTCGAACTTCAAGCGATCCACCTGCCTCTGCCTCCCCAGTGCTGAGATTGAGTCATGCACCACTACCAACTGGCTATATTTTTTATTACTCCTTGATGGTTTTATACATTATACAATGAGTTTTAGTTCCACCTCCTCACACTTCCCCTCTCTTATCCCTTCTATCTAAGGTTAAGTCCCTTGTTTTCATCAAGCGTTTCTTCTACTTTCATGCCTTTTGTGTGTTTATATGATCCACTGGGTATAATTAGAATTTCTTATAGCTCATTAGTGTAATAGAGGCCCTCTTGATAAGGTGCCATAAGCTAGATTCTCAGTTCTGTAAAATAAATAGAAGATAAATAGATATGAAGTTAGATAACAGATGATGGCTGATAGATAATAGATTATAGATAAATAACAAATAGACAATATTCTTGTGACAAGTAAGTTCATTTTGAAATCTTTCTGAAAGCATTTTCACCAAGCTTTTTTTTTAAATAGCTTATTTTGGTGTCACACTTTTTTTAGAGATAATTAATCCTGACAGCTGTAAACACATCCAAAGTTCCTAACAAATTAAAAAAGAGAAAACATTTATATTCTGATACATTTTCAAGTTTTCAGAGCCGCAGAGTGAAGACAATTTATGTTTGATAACAAACCATACCAATGTTATAAAGATCAGAGAAATTATAATCCTCAGGGATAAAAGCTACACCAAGTCAAGCTTTTAAACTAATGTCATCAATCGTTTCAGCATTTGAAATCAAGCCTTAGTGAATACCAGCCCAAGTTGTATCAAGTGTTAGATGATGGAAAACGACTTCTGATGTCCGCCAGCTGCTCAGATCTTGAAAGCCAGCTCAATCAGCTTGGAGAACGCTGGCTCAACAATACCAACAAAGTGTCCAAGGAACTTCACAGACTGGAGACCATACTGAAACACTGGACCAGGTAGTAGGATGAGCATTTGGCCTGCGTTTTCTATGAGTTCTGTGGCTTAGTTCTAAGACTGGTAGATGCTGGCCTTGGAAAAGAAATGCACATTTAGAAAATGGCATAGTTTGGAAAATAGAGACCACCAGGGGTTCCCAATGGGCTTTTGACTTTTTTAAATGTGTGATTAGAGCTAGTGGGGCGAGCAGTGCCCGGTGCTGCTTGCCCCTCCCCTACCTTGTTGTAGTCACTTTGAAGCCTTAGAGACAGGGACAATGTGGAGTGAGAGGATTCTTTTCATGGGCCATGGGAAATATCTCAGATTGCACTGCTATGACATACAGCTGAGAAGAACAGTTTATCAGAAGGAATATTTATCGTGGCTCACTGTTTCAGAGGTTTCAGGCCAAGATCAGTCGGATCTATTGGGTTCTGGGGCAGAATAACATGGTGGCAGGAACAAGTGACATAAGAGATATTTCACCTTATATGGATAGCTGCCTGGAAGTGTGTGTGTGTGTGTGTGTGTGTGTGTGTGTGTGTTGTGTGTGTGTGCGTTGTGTGACACCGTGCCTTTCAAGAGTAGTTTCATGTGGCCTCCTTGGTCTTGTTTATCTCTGCTCCAGTTCTCACCTCTTTATATAGTGACCTCGACTGGGGACCACTGAAATTCTAACGGGAAGTATTCACAGGAGGCACTTATTTGAATTTTATTGAATTAAGCATTGTTTCTTTTGTCACCTTTGCATCAGTGCAAGGAAAGAGAAAGATATTTTTATTTCCAACTTAGCAATGGGGGCACTGAAAGCAGGACAGATGTAAGACATCTGGGGCTCTCTTTTTAACTGACAACAGACAATGGAGACTGGGTGTTTCATTAATAGACTCTCTCATGTGCTCGTAGGTATCAGAGTGAGGCTGCAGATCTGATGCATTGGCTACAGTCCGCAAAGGACAGGCTGGCCTTCTGGACTCAGCAGTCTGTGACGGTCCCGCAAGAGCTGGAAATGGTCCGGGACCATCTCAACGCTTTCCTGGTAAGTCTGAGAACTTCGCACATGTGGTCTCATTTTGTTTCTCAGCCTGGACTCAAGGAACAGTACACAGGAAGCCAACAGACACAGAAGAGAAGCTGAGTTGTCAGGGACAACTTTGAGGTTAACTTTGTGTGACTAGTATTTATGCAGACAGGTGGCATCCCAGGTTGCCTCTTTCAGTTAGGTTTCAAGTAATGGATTAGCCTCTTTTGGAGGTAAAGGTGTGGTGCATTTGACTGTCTCCAAAGAGCTCCACATACCTGAGCCCTCGACATGCGGGTATAATTGGTCTGTGGTCTCTGTCCTTCAATGGAAAGGTCCAAGGTTGATGCTAAAACCGAACACTGTGACTTTTGTTTTTTTAAGGAGTTCTCTAAAGAAGTTGATGCCAAGTCTTCCCTGAAATCATCAGTCATGAGCACGGGAAATCAACTTCTTCGACTGAAGAAAGTGGACACAGCTGCCCTGCGTGCTGAACTATCCCGCATGGACAGCCAGTGGACTGACCTACTGACAAGCATTCCTGTGGTGCAGGAGAAGCTCCATCAGGTACCAAGATAGAGCTGGTTTATTTGGAAACAGTTGATTTCTACCATATAAATGCAAGTTATTAACCAGGTCTCCCTGCTGTTGTACTATGTATTAAGACTGAAACCATTCCACAGCATTTCTTTCCAAATCTCTCTCTCTCTCTCTCTCTCTCTCTCTCTCTCTCTCTCTCTCTCTCTCTCTCTCTCTCTCTCTCTCTCTCTCTCTCTCTCTCTCCTGTGTGTGTGTGCGCGCGTGTTGGAAACTTGACTTGAAAACTTTGACCTTCTTTAAACTGACATTTCATAGCTAAAACATAGGCACCTCATAAAATTGTGAAGCTATATAACATGCATAGAAGATCTGCCATCTTACATCCAACAAGGAAACTGGATCTTACTCAATATAATAACAGTCTCATGTCGTTTGCAACAGGAATGCAAATAGGTCTGATAAATAGGTCCTTGGTCCATTTTGTCATTGTTCAGACATCAGGATGCACTTACCACAGACCGAAAGCTAGGCATAGGCTACTTTGCTTATCATAACATTTTGAGCCTATCATTGTATTTGGGGCTCCACACTGAGCAATGGTATTCAGCTCATGACTATATTCTGGATGGCAATATGTCTGACCTACCTGGAACACTGGAACATGCTAACCTTTTTGTCTCTTTTTTAGCATTCATCACTGTAGATCAGGTATGATAGATGTTTTTAGTACACACATTGTTTCTCTCCAGTCAGCTATATACACCTACAAGAGAGGAGAAATCCCATCTTTCTCCATTCCTTTCAGTACCACATAGAATTAGATCATATATATTTAATTTTATGTATATTTGGAGACAGGATCTTACCTTGTAGCCCTGATGGACTTGCATTCGTGGTGATCCTCCAGCAACAAGCCTCTTAAAGGGCTGGAGGTGGGGTGGTTATAGGCATGACTCACCACATACCAGACAATTTTGATTTATAAGTATTTAAATGATTGTTTTTGTTTTTGCAAACCATTGTAATCATGATATGCATACTGGCATATCATGGAAAGTTCTAAATTCAAGTATGTCTTAAATACGGAGGAAATTGGATCTTAGGAATAAATAAGAGTGTGCCAAAAAGCAGAAAAAAATGGTATCTTTCAGTGTGGTTTTTTCTTCCTTCTTTTAGCATTCTTGAGTCATAATACACAGAGGGTTTACAAGATAATTAATAAAATACATCTGTTGGATGTTTTGTAGTTTTTTAACTCATAAAACTAGCTATAAAGTAAGAATATGTTTTCTTGCTGATGTTTTGATTAATAGATAGTATTTATGCAATGCGGATAGTATTAGATGTCAAATGAGTATCAGGGAGCTAGTGTTACTGTGTTTGCCTGATGTGTCAAGCTTCAGAGTCTGGAAAATAAAAAATGGTTCTTCTGTTAACACAGCAGTTCTCACTGTGGGTTGAGACTATTTTAGGGGTACAAGATCCTTCCACGGGTGTAACCGAAGACCATCAGGAAACATAGAAATGTATATTATGATTCACAGCAGTAGCGAAATTGCAGTTATGAAATGCAATGAAAATAATCTTATGACTGGGGGGTCACCACAACATGAGGAACTGTATTAGAGGGTCTCAGCATTAGGAAGGTTGGGAACTACTGTGTTAACAGAGATGGGGTCTGCATTTGAATGCTTGGAAATCAATTCTATCTCAACTCTCACAGCTCCAGATGGAGAAGCTGCCTTCCCGTCATGCCATTTCTGAGGTCATGAGTTGGATTGCACTCATGGAAAGTGTCATCCAGAAGGATGAAGAGGACATAAAAAATGCAATAGGTTGCAAGGCAATCCACGGATACCTTCAGAAATATAAGGTAATTGGCACTGAGCTTTTCATTCCCCATGTTTAGACTTTGATTTGAAGGTGCTCAGAAACTTATACCAGGGCTTGGATGTATCTATCCCATACACAGTAAACAGACAGAGACATTCAAAAGTAAGAGTGTAGAAATATGAAATACAGATACTGTGTGTCAGTTACTTTTGTGTTGCCGTGATAAAATACCCTGTCTACCGCAAGTTGGGAAAGAAGGGGTTGACCTTGGATAAGAGTTCCAGTGGGAATTCAGTTTGTCATGGAGAGAAAGGTCTGACAACAGGAACACGAGGCTGACCAACCACATTTCATCTGCACAGAGGAAGCAGAGAGATGGAGAGCAGAAACTGGGGCCACACCGTCCAGCCTCAAAGGCTGCCCCCAGTGATGTATACCCTCAGGTCCTCCAGTGAGTCTCCACAACCTTCTCAGGAATCATCACTGACTGGGGACCAAGTGTCCAAATACGCCGGCCTACGGAGGACATTACACACTCAAACTATAACACACTGAAAGATAATGAAGGAACTCATTTCTACAGATCATGCATATGCTATTTATATGTGTGATTTTATAAACATAATGAATACATATTCCAGTCCCTAACCTAGCCGGTCATGTGAAGAAACAAAGACTGTGTCATTTGGATGACGTCATGGTAGTGATAGCAGTCTCCCGTGGGTTCGCAAAGACTTTCCAACTCCTTTTACACATGGAAGCTTGCTGTCTGAGTCTCTTGCCTCTCTCTTAGGGTTTCAGGATAGACCTGAACTGCAAACAGCTGACGGCGGACTTCGTGAACCAGTCAGTACTCCAGATCAGCAGCCAGGATGTGGAGAGCAAACGTAGCGATAAGACCGACTTTGCTGAGCAGCTTGGAGCCATGAACAAAAGTTGGCAGCTCTTGCAAGGTCGAGTGGGTGAGAAGGTGAGCTAGGCGGCCCATCCTTCTGATCCTGGTGCAGACCCCAACAACAGACTCAGGCTGGCAGGAAACCGTTTCACAAGAGGTGTAGTTAGATGAAGCATGAGAGAGCTTCCCACAGCACCCCAAAGGTGACCTGGCTCTGGACATCTTTAGTCCCTGTGTTCTCTTACACACCCTCCCTCACTAAGCATTTCATATGTCTGATTGTTTTTCCATGCCTCTTCATTTGTCTTCCCTTTGCTTTAGGTTGATTATAGGGTTTTTTTCCCCCTGATAATAGCTTCTGATTGATACTTGGCAAACTTCATTTTCTTCATTTAGACAGGCAACAGATTGTATTTTAAGACATTCCATTCGTCACACTTTAATTTTATCATGCATGATTTTGTAAGGCCATTTTCATGCAAGTATATGATGCCTTTCTAGCATAGTCCTTCCCATATCTCCATTGCCTCCCAAGGATTTGTCCCTCATAAGAAATTGTATTGGGTAATTTTTTTTTTGGTTTCAGTGATTCAACTTTAAAACAATTTTTTTAATTGGTTTCTTTCTGTTTGTTTAGATCCAGATGCTGGAAGGCTTGTTGGAGTCTTGGTCAGAGTATGAAAATAGTGTGCAGTCTTTGAAAGCTTGGTTTGAAACCCAGGAGAAGAAGCTGAAACAGCAGCAGCAAATTGGTGATCAGACTTCCGTTCAGAATGCCCTGAAGGACTGTCAGGTATCATGCCCCAGTGGCTCGGGGGCTGCTTTACATCTCCAGGCCTGTGCATAGGGCATTGCTGGTTGAAATGCTCTGAGCTAACTCTTAATAATTGTATCTGCTGATGACACTCATTAGGTGGGCTGATCCGGTAGTCATTTTGTTGTCATTTCTTTGATTTTGAAGCAGAGTGTTATTAAACAGCCAGTGCTGATTTTAAACCTGAAGTCCTCTATCGTTAGTATTCTTGGTACTGGGATTACAGTTATGTACCATCATGCCTTGTTAGTTTTTATTTTTCTTCTCCCAACTCTATTAGGCTTCATCACCTGTTTTTAAAGTTTTGAAATTATTGAAAGGATCAGCTATTCACATAAGTAGATGCAGAATCCCATCAGATTTAATACTTACCAATATTTTAGATATATTTATACATTTACCCAAATTATTTTCTTCCTTAAAGATGTCAATATAGAGACTGAGGACATAGCTCAGAGGGTAAAATGTTCGCCATGCAGATGTGAAGATTCAGTTGGGTTTCCCAGGCCCCAAATAAATTGGGGTTGAATATGATGGTCCACCTATAATGCTAACACTCAGGAGATGGAGTCAGGGGTCTCCAGAGAAAGCTGGTTAGTTAGAGCAACTGAACATCATCTCTGGATTCAAGTGAGGGACCTTCCTCAATTTATAAGATGGAGGAGCATCAAGGAAGACATTGGATATTAATTTCTAACCTTCATATGAATGTATGCGTGTGCACACACACACACTTGTGCAACCACACATGCATGCACACACATGTAAATTTATTACAAACTACTATGTACACATAGATGTTAGTGAACATCCCACACAACATCATTTTACTCCTATATACTGTTCACATAATCTCTGAGAAATAGTTTATATCACCATGATATACCTCAAAATTAACAATTCTTTAATGTTATTTTATGCTCAGTCCATAATCATAATCTCTCAATTATCTGTGTGAGTGTGTGTGTGTGTGTGTGTGTGTGTGTGTGTGTGTGTGTGTGTGTGTGTGTAGTCCCACACTGGCCTGGAATTTGCTATATAGACCAGGCTCCCCTAAAATTCATAGAGATCTGCTTAAAGTTTCCTTAATTGTCTTGAAAATGCATTATTGTTCAATAAGATTGTATCATCTGCCAGCTGCATTCACTTGTTAGAGTTCTTTAGGGTCTTAGGTTTATACTGATGCTGTCATGCTATCAACTAGCTAAACCATGCCATGGCCTGCCCACTTCTTTAAAACTAGCACAAAGTCTCAGTTTGGATCCTGCTCTACCTAAGGGTAAGAGTTTCATAGGTGACATTGTTTCTTCCTGCTGTGTCACACTTGGACACTCATGCTGGCTGCTCATCCCATTAGTAATTAAGACACAAGGTTCAGACAGATTGTCACCTGCCTCTGCCTCCCAAGTGCTGGGGTTAAAGGTGTGCACCCACCCTGTCCGGTGAGAAACACTGTTAGTTAACAGTCTTAGTGCCTCCTCTCAGAAGATGGTTGTATAGAGGACCAAAGACCAAACATGCCTGTCAACTGTTCCCCGTGGATTTTGTGTCTTCTGGGAGGCTAGAGGTACTTCCAGTTTAGACCACAAATCCTAAAATCTGGAAAATAAGCCGGCATTCCAAAAATTCGCTTTTAAGGTTAAATGGTGATAGTTTTGCTGAGCCCTCAAAGTGAAAATATTTCCATTACTTTTAAAAGGCAGTGCCTGCATGCTAACATCAGCAAGCTGAGTACTTCCCAGTCTCATGGTCAAGGTCACTTTACTACTGGAAGGTTGCTTGTTGACATTCTCCTTGGAATTCGATTTTGTAAACATATTATCCCTTCCTTTCTCCTTCCTTCTCCTGTTTTCTCTTCCTTAAGAAAGATTTATCTTGTTTACCTCCACCCCACCCCGCTGTTTGTGCTCTCAGAGGCTGGAAGAAGTCATTGCATCCCCTGGACCTGGAATTATAGGTGCCAGTGAGCTCATAGGAGTGCTGGGAACCGAACTCCAGGCCTAAGGAGCAGCAGTCCTCCTGTCCACTGAGCCGTCTCTCCAGCCCCACTTTCTCTTTCTCACTAGTGTTTTCTTCTCTTTGGTGCTCTTTTTCTTTCTCGTCCTATATGTGTCTTCTTTTTTAGTAGGGAGATGCATTGATGTCTGAAAAAAGTTGCAGAAGTGTAGCCAGATTTTATTGTCTGGGACATAAGTCTTAGACTCCCAGAGGCTCTCTTCAGGCAATGTCAGAGACAAAACCTACATTGTGCCAACTCATGGCTTAAATGAAAAGCCATTTCTTTCAAACCTGAAAGGCCAGAGAGGAACCCACACAGTTACTATGGGACATCATGTGTAAATCACAACAGCCTAACTGGCGGGTCCTAATTGGCAGTTCTACAGATCTTGATAAAATTTATTGTCACTCTTGAGAAAGTGTTTCTTTGGCCCACAGCATGAAATTCAAGCCCGCGTTCTTACATCAGTGCCTGGACTCAGGATTTGCTTTGTTTTCAAAAGCTCGAATATTTTTCCAGTCTCTTTTAGAGGTGATTTACTGACTGAATGCAGTAGAAAAACTGATATTTGTGAATTAATCCAAGTTGAGAATAATTTACTATTACAGAAATGTTAGGATTGGCTTTTGCCTCCATTGATCAGAACTCAGAACAACTTAAAAAAGTTATTACTAAAAGGAAAGTCAAAGACACCTTTACTTTGCACAGAAACATACTTCAATCCTGCTTTGCTCTTGGGTTTCACTGTTACACACACATGTGCCCAGGTGCAGGCAGCTCTTCTGACTTGTATGTAACCCGTGGACCATCCATTTAGTGTTGCTCTCTGAGAAGGCTTCCAACTATGGATGAATGAAGATATATTTAATCCTAATAAATAAATTTTAGGATCTTATGGGAAGAATTACTATGGTCTCTATTATACACTAACATATAAGTAAATTATACTTCATATTGAATATGAATTGGGATGACAGGCATGGTTGTTTATTCCTTAGGAAAAATACAGAAATATCTTAAAACGTGAAGTTAATTAATGTTCTCTATACCGAATAAAGAAACTATTACCTCTGTATCCATTAGATTCCACTCCGGTGATTATCAAAGTTGTCAAAATAGTGACAAAAGTAGAAATGAGAGAATGACATAAGAGCAAAAATCATTTCCATAGCAATATCAAAAGAAGCACAATATTTGTACTTAATTTAGCACAGATGTCTCACAAACACTTCATCAACAGCTGCAATGTCTTATCCTTATATGAATCAATGAGTTGACAAATTGATGGTTGTACAACCATTAAGGACCTGGTTTTAGGTCCCTGGCATCCACATAAAGGTTGGGTGATGGTGTCTGGGATCCCAGCACTGACTGGAAAGACAGAGGTAGGAGGATCCTGGGGACTTGCTGAGCAGCCAGTGTAGACGATCTGTGAACCCAGTTTTAGAAAGAGACCCTGTGTCAAAAGATAAGTTAAAGAAGGCATGGGGAAGACACCCCAGACTGACCTGGCTTCTAATTCATGCACCCACATGCATGCATATACCCACACAATACAACTGAAATTTGGATGAATCGAGAGGAAGGACAGATATTTTTCATTCATAGTTAAGTTTTATCCAAACTTAAAATATTTTCAAATGTTCTTCCTTATGACCCCAAGGGTTTTCAGATCCTTGTATCAGTCTGGTACATGCATCTGAATCCGAGCATGTGACCATGTCTTCATACCTAGTTTGTCATATGAAACAGAGTCACAAAATGAGATTCACACCCCTCCTCAGGCCTGGGTTTAGTGGGCTCCCCCAGGGCCCCCCCCCATGAGAGCCTCACTTTCCACTGCAACCTTCAGCAGCACTGTGACCTCAGTGAAGTTGGATGGCTTGACTCCCACTCCTCCATCTGATTTCCTGCTTCTCCATCTATAGACAATGTTGAAAGAAACCCCACTTAGCTTCACTGTGCCTCAGTGCCATTCAGATATAAGTCGGGTGGGATTGTAATGTATGTTTTTTGCTTTTATATAAACTCTTTTTTATTTTTATATGTCTGAGTGTTTTGCTTGCATGCATATTTGTCCACCACGTGCATGTCTGGTGCTGTTATTGAAGGCTAGAGGAGAGAGGCTTTGGATGTGGAGTTACAGATGGTTGTGACCACAATGTGAGTGCAGAGAATCGAACCTAGGACCACAGTGCTCTGGAAGAGTAGTCAGTGTTCTTAACCACAGAACCATCACCTCAGCCCCTGTAATGTATGATTTAAGGAAGGGCTCAGAGCCTCTTCTCATTTGACTTTTCTTTTCTGAACATTTTAGTCTAATGGCCATAAAAGCACCTTCTTAAAAATGAGGACTTAGGACACGAAGAAGCCTGTAGCCTTTCAGAATCACATAAAATCAGAGCATTGGAGAAAGAGAAGATAATAGTATTTCTTTCCCAGTCTTTAGTTTCCCCATTTGAAGAAATTGAAGCTCAGTAAAAGTCCCTCACTTCAGAGTGATGCAGCTAAAGAACAACAAAGCCATGTCTGAATCTCGGGTACCATCCTGCCGTGCGTTAGGACATGTGACTTTAAAACATCGGCATGTTTGGGTTTAAAGATATAATCATACTACAATTTTGGATATGTATTTCATTCCTTATAACTTTTTGAAAAAGATATATAATGGCATTTCTGGTGGGTGATCAGATTTTATGTTTTTCAGGTTATGCTAATTTAATATGGATAAAAAGACTATCTTTTTTAACATTTAAGTATAGGAAGAAGTATCACCGTACAGCCTCTCTTTTGAGAATGGTAATCTTTTTGGATTAGTGGCAGGGTTTTAGCACATGAAGCTATAATGGCTCAATTTTGGTGCACCCCAGAGTTCCATAATAGAACAATTTAAAATAACTATATATATTCTTTTTAATCTTTCAGGAACTGGAAGATTTGATTAAAGCAAAAGAAAAGGAAGTAGAGAAAATCGAGCAGAGTGGACTTGCGTTGATTCAGAACAAGAAGGAGGAGGCCTCCGGCAGTGTCAGGAGCACACTGCAGGAACTCAGCCAGACCTGGGCCAGTTTAGATCAGGCGGTAAGCTTGCCCCCCAGACCCAGCTCCTGCTCCCTCCCGTGAAACTCAGGACTGATGTTTACTGAAAGCAACTGAGTAAATCATTATCAAATCTCTACATGACCCCTTGGTATTGTTGAATCTGCTTCCTCAATTAAATGTCTTTTAATTTCTAGTGTTTCCTGTAATAAACATTATTATAAACATCACACTCTTACTTGCCTCCATCCTCATCATCATAGATATCACACAGGCACAGATATCTCCAGGGAGACTGGCCACATCTTTAGTGTCTCCCAGAATTCTAAATAGAGGCAGAAAGAGAGTTCTGTGACCAACAGACATTCAAACTCCTATGCCTAGTGTAATTTCTTCCCACAAACCTACTCTGGTTACCATCTCAGTTAATGGCAACTCTGTCATGCCGGCTGATTGGGCAGAAAGCTTTTACAGTCACTCCGTACTCTTTTCCATACCTACTTCATCAGAAAATGTTGCCAGACACACTCCCAGAACAGATTAGAATCCAGCCCATCTCCGCAGCTAGTGCCCTGATTTATGTTCCTGTCATCTCTTGACTGAATAACTCCCATGGTCTCTTAAGCAATCAATATCTCAGCAGAGCCAATTCAAATGAAGTCACATCAAAATATTCTCATGTTGAAAATCCTGCAATAGCTTCTGGAATCATAAGGGATGAATCCAGAGCTGGATGCTGACCCAGCTTCCCACTGTCTCTCTCTGACCCTTCAAGGTCGTTTTTCTTTAGCCACACGGGTCTCACTCTCTTCTTGAGCCCGGTAGACACTCCCTGTGCTTAGAGACCCGATCGCCTGCTTGTTTCTCCTAGCCTACTGTATCATTCCCCATAGGCTTCAGTCTCTGCCATGAAAATACAATCTCTACAAAGAGACTTGGCAATCCCTTCAATAGTGTGCAGAATCTGCCAGTAAGAAGAGTAAGTGTGACAAGGAGTACTGTGCCTCACTATGTAAGGTCACAATGGTTCCCAGTACATCAGAGTCTGTTTAGTTATCCACATCTTATGAACTAGAGCTGAGAGACAAACAGCTGAGGGCTCATGCATGGGCACACACATGCATGCATTTATACACAAGCATATGCATGCACTTATACACACATGCACACGCATGTGAACATACACACACATATGTAAATAGTGACATGGGCTGGAGAGATGGGGAAGAGTCATGGGGAATGAATACTGTTGAGAGACAGAAATGTGCTTGAACAGAAATGTCAGACAACTCCTACCATCCATGGGCTCTTTTCCAGACTAGCCTTCCACTTATCCCCATAGTATCTTTGACATAGCTTTAAGTCTATTTTATTTTATGCCTTTCTATAAATCACCACAAAGGCTTAGGGACAGCTTACCCTATTGTCATCAATTAAGCATGTCTCCCATTGGAATATTGCCTTATGAAAAACAAACAATAATGCAGAGGCGCAGGCTATGCAAAGCATCTCACTGATCTCCTTGCCTCATCTTCACGTCTATTTTATGGCTCTGCAGCACAGCCCTGCCCCCTCTCCCCCACCCCTCCCTCCCCCACATGCATCTGTGGCCTGGGACCTTACATCTGAGGCAGCACTTTCTTTGTCCTGTGGCCCATCAGATAGTACCCTGACTGATTTCAACATTTTCCCTGTGTGTTGGGAGAAAAGAAATCAGAGGAAGCAAATACAGATGAGCATGTATGACTGCTTTCCTTAATCACCCATCACTGAGTTTACTCCGTACACGTAGCGACATGCCTGTGTCCAAAGCTTTTAAGACCACATTTTCTCTAGTGCCAGTGAATACAGAGAAGGAACATGCGCAGCGGTGCTGTCTTTGGAGTCGAAGCCAACATGCTGCAGAGACACCTGCATGCCCGTGTTCCTTGCTACACATTCTCTATAGCTAAGCTAGGATGAAATGTGTAGCATGCTTCCACAGATTTTTGCTCATTCCTAAAGGTGAATGAAATTGTGTCATTTGCAGGAAAACGGATGAAACTGGAGGCAGTCACATTAAGAAATAATACACAGACTCAGACACAGACCACGTTTTTTGCTTGTTTTTTGTTTGTTTCTCGTAAACAAAACCTACATTTTCTATTCATGCATTTACGACATGTGATTAGAAGGGAGACAATTTGGGGAGAGGAAGAGGATTAGAAGAAGGCATGTACAGGGGAGGTTTATGGAGAGTATGGTCTTGAACACAGATGTCACCGTGAAATCCATTCCTTGTTTAAAGTGAGTCCTTTGGGGCCGGAGAGGTGGCTCAGCAGTTGAAAGCACTTACTTATGTCTCAGAGGATCCAGGGTCAGTTCCCAGCACCCACACTGGGCAACTCACAACAGCCTGTAACTCCAGTTGTTTAGCTTTTAGTGCCTAGAATGCCACTGTAGTATTTCAGGGGTTAATGCTTTTCTGTTCCGTCATACTAAGTTATATGTAGTTATGACAAGTGTTCTTCTTTCCAAAAGGCTGGACAATTAAAGATGCTGCTGACGTCAGTGCTTGGCCAGTGGGGCAATCACAAAACAGCCTTTGATGAGATCAACAGTCATATCGTGGAGGCCAGATACTCTCTGTCCCGATTCCGTCTGCTGACTGGTTCCTCCGAAGCCGTTCAGGTTCAGGTGGACAATCTTCAGGTAATAAAAAGCTGACTATGTCTTAACATTGCTTTTTATTAGAGAAAACAAACAAACAAAAATTAGCAGGTCGAAATGTCATCCTAAAATATTGTCTTATGTTCCTCGTCTTTAATTATTTAAAATATTAATTTCCTTGCTTTATTTTAACTTAATCAAACATGCTTGTGGGTAGCAGATGCTGGCTTAGCTGATCTAGAAATGATTTTTAACATCCCGATACATAAGTTACATACACGTGTATGTTTTAGGAGATGATTGGCTACCCAAACCATTGTCATCACCATCTGTGTCTTCCCTTCCTTTCTTTCCTCACTCTGCCTCTCCAAATACCTCCCAGGAAACTAGAAAACAGGAAGGAAAATAGCCAAGCGGTAAACCCTTAAACCACGGTTTTCAGATTCACCGGTAGAATCCCGTTGGCCAACGCCGTGACCACACCCTCTTTCCAGCACTTGCTGTTCGCTTTCCCAGGTCTCTACCCACGCTGTATTCACCCAGAATGTACTTGATGCTGTCCGTCTTGAGTCCATCTGCAGCTCACATCTCAGACCACGGCTCTCAGTTTCCTGCCCGTGTCTTCACCGTCTTCGCCTCCTTGCTTACCTGGGCACCGTGTGCCACATTGACCTGTCACTGTTCATTCTTCCTGGCTAAAATGCACAGACCATGGGCTGGGTAGGGCGGGCCCTCAAGGGATGGGCTTCCCAGCGTGTGGCTTCTTACATCTAGCCCACCTCCCTGACTTGACATCTGCATTAGTATGTTGCTGGGCTCCTAGGTAGACTTTCATAAGGAAAGTGCCTTTTGAGGGTGGATTTGGGAAGAGGAAGACTGTAATGCGTAAATATTTCTTTAAGAAATTAAGACTTCTTGCAGTTACTAAGAACCATTAAAACTCATGTTGGGCATAGTAAACTTAAAACTTCATTTTTTTTAATTAAAGAACTTTTAAAATTGCTGCATTCTGCATTTAATACTTGAAATTTGTCTCAAGATAGGGACAATTTAATGGACTTTTCCTTGAATATTTTGATCTGCAAGCAATTAGATATTGGTAAACAGTACTATATTTTTATAGCTGATTTTCTCTTTTACAAGGAATTGAGACTATCATTTAAACAGTGTTTCTAGGAAAACACATCGAAGAGGCATGAGATTGGGTCTCATCGTGTAGCTCAGGGTAACCTAGAACTCATGATTCCCCTGGCTCAGTCACTCTAGTGCTAGGAGTATGAGTATGTGATACTGTATCTGGGCTAGAGAAACATCTTTCTTCTAGTCCCTTCCCTGGTACTAGGTAGAAGACATCACTGAGCTTGTGTAATAGTTCTTCTTTGCTTTAATCTCAGTCAAAAGTATTTTTAACAACAGCCACCATTCAGTACATGAAGATGATGAGGGCAAATTCTCTTACCTAGATGAAACTATTCTCCATGAACATCTCTCCTTTCCTTATTACCTCTCTCTCACACCTCTAGTAAGCATCATTCTACTCTATTTCTGTGAGCTTGATAGTTCTAAACAAATGGTTCTTAATCCATGGGTCTTGACCCCCTTGGGACGTGAATGACCCTTTTGCAGGGGTTGTATATGAGATGTTTGTGTCATAATTCCTAACAGTAGCAAAATTACAGTTACCAAAGTGGCAATGGAAATAATTTTATGGTGGGGAGAGCCACCATAGCATGAAGAACTGTATTAAAGGGTCACAGCATCAGGAAGATTGAGAACCACGTTCTAGAAAAAAGTCATCTAGTATGTTAGGTCATGATGTGTTAACTATTTTAGCCATCCTACAATATACACAGACATGAATGTGTTTGAATAGTTATCCAAAATGATTGCCCTAAGGGTATGTATGGTTATTTTCTGTCAGTTAAACAATAAAAGCAGAAAATTCTTTGTATAAGATAGAATTTAGAGGTGATCTTCAGAAAAGCTGTGATTTGATGTTCTACTCATCAATTACCAGGAGAAGAACTCTAGATATTTAATGACACAGAGGCCTGGGTTTGGGCGTTGAGCATCAATAAGAACCATAGTGTGGGAGACAGTACCTGGACCACTGTTGCAGCTTCCTCCCCAGGCAGGGAGGACAACTTTCACAATTTTTTAAAGAAGAATCCAAGTATTAGCATAAGAGGGTTCAATTGCTATGACTCTGCTTGCAGAGCAGAATTAGAAGGAAGAAATGGTTGTCTTTTTGAAAGCATTGGAGCAATGCATGTGTATCTATAACGAAGCTGCTCATTAGAATTAATCCCTGTTTGTCATCTGTGGGACTCTTTCTTTGGGCAGAATCTTCATGATAGCCTAGAAAAGCAGGAAGAGGGTTTGCAGAAATTCAGCTCCATCACCAACCAACTATTGGAGGAGTGTCACCCACCGGTGACAGAAATACTTTCCAATACTCTGCAGGAAATCAATATGAGGTATGAAGTAGGCTAATTTTATATCTTATCTTAAAACTTTCTGGAATTTTCAGTTGGAATCTGTAGAGTCTATTATACTAATGTTTTGGAGTTTTGGTTTTTTTGGTTTTGTTTTGTTTTGTTTTGGTTTTTGTTGTTGTTGTTTGTTTGTTTGTTTTTTGTTTTTTAAGACAGGGTTTCTCTGTGTAGCTTTGGAGTCTGTTCTGGCACTTGCTCTGTAGACTAGGCTGGCCTCAAGCTCACGTAGATCCACCTGCCTCTGCCTCCCAAATGCTGGGACTAAAGGCATACACCACCACTACCTGGCTAATGTTTTGTTATTTTTACAAAATGAATTCAATGAAAAATAGCCAGAAAGAAGACATTTAGGAAAGATTAGGATTGCTCTCCACCCAAAGATAGTTTTCATCCACTTGAAATACAAGCATGACCTATTAATCTTTATTGTGTTAGACAGACATAAGTCATTGATTTGTTGTGTTCATATTCACGTGAACCAGAATCAAGACAAGTTAGATAGGAAGTGACAGGGTTTGGTGAAGGATGGTAACCTGCCCTAAGTGCTCACTGTTGCTCGTAGGTGGAATAACTTACTGGAAGAGATTGCTGAACAGCTGCACTCCAGCAAGGCCCTCCTTCAGCTCTGGCAGAGATACAAGGACTACACAAAGCAGTGTGCCTCTGCAGTCCAGCAGCAAGAAGACCAAACCAGTGCGCTGCTGAAGGCAGTCACTAACAAGGACATCGCCGATGACGAAGTCACCAAGTGGATTCAGGACTGCAATGTACGTCTAGGAACTTGTCTGGGATTTGCCCAGCCTGCTGTCCTTCGGTGTCACAGGTTTTGCAGGGCTAGTATAGCTCTGTGTGAGCTTTGGGGAGGTCCAAATTTGTGAGACCGTTTATCCCAAAGTCATCACCCTGTTTAGTAAATACCCGCTCGTCTTAACATAGCCTTCCAAACACGTTTAACATTTGTGAGTTACTTTCCCTTTATTTCATTTTTAAAAGTGAGTAGCTTTCCCCCCTTTTTTTCCCTAATGCAGTATAATCCATGAGGGGAAAATGTAGGTTACGTGTTCTTACTGAAGTAGACACTGTAAGATGTGACCTTATGGGGAAACCGTGCCTTTAAAAACTCCACTGTCAAAGGTATCACTTAGAACTGTTTTCCCCTGCGGGTGCATCCAGACACCAGCTTCATGCAGGAGTCTAATGCCAGAGGGAAGTCTCAGCTCGCTGCTTCACTTTTTTTTTTTTTTTTTTTTTTTTTTTGGTTTTTATGAGACTTTTAAGTGAGTCCCTTTTCCACCATCGCTGCCAGTAGCCTACTTAGGGCTTTCAAGAAAGGCCTTCTCACCTTCCATCCATTTCTTGGCTCTTGTTATTTGTCCTTATTTGTCTTTATTTTAATGATCTTTGTCGCAAAGATCCTCTTAAAAGCTTTCCCAAATTGGCTTATTAAAGTAGTCAAGTTATAAAAAACTACACAAACACAAGCTTGTGCCCTCAGTTTAAAGAAGGATTAAGATAATCTTTGCTTTTGTTGACATAGTTTGTTTTTACGAGATCGGACGTTTTCAGTGCTCCTGAATCGAGGCACACTTTTTTTTTTTTTAAATCAGGGCCAAGGTTAAAGATGCCCTTCTCTCACAGGAAGCACTGTACAGGAAGTGCAGGGTATGTACCCTCCATCCTATCCAAGTGGGACCCCAGCAGTCAGCAGGAGTGGCAGTCCCCTGCGGTCTGGTACTCCCCATAGGACCCAGAAACAAGGAATTCCCTTTGGCTCACAGTTATGAACATACAATTGGATTTCATAAAACACAGCTGGAGAAGCCATGGGAATAAGGGAGGGCAAGGTCCTTAGCCCCATCCACCTGAAACCATCCCAGTCCTCTCCGCCTCACTGGCACCCCCGAGTCCTGTTGCAGCTGCAGTGAGGTGACCATAGCTAGACTAATGCCCAGGGCCTCTGTAAAAATAAGTAGGAAAGGCAAAATGCAGCATGGCTTCAGTTTGACAATTTACATATATAGATTTACATACACATTTGCATATATATTTACATACACTTTTACATATATAGATTTACATACATATTTGCATATGTAAAGTGAGAAAAATAAAGCCCAAGGCTTCTAGTTACTGCCTCGTCTAGTGTATCGTGGTCTCTTTTCTTTCGTTGTTCTCTTTACTTTTTCTATTTCTCTCATATACATGATATATATATATATATACATACATATACACACACACACATATATATATATCTTTTACACTCTCTCCTTCCATCCCCTCATCCTCCCTTTCCCTCTTTTCTTCCTTCTTTCTTTCCCTCCTTCTTTACTGTCTTCTTTTCTCTCCCCCTTTTCTCTTTCTTCTTTAGTCCCCCTTTTCTTTCTTGGTTTGGTCCTTCCCTTCCTTCCTTCCGTCTTTCCTTTCTCTCTTTCCCTTATTTATGTACATTGTTTGCATTTCTCTGAGGTCCTATAATGAACTTATGTGGCTTGTATTATAAGTGCTCTGTTTTTTTCCTGGAGCTAGAGATAGGTGTTTGTGTACTCTAGGTAAGTCTACATGCACCAAACTGTAGCCGCAGCCTCATCAGTATAGTGCTGTGTGTGTGTGTGTGTGTGTTACATAATATGTATACTTACACGGTTAATACACGTAATTCGTATTTTTAAAAAATTACAACCAATCCCTGATTACTTTTCTGAAGGTAAAGGTACTTAGTGTAATGGTCACACAGGAATATTTCTTACCTCTGTGTGTGGCCCTTTGCCAAATGCTGGTGACACTGATGAGGACATGTGACACGCTTCACAGTGAGTGCCTTGTCTTCTCCTTCAGGACCTTCTCAAGGGACTGGGGCCAGTCAAGGACTCGCTTTGCGTCCTCCGTGAGTTGGGAGAACAGCTTGGGCAACAGGTGGACGCTTCAGCAGCTGCGGCCGTCCAGTGCGAGCAGCTCTGCTTCAGCCAGCGCCTGTGCGCCCTGGAGCAGGCGCTTGGCAGGCAGCAAGCAGTGTTGCAGGTAGGGAGCCAGTGGTGAGTGTCTTCTGGAGTGGGCACTCCTGTGTCTGGGAGGAAATCACAGGAAGCAGATTCTTCAGTGTTGACATGATGCTTCCTGCAAAACCAAAACATAAAAGAAAAAAGGATCAAACTTAGAAGTCCCCTACAACTTGCTTTCAAAACTGGTTTAGTGTAGCAGGTCAGCCCCTAAAACATGCCCATCTTCTTAGTATACCCAATGAGCCAACACTAAGTGACTTCAATGGTGATATTCATACACATTTAATAGCCTTGAGCAGGAACTGAAATACTTAGAAAATGGCTTACATGTATTTAAATAACAGCTTCAATTGGTTATTAGGGACACAGAAACAAATGAAGAAAGCCTATATATTGCCTTATCATGTTAGGGATAGTATGTCATGGAGTATTGCAGTAGACACTTGCCCTTTCATTAGATTTCATTAAAATGCCAATTTATGTCACTAAAATGCCAATTTCCTTTTGAAAACGTAGGCTGGGGTTGTTGACTATGAAACATTTGCCAAGAGCTTAGACGCCCTGGAGGCCTGGATTGTGGAAGCAGAGGCCCTCCTCCAAGCTCAGGATCCCACTCACTCGTCCGACCTCTCCACTATCCAGGAAAGAATGGAAGACCTGAAAGTAAGTGTGCACATCTCCCTTCCAGGTCTCACCTGTCTCCTCAAAATCCTGAGGTAAAATCACTGCCAACCACTTCCTTCCGAGACCCCACCGAAATCCGCCTAGCTCTTCCTTCCCGTCCCCCTGAGGGGGAAGAACAGTGTGTTGGTGCTGACTTGCCCAGCTGTGATCAGAGCCCTGCCAAGATTGGTCTTTAGGGACCCCCCTCAGCCCTCTCTTCCCCTTCCAGTCCTGCCGCGACTTTCACAACTTCAAAGTTTCCATGCATACACACCACACCACATCCTAACATGATCCCCTCCCATTTCAACCTACCCATCTCAGGCTATGAAGCCTCCCGTAGACCCTTCTTCTACCCCTTCCTGCTTCCGTTCTCTCAGCCACAGAGAGACCTTTAAAGGTTTGCTTAACTATGTAGACTCCATCAGCCTACATTGCTTCCATATGAAAACATTGCATTGATTCCATAGCTGCTTACAGTATGATTTGTCAATTAGTAATATTAATACAACATTTAAAAGGAAAAAGGCTCTTCCTGGATTGCAATAATTTTAAATATTTAGTAAACCAAATGTTACAAATGTAGTGGACTTGAAAATTTTATCATGCATACTTTTGCTTAAGATCCTCCATGTGGGGACTGGGGAGATGGCTCACTTACTGGGTAGGGTGCTTGCCATGTAATCCCGAGGACCTGAGTTCAGATGTGTAGTATGCCTGTAAAAAGCTGGCCATCCCGCCATGTGCCTTTGGGTACCCATGAGGCAGAGACAGAAGGGTTTCTAGGGCTTGATGGTTATCCCATCTGACCCTGTCTCACAATATAGGGTAGAGAGCAATTGAAAAGGAGCACTGTTGATATTGACTGACTTCTGGTCTCTATGTGCATACATATGCATGTGAACCGGAACACATATGGGCAACCACATAGATACATGCAACAGCATTCTTCAGTGAGTTCTCAGTATTCTTAAGACCAAGACCATCATTATAGACAAGGCTGGCATCATCCAGCTTCCATCTTTCTTAAGGCTCCCTTCTTGCTTCACCAGCCATCTAATTCTCCAACCACTGAAGCTTGCCACTTCTGGTGTCTGTGTGCCTGAGATTTCTACTTCCTGGATTCTTGCCCTCACTGGCTCCATCTCCTACAAAACCAGTGAACTCATGGCCATTTTGGTCAAGAGAACTCTCTTAAGAAAGTCTGCCCTCTCTATGGAGGATCAGGCTTTCCAAGGACACACTTTTATGAGTGACAAAAGTCTATCCCACAGTTATCTTGCCGTTTACTTAGGTTTGTGGGAGCTGGTGATTTCTTCTGTGCTGTCTCCTGTTGGAGCAGTAACTTTCTCTATGTTGGTGCATAAGGAGAAGGACCAGGTTCTATTAGTTTTGTGGATGTCCACCCATGTGAATTCCACCATCTAATACTTAGACCTGTGCTTTAATAATCAGGAAGATTTACTTCTTTAGGAATAGGGAGCGTTTCTAAGAGCATGCAGTAAACACACACTGATACACACATACACACACATACATGCACACATACTCACATATACATACACACATACACCACACACAGGCACACACATATATGCACACTCATGCATACATAAACACACACACTCACATGTACATACACACATACACCACACACACACACAACATACACACACAGGCACACACATATATGCCCACTCACGCATACATACACACATACACATACATGCACACACACGCACACACAGTCCAAAGTGTGCTAATATACTCTGCTTCCTGTAGCTGATAGTCTAGATAGAGACAGAAATCCCCATGAAAAATAGATGTTCACTTTTGAAATCCTGACTGCTGTCGGCCTGGGGCTTCCTAACTCAAGGATGTAAAACTGATGCAATGCATGATCTTTTCCTAGTCTGGGTGTAGCTGCATTCCTTCTAGCAAGGGCTGAACAACTTCTCTGTCCCTGGCTCTACCCATGTAAGCCGCTTCTTGTCCCTCCCTTTCTTCATCATTAGGAAGGGACGACAATGGTGTCCTACCTCATGTGATTCCTTTTAAGGAGAAAATGAGTGACTCCTTGTAACCCTGTAATAATTCTTATTCATGCCAAGAGCTGCATTGCAGTTGTTACTGAATAGAAAGGGGTGCATTAGCATAAATGAATTGAGTTTAATGAGGATGCAATGAACTTTTCAGTCATCAGCATAATTTTTATCCTTCCTCTGTTCTGTGGAGAGTGAACCAAGCCTGTAAATGAGATATTCCATGTAAGCTTCTACTGTCCATCAAAGGATAGTGAGTGACCGAGGACAACACACCTCAGTAGGGCAAGCTGAGGAGATCTGGGCAGGTGTTCCTCTGGAGAGTGTGCCTGGCCTTGAGGAACTGAGCAGACCAAGGACCAGAGTCTTCTGATGTCAGACATGCGCAGCTCACAGTGAGGAGACCCCCTGCCTTTGCTGACACGGGGCTGAACTTGCTTTCCACTGTCACTGGCAGGGACAGATGCTGAGGTTCAGCAGCCTGGCTCCGGATCTAGACCGTCTCAATGAGTTGGGGTACCGGTTACCCTTGAGTGACAAGGAGATCAAGAGGATGCAGAACCTGAACCGACAGTGGTCTCTGACGTCGTCTCAGACCACGGAAAGATTCAGGTGAGGAGACGTCTTAGTCACTTCAGGAGTTTCTGTGTGCTTCATGCTGAGATGACAGACACGCCGCAGACTGGGAGCTTTGTATACAGGCAAAGTGTTTTCTCAGGGCTGCGGGTGTAGGACCAGGTGGTAGAATGTTTGCCAAGCGGAAGTGAAGCCTTGGACTGTTCCATCCTTAGCCACAGAAATCCACACAAACTGAGCAGTGGGGTGGCAAATACCTGTAATCCCAGCTCTTGAAAGGCAGAGGATCAGGTTTTCAAAACCCTTCTCAGCTGTGTGGCCAGTACAGGGTCTGCCTGGGCTACATGAGACCTTGCCACAAAAACAAAACAGAAAAACAAAAAGAGGCTTGGGTGTCTAGTGAGGGCTGCTTTCCTCCTGTTCCTCAAGGTCTCCAGACGGGCAAAACTGCCTCTTCACATGGAAGAAAGCCAAAACACATGAGGGAGGGCCTCACGTGAGGGAGGGCCTCAGAGCCAAATGAGTCTTTGAAGCTCCCACCTTTGGAATACTATCATATTGACCTTTGATTTCTAACACAAGAATTTCAAAGCAGATACATTCAAACTACATAACTAATAATATCAGGAGACTATGAATTTATTATATATATATATATGTATATACATATGTGTATATGTGTAAATTCTAGAATTTCCCAGCAATAACAAACAAAATGTGAGGTAAAGGTAGAAAACTTAAGTTGTAATTTCCCGTGTTTAAAAATGTAAGCCATGTGTCGATCATAAAAACTGTTTCGAATGAGATCGTACTCAAAGGATAAGCACAGTTTTGAGCATTCAAAAATGAATATTTTAAATGCTGATGGCTTGGGACTTTATAGCTTTACCACCAACATGAAATCTTTGTAGTGCTCTGACCGAAACTGAGGCAGAGATGATCTCATCTGTTTTGTATGCGGGGGACGCAAAGGTGACCACATAACCGTTGTTCCTTGTCCATCCATGTCAGCAAGTTGCAGTCATTCTTGCTTCAGCACCAGACTTTCTTGGAAAAATGTGAGACGTGGATGGAATTCCTGGTTCAGACAGAGCACAAGTTAGCAGTGGAGATTTCAGGCAATTACCAGCATCTCTTGGAGCAGCAGAGGGCCCACGAGGTAAGTGAAGTAGCTTTGAGCTAGCAGAAAGTTTTAATGGTGAGGATAGGGCTCCGTGTGTACAGGTACCTGCTGCTAAGCCTGATAGCCCGAGTCTGCTCCTCACAAGCCACTTGGTGGGAGGAAAAGAACTGATTCCAAGAATTGTCCTCCGACCTCCACATGTGTACCCCAGCAGGCAGCATGTACCCACAGACCACACACACACACACACACACACACACAATTAAATAATAAATAAAAGCTAATAGAAAATGTAAAGACATTAAAGAAAAAAATTAGGCCCTAGCCAAGTATCACTCATGCTGATCCTAGCACTCAGGAAGCAGAGGCAGGAGGTTTGAGGCAAGTTCAAGTCCAACCTGATCTTTGAAGGGAGCGGGTAGTGGATTGTGCTAGACGGAAATATGCATCAATTTCCTCTTCTTGTTTTTTAAGTTAAGAAATGCGGATTGGCTCTCTTGCCATTGTTTGCCATGCGTTCCTTGCCATGCCCTTCATTTGAAGTACAGAGGGTGTCTGAATTATAGGTAAAGAGGCAGGTGTGACTGGGTATGGTAGCACTTGGGAGAAGAGGCAGGTGGATGGATCTCTGTGAGCTCAAGATGAGCATGGTCTACGTAGTGGGTTCCAGACCAGCTAGAATGCAAAGCAAGACCCTGTCTGGGGAAAAAGAAAAGGACAGGCATGGTGACTCGCATGTGTGTCATCACAGTGCCCGAGTTTCAGATAGGAGGATCATGATTTCCAGGCACAACCTCAGCTTACAGCAAATGTGAGGCCAGCCCTAGCTGCGTACCAAACCCTATCTCAAGAAGAAGAAGGGGTGGGGTGAAGGAGTTGGAAGAATAGTGAGGACACAAAGAGGAGGAAGAGGGGAGGCTGGAGAGGAAGAGGAGCAGCAGAAGGAGGGGAGGATCAGGAGGAGAAAGTGGAGAAGAGGCTGGAGGTCTAGGAGGACAGGAGAGATTGTTTAGTTACAGCCTGACGGGGGAGGGAGGATGGGAAAAAGCAGAAGGAATACAGAAAATCAGGTAAGGGCTTTGGTAAGAAGCAGCCACGAGAAGGGATTTGACAGTCTCCAACATATTAAACAGAGTTAGCACACAGCTTAGTCCTTCCCTCCTGGGTGTTTGCTCCTCAGACAAATGTATCCACACAAAAATGCATGCATACGGATGATAGCAGCTCTGGTCACAGTGGGCACAATGTGGAAAGACCCAGCTGTGTATTCACAGGTGGGTGGATGAGGTGTGCTGAGCTCATACAAGACAATACAACTCAGAATAAAGCTTTAACACTGAAGACTGTGTGGATGGACCTTACAAATGCCGTGGCAAGTGAAAGAAGCCAGTTACAAGAGAACGTGTTACATGGTTCAGTTCATATGAAATACGCATAGTAGGCAATTTCCATAAAGGCATGAAATAGTCAAGGAGCAGCAATGGCTTGGGCCCCTGGGTGCTGGGAGGAAATGAGGAGCAACTATTATTGCATACAGCATTTCTTTGGATGACAGTGAAAATATTTTAAAATCAAATGCTTGAAGTTCACATCTGAAACATAACAAAAATTGTTAAATGGATACTTTAAGTGTATTAATTACATGCGGTGGGGACTATATCTCAAAAATTCTGTTCAAAATAAAAACAGCAGGACCTGTAAATGGTGGTGTGTGTGACAAGAAGATTCCATGTGTCCAACTGTTCAAAGTCAACCTGGGCAACTTGATGAAAACCTATCTCCAGATAAACAGCCAGAAGAAATAATTAGAAATATCAATCTTTCTATGGGCCTTTTAAATTATTTTATCTTTCATTGTATTGAAGCTAGTGAGAATTGAACCTAGGGCCTCAGGTTTTACCACTGATGCACGCCTGAATCCCTGAAGGGTTTTGTTATTGTTTTTATACATATAATGAGATGATTTTACTAGCATGACAAAATTGAAAACAGTGAACTAAAAAAAATAGATGACAAATTGTAAGTTCATCAGCTTACCTTATTAGGTTAACTTTTAAAGAATAAAATAGTGGGGAGGGATAAGGCTATATTTAGTCATCTAATTAAAACCCCAAACTAAAATGTTGTCCTTAAGCTTATCCTAATTGGTAATTTTTTCAAAAGAGGGTTACTCCCACACCACAGATGGGGCTGAATATGTTTTTCCTAGTCTTGTTAAAAACAAACTGCAGTAAGTTATCAGAAGAAATTAGGGACTTGAAAGCATGTCTCTTTTTCAAATTACAGCTGTTTCAAGCGGAGATGTTCAGTCGTCAGCAGATCCTGCACTCCATCATTGTGGATGGGCAGCGTCTTCTAGAACAAGGTCAAGTTGATGACAGGTAGGATCTTTGATAAATTGTTATAAAGAAAGTTTCTCCAGTAAATTAGTCATTTTCTTTTTAATGAGAGATTAGAGGGCATATATCCAATCTTCCTGAGGCAATTGTATTATCACGGGGCCTTGGTAATTGGAGGAAAGGCTTGCCTGAGTCTTTGAAATGAGCGAGTATTGAATCTTTGCAGCGGATGCTATTATATGATGATATGAAGGATGTAGGGTAATTGGAAATCACCTAGCCAACCTTCGCTACTCATCTGTAGGGGCTGGAATTAGTGAATAGATCAGAATGGATTGGATCGGTGGTCAGTAAGAGGATGCTACTAATATTCTCCTGCGCTTACTGACATTTTACTCCTAAAAGAAGCAAGGTACCACTTGTCCGATTCTCTGAGAGATGAACAACTCCAGATGTACACAGGAACCGATTTGAGTGAGGTCGCCTAACTAAGTGGGAGCTAGCTAGGCTTTGAGTTAAGGGCACTTCATGGCCAGGACTGGCCTAACTCCAGTCAGATCTCCCAGACCATACTCTGTGTTAGAAAATACTTTGCCACCTTAAGCTATACCATGTTAAATGTGAAATCCTTCTTCCCCATCACAACAAACTCTTTATTTAAAACATAG
Source organism: Mesocricetus auratus (assembly GCF_017639785.1). Lineage (NCBI taxonomy): Eukaryota > Metazoa > Chordata > Mammalia > Rodentia > Cricetidae > Mesocricetus > Mesocricetus auratus. The sequence goes on along the minus strand of NW_024429199.1, from coordinate 38,633,672 downwards.
ATGTGATGTTCTAGCTTCTCTTGCGACGTGAATTGACAGTACCGCGTGTCTATATTCCCTGGACCAGTATTCACTCACGCAGTTTCCATGTTCACATTTGGGGGGTTGATTTCAGTACCCATGGATATGTTTCTCATGCCCAGGTCCAGTCGTTGTAATTATAATTAACCACGGTGTGTTCTTAAATCGTTGGAAAATAAGTCTTTTTATTAGAAGTTTTATCTTTAGGGTTTTAGAAGCAGTTTCAGCCTTCAGTGGTTGTTTTGTGGGAAGTTCACAAAAGATTTGTATGGTTAAGGTTGGAACAATAATATGTAACAACGTGCTTATTCCATTCTGAGCAAGCCAAACTTAGATGTGAACATTACTGAGAATTTAAGACTCTCCAAATAAAACAAATTCAAATGTAATTACCTTTTATCTTTTGCTATTTACCGGTCGGTGGCCAACTCTCTAGCAGTATTACAAACATTCAAGCCATTAAGTGAAATAAAATTTGAAATTCCTGTTCATGCCAACATCTATTAAATTTTAAATGCTAACATTTAGCAGGGGTGGGGGTGGGGGTGGGGGCACACAAAGGAGATGAAAATGGGAGAGTTGGAACTAAATGAAGAATTTTGAGGGTTGCTGGTGAAAAATAAAAGACAGATTGGCTAAGAGTCTGTGGCTGGCAGGAAGGGTTCAGATAACAAGGATTTATGTTATAAAAGACAGCATGTAGGTTTTCACTCTTAGAATGTCAGCTCTGGGAAGAACTTCAGTAGCTCAAGAGCCACCAGATCAGGACAGTTTACATGCTAAAAACATGGCTCTCCAGAGATCTTGAATGTCATTGATGCCTGTACTTCTTCATGCTCTTTTCTGTTAACAAGTCTTGGGGTCACACATTTTCTTGTTTTTGTTTGTTTGTTTTCGAGACAGGGTTTCTCTGTATTGTTTTGGAGCCTCTGTCCTGAAACTCTGTAGACCAGCCTGGCCTCGAGCTCACAGAGATCCACCTGCCTCTGCCTCCTGAGTGCTGAGATTAAAGGCATATGCCACCAATGCCCAGCGGGGGTCACACATTTTCTGAGGTGGCATGTCTTTTAAGGGCACACCATGTGGCTAACCCCCATGATTGAATTTGATTAGCATAGAATCTACTATGATACATGCCTATGTAACACAGAGCTAAATCAGTGTTCACAATCAAATGTAACCACCAGGATCTTGTCATTGTCCTAGGAAATTCCTTTTTAAATGAATGTAAGAAATTATTTTTCTGTTTTTTTAAACCCAGTGCTTTTAATGTTTTATGGTGATTAATTGGTTTTTACTTTTCAATAATCATTGGTTCCAATTCAATCGTTCAATAAGTAATGGCACATTTGGTTGTAAATTCAAACTTTATAGTCATCTAAGATAACAGGGTGTATCAGTAAAATGGGATTTCAAAGTGGTGTAGAGTTCTAGAATAGTAATCCAAGGTTACAGTCTAGGTGATAGCAGAGGTAGAAGAAGATGCTACATTTCTGGTTAGCACCAAAATCTACCATTTCTATGCTACAATTTGTATATTAAGTAAAACTCTATAAAGCAATGCCAGTATGTTTTAAGATAGAAACCAGGGAGAATACATTAAAACACCTGCAATTTGTCAGCCTGAATTTGAGACATTCCAAGTAAAATTTACTATCTCAAAGTGTATGAATGACCTTCATCCATTTGTTTATTTCTAAAAGAACATGTGAAATTCACCTAAAATCTATAACAATTTCTAATAGCAATTTGCTTGAAACTGCCATCATCACTTATGAGGGAATATTGAGACTGTTTATGAACAATGTTTTAACAAAGAAAAACAAAACTTTTAATACAGTGTAATTTAAGTGGCTTCGTTTTGATTTTCCAAGATGGCTTATGATTCTAGCTGGGGAGAGAGTGTGTAGGCAGGTCTGATAGCACATTGCTTGCTCTCTTAGGGTATGAGAGACGGTCACAGGCTCTCGAGCCTCCCCCAGGCTCCGCACATACGCATGGAAGGAGTGTGTGATAATTATCATAGTTTGATTTCTATCTGTGCTGAGATGTGCAAGCCCTCACCATTTGTAGATTGGTAACAACTTTAAAAATGACTCGAAACTTGTAACCCAGTGAACAGACCACGACTTATTTGAAATCCCCTGTCATAGCTCCTGTCTCAGGGCTTACCCTTTATGGAAAACATATATTAGCTGACACTGGGACTATATCCGTGACAGTGGGTTTTTTGCTATGTGGTGTTTCCTCACCAGGGATGAGTTCAGTCTGAAGTTGACACTCCTCAGTAATCAGTGGCAGGGAGTGATTCGCAGAGCTCAGCAGAGACGGGGGATCATCGACAGCCAGATTCGCCAGTGGCAGCGCTACAGGGAGATGGCAGAGAAGCTTCGTAAATGGTTGGTTGAAGTGTCCTATCTGCCCTTGAGTGGTCTCGGAAGCATCCCTGTTCCGCTGCAGCAAGTGAGGACCCTCTTTGACGAGGTGCAGGTAAGATGCAGACACAGGGCCCTCAAGCCTCCTCTGCGTCTCCACTATGCTTAACTTTGGCCTTGGTCCCTTAGGTAGAGTTTGAAGTGACCTGAAAATTGGGACAGACATTCTTAAGGGGCAACTGAAACATGTAAATTGGTTGCATTGCAAAATCCCTGTGGAAAAGAGGGGATTGGAGTCATCTGAAGTCTCACCAAGGATTCCTCTGCCTTGGACACCAAGCTCCTAGAAGTCCTTGCACCGTAGCTTAGGTTGAAAGACAATGGCAGGGAAAGACAACTTGGTGTTGGCCAGGGAGATTTAATCATGTAACCTGGTCTCTCCCAGCACTGTTAGCCTGTCCACAAATATGTTCATGACCCTTCTTCCTATAAAGGACTCATCTGGCTCCTCCCTCGTCCCAATTTCCCCTAGAAAAGTCATCTATAGACATGGCCCCAACTACCCACTACCAGTAGAGAAGGGAAAACCGGCATCTTTGGCCAAGTTAAGCTGTGAGGTTCTGACTAACATACAACTACCTTCTAAGTTTAGGTCTCTGTGCAGAGAGCCTACGATCTCTCCACATTTCTGGTCCCTGATCAGGAAATGTCCTGTTTTCTGATCTGCTAACCCAGGATCCCAAGAGTTACTTCACAGCTGGCTTCTTCCTTAACTCTCACTCCCCACACTCAGTCTACCATGAACGTCCATCCCTGTGGCCACTCCTCAGGCATCCCTGCCTCAGCAGACAGCAGCCTAAGCTGGCTCGTTATGTACAGTGCACACCCTCTTCATTCCACCCTCTACCCCCCCCCCCCCAGTGGATGCTTGTGCTATAACTTTCATCCAAGCACTTTGCTCCCCTGCTTCGTATTCTGTGATGGTGTAAAAGCCAAATCCCTGGCTAGGTGGTGGTGTAGTTCTGCAATTCCAATATCTCAGAGACCAAGACAAGTGATTTGCAAGCTTAAGACCAGCACAAGCTACATATCAAAGCACTGTCTGAAACAAACAAACAAAATGGTGGAAGTGAGGGATGGGTCAGCAATAAGAAGAACACTGGCTGTCTGGAGGACTCAAATTTGATTTCCAGCACCCACATGGCAGCTACCACCACCTATAACTTCAGTTCCAGGGCATCTGAAGCCTTCTAGTCTTCTCAGGCACTGTTTGCACATAGCACACAGAGATGCATTCTAACAAAACACAAACATAAACTTTTAAAATTCTCTTGTTATGTCGCTACCATACCAAATTCTTACACAGGCACTCCATACTCCAGTCATGGCAAAGTATGTTGTATTTCCTGAATTAATCATGTGTCTCTTACATGGGCAATGTATCCCTCATTTCCCTTTAAGAAGACATCTTCCCTCTCAACCTCATCTCTTCTTAGTCTGGTTACATTCACATGCCATTCAAGACTCATTCAGCCTTGGCTACTTTGACTTTGAGAGACCTACTGGGTGCACCCATGCTGGGACAGCTGTTACTCTACTATCCCTGGGCATTAGTCTTATGAGCAGAGTTCACAGTGTGCTGAGATTATTCTCAGTCATTTACATTTGGTTCACTTGCCACGTTCCTGTTGGATCCTGGAGGGTGACCTATGCGTTCTAACACACAAGGTTAGCTGAATGCACTCATAATGGGGTACTGATGTGGAAAGGGATAAAAAGTAAAAAGCTCTGGTCCCTTTCAGTTCAAAGAGAAGGTGTTCCTGCGTCAGCAGGGCAGCTACATCCTCACCGTGGAGGCCGGCAAGCAGCTCCTGCTCTCGGCCGACAGTGGTGCTGAGGCGGCCTTGCAGGCGGAACTCACAGAGATCCAAGAGAAGTGGAGGTCAGCCAGCATGCATCTGGAGGAGCAGAAGAAAAAGCTGGCTTTCTTGTTGAAAGTAAGTTAAGGTTGGAGGCAGCTTCCAGGGGTTGTGTCACTTCCTCTCATTGTTTCCCTGAGAAGCACATCATGCGAGATCATGGGGCAGGCACCTTCCCATGATTTTCTATTTTATTTAAGACTCTGTCCTGTCTTGCACAAACTGGAAAAGTTTCCCAATTTTCAGCACTTCATCTTCCAGGAAAATCCCCTAACAAAGTAATTTAAACTCTAATAAGGCTGTCCAAGCGATTAATTCTGATTAATGGCCAGTGCTATGCCTTGGAGCATGTGACAGCTTTAGAAAGCCAGGCAGAAACTCAAGAAGCAGATTCCATTCTGTAAGACTGAAAGGGTTTTAAAGATCGATATCTCGTGTTTTATAGCTGGGGAAAAAGCTAACCCAGAGTGAGTCTCTTGATTCGCCTTGGTTTATCTAAACAGGCTGCCATTGTCCAAAACTCCCCAAGAGGCATTTTAGGCCTTTCGTTGGCCACAGACATTGAGATTAAGCCATACCACCTGTAATGAGCTTCTACCCCTCAAGTCCATACTATTTATAATTTGGTGTTTAGTTCAGTAGTTATACATGTATGAACAATTTATAAGGAAACTTGTGATTCTCTATAGTTAATAAGTGCTCATAAAAATGAGAAAAAAAGAATATGCCCTAAATTCAGATAAGACCATGTAGAAAACCATAGTTTTGTTTCTTATCTTCAGAATGGGTATAATTTTACCTCACCTATTTGACCATTGTGAAGATTTACCAAAAGAATTCCAGGAAATCATGAGGTAGTAGGCATATGAATGACAGCAGCTGCCATTATTGATGTTATTAACACTTAATAGTTGTACCTAGGGAATGTTGCCATTTTATGTATGTTGACAATCACCAGTTCTTCTTGATTATTAGGTAGAGTGTGCCACTCTTTTTAATAGAGATTAGATAGAGATGCCATCCACCTTTGGATGGAAGGAGAATGTTAACAGTATTTGAGCAGATTTTTTTTTTATTGTTTCAAATATTCACAGCTATTGGGTTCACTTTGGGAATCTTATGATATATATATATATATATCCTTCTGAATGGGAAACAATCAATCAAAAATGCCACTGACTATGCATTAAGTACCACTATTTGCTTACAGAGCAAGTCACTGGTAACATAATCTGCCTGAGTCATTTGTCGTCATCTTGATGTCAGGCAAGGATTTAAAACACTGTACCTCATTCTGGCGAGACTGTGGTAATCTTGTATTTTTTAAATTTGTGATGTGGGTTTTGGATGTAATCCCAAGACATAAGAATGCATGGAGTCTGAGTCATTGGATTGCTTGTCTCACCTGTCAGTTCATATATAAAATATTCATTATGATGGACAGTTTGCAGAACAGGACATGAAGTTAGTTCCTTATCATTCATGCAGAAAAAAGAGTCAGTGGTGGGCTTCACTGTCCAAGTCATTGCTGGAGAAGGGAATTTCTATTCTTCTCAGGATTTTTTCCTCAATTAGGGAGTTTTTAAATTTTTATTTATTTATTTAATTGTCAGAATTTCTTTAATTTTGAATCATATGTTGCATTCTGTTTGCCCAAGAAAGTCTTAAGAGATTAGAAATTTCATTAGTACCCAGTCTTATTTTCATGTATCTATCTTTACACCAATGCTGTAATCTGTCTTCAAGTATGAGCCTGATTCTCTGGGTATGTATGCCCCAAATAGTCATTTTGTTTGTTTGTTTTTTGACAGGGTTTCTCTGTATTGTTTTGGAGACTGTCCTGGAACTGGCTCTGTAGACCAGGCTGGCCTTGAACTCACAGAGATCCACCTGCCTCTATGGTTTTGCCTGCTTATCTGACATTGATTTTTGTTCTGAGGAATTGACCTTCTCAGTGACGGCTCTATGAACAGCTGCTGGCTGTGCATTGACTGCTTTAGAGTATGTGCTGATTTCTTTGAAAACATGAAGTCTAGGCAGGGAAGAATTTTTTTGCTGACAATTCATGTCTACAGGACTGCGCATTGGCGAGCGAAGCGACATACCCTGTGTTGTTAAATAGGGGAATTGAAACCCATCTGAGCCTCGTAGACAACAGTTTTGGTTTGCAGGGCCTTTGTTGGTGCTAACTAGGTAATGGAGATTTCATTATGCTTCTATGGTTCCCTGGGGGAAGTTTAAAGAGAAATGAGAACCTGGATTCAAACTCTCAGAGAGCAGATGCTACATTCAAACTTTGCATTTTTCGCTAAAGGTGTTTGGATTAATGTTGCCTGTGGTTTGATAACAAGGACATGTTAGCATGAAAAGTAGGAGGAACCAAGAAGACAGGTGACAACGGGGGATAGTGTGAAGGGGAAGGAACCAGACTTTGGTACTATGTTGGGCTTTCATAATTCCAGCTGTTTACACTAATTGTCTTTGGAATTCAGTGATTTGTTCATTGTGTGGGGAATGGCCATTGGGCACCTGGTCTGGGGAGGGCACTGGAATAGATAATATAACCAAACTGGGAAAATTGGACAAAACAGGGTATTATTCAGCAGAATGCAATTTGACTTAGTACTAAGGTACCAGATGCAAGTTAATGTATAAATAGGGCACTATAAAAACCAACATTCAGTGCAGTTTCTCTCAATTTCCTTTAAAGAAAATCATTTTAAAGTTAGGCAATAAGTACATGTGCCATAAAAAACTTCAGGTAGTAGTTAAGGTGTGTGGCATGGAATTTGAAATTTCCCTGTAGCACCATCTAAAGTTTGCTCCAATTCCTGAGAGGAAGCCCCTGTTACCAATGTGGTGTGTCACATGTCCTAATAGGCACACATGGTGCATATTTTTCCTTGTCTTCTCTCAGATCCAGCATGCTCTGGGGCACCACTCTCTACCATGTAACCTGTAATAATATCAGAGCATGTGTCGTGAGACAGATATTTCTTAAACTGCATTGGCTCTCTTCTTCCAGCTCTCGCTAAGTGGGTGTTGCTGTGTTTACACTTAATCTTTCCAGACATATTTCAGTATGAGCAAGGTAAAAACCAGGCAGACACCATGTTTATGATGCCTCTGGTACTTGCATGTTTGCACTCCAGTGTGGGTGGCTCATATGTATGTCTGGAGTGAATCAGAGTTAAGGCTATATCACTTTTATATTCTCTCTTTATCTTACTTGTGCTTGTTTGCATTCTGCTGGGAATCTGTATTCTTTTTTTCCCACCCTGATGGATGGTTCAGTTGGGAGAGTCTAGACACTAGGTGCAGTTGTGTGTGAGTTAGGAGAGACAGGAAACTAAGATGATCTTCTCACTCTGTAGAGACTTCAGTTCAGAAGCCCATAGCCCTTGGGATATTGTGTTTGGTGCCTTGCTATTGCTAACGTTAATTCTTCAACAGTGGTAGACTTATTTTTCTTTTTCTCAGGGAAAACAAAGGCACAGCATATTGTCATCTGCTTACTAGAGCCAAACAGCTAAAAGTAACAGTCGAGTTGAACAGTCAGCTGTTATGATGACAAAGGCATGGTGTCCCAAAATGGCGTTGAGTGTGGACACGCCCTTCCACGGTTCATCAGTGTCATTATATCCCTGGCAATTAAAAAGACTATTTATTTTCTTTATTTTCATTTGTATTCGTGTAATTTCTCACCAAAAATGTACATGATTTCTTTCTCCTCCAATTATAGGACTGGGAAAAATGCGAGAAAGGGATAGCTGATTCACTGGAGAAGCTCCGAACATTCAAAAAGAAGTTGTCCCAGCCTCTCCCAGACCACCACGAGGGGCTGCACACTGAGCAGATGCGGTGTAAGGTATGTGACTGGATGGAGAGGGGACTGTCCCTGTCACCAAGCCGCATATGTCTGCTGGAACAATGCCGGTGAGATCAGGTCTCAGGGAGATGCCTGGGGCTATCTATGTGAGCCCTGGCGGCCCTTGGAAAGCACATCGGGGGAGTCATCAATGTAATGAGACTTCTTTGTTGATTTCCTGCAGGTGAAGTTATGGGCCAGTTTATGAGTTACCCAGGGGAAGCAAATGAAAAATTTAAGACCCACCAAGAAAGATATTTAAAAGCCGAGTTAAAGCCAGGCGGTGGTGGCGCACACCTTTAATCCCAGCACTCGGGTGGCAGAGGCAGGCGGATTTCTGTGAGTTCGAGGCCAGGCTGGACCGACAGCCTCCAAAACAATACAGAGAAACCCTGTCTCGTAAAACCAATAAATAGATAGATAAATAAATAAATAAATAAATAAATAAATAAATAAATAAATAAAAGCCGAGTTAAGGGCAAGAAAATAGCAGCTATCTTCCCGAAACATCCACATTGGGGAATTGTCCTAGCAAACCATCTAGTCTATGAAAAGGAGGGCGTGATTGGCATCTTGGAAAGCCTGCAGATTTCGGCAAAGGAGCACACCCTCACTGGCAGACACCTCTGCACAGAAAGCAGGAAAAAGTATCTGATCTCTATCAAAGCAAGGAGCCAACCAATCCTTAAATGGCTCAGGGCTTTAACCACTCGCAGACTGATTGTCACCTCTAATCGCAGTTATGGTCGGTCATCAGCTCTAATTGCACTTGGAAGCAGTGGGTAGTAACACAGACCACTCCCTAGATTATTGGGTCACTAAGGCCAGCATGATTTAGTGGCTGTCAGATTTATTCTGTGCACACCTGTGTAACCAAGCAGAGTGCCTGGCTAGCAACTCTTGGCTGAGTAATATCCTGATAGTTATCAGAAGTAACTTCATAAGTACTTTCTTTCAACTTAACCATTCCCGGCGTATCCACAGTCATTTTTACGTTCCTGCCATATGGTGATCCTAGTTTTAAAGTTATAAAATATAGTCACTGAAATTTGAGAAAGGTAGCGTTAAGAAAATTAAATGTGGTACACACATTACACTAAGATGGATGTGAAGGTCATCTGATGTGGTGTCATACAAGAGGCTGAGGCAGGAGGACCCTGAGTTCAAGGCCAGACTGGAATACATGACTGAACCCCTGCCTCAAAAGAGAAGCATGTGAAGGCTATAACATTAAAACAAGTTTTTTTTTTTAATCTGTGCATTTAGCTGGGCCGTGATAGTGCACACCTTTAATATCAGCACTCTGGAAGCAGAGGCAAGCAGAGCTCTGTGAATTTGAGGCCAGCCTGATCTACAGAGTGAGTCCCAGGACAGCCAAGGCCACACAGAGAAGCCTTGTCTCAAAATAAACAAACAAACATATAAATAAAAACCTGTAATTAAGCTATTAAAGAAATTATCTGATAAGCAGGAATGGCCATGATCTAATACTAGACTCTTCCTAAATGTCAGTGGCCTCTCATTTGACAGGACACATACTCATAGGGACATTGTTATTTCCTTATGCAGGTGAGAAACTGGAAGAGTCTAAGATAACCATGTTTCACATTAGTTGTTGACAGTTTAAATTTAAAGACTGTATTTCAGTCACACTGCCTGAGCTAATGGGTAGAGTCTGACCCAGTGGGCTTGGGTTTACATGGTAGTGTTACTCAGGGTGTGCGTGTGTGTGTGTGTGTGTGTGTGTGTGTATTCTTTTGGCTTGGTTTAGTTTTAGAGAGGGTTTTACTATGGAACACAGACTGTCCTCAAACTTACAGAGACCCCATACCTCAGCCTCTGGAGTCAGTGCTGGGATTATAGGCAAGTATCACCATAGTTAACGCTTCCTTTCTTTTTTAAATCCGTAAACTATGTATGATGCTTGAGTTGCAGGGAGGGGCGGGACTGATATTAAAGAGTGAGGTCCTTACACTAGTATAACAATTTAATCTGTCTAAAGGTACAGACAGAATGCAGCATATTTATTCACCTAGAAAGTTTGGTCCTTCAGCCAGTTATTCTTATTTTGAGACTCCGTTGTCATCTCCCAAAATACTTGGACAAGTGTCCTGGTTTTGAGTTTGGAGATGGGGAGGATGCATTTCCACACAGCTCCTTTATGCTCTTCCCCAGTCACCCTCAGCAGCAAAACAAAGCAATTACTGGAAAATTTCAGGCTAAATCCTTGTTTGCTTAAATTGCCTGAAAAGTTAGCCCCAGATAGCACCGTTAATTACTCTTGCCTTTAGAAACGTGTTTCTGGTGTGAAGAGACAAGAAAGACAGAGAATAGACTGTATGAAATTCTCCATTCATATACTAAATAAGCTGGATGCTACAAACAACAGCTGGCAGAAAGCGAGAGTGACACAAATTACAAAACTGGTCACCTGTTAGAGCATGGCAGAAGCTCTCATCTGCTCATTTAAATTTTGCTTCAAGGATTTTTTTTCTTTTAAATAATGCTCAAAGGGACAGGTCCATAAACAGTAGCTCCAAGAAATCTCTGATCCTACAGAACGTGTAGCTAGTGGATTATTTTAAAACTCAGGAGAAACTGTAACAAAGCTTGACATTTCATGGTAAGTATTTATCACAGAATGTCAACTCAAATGAAGTTCAGCGGAGGAAATTTCCCTTTTAAATTTGTGTGATCAGGAACAGGACAAAACTAATGGGTTGTTAAGGGGTTCTGAAGTCATTTAGATGTGCTTGTGGTCTCAGGGTTGTAGGGTGATATAAATTCAGAATAAAGAAGGCCATTACCCTGAAAAAACTTAGATTTGAAAAGACAAACTACACCCTAAAAAGATCAGTGAGGTGGTGAATAGGTAGGAAGGTTTTGCAGGGAACCTTGGTATTTTATCAGAAGAACTTGGTGGGTTTTCAAGTTAGGAAGGATGCAAATAAAACAGAACTCAGGTGTGGTGCTCAGAAGGAGTTTGTGGGAAGGGGACTATGCTAAGAAGGGTCATCAGAGCCCTTCCAGAGGGTTACAGGTAGATGTCGTGGGGGGCTCATGGGCGTTTGTTTGTTCCCTGGTAGGAATTGGAAAATGCGGTTGGGAGGTGGACGGATGACCTGGCAGAGTTAATTCTACTGAGGGATGCCCTGGCTGTCTACATCAGTGCCGAGGACATCTCCATCCTGAACGAACGCGTGGAGCTTCTGCAAAGGCAGTGGGAGGAGCTATGTCACCAGGTAAGATGTGGTCTGAATGAGGAAGGAAGTGGGGAGGTGATCCTTGACACCAGACAGGCTTGATCTATGTCTGGACCCACCCTGTGACTCACTGTATAGATAGAGAAACCTTTGATTATTGCTGGGATATTTCAGAATAAGGACAACTATATCATCATATCAAGTTTCTAGTTCACATTGTTGTAGTTTTAGTTAATATTCTAGAGATAGTTTTATTTGTTGGAACATTCATAGTTGTTTCTTATTAATTCCCAGGTATACGGCATTGTTAGGCTTACTTTATTAAATACCTTCCTTTGTGTGCAAGTCACTAAGGAAGATTGTAACTTAAGCTTTGAAAGGTACAGGTTGGTGTAAAGGCAGCAGGAGAGCATCCTGGGCTAAAAGGAGCATCAGGTGAAAGTTCACAGTGACTACTGACTCCCTAAGAGCCCATGGCTGTACTTGGCAGAAGTCTCTGTGCCTTGTTCTTTATTGCTGTGCCCTGAGTTCCATGCGTGTCACACTGCTGTCTATAACACACCTGAGTACCAGGCCTGTCACACTGCTGACTGTAACACACCTGAGTATATAATTTTATAATTATACTTATAATAAAACTAAAGTCAGCCTAGAAAGTCCTATACAGTTATAAAGAAAAGTCTATATGAATAGATGAAAACAATATGTAAAGATGCTGGCTAGCTCAGGGTGGTGGGCATTGGTATATGTAGAGAAATGCATATATATGTTTATTTAAATTAGAAACAACCTTATTTTACATATCAATCCCAGTTCCCTCTCCTTCCCATCTTCCCATGCTCCCCACCAACTCCCTCATCCCACCTCCCATCCACTCCCCAGGGAGGGTGAGGCCTTCCATGGGGGATCATCAAAGTCTGTCACATCACTTGGGGGAGGGCCTAGGCCCTCCCCTGTGTATCTAGGCTGAGAGAGCTCCCAAAGTTCATTAGTGAATTAGGGATAAAAACTGCTTTGTTCCACTGCCAGAGGCTCCATAGACTGCCCAGGTCTCCTAACTGACACCTACATTCAGGGGGTCTGGTTCCCCAGCTTTCAGTCTGGGGTCCATGAGCTCCCCCTTGTTCAGGTCAGCTGTTTCTGGTGAACTGTTTCTGTGGGTTTTCTCAGCATAGTCTTGAGCCCTTTGCTCATCACTCCTCTCTCTCTCTACAAATGGATTCCAGGAGTTCGGCTCCTTGAAGTGGATAATCTTAAGTGCTGAGGTGGGGAGTGGAGGAGAGATTGCTGTACAGTGAACACACACATCATTAGTAAGGTCAAAGTGTAGTGTGGGCTGGAGAGATGTGGGTGTTAGAAGGTGAAGGACTAAGCTGATGAGAGGCAGACTCTGCCCTCCCAAACTCATATTTTTTTATCTCCATCCTCCCCAGTTGACCTGACATTATAGATTCATATCCTCATTGCTTCTAGAACCATCTCACAGAGTTTGGGAGGTCTTGTAGTTTCTTTGCTGTTAAGAACAAATGTATTGCCAGGCAGTGGTGGCGCACGCCTTTAATCCCAGCACTCGGGAGGCAGAGGCAGGCGGATCTCTGTGAGTTCGAGGCTGGGCTTTACCGATAGCCTCCAAAACAATACAGAGAAACCCTGTCTTGTAAAAACAAAACAAAAAGAGCAAATGTATCCCTTGAACTCCTCCCCCATATTTAATTTAAATCCAGAAATTGCTCACATAATGTATCAAAGGAATATTTGCACACATGGTTAGAAGATGTTTCAACAGTGCCCTGTGAACATGTCCCTGAAAAATGAGGCATACAAGAGATGGCTCTCTCCAGCATGTTAATGTTTTGAGGCATACAAGAGATGGCTCTCTCCAGCATGTTAATGTTTTGAGTTCAACATGAGAGTGGCCCCTTTTCACAGAGTGCCATGTTTTTAGTGTATATGGTGAGGAACCTATGCAGCGTTATTCATAGAGTGACAACATTGATCATCACACCAATTATTTTCTGAATGCTTCAACATGTACACATTACTACAATTACTATGTTATCATATACAGGCCGTATCATGATGCATCATATAAATGTATTTGATGGGTACTGATAATTAGAACTTATGACAGCATTGTTCATTTGCCTCTATGAGTCTGCTTATCCCTCTCTCCCTCCCCCTCTCCTTCCCTCCCTCCCCCTCTGCTTCCCTGCCTCCCTCCCTCCCCCCCCTCTTTCTTTCTTTCCTCTCCCTTTTAGAAATGTTGCCCCTGTATAAGCAGTCTTTTGCTTTCATACACATCTATTTATGTAGTTATTTTATGTGTATTTGTGCATGTCTGAGTGTATGTAAACATACCGATGACATGCAGGATCACACAGAAGAATGTGTCTGATCGCAGGAGCTGGAGTTAGGACAGGCGGTTGTGAGCTGTCATGTGCATGCTGGGAGCGGAGCTCAGGTCCTCTGCAACAGTGGCAAGAGTCTTAACTGCTGAGCCCCAATTGATCATTTTCTTACTTTTGAGAGGAGGATACAACTATCTTCTCTGTTAGTATTTTTCGATGAAGTGAAACAAATTAGACCAGACTCGTCTCTCAGCTGAGATCTACAAAGGCTTCAGAGAGCCGTCATTTCGGATTCCGGATTCACCCTGTTTCTCCATGCTAACCTCCACAGCTTCCCTTCTTGGAGGCCTTGATCATGACCCATCTCCTGCCTAGACTGACTAACTTCTCTTCTGGCTTTCTCGCCTCTCTTCTCTGGTATCCTACAACCCTGTGAAGTCCTTTTTGCAAATGTCACACCCTAGTGTTGTCATATTCCTGTGAAATTCCCATTTCTTCCGAGCCACCAAGAAGGATGTCTTTTTTTCTGAATGTCTATAGTCTGATCCCAAGGCTCTGAGGCCCTTAGATTCAAAGGCCATTTCTTTGGACAGCCAGGGTCTATAGCAGCTAAGTGTCTACAGCAGCCAAGTGTTCTCTGCATGTATGTCCTGAGCCTCTGAGGATAAAATGGTGACAGAGTTTTACTGTTTTGGAGATAAAGGAAACTACGATCATGCGATAGTTTGTGATTTAGGAAAGTTGTGTAACAATGCCATGGAAGTACCATTATTGCTAATTCTTGAGTCAAACATTCATGTGTTGTAAAATCTCCCACTAGACATAGAAAAAGCTGCTTGAAAATACAGCTCGAAAGCAGCATTTGGCCACGTGATAGGCTGTGATGGACACCAATACCCTGCACCTGTGAGTAGACCAGACCATGAAGAAAATGGAGGCAGGTAGAACACACGGTGCTGCTAGAGATTTCCTCAGACAGAGTCTTAGAGTACGAACGTAGCACATAATTACCCTGTACCAGTCCCATCTACAGTGAGAATTTAGCCCTGGGTCTGGCCCAGTGCCAGTATATAATAATTATCAAGGAAGGACACAGAGGAGTTACCAGATCTTGAGGTCGCTGTTTCCGGTGAACTTCTGTCAAATATGAAACCACAACAGGAAACAAGCCTGCGGCGGCCTGGCTCCTCATAAAAGTAGACAAACGCAGCTGAAGGTAGATGGCATTATGTCAGCTAAAGGAGGGGACAGCCTGCCCTGCTCATTTAGAAGCACCTGTTAAGAAGCGGGGTGTGACGGTATAGCGGAGTCCATAGCCGAGGATGCGGAACACAGCCTGTGAGTAGAGGCCGTGGCGCCTCGGAACAAATGCAGAAGGGGAAAGGTCTTCAGCCACCCCGAGGGATATGCTGCAGCCAGGCCCAGATGTGGGTTCTTTCGCTTTTCTTCCTCTGTTGCTTTGCAGAATTGTGTGTGGTTGTAGCTGTAAAGTCAGTATATAATACCACACCACCAGATTTGCTCCTCGTGTGTGTGTGTGCATCTGCACCCACAATGTCGTGATAAAAATATTTACTCTTAGAAAAAAACTGTACTTCCTGTTCAGCTGTCTCACTCTGGAGGCAATACGCTGTGGTTCTACCCTCAAAAAATGCAAATATGTGCTGAGCTGATAAACAATCTCAGGGTTTCAACTGAATCCAAAGAAAGAAATGGCTCATTAAATATAGCTGAAATGTTCAGTTTATAAACAGCATCAAATGCCACCCTTCTTACAAATTTACATCTTTGCAAAAAGACTTGGACTCTGGCTTATACCCAATGCTTGCAGCCCACATACTTAGTTTTGTTTTGTTTTTTTTTTTTCAGTCATAGCTCTACAGTAAACAAATAAAAGCAATGATTTCATGGTGTGAGACTAACACGAAGGATGTGTATTCAAGCTGGTCCCAGGAGATGTTGAACACATGAATGCTAAGGAGAAAAAAGGATCAGGCTAAGTCGGGGGATTGTCAAACCCGTGGTGTACACCAGTCTTTTGTAGGCTGTTGGCTTGTGTCTTCCTGTCAGCACACCACATCCCGGAATAGAATATCACTCGACACACTGAAGACGACTCTTTCTTGCAAACACCGAACACTTACTTGTGTTTGGAGAAAATGCAATGCCCACTTACATGTGAAAAGAGAAGGCATACAGAGGATGAGCGACTTGCTCTGGTCCCCTCAGCAGTGTCATTGAGACTGGCCTTGATCTGCTTCTGGACATGTGGTCCTACTGTACGTCATAGCCCATATCAAAGTCGCTTTTCCATCCTGCCTTTGACTGGCCAAAAGCCAGTATCTGAAAGTATCCAGCTCAGCCTGGGATGGGGTACACCTACTCCTCAAAGAAATAGGTGATGACCTTCTGTGACCATACCCTCTCTGCAGGTGTTGGTGAAGGGGAGACCCAGCATCCATTCTTGGATCATGGCCAACATGTGGAGCAAGCTACTCAAGAGTGGGACAAAGCCACCCCAGCTCTTGAGGATGCTTCTTGTCCTTAGAGAGGAATTGCCAGTCCTGAAAGTTTCCGTGTCAACTGAACCCACGTTTTAGCCACAGTGTCATTTTCCCCTCCCTGCTCCCCCACCTCTGCTGCCTGGTCTGATGGCTTACAAATGACAGGTGGAGAAGTCACAGTCTGTTTCAAAAGTTCAGGTCCTTCTGCACTGACTGACCATGTAAGTGTGTGCACTGCACAATGCAGTCTGGTCAGAGCTTGGAGTAGATGAGCTTTGTCTATGGAACATTTTAACTTGTGTTCCCTGTTAATCCACACTCCATGTGAGTTCATTACCCTGTCTCCTCTTTATTATTCTGCCTTAAAGACAACTAAGTAGTTAAACTGAGTTACATTTGAGGTAACACTGGTGGACTCAGCAGTGATACCCAACACAGAGATATATTTTCTTTAAATGGGCACAATTAAATCAAAAGAGGGAATTTCCAATGGAAAAGTCTAATGGTAGGCTGTGTGGCTCCCTCTCTGAGACTCTCATGGTCCAGAGATTGGTCTTGTGAGAAGTATCGCAGGCCTGTGACATCATCTGGAGCCGGAATTTCAGAGAGTTGTGGGCCATCACGTGGGTGTCCAGAGGTGAACTTGGGTTCTCTGCAAGAGCAGCCATTGATCTCAGCCTTTTCTCCAGACCCTTTCCCTCTCCTATTTCTTTTAGAAAATCCTCTATTTCAGGAGACCTTGACCTGCAGGGATGCCCAGGACCTGAGCATTTCAAAGTGCTATTTCCTCCTCGGGGTCAGAGTTGCTCTCTTGTCGTTAGTTATCCTTCTCATAACCACCCCATTTTACATTTCCCAGGTCTCCTTAAGAAGACAGCAAGTGAGCGAACGGCTGAACGAATGGGCTGTCTTCAGCGAAAAGAACAAGGAGCTGTGTGAGTGGCTGACCCAGATGGAGGGCAAAGTCTCCCAGAATGGAGACATCCTCATTGAAGAGATGATAGAGAAACTCAAGAAGGTGAGTGGCAGACAAGGTGGGGTGAGGCAGTGGCCAGCGCTCCTTTCTTTCCAGGGCTTCCTTGTCCCTGTCACTTTCCCAACCAAAGAGCACTGTGTATCAAGCCTCGTCTTCATGACATAGAATGTGGAAAGACCCACTTTGCCCTGCAAAATCTACAGAGTGTGTTTTGTTTGTGAGAAAACCAACTTTCTGCTTTCTGCCCTGGAGGAAGCATTTGCACACACCCTTTTCCTGTCGTTTTTATATCTTATGAGTTGTTTTTTTAGGGACAGATATCACTACAGAGGAATTAAAAGGGAAAATCCTTAGGACAAATTAAACCAATTTCTCCCTAGAAAATATGACCTATAGGCCCTCAGTAGGAGTGAAGATGTCTCTGGGAATTCTAGATTCCTGCTGCTTGAAGCTGTCTATGTACTATTACTTAATTATATAATTTTATTTTGTGGATTTATTTGAACCTAGGACTTTTTTGATGTGTAAACAGGGCTCACTGAATCGACTCATAATTTTAAATGTTTGTGTGGTTTTCAGTAAAGTCTCTAGAGTAAGTATTCATGTCAGGATGTCAATTTGTGTGTCTCACTTAGCACACACATGGTGTATTTGTGTGTGTGTGTGTGTATTTGTGTGTGTGTGTGTGTGTGTGTGTGTGTGTGTGTGTGTGTGTGTGTGTTTACGTGTTTGTTATCTGTCCGGAGCAAAATCCCATCATCAGTCTGCAGACCTGCCTGGAATGTGGACGCTGTGTAGTTCTCTGCACTCCCCATTTTATCTGTAACAGTGCATGGACACTGTCAAGTTCTCTGCACTCCCCATTTTATCTGTAACAGTGCATGGACACTGTTGAGTTCTCTGCTCTCCCCACTTCATCCATAGCAGTGTGTGGACACTGTCATGTTTTCTTCTCTCCCCACTCACCTGTAGCAGTGCCTAACTTCTCATAAGCATGCAGTTCATGTTTATTGAGCATAGAGATAATTGCAGCTTTATTCATTCTGAAAAGCAACACAAGTGATTATTAGGAAAATTTATCTTTCTCAGTGTCACACATAGGGAGCAAAGTTAAACACCAGGGCCAACACATAGCATTGATGACTGTATTAGTTTTCCATATAAATATGAAGGATCTCTAAGTAATCACTTTGCTCATTTGATGTCAAAATCCTTATCCCAGGGCCCAGGCTTTATCATAGCATCCACTAACAGTGGGACTTTGCTGGTTTGCTAGGTGCCAAAGAATGTTGTATTAGGCAGAACTATTATACTAGTTACCATTATAAATTTGACCAAAGAGTAATTCTTGGTTAGGTGTGTCTACATTCTCATTGCTTTCTCTATGAGATTTAGTAAGTACATTTTAGTCATGGTAAATATAGAAAGAAATATAGCCATAATTTAAAAGTTGCTACAACTTCAGTTTTTCATGTGGGCTTTTTCATTATATTATTTGGTACAATGTTGGAAATACTCTTTGAGCAGGTGGGCCTGGTGGTGTGGACCTGTCATCACAGCCACTGGTGAGCCTATGCTACACAAGGGAGTGCAAGTCTAGCCCAGGCAACTTAGTGAGACCCTGTTTGATAGGAAGAGCAAGAGCAAACGAGGCATGGGGAACATGGCTTAGCAGTGAGCTGCCTCCTTAGCATGCACGGGGCCCCAGCTTTAATCCCAAGAGCGCAGAAGTGAATAAGGAAAAGAAAAGAAAGAGTTCTTGAAATAACCATTATACTAGTTTGTATGTAAAATAAGTTGTGGAACTCAAAAGTCTTTATTGTCTTTCTTGTAAATGTGCAGCATTATTAAGAAGAGCTCAGTATTTTTGACAGCGTAGGAAAAACCAAGTGACAAATTACTTGAAGCCAATGATTATTGTCTATTGGCACTGACACAAGCAGTTTCATTTAAATGGCAACCCAAGAGGACAGTTTTACTCTAAGTGCGTTTTAAACCTTAGAGTGGTTCTTTTGAAATCAACATTTCTCAATAAAATCATCCTAATTTGGGGGATGGAATGTTAAAACTGTGCATAAATGCACTCAGTGTTTTGGTTTTGGGATTCCTTTGTGTTGAAATAACATGAAAAGTTGGGTGAACAGGGGCGAGGAGTCCTAAGTACACCAGGTACTCAACTCTGAGCTGGAATGCAGTGTCACCTACCATCCTCTTTCTTTCAGACCCCCTTTCCTCAGACAAGTGCCTTTGAGAGTATCCTAACTTTAGAGGAAGAGCTAAAGTATACATATAAAACCTATCTTCATTTATTTTTTAATTTTATTTTGGTGGGGTTTTTTTTTGCATGTGCATGTTTGTGTGGTGTGCATGCATGTGTATATGTGCATCTTCGCATATGTGTGACACCCCTGGATGTGCATGTGCTTATGGGGACCAGAGGTCAAAGTTAGGCATCTTTCTCAATTGCTTTCAGTCTTTTAAATTGTTGTGGGGTATCTCAACTGAACCCACAGCTCACAGATTAGACAAGTCTCACTATCCACTTGGTCAGGTATCCTGTTTTTCCCTTGATTCCCAGGGATTACAGGCAAGGTGGCCCTCCTGGTCAGTGCTTGCATAGGCTCTGGAGATGCAAATTCTGGGCCTTATGTTTACAATTTACCTGAAGAGCCATCTTTTTTCCTTTATCGTTTGGTGAGATACTATCTGCCATGTAACAGGTGTTTTTTGACTTGGAATGACATTGATCCTAAAAACTAAATACGTCTTCTGGTTTAGTCTCTGTTGTTCCCTGAAAGCAGATCATATAGGGCCCCCCTTTTTTTCCAGACAGAGTTTCTCTGTGTAGCCCTGGCTGAGAGCTGCCTGCCTCTGTCTCCTGAGTGCTGGGATAAAAGGTATGCACCATCACGCCCTGGCTAGGCCTGTTATCTTTAACTATTTCTAAGAGGGGTTAGCACAGAGATTGGGTAAAACAAGAAGGCGTGAGACCTACTAGCTTGCTGAAATTAATTAATTATTAATAGAACTGCGAACTAATTTGTCACATGCTGCCGTGACAAGTGTCTGTGTCTACCTGTTCACTGAAAAGGAGGCTTCCATGATTAAGGCTAAGAATATCATTGGTCTACATATTTACAAAAAAATATTTAGAAGGCAGTTTGACCTTGTGACAATTTTTATAGATAAAAGTATTCTGTTGTGTCACCTCCCCCAACCTATGACCTCCCCAGCTGTGGATTTTGACCATGTTTTCATTATCTGACATGGACTCCTCCAGAGTGGGCCTCAAATTCAGCAAGTTGGTTACTTCTATGGCAGTTATGCCACTACTGCACATGCTACCTAGCAGGTTGGTCTTACATTTCCTAAAGTTAACAGTGGGTGATGCCTTTTCTTTCCCATAAGCCTGCATAGCCCTTTGTAAGATGTTGAAATACAACTGGCAGGGAAGCTTATAGCTTAGTTTTAGCAGTCAAATGTAGGCGGTGTCTTCAGCAACTGCTCTGTCCTCTCATCTAGTCTCTACTGCTGTAGATATGACCAGACATTGTTTTATTTTTAAGGACATCCTTGACTAATAACTCAGGACTGGGCTTTTTCATTCGATAACCTACAGCTTCTAGGAATAGCTTTTTCTAGCTATTCATTTCATCTACATCCAAATGTTGCTTTAAAAATTGTATTAGTTTTTTGAGGGTTTGGTACAACATGCTTTTGTCATCATATCACTTCATCCACAAACCCTTCCCAGCTCTACTCCCCGTTCCCTACCCACCCAACTTTGTGGGATTCTTATTTTAACCCACCGAGGCAAATCTGTGCTGCCCAAATAATCTTGGGGGTACAGTCTTCCATTGGAGCATGGCCAACTTACCAAGGACTCCAGTCTTAGTGAGAACAATCTCGTCCTTTCCTAGCAACTAACAATTGGCAATAGTTAATGTGTTAACTGTATTTTTACTTTGGTCATAACCTCTTCATTTTGGTTGATCCTTCCCTTAAGCTCTCATCTCTCCTGACCTCCCATCGTTGCCTGCTTAAGCCTTTCCACCCCCAGCCTTCCCTCTTCTTTTAGATTGCCTTCGTTTTTACTACCCTCCCACCCTTACGGCCTTCCCCTCCCCATGTCAACCACAATACACATTTATGTATTTATATATTTGTTTAGTTTAGTTTTTTTTTGAGAAAGGGTCTCATGCAACCCACACTGGTCTGAAACTCACTCTGTGCCCGAGGATCTTGAATTCCTGATTCTCCTGCCTCTACTTCTCTAGGGCAGGGATTACAGTCATATGCCATCGTACCAGGCTAGTGCCCTACAACCAAGCGCCTTACAATTCCTTTCAGAAAGTCTGTTGTAATAATTGAGTCCACACCATCAGGAGCAATAGGCACTATTAATTCTAGCATACGTAGACTGATGTTCACACGGTGTTCCTCAGGCCCAAACTGTCCAAACAGTAGAAACTGTAATTAGTGTGTTTCCAGAGGAGCCAGATGAATGCATTAAGAATATGCCTTCTGACCTCCGTGATTGCTTTCATTATGCAGGATTATCAAGAGGAAATTGCTGTCGCCCAAGAGAACAAAATCCAGCTCCAGCTAATGGGAGAGAGGCTTGCTAAAGCCAGCCATGAAAGCAAAGCCTCTGAGATCCAGTACAAGCTCGGCAAGGTGAACGACAGGTGGCAGCATCTCCTGGATCTCATTGCGGCCAGGTAAATGACCCTCGGTAGGATGCCTGCCTTGGGGATGCTCCTGCCTGTTAGTCGTCCTTCCTCTCGGCTAATGCAGTGCCTCCGGTCGTGATCACTCCCCCAACCAAACAATTATTTTTGTTGCTGCTCTCTAAGTGTGATTCTGCTACTGTTGTGATGTAAATGTTTACTGTTAAATGTAAATATGTTTTGGAGAGGGAGGTGTAACGTGTAGTCTTCCCGCCAGCCACCTGGGCCCTGCCGAGCGTTTGAACCCCCAAATAACACACAGGACATTGTATCAATTATAAACTGTTGGCTGTTTGCTATGATTTCTTCCTGGCTAGCTCTGACTTAATATTTAACCCGTAATTGCTAATCTGAGTGTTTCCATGTCTCTTACCAGACAACAATTCCAGACCTCTTACTTCTCTGGCATCCTACATTGTGTCTGCCTATGCCTCTCTTTCCCAGAATCCTTCTCGACTCCTAGTCCCACCTCTCTTCCCAACAGTGCTTTATCCAACAACCAATAAGATGAGCACATACACAGGACTTCCCCCATCAGGGAGGCTTGCCAAAGGGGTCATGACCCACAGGTTGAGAAGCACCAAGCAAAAGGGAATGCAGCACCTAGTTCCCTTTCTCAGTTACTATACTGCCTGGGGTAGCTCTGTGCTCCTGCTGCTCCCATAAATGGCACTTTCATTAACTTCAGAAGAATTCAAGGAGTGGTATGGGAACAAGAGAAGGTTTTTCATTTGGGGGCTTTGTGGGTAACCCAACACCTATGGGGGAAAAAAGAAAAAGCCACTCCATCAATATTTGTAGGTATTCTTGTCTGTAATGGGAAAAACAAAGAGCTGCCACATCCCTATTATGTCTGTAGTTAGTTGGGTGCAGGAGTGAGACTGACCTTGTCATTCTGCTTATTCATAAAAATAGACAGCTTCATTATTGCAAACTTTCTGCTTAACCATAACAGTGACCATAATTATGGGTCTCGTGTTGGAGAGGCAAATTCTATCCCATTTATTCTGTAGACGGGCATTGTGACTAAAAGGGATGGCAAACATAAAGGACAAGCTTATAAGGGACTTTGCCATCATTTCAAATGCGAGTACGACTTGAAGAGGCACAAGGTTACTTTACATTAAAAGAGTACCCGACTCTGGAGAGGCTTCGTTTTAAGTGTACCTTCCTTCATGTTGGGATGTCGATGGTAAGAGACAGCTCTGTCCATCGACTCATTGCATATCAAAAACCTGAGAAGCGGGCTGGAAAGATGGCTCAGAGGTTAAGAGCACTGGCTGCCCTTCCAGAGGTCCTGAGTTCAATTCCCAGCAACCACATGGTGGCTCACAACCGTCTGTAATGAGATCTGGTGACCTCTGGCCTGCAGGTATACATGTAGGCAGAACAGTGTTTACATAATAAATAAATAAATAAACAAATAAATAAATCTTTAAAAAAAAACAAAAAAGAAACCAAAAGTCTGAGAATAGTAGTTGGTGTTAGGGTGTGACTTAATGGGAGAATTCTTGAGTAGCATGTGCAAGTCCTTTGGTCTGTAAAGTAATTAGAGTGTCACAAAGACTGGTAGGCTCTGAGAATGAATGCCACCAGAGCGGGCCTCCCCGCTAGAGTATATGGTGGCAGTGCAGACATGGAAAGAAACTGAGCAAAAACATTGTGCTCCCTGCTCAGGGACGTATAGGGATGGAAATACATCTCTACTGAGATTACCCTACAGCTGAAATGCACAATGGTTCTGAATCCCAATGTGATGTTTAGCCTCACATCTCAGCCACCAAGATCATAACAAAATCTTATTCCAGAAGCAGAAATTGAAACCTCGTGTGCTATAAATTCCCTTCTTGGAGAGACCTCCCAATAGATCAGCATGCTGGGGATTTTTGTGTGTGTGTCAGATCCTGACTCATGGACCGATGTGCTTGTCTGTATAACTCCACTAAATTGGCTAAATTTCTTTCATGAATCCCAGGGCCACAGTGATATAGAAGGGGAAGATCCACCATGCCAAAAATTATCTCAAATAGGCTTTAACCCAGAACAGTTGTAGGCAGCTGGCTTAGTTTCTGCTCAGCTGTCGGCTAACAATACATGGAGGACAAAACTTTCTCCTCAAAGTCATGTTAATTTACAACACATCCGTGTGATTTTTTTTCAGGTGAGAATTTTCTAGATATTGTTCTTTTTGTACCATCCCCAAAGATACATAAACAAACTTGAGTCAGCTGTATGTTGGTAAGAAATGGGAGCTTTTCACCATAGTCTCTAAGACGTTCATCTGCGACCACGTTTTAGAATGTCATCGTGCAGACGAATTCCTGTGGGAAACTTTTGTATAGTGACAGTGTCCATTCCTAGGTGCCACCTATAAGGTTAAAGCAGGTCAGAGACCGGTCGTCAGCTTGCTCTGGAGTTTGAGGCCACACTGGATTCTGTCTGCCTTCCGGCTTCTCCCAGAAGACACGTGGCTATCACACTTGCTTTCTGTTTCCTTGTTTACTGTATTCGGGTGGGGTGCACTTCCTCCACACCTGTCTATGAACTGGCAGCTGCGTTGCTCAGTTCTGTTATTCAGTCTCGTTCATGACTCTCCCTCCCTCCAGCAAAATCAGTGATTCATGAAACAGAACAGAACCTGGCATATACTTTTGGAGTTTTTCACAATTTTTTCATTATATTTTTATTTATATATTCGGCACAGCATGAGGGCAGGGGAAAGCTACAATGTACACATGGAAATCAGAGGACAAATTGCAAGAGTGAGTTCTCTTCTTCCAGATTATCAAAGGCTTGGTCGCTGCCTTTACCTGCTAAGCCGCCTCACTCACTGTACCCCTCCACGTTTTTCTGAGACAAGGACTCATTTAGCCCAGGCTGGCCTTGAACTCCATATGTCAAGAATGATCTTGAACTTGTGATCCTCCTGCCTCCACCCTCCTCGGTTCTGAGATTACATGCACAAACCACCATGCCCTATTTATGATGTGCAGAGAACCAAACTCAAGCTTTCATGCCTGCTCAGCGAGCACTCTCCCAACTCAGCCACATTACCAACCCATACTTTGTATGTTTTTCATATTTCTCACGTGCTTTGTGCAGAAATTTTGAAAGTTCCCCAAGTTCACAAAATGAAGTTTCCTGAAATCCTATCACCTTGTATCACTAGTTTTTAAGTGCACAAAGGTTTTTGTATATGAGTAATGGTAAATATTACCTCATTACTCTCCATGCTTACATAGTCTGTTAGAAAGCAGATATCAAGTGATTTCCCACACGGTATCCTGCCTTCCCTTCCCCAGCAACCCCTTAAGGGTGCCATTCATACCACTGAGTTGTCAGACTGGCCAGAAAACAGGAGACTCTGCTTGCATTTGTTGCAGCACTTGTGGAGGTTTTGCTGGTAGTTTTGCATGCGGCTGGTTTTTCTTTTCCAAATAGCTTGCATGCGGCTGGTTTTTCTTTTCCAAATAGCTTGCATGCGGCTGGTTTTTCTTTTCCAAATAGCTTGCATGCGGCTGGTTTTTCTTTTCCAAATAGCTTGCATGCGGCTGGTTTTTCTTTTCCAAGTAGCTTTCCTGGAATAGCTTGGAGCCCTCAGGAAAAGTTGACCATCCTCATGGAACAGTAGAGTGTCTGCAACCGTCACTATTTCTGCGACCCTTTCTCTAGACCTGTGTACTGCTTCCCCTGGCAGATTACACTGAGCTTTTCCCTTCTTACCCTCGTGGCCTACATTCCAGGAGATCAAGCCTGGCACATGCTCATGAATGTGGGTTTTATTTAGAAACATGACCACTTGTGACTGTCCAGTGTCATGTTAACAGACAGGCAACCAGCACCATTTGTCCAGCAAGAGCGTTTTCATACTTCTAGCGTAGACAAGGGGAGAAACTTTCTCCTCGCACAGGAACGACTGAGCCTTTTGCTCTGCAGAGCCTGGCTTTTGCAAGCGGAAGCTTCATGGTGGTGGCAGAGGACTTGTGTGCCCTGAGGATGGCAGAGGACAGCAGTGTGGACGCAGATCTCCCAGAATGTGACTGCGATGTCACCAGGCAGGCATCTTCTCGAGTGTCTTCTATTGGGCATAGCTTTAGAGTTATGTGGGCTCATGGGATAGACACTAGGTGATTTAATCCGGAATGTTTCAAGCTGATGTTAAGTAGACATGAGTATAGCACTAGGAAACTGTAGGTCATCGGCTCCGAAGCGTTCTTTGTTGGTTTGTTTTCTTGTTTCTCTGCTGGGCATGTGCAGGAGGTTGCTCACCTCGGTCTTTTAGTTGTTTCTGGACCACATGTATCATGCAAACTTTATGGCTCCAGTAGAGAGGCCGACTGGAATGTGATTGAGAAAATGATTCAGCAAGGCCACCATCTGCTAGCTAAAGGGTGGCTTCTGACCAAACTGAAAGTGGGCTGGAGCTGGTCCACAGCTTTGCAGCCAAAAGCTTTCTCTGTAGTAAATAAAGCATGTTTCGGGGATATGAAGGAGGACTTTTCTATCATTTCTATTTGTCTCCGGCAGTCCCTTTAGGCCATCCGTGCATATAGGTTTTGAAGTATACAGATACTATAATTTAGTTCTAAAAATAGTCACTATT
The DNA here is from genome assembly GCF_017639785.1 of Mesocricetus auratus. Lineage (NCBI taxonomy): Eukaryota > Metazoa > Chordata > Mammalia > Rodentia > Cricetidae > Mesocricetus > Mesocricetus auratus. Next base: position 38,607,125 of record NW_024429199.1, on the reverse strand, counting down.
GTTTGGTATAAACATTGAATTTGTGATTTACTTTATTTAGAAGAACAATAACACCCTTGGTGGTCTTGTGGTTAGGATTCAGCGTTCTTCCCATATGCTAGAGATCTTTTAAGTTTTTAAAATTTTTTTTGTTGTCTCACTCTTTGATTAATTCTCATAGGTGGGTGGGATTTACTAATGGCAATTTTGGTTCTATTATGTTTAGAATCTGAATTCTATCTTGTATTGGGTTGTGGCTATACTAACCTCAAGAAAAGTATGTACATTATATATTAACTAGAAGTCCATGTATGCTGTTACACACATTCATGTGTTCATGTGTGTGGTAGTATTAATGAGATGGGCGGTTTGATTCAGTAGTTCTGTACCTCTCAAGAAGGTCGAGAGCCTGAGGTATGCTTTGGACTGAGAGGGCACACATGTAAGGACTTACAATCAGTCATGTACATGTACATCATATATAGGCATCTATGTTAAATTAAAACCTGAATGCTATCCAACAGAATGTTGCCCAAACTTCTTGCTTTCTTACAATAAGTAAGTAAAAAAACTATTCTGAAACTTTAAAGATTTCTTTCAAAGAAATAATGCAGAAAAAAAGAGACATTTCTTCTGTGCAAGAATGGCCCCTGAAAATATCAGATTTAATAAGCTATTACAAATAAATGAGGCTTTAAAGTCAAATTCTCCATGCTCTCATCTGCTCCCCGCAACATGCATATAATGTATTATGCAATTCGTGAGAAAATATACTTTTTTGAAAATTATAAAGGAGAACCACTTAAGTGTTCACCCATTGACTTTACTAAATTTATATTAGTTTGAAAGAGGAAGTTGTCCCTAATGGACTATATGAACAAGCATTTCCGTGTCACGATGCCCGTGACACATTGCACACTAACCACACTGCCTTGGACCTCATTCAGTATTTTACAGGATCCAACTCCTTTTACTAATTTTTCTGGCTTGATAGAATATTATTTACTCACATCCTCTTGTGCTTTAGATCATTTGATCATATTTGTGATCCTTGAGTGAAAAGAATCAACTAATTTTAGATCATTTGATAATGTCAGACTTAAAGGGAAAATGGCAACATTCATTGTCAAAAAGAGTTTGAAGGTAGAAATGTTAATTGAAAGCATTTTACTTAGAATACTAGTGTTTAAATACTTAAGCATTTTTAAATAATGTTCAATTGTGTATAAAACACTGAGCTAAGTATGGTAGTGGGAGAAACTCAAATATAGATATTCATAGTTCTGGCTTTCTGAAGAACCTCCACGGAGAAGGCCAGCTTGGACACAGATGGTGTTAGCCAGTAAAATGAGGGTGTGGAGGAAGCAGGTTCTACAGCCTCCAGAGAACCCTAATGACATTGTGAGGTTGTGATAAATTCCACTCCAAAACACAGTTAGCATCCTGACCCCACCAAGCCCCAACACAGATAGTCATGTGAGAGGGGGAGAAGACGTCCCTCCAGGTCTACCTTCAGGACAGACTTGGTCTACCTTCAAGACAGACTTTCTGGTGTCATGCACCATTTTTCAGTCCTGCACCAGGGGACCACTGATAGTCATAGGTATTAAGTTAATTCTGAGTTCATGCCATGGTCACTCACAGGATGCATTCCCTGAGACCTGCATCAGCAGCCACTCTAAAGTTGTCATTTGTTGCTGGAGGCTTCTTTGTCCCTCCTGGTCCTGCTGCACTTCAGCCCCAAATAAACACATGAATACTATATTAACTATCAAACTGTTGGCCGATGGCTAGGGATTCTTATTGGCTAGCTCCCTGTTCTGTCTTAATTATTAATCCATAACTACTAATCTGTGAATTTCTACATGGACTTAACTTACTGGAGAATGTCTCCTTTTGCCTACCTTTCCCAGATTTCTTGTCTTCTAGTTCCAACTATCTTTTTGCCAAACAGTGTTTTATTCATCAACCAATAAGAGAAACATCTATACAGAAGGACATCCCAATCAGTCATTCATTAATTACCCACTTTTGAGTGACAGAAACACAGATGGATGATTTTCTTTTTAAACTCATCCTTTTTATTTCATGTGCATTGGTATGAGTATGTCACAGATCCCCTGGAATCAGAATTACAGACATTTTTAAACTGCCATGTGGGTGCTGGGATTTGAGCCCAGGTCCTCTGGAAGACCAGTCAGTGCTCTTAACCACTGAGGCATCTCTCTAGCCCCCAGATGGATGATTTTTGAAGGTGCTTGGAAATATTCAAAGAGAGTACCATGAGATGTCCGAGAGCATCATGCCTGACTTCTCCTTATAAAGCTAATTAAGGAATTCTCATCTTGAGTAAAATTATGAGTTGTGATAAACAAAGCACCTCATTTTTACTCTTTATCAAAGGAGTGGATTGGCCATATGAACATACATTTTTTTTAAAGTACACACTTTTTTCTCCCCCAAAAAATGTTCCAAGACACCTCACCTGAGAGTGCTTTCAGAAGCTAAAATCTCATGGAACTCAGACCCTAGATGAAGAACTAAGTCAACTAAGGAATGCAGGCGGCAGGATGGAAATCCTCCAACACTTGTGTGCTGGTGTGTTGAAGACAGTCCCCAGGAGGAGATGTAACTGTGCCTCCGGGATTAGTTTCATTTGAGCAAGACACAATGGTTTATTGAAACTGTGATGGTCGAAGTGATAATTTCTGTCAATTTTAAGGAGCTAAAAATAAATCGATATGCTACAAATACTTTAATGACGAAATATTTCTTCAGGACAGTTACTTCTTTTGGTCTGAGGAAGGTAGAAAAATCACCTGAAGTGGGCATGGAAGGAGCTCAGAGCTGTGAGCTGTGAGCACCCTGGGGCTGATTCTATACTCTACCTAGAGAATGGCTTATTTATCACGATAGTGTCATGGAGATGGGGCGTCCAAGTGTAAGTTCTGAATCACAAAGAACATTCTATTGAAGATCTGCTTTTAAATTCTAACAACTCCGCAGGCTTAGACTTCATGTGGCTCTTGACATTCTTTTTCAAGATGATACCTTTTCAGTGAGGCCACTTTGACACGGAAACGCTGTCTTTATCTGCTTATCTGGTTACTTACTCTAAGAGCAGTTCCTGTAAAGTCTCTCTGCTTCCCAGTCCAGGAGGGGTGCTCTACATGGAGAACTGAACTTTACAGAAGAGCCTTGACAATGAGTACAATGGTTGTGTGCTTATTATGATGACCAGGCTGCTCTGTAGTTTGCATGCAGTTTGTCTGGCCAGACCCTTAACAGGAAAGTGTAGTTGGGATGTAATGTATGAAGTAGTATAAATTACGAGAGGTGAAGAGAGGGCTTGGTGGTTAAGAGCATTTGCTGCTGATCCAGAGGACATGGGTTTGATTCTTAGTACCCACACATCAGAAGCTCAAAACTGCCTACAATTCCAGCTCCAGGGGATCTAAAATCCTCCAGCCTCTGCAGGCACTTACATGACTATGATGAACACGATTATGTACATCTTAGAGTAAGCATCCTAAGTAGTCTAAATGTTCCTGTTTTTATATATCTGACCCCTGAATGAAGCACTCACTCAGGGCCTGCAGAGTCCTTCTGACCGTTAAACATGAGACCCTCTCTTCAGTCCTTATCACACTGTTTACACTGCTGGGTAGCTCAGTGGTAGGCCCCAAATGTCAGCATTTGTAAGAACTGTATTTATTTAAAATGCTATTTCTATAGCCTTATTCCTGGAGATTTAGACACCACAGTACTGGAGTGCAGGAGTCTGATCTGATCCCAGACAAACCTGGTTCAAGCACCTGTTCAAACTGACTGATAACCCTTCTTGAGCATCCTACAGACCCTGGTGCATCCTGTCTTTGGTCTACATTATACATTCCTGGGTTTCCACCTTCTTTTTAAAAAATATGCGTGTGTGTGTGTGTGTGTGTGTGTGTGTATGTGTGTGTGTGTGTGTGTGTGCGTGCAGAGACTGATATCAGCTGTCTTCTTCTATTACCTTCTACCATTTTGAGATAGTATCTCTTCCTCAATCTAGAGCCCACCTGTTCAGCTCGGCTAACCGGCTGGCATGCCTCAGCAATCCACCTGACTCACTCTCTGTGACACTGGGATTTACAGGTCCAGGTTACCTCACCTTGCTTTTTCTGTGGTGCCAAGGATCAAAACTCAGGTCACTTTTCTAAGCGAGACATCACCCTAGTCCCCTCTTTCATTTCTGACTGTTTTTTTCTTTAGTCCTCCTTGAAGAAATTTAAATAATCCCTTTTCCCTCAGTCAACACCCACTGGCAGCTTCCACCCTGTGCCTACCAATTTAATCAATGGCATAATCTCATTCCTCACACCTAGACCTGTATTTCAGTACGTGTTTGTGCAGGCCCTCAAGTACCCTGCAAGCCTGTTTCTCCCAATCTGTTCCTCTTCCTGCAAGCATGAATTGTGTTACTCATGGGAATGGCTTGTGTGAAGGCCGTGGGGTTGCTGTTACACTTGTATTGAGTGGAATGGTTGTAAATGTTTGCCGGATGCTCACCTTCACTGAGCATATTACATTACCCCACTTATGTAGTGAATCCTTGTGTGGTCCATAAAATTCCTTTTTCTAAAATGAGGAAACAAGACAGCCAGCAGAGCCACACTGTCTGTAAGAAACTGAGCCATGATGGACCAGGGCAATTTGGCTTTAGGCCCATCATTCATGCCTCCACACGAGGACAACGTGGAGCAGGGCCCTTCACCGTCTCACTGATCCCTGATGTCTCCACTCCTCTGCCCACAGGGTGAAGAAGCTGAAGGAGACCCTGGTGGCCGTGCAGCAGCTGGATAAGAACATGGGCAGTCTGAGGACTTGGCTGGCCCACATTGAGTCAGAGCTGGCTAAGCCCATAGTCTATGAGACCTGTAACTCGGAAGAAATACAGAGGAAGCTGAGTGAACAGCAGGTAGGACTGCTGAGCAGGGAGCACATGTCCTCTTGGCCAGGAAAATGGGGTGGGTGCAAGACACTGACTTGGGATGAATGATAGGGAGGGAATCAGGCAGGACGGGGGATGAAGGGCGAGCTTTGTGTAGGAGAGTGGTGGGGACAAATGGGTTCTGTATCATGGCAGAATTGACTCTTAAAAGATGTCTGTGCCATCCTGGTGATAGTGTCATTGGTTCTCCAGAAAGCAATCTAATAAAACATAGGGTATCCAAACCATCACCTGATGGCTTCCTTCTCCATGTGCCCGCCACTGTGTACTTAGAAAGAAGCCCTTGACTGACTGTAGGGTGTTTAGAGAAAGACTACAATGCAGATCGAGGGTTTGGGGGAGTAACAGTTCTGTACTGTGGGGAGGAGACTGTGTGGTCTTCAGGTAGTAACATCACCTTCCTGTACACAGGACATAAAATACGTAACCCAGTAGAGCAAAGGAGGATGTTCCTGAAAACACAGCAGAGGGAACTTTTGTTTTCTACCCCCCTTATTTATTCTTACTAACAGTATTGGACTCTAGTCATCAGCCATGAATGTGTTACGCCATGTCTTCATTGCCCTTGAGAATTCTACCCAGGTTTCACTTTCTTCTGCTAACAATTACACTATGGTTACCAAGTAAAAACAGAAGAGAAAATACTTTTAAAATCCTATAAGATATTTAACGTGTTTATTTTGGGGGAAGGAATGAATAACGGTGATAATAGCAATGGCTAATAATCCTTGCTGATGTTTGGCTATAGCTGGAAACTGCTCTAAGCCTTTTGTATGTTTCTTAAATATTTGTTTTTTGAAATTATAATTACATCATTTCCCTCTCCCCTTTGTTCCCTCCAGGCCCTCCTACATACTCCTTGCTCTCTTTCAAATGCTTGGCCTCTTTTTCTAATAATTGTTGATTGATTATAAATATATTCTAAATATAGCCTGCTCAGTCATTATAATGTTACTTGTGTGTGTATATGTTTTAAGGGATGACCATTTGGTATTGGATAACCAATTGGTGTGTTTTTTCCCAAAGAGGGCTGTTTCTCTCTCCCTCTGGATTCCTTAGTTGCTTGTAGTTCTGTGTATAGGGTTGAAGCTTTAAGTTCTTTCCCAGTTTTTCTTAACATTATCTGTTGTCGTTCTCTGTGTTTGGCTCATGTTTCATTAGTCATGTTCGTGGGAATTTGGGTGTAGCTTCTGACATTCCTAGGAGATATAATCTCACAGCAAAGTCCCTGATCCCATGGCTCTTACACTTTTTCCACCCCTCCTTTGAAATGATCCCTGAGCCTTAGGTGTGGTAGTTGTTTTGCAGATGTACTGGCTAGGACTGGGCTCTTGCATTGGATTAGCATACTTGTTTGTTTCTTTTTACAAGCGCTACACACTAGTTAGAATAGGCGCTAAAGTATAGAGCTAGAGATTGCGCCTACTATTTATTATTTTTTTATTCCTTGAGATTTTCACACATGTATGAACTGACTTTTGGTGTTGGGTTTTATACTAAGATTATCATTTCTTTAAAGGTGCGTTTGCTGAGACATTTTTAACTTTCATAAGATTAGTGTCCTCAGCAAATGATGTTTGAGATTTTGATGATTGCATTGAGAGGGTCTTGGCTGGCTTTCAGTGTCCCCCCACCACCCAAATTCTCCTGGAGAATGTGGTAAGCTGTGTACCAGGGGTGAGAAATGAAGGCTAATGACCAGTGCTATTGAGCCAGTCTTAGCTCCACACAGGTAGGCAAGAGTCTGCAGCACTTAAGAAAGCCTATTCTTGTGGGTGTCAGTGAGGAGGCCTAGGTAATCTATCGAGCCTTGGGTAGTAGATCAGTATTCATCCTGAGTATACACATGGACTTTGGACTCCCAACCAACAATGAGAGATGCACTCTCACCCTGAACTCTTGGGGGAGGGTCCAGGCCCTGCCCTGGATGAATAGACAGACTGTGGACACCCCCATGGAGGGCCTCACCCTCCCTGGGGAAATGAGGGGATAATGGGGGGGGATTGGGGGGAGGGCACGGGAGGAGGGGAGGGAAACGGAGAGGGACCTGGAATTGACATGCTTCTAATCTAAATTTAAAAATAAAAAATATATAAAGAAAATAATAAAAATTAAAAAAAGAAAGCCTATTCTATGAAGGAAAAGACCAGAGTTAATAGAACAAATAAAATGAAAAGGGAAGAGAAGAAACAACAGAAAATAGTGTGTGTCTGTATGTGTGTGTGTGTATGTGTATGTGTGTGTGCATGTTTGTGTGTGTGTGTGTGTAAGGTTTTTTAAAAACTCACAGAAATGAGAACTTTTACATTAAAAATGAAAGATACTGTTACTTTTTCTAAAAGGAATATTCAGAATTGATCTTTTCCCACGACATAAAATAAAAAGATTAAAAACATGAAAATTAGGCAATAAAGACAACAAAAGAGTTAATGTCTAAGTCTCAAAATCCTATGCAGTTATTTGATAAAAGTCACCAAAATCCTTCTTCAATGAAGGAAGAAATAATTAATTGAAGTATTAATACCAAAAACATTCTAGATGGAAATCACACACTTCCAGATCATAAAGATCTGATATAAGTACCCAGGAAAATTGGAAACACACAAAACCATCCCAGACTTTTCACATTAGGCATCGTCATCACAAACAGATAAACAGAATATGGATGAGGCCTCGGACGTAAGGCGTCTTCCATCTCCCAGCATTCTCTGGGACCAGGAAACAACAGTCCGCTTCAGCCCAAAGACCAAGAAACCATTTATGACAGGCACTTATAGACCTTCTCACACCATATGCACAAATTCACCTCTGATCCACCCATTTCCGGGGAGTTAATGAAAGGATGGCTACCTGTACCAATGAGGAAGGTAGGAGAAAAAATGACATTCAGCTGAGGAGGAAGAGTTGCAGTGTCACTGAGCTATAATAAGATGAAATCTTGAGCCACACGTGGTGACACACACCTTTAATACACATGAGGCAGACACAGGTGGATCTCTGTGAGCTCGAGGCCAACCTGGTCTACATACTGAGTACTGGGTCAGCCAGGGTCTACACAGTAAAACCCTGTCTCCAAGTTAAATAAACAAATAAATGAAATTTTGTCATTATCAGGGGGAGTGCATGGAACTTGAGAACTTAATGTTAAGGGAGATAAATCAAACACAGGAAACACAGATATGGCATGCTCTCACATGTGTGGTTTAAAAATAAAAGTAATCTAGAATATTAAATAGCGATCACTGTGGTTTAGAAAGTGGGTTTTGATCAAGGCATACCTGATGTGTACTGAGATAACACCCTAGGCCTTTTACTCAGCACAATGGTTATACATGTTCAACATAAATAATTTTTAAATGTAAATCTCAGTTGAGGGTGTAGGTCATCTATAGAACTGGGTCTCAGGGGCTTCACAGGGAAATTTCCAAGTAGGAAGACAATGGAACTCAGTTTTCCCCAAAGAACTTAAATTAACCCTTATTATAAACAGGTACTATAAATGCAAGGGAGAGATGATTGTTAACTCCAGAAATACTAAACAACATGGGAAAAAAAAGAAGTACAGCCATAGCATACTTTGTTACACAAATGTGGAAAGTACTAACTGAATAGTCTAGTCACAGATGCGATGATGGTTGCCCCTGCTGTGAGCTGAGCTTTGAGCCTGGTGACCATGAGGCTTGGTCCCTCCCTACTCCAGAACTGTCCATCTCTCATGTGGAAAGGGGGAGATGGCTATGCATGTGTGATAAAGCAAAGGACACACCAGGAGAGAGCTACTCGGGAAGGAGGTGGTTGCTTTTAGGAGAGCTGGGGCCCGAAAGAGCCTCCGTCAGAACCTTTCAGTAGTTTCTTACTTGGTTGTAATAGATATATATCTTCACAATTAAATTTCAGATCACACCTTTAAAACTGTGTTACAAGTAGCAATGTAAAATTAGCCATGTTTACTCTCATATTCCTTATTTATAGAGTACTAAATATTAAAATTCATACTGAGAGGGTTTGATTCTGAAGTTAATGAGAAAAGTATAATTCCTCCCATTTTAAGCTAAAGCATTATTATTGTTACATGTGTATATTGGGGTATTTATGCATATGTGCAGTTGTGTGTGTGTGTGTGTGTAGGTGTGTATGTGTGTGTGTATGTGTGTGTAGGTGTGTGTATGTGTGTGTATGTAGGTGTGTGTGCATGTGTGTGTAGGTGTGTGTAGGTGTGTGTATGTGTGTAGGTGTGTGTGTATGTGTGTGTATGTGTGTAGGTGTGTGTGCATGTGTGTGTATGTGTGTAGGTGTGTGTAGGTGTGTGTAGGTGTGTGTAGGTATGTGTGTAGGTGTGTGTATGTGTGTAGGTATGTGTGTATGTGTGTGTATGTGTGTGTGCATGTGTGTATGTGTGTGTAGGTGGTGTGTAGGTGTGTGTGTAACTCAGAAGATGACTCTGTGGACTTGCTTCTGTCTTCCTGTCTTTGCACATGTCCCCACAACCAAACTCAGGTAGTCAAGCTTGCTCAGCAGGCCATCTCACTGCCCCAGTACCTTTCATTTTAATCATTTTAGGTTTGCCCATGGTTCCTGTTTTTTGTAGGAGGTGTTTGGAAATGAATCCATGATAATGGGACCACTTGGGATTCATGTTTAAAAGGATTCATTCAAAAGTCACCTGTCTCTAAAGGAGAAAATTCTAAGAGACATTTCATGACACAGATTACATTGTTAAGAGATGCATTTTCTTCTCTGTTCCATGTGGAATTTCTCTGGCCAACATTCTTAATTCTTCCAGTCTCACTCTGGGGGAGCTACAGTGTATATAGACTTGAGGTGACCTTGGAAAACACTTGGCTATATTTCTCTGTATTCTAGTTGAAGAGCTAAGTTCAAAGACACCTTGATGAAAACTGTATCACTAATGGAAGTTAAAACCAACACTAAAGCCCGTTCCCTCTGAGGGCACTTATGTATGATCTCAAAGTCATTCACACCTTTTGATTGCTTTGCTGTTTTAAACTCTGTTGACTATTTGGGGGACTTGCATGCAATGCCATGCCTTAAGTGTTTGCAGTATGTTTAGGGAGTTGAGGCTAATCTTATGTATACGCCCCCACTCTTTGGATTTGCGTATTATCTCACCCACATAAATGCCCTCATCTTTATATTTAGGCCAGTATTCAGTTCAATTTTTTGTCATATTTCAACTTTTGAGTTAGCAGATTTCTGATGTATTTTTGAAACAGAGATCGGTGGGAAATTGCAAAGACTATTTACTAAAATAGAGAGGCTTTAATATCATTTATCCCCCCAAATGTCTAGTCTAGAGAAGCTTCAAAAGTTAACAAAAAATGCTACATTTGTCAACAAGACCGTCTTTTCGTAGACACTGAAGAGCAGTGCTGTGACAGGAAGAACAGCGTGGGAAGCAGCGTGGAGACAGCCAAGTCAGTTGCGGGGTTATGGACGCAATGGAAAAGCTAGGAGAATTTAAGAATTCTTTTTCTGTTTTATTATAAGGAAAATACATTAGGAGTATTAACAAGTAGGGCGAAGAGACTGGCTGCAGCACAAGACACCAATTCTCAGCACAAAGGAGACTTACTTGCCCCAGAGGGACAAAGGGCAGGGAGTGAGAGACAGGACAGGAGATGGAGGACAAGGGAGAAAAAAAGAGGGAAAGGAGCAAGGTGGGGGGATATTTGTCCCTGAGAACAACAGACTGCCTCTGCTAGCAAGGAGACAGACACAGCCCATAGGCAAATGGCAGTTTATGAAGGTAGAAGGGAACCCCCCTGCTAGGATGAGGTGTTTAATTTTAATTGGGCTTGTTAATTAGGGCAGTCAAAGGGGGATTTTGACTGCTGGATGACCTTGATAGCCTCAAGGAAGTGGCCAAAGAAAGGAATAGACCTTGGTGGCTAGCTTTAGGAGTGCAGCCTAAGTGTTTTTTAGCAAGGCAGAGAGAACAGTGGAGATGGGCAAGGCTTGCTAGAGCTAGACAACTGTAAAGTTCATTTCCCCCAGTGACAGTGTAGATTTGTTAAGGAAAAGTAAGGAAAAAAATACTCAGGAGTAGGAGGGGCACCCAGGGATGGATAGGACCCTACTGACCCCACTTTAACAGTGGAATAATTTGAGCAAGTTGAACTCCTAAAGCCTATGTTAGCTAGCTTTCCATCACTGTGAAAAATTACCTGAGGTTGCCAGCTTCCAGGGAGACAGGCTGTGTTTTAATTGGTGGTTTCAGGGATTTCAGGGTCACATGACTCTGTTGTTGTGGTCCCCTGGAAGCAAAGTGCACTGTAGCAATAGAGCAGGCCATAGGAGAACTGTTGACCTCTTAGCTGCCAAGATGCATAAAAGAAAATTTTCGGAAGGAGCTGGGGTCCCAATACTCTTTACAAGGATATGCCCCCAAGGCTCTGCCTACCAGAGGTCCTGCTACCTGCTAGTATTTGCTTCAGGCTGGTGACCAAGCCATTGACATATGGGTCTTTGAAGAACATTCTAGAACCAAATTGTAGTAAAGCCCAAGGGGGGAAATAATGGATATTTTTGATTCACATTCTCTGCATCTAACATGAGTTCATATGTTGCATTGGAGAAAATCCAGTTTCCTGCTTGTTATTAAAACCTTTCTATTTCTGTCCTACATTTAAAACTGTGCTCCAAGGGAAGTAGCGATAATCTCATTCAAGAAAGGGAACCTCAGTTCCTTAAGCCGTAGTACCGCTTGATGTTTGGTGTGCTTGCAGATCTGTGATGCTTAAATCTTAGGTCTGAAGTGGGAGCTACTCACGGGTGTGAATAAATTGATTGACCAACTGGAATGAAAGTGATGTTTCAGTGGAGACTAGGGTAGTATTCATTCTGTCTCTCACGCGTCCCTCTCTTACACGTGTGTGCGTGCGTGCGTGCGTGCGTGCGTATACAGGTATACACTGTGTATACCAGATTAGCTGGGCCACAAGCTTCTGAATGCTCCTGTTTCTGCCTCCCAGCTTGCCTTAGGAGCTCTAGAATTATGGTGCGTGCTACCTGTAACATCTGGGTCTACATGGGTTCGGGTGACTCAAATTCCAATTGTCACATTTGTGTGGCAGGTGCTTTCCTGTTGAGCCATCTCCCCAATCCAACCCAGGATTAATTTTTTTCACTCACTACTAAAGTCACTTTTACTCTTAGAATTGTGTGTGTGTGTGTGTGTGTGTGTGTGTGTGTGTGTCTGTCTGTCTGTCTGTCTGTCTACAGGCATCAACATAAGGCAGAAGGGGCACTGGGGTCCCGTTGGAGTTACAAGCATTTGTGAGCCTCCCAGTGTAGGTAATGGGGTCTGAACCCAGGCCGTTTGGTAGAGTAGTAAGCACTCTTCTGCTGAGTCATCTCTCCAATCCCCATTGTGATCCATTTCATCTGTCCAGTTGGTGTCTTGGCATTTCTCACATAGAACATTTCCAGTTCTGCCTCCCTCCTCATATTGTACCTTAAGCTTCATAAATAAGGCTCGGGAAAATTGTTCATTCACGAAACTGAAATACTGTCAAGTATGGCCTGGCCATTTGTCAGTCAGTGAGCGCGGCTACGGGGGTCTCCCACCTCCTTACACAGACTTTTACAATAAAGCCCACTTCCTTCTCCTGCAGGAACTCCAGAGGGACATCGAGAAACACAGCACAGGTGTCGCCTCCGTCCTCAACTTGTGTGAGGTCCTGCTACATGATTGTGATGCCTGTGCCACTGAGGCTGAGTGTGACTCCATCCAGCAGGCAACACGGAACCTGGACCGGCGGTGGAGGAACATCTGCGCCATGTCCATGGAAAGGAGACTCAAGTGAGCTGGGATGTGCAATTACAGACAAAACAGACGAACACAACCCAAACAAGCCCCATCACTGTGTCCACAGTTTACGATTTTCCATTGGTTAGAAAGTCCCAAAATAGCCTTGGCTTCCCCAGACTGCCACTACCCACATGTAATTGGAAATATAAGTAGTCACAGAGGTACTATTAACAAGCCAATTTATATTGAAGGTGACATTTTAAATATTACATAGAAAAATGAAAATCTGTACTTAAGAAGTAAGTATAACTTTGTGGAATTTATAGCTATAGAAAGGTAACATTTTTTTTTTATTAAAACTCTACTCTTTGTAGTGTTAAGTGAACCAAGCCAGGCTTTATTTAAAAAAAAAAAGATAAATATTTCATGTTGTCTCTAGATCTAGATTTAGAACTCTATATGTAAATGTATGGATGGCATGTATAAATCAAGGTTTAAATGTGTAGATAACGCATATTTAAACCTACATTTAAATGCATAGATAGCATACTTGTTTATACATGGGACGTGAGAGGAGAAAGTGGACCAAGGCGGGGAGGAAGGAGTGCAGAAAGGTGGAGGGAGAAAGAGGTAACAGAATTATGTGACCTGAACATGGCAGGAAGTGTTTAGGAGAAAAGGGGGCCGGCGAGAGTGGGCGGGGCAGTGGGAGTGGCTTAGGGGAGCAAATAAGCAGCCTGGTAGCCCAGGTACGTGAAAACGAGCCTTACAACGAACTTCCTATGCTACGTTTATTGACCAATGGACACTTTTACTTTTAAGCCCTTTGAGAGCGATAGTGGCAAAAAACTCGTGCAGGAGTACCACAAAATTACCTCAGTGGCCTAAAACTGTGCGGCTCTCTGGCCGGTCCGGAAAGCTCTGTTGTCTTGTCAGGGGGACTATTATCACTCTTGAGTCTGATGTTGGTTCTAAAGGAAATTTCCAACTTCAGTTTTATTTAAGGGGTACACTGGCCTGAGCACACAGTCTACGGGAAGGGTTTCTAACCTCCCCGCAAACACCAGGGCTGCTCGTGTAATGTACTTTAACATCCAATTTGACTAATTCCCAGTTCAGAGCTGCAGGGCGTGTTTTTAAACCAACAGCTGTTCTATTTTAGCTCAACAGTTGTCTGTCCTTTTCTCTGGGCGGTTAGTCTCAAAGCTGTTATTGTTTCGCCCACCAGTTGCTTGCTTGGCACTCTTAATCCTGGTTGAAGGCATCAGATAGGGCTCTGATCACCAAGGGCCTTGATCACAGGGCGTGTGTTCTCCCATCCTCTGCCTCAGGATTGAAGAGACATGGCGACTGTGGCAGAAGTTTCTGGATGACTACTCTCGTTTTGAAGACTGGCTGAAGATTTCAGAAAGGACAGCTGCATTCCCCAGTTCCTCTGGGGTGCTCTATACAGTTGCCAAGGAGGAGCTGAAGAAGTTTGAGGTGATTCATGATACCAAATATTCAGTTCATTCTGCTATGATACTGGCCAGCTGGTTAGCTGGCCCTCCAGGGCAGTACCACGTGTTATGTGTTGAAATAGCTGGGGAATGGCTGGGCGGCCATGGGGAGACAAAGAATGGTGAAGAATTTATCCAAAATTATCAGATAATAATAAAAGCGTTAGCTAGACGCAGTGGCAGATTTTCATAATCCCAGCACTCAGGGGGTTGAGGCAGGAGGCCTACCTATATCCTGTCTAAAGAAGGGAGAGCGGGGAGGAGACAGGAAGGGAAAAGAATCCTCCTAGAAAACAAGACTCACAGTTCTTCCCAAACCTCCCAGCATTCTTCCTATTTCAGGATTCTTCACAATCGTCTGTCTCCTCTAAGATTAAGTATGACTGTTTCCACACTACGAGAATCTCCTGTAAACGTGTTCTCTCCGTTGTTTTAGCCTAGTGGGAGTGTGTGAGGAAGAAGACCAGCGAGAGTGGGGGAAGGGAAGCAGAGCACGCTGTGGGAGGGAGGAAAAGAGAGAAAGCCCATTGAATTGGAGATGCCGAAACGCACCTCAGGTGCTAGTTCAAAGCATTACATCGCTGAATACACAGGCATGATCTTGGTCGCTGGTAACATACCGTGGGGCCCAGAAATCAACACTATCATAACTCACTTTGAATAAAGCAGCGGAGGGCGGTGCTCTTCTTGACCAAGAGGTGAAAATAGCAGTGGTTAATTACGCTTAGGAAGGAACCAGTAAATCATCCCTTGAAGGCTGCCTGCTTTCTTCATAGTCTCAGGTCTGCTCTGTAGTTCTGCGGTACCCTGAACTTAACCACTCCTGACCCTGATTTCCGTAGACACTGGTGTGGGTGAAACAAGCCGTTCCGAACACACATTAATACATTAGTGTGTGTGTGTGTGTGTGTGTGCCTGTGTACCCACCGTGTTTCTGACATGTTCTAACCAGTCCTTACTTTTGCCCTACTAGTAATTTTTCCTCAGCCTTCCTCAAGATGTTGGTAAATAGAACTGGCATTTCAGCCAAGTCCAGAAAGACTCCTTCTTTCTCTTGTGATATCAGTGAACCAAGCCTTGAACTACTGGAGGAAAAATGAAAATTTTTTCTTATTCTTGTCTGACTGACAGATCTGAATCCTAGATGGAAAGCTGTCTGTTTATAATAGTGTTCAACGATGCTATGTGGAATTTGTAAGAGTGATTATGAATAGGTCCACACCACTAAATCCAGAAAAAGAAAAAAACCTCTATCTCTATCAAAAAGCCACCATAAACTGCTGAAGAATTCAGGTCACTCGAGTGCTAGTGGGAGTGACCCTGTCCTGTGTCTTGTAGCTCTCTGCATTGTAAAGGTTAAACCCTTTCCTAATTGGCTTATACCACAAAGCAGATTATATGAGATCATTCTTGATGCTATTTTAGACTCAGATTTTATGAGAAAAGTTACTCAGCTGGCCAGCACGGAAATCTTTGTTTTTTAAAAATCACTTCTCATGATTCTAATGTTTAATTTTCTTACAGAAATGTCACAGAAACAAAATTCTGCTTAAGGGTCACCCATTCAATCTCATAAATGTTTGCAAAGGCTCTGGGTGTGCTAGGATGCTGGCCCTGAGCGCTGCACCATCATCCGAGTGGGCAGATCTATACTCTTAGTGCAGCAACAAAAGTTGAACCTGCTTAGCGCTTCCTAAATTTTCCTGACTGGATGTTAGCTCTGCCAGGATGTGTATTCTTCAGACTCTCAGAAGCAAGGCATTGGCAGGGCGGGCGTGGGATCCTGTGAGTGGTGTGAGGAAGAGCCAGGGAAAAGAGACACACATGAGCACAGTTCAATGAATTATTCCTAACATTGGGGTCAGAAGCCATGGTGCATGAGTTTGAGGCGAAACTGTCTCTCACATGGGTGGCACTGTGCTCTGCAGCAGAGACCGAACAGTGTCAGCAACCTCAGGATTTCCACCGCATGCCTCGTCCGCTGAGGGGTGTGCATCCGTGTTGTACTCCTGGATAACAACTCTGGCACCTTTTATGAAAGCCGAACGATTCAGCAGCAGACAAGTAGGACCTGCTTCAAGTTGGCTTTTTTTTTTAATGCAAAGTTACTTGTGTTTTATACTAAACTGATTTTCTTAAAAGCAGGACTAACAGCTCGCTTTACAGGTACTCCTGCCAGAGATGGTTTTAGTTCGACTCCTAATGGATACCAGGATTAAGGTGGTTTCTGCCTTTTCAGGAAATTACATATTCTACAACTGAACAGTGCCATTTTAAATATCATTTCTCAGTACGGGCACAGAAATCTTGAACACTTCAACTTGATGTGTAAATGCATGTATATATTTTTGTAGTGGGTTCTTTAAGGGGAAATTTTGTTGCCAGGTTATTATTTATTTTGTATATTTCTTTTTGTTTTTTGATACAAGGATGTAGCCCAGGGTGGTTTCCAGTTCCCTGTGTAGCCTAGGGTAACCTTGAACTTCTGATTCTTCTGCCTACCTCCCCAGACCCTAGAGTACTGAGATTACAGATCTGTGCCATCACACATAGCTTAAGTTTCTTTACTCATTTTTGAAACTACATTTTATGTGTATGCATGCATATGTATTACACGTGTAATGGTTCTATGTGTATACTCATATGCAAGTGTGTGTATACATTTTATTTATGTATTTATCTATAAATACAGTAGTACCTTATAGTTCTGTGTTTTCTTTCCGGCTCTTGGTTGATCTGCTATGTCTGTGTTGGTGCCATTTCTGTCTTCCCCGACTCTGCAGTACGAAATCCAAGAGACACGTCTCCCCAGAGTCCTTCAAGTGTCTCCCACACTGACTCACTTCTCTGTGGCCTCAGGCTTTCCAGCGGCAGGTCCATGAGAGCTTGACCCAGCTAGAGCTGATAAACAAACAGTACCGCCGCCTGGCCAGGGAGAATCGCACAGACTCCGCGTGCAGCCTCAAGCAGATGGTCCATGGAGGCAACCAGAGATGGGATGACCTACAGAAGCGTGTCACCTCCATTTTGCGAAGACTCAAGGTTCTCATTAAGCCTTGCCTGTGATTTAGAGGCTAGAGGGACAAGCCCAGACCGTCGCACACCGTAGTGGGACATGCTCTGGGGGACAGTGGGAGTTGGGATGGCCAGAGGGAATGTGGTGGAAGTGATATAAAGACAATATAGGGCGCCCCATGTTTGTGAGGAATGGGTTTCCCAGAAGGTTGGGATTGGCTGGACCATGTCAGTGTGTGACAATGGACATCTTAATGCCTAATGTCTCCCTCTTACTTCCAGCATTTTATTAGCCAGCGGGAGGAGTTTGAGACTGCCCGGGACAGCATTCTTGTCTGGCTGACAGAGATGGATCTACAGCTCACCAACATTGAGCATTTTTCCGAATGTGATGTTCAAGCTAAAATAAAGCAGCTTAAGGTCAATTATTCTGCAAATTATCAGTGTGAAGGACATTGACAAGGGAGGGGTTTGCAGATCCTATTGTGTAGAGTACAGTGGAGAGCCGTTTAAAAATTACTTCTTTGTGATTAGGAAAATTTCAGAAGACACTAAAGATAATGAAATTTGTTTGTTTTTGTTTTCGACATGGGGTTTCTCTGTGTAGTTCTGGCTGACCTGGAACTCACTTTTTAGGCCAGGCTGTCCTCTAACTCAGAGATCTGTTTGCCTCTATCTCCAGAGTGCTGGAATGAAAGGTGCGAACCACTATGCCCAGCAATGTTGGATTTTTTTTAAAAAGTGTTCTCTGATCCATCATTAACATAAACACTTTAAATATTATCTTGGCTGTCAGTGTGAGGATTTTTGTTGTTGTTGTTTAACATACCACTTATTTCCAAGTTCTACAGAGAATTCATATAGCCCCACTTTCCAGAAAAATACACTTTTCTTCTGCCTTAATTTTTAAATTATTTTCATTCATTGTATGTATGTAGCAGAGGCCAGGAGAGTCCACATGCCACAGTGTGCATGTGGAGATCAGAGACCAGTTTATGGAAGTCGGTTCTCTCCTTCCCTTCTATGGGTTCCAGGAATTAAGCTCAGGTCTGGCCTCACGTTTACCTGTTGAGCCATTTTGCTGGCCCGCAATGCAATGTTCTTATTTGGGGATTTCACTCTACACATTCTACATTTATTTTAAATATATATTGTATCATTCACTAAGTAATTCAGACACAGTGGTCAGGTAGAAACCTTCACTGAAGAGGTGTACATTGCACAAAGGGGGAGTGACAAGCTTAATATTTGCAAGACAGTTTCTGAAATTTGGTCCCCTGTATAACATGGATAAGGAGGATCACACACATGTCGCAGTAATCTGGAGAGTGAGACAGGGGGGTTGCTAAGAGTTGGAGGTCAGCCTCAACTGGGAAGTAAGTTCAAGACTAGTATGGGCTACAGAGTGAGAACCTGTTTCAAATAACAACAAACAGGTGGCACGGTGATATACTTCTGTAATCGAAGCACTAGGGACATAGAGGGATCAGCAGTTCAAGACCATCTTCAGTTAGACGACAGGTTTGAGATTAGCCTATGCTACATGAGACCCTGTCTTAAAAAAAACCCAACAGAATATATTGTTTATTTGCTTGTGCTTGGAATTGAACCCAGGATATCACACATGCTAAGTATAAGTTCAACATTTGAACACTTCAACAAGACATTTCTACTAACTGGTATTTGGAACTTTTCCTTTTAGCTTCTGGTAGGATCATGGAACACATCACTACCCTCCATTCTCTTTGGCAGTCTTTGTTGTTAGTGGACAATTTCACCTCTTCTGGGGTTTATTCTTGTCCTGAGTGAACTTGAAACTTGTCCTCATCTTTGAAATCATATAGAATGAGTGCAAATAATCTTTCCCAGATCCTTTACTTTTCTTATCAGTATAACTTTATGTTGATTCTTATGCTCTAAAACAACAGAACCTTAGTCATGTATGACATCTGATGTACATTTATGTGGAATAAATGAAAATGTTCATATCACACCATCATTTTTGTTTAGGAGTCACCAGCACTATTGACACCATGATGGCTGTCAATATTTCTCTGCTATTCTCTACCCACACTGTCTGTGGTGATTATTATTTTTTTATTGCCAAAGGCTTTTTCCTAATGTTTCCACTTCTGACTTCCATTCTGCATCAACATTATATTTTATTTTAGAAAACAATGTCTCCATCTTTGGCTTGTCCTTGTATATGGCAAGTCAGGTATCCCCTGTATGGTCTTTCTGACACTGTGAGAAACATGTACTTTACGATGACATTATTTCGAGCTGTGTAAAATTCACATTGCATTTGTACCCTTAGGCCTTCCAGCAGGAGATCTCACTGAACCACAATAAGATCGAGCAGATCATTGCCCAGGGGGAGCAGCTGATAGAGAAGAGTGAGCCTCTGGACGCAGCTGTCATCGAGGAGGAGCTGGACGAACTCCGACGCTACTGCCAGGAGGTCTTTGGACGTGTGGAAAGATACCACAAGAAACTGATCCGCCTGCCTGTATGCAGCACTCGGTTCTCCTCATTAAATCTAGAGAGGAGTAGTTGTGTGGGATTAGGTAGCATAACACAGTCATGAGTCCAGCATTTGAAAGCAGAAAATCAGTGTTTGTTTCAAGCTGGGACAAGTTGTGTTTCCTCACCTCAGTTTCCCCAACTTTAACATGGGCTTATTCACAGTTACTTCCCTTGTGGGGAGAACTGTTTTGTTCATTCAGTGAGTGGCTGTATTTTTATAAAGACGTGGGCAGACTGTGTGCCATGCCTCTTCTATGGGAGATGAAATAGCTTTGAGAAAAAACAACGAGGAGAAGAAGTAAGAGATGTGAGCAATTGCTCAGCTCATGAGATTATTTTTGGATAAGTCTTTTCCCTCCATGTGTTTTCTCCTTGCCCCCACAATCTCATCTCATTTGTAGAGGATTTGTTAGCCAAACATTTGAAATTTCCTGTGATAAAAACACATTGTATGACTAGCACATGGAACCAGAAGGATGATGTACCATTACGTGCCAGTGGAGTTGGAGGCATGCTACTTGATCCTTTGTTTGTATTACTTTTTATTTAATATTATTTAATTTCCTATAATGATTCCTTGGAAGGGATTTTAATATAGTCCCACCCTGCCAATGATACAGATGAGGCTGAAATAGATGAACCTATAAGGTATTTTGAAAGTGTCTTAGTTAGGCTTTCTATTGCTGTGAAGAGAGACCATAACCTCGACCACACTTATAAAGAAAGAACATTGAATTGGGGTGGTTTACATTTTCAGAGGTTTAGTCGGTTATCAGCATGGCATGGCACAATGACATGCAGGCAGAAATGGTTCTGGAGAAATAGCTGAGAGTCCTACATCTTGACTGGCAGGCAACAGGAAGTGGTCTGCCTCACTGGGTATAGCTTGAGCATAGAAGACCTCAAAGTCCACCCCACCAGTTGCATGTGTCTTCCAACAAGGCCCTACCTAACTCCAACAAAGCCACACCTATTCCAAAAAGATCACACCTCCCATTAGTGACACTTCTATTGGGGGCCATTTTCTTTCAAACCACCACATAAAGTAATCAGATAGTTTTTCCATATTTTATATTGATAAAGTTAAGTTCATTCTGGTGAGCAGGATGTGTTGGCATTTTCTGAAGGTCACACCTCTTTGGAGTAAGAGGATTCTCCTATTCCTGCAGTAACAGAGTTGGTGTGACTTCCCTTTTAGCTACCGGATGATGACCATGACCTCTCAGATCGAGAGCTAGATCTCGAAGACTCCACGGCTCTTTCAGACCTACGCTGGCAGGACCCCTCTGCAGATGGCATGCCCTCCCCACAGCCTTCCTCCAACCCCTCCCTCTCCCTCCCTCAGCCCCTCCGGAGTGAGCGGTCAGGGAGAGACACTCCAGCCAGCGTGGACTCCATCCCCCTGGAATGGGACCATGATTATGATCTCAGTCGGGACCTGGAGTCAACATCACGCACTCTGCCCTCAGAAGATGAAGAGGGTGAGGAAGACAAGGAGTTCTACCTCAGGGGAGCTGTTGGCTTGTCAGGTAGGAGAGAAAGCTTCCTGTTGAAAATCTATGTGAGGGATGCACTAGTTACTTGGACTAAGCTTCCCTGAAGATGTGCTGTGTACATGCTGTGTGTACACACGGTCACACAGAGACATCATGGGAGGGATGATGATGAGTCTGTGAGGTAAGCATAGCGGTGCTGAGGAAGGAGGAGACCAAGGAGCCCCTGCCAGGTTTGCAATCAGCCTTGGTGCCTTGGGTCACTGAAGTTTGTCAAGAATGATCAGATGGCGTTGGAAGGCATAGAGTGGGCACAGTGGAAACTGAAAAAGTGAACCAGTGTCTGGCATGAAGTGACCAGTTCTGTATGGAGTGGAATTTGGCCCTCATCCTGAAGGCTATAGGGATCCACTGCAGGATGAAAGTAGAGGTGACTGGCTGTGTGTTTTCATAGTTTATTTGTATGTAGGTTCCCTGGGTAGAACACAGATTGGAAATGAGAGAGTTTAGATGTCATTGATGAGCAGTGGTGATGTTCTGTGAGCCCGGATTAAAGAAACAGCCCCAGGAAGGGGTGATGAATCATGAGAAATGAGTCTTCCCCTTACCAGCTAAGTGAAGAGAGAGGGAGGAAACTCTGGCTTGGGCATCTAAGTGGAAGATGAAAGTGGCCCTGGGCTCTGTGGAAAATGAGAAAGAGAAAGCATGGTGTGACTGGGAGAGGGAGGTAAGTTGTGAACTAGTGCAGGTATAGACATCAGTTGTTTTCATCTCTGTCTTGAGGTGTTTGTAGGATTTCCAGACCCTGCCGTTTAGAAATAGATGCACGGGTCTAGATCTATGTTTAAAGACACATATTCAGTAGGACTTCTCCTACATGTAACTAGGAATTCTCTTAGTGCATGGGAGGAATTGTGCAAATAGAGCATCTAGAGAGAAGCAGGGAGAACAGAAAAACCTAAGAGGACCTTACAGAAGGTAAACAAAAGCAATACATAATCAGAGAATAGTGTCGTCCATGCCATGTACCATGTGGCCCTCAGCCAATGTGACTAGAAAGCACTTATCTGTGACTGCTGTAATCAAGGTTGACTATTGATAGAAAATGCCCTTGTAGGCATGGACCAAATTTCAAGACTTAGTACAAAAAATGAACTCAAACTATTAGTGGTGTTCATATTTATTAAATACCATATTTTAGCATTAAACCCATCCACCTGCTTATTACTATTCCAATGTGGCTACCAAGCCCTTACATTTTCATATATGGCTCACATACAGATATAGGAAGTAGTGCTCATCTAAAAGCTGTCTCTGGGGGAAATTCCTGTTCTAATCCAGGCACAGTGTCACGCATCTGTAACTCTATCATTCAAGAAATGGAGACAAGAGGATCAAGAGGTCAGAATACTCTTCTGCAGCTGCATTAGTTACTCTTTTGTGGCTGTGATGAAACACCATGACCAAAAGCAACTCAAGGAAAAAGTTTATTTTGGCTTATGTTTCCAGAGGGATCAGGATCCGTCATGGCAGAGAAGGCGTGGCATGGGAGCAAGACCCTGGTTGGTTACATTGTCATCCACACACCGGAAGCAGAGCCTGAGAACAGGAAGTGGGATGAGGCTGTAAACTCATCAAAGCCCACCCCCAGTGATGTACTTCCTCTAACAAGGCTCCACCTCCTAACAGTTCCACAGCTTTCCCCCTGGAGCAACACAAACCCAGCGTTCAGATACATGAGTCTATGGGGCATTTCTCATTCAAGCTACCACAGCTGCGCAGTAAGCTGGGGACTTGAAGGGCTGTGCCTTCTGAGACCTTCAGAAGCAAACATGCCAACAAAGGGAATCCCTCTTCTGCCACTTAGTGTCTTTCTAGGTTTGCATGAGGAACCACATTCCTCTACAGACTTGTTTTCTCATTTATGAAATGGAAATGACACTACCAGGCACTATCAGGGTTCCTGTGAGGACAAAAGCGCTTTAAACCATGGCTGGCTTAGAGAACACTCAGTCGATGTGAATTCTTAGCAGGATTCACTACCGGGAGCCTTTGGCGGGAGCATATGCACTGTCCCCTCCATGCCAGCACCTGTCAAGAAGGACTCTTTTTCTTCCCCCTTAGGCAAACTACTTTCCTGCCACCAAGGAGTCAAGGTGTCCCTCACATAGCTGTCAACTTAGACTGTGCTCTTTTTACAGATGTAGTGATCCCCGAGAACCCCGAGGCCTATGTAAAACTCACAGAAAATGCAATCAGAAATACTTCTGGTAGGCACAAAGAATGGGAGAGAGCCACCCACGCTGCCTTCCAACAATCCCCCTCTCTCAGCACAGCTTCCCTGCCTCTCACAGCTTTGGGACTCAAGCATGCCAAGGCACAGCCTTTCTTTCTCCCTTCCTCCTGCATTAGGAGGTTGATCAACACTGAGAATATGATCTCCATAACCCTGTCATGGAATAGCTTCTCAGCTTATCAAGTGCTAATCGGTGTCATTACAGAGAGAGAACGCAGTGCCCAGTGACAGCTGACAATATAAGAGGCTAAAAGTCTTGCCAAGCCTCTGCGCTCTTGTCTCCTCCTCTGTGGAAGTGGTCGCTAGCCTTGAAGCGCGGTGACCTGCCATTGGCTGGGCAAGTGCCACTGGGCACACCCTCCACCACAGCCTCTTGTGAGGGTATGATCAGGTTTCAACTGATGAACCATCTCTTTCTCATTTAAAAAGTACTGCCTCCTCAAATGAGAAATGTCTGCCATAATATTGCCGTTTAATAGAACTGTTTTTGAAGGCAGGGGAGTTGGAAAGAGAGACCAGTTTGGCTCAAGGTAGCACCAGACCTTGTCCATACTTAAGCACACTGGAGGTCTGGGTCAGTGTTCGGGGCATGTGTCAGACCATCACTATGAGACCATCAAACTGAGTAATAGGCTGGTTTAGAGCAGTCTGAAGTTTTGAAGACCAACACAAGGACAGAAACCAAGCTAGCTTCACAGGGACTTTCTCAGTGATTTCCAGATAGAGGCCTCTCCTAAGTAGATTTAGGAATACATTTTATGAAGCTTAACTTTAATTCGTTGTTTGCACCCAGTCCTAGTGTTCCTCGGGTGACCAATGTCCTTGTTCAGCAATAAATGGATGGAATGTGCGTGCAGATACGTACCAGCAAACACATGCACACAGGCACACTATAAGTTCAAAGCTCGTAAGATATGAGCCAGGACCTAGGTAGTGTGTGCGGAAGAGCATGCCCAAGGAAGAGACAGAATCTTAGCTTGTTCCTGGTGTAGTTTCAGATGTCCTATAAAAAGCAAAGTGCTCCTCTCCCCATGTCTATTCTGAGCTAGCCTTTTCTTGGTTAACTTGAATCAAATGATGCAGCCAGGGATTTCAGTCACCCTGGTATCTCTGAAGTGCACAAAGAGAAATCTGAGGGTGACTCCTTCCCTGCTGGCTAAGTGAGCATGAGACACACCTGTCTTCTGGTGCTTGGGACATGGCTGATACCTCTTCAGGTCACTGGAAGGCCTTCCTCTGTGTCTAACACTCAGATTGCCATGGGACTGACTGGAGGAGGGAGCGGACACTCAAGGCTGTTTGGGATTCACTGCATAGCTCTCTGCTGAGCCCAGACTTCTGTCTCCTTAGGAAGCACACTCACTGGCTTGACCCTTACATGTCTAACCCTCTGTCAGGGCAGCACTAAATCTGCTTTATGACTGTCCCAGCACACAATCTTTCTGCTTCGCCACAGCCTAAATGCTTTCTGGAGCCCTCAATTGACAATTTTGAAATAAGCCAAACATCGAGATCCATTAAAGGCTCTTATGGTTGACCCTACAGGGGATTCCATCTCATTGGAGTCACAGATGAGGCAGCTGGACAAATCCCTGGATGACAGCCACTTCCAGATTCAACAAACTGCAACTATTCTCAGAAGCAAAACTCCCACAGGGCCAGACCTGGACACCAGCTACAAGGGCTATGTGAGTATTCCGGCCAGTATCCTCCTGACCTGGACCTGGGCTATAACTGACCAAAAACAGCCCATCTGTCTGCAGCATGAGGGCTCTGTGAGGTCTTAGGCACAGAGGTACCCTTGAGCTCATAGACACAGATGAGGGAAACAAAACCCTCATCTGTTTAAAATTACCTTTTGAAAGAAACTTATCTATTTGTAGACCTTGGAGTCCATTGTCATGACCAGCTTTTCACTGAGCATCTACTAGGATCCATTTAGCTGAAGACAACAAAATCCTATCACTCCCAAATATCAGGGGGTGCCAGTTCAAATTCAGTTAATAAATTTTGGATCAATTTGGATTACTAACATGAGATTTTTGTTGGTGGTGGTCTTTAGTTCATTTAATGACCTTGGGAGTATTTGTAGTCTTCTCCTTTTGATTTGAGGGGTTTTTGCAACCCTGGGAACTGCACCTTGCATACACTAAGCTGATGCTGTGCCTCTGAGCTACGTCCCAGCCCCACCTCCTGCATTGTGGATGCTGACTAGGGCAAACCGCAGGAGAAGGGAGCAAGGGATTCCTTTTCTTACCAGCTCTGTGTCTTCAGTTGCTGGTGCATCCGTAAAAATCTATTCATTCTAATCACTGACCAAGGAATATTTTTGTCATTGACATAGCCTATACATACTTAACACAGAACATTTTAAAGTGACTCTCTCCCCTAGCTCTTTGTCAAAAGGAATGGAAAGTTAATTCCTAGTGGTCTCACCACATCTCACATGCTCTACATCTTGGAATGAGGGAGAGAGCTGTTCTAGCCACATATGCTCTTACCCCCCTTCCCTCAGTCAACTTCTCCATCATGCAACCTCTTCTTAAAGCACAGTACACACACAGGCTGGAGACACGGCTCAGTGGTAGAGTGTCTGCCTAGCGTGCTAGAGGACCTGGGTTCAGTCTCCAGCACTGTAGAAGATAAAAATCAAGTGTAGCATAGCTTTATGATGACCGTGTTAACATCACCAAGATGACACTTAACCTCAACCAAGAGTAACAGAAAGTAACTCAAAGACACTGTGATTGTGAGAAACATTGAGAGGTAAGATTGCTCTCCACTGACAAGAATGTGTTGAAGTTTCTGTTCCGTTTCATTTTACCCTGTGCTGCTTTGTCTCCCTTTATTTTGAGGCAGGCTCTTGTCATATAGCCAGGCTGCTTTCCAAATGCCTGATCTGTCTCTCTCTGTCCACCGAGAGCTGGGATCACCTTCATGTGCCACCATACCTAGCTATAACTTGTTCTTTCAATATTGGAATGCTGTATGTATGCTACCAATGGATCTTGGAGTTTTTCTTTGAGGTTTGAATTTAGTCCCTTGATGACTATTAAACATGACTGTAAATTCCCTCACAAAACAGCTGGTTTTCATATTGCTCTAAACTCTTAAATATTCCAGTTATTTAATGTACAAGTTGTTCCCGTGAGATTTGTGGTACTATTAGCATTTCTACATTTAGGCTTGTGAGAGGGAAGGAAGAGACAACTTGCCAAAAATCAGATACTGCCTGGCCAGCTGAGGACTCTGGGCTTTAAGTTCCAGATCAGTTTTATCTGTTTAGATTCATATAAAACAGTGATTCTCAACCTCTCCAATGTTGCGACCCTTTAGTACGGTTCCTCAAGCTGTGATGACCCCAACCATGAAATTATTTCCATTGCTACTACAAAACTGTAATTCTGCTACTGTCATGAATCATAATGTGATTTCTGATGGTCTTAGTTGACCCTTGTGAAAGGGTCATTCAATCCCCTAAGGGGTCTCGACTATATGTTGAGAGCCACAGATGTAGAAGTTCCGAAGGTTTCACATGTCTAGCATGCATGCCAAGTGTGTCTTTAAGGGGTGTGTGTGTGTGTGTGTGTGTGTGTGTGTGTGTGACCTGCTGACATGGCACAGTTTTGAACTCTATTTATTTTTACTGGAGAGACACTGGGAAGTGAAACACAGCCGCTGCCCTGATGAAGGACTACAAAGATGCTTTCCTCAAAGCACTTTGGGGACTGTGGTGACAGGGTCGGTTTTGTGTGTGTCTAAACAGATGAAACTGCTGGGTGAATGCAGTGGCAGCATAGACTCCGTGAGGAGACTGGAGCACAAGTTGACAGAGGAAGAGACCTTTCCCGGCTTCGTTAACCTCAACAGCACCGAGACTCAGCCGGCCGGTGAGTGCGCTGTCCCTGGTTCCAGAGCGTGATACACAAGGTCCCAAATCACTGTGTCATACCAAGTCCCACTGAGCTGCTTGGCCTCCCTCTCTACCATTTTATCCCACAACAGATGAGGGAAACAGAGAGTGCCATGGTATATCTAATGCTTGTTTATTCGAATGTACGATGTCACTTTCTTGTCCCTCTTCACTATTTTATCCCATGGCAGATGAGGGCAATAGAGTTTCATAGTGTGTCTACTGCCCAATTTATTTGAATGCTCTGTCTGGTCTACATTGTCAGTGTCTTGTATGTGTTTTCAGAGTACTCTGCAGGAAGAAGTCACGGATGGATTGATCTCCTCTCACTCTTACTCCTTCGTAAAGCTCGTTGCAGTGTTAAATTCCATGTAGCAAATACGCTTTACACCATTGTCATTAGAGAAACAGATGGGAAATCAGGGCCACTGCACTCATTTAGCTGTGATTAAGGCTGTCCTTTCCATTGCCCTTTAAAGTTAGCTACCAGGTATCTCTAAAGTATTGGCTAAGCCTCACCGGTGTAGAACTCCTCCTCACTGCTCTGTGTCTGCCCTGCTAGGCGTGATTGACCGATGGGAGCTCCTCCAGGCCCAGGCACTGAGCAAGGAGTTGAGGACAAAGCAGAACCTTCAGAAGTGGCAGCAATTCAATTCAGACCTCAATAACATCTGGGCCTGGCTAGGTGAGACCGAGGAGGAACTGGACCGGCTGCAGCACCTGGCACTCAGCACCGACATCCACACCATTGAGTGTCACATCAAAAAGCTCAAGGTACCTGTCCTTGCCTTCCTTTCATCAGCCAGAAAGCCATGGTCATGTGTAACAGCTAACAGGCGTGTGTGCGTGCGTGTGTGTGTGTGCATGTGTGTGTGTGTGTGTGTGTATGTGTGTGTGTGTGTGTAAGCATGTCTGTGTAGGCACTGTAAAGACCAGATGACAATCTCACTTCTGTATTCAACTTTGGTTGTTGAGGCTTTCTGTTTCTTTCTTTTTTTTTTTGAGGCAAGGTCTCTCATTGGCTAGAATGTACCAAATGGCTGTGTTGGCTAGTCAATGAGCTGCAGCAATCTTCCTGACTCTACTTCCCCATCACAAGGATTATAAGCACACCCCACCATGACCTGTGTGTGTGTGTCCATGTGCGCGCGCACACGTGTCTGTGTGTGTGCGTATGTCTGTGTGTCTGTGTGTGTGTGTATGTCTGTGTGTCTGTGTGTGTGCATGTGTGCATGGATGTGTTATAGGGATCAAACTTAGATCCTCCTACTTGCAAAGTTAACCATTCATCTACTGACTGTGCCATCTCCCAGCCCATCTTTGGTAACCTGTCTCTAATTCTTCACTTCCTCAGTGTTAGTATTTAGGCATCTGTATTGGCCTGCCTTTGGAGTTCTAACAGGACACACCCTCAGCTTTTGCTGCTAAGAACACCACCTGTGCACATTCATTATGTTCCCTTTTAAAAGGGACCTGCCTACCTCCCATCCTCCCCTCTCCTCTCTCTCCCTCCCTCCTCCCCTTTCCCACTCCCTCCCTCTGCTTCTCCCCTTCCCTCTCCCCCATCATCCCCCTCCCTCCCTCCCTCCCTCTCTGTCTCTGTCTCTGTCTCTGTCTCTGTCTCTGTCTCTCTCTGTCTCTGTCTGTCTCTCTCTCTCTCTCTCTCTCTCTCTCTCTCTCTCTCTCTCTCTCTCTCTCTCTCTCTCTCCTGCTTCTCTTTACTCCCTCCTGCTGCTCTAGTCCCTGGAGGCTCATCTCCCTCCTCCCCTTTGCCTTTTCCCAGTCCTTTCCCCATTAAAAAAAAACCCTCTACTTGAACTCTGTCACATGGTGTCTTTCTCTCTCCAGCCACTTTTTTTTGTCATTTTTTATTTTAATTTTAAATAGCTTGTTTTACATATCAATCCCAGTTCCCTCTCCCTACCCTCCTCCCACACTCCCCTTCCCCCCACCCTTCCACCCTATTGCCAAATCCTTCCACATAGGGGATATTTAGAGTCTGTCATTTTACTCCGGGTAGGGTCCAGGCACTCCCCTAAGAGTCCAGGCTGAGAGAGCATCCCTCTTTGTGCTATAGGCACACGAAGACTGTTTGTATTCCAGGGATAGACACTGATCCACAGCTCAGGGCCCCATAGGTTGCCCAGGCCTCCTCGCTGACACTCACATTTGGGGGGTCCAGATCAGTCCCATGCTGGCCTCCCCACTGCTGCTCTGGGGTCCAAGAGCTCTCCCCTGTTCAGATCAGCTGTCTCTGCTGGTTTTGCCAGCCCATTCTTTGCCAATTTGCTCATCACTCCTCTCTCTCTGTCACTGGGTTCCTTGGGTTCAGTTCAGTGATTAATTTTGTGTTTGCCTCTGCTTCCATCAGTCACAGGATGAAGGCTCCCAGATGGTTATAGACATCAAGTTCATTATCAGGAATGGGCATTCGAGGTGGTCTCTCCACCATTGCTTAGCTTGCCAGTTGGTGTCATCCCTTTAGATCACTCGAGGTCACTCTGGTGCCTGATCTGTCTTCTATCCTATGATTCCCTCGTCCCCCTATTCTACCCCCACCCACTCAACTTCCTGTTCCCCCATGACCAACTCTCTTCCTCTTCACCCCCTCTCTTCTTCCCAGCTCCCACTCACCCCCACCCCTCGACGTGTTCCCCATCCATTCAGAGGATCTTGTCTCAATCCTCTTCTCTTGGGTACTATGCATATATGCATATCTTTTAGGTTCTTTCCTGTTTCCCAGACTCTCTATCAGTGGAAGTGCAAACTAGCACTATCCTGATCCATGTCTAACATCCATATATGAGTGAGTACATACAATGTCTGTCTTTTTGCGACTGGGTTACCTCACTCAGGATGGTTTCTTCCAGTGCTATCCATTTACCTGCGAATTTCAAGATTCCATTGTTTTTTTCTGCTGAGTAATACTCCATTGTGTAAATGTACCACATTTTCTCTATCCACTCTTCAGTTGAGGGGCATCTAGGTTGCTTCCAGGTTCTGGCTATTACAAATAATGCTGCTATGAACATAGTGGAGCAGATGCCCTTGTTGTATGAATTTGCCTCATTTGGATATATGCCTAAGAGTGGAATTGCTGGGTCTAGTGGTAGATTAATTCCCATTTTCCTAAGGAATCTCCATACTGATTTCCAAAGAGGCTGTGTGAGTCAGCACTCCCACCAGCAGTGGAGGAGTGTTCCCCTCTCTCCACATCCTCTCCAGCATAAATTGTCTTCGGTGTTTTTGATTTTAGCCATTCTGACAGGAGTAAGATGGTATCTCAGAGTTGTTTTGATTTGCATTTCCCTGATGGCTAAGGATGCTGAGCACTTTCTTAAGTGTCTCTTGACCATTTTAGCCTCCTCTATTGAGAATTCTCTATTTAGTTCTGTACCCCACCTTTTAATTGGATCCTTTGGTGTTTTGGAGACTTGTTTCTTGAGTTCTTTGTAAATTTTGGAGATTAGCCCTCTGTCAGATGTAGGGTTAGTGAATATCTTTTCCCATTCTGTGGCCTGCCTTTTTGTCTTTTTGACTGTGTCCTTTGCCTTACAGAAGCTTTTTAGTTTCAGAAGGTCCCATTTGTTAATTGTCGATCTCAGTGCCTGTGCCACTGGTGTTATGTTTAGGAAGTGGTCTCCTGTACCAACTCGTTGAAGAGTATCTCCCACTTTCTCTTCTAAAAGTTTCAGTCCAGCCACTTTTTTTTTAAATTACAACACTCAGGGCAACAGCCAGAAAGTGTGTGGGTTAGTATTCTGTGCAGTGTGACAGGCTGCCTAATGTAAGCAACCCTATAAGAAGCAAGAAAAGACTGATGGACTGAGGGTTTAGTTGGTGGTTGCCTACCTTGACTTCGTGCATGTGGGCAGAGCATCGTGGTGGCAGGGACATGGTGGAGAAGGATGCTTCTCGCCTCATAGCAGGCAACAGAGCAAGAGGAAGTAGCTTGGGACAAGATACAGTCTTTGAAGAAGACACTTGCCTGTAACTGTTTCTACTGGTTAGGCCCTAGCTTCTAAATTTCCAGAGCTTCCCAAGGTAGCATCCCCCACCTGGTGATCAAACATTCAACACCAGGAGATTGTTGGGGACCCTTCACATTCAGACAACGTCTAACAAAAATTAATAGAATGCTCTCCTCTCCTTAATTGTCTCAAACCCAAGTTGTTCATATAGTTAGTTTTTAAAAGTTAAAAGAAGGCCCATGTTATATAACAATCTACCATGTAAATTGTCACTTAGAGCTTAATAAATTAGTATTTTAAGGAATGACCAGTTAGGTTCAATAAAAGACCTGGGCCCTCTAGAACCTATTTGATTTCTTTATAGGGGGAATATAGGTCTGATTAGAACCTTGCATATTTCTGTGTAGCACTGGAGAGAAATCTTTCCCAAGTTCACTTTAGTGTGAGTCTATGGGAGTAATCATTTGACCGTCTCTAGTCAGCCCAAGTTGCTAAATTGATTGCCGCCATGGCAAAAGCTATTGTATAGTAACCAGTAAAACCAAACAACTCCAGAGTGTTGAGATTCTGTGGTCAAATACTGATTTTGGCCCGGGCTCACAGATATTGTCCTTTAAGTATAGGTCTGCTTCTTAGACCTCCTCCTCACTCTGTTGCAATCACTAGTGGAACCTTGTGAACTCCCTACAGACCTGGGCCTTCATTTCTTCCTGGTAGCTCTGTAGCTACATCGAAAACATGTTTCTCCTCAGAAACAAGCCTCCTGGGATAATAAGCATGCTCTCTCTGGGTTCCCGTGGCCTTTAGTATGTACTATTCATTTTGTATTGATATCATTGTGGCCTTTCTTTTGGTGATCATGGTTGCTTTCCTTTGATCCTTCAGACACAGGAATGAATCTTCCGGCACACAAATTCTCATAGTAGCATCTTGGGGGTGCTCTCTGAGCCAGCCCCATGAATCCCAGGACAAAGCACAAATGAGAGATGCAATTTACATACTGAAACACATTTTTCTCTGGAGTTCTTAGGGTGCTCCATCTAGGTGGTGCTGGATACAATCAGCCTCCTTTAAAAGGAGACATGTGCTTTTGGACAGAGTCTGAGACTTCAGTGAGATGAAGCAAGGAAGTGAGACCTTGGATGTCCTTCTGTGTGGCAGGCAGGACACCTGCCTGGCACCTTTTCCCAAACCTCTAGCAATAGATTCATTCTGTGATCTCTGTCAACAGAGACCAACCAAGGACTCTTCCCAGCCTCTTTTGATATATGATGTCTTTGTGATGGCATCTGGGAATCACATTGAGAACCTATAGTAAAAAAAAAAATATTAAGTCATTAGGAACATGACAGAAATAATGAGAAATTGTAAGAAATTACTCTGCCTAGTGTGATTTCCAGGATTGCTCACCCAGGATGGGTCTTTGGGGGCTTACCAGCACATAGAAACTCAAACGTTACTGCAGAATTAAGAACTCAAGTTCTTGGTACTGAGTTCCCAGCTGTTTGGTTTTGTTTAATGCCCAAAGCCAAAACTCAGCTGCCTGAGAGTTTTGTTTGCTTATTTGGTTGTCTTGTTTGCTTTTTTAAGTCATGCTAAATTGTTCAGATCATGAGGCACCCGCTGAATTTTCCTCACCATAGCAACAGTGGGGCCTATGGCATAGTCAGGGTTAAGTTGTGGGTCAATGTGTCTGCATTTTAGACCACAATAGTAGAATCCAATGAGTTTTTCACTTCCTTCTCACACACAGAGAAGTTTGAGTGCCACTGGCTTAGTGAGATGTGACTATTACTCTTGAAAATGCTCTAAAGAGTCAGTGTCATCCTTCTTCAAGCTGTAGACCTAAGTCCCTGTTTTACTTTGCTGTGGTTGACTATTCCTGTATGGGGTTCAGCTATTCTTATTCCTCTATTCATTGAACCTGTAATCATTACTCTCTGCAAGGCTCTTCTTGCCTTGGGAAGTCCTTTCCCCTTTGTGATTTTTAATTCCCATTCCACAAAGCCCTAGCAAACATCCTGAAAATGCAACAGCCAGTCATTTTATCATGTGAACTGAAACATGGGTGTGTGTGTGTGTGTGTGTGTGTGTGTGTGTGTGTTGGGGTGGGGGTATATATGGAATGCTAATGTGGTTCACATCCCGTCCTATTTGTACTTTTTGAGTCCCACATATTTTCTTATGTTCCATCCCTGTTGTCAGTTATTATGGAATCTATGCCTTTATTGCATTTAAGTGATATGTACCCACCATCCTTCATCAGACTGGCCATCCTGCTCAGGGTGTTTTTGGTTGTGTGTGTGTGTGGGGGGTGTTAAGTCGCATATGTGTATATGTGCCTGTGAAGGACAGGGGCCCCCTTGAAGTCATTTTGATAATGCTATCTGCCTTTTGTTTGTGACGGACCTCAGTAACTACGTTACACTGGCTGGGTGTCCTGTAAGCCCCAGGAATCTTCCTGTCTCTACCCCTAGCTCTGGGCTTACAAGCATGCACCACCACACCGGGCATTTTTACATGGGTTTTGGGGTTGAACTCATGTTCTGCCTTTAACAACAGGGCTCTATCCCCAGCTCTGAGTAAAATATTTTCAAGGGTCTTACAAGTGCCTTGTGAAATGTTTTCAGTGTGATTCTTACTTGATTGTTCTCCTTAGGAGTTCCAGAAAGCCGTGGACCACCGCAAAGCCATCATCCTCTCCATCAACCTCTGCAGCTCAGAGTTCACCCAGGGGGACAGTAAGGAGAGCCACGACTTGCAGGATCGCTTATCCCAGATGAACGGGAAGTGGGACCGAGTGTGCTCTCTGCTGGAGGACTGGCGAGGCCTGCTTCAGGACGCGCTGATGCAATGCCAGGTTGGTAGGACTTTGGGCAGATGATGGCACCAGACTAGATGCTGACATTGCAGTTGCTTGAAGGATGTGGCTACCAGCATTTGGATGCAGTAGCTTTTCTTAGTACTGGGGAATGTGTACCTGTGACCTGTGTCCCAGGAGTTTTATCTCATCTTCTACCTAGTTAAAAAGCCAATGCTCACCCAAGTTGACAATCCCTCTTAGACTGATCCATTTGTTTCATTTGTTCACTCAGAACATATTGACCAAACATTTAGGCAGATAAGTTTTGCACAGCAAGACGAGCATTTATGCCGGCGCTTACTGAATTTCCTCTGTGTGCCAGGCAGATCTCTCAGCAGTTAAGATACAGCCTAGCCTCTGCTTCTGCTAAAAAGTCAATAGCAACAAAATAGGAGAAGTCGACAGGGTGGCTCAGTGGGTAGGGATGCCCACCACCAACCTGGAATTCATGCGGTAGGAGAAAACTGGAGTCTGGAGGTTGCCCTCTGACCTCTGTGTGTGCTCCACGGCATATAAATTCCCCTCCCCCTCCCCACACAAATAAGTAAATGTAACAAAAACATCTAAGGTGAGGAAATAGTTATCCAAGGAATTTATAAACACAGGTATGACAGTAATGGAGAAAAAAACATTACAGGAGGCTTGGGTGGGGAGGTGCAAGAAACCCTGTGGCTATTTGACTGGAAGGATGCTGCTCTGAAGGTGTCCCACAGCTGGGAGGTCCATGGAGTATGCGAAGGTGTTGTCTCTGTTAGAGCAGCAATGGGACTGTATGGCTGGGTTATAGCCAGCAAGGCAGGAAGGGATCAGAAGGTCATTGGCCAGGTCACCCGGAAGAGTGAGGCTCTGTCTGCATCCGGACTGCATGCGATGGGGTGTGATAGGGTGTGGAGCCTCCTGGGAAGTGGGTGTCCCCGATACTGTTCCCCACCCCCCCATTGTGTCTACTGCAGCCGGTGCCTTGTATGCTGGGGTGCGTCAAGAACAATGTTCAGTTAGGGCGTAGAAAGATGAATGAAGGGGATATGGGATTGAGCCTTTAAAGATGGGAAGGATTTGATCACACAGAAGAGAGTTGTTTCTTTTCAGATTACCTCCTGTTAGTGCTGTTGCTGCTGTTTTTTGTTTAGTTTTCCAGAAACTAAGCATTTTAATGTCAGTGTGCTTCCTGTCTAAATGTCCCCCACAAAGTATAAATTAGATGCTCTAGGTAAGAAGAAGACTTCATGCTGTGTTACCACAGCTTCGGAGATCAGGCCATAGCCACCATACCTCCTAAAACAAGCAGAGACTTTCCTCCAAGAGGGATCATGTCCTGATCATTAATGGTGCTACATGTTTCCAGATGATAGCCATAAAAGGAATTGAAATATATTCTAGGAAAATGTACCATTCACAGTTATTTTATGCTCTGTGTTTTTTTGATAGGAATTCCACGAAATGAGCCATGCTTTGCTTCTTATGCTAGAAAACATTGACAGAAGGAAAAATGAGATTATCCCAATTGATTCTACCCTTGACCCAGAGACACTTCAGGACCATCACAGACAACTCGTGGTGAGAATTCTAGATTTTTTTAAACACACATTAAAAAAGAAAAACAACTTTTGCATGCTCTTAGCTTATGCTCTAACTGAAGTCTCTAATTTCATTCTGTAGAGTTTCCAGTCATGAAACAAATGTGTATAAACCACCCCTACCCACACGATTGCCCATTGGTCAGTTGTGCTAAGCTTATGTGTTCTTTATCTCAGTTAGCTTGTGTGTCTCAAGGCAGCCTTTTCAGTGAATTGTACTTACTTTTAATCCAAACATTGTATGCTCCATCTGTAGCCTCAAAGTATGTGTGGGTTTCTTTTCCTGTTGCTATAATAAAATACTCTCACAAAAGCAACTGAGGAGAGAAAAGGGGTTTCTGACTCATATTTCAAGGGTACAGTCCATCGTGGCAGGGGAGTCAGAGCAGCAGGAAGTTGAAGCTGCTACCATCCACAGCCAGGAAGCAGAGATGAATGAATGAATGCTAGTACTCAGCCCTATTTCTCCATTTATTCAACCCAAGATCCCCTTCCCTCTCACTATTAGGATGGGTCTTCACCAATTAGTGAATTCATTCAAGATAATCCCTTACAGGAATGGCTAGAGACTTGTGTCCCGGGTGACTCTAGATTCTGTCAAATTGGCAGTTAGTACTAGCTACCACAGTATATTTAGTGACTTACGGTAAAACTGAAAATAAAGCTACTTGAATGGAGAGAGACCGTTAAGTCGATGTAAAAGTCAATGCAAAAGCAATTAAATATGCCTGGTGAGATATAAACCTTGGTGGCAAGTTTGCAGAAAGCCATGAGATAACTTTCTGTCATTATCATACAAAACCAAGAAGTACTTATTTCTTAAATGCTAGAAACTTTTTCTGGCACTAAATTCAACTGTGCAAATTTATATACAGGGGTCTGAGACAATTAAACATACAGTGTAGCTGGGTAATTTTTATAGATGTTAAGGAAGCAGTCTTGAGTTCCATTAGGAGAACATACTTTGCAAGTGGTCCGTCTCTATGGTCACACAACGCTATGTCATAGCATTTAGCACTCACTAACCTAAATTACTGGATCGGTAGCTTTTAATTCACTATTTGCAGGATCTTTGAAACCAGTCGTGGTGCTCTTGTATTTTCACCCATCCTTGACCTCTGGCAGGTACCTGGAAATGATGAATCACTGAAGATCATTTTAAAAGATTTAGCTAGATCTCAGAGTATGCCTAGACATATTTGAGTTTTGTTCTACCTAGATTATAATGCCTTATTATGCTGTTTAACAGAAGATCTTAGATCTATTTGCCCAGGACTTTCCATTGTCAGTATCTTCACTTCCTTTACTCAGTTTAAATATTCTTACTATAAACCCCGAGATTAGAGGGATTTAATGGTCTTTCAGAACATACTTGGCTATAGCAAGGTTAGCATGGAATCCCCACGCCATATGCCTTGAGCTGCAGTTCTGTTTGGAGGCTGGATGGCATGGGGGGCCCACATAGGCAGCTTCCTCTAAATGCCAAAGCTTCTTAAAGAGATATCTCCTTTTCTTTACATCCTTTACATAGCAAATAAAGCAGGAGCTTCAGAAATCCCAGCTCAGAGTGGCCTCCTTGCAAGACATGTCTCGCCAACTCTTAGTGAATGCTGAAGGTTCAGATTGTCTAGAAGCCAAAGAAAAAGTCCATGTTATTGGGAACCGGCTCAAACTTC
This sequence comes from Mesocricetus auratus, assembly GCF_017639785.1. Classification (NCBI taxonomy): domain Eukaryota; kingdom Metazoa; phylum Chordata; class Mammalia; order Rodentia; family Cricetidae; genus Mesocricetus; species Mesocricetus auratus. The sequence goes on along the minus strand of NW_024429199.1, from coordinate 38,569,553 downwards.
TCTTGAAGGAAGTCAGCCATCACATCAAGGATCTGGCCAAGTTATTGGACATGTCAAGCAGTCAGCAGGTAGGTAAGCTCTCCGAGACACTGTAGTGTCACAGCTCCGACAGAGCCTGAAGCACTGTATCTCCACCTGCTGTGGAGAGTCTCGGATGGAACACTTGTCAGACCCGAGTGGCCGCTCTCCATCACCGCTCATTCAAGAGCAGTCTTGAAATACAAAAGCAGACTTGTAAACTTTTATAACAGGACGGTGCTTTTGATTCTGTGAAATCCAAGAGACCTCTTCAACCTGTTACTGTCAACCCTGTTGCTGTGACTACTGTGGCATTTTATTTCAACCGTTTATTTAACAAATGACATGTTTTCAGTTTAGACAGCTGTAATGGATCAACATAGTCATCACATGTGAGTTTTGTGTTAAGCGTGCAGGAGACCATGAACTCTCCCTTTTTGAATCTATTAGTCGGTTCATTCATTCATTCATTCATTCACTCATTTGTTAAAACGGTCCTGTATGTGTTTATTTTGCCCCTTTTTTCCCTTGAATCAACTCCATTGTGTCGTATTGTTAGCTTTGAGACATGTGCCCATAGATACAGTGGGTCTTGGTGAGATTTCAGACAGGCAGTTGTGAAATCCTTTCACAAACATGAAACTGCTCATCCCCCTGGAAGCATTCCAAGCACAACCTCCCCTGAGTCACAGCAGGGCAGAAGCAGTACAGTTTGTGTGGTCTCACAGAGCAGCCTCCTAGATAACTGTCATTTTTTTAATGTAAATGAATTGGATTCTGTCTGTCCTGAGTGACCTATCCTCATACCCCCACCCCTATCCCAAGCCACTATCAACTCATTTGTGCCCGTGTCACTAAGAAATAACAAAACCATAAAAGTAAAATGCTAGTTATGCCTTCCAGAAGGGCCAAAGCTTATGCCAAGAAATCCCGATAATGTAGAAGAATTTGGTTTCATTCTTGTCGTCACCTTCATCAGGGTTGCTTGTGGGTGGTCTGGGCTTTATGATGGAGATGTAAAATGAAGGTGGAGAGGCCTGAGGTGGGAAATTCTCAGCATCCACAGAGACCCCAAGGCTATAGGACGTGGAGTTGTGTAACGCATCATCCTTTTCTCTTGCAGGATTTGTCTTCCTGGTCTTCTGCAGATGAACTGGACACCTCAGGGTCCGTGAGTCCTACATCGGGCAGAAGTACCCCCAACAGACAGAAATCGGTAACTTTCTCCTGGCCCTTTCCAATTGGTCCATGGGTAGGAAATGTGGGAAGTGACAGTTTTTTGTGTCTGCAGGGTCCACAGGTTCGAAACAGGAAAGAACACCCACCCTTGTAGATTTATGTCTCCAACCTTGAAGCATGTTCTCAGCAACGAAAAAGAAAGATTTTTTTTCCTGTTTTTTTTTTTTGGTTTTGTTGTTGTTGTTTTTTTTTAATGGGCTCAATATATGCAGGAAGAAAAAATAAATTTCTTACTTGCTCAATTGGCCATTTCTAGAATTGGTGCTCATGCACACATTTGGTGGCACTTTTCCTCAAACTGCCACCAGCTTGTCCACTACACAAAAGTGGGTTGTCGTGCCCAGAAGTGCCTCCAACAGCAAGGCGAATCGAGAGCATCTTGTGAGTCGGTTGAATTAATAAGATGGATGAGCTTGCATTGACTCTCAAGTGAAAGGGCTTCTGGGTACTAACCCTGAAAGGGTAACTACTCAAGTCAACCCCATACACGGCCCGTGGTGGGGACTGCCTCACCAGAGCACATAGAGGACAAAAGGCAAATGTGACCCCTGCTACCCTCTATACCTCCATTCTCTGTGTAATTAGGAGCTTGTTTTTATTTTTTGTTTTGTTTTGTATTTTTTTGGCTTTATAAGTATATTCATTCCATTTCCCCTTAGATTTTAGAAATAATAATTCCATTTGTATTTTTGTCATTTATACTTATGTTCTATGCTGATACATGTGTTATTAGAATTTTGTTTTGTTTTTTGTTTTACCAACATTCACTAGTTTCCTATAGATCCTAGTTTAAGAATGTGCAGGAATACTGGCTTTTCGGCTCAAAATTTAGTCTTGATTTGTCTTAAGTATGAAACATGTTGAGCTCCTCTACAAAAAACCCTGTCAGTTTACTGTTATTATTATTATTATTATTATTATTATTACCTTATTACTGAATGTGCCCTCGAAGTCACCAAAATGAAAAAGCCTATATGAATTATCTTTGAAGTATGCAGAATGCACAAAACATAGACTCATTTGCCCTTCTCCAGGAGGAGTGGGAGAGGCTGTGCCCTCTGTGGGTGCAAGCCACAATCACACCTCATGTGGAGTTAATGGCTGAGACGGTAAATACAGATGAGTCTATCCACTCCTTCCACCGAAGAAAAGCCAGTTTCCTTGGTCCATGATTACCGATCATTGCATTTGATTTGTTTACCCTTTGCTGCATCCTCAGTTGTTTTCATTGGTTAGCTTGTCTTTATTTGCCTAGACTGAACATTCTTCTTTCTTTACCCCTGTTCATTGCAAACAGCCACGAGGCAAATGTAGTCACTCACAGCCTGGACCCTCTGTCAGCAGCCCAAAGAGCAGGTACCTTGTTCTCCTGGTTTCCACCTGTTCTAGAATCCCGAGAGGATGATGAAAATTGCCTGTGATGTAGGGAAAGCTCTAATCTGGGTAGTGGAGATGGTCAATGGGAAGAGAAGTCTTTCCATAGAGAACAGGTAAATCTCATAGTGGACTGCATTTGTCTCTTCCATCAAAAATTTGTTTCCTTGTATTAACCCCATTCGGTCCTTTTCATCAAAGGATGCTCTGTGTGTCTATGGATATGGGATTCGGTTAGTGGCACAACTGCCATTGATTCACGGCAGATTTTTATCATCCTCTCTCCTTCTAGATTTTACCATAAGGCAGGTAATTGATCAATGAATTATCTCACCACTCACAGAACCCACAAATCTGCATAAAATATACTAACATCCCCAATTTTTTTTAATCTTTCCTTCCTGTTTTATCCAGATTGTGGGTTTTGGATTTTCAAAATGGCAGAGCCTAATTTGGTGTTTTTCCATTTAAAAACCACAAAGCACTTTACTAGAATCTTCTGCTTGCCGTAAGCCTCTTGAGCCAGAGCGCTCCACCACGCCACTTGCCTTCTCCACACCTGGCAAGCTCTTTCACTCTGAATCCAGGATCAGCTCTTGCCCTGCTCCGTCACCTCCTGAGAGCTGATACCCACGGCTGTCTCTGCTGCCGCCCTACCCCACGCTTGCCTCTGAGGTCCCCATCGTACCTGCAGTTAGCGATGCTTCTCGTTTTCTGTTGTTGATGTGATGTCTGTATGCCTTTGCCCTTCCACAACTCAGCTTATGTTTCCCCAGAAAACCTTTTTTTCTTTTTAATTTTCTATTTTTTCCTTTTTTTTTGTGAAATGAAAATAGTGTTCTTGTAGCTAGGTTTTCATTCCAGTCCCAGGCAGTTCCCTGAGAAATATCAGCTCCTCTGGATACTTATCACCACTGAGAAGAAATCTAAATGCCTTCAAGGAGGGTGCAGAGGAGGAGATGTGTAGCTGTAAACAACTTGAGTAGTAGTTTGGGTTTACCAGCTGTGCTCTGCAGGGCTGGCTGTTTTATGTGGTCATCCCCACTCAGCTGAAGTAATGTCCTCAGCATAATTTTTATATGCTTTCTGTCTCCAGCCTCCTTTTTACTGGAATTTTTCTCCCTTTTTTTATTTGAAAACAATGCTGTGTTTTTGTTTTTGTTTTGTTTTTTTAAACATTTGCTTTTGTTTTTTTAATCTGTAATAAAACAGCAATAATGAAATATAAAATAAACCTCCCTGGGACGTAGGACAATCATGACAGCCACCTCTGCGTGTTCTTACACCATCTTAGCCACCTGTAAGAGAAGGTAATCACATACTATAGGCAAAGCATTGTGTTATACAATTCCCTTCTCCAATGAATTTGAATATACCATTACCAGAGGTGATGCCTATCCCACAGGATTCCTCTGAGAAAACCTTAGATCCAGTCTCTGATTAACAAAGTGATGTTGGTGACAGCGGGGAAAGCTGTTAGGTGATACCAGAACCCTTTGGTTCACAAAATCAAGTCTGTCTGCTTCCCTAATTATTGTAAGCTGCCATGTAGGTCTTCTGAATATGTCTAAGATGTTGTTTCTTGGGGCATCAACTGCCTCCATGTGCCTCCTAACAGGGCTTTTGCCAATGGATCAGCCACGCTTCACTGTGATAATCTCACTGCAATACCCACCAAGCTCCTTTCAGCTCTATTCTGTCCGCCATAGCTAATTAACATCTTTGTGCTAATTTACCAGTGCTCACTTGGTTACCTGGGAGGGAACAGATTACAAAGAAACTTCACCTGAATGACATGCTCCATCAAACACCTTGGCAGACAAGCTGTGGCTGCACGACATCCTGGGGTTTCTTAAGCCCATGGCATGTTGGACTGGGTGCATTCAACCCTAACAATGAGTGCAGAGGGGGAACTGAACTGCACTCACAGTCTAGGCCATTATGGTGTTCCTTGGCATGGAAACCTTGAGTTTGATCTTGCACTGGTCTGGCAATTCCAAAAGATTATTGAAGAAACAAGGGATTCAGAGGCACATGGCTTCTGAGAACAAAAAGGAACTAATTTGGGAAGGTATTGGTTTGAAGGGAGCCATTGTATCTTTATTGTTATTGTTCCAACTCTGTGTTAACTACATTCTCAACTGTTATATATTTCAGCTGAATTTTAAGTTAAGTGATTTTAAATTAATTTTAGTATTCTCATTGAACATTGCAATATGCTAGCTGAGTGGAGGCAAGTAGTTACTCAGAGTCTACACTGTTTAGGGCCTAAACCTACAAAGTCTATATATGATGGTTTCCTTCACTGTATTTGCAAGGTATCAAAATCCAGAAATTCCTAGAATCAATTGCAAGGAGCTTCCTAAGAACTTGCTAAAATGATAAGAAATAGAGAAGAAAAAAAAACTGTGCCTGCGTTTATACTAACTCCTCATACTAGTAGTTTTTATTTGAGATTAAGCATGTGGAAATGTACATTAAGCACTTTTGCTGGTCCAGCTGGTACCTTTTCCCAGCATCTGACTTCAGATTTTGTAACCCTCTCACCAAAAAGTCTTCCATACAGGTATGCATGGATCAGTAATGGTTTAAAAACTGTGAAGATAGCATGCCAGCTTTCAGCAAGATGGCCAACTGTAATTCTCAGTGTGTGGGGGGATGATGACTTCACTTTATAGCTGAGAGCAGCGAAAGGCAGAACTACCCAGGAGCATTTGGCTTTGGCATCTTTTACACAGAGAATTGAAAAGGAGCTAGAATCAATAAGGACCATAAGGACCGTCTGAAGTCCTGGTAGGGGGGACAAAGAGGCGTGCTTTCCAATTGGTTCAAGATAGTTAAATATGTTTAAGCAAGCCAATGGGGGTTTTCTTTTTCTTGTTCACTAAGAACTGCCATAAGTGCTATTCAGTTTCCTAGTCTTCTGTAGGACTCTCCCTGGAAGGCCATTTGTTCAAAGCATCCAAAGACAAAAGCGTAAAGCAGTTGCCCTTATGAGTTCAACTACCTCCTGTCCCAGGACAGCTGTGGGCAGAGACACCAACAGGTTTCCCTTTTGCTCTTTTGAAGTAAGCTGTCCCAGCATTTGTGGGTAGGGAGTCAAACAGTTTGGGAAATACTGTCTTTGAAAACACTATTAATAAATCAGGAATGTTTTCCTGAAAGTATAGACTGAATTCAACAGTTCCCAAGGTCATAATTGCAAAACAATCATTTATTCGTCAATTTGAAAGTAGAAGAGAAAGACAGGATACATATTTACTTTGAGAGGATATGCACGTGTTATTATGGATGAAATATCTCCATTGATTAAGTTCTTTGGGTAGAGTCACACATTTAAGTTTTCCCATACAAATGCAATCTACACTGTTATCCACATCTATACAAAAACCAGTGAAGACTAGGAATGAGTCTGTTTATCCCCTTTGTTCTTTAAGCTGTTGAATTTCCCAGGATTCTTGAAGCTTGGATGATCTTGGTTCAGTAAGTTAATATTACAAAGTAATATTACTTGGAGATCATTAACCTGTTGGAACTAAAGTCTCTAGGACAGAGTCACCCCAATGAAGAACCAACTTCAAAACTTTTGGAATTCTAGTAGTTATTCATGTGGGGTGGACACTTCTCTCAGTTGGTAGATTGGGCATTTCAGTCAACTGCATAGACAAGTCACCAAGTACTCTATGTTCTCTTTGTCCCAACCGCAGCCCATTAGTTCTCCTAAGTTGGCATTCTTCAACAGTAGAAGTCAGGTGGCAGTTACATTTTGATAAAGAATGCTTTGATGTTGTTTAATGTGCCATGTCCTTCAATAGATTCTGTCACATGTGAGCCCATGCTCCCCTAAGGATGAACTTTAGTTCTCATTAGGAATGAACTGGTCGTGGCAGCCTGTTTTGATCCTGATCTTTAACCTCACAGAAGCCAATCATTGACAAAGAGGAGCTGTCCAGATCCATGTGATTGAATTATCAATTGTTTGTGGACCTTTGCCCATCACCAGAGTATCCAGATGGCTCCCAGTGAAATGCATCAGTTAGCTATTTAGTCAAGAGGAATGTAGAGTGTCTTTCTGCCATTGTGCTGTCACTAACCCAGCACTGGGGATGGATGTTATTTGTCAGGGACTATTTTCTCATGAGCGTGTACTGAAGAGTCATATCAAAGAAAAAGTCAATGCAGAGTTTGTCCTGTCTTTGTATGCCATATTTCTCAGTACACTTTAAAGCAAGTCATTGAATCATATAAGATGTCAAAGAAAAAGAACTGACTTTGGTATTTAACTTTCTAAGCTATTCATCTTCTCCACAAATGAGAAATGGGAGGCCAGAGACCCAGATATAGCCTAGTATTTGATGGCTATATAGTGGTTACCTGTGCACTATGCATGTGACGGAACATGACCAATGCCTTTCTGACTAGAAATGTTGATCTTAAACGTAAGAAATTCACTTCCAAATATTTTCATTTCCAAATATTTTAGTGTACAAGCATTCTTACTTGCTTCTACATGTGAAATACATGTAACATAAATGTTACCGGCATGCCTATCATTCATGTCCCCAACTGAAAGATCATGGTATAACAGGGAGTGTGGTAGGCATGGATCTGGGAGAGATCTTGATAGACTTTTTTTTAAGCTGTGTAATTTGGCTACTGTTACAGTCAGAGTTCTGGAGCTGGGTGATGTAATTTAAGAAAAGTGACGGGTGAGAAAAAGATGCCATGTAACAGGGATCAAGAAGAGTTTTGTGTTTTGTTTTTGTTTTTAGAGAAAAGGATTATAAAAAGGGGAAAGGGAAGTAGGAGAGATTGACCTTCAGAGATGGGATCAGAAGGAAAGAGGGGAGAGAGAGAAGGATGGGAGGTGGGCAGGGCCCTTTTAAAAGGGAACATAGTGAACATGCACAGATGGTGCTCTTAGTGGCTGCAGCTGAGAGTGTATCCTGTCAGAACCCCAAGGACAGGCTAGTACAGGTAACTGAATAATATCACTGGGGAGATAGCTCTGTTGACTATGTGCTTGCTGTACAAGCGTGAGGACCTGAATTTGGATGCTTCATATCTAAGTAAAAAGTGTACCTGCAGACCTGGTGCTGAGGAGGCAGACAGGACTGACAGAAGATAGCTTATTGGCAAGCTAGTCTTGCTGAATCCATGAGTATAGGTGCCATGAGAGACCCTGCCTTAAAAAAACAGGTAGGAGAGTAATAGAAGAAGATACCTGACATCAAGTCAACATTTGGTTCCGTGTTCACAACCACACACACACACACACACTTGATTTTTAAAGAGGGTCCAAATTCCGATCATTGAGGTCTCAGGTTGCATCCTTCGCTGTGCTCCTTGCTAGTAATATAAGCTTAAGTCTTCATTCTGTGAATTTCTTTTTCCTGTCATCCATAAATATTTAGTGTTGCCTAGCAATTTTCAGAATAAATGTTAACTCTCCTTAGCTACTTGCCTATAAAGTGAGAGGACTGGTTACATTTTCTCTACAACCTTATCTAAGCATGAATACTTTATAATTGGGTAGCTGTAGAAGTGCCCTTAGTAAGGCACATGACATATTATTTTATGCTTTACTGTTTTTCCTTGAAATGTACACTTTTCTACCATCTACCTTGTCAGGTATAACTCACAAGGTTTGGCATAAGGGCAGTCCAATATTTCAAATACTTTTCCCATTAGATCATTAGATGGTGACTGAACTCTTTTAGCCTCTCAATTGAGGTCTGTTTTTATTGATAAATTAGTACAAATCATAGATCATGTAAAACATTGAGTTGAAAAACTAGAAGCCCCTCCCCTCAGTCTCTTTCGAAGAGGCTGTCATGCAAAGGCAAGCTGGGTTGGCCAGGCTTGCACTGCCTTCCCTTGTGGGCTTCAGGAAGAAGTGACGTTTTAATTTGGGGCAGGGATGCTTTTCCCCTCTGTTATACTTCAAAACCATACTAGAGACAGACGGAGGTGTGAACTGCTTAGAACCTCAGCCCTAGCCTCTCTCCCATCCTCCTGTGATAGTTTAGTAACAGATTTGAGGGTTTCCTCTGTTCTCTTTAAAGAAGATTATGCCCGCATTTTTATGCAAACATTTATTTTCTCAGGTACTCTTCGTCTTCCACTAATCTCAGGGTAATCCATCATTGGAAATTATCAGCCTGCTAGGAAGCTACACACATCATGTTTTCTTAGAATCTGCACCTGCAGATTCACCAGCTTGGGTTTCACATCTTCTTTTCCCAACAAGGGCATTTGATGTCCTTATGTTTAATTCCACTAGCCTCACTAGGAAATTCAAACAGGGCCCTTAGGACTAAATCTTCTTGGTTATGCCTATTATCTTTTGCTCACAAGTAATCCAACAGAGCATTAGTGGCTGCTCCAAAAAGGAGACAGTCGCACCGACTTAGAACAAACCTGCTCCCATATCCAGGACTTAGCAGCCTGGACTCTATTCCATATTCAGGACTGTAGCCATGTTTCATATGGATGCCCAAGCCTCTGTGCTCCCTTTGATGCACTTGAAGCACATAGAAAAACATGGAGCTTCGAATCTAGAAGGAACTTGAAGGCAACCATTTTTCCTCTCGGGAAAACTGGTGTCAGTTTCTCCAGGCTGCCGAGTTAGTGATAGGACCCAGGGTACAATCGGCACTTTGGTGGCCATGCTCTGTAGACAGACTCCATTGCTGTTCTTTGTGTAGCTTGGAAACTGCTTATGCAGGACCAGATGCTGCTGAGATTTGCTGTAAGATTATGTAGCTTTCCTGGGGCTGAGCGATGTGACAGGGGCATTTTTATCCTGATGCTACATAGATGTGATCGTATGCAGGATGCTTAGTTGTGGCACACTGTGGGGTTCTGGCAATTAATTTTGCCTTAAAAAAAACCAAAAAACCTGCATCAAACATCTGAATTTGTTTCATTTATACAATGATCATTATTGATGGAAAAGTTTTCACCACATTGAGTAAAGGGAGTTAATTTGAATGCATTTTGTCATCTTTAATTGAGTGACTGACTGGATGTTTGTTTTTGAACTAGTGCACTTTCCAAACACCGTTCCTTCAGTGAGCAGCCTGCAGAAGGCTCATAGCTCTTAATGCTGGTGGTCAGGAAATGACATGGGCACCCTGAGGGAAGGCTGGCTACTCACTGCCAAATTGGGTTGTGTTCTGTATTGGCCCTTTACATTCCAGGAAGGCACTAAAGCAAGAAATGGTGCCCATCCTATATTTGAATTGAGGTCTTTATGTCGATTCTTCCCTTAGGTCCACAAAAGGTGGCTGCGATTCCTCCCTTTCTGAACCCAGGCCAGGCCGCGTGGGTCGAGCCTTCCTGTTCCGGGTCCTCAGGGCTGCTCTACCCCTTCAGCTGCTCCTGCTGCTCCTCATCGGACTCACCTGCCTTGTCCCCATGTCAGAGGAAGACTACAGCTGTGCCCTCTCCAACAACTTTGCCCGATCATTCCACCCCATGCTCAGATACACGAATGGTCCTCCTCCGCTCTGAAACAAGATGCCCTCTGCATGAGTGCTGGCAGCATGAGGGGGATCAGGCCCAAAGCAACCCCAGGCTATCAGAGAAGACTTTGGTCTTGGCAGAAGGCCTCTTGTGGCACCTGCAGCTCTGCTCCATACCCTGTGTGTAAAAACCAAGCCTTTGGACATGGATGGGAAGCAACAAGAGGAGAAGAAACGGGATTGGAACAGTGTCAATTGACACTCTGAGCCTTAACACTAAAGAGATTAAGTTAAGGACATACAGAGTTCCCTGGACCCATGAAGTCAGGCCTTTGGCACAGCCAATGGCTTTAATGGGCTATCTGGGCAGCTTTCCTATGGTGCTGCTCCATCAACCCAAAATTAACCCTCACGGGCACCATGTCAGTATCGTACAATCTACCAACCTGCTGGAGGCATTAGAACCTCCTCATATACCATTTTTAGGAGCATATATGGCAGCTTCCTCTCTACCTTGTTTTCTTTGGGGCATGATGTTTTAATGTTGCTTTAGAGGCACAAGCTGTAAATCTGAAAGGCACTTTTTTTTTAAAAAAAATAAGGTATAAAGAAAACCTGGATGTAATAAATAAGATCATGGAAAGCTTTATGTGAAGAAAATTGAATGTTATAGTATAAAAAAAGATATTTATGTATGTACAGTTTGCTAAAGCCAAGTTTTATTTGTTGATTTCTTTGCATTTATTATAGATACTATGAAGTACTTTGTCTGTGTCTTTTCTTCCTTTACAACATAATTTGAATTTTCATTGTTCAGTAGGATGCAATGTAGATTATTTTCTTGTTAATGTTAAATCATACTTTGTGTATGACAATACAACTTATATATTATGCAACATATAATAGAATGGTTTGGTATAGTTTTAAACAGGAAAGAGAGAGAGAGAGAGAGAGAGAGAGAGAGAGAGAGAGAGAGAGAGAGAGAGAGAGAGAGAGATTTGAAGTTATAGAACAAATTTTCACCCAAAACAAATTTGAAAAAACTAATCACACGATCAGTGGAATGCAAAAGAAAGCCTGGCATTCACAGTCTCTGTCTCAGAGGAATAGCACATGCGGGATTCTTTGGGAAGTAGCAAAATGCTTCTTGCTACTTCAGGACACAGAAAGTTGAGTACACATATCTGCCGTGAAAACTAAACAGAAGCACCTAATATTGTCTTTTTGTTTCCTTTCTACATTTCTGTGTTTTACCTACACTTCTTTTTTTAATGAACGAAGCTAGAATGTAAGGATTCATTGAAGGAAAAGGGTGTTGAGAGGAAGTGGGCATTCAGACGGGATCTCGGAGGAACCATTTTCCTGAGTAGCAAATCACATCTCATGGATTATGGCTTCCTCTCGAATTCTCTTCTTTGTTCCCACTGCACAGTTGGAAAAGTTCCTAAGATTCCTGTCAGAGGCCCTTTCTCCATCCATCCCAACAGTGCCCGCTGCCTGTCAGAGGCCCCATCTCCATCCATCCCAATTGTGTCTACTGACCACGAGTCTTCTAACGCCCTCTCTTTATATCCCTTCTTCTTCTATTTCTTTTTTCCTTTTTTGGTTTTTCGACACAGGCTTTCTCTGTGGCTTTCGAGGCTGTCCTGGAACTAGCTCTTATAGACCAGGCTGGTCTTGAACTCACAGAGATCCACCTGCCTATGCTTCCCAAGTGCTAGGACTAAAGGTGTGTGCCATCACTGCCCAGCCCTTTCTTTTCTATTAAGCCTACTGTTCATCTTTAGCTACTAGATACAATACAATCTTCCTTTTGTATTGATATTGTATTGACACTTGTCAGGCTAAGATATGAGGGCTGGGAGAAGTAGGCCAGAGCTTTTATTGTGAGACCCTGCCTCAAGAAGAAAGAAAGAAAGAAAGAGAGAGAGAGAGAGAGAGAGAGAGGGGGGGGGGAGAAAGGGAGAAAGAAATACAATTGATATCATTCTGCTATATGACCTTGCCAACTGGAGCCTCATAGAATGATTTGATGCAGATGAAATTTTAATTCCTCACTGAGTAATTTTAGGAGAGGTTTCTAGAAATTTACATGGAAGCCTCTCTTGGAAATAGAGGGTTCTGGCACCCGGAGAACATGACTTTAAGTAGCAGTGGTTTGCACTGGCTTCTCTGTAAATTCCAAAGGATGGGTTCCTGTCATGTATGTCCTATCTATTTCCTTCATCATTTATGCCACAGTAGCCCCCTAAACATTCAATAGATCCTGCTTAAAATAAATTATTTATACCATTCTAGGGCTGTTTCAAGACCTGGAAGCCATCTACTGCATTAGACAGTGGAATAGGGTTGGGTACCGTCTCAGCCAGGGTGTGTTCCGGGGTTTAGTAATCTGAACAACTTGAACTCACTTCAGACCTTTCATCCATCCATGGGACAAGCCCTGGGCATTGCATTTACACATCTCCCTGGGTGACGTCATTCCTGCTGTTGACAAGCTCTGCCCTGTATTCTCTTGACTCCATCCTTTTATTCTCACTGTTCCTTCTCTCCTCTCTCATCAGACAACCCACAAACTACCTCCCAGTTGGGAGGTTATTCTGATCACTTCTCTACCACATTTGACTTCCCTGCACTGAAATTTCGTCACGGGACAGTGTTAGCATGAGTCCGGTGCCTTCCACTGTCAGTCACTTCCTACCTTGTTTCCGCCATGATCCTCCCAGGAATGATACTACATTAGAGAAATGAAAGGCTGCTTTGAGAGGTTGCCAACGGTGTGCAGTCAGAGATGAAAGAATCCCTGGGCACAGATCTGAGATGAGTTATTGCTCAGGTCTCATTGCCCTCTTGTGACCCCTGTGTCAAGCAGCCGCGTAGCCTTCAGCTTAATTCAGCCCTTCCAGGCCACAGAGCTGCTCTGTGAAGCAGGAGTGGTGAAGAAGGCAAGCGTGAAGAGAACACGGGGAGGGGGTGCGGGGTGCGGGGTGCGGGGGAATCTCTTTTCCATGTGCAGTCAACTCATTTCTACACATCTCACATCACTGAGGAATCCGGTATTAAGTATGTCAGAAGAAATGACATATATTAAGTATGTCACCCGTATGCTGGTGATCAAACCCAGGGCATTGTACATGCTAAGCACACACTGTAACAGAAGCACATCCCAGACCCTACAGAGAGAACAAAAATGGTTTTCATTAACCCCATGAAACACCCAACAGAGTATGTGACATGAACTTCCATTAAGCACTAGAAACTGGACTCCACACTGGATGTGGAATCTGGTGCGCAAGTCCCGGGGCCAGGAGTTCATGCTCTTCTCCAGATGGTGGCCTGCATTAGTTACTGCCATGCCAACGACAGATGAGACCTCTGCCCAGGGCCTTCCTTGTCTTCAGTGCTTAGGCACAACGCATTATCTCCTGAACCCAGTTGTTATCATGGAAACACAGAGGTGTTTGATCAGAGACTTTGTGGAAGGAATGGGTGTGTTGAAGAATATTAAGGATAAAGGGCAGTGATAGCTGTTGAAGTCACATTTCTATAAGATGGGCCATCAGTATCCCACCCCTGTCCTGGGGAGAGGGATAATGTCCCAATGATGTGGTAGGTATGGTAGGTAAGGAAGGGTATAGGCATGTTGGTAACAAGATATACCAATTATGAACCATCAGCATTGACAAAGCGAGATCTACAAAGAGAAGACAGGAAGAATACAGGATAGATAATCTAGTATCTAAGTGACAACTGAATAAGAAACCCAAGAGGAATGATAAACTTTTGGGAAAACAGCACTGTGGGGGAGGGGCAGGATTAGACTTCCTGGAAGGTGGATCAGCAGTAACTCCCTTTGTGTAAGAAGTGAAAAGGGCCCTGTTGCCAAATCTCCAGAGAAAATTAAGCAAGCAATTATTGAAGAAAGGCAGACTGGAGTAGACTATTACAGCCAGTGCCCTAAACCATCTTGTTAAGAAATTATGAACTGAGCATTTTATTGGCAAGCCATATAAAAGTATATCGAAAAAGAACAATGGAGTGAGGTGATTTGGGAAAGCTGGCCAGGACCACATGATCAGAATCTTGGAGGAGCTGTGGGTGTCGCTGAGGACACCTGAGGACAGTTTGCTAATTGAGTTCTTTGCTTTAAGGCTACCTATCCACTGTCACCTAAGAGCCAGGGAGAACTGTGCTGTAGTTAACAGCCCCAGAGAGCATTGTAATTAGGTCAATCAAGGACCACATGCAGGCCATAACCCATCCTTCAGGGAGAATAGCTCCAGCCTCTGCAGACTCAAGTCCCAGTTAAGACTTCACAACTCCCTGTTCATTACCCCCTCAGAGTCGTCCCTGCTGGGCCCTTGACGTGTAGAAAAGTCCGAGTAATCTTCCAACACTCATTCTGAAATGTGCAATACAAGCAAAGAGGAGGCCAGAAGGAACTCCAGAGAACTGCGATCAAATACAGGCAGGAAGGGGGAGTATGTCTATTAGATGTGTCTTTGTTTTCCGAAGCACATTTCCTTTCCTTGTCACTCGGTTGATAGTCGTTCCTGATGTATGGTGGAGTGGTGCAGTTTTGAGCAGGAAGACTGTGGAAAGAGGCAGGCAGGGTGGTTTGCAAAGCCCGGAGACAATTTTCTGCTTAGTCATCTGCAACATGGAAGAGCCAATTCAGGTCATGAGAAGAGGTGTGTTTAGCTGAGCGGTCACTGCAATTTTAGATTTAATAATACGTTGTGATAACTCTGGCTTGTCGTACCTCCTGCCACCAGGATATAATGAAATTGAAAAAGAACGGCTTTTATTCTGCAGTCCTCAGCTTCTTGCTTTCTTCTGCTGTAGAGCTGCATGGTACCCACCATGAGGCAGCAGACAGAAGACCCTGGGGAGACCCTCATTCAGACGAATGAGTAGCACAGGCCAGAGGACTCTATCTGCAGCCTTTTTGGAGCAGCCTCTTGGGACAAGGGACTGAGAAGCCAAACACAGCTGATGAAACAGGCCAAGCCAAGTGAGCAATGAGGAACATTTAATCATATCTGAGGAAGCAGGGCAGCCTTGAATCTAATCTTCCAAAACCAAGAGGGCAGTGGGGAAAAAAAATGAGTCAGTCTCACATTTTTTTTAACCTGTTACCCAATATAATGGAGAGAACAAAACTGAACTTGAGGTCACAATTATAATCAAAATCTCTCCTCAGTTATACTGCAGGTATTGGTATATGAGTCCCGCCAAAATCCAGATGCTCCCTAGAAGTCATTAGAACCTTGTGGATAGACTCTGGGTCAGGCCCAAATCTGGCAAGACAACGGAATCGGTGGATTCATCAGGTGAAGCTGCCGAGGAGGTTTTCATGTCAACAGGGGTTATAAACCACCTCCTTATCGCCTAACCCTGCAAGGCTCACCTCCCGCCACTGGCACCCAACCTTTCTGTGGGATCTTCAGGCTGGTGGGGTGATACAAGACAGCCAGGGTCCAGGGTTTCTGATCAGCTCTTTCCCAATCCAGTGTCAGTGCCATTAGCAATTTTACATCTGCACCACACTCACTGTAGGCTGGGTTTTCAGGCCACCACCTGCCTGAGAGATCCCCACCTTTGACCTTTCCTAACAGGTCCCAGTGGGCGGCAAGTGGTATGAACAAGTTCCCATCCTTCCCTACACCTCAACGTCAGCTTCATTAGGTAACTCACCAGGAGGCTGGGTTTTTAAACTTCCGTCTTGTTTTGTGCTGTGAACCTGTCTGTGATAGTTAAACTTGGCTGTCAACTTGATAAGATTCCAATTGCCTTGTAAATAAGCTTGTGGGTTTGTCTGTGAAGGGCTTTCCTGAGCAGACTGTGGTGCGCATAAGCACCATCCCATGGGTTAGGGAGGTAGGGAATGTGAGATGGACACCAGCATTGGTCACTCTTGTGTGCAAACGTCTTGAGGTCCTGCCACCAAATTCTTCCTGCCATGACGGAAGACCAAAGTAAGTTCTTTGTTCCTAACGTTGTTTTTCAGTTATTTTATTGCAGCAACAAGAAAAGAGCCCACCACCCATTGTTGCCCATTGTCCAGCTTAGCTTTGTTGTTTTTGAGATGGAGACTGCTGCGCTTGTATTCTGTCAACCTCCTCAGTGTTGGGATTGCCTGCATGTATCACCACGCTTATCCTCACTACCATTTAATTCAAGCAGTAGGTAGCAAACTAGTTATTGTAATAATTATAAGTGAAATCAAATATATAAACAAATGACACAAATAAATATAAATGTACATTGTAACTATTAATAGATTGGGGTAGTATATAATTAGGACTTTAGCATAGGATTTAATACGTCTTAGGATAAGTGCCATTTCTCTCAAGGTTAATTGTTTTATTTTTAATTTATGTTTATGTGTGTGCCTGTTTATCTG
The DNA here is from genome assembly GCF_017639785.1 of Mesocricetus auratus. NCBI lineage: Eukaryota > Metazoa > Chordata > Mammalia > Rodentia > Cricetidae > Mesocricetus > Mesocricetus auratus. The sequence continues at coordinate 38,553,050 of NW_024429199.1, read as the reverse complement.
GATTTGCATCATGTGTGTACTCCTGCTCATGGAGGCCAGAAGAGGAAATCAGATCTCCTGTAAGGAGGGAGAGGTGGTTGTGAACCACCATATGGGTGCTAGGAACTGAACCCAGGCCCTTTGCAAGAGCAGTGATCTCTCTTAACTCCCAAGTCATCTCTCTAGCCCTGGGTTAGTTGTGTTTTATAAAGTCAACTATTTTAGTTACAAAAGACTCTTATTTTCTAAAGAAATTTAATTATTTCCTATCTCTCTTTTCCTTAACATCCAATTTTTATATAACTTTCTGTGGTCTCTTTATTTTTATTTTTATTTATATGTATATAAACATTGGATTACTATTTTGCAGCTAAATAAGACTTTGTTGTGTATATATACAAATTCTGTATCCATTAATCACTGATAGGCATTTAGTCTGGTTCCTTGTCTTGTTGCTATTTACACATTTTAAACACGAGGGCTATTTTTATTATTCTACAATTTGCGTTGTCTTAGTTAGGGTTTCTATGGCTGTAAAGAGACCTCGTGACCACAGCAATTCTTATACAGGAAAACATTTAATTGGGAATGGCTTACAGTTCAGAGTTTAGTCCATTATCATCATGGTGGGTGGCATGCAGGCAGACATGGTGTTAAAGAGGCAGCTGAGAGTACAACAGGAGGTGGACTCAGTATCACATTCATGGAAGCTTGAGTACATGTGAGACCTCAAAGTCAGCCCTCACAGTGGCACACTTCCTTCAATAAGGCCACACCTCCTAACAGTGCCACTCCCTATGGGCCAGATGGTCAAACACTTGAGCGCCTATTCAAACCACCACACCTACCTGCAGACATGCCCTTGTATGTGCCTCCATTTTCACTATGCTGAATATTTCCATTTCTCTTGGCTGTGCACATTTTGTATTTACAGCATGGTGCTAGGGAATCATATATAGATAGTAAAGTGGTTACTATAGTGAAGCTAATTAGCATTGCTATCAGCTCCCATAGTTAGTTTTCGTGTGACAGAGTAGCTGAACAACATCCCCAGTGCAATGCCATTCTATTAACTTTCCTCCTGGTATTGAATATTGGCTTCCAAATGTGTTCATCTGAATGTCTGCTACAGTGCATCTTTCTGCTCCCGCATCTCCCCAGATCCTCCCCTCTTCTCCCTAGCCTACTTCTCTATCTCTATGTATTCACCACAGTGTGAATGGACCCGGGGAACCTTAGGCTAGCTGAAAGAAACCAAGCCTTTTCCCACAGTTGTTTTCTCACTGGAGTTTGCTAACTAGTGCTACAATAAGAATCCTTTGTTCATGGAGGCACTACTGAATCAACAGGCATGTGCAATCTAACTCTTAATAATAATGCATTTTAATAAACTCTATCACATTATTTCCTTCGAAACCTGTGATGATTGACAGTCTCACCCTCTCAGGGATAGGAGCTTTATTGTTTCCCGGAAGCCTTCATACATCGAAGCAGCGTTCTTAAAACCACAGAATCACCGTCAAAATTTTATTATCCATAATTTGCATATCAGAATCTTCTAGGGAACTTTAAAATTCCAGGCCAGATTTCCAACCAATCAAATCCTGCACAACAGGGTTTTGTGTTTGTTTGAAATTATTTTTGTCATTTTCCAGAAGCATAGACAGTTGTTTCAAAACCAATCAACAACACAACAGATGCCTCCTGTTACTATGGACTTTTGTAGCAACCTAGGTATCCCTCTGCAGGAGGCTTCTTGGATGAAATACATTGCACATTTAGTATGTACTATGATGTAACTATTGTTTCTTGTTTTCAAATTTCATATATTACCATAGTGTGTGTGTATGTGTGTGTGTGATGTATGTGTGTGTGATGTATGTGTGTGATGTGTGTGTTTGATGTATGTGTGTGTGTGATGCATGTGTGTGTGTGTGATGCATGTGTGTGCACACACATGCCACAGTGCATGTGTAAAGGTCGGGGACAAGTCTGTGCAGTTGGTTGTGTTCTTGCACTTTAGGCGGCTTCCAGGGACATGCTCAGGCATTAGGACATCATGTGCCTTTACTTCCTAAGCAGTGGCCTTATTTTTAAATGAGATTCATTTACATGTATGATGGGGCAGCAAAGACATATACTATATATTATTACATTCAAATAAGGTCTAAAATATTTGTGTCATATGATTCCAATTCTGTAGAAAAATGGTGTGTGTGTGTGTGTGTGTGTGTGTGTGTGTGTTCATCACACAACACAAGGAAGCCAGAACAGACACAGTTGGAGGTACAAGGCTTGGTTGGCACTGTGGCTGAAGTCACACACAGAAAAACACACTTAAATGCTTTTTTAATTTTACATTTGACAGGGAGTATAATTTGGTTTTTAAATCCAAGTTGCTGTTATAATAATGACAAGCTGAAAAGACAATGGAGGAGAATAGAGAGAACCTTATTCTATTAGGAGATATTTGATTTGTTTTATAAGAAACTTTTTTTTGGTTTTTTGAGACAGGGTTTCTCTGTATTGTTTTGGAAGAAACTTTTTGATATATTCCAAGTGCACCGTGACAGAATTCTAACAATTTAGTTCCAGGTGCTCACCAGGATGTTTGGTAATTTCAAGGCATTCACAGAAAGTGGGTGAAAAAGATGGATTTGGGATAGGGAAGGTCACGCTCACCCACCAGAGACATCACCTGGTCAACAACATGGAACTGACTTTATTTTATCTTATTTTATTTTCTGAGACAGGGTTTCTCTTTGTAGCTTTGTAGACAAGACTGACCTCGAATCCACCTGCCTCTATCTCCGGAGTACTGGGACTTAAGGTGTGCGCCACCACCACCCGGCTCATTGAACTTCTTAAATTCCACCCACCGACCAAAGGTGACTGATAGAAAGTGACATCAAGCCATAAAAGGTTGCCCACAAACCCTACAACATTCACAGTGGAAGGAGCAGAGATGTTGGAAGTAGTCCAGAAGTCATCAATAGCTTCTCCTGGTGGCTTTCTTTCCGGACACGGGCACTGAACACTGACCCTGCTTTAGCCTTGGGTTCTGGTCCTACACTGCGGACTGGTGAACATTCCCTCACAATTGCCTGACTTTGACGGGGCTTGATTCCCTCCACAATTCCACTAACCTAACCCTAATAGGAGTGGGGGAACTGGTTGGGGGAACAAATGGTGTAGATTTTGATAAAGCCTGCCTAAGACTTAGAGAGAGCTTTACCTACAGCATACACTCTGAAGCCCAGACATTTCCTAGTCATGTAACAAGAAAATCATGTAGCCTTTCTGCTCTTCAGCCTCCTCTGCAAAATGGGATAATAAAGGTTTGTTCTGAGGGGTAAATGCACTATTGTACCTGGTGTGTCAAAGCATGCAAGACAAGTTCCAGGTGGCAATCTCAAGTTGTATTATTGTTTCTTTTAGTTGTTGATACTTTTTAAAAAATATTTTTATTATCTCTCTCTCTGTGTCTCTCTCTGTCTCTGTCTGTCTGTCTGTCTGTCTCTGTCTGCCTGTCTGTCTCTCTCTCTCTCTCTCTCTCTCTCTCTCTCTCTCTCTGTGTGTGTGTGTGTATGTGTGTCTTTACCACATTTATGCCTAGTCCTGGAGGAGGCCAGAAGAAGGAATTGGATTCTTTGAAACAGTAGTATAGCATTCAAGGATGGAATGCTTTTTAAGGATTGTGACCTGAAATAATAATTTATAAGTCACTTAATCCATTCTCCTTGGGGAACATTTATAAATTCCTTGTTGGGGACTAAGAAAACTAGTCAATAATGTGTGAGCACCTGAGTTCAATTCCAGGCCCCATTTCAAAAGCCGCCTGTGATTACATGTCCTTGTAATCCCAGCAAATAGATAGGCAGAGGCAGGCTGATGCCTCGGGCTCACTAGCAAGCTAGCCTGCTCTAACCTGTGAATTCAGGGTCCTAGTGAGAGACACTGACTCAAAAAACAAGGGGGTTGGCCATCATGAGGAACAGCACCCAAATCTGACCGAGGACACACTTCAAGTGCAGCCTCACACACACCTGCACCTCCCCACCCCCTCCCCCACACAAAGATGCAGAATAAAAAAATAAAATGGATCACCATTTGGCACCTCAACCTTTCCCCCATTTAAAGATGTTTCCCTGACTGTGTCTCAGCCTCAGAAGGTGGTCTACTCAGGGCATCCCAGGGGAAAGGACTCCCTGCAGGGATGACCCAGAAACCTCCCTCCCCCTGCTACCCAGCTGCTAACAGTATGCACTTGCCTAGTGTCGTCCCCCCCCCCCACGCCTGTGGCCTGTGGTCTGAAGCTCTAGGTGTTCAATCATGTTCTTCCTGCTTGTAAATGTGGAAATACTCTGGGCATTTTACAGCCTTCAACTCCACTGAGTCTGAATCTAATTTGAGAATTCCATCAGCCCGTAAAAACGTTTACCAGCTCACAAACCTTTCACTGGCTATGCCCAGAGTCATTGATATCTCAATGAAAAGGCGGCTGATGACAAGCTGGAGTATGGCAGACAGGCCTAGGAGCACACCGTGTATTTACACAGTCCCCAGATCCCTGTCTGTCCCGCAGTGTGTGGATAGCTGGCACTTGGCAAAGGCCCAGAGTTAGCCGCTTGGTGCTGCTTTCTTGGCTCCTAGCCTGGTTGGACCACTGATGCTATCATCCAGACTTTCAACCTTCAGAAAATGTTTGTCAACTGCTTCTTTGTCATCGTCTTCTTTTTCCATAGTCACCTAACTAGTATGAAAGGGATTGTCAGTGCTACATGGATACCCAGTTTCGTAGCCATGGCTGGATCCTGAGCCAGCAGATTGGGAGGAGGTTGTCTTAGACAGGGCCACTGAGCCTGACCCTGGGAGAGTCAGATTCTGAAACAGGTGCTGATATAGCATGAAGGATGAACCCTCAGTCTTTGCAATCTGGGATGTTGTTTGGAAACAGTCCCTCCTGGTATATTGAACAAGAGAAGAAACTGGGCATCTGCTGCTATTCGAGGGACAGGCAGGAAGACAGTGGTGACAAACCCAGAAACTAAAAGGAATGTCACCAAGTGCAAGGGGCAGCACGTTTGTGTGTCAAAATTACCTACTCTCAGGCCACAAAGAGCCATCTCTCCACACAGCATATATATATATATATATATATATATATATATATATATATATATATATACATACATATATATATATATATAGCCTCCTGCCCACAGTGGCACTTTTTATTTTTTTTAATTACGTTTTGCCTTCAAAGTTCATTGATGTTTTGTTTATACTCATAAAAGCCTGTCCTAATGCAAAATGCACAGTCCACACGGTGGCCCTGGGGAGTACAAAGGGGCACTTCCTATCACGTAGGTTGAGTGCAGGAAGACTCATCTCACATCTGCCATTCACCAGATCTGTGACCCTGGGAAAGTCACGGGTCCGTGTTAAGTCTCAGGCAGAGTAAGAACCACTGTATTTTTGCCGTCAGGAAACCTGGAAGGGAGTTCTGCAGAGGCAAGTGTACGCTGTTGCATTCTTAGGGTGTGTTTCCAGTGTGCGGACAGAACTTCTTCCCACGGCGCTTGCTTAGTCGCTGTCTGTTCTGATCTAAGCGCCTCCCTCCTGTGTCGGAATTCTCTCCACCCCTCCCTTCCACCGGGTGTCCTAAACAACCTGTAGATAGTTTCATTAGACAATCTGTCTCTATCTTGAATGGACAACATCGCCTTGTTCTTATCTCTATTCAACCTGCCGTCATCACTTGTATCACATTGAGAGCTACCGTGGACATGAACTTGAAAGTAATTCCTTAACATACACAAGCCACATAGTCAAAGATAGAAATGTTGCCTTACCTGAGTCATACATTTTCAGAAAAGCAAGTCTAAACATGGCAACCCTGAGTTTAAATGAGCCCCCAAGCCTTAGGAAGGTATCTTGGGAATCGATCTTAAGCTAGTGTGTGAGCTAAATCAACCCTCCTTCACATACTCCATCAGAGGCCTGCATTGCTCCCTAGACAGCCAAAGATTCATACTGTTGATCAGGGTCAGTGACAAGTCACAAGGCCTCAGGACAGTTTCCATACTATCCCAGTCAGTTCCCTGGCAGGAAGGTTACTACAGCAGAGTAAGCCTGGCCTCTTCAAGCTCTTGGGTTCCCTGACTCTTCAGATGACCCTTCTTGCCATCACTCCTACAATGGCATCTTATACCATGATACCTTTGTCCCAGCTTCCACAACACCATTTAGATTCTCTGCTTTCAGAACCGTGAGCTAAGTAAACTCTACTTTGTTAGTTACTTGACCTCAAGTATTTTGTTGTAGTAACGCAAAGTGGGCAGGTCCATCACTTTACAAGTCAAAAAACTGGGGTGCACAGAATTTAAGTGCCCAAGGTCACATATCAAAGGGAAGAATAAAGGTTTCAATTAAGCAAGCTCACGGCAGAGTGTGTTCTTACACAGTGCTACGTCAGAATCTCCTCTTCCCCTTTCATGAGATTAATCATAGAGATGACATATAAACGGGATCTTGCTGGTACCTCTGGGATGGAAAAGGAATCATAAAATGGAAAACAGGGCTAGTATGGATCAGTCACCTTGATTTGCCTTCACAGTAGGGGAGAGGTTTTTGAGGCAATTATTTCCATGCCAGAGCATCCTTCATTCATTTGTCCACTTATCACAACTTTTCTAATGCTCTCTAGTAGTGAATAGCCCACATGATCCTCACAGCCATCCCATGCAAACTAAGTGTTGATTAATTGGCAATGGTACCAACACTGGCAAACTATGGAGCAATGAACTGAGGCCGACTCACACTAATATCAGCATCTCTAACCTTGAACGTGGTGCCAGGTAAATGGGAAGGTCCTGGCATTTAGACTCACCGTGATCTCAGCAGATCCTTGACTCTCTTGTCTTTCCTTGCGCTGAGCAATGAACTGTTATCAAGAAATAAAGCATGAAGAAAGAACACAACCTGTTGCCTTTAGTTTATTTTTTATTTGAACATCAAATACGTTGAGAAGATGGTTTACAGGTGCTTGAGTATCCCTCTGGATTCTTTACTGTTCCAAGGTGCAAAAGAGGCTTACAAGTGTGTTTCATTAAACAAAGCAAAGCCGCAACAAAACAGGATCACATCAATAGTAGTGTGCATCAGTAGAAGAGTATGTTAGTCCGTCAAACGCAATTGGACATCTGTGTCTTTCCTCATAAAACAAGAGCTCTACACTGAAGAATATGTAGTACACAAAAAGAATTTTTTGTAAGCTGTGAAAGAACTTAAACTGGCATCATGTCACTTATTAATTCAAGTCTCTATGACCAATGACCTCTCCGTGAATGCAAAGGGGTCCATGTTTTAGGCACCTGCTCATGGGGCTGTATGCTGTTTTCAGGGTGCACAGTTCTGTACAAAGACGCTAAAGATGGGTTTGGAACATGGCAGCATGTACATCTCTTAAAAGTTCAGGCACATTTGGATGCAAAAGAAAGAAAAAAAGCGAGTAGAAATTTGTCTTAAATCTCTGAAAGACAGTGCAAAATTGAAGTGCCATAATTGAGACAACAATCACTTAGAAAACAAGTTTAAAGGACTTTAAAGGGGACCATAACTTCAACTTAAATGGAAAAGATATGAAGCTAGAAATAGAGCATACTCACACTAATAAAAAGAGATATTTGGGACCACAGTTAAATTTGTTTGCTCCAGGTGAAAGGGGTACATTTTCATAGAGGTAATCTCAGAAGTGCATGGTGGATGCTGGATCAACCTCCCAAGACTTGCACCCAAGAGAACGTGGTTGCCTTGTGAGCTATCGTAAGACTCTATTCACCTTTCAACGACTTAGGTTCGCCAAGCAGATCTGACTGTGAATATTAGACATTACTGCGGTCCTAGTGATTATTCTCAGTATCCACAGTATATCTCAGAGTTGCAAAGTAGGACTAGGAAGAGATTTGTAACTGACTTCATGCAGGGATATGGGTGACCCCAAACCAGTGGCTGGAGTCAGAGACCTTTTCAATGTGTAAGACTTTCAAGTGTGGACAACACAATGTGATTAAAAGGAAATTATTAATAAATCACTTACTTGTTCAGCCCCCCAAAGGCAAAAGATATGTCATGGAAAATGCCATGTTACCAGGGAAATCTATCAAAGATGGCACTTCCTCGGGGACTGGATTTTGTCACCTACATTGATAGGGTCTTCTCTTTGGACGTCCAGAATCAAATCAATCAGCAAGCTAAGCAATGGCTAAAAGAAACCCAGGCAGACCCCTTGCTGGATTATTCTTTGGATTTCACCGCTGCTGCCACACCCTTCCTCAGAATTCATGCCAACATTTTGAAATGACTACCAATGGAGCTTGTTATTATTATTTTATTACAGTGCAGACAGGAGCGAAGTTCTGAAACCTGGGGGACATTCAAGGTGCCAGAATACTTTCTGTACTCTTTATCCCCACCCCTTCTCCCATTCTGCAAATTCCTAGATCTATGTCCCCACCACAACCCAACTCTCTAGCATGGCATTCAAGGTTGACATTGCCTCCAGGTGGGAGGAAAGCACAGCTATGACTCCTTGGCATGTCCCCAATGCCCCAATACAACAGCAGCTGAAATGTGTCAGCTGCTCAAAATTGGCACTTCAGATAAGGGTAAAAAGAGTTTTCCAAACATGGTTTGAAACTTGTGGGCTAACGTTTCAGCTGGCTGATGTGCTCTGCCCATTTCAAATGTGTTGTCGTAACATGAATACAAACACAGTAGATGGATAATGCGAAACCCTCCCTCGAGTATTGTTTGGATTTAGCTGGTATTACTTCATCTAAAGTCCTACAAGTTTTTTTTTATGTTTTTGTTTTTATTTTTGTAAAAGAAAATCTCAGTATAAATATTAAAAAGAACCCACTGACCCATTAGCTACTGTCCAAAAATATTACTACTGATATTTTGGTAAAAGCAAAATTAGCTGCCCTGAATAATTTTCCTTATCAGGCATAATCTCTGCTACATAAGATTGTCTGCCATTCAACATCCAACAATAGGCATACAGATTAGTGCTATTTTGTCTACTGTGGATACAAAAGTTGATATGAAATGTGATTTTTCATCTAAATGAAAATCACCAGGCTTTAGGCATTAATAACTGCATACATGACATGGTAGCTTGAAAAGTCCACAAAAAAACCCCAGATACTTTTCCCTTGGATTTTGCAGTGTTAACCCAGTCAAATTAAAACTCAGAACAGAACTATTACATTCAATTGTCTGATAAACAAGCAATTCAATTTCAAAAAAATATATATTATACTATATAAGGTGCTTTTTAAACAAACACAAACAAAAGAGTTATGTTCTTAAACACATTCTTAAAGCAGACACATAAAACTGTCCCAGAATTTGATGCACAAATATGAGAAATTAAAAAAAGAAGAGAAAAACAATTGGCACTCCCAGTTTCCCAGTTCTTTGGTAATCACTTAACTGGGAGACCAGAAGTTCATGGAACCCACCATTCGGAATAGAAGAGACCAAGAGAAGCCTAGCCATTCCCCTGGGTTATTGGCTAACACATCACATCTCGATGGAGTTAAAAATGTAGGTAATGAAGCCAGAGAAGGAACCAAACTTTCATTTTGGTCAAGAAAAGGAAATAACTCTTAGTTTCACTAGAGAGGTCAACACCCTGGGGGCTGTAGATGACTGTGACTAGGGTAAGCCTTTCTTTTTATCCCCTTGGTCAAAGGACTCTCATGGCCCAAATCTGGTCTTACTCTCTGGTTTATGACATTTAAGTACATGAGCTTTGAGGAGGGATGGAGTTTTCTTCCCAGGGCCAATATCAACTGGTTTGGGGATGAGTTCTGAATAGTCAAGGACAGTCTTGTCTGAGCAACTCCTCAGCAGCTTGAGTCATGGGTGCCCCAAGACCTTGCCCCTATGTCTCCCCTAGGAAGAATTGCGGGAATACAGTTATCTAGTGTTGCCTCTTCCAATCAGGCCCAAACCTAAAATGAAGACACAATCAGCCAGTGGATCCCAGGGCAGCCCCACCGTGCATGGCTGTGAAGGATACCACTGGGAAGCTGCTGCCTGTGGCCAGGTCTTCGAAACATTTCTCCCCTACTTTCTTTCTTGTTCGGACTCCTTCTGAGACACAGTCCTTGTACATTTATTATTTGTTCTCCACCCTAGATTAAAACTAAGTAAAGCAAAAGGTATCGCCAGGGTGTAGGTTCATTGTAGCTGCCCCTTGGTGACTCTACATGGAGACAAGTCAGGGCAATTCTCATGGAGAGGAGACAGGGAGAGCGCCCTCTACTGAAGAATGCTACACTCACCAGAACAGGTACCCAAGTTGTCTTTACTGCAAGCCCCAGGGGCATAAGGCTAGTATAAAATGAAAATCAAATAAAATCCAAACACCCTATAGTCCTCATGTTAGGGTGTTAACTGAAATTGACCTACTAGTTTCCTCCAGTCATGGGAAGTAAGAATTATCTAGAACCCGTGACCAGTGTGTACAATGCTCAGCAGTAGATGCTTTAGAAGCCTGAAGGTGTAGTATATCAAATTGACAGGGTCTTGACAACAGTGTGTGTGTGGGGGGGTAGTCTTCCTTACCTGCGTGCGTCTTGTATTCCTATAAGGACTCAAGATTTCCCTTTAATAAAATCAAATGTTACTACAGGAATACAAGAGGGTACGGGTCCATTAAGAAACGCATGAGAGAGCTTTCTCCAAGGCTTCAATTAAAGGAGCCACTTCAAAGTCTTTGCTGAGGCTTATTCTTGGAGCCGTTACAAAGTGCTTATCAGAGGTGAAATGTTAAGTCTCTAGGCTTGGATCTCAACTAGTAGCTTCAATGTAGTTATCTCCATTCGGTCACGAAGACTATAGGAAATCATCAGACTTAGTGATGAAGCAAAGGGGGAAAGAGAGCTGTTACCAAGAATTAGCCCTGGAATCCCGTTTGGCTGTTCCCAATAGAAGACACGCCACTAAGAACTGAGCAAGCAAATGAACGGTCACTCCTACTAGAAAGCCACTGGTGGTGGATGCATGCCAGAGTGTATGCAGGAGACGGAACTCTGCTAGAGTGATACAGGACACAGGTAAAACGCTGCAGGGATTCTCAGAGCCTTGGGGGAGCCTCGGAGCTCTCAGATTGTGTTGGGGAAACTCTCTGCTTCCGACGGGATGTAGTAGGTTTGTAAGGAATGTGATGAAGTGGAGTTGGTGGTGGTCAGCTGGCTCTGACTGGGCTCCTCTGGGGAGACCCCCATGCGACTGACGGGGGTATGCAGGCGGTGAGCATCCAACATCTCCAGCAACAGGTCATAGAAGGGTACAACGTTCTTGCATTTCATGTTGTAGAGGTGCTCCATGCCTTTGTTACTGGGGGAGAAGGGACACAGAGAGAAGCAGGTTAGACCACAGCTGAAGCCCAGGATGCCTGAAATTCCTAGGAGGGTGAGGTAAGAGAAACTCTAAAGCTGCTTTGTGAACCAGCCTTTCCACCATTAGAGATTCATCTTCAGATGGTGTCTGGAGATGCCGAGGGGCTTCAGAGACTCAGGCTGGGACTCATGCCCATGTATTTTCATTTCCTCCATCCTGTAATGGCACCCCCCAACTATACTCTTCCCCTGGTTTCTTTTAGAGGATGATTTCTTATGCATTTTCCTCTCTATGATGGTTAATGTTGAATGTCTGCTTGACAAGCTCTAGGTATCTGTGAATATCTATGAGGCCATTTCTATCTTGTATTAGTTGAAATCGGAAGACCCACCCTAACTTTAGAAGCATCATTCTATGGACTCGGGTCCTGGCCTATACTTTTAAATGGCCTCCTATGTTCAGAGTAAAATCAAATTTTCTATCCAGGCGCTCTGTAGACAGAATGACCTGCCTTCATCTCCCTTGCAGAGAATACCCTGTCTGTCATCCTGAACTGACTAACTCTCTGTCACTGGACTTTGAGTTGCTCCTTAATGAAATTAAGACCCTCAGAGACCCAGATAATTTGAACATTCTGTTCCCTTTTCCTGGGTGAACTTCCATGGGATCCTCAAAGGTCTCTTGTGACCAAGAATCCTTTGTTTCCCCGTGGCAATGGTCCAGCCCCTATCGCTCAGGTGTTTCCTTCCACATCACCCCGACTTCTACTGGAGCCCAGAACAGCAGTAAATGCTGCTCACAAAGAACAGTGGAGAAAATAGGAAGACAGGGATGTAGGCAAATGGCTTTTCTCTTTCCTCTTACGCTTCTTTGCTCTCTCTCAGGCAGGTAGGCAGTGGAGGCAGGAAACGATAGCTCTTTCATGGCTTGAACTTTTCTTTTATAAGAAGTATTTGCCTCGGTGGGATGGAGCATACCTGTAATCCTAGCACTTGGGAGTGGGGGGAGGGTAAAAGTTGCAAACTCAAGACTAGTTTACGTTATGTGGTATTTTCCAGGCTAGCTTCAACTCTACAATGAGAACATCTTTCAAAAAAAAAAAAAAAAACAACCAAAACTAGAATATAAAATAGACTACAGCAATGTATATCATGTATATCATGAACGAACAGGCTGAACTAAGAAAATACCCTAATTATACTTCTATTGGTGGTAGTAACAAGTCAGTCCAGATTGAGCAGTGCTACAAAACATATGAGTGCTACAAATATATGAGAACCACCAATAACTGAGACCCACCCTCGATTACATGTCTGTTACTTTGTTTTTGTTTTTGCCTTTGAATTTAAAGCACCATCAGTGTTCAATGTCCCAATTCCACCACTGTCTTTCTCCTACAGTCTAATGAATCACATTTTACAGTCTGATGAAATCTGATATTAAATTATTTATGTTACGACCCTAACACATGGTTAGGGCCAAGCTAACAAAACAAGAATTCTATGATTCAGACTGGCTGCAGGGAGCCAGTGGGTACGAAAACAGCACTTTGTATAGGGCATGTGTGTATGCATGAATGTCGCAGAGAGAGTGGAGAGAGGCTCAAAGCTCTCTCCATAAAATATTCACCTCTCGTTTGTGTTTCCCAATTACAAAGCTCTCTGTCATGCCTCCTGCATTACAGTGTCAGCAAAACCAGCCATGGCTGGTATTTATTGCAAATACATTTGGTGTGTTTACTAGCTAGGCTTGCTGATACTGACAAGCCAAGCACATAATGCATTCGAAAAGGCATGGATTTCTATCACTAAAAACACTCATAGGGGTCATGTGGTTTCTATAAATCTCTCAAAGAATAAGTCATCAAGCTTTCTTCAAGAGGAAACCCACTCTCTCAGCCAGGTATTTTGGCAGGGGTGTCTTCTTCTGAGCCATTCTTTGCCACCCAATCTGGGACACCCTCAGAAGTGGATGAAGGGTGGACATACCTCCCCTGAATGTGACCATCCACTGGTGGTCCACTATCTAGAACTTGAGACTTACCACCTTGGCTTGCTTAGCTGATGAGACATTACCAGACAAGACACAATCAAAGCACTGAGATGTTCTTGCCCAAATGGGCTAGCTTTCTCATGCCTCTGCTGTCACTAGAACATGTCCTCGCTAAGTTGGGGTACAAGAAGAACGGCATACACAAAGCAAAGACATGTGACCCAATTGTAGGGCTGGGGCTTAATGTAGACCTCCTACCTGTGTCCCACACAGAAGCATAAATGAGCCCAGCTGAGACCCCTTCCCCCAGAGACACCCAGCCAACCCGCATCCAGCAGTGAGGCCACACAAATCACTTGGTGAACAGCCAACACGCCATGGCTTCAGTTATGAAGTGGTCCCAGGAAGATAACAAAGAGGGCTTCATCACAAGGAGTAGCATAAATGAAACAAAGGGTGACATGCTTTTATCACTAATCAATAGGAAACCTCTGGAAGAATTTAAGAAGGGGAATGATATGGCATAGCTTGATTTCAAAGTGAGCACTCTGGCTACTTCACAGAGGAAGCAATAGAAAAGACTGAGATTAAGAAGCATGGTATGTGGTACAGAAATAGCTGATGGTGACTTGGATTAGTTTAAGGGCAACGAAGATAAAAAGAAGGATTTGGCAGCCATGGATGCATCAATGTGGACTCTGAGTGAATTTTTTTTTAACCCAGGGGTCTCTCATTCAGTATCCCCTGGTGTGTATCAGTAGGTGGTAATGCCAGAACCATAAAGATGTGCCTGATGCCTTCAGAGCTGGCGTATTGACATCCTTTGATTGATTGGCCTCTTTTCATCATCCAATGAGCATTGCGTGTACCTCAAACCACCAGTACATATTACTCACTTCCCCTAGGGTACCCTCTCTGATGCTTGCTCTAGGAAGGTTCTGTGACCCTCTTCTGTCTTCCCCAAACCTTTTGAGTCAGACATTTTTCCTAGAGTGCTTTGCCTACTCAGTCAGCATCCCATCCTGTGTTAGCTGTCACACAGAGTTGGTTGGGTCAGCATCTTCTGTCTCTTCAGTGGTACCCAGAGCTGCCTCACCTCATGTGCCGGATGTGGGAAAGAATGAGGAGGAGCTGGGCCAGACGACGATGCTGCTGCTGCAGTGTCAGGCCAGCTTTGGCCATCAGGTGAATCAAAGTGTCTGTGATCTTATCCAGGACCCGGTGGATGTGGTCCTTCTCCTCCAGAGACTTCAAGGTGCTGGACAGAAATGTGTACACTCCTGAACACAGAGAGAAAAAGAGTCAAAGTGGATACGCTCCAAGAGACAAAAGCATCCCTGGGACGCTACGCCAAGTAGCGAGCTTCTTCTGACAGCTGTACAACAATGAGGATCCAGTGGACACATTACATACCAAGAGATGATGTGGCATTCTTATGAGAGTGCACATCTTCCAGCCTCAAGAAGCCTCGTGTGTCTAACCAAGATCCTCCAAAAAGGACAAAACCTTGCAGCCATGGAACATTGGCCATCTCTCCTTGGGTAGATCTAATGTCAACATGAACTGTTCTTTCAGTGCTTACCATGACCTCAAGGGGAAATCATCATTGCTTCTTTGGGGACCAGAGGAATGTGCTACCTACTAAGGGAACACAAGTGGCATACTGGGGCTCTTAGGCTACACTTCGAATGCCAGCTCACTTTTGGTAATGATGGGCAGTCTGTCCTCCAGGAAATACAGGAGACCACTCATAAGCTTCACAATGAGTTTTGAGTAGCCTGGCTAAGTGATTAAAAGGTAATTTCTTGAGGTAGAGGTTATTTTGCCTCTGCTTTTGGCAAGGTTTTGAGTCTACACAAATTTTAGTCTTGGTTGCACATGCATGACATGGGTATGTTCAGAGGACTTTGGGACCAGCTGTTTCTCTTGCCAGTAAAGCATTTCCTCTCTTGACCTTCTACTGCAAAAGGGAGGCTGGGCAGAGAGAGACCTTTATGATGTTCTGTTCCTCTGACCAGTCTCAGGCTAGGCAACCAGAGCCCTCCTCTAGAGGTGCTAGTTTGGGAGAGGAGATGCTTAATGGGATCCTTCCTGTACAGGATGCTTAACCGTCCTCTTCTGGCCTGCGGAGCCCTATTTGTAAAAGGAACCCAGCAACAACAGGCAAAGAAAGAGCTAAATAAATATGGGGGGGGCTAAATAAAGAAGGAAGAATTGAGGGGAGGGTGAAAGGAGAGAGGGAGGGAGGCAGGAATGGAGAGATGATGAGGAGAGAAGGAGATAAGACAGTGAGATGAGGAGAGAAAGGAGAGATGGGAGAAGAGAGCAAGGTGAACAATGAAATCAGAGACAGGCGAGAGAAAAGAGAGGAGAAAGAGAAGAGTGAGTGAGGAGGAGGAGGAGGAGGGCATAGGGGAAGGAGGGGTAAGGAGAGGCAGGACGGAGAGGGTGGGGAGGAAGGGGCAATGAGAGGGAGGGGAGGAGGGGAGGGAAGAAGGGAGAAGGAGGAGAGGGTTAAAGGAGGAGGAGGGGGACGAGGAGGGGGAGGACTTTCAATCACAGGTCCTCCCTGTGTGTATTCCTTTTGCCCTTGGATCTCACACAGCGAACCCCCTAACGGATGAGACTACAGCTTTGCTCTTACTAACTTTCATCTTTCTGATCCGTTGTCTCCTTAAATGCCCATGTGTTCTCCTTTGTCTTGGTGGACTAGCCCCAACTTTTGAGTGTACTCCCTGTTTTCTGACTAGTAAATACTAGACACTTACCTGTGGTTTGAACCCCTTACTATCTACATTTTAATGCTAGCCCCACAAAATCTGAGAGTTCATTTCTTTAACCGGTAATTTTTATGTTACAAAGAAAACGGATGGCTCCAAGGGGCACTTTTTTTTATTTGTTATGCCTTGGGAGATTATATATATTCTTCCTCAGGCTAAGACTGAATTTTACTTGCATTTGTAACTTCCAGAATACTGATCACAATTAATAGGCACGCAGAATGTACTGCCCCCAAAAAATGATCCTATGACTAAATGAGTAGCCATTCATCCATTTCGACCTCCCTGTTCATGACATGTGGCAAGAGAATGCTACAGGAGGTATATGCTGTCCACGGTCTCAATGTTACAGGAGGTATATGTGTCCACAGCCTCAATGCTACAGGAGGTATACGCTGTCCAAGGGGCACTTTTTAAGACTGTGAAGGTGAAAAGGAATAAACAGGGACACAAACTGGGGACATTTTGGAAATGGCTTAAATGATATGTCATTGACATAGTACAGCATCGTCGTCCTGGCCTGGTCAGGTTAGATCGAAGAACCCATTGTTTTCAGTTCATCCTGTTACCTAATATGGCTTAGCTCAACTTGGCTGAGTTGCTGATGGCAGCTCTTACATGGCTCTCAAATTGTCACATGGGTGAAATTTGCATTAAATACTCACACAAGGAAGCACTACTCAAGTCTCTGGTGTGTGTTGGGGACATCTGACCCTCCTAGTAGTGACACTCCATTAATTCAGTGCTGGGGATGACATCCAGAGACTTGTGTCTACTACGGAGTTTCCCCCAAGCCTGTAACCCATCATCTCTTTTTAATTTCATTTTCAGCTTATTTGATCTTTATTTAAAGAAGGTAAAATTTAATGAGGTGTGATTGTAGAGTGTTGACAAATGTTCCAATTTATAAAGCCATCATTCAGATTAAAATCTAAAACCCCTCAACCTCCCCCAGAAAACACTTTTTGCACTTTTCCAGGCAAATGAAATCACTTACCCAGAACACCTACTCTTCTGCTCAGGCCAATAATGACCTTTCTACGTGAGTGCTGCCCACCATTTTGATGGTCTGACTTACACTCTTGTCATTTTGTAAGTTGCTACCAGGTCAGTATTGTAAATTGCTTTTTTTGTTTTTTTGTTTTTTTTTGTAAATTGCTTCTTTACTCTGGTGGAAGCTGTGGTGGCGCCACACCCCTAGAAAAAGACATTAACACCATTCTGCACTTCATTAGGTTCCACCTTTCTTCAGAAAGCCACAGACAAACCATGAGGGCTGACACCTGACAGGAAACCAGGGTGCATCTCAGAGTCTACCTGAACATTGTTCTTGTTCACAAGTTAATAGAGTTCTTTAAAAATTACTATCTGAACCTTTTAAAAATTCTTCCATGCACAAAAAGAGAGAATGTTTCACACACATCATTTTTTTCCTTTCCTTTTCTTTTCTTTCTTTCTTTCTTTTTCTTTTTCTTTTTCTTTTTTTTTTTTTGAGACAGGGCTTCTCTGTGTATCTTTGCCTGTCCTGGAACTCACTCTGTAAACCATGCTGATCTTGAACTTACAGAGATCCAACTGCTTCTGTCTCCTGAGTGCTGCGATTAAAGGGGTGCGCCACCATGCCCAGCCACACACATCGCTCTGTAAAGAATAAAAATTAAATGCATTGCCTGAGAAGCAGGCATTAGCAGAGGCTCTGTAGCATGTATTGTATACTTCCTTATTAGGTGTCTCTCTTAATTCCTAGGCATTGCTAGTGTTAAAATTTTACTTTAAGTGTTTATTTTTCCTTCAGCATTACTGTAATGTGTATTCATGAACTTTAAAACTATTTCGTTATATGCACATATGTAGTTACATAGGCATGCTATTTCCTAAACATTGTTCTATACTTCTGCAGTGTGATTTGTCAATGGCACATTGTTTAGATTTGCTTTATAAAGATAAAGACATCACTGGGCTATGTCCTGCCTAACTTCCATGTGGACTTGTAACAGAGGAAGAGTGAGTCCATCAGAAAATGAAGCAAGTGCCCAGTGGCCATGGGGTTGGCTTGGAAACTGCAGATGGCATGGAGGTACACCTTGGTGGACTTGTCTTGGCTTCAGCTTCCCATGGCTCTGCCTCTGAGGTTTACCCTGTGTGTCATTGCCCACATCACTCTCTGGTCTCCTAGAAGACTTATTACAAGATGCCTGGCCAGGGAACCTGCCTGGCCCCAGAAGCTGCATTAGTCCAAATTGAATGAAGAAATTTCAACCCACATCTTTTTCTTTTATGACCCAGGATGCTGCTTTTATTCAACAGTAACCCTCTCTTGCTCAAGAAAACCTCAGAACCTACCATCTAATAGCTTGGGGATTCTTGCCAAGGGAAGTAGCCACCACACATTGCTCTCCCACTGTGCAGAGTGTCAAAATACACATGTGCTGAACTTCAGCAAACCCCACAGTCAACACAGTTTGGTGTTTTGGGGGGGTTGTTTTGTTTTGTTTTGTTCTTTCAGTGCAGGAAAAAGACATGACACTCCAAGTCAGCAAGCCAACTTTTCTTTTGGGTCTCCAAGTCTGGCTTCTCCACAGTGCACGTGCTTGCCTGGGTTCCTTCACCCAGCAAGCACCTGTCGAGAACTTTCGTGTATGTTACTATGTTATCTGACAGGGATTCCAAGCTTTCTTTCCTTCAAACAGTTAATATTTGAAGAGAAGATACTGCCTGCGGAGAGAGAATTTTCTTAACACAAACTGCTAGGATGGAGGACATTTCTTGGAGCAAGTCTGTTTTTCTAGTCCTGCTTTGGCACCGGCTCAGCTTATCACCTCATCCTTGTCAGCGTGCACTTCCTAGCTGTGCAAATAGACTTCGAAATAAAAATGCAGTCCTGTCTAAGTGCCAGTGATCGACAACAGCCACCATCATCCTTTTGGACTTTTCCTGGCAAAATACAACCCTGTGTTTGCTGCTTGTTGCCCTTAAGGATCTTTTTGAGGAGGAAAGGACACCCAGATTCCCAGAATGCTCCAGGTGCTGCGGCAACCACTGTTAGTGAGCATGGGCACAACACAGCTGCTGGTTTGTCTGTGCCATACTGTAGACAGCTACTTCCAGAAGCCAGAGGCCAGCGTGCGGATCATAAGAACCTTCAGAAAGACTCAACCAGGCTAGACTTTGGTCACTTTGCAGGCTATGCCAAACCCTAGAGATGGGGGAGTCTGTCTGGAGGCATAGTTGGCAGACCTGAACGTGTCCGGGTTGTGTTGCCACCACTGAGAGATATAGAAAGATTCTGCAGGAAATATGGTAGTAGGAAAGAATGACAGAGAAGCCACAAGGATACCCTCAAATGAAAGGTGTGTGTGTGTTTGTGTGTATGTGTGTTGTGTGTGTTACTGTGTGTGTGTGAGTATGTGTGGTATGTGTGTGTGGTGTGGTGTGGTGTGTATGTGTGTGGTGTGTGTAGCTGTGTGTGATTATATATGTGTAAGTGTGTATGTATGTGTGTGACTCTGTGTGTGTGTGAAATTCCATGTGTGTGTGACTCTGTGTGAGTGTATGTGTGTGTGAGACTCCGTGTGTGTGTGTGTGTGACTCTGTGTGAGTGTATGTGTGTGTGAGACTCTGTGTGTGTGACTCTGTGTGTGTGACTCTGTGTGTGTGTGTGAGACTCTGTGTGAGTGTATGTGTGAGTGTGTGTGTGTGTGTGTGTGTGTGAGAGAGAGAGAGAGAGAGAGAGAGAGAGAGAGAGAGAGAGAGAGAGAGAGAGAGAGAGAGAGAGACTAGGGAATGAACTTTGGGTATCACCCATTGATGGGGAAGTCATATATATATATATATATATATATATATATATATATATATATATATATATGTCAATAAAGCACTGTTGGCCAATAGGGAACCAAGATAGGTGGGACTAGGAGTCCAGGAGGACTCTGGGGAGGAGAAACACAGGAGTCAAGATGTAACCACCTTAGGGGTCAGAAGCCCAGACCCTTTTCTCCAGTAAGAGAAATACTTACACGGGTTAAATACTTAAGTCAGAGCTAGCCAGTAAGAAACAAGCAAGGCCAACAGCTTCATAATTAATACAGTGTTACTTGGGGACTACAAAGAGGCAGAGCCCAGGAGACTGGCGGGAATAAACCAAAGTGGCTGGCAAGGAAAAGCCTCTCTTTACATAATGGTGATCAGGAGTGGGATGATGAATTTCCACACAGAATGACAAAAGCTTTAAAGGAATTTTAGAAACAAAAGAACAGAGAGAAGCACGGCTTTTTTTGGTAGCAACATTTTCTCAGGTGGGCTCTGTTTTGCTAGCGACAAGCAGAGACTCACTCGGCGCGCTTAAGGGAGTCTTCCTCAACATAAAAAAAAAAGCAAGGTTCTTTTAAGAGGCTCTTCTAACAATTGAAAGGTGTGTAAGCACAGCTGGAAGTGGCAGTGACCACATCTCCAAGCCGGCAGCTTTTGCTGGATCTCAGCATAGACGGAGACTGTGGATGGAATCAGGCTTACGCCCGCCATCTTGGAAAAACTGCAGTATAAACAGCCTCGATTTTAACAGATAAGACACGTGGCCAGAAAAACATAAAGATTTACTACTGTCATACTTGGATGAAGAAAAGCCTCTAAAGGTTTACAGTGTGTTTAAAAATATACGTAAGATTGAGAGAGAAAAAAAAACGACAAAGTGGTAAATAAGTAGAGAAGCCAGCTGTGGTGGCACACGCTGGTAGGAATTGCTCCAGAGGCAGAGGCAGGTGGATTTCCAAGGAGAAACCCTGTCTCAGAGAAAAATAAATAAAAGTAAAAGAAATAAAATAATAAAAATAGATAAATAAATAAGCCAAGTAAAGATGGAAAATACACAGAGAGTCTGGATACTGTATGCTATTGTGTTTTTCAGTTTTTTTGATTGCTCTGGAAGGAACAACTGCTAAAGTACACTTGATTATAAATGATGCTGAATTCATTCAACTTCTATCTTTTGAAAATGTCTTGACTTCAAAATTTAAGTATAAGGATATGTTACTTTGGAAAAGAGGTTTTGTTTATGTTTCTACAGAAAATGAAAAGCTGAGGATTCCTTCCAGGCTTCTGTGATTTGATGAACCAAGACCCCCAGAAGCAATGGCCCAAGTGATTCAACATCTAAGACAGCTAAGATGATGCAGTCTTACAGACCCTGAAACTAAGGACTTATACAGGTTTCTGAGTTTTGTCATGATCCCCATGGTATGAACAGCGCCCCCTTCCAGCACGAAGCAGTTTGGAATGAGCGACGTCCTAATTCCCATCTTGTTTATAAATCTTTGTTTTCATTTAAATAGGATTGTTTATAATTGGTTAATGATCACAACCAATCTCTTTTTAAAGGAAAAAGGGGATTATGGTATGGAAATGAGTACTTTGTATTGGTATGGTTTTTCATTTATTGATAAATTCAAGGTCAATTATGTGATATGTATATTTCTCCTCTTGATTAAGTATTGTGCTTATACTGATCTTTTAAAACATAATGCATAATTCAATACAGACTACAGATAGTTACTTATAATAGTCAGAACTTATAGTTAGGTAAGTTATGTTTTCTAGATATACAGAAATATATTTGAGATAGTCTTCAAACCTTTCAAAGACCTTCAGAAAATGGCATTTTAAATGGTTTAGGGTTTTTCTTGACAATGAGAAATGTCTGCTCCTGGCAGCACCAATTACGTCTGAGAGGAAGATGGGCATTGAAGAAACTCGTTATGGAGTTTGCTTTCAACCCATGCTAGGCAAACACTGCCCTGTGCTTCATCTCCACCCTCCAGCCTCACAGGATTTGTCTTGAAGCAGGACTTCACCTAGCTGCCCAGAGTAGCCTCAAATTTACTCTGATGTCTAGACAAGCTTTAAAGTTGGAGCCTTCTGAGTCAAACTTCTGAGTAGCTAGGATTACAGGACTACTCTACCAGGGACGACTAGAGATCTTGACATAACCCCACTTTTTCTCAGGCTTGCATGACCTTAGTTATCCCCTTTTCCCACTAGAATGCTTTTTCAGTTTATGCCTCACAAACTGGGGATACACTCCCATGTTCTTTCCACCCAGCGAACTCTTCTAGAAGTCATAGGAAGACTGAAGCACACCCAACCCTGAATATACCCAGGAGCAAGCTTAGGCAACCCCTGGGCTCCTGGCCTGCCCTGACACTAACCAACCTCCACTGGGAGGCTCATGTGACTGCTAGCAAGAAGAATACTGAGTCCTTGGGTTTACCAGATGCTGGAGGACAAATTCTTACAGCAAGGGAATCGTATTCGTTTATTTTTTCCAAAAGGAATAATGTAGTAGCTGACCTTGGGAAGGTTCCTCAATCTACAGCAACTTTAAAAAAAAAAAGAGCAAGGATGATTCGAGGGGAAAAGATGGTGAAGACTATTAGGCTAAGAGTTCTAAGCCACTCAGCTTGAATCAGGAGGAAGTCACAGTGTTCATGGTAGACGCGATGGTGCAGGTTTCCTGCAGAGAAGTGTCACTACAGCCAGTGACTTTTCTCAGAAATGCCTTAGAGACAGACCATGATGTCATCAGTCCCAGTTGGCTCTCTGCTTCTCCTACGATTGCCGCTCTGACTAGGAATCATGCTATTCCTGATAGAATCTTTAGTCAGTGTGGTGGCTTAAATGAGGTGTCCCTGAGTAAGTCTCTGACATTTGAATTCTTGGTCCCCAGGTGGTAGCCCCGTTTAGGGGAGGCTGAGGGGGTGTGGTCTTGCTGGAGGAAGTATGCCACTGGGGTTGGACTTTGAGGTTTCAAGAACCACTGGTGCTATCAAGTGCACTCTCCCTAATTCCTATTTGTGGTTTGAGATGTGATCTCTCAGCTGTTGCTCCAGGCACCATGGATGCTGTCTGCTGTCTCCACCATCATGGATCCTAACCATCTGGAACCACAAGCCCAAAATAAACTGTTCTGTAAGTTGTCTTGGTCTTGCTGTTTTGTTATAGCAACAGAAAGGCAACTAATATAGACATCTGTACTTGAAAGCAATATGATTGCTGTTGTTATAGCAGGAAGGGCTATTCTAGATGTTCTACAAAGTACAGGACAGTCCCAGGCAATAATTTCCTCCTATAAGCTGTACATCTCTGGAAAGTCTTGTTGAATGAATATACTATAAATATAAATTTGAAGTAAAATGTTTTGAAAAGACAGCTGGGGTTCACTGGCAAAACAATTAACAACCATGTTCAGGGCCTTGAATTTGACCCTCAGTTACACACACACACACACACACACACACACACACACACACACCATGCACATACATATACACATGTGCATACTTGAACCTATTTTAAATGCTTTCACAAGACTGTATCCAAAAGATGCAGTATGCTGATGAGTTTATAGAAGGAAAGCTTAGACTAAACACGTTTTAAGGCTATTAAGAACTTCCTCAATGAGGAAGGGCCTCATTAAGACCCACCCGTAGCTGAGGAACCCCTGGTAATTAGTAGCTGCTGCTGATGGCAGGAGTAGCTAGTTTTCTTCAGTGGTGTAACAGTGAGTAAGCAGCCCATGTTCCAGTAAATAACCTCATATCCATGCCCACACAAGCAACCCTAATTAACCTTAGTGGGTCATTAAATTGACATTAAAGTAAGAGGGGGGCTGTTGGGAAAAAGAAGGTGTTAAGAGTAATGGAAGGAGAATATGAAGGGGTAATGGGACTTGAATATGATCAAAATATATTGCATACATGTGTAAAATTTTCAAATAATGAATTTAAAATATCTAATTCTTAAAAGGAGCTTTTGATGCACATTTTCAACTGGGAGTACCATTAAAGGTTCCCAGCTGTGCATTTACTTGAAGTTATTTCAATGTCATTGAGCTGGTACTACAGATACAACAGAATTGGTTGTATAGATGCATAGAGGACATGTTAACTTTTCTAAAGGAAACTGGAGCCAACTATTATGAAATTCCACACACAGATAAAATAGTGTGTTCTTGTCTCTTATACATTCTTAAATAATCTTTGTAAGACTGGAAGAAATTCATTTCATGAACAGTATATACTGACTCTCCAGGGGTTCTTGTTTTTATGTTTTACACTGGTTCTGTCTCCTCCTAAGTTCTTCAGAGCAGTGTTGCAGTCTAGCTGTTTTCTTTTTCCACTTCATCATCTGTGTTCCATTGCTTATCCATAGGATCTACTCTAGAAAGCCCTTTGCAGTTTGAGAAACTGATTGCCTGCACTGTGGCAGGACATTAGGATACCTATGTGTATTGTTTCCTGGCACTTACCTGCTATCCTAATAAAAACAGACACCTTGTCAAGGTGTCTTTCATGTAGCCTCAGACGGGTTGAAAAACTGTTTCTTCATCATCATTTTTCTCTCACGTGAAACAACATTGTGTTTTTCATAAAGCATTATTACTACATTGATTTGTTTCCCTCCTTTTACAACATGCAAATGGGCTTTGCCTGACCTTTCAGAGTCATACTAGCTCTGATTTGTCATGTCCTATATTTCTTTGGTAGAAAACTTCAGATTATGTTTATGTTCAAATATTTCTCATGATGACCACAGCTAAGCACTTGAAGAGAACAAAACGTTTGCCAGTCCATGTATATCTGCCCTGGAGTGTATAGCTACAGCGTTGTATTTTAAATGAGTCTAGTACAATTCTTCCTTTGTGTAGGTTATGAAAACACACTGATTTATCTTTAAAATATGAATATCGTGGAATCTCCTATGAAATTTTACAAGAGGCAACAGTTGCCCAGGCTCCATCAAAGTCTGATAATTTTGAGCCAAGGGTGGAGTGTGCTTCAACAAAACTCTGCATTGGCGACTCATGTACAGCCAGAATGATGAATTATATGACTGCCTTGAATTTTACATCATGTGACCACCAAAAAGCAAAATCTTGACAACACGGATAGTGAAAAGCATCCTATCATCACACTCCAACTCTAAAGGGTGTCTTCTCTGTATGTGTCCTTGGCAAGGTGCACTCTGCCTCTCCTTTCCCCTTTTTCCAATCACGACCATTAGACTAGAGCTTAGGAAACAACTCGCTAAAGTGACAGTCTTCATTTTTCCAGCGTCCCTGAAAGGCCACAGAACAAAAGACTACAAAAGCTAACTGGACACTGTTTTCCTCTGTTCTCACACCACAGCCATCAGCACAGCCAATTTTTCTGACTCTTAAAGGTGCGGGGGTTTCTCCTCACCAGCAATGAAGCAGTTCCCCAGCAGACACCACTTCATGCCATCTAATGTAACTCCTTCCCAACATCTTCCTTCTGGAGATAGCAAAACATTCTATGAGGAAGACCTAGGTCCCCAGGACTGTGTCTCACCTCATTCAGTGTCACTTGCCGGCTCTGGGTTGCTCTCATAAGGTAGCCAACAGTTGGGGCTCTCACAAGTCCCTCCTTGCTGGGCTTTGATTAATAACCTCAAGTGTCCCATGTAACTCGGGAAAATGATAATTTCTGTTTCTTACCAAGAGCATGATGAAAGATGCAGATGGAGATGTTCCTGGACCAGAGAGGACAGTGATGCTTTCATGCCCCATGGGGATGCATTGTACCCTCCACACCCCCTATTCTCAGCTATTATTAACTTAGACTCTGGGATTTTGGAAGGTGCTTTGCTACTTAAGAATGATGGGCTAAGTCATTGACCACTGATGATGAAATAGATCTTCAACTCTAACCATGCATTGATAACCACCTCCTGATGCCACCAAGGGGCTGCATGTAAAAAGACTATCACTTTGGCATTTTCAGAGGCTTTAAGAGTTGCGTGCCAGGAAATGCAGAAAGACAGGCAGATGTACAGACACAAGTGCATATTTCACAGTATCTCAAACATGAACCTGTTAGTGAACTTGGCATTATTGTACACAGCTGCATGTTTGAGTCACTACACAGTGTGGGGTGTCTCTGTTACAGCAAGTGCCCCATTCCAATATAATTCAAAAAGCATTTTCTACTCATGGTTAAACAAGTACATTGAGACAGGAACAGCATCTGGAGGGTATTCACTGTACCTCCTATCATTGGCATTTTCTACATTTTAAGCCCTTAGGAAGGATGATTTACTTAGAATCCCTTTTCTTCTCAAATGCCAGTATTGCTATTCTTTGTAACAGAAGCCACAATTGTGGTTCTAGAAACATTTAGTCATCCCCCATCATGCTAACTATTCATTCTGAGCCCTGACATACTTCATAGCAGCCAGTGTGTTGAAAGAACAAATTGAAGTGGAAAGAGCAAGCCCAGGACATTGAAATGCTTTGTTTGTTATGAGTCAAAGACACAGCACTACCGAGGACTTCACGGGGATTGCTTTATGCCATTCAGGAACTTAATTATCATTTTTGTGCTTAGCAAAGTAGAGGATTGCTCTGAGAAATATGTGTTCACTGATTGGGGAATGTCTGTCCTTTTCCAGATCAGCAGTTATTTACCGGCCAGGTGAAGACCATTCTCAGGACCCAGTCATTGTGAACATACCATTATGCCAGTGCATATCACATGACATGTGTGGGCAACATCCCTTCTGTGTGAAATCATAGAGGGAGTGATAACTGAAAATGCATGTCTCTGCCAGAACCCAACACAGGAACAGGTGGTCCTGTTCACTTAGGACTCCTCTACCCCTACAAGTGTGTTCTTGGCACCAACAACCATTAAACCGTACAGGCCTGATTCAGAAATATCTATCAATTTGGTGTAATTTTTATTGAAATGTACTAGATGTTCTTGAAGGTAAGTGTGTAGCACATCAACACATTTGAGCTGACTCAGACGATGAATCTCTTAATGACTTCTGATGGAGATACTGATGAGATGATTCAGTTAGCTTGAGGCAAAACAGGATACATGGGCTTTTATATTTAAATGCAATCATGTGCTTGACTATATATGAAACCTCTGATCTTATTTTTTGTAACATAACTTCCTGGCTTTAAGTTGCTATTGGCATATATTTGGCATTGGAGTTTTGTTTCTGTTGGTTACTTCTGTAACATATTGAGAGACATCCAGGGTTCTGACTTTTCTGTTCCTTAATCAGTCCATTACTACCCTTCTGGGGTCAGAAAGGAGATGTTCCAACCACATGCTTGCTAGAAGACATAGAGAGTCTGGGCCTGGTAAAATGGCTCAGTGATTAAGAGTGTATACTGCTCTGGAAATGGGCCCAAGTTCAGTTCCTAGTGCCCATATCAGGCAACTCACAGCCACCTATAACTCCACCATCAATGCTTCTGGCCTTTGCGGGCAACCAGAATCACATGCACATACCTACACAGCAGGACATGGCTGTGTCACATTCAGGCAGATTTTATTTATTTCCCAGAGATAAGTCATACCACTATCTCCCATGTATGTGTTTTTGGCAGTGGGTTATTAGCATTCTTCTTGTAGAGATAGGGAATCTAAGCCTGCTCTTTCAGCTTTGGGTGGACTCATGTCTTGCTTGTAACCAATGGAATAGGCTGGGAATGACCCTCGTGTCTTCTAAGCATATATCATAAAAGACTGTATAGCTTTTTTCCTTGGTTGCTGCTTTGGGGAACCTCATAAGAGGCCCAATGTGGAGAAGACAGATGGCACTATCCAAGTTGATATATTGCATCAATATCCTAGACAACAGTCAGCATTATCCAACAGCACATCAATAAAATACCCCAAAGTGATGGTCATTCACAATTCTCAGAGACACTACTTGATGAGTCTTACCACTTGAGGCCTCAGATATTTTGCTGAAGACCAAACCATTCTATCAGTGTCCTTTCAAAATTCACAGCCAAACCTTTTTAAGCTGTTATGTTTGGGGTTAATTAATTACACAAGGGCAACAGCTACAACACACGTGACCATTCATATCAGACTTTAAGAGAGGAAAATGATGAAGGAGATGCAGATTGGAAGGAAATTCAGTTTCTGATGGTCCTGCACCACCAGATATGATACGACAGCCTTGGCTATTCTGTGTTCCATTGTTCAAACCCCACCATCTAAGCCATATGGGTGCTTTGGTAGGAACACAAGTTCATATTGCTGTATAGGTGTGTGACAGTTTTCACAGGATACTTTTTGCCATCACTAAACCAATCTGTCTATACAAGTGTCACATACATGGTATCTTAGTTAGCTTTGTCAACTTGCCACAACCTACAGTCATTTGAGAAGAAAACTTCCACTGAAGAATTGCTTACATTAGATTGGCCTGTGTGCATAACTACCTTGATTGTTAATTGACATAAGAGGCCCTAGCACACTGCAGGCAGCAACATCCCTAGCCAGGTGGTGCTGAGCTATGTAAGAACCCAGCTGAGCATAAAATGAGCAAGCCAGCAAGCAGCTTTGCTCCATGGGTTCTGCTGGAAGGTCCTCCTTGAGTTCCTGCCATGACTTCCTTCCATGATGGATTGTTCGATCTTTATCAAGTCCTGGTTGTTAAGTAGTCATCTTTATAGAGCTTTGCCTTCAGGGACATTCTGTTGAGTAACTAGTATATTGTACTCTGTTTTTTTAAATGTCTGTGAGCCTTTCAATGGCAATTCTTCTCTCTGGGTTGGCCAAGAACATCAGAGCCAACCCTGTAGCCCGTCTTCAGAATAAAGATACACTGTGTGCTAATATAGTTCACAGGCATGGTGATTTCTTCATGTTACTTGGTCTTTCCTTTATATGGGATTTGCTAACTATTAATTTATCACTTTTTATTCTATGGAATTCAGTAAGTACTTTGAGTACTATGGAATATCAAGAAGGGGATAAAAAAGGGGGAAATATCCCTTCTTCCTTGTGAATCAATTAAAAAAGTCAGGGTGAATAGAAGCACTAATAAGACATCATCAAGCACTCATCTGACTTAGTCTCTGATTCGGAAAAGCTGACCCAACTAAGAACTCACAATGGCCTTATGCAAACATGTCCTCATCAGGAGTCGCTGAGAAGCCTGCTCAAGTGCCTGAATGTCAGCACCAGGAGCTAAGAAATGAGATAGCCATCTCTCAATCCTGATTTCAGGGTCTGATCCCCTGAAGGGCAAATCCTCGGAGAAACTTCCCCTCTCTTTCCTGGAGGAGAATCAAAATGGCTGAGGGCCACCTCCAGGGTTTTGTTGTCTTGATTTGTTTTTTATGACTAGTGTCAGATTTTCCCATTTCCAAGACGCGAGTGAGCTTGCGGGTCGCATGTACCTTTAGGT
Organism: Mesocricetus auratus; assembly: GCF_017639785.1. Lineage (NCBI taxonomy): Eukaryota > Metazoa > Chordata > Mammalia > Rodentia > Cricetidae > Mesocricetus > Mesocricetus auratus. The sequence goes on along the minus strand of NW_024429199.1, from coordinate 38,523,651 downwards.
GTCCACTTCCATCTGTCATTTTAAGTGAGTACTTCCTGGAAGGAAACCCCATTGAAAAGGCATCATCTGGGTGCTACAGGCTGATCTTCTCCTAAAGAGAAGACAGCTTACACTACATTCAAAACCGGAGACATGGGATTCTAGAATTGTGTGTTTAAAAGGATGCCTTAAGATCAATTAGCTTGTTTGTGGGGCCATATAAGCAGCACTAATTAGGCTCAGTGGGTTATCAAGAATAAGAGGAGTGGGAAGGAGGAGGAATAGGAGGAGAAGAAGGAGGGAGAAGAGAAGAGAGACAGAGAGGAGACAAAGTTTGGAGGTGGCCATGTTGAGGAGAATATGACCAGAGAATAAGAGCAAAGATTCTCAAGGAAAAAAAAGAAAAACTAGTTTAAAAATATTAATTAATATGGTGATTTAGAAATTATTTGAAGAACCAAATGACCCCCATATGATTATATGTAGATAGAGATACATAGAATAGATAGACAAGTTGATAGATGATGATGATGATAGACAGATAGATATATGATAGAGACAGACAAACAGACATGCAGACAGACAATGTTAGCCTCATGTGAAACACTCATGTTTAAACCCAGTCACATCTATGGTTAAAGCAGGGATGATAGCAGTGGAGACCTACACACTCTGACCTTTCTTGCTTTTCTGTCCCTCATTCTCAGGTAACCCTCAGACCCCTTCTAGAGAACTTGACTTCAGCAGAAAGAAGGGTAAAAATTACCAGTCTCCAAAAACTGACAGGACAAGCCATAGAGAGAGGAAAATATTTGCAAAAGATACACCCAATGGAGGAGGACTAGTGTCCAAAATATGTAAAAAGCTCCTCAAACTCAACAATAAAGAAAAATTACCTGATTTCTCAATCATACACAACCTTAAGACAAGACACTAAGTCAGCTTCTCTCACTGAAACTGCAGCACAATATCCCACAATATCTCATGAATCCCAGTGACCCTCTTGCCCCCTTATTTCCAGGGTTGGAACTACAAACACTCACACCTTGTATGTGGGCACTGGAGATCAGATTTGAGTCTTAAAGCACTTTACCAACTGAAACATTTCCCCAGTCCCAGTAAAAGCAAATACTCAAAGGAGAAAAATATATACAAATCACATTTTAATTTTTGAGAAAGAAAGACTGCAAGAGGTTGAAGCCTAGGAGCCTACAAACACAAGGGCTGGGATGTTTCTGGGAAGGCAAATGCTGTCTTTGACCCAGTCCCCCAGCTGGTAAACTGCCACAGCCTGAGCTGCTAGCATCCAGATCTGTTCCACCTCTGGCTTAGCACTCAAATGCTACACGAAGATCTCTTAGCTCTAAGGCTTGCAAGAAACTAAAAATGACTGCCGACGGACTTACCGCCTCAGACATGAGATCACTAATAGTTTTAATAGTGAAAACTACTAAGATCAATTCAGGTACAGTTGTGCTTTTCAAAACAGACCAGAGGATGGTGTGGCAAAATAGAATTGATGTGACTGGGCATTGTCTATGAGTTTCTTTTTGCTTTTTTTGTTTGTTTGTTTTTGAAAAAGAGTTTCTCTATTATATAGCTCTCCCTGTCCTGAAACTCACTGTTTAGATCAGGCTGGCCTGGAACTCACAGAGATCTGTCTGCCTTTGCCTCCCACATGCTGGAATTAAAGTCGTGTGGCATCACCTCCTCGCTTCTATGAGTCTCTACAACTAGATGTTTTCACCAAAATATTAACAATGATGACTTCCATGTGATGAAATGGTGATGGGCTGAGAGACTGTTTTTCTTGCTGTCTTCTCTGCATTCTAAGTTCCCCATTGGGTACCCAACAAAGAATGAAAATGCTATTAACACGACAAAAAGTGCCTCTTATTCCTATTATTTCACAGACTGTATCAATACCTGAGTTGTTGAGTGGGAAATATACCTGGTGGATGGGTCCTTCAAAGAACATGGAGATTGTCAAGGAGACATTACTCATTACTTTTCTCACAATATTTCCATCATCTCTAAGGTGGTCCGTATTTGTGAGGCTCTTTAAGGCTGTGGTCTCAGCAGGAAATGAAGCTAACCAATTTGTCACTGAAAATTTATCCAGTGGTTTTCTTAGCTGGAAAGAATTCTGAGATGTCACCAATAATCTGAGCTGCATAGCTAAGTATAATAATAGATGCCTTCAAAGCCTAACAGTATGTGGTTCTCAGAGCACACACAGAGGGAAACGGCAGAAAACCACCCCAGTTTCTCTAGAAGGTTGGATGCATTTTACTTTCAGAGGCCATAGAGGCTCAACTAATTCGGTAATTCACATTGCCATCCCAGCAGGAAGGACCAGTGCTTCACTGTCACAAGGAAAATAATTTTGACATTCTGCTTGTCATTCATGCTAAGTCTAAAGAAAACAGTAAGTTCCCTCATGACACTTGTGCCTTCAGAACCATGTCTGCAGAGAATGGAGAGGCAGGCTTCGCTTGATCCTTACGGGCTTGTTGATATCGGGTAGGGGCACAGTTTGAACCACCAGCTCTGGTTTTAGTAGAGATGGGTGTGGCTTCTTCCAAACTCATTAATGACCAGGAAATGGAATGTTCATCCCAGGAAGTCCCAGAACCAAGTGCTAGCAACATCATTGGAAGTCTGTTTCTCTAACTTCTAAAGAGTAATTTACATGATGGGCTTGCAGTTCTTTAGTTACTTGCCTTATTCTTTGAAAATAATACATTTTAAAAAATCATGTAGGACATAAGAGAGCCTGCCATGCAAACATGCTGTTTGCTTACAGTGTGGTTCATTGCTGTGGTGTCTGTACACAGTGTAAAACTAGACAGCACCTGCATTCAACATCAAGTCCGATTCTGATAAAAGGCAGCTTTCAAAGGAGGTGTTTAGGTGATGGTGTGTGTAGAATCCTTGACTGTGGGTTTTAAGAGTACCAGCAGGGGCTGGGCAAAAGGAAGATGGCAGTTCCATAGTCATTTCAGAAACTTTCATTCACTTGCCTCATGATCCGCAGGGCACAATGACTTGTGTATATGGGAGTACTATCACAGTGATTGGTGAAGAGTGATGTCTGTGGGCAGGAGGCATTATGTATCTGTAACTTTACAAATGGCCATTACCGCTTGCTCATAGCAAATGTACTTCTACTAAAAGGCGCAAACTAAAGATTGAAATTGGGCAGCAGTTCATTAAAAGTCTAAAAGAAGCATCACTTATAACATCAAAAAAGAAAAATTGATTTTAATTGTTCAAAAAGTAAAATTCGTTGACTACATCATGAAAAATTATATATGATTTTAAAGCAAAGCTTGCTTTCCATATAGTTGTGCATCACAAGCCACATGGTAACTCTTTCAGGATGACTTTTTTCGCCCCTTGTAGCTTTCCACGGTGAGTGTTCTACATTGCTCATAGCTCTTCCTTTCTGGGGTTCTCGATGAAGCTACACTCCTGAGACCCACTTGGAGTTGCTCTACCAGGGACACTGAACAGCAGCTGTGACCTTTAATAAATTTCTGCCATGACCTCATAACTCTTGTATTCAGCACACCTGAAAATACAGCACAATACATCTGCCCCCGGGATCTGCTGCTGGCACAGACAATGCCTAGACCTATTTGAACTATAGTGGTAGTGGCCACAGATGGCATTATCAGGGTATACAATCCCAAAGTCATCCAGGCTATCATGCCATGTACAGTGCCCAAGGTTAAGCCTCTGACACCAATGTGCTCTTGTAGCTGAGTTTCTCTCAGAACCTCTTTGCATCACCTAAGCACAGTCACATCTAACCCCACACAGCTCTTCCACGAGTGGTAAGTTGTGTGCACATAAGTTTTGTTCCCTTCACTCCTTCCTTAGCCAGGCTAAGCATTTTCCTGATGTTTCTACTTTACTTGACTTTGTTTCTAATTTCCACTACAAACTACACAATACTCAATACAGAAAAAGGTTTTGGTCACTATACAAACATGTGGGAAGGGGCTGCTGAGATTGCTTAGCAGTTAAGAGCAAGTACACTATTGCAGAGGACCTGAGTTTGGTTCTTAGCACCCATGTCAGACAACTTGTAGCTGCCTATAAAAGTCCAGATGCATGAGATCTGACACCCTCTTCTGGACTGCCTGGGTACTACACTCACATGCATAAACACACACACACATACACACACACACACACACACGCATACATACACACACAGACATGTAATCAAAAATAAAAGTAAAATAAAAATTTTTAATAGTTAGAGATTCAGAGATTCCATGAAAATTTTGATATTAAGAAATCACCAAATAATCTGGCCAATCGTTTTTTTAAACTTCTGCCTTTCATTACAGTCTTAGGACTTGGGTATTAATACAGTGAAGTTCTTTTAATAGTATAAAAACAAGGCTAACCTTTTCTCTTATATAACCTTCACAACTGTCTAGCTTTCTAGTTGTAATTCTTCCTAAAGCAGTCATAATTCTCCCCTTACAGTATACAAGGCCCTCTCCATGTGTTTTTCTAAGTTCTCCCATGCTCTGATCCTGACCTTGTCCCAAAGCTATTCCCATACTTTCAGTAACTGCTTTTTAGCAGCCATACATGTTAGTATCAAGTATCTGTCAATCTGTCAGTGCATGTTTTTGTTGCTAACAACATCCCATGGTCTGGATAAACTACAAACACAAAAGGTCTATTACAGGTCAGAGTTCTGGTCTGAGGGTTAGGGGTTATAGATAGTGATGGTCTTCATGCTGACAGGACCCAAAGTAGTGATGGCATCATATAGCAAGAGATATGAACTGTGTGGACCTGTTTGGATAGTCTCATCCTTGTCCTCCCTTTTTATAAAGCCACTAGTCAATTATAAGGGTACCATTCCAACGGCCTTATCTAATCCCAGGCATCTTTCAAAAGCTTCATCTGTGTACACATAGTCAAGTTAATATCTCCCCTCTTGTTACCTCCTAATGGAATTAAATTTTACCATGTCACATTCAAGCCCAGAACTCTCTGTATTTTCCTTCAGTTGGTTGTACACATTTAGATTGGTGTGACCATTATTCTTGATTGTCAACTTGATTAGGTTTGCAATTGTCATGGAAACATAACTCTAAGTTTATCTATAAGGATGTTTCCAAAAAAATGTTTAACCAAAGATGGAAGAGCTCCCCTGAGTCTTAGTATGACTATCTCATAGGCCGAGGTCTGGGACTAAATTTAAAGAGGAGAGCAAACTGGGCACCTGCGTCCATCCCTCGATGTTTTCTGACTGTGGCAGTGATGTGACCTGCTTCCTCATGCTACTGGGGATATGACTTCCTTGTCACAATGGACTGCATCCTTGACCTGTGAGCCAGAATAAGCCCTAACTTCCTTCCGCCAAGTATCTGTCACAACAATGAGAAAACGAAGTCACACACTTGGCTCTTGCACTTCTCAGAAGCACCAAGAGACCCCTGAGACATCATGTGGGATCTGAACTGCCAATCTCAGTCCTGTGCATGGTCTGCTCTCAGGAGCACGCTCAGTGTGTAATTTGACCTTTACTGCAAATGGCAGGGATTAGGCAGGTCTCGGATGTTCCATCAACCATTTATTCTGTAATAATGGCCATTATTATTATTTCTTCTGTTAAGAAGAACAGAGCCACTCCTTTCATAAAGACACAAGGGAAGGGGTTTGTGTTTGGATGTTGTGGAGGAAGCACACTAGTATTCACTTGTGCTTGGATACAAGGAGCAGAGCAAGATCTGGTGTGGACATTCTTCCAGCAGCCATGGAACTTCTGGGGCCTTCCTCTCGCTAGGCAGTAGTATACCTACTGGAGTCAGGGAAATAGCTTACCAAGGCTCTCCACCCCTCAGGTAAACATCAGAGTCCATTCCCTGAATCCCAGAGCTTTCTCGAGATAGAGCTCGGGGTCACGGCACGCTTGTAGGAAGCCATATCACCGAAGAGGTTTAAGGCTGTATCAGAAGTTGTCACATTAAAAAGAAAGGCTCCAAAAGTTGACTGAATGTGTCTGCCTGCAGAATTCAGTCAGAGGGACTGACAATGAACCACTTGGTGATCATGAAGTGCCATTCATGGCGAAATAATGACAGTAAGCAGACTCTGTGGAGAGGACGCTTGGCATCGCAAAAAGTCAAGAGATGGTAGAAGGAAATCTTCTTTGATGTGACAATGGTGGCATCCCTGAAAATGTGTCCATTTGCTGTTTCCCAGGCCTGTTCTTGTCAGAAACTTTCAACTGCAGAGAGTTAATGAGCCCTTGATGTTTGAAGTCAATATGGTTTTTAATGTTCTTTCATCTAAATATAGAGCCTCTCTAAATCATTGTTTTATTCCTAAAAAATCCAAATGCTTCCGAGTGGTTGTCTAATAACACAGAGTACAAATAAATCCAGAATGGGGCAGGGGGTGGGGGAAGAAACAGTCTCTGTGATGGAAACTTATTATAATTCATCATGAACTAAATGTTTCTCTAACAAGGATGGGGCCACTGGCGAATGCGGCAAAGGCAAGCAGGATTGCATCAGCTTTGGTCTCATGTGCTTTTCATCAGGGCACCATGAAAACAAGGCATGCATGTTAGCAAAGCAGAACTAGGTAACGGAGGACAGCTGCCACGCTTTTAAAATGTATGGGTGACATGTATGCGCTTCAAGCTTGTCTCGATTCCCTAAATGAACACCAAGGTTACCTAGCTTAGAGACTTTGTCATTTGGTTTCTAGACCTCTCTTTTCTCCCTTGGAATTTTACTTGTTTGTGGGTTTTAGCTCTAATTCCTTTTCTATTATTCCATTCACCGAAAGACAAATGTCATCTCAAGTGGAGTTTGGGATGACTAGGTAATCAGGGGTGTCAAGTTTCAATAGCATCAGATACTCCAGGAGCAAACACAAACCCTGCTGGTGGTGATGTACCAGGGCTTCTGGGAAGCTGGAACTGGCCTGTGGGCCAGGAGAAGAGAGAGGGTCTATAGTAAGACAGACAGCATAGAGAGGTGGAACCAGGAACTGGAGGAGTTATCTGGGGTCCACTGGATCAGTTAGCAGGGACTGAAACGAGACTGAAGGTGAGAAAGGCTCTCTAAAATACAATATACAGAACTGTAGGGGTGCGTGCGTGCGTGCGTGCGTGCGAGAGAGAGAGAGAGAGAGAGAGAGAGAGAGAGAGAGAGAGAGAGAGAAGTGGCTCCAAAAATGGTAGACATAACTGATAAGTTGAATTGAAGGCTAAACTGCATATTCATGAGAGATGACAGATGTTTACACACAAAGCTTCAATACATGAATTTCCCCAGGTTTGGTAAGCACTCAATCACAGGGTAGCATTCTGCCTGGAAGTGGATTTGGAAGGGACATGAGGCTAAGAAGAAGATAAACTAGTAAGTGATGTGCAGTGATTCTGCAGTTTTGCCTCTCTGATCTGTTAACAGAAGGTCACATCCATATGATCAAGGTCATCCTAACACCATGTTTCTACACCATTTATGCAGTGCAATTTACCAAGGCTCCCAGTAGTTGCTATAGTCCCTATTACTGTTAGCTTCAAGTTTCTCTACTTTTGGGGTGCCTACCAGGAGGATATTAAACTAAAACACTTCATCATAAAAGCCAGAGATACATTCAGCTGAAGCCAAGTTCTCATCCTTGACGTCGGCAGCTTCCCTTGCATGGGGCCTCCTGAACCCATCAACTGCATCCTCCATCCCTCCATGTCCCATCATTTCCCCTGTGCTGAGATAGCTCACAAGGAAGGCAGGTACTTGAGAGTGGCGGGGAGAGCCCAGCCAGATGACGGTTTCCCAGTCTATCCCCCGGCAATGTTCAGCAAAGAAACTTCTATTAAAGGGTTGAATGAGGCAATGTCTGTTGGACAAGCAGAGACTCCAAGTCCATGAGAAACACAAAATGAACAATAAACCATTCTTAGGGAAATTGGGAAATACACGCATAAAGAAACAGAGAATAATTCTGGTTAAAGAGGAAAAAACAAACAAACACGAAATCAGAACATTTGTGCAGGTGTGTCTGTCATGCAGACACCAGCAAGACTGCCACGAATCCAGAATTTACTGAAGAAATGAATGAAATTTCCGAGGAGAAAAATAAAATCAGCCAGCTGTCAGAAGGCTAGATCATGTGTTGCTAAGAAGCCAAGCAGTCAAGAGAAGGAGGACTCACTACGGAGCTGGGCCTGGAGGCGGTGGCCTTGTCTGACATCACAGGAGGACGGGAGGAGCACAGCTAGGTCTGCTGCAGGCTTCTCAACTTCCGGCTGTGGCTGCAAGCCCACCTCCCCCTCACTTCTGCTGCTCTGCAGGCTCCTACCCTGAGCGGCCTTCTTCCCACTTGCCCTTCTCTTGGACTCTGTCCAGCCAGTTCTCAGAAAGCCAGGAAGCTGGTATTGATTTTTTGCTAAGGCCTGTCTGGATTCACCAAGATGACCTCTCTCCTTCTATGTGGGATCCGTGTTTGTTCTATGGATGATTCTGAGCTTTTGTAATCGAATAAATCATTCTGACGAGCGCAGGGATTGTGTTAAACAGCTTCTTCTAAGCAGCTCTGAGGAGATCGTCTGTGGAAATTCTGGCCTTTGGAACCCTCTTGTGGCTTCTAGAAAGACATTCTGAACAGGCCCTCAAAATCACCCTTCATTTCTCCTGATTCTGCCTCCAAACTAAGGCCGCTGTGAACAGGTTATCAGAGACGCCACACAAAACATGAGCTTCCTCCCTCCCAAGCCCAAGGCTTAGCCGGAGATGGGCAGGCGTCTCCTAACCAGGTTTCCCAAATCACAATCTGTGTGGCCTCTGTCAGATGTTCCTGGAGTCACAATCACTTTGTCGTTTGTCTCATGATAGGTCAAGAGTTGTCCCAGTTCAAAGTCGTGAGTTGGTTAAGGTTTTAGAAACATCTGGAACTCCCACAACTATATGTATGTGTGGGGTGGGGGTGGGGGGCAGTAATTGATGATAGTCACCTTCCTGTGGCACATTTCTTTTTCTTTCTCTCTCTCTCTCTCTCTCTCTCTCTCTCTCTCTCTCTCTCTCTCTCTCTCTCTCTCTCTCTCTCTCTCTCTCTGTCTCTCTCTCTGTCTCTCTCTCTCTCTCTCTCTCTCTCTCTCTCTCTTTCTTTCTTCACGTTGAAAAGGCTCCCCAGTACTGGTCCATTGTGTCTCAGAGCTGCATCCTCTTTGGCTCTGCTTTTCCAGGAACAATAGCAGACACTAGGAACTGTGCAAGGCACAGGCCCCTCTTTCTAGAACACAGTTCACTTTGTGGTGAGAAGAGTGGTTTTGCCTGTAAGGGCCGGGCGGCTGCTTCTGCTTTGTTTCAGGTCTCCTGAGCCAACAGTACTGTCCTTGATGGCAAAGGCAAGCTGCTGCCCATTACCTCACAAAACGATCATGGTCAGCTCTGCAGTAGACAGGGCCTTTTAGTTCCAAAACAGTGCGCTGCCCCTTTAAGAGCAAGCATGTGTTACAGAGCTTCTGAGACAGGGGGTAGGAACAAAGACAGGAGGTGGTGGGGGGGACTTGTCTAGTGTCACGAAGATTCAGCTGGGACCACAGTTCTGGAGTGGAAAATACAGGATGAGGCCCTGTAGTCAGTCTTCAACAAAGGATTTCTGGTGAGACCTCAAAATTCTCGTCCCACTGCGTTATAAAAACCCAGAGTCCACAAATCTAGTGTTTCCTCTTTCATTTTTGCAATAAAATTTAAAAAATACATCCATACCACCATACAACAAAGCCGCCGCAGAGCAAAAAAAAAAAAAAAAAAAAAAACAGTACACGGGTATGTGGGAAATAGTTTTCATGAGCACAAGTATCCAACTTATTTCCTGTGTCTGAGGTATTCTTTTCTGATTAGAGCGGGAATACCAAAAAAAAAAGTTCCCCACACTGGTTCAGCATGCTGTCCCTGAAGTTAACAGATTGCCTGCATGCAGGCTGTCTACACATGCCAGCCCTCCACTGAAGACGAGCAGGATCGGGACCTGGCGCCGTGCAGGCGAGTGGCTCCACTCCCAGAACTGCCATCCAATAAAGAGCCATTGTGGGATCTGGACCCTTCAACGAGTAGGACAAGCGACTCAAATGAAAAGGCACAATGCGTGTGAGTGGGACTAGAAACTTGAATGCAGGGTAATCACTTTCCCAGGGACCATCGCGTCACATTATTTTTTTTCATGGAACTTCACTCCATAATTCAGTCCTTGCCTAGTGTAATAGTACCAATTTCTGCCTCTCGGTTGATAAGTGAAGATGATTGCCATGATAACATGATTAAGGAATATGGGTGTCTAGTGTTGGTGGGGAACTGGAGTGGAAAATTGTCAGAGGACTTAGGGAGGGTCTGGAGCCGTGAGGAGGAGAAAGACCTTGTGCAAAGACAGTAAGTAGACTCGCTCTGGGTAGGATCACGCTGCAACCCCGCACTTAAGAAATCCCAGAGCAAGCATGCTGGGTGAGGAACTGAATCAGGCCGGACGGAGGCTTGAGAACAGACTGATTCCTACGAGAAGGTGACATTAAGATACAACCAAGTGGATCTACAGGACTAAGGCCCCTGGTGAAGGGCGTCTACATGGTACTCAGAGGGGTGGGGAAGCACTAGGGTGTTAATTCAGGCTGAGCCACAATTTCTGTCTGGACCACCTGCTGTGACTCTCCATGTCTAACAGCCAACCTCACCTCAGAAAAGAAAAAGGGAATAAGAAAAGAAAAGAAGAGGGGAGGAGAGGGAGAGAAGGGAGGGGAGCAGAGGAGGGAGGGGAGGGGAGGGAGGTCAAGGGAAAGGACAGGAAGGAAGGGGAGGGGAGGGGAAGAGAGGGGAGGGAAGGAGAAGGGAGGGAAGGGAGGGGAGAGGAGGGGAGGGAAGGAGAAGGGAGAGGAGGGAAGGGGAGGGGAGTAACAGAGCATCCAAACAGCTGCAGTGGCTCCTAGCTTGGCTTTCTCAACTGAAGCCTGTATAGGGACAGCAGCCAAGGACTGAGCCACTTCACCCAAAGGAAGTGCACTTTCAGAAGCACTGTTTATAGCATTCCATAGTCCTCCATTTGAGGACTGGTCCCCACCTACCCCCAAATCTTTTAATCAGGTGTATCTTTAATCAGTTTTAACCAGAAACGTGTTCTGTCTCCAATAACTCTTTAGTATCTTGACGACATCATTTTTCTCATCAGTGCTAGCTAGGCATCAAACCCAGGCCTTGAGTGTGTGGCTAACCACACATTCCACAATCGAGCTGTGCATTCCCAGGCCTGTGTCATAGCCTGAAAGGACTGTGCCTTAATCTAGTTCCACTTTAATATGTACAACTGTCTACAGACACACAAATTATTTTTCACATGCCGTGTTTGATCAACATGGCTCTGTCTCTCTCATTGTGGTGATGACAGGTTATTTGAGATGTGTCATCTCTTTCAGTGTATAAAGTTGTACGTTGCATTGAGTCGATTAGATCTAGTCTCAAAAAAAAAAAGGAAATAAAAAATTACAGGAACATATTTCTCCCAGCAGCCCAGCATTAAATTCTGCCAGGTTAGCAACTCACCAGAATTAAGCAAAATGATAGATTTGAGGCACACAAACTCCTCTCCCTGCAGGTCCATCATGCGGAACCGAGCTGATGTAGCCAGCAACATGTCAAAGATCTCCACCATGCCCTCCACACACTTGCCCTGATTCCTACAAAAACAAATTTTAAAGAGCGTTAAAGCACAGGGAAAAAATCTCCCACAATCCTGAGCTTCACATTCAGAAAACTCTCCCAGCCTCACACCAGTAGCAACCATCGGCAGCCAACTTCCTTTCAGCGCATGTGAATATTCATTTACATCTGAGAAGGCAAGACAGAAAAATAATGTTTCCCATCAATAAGACCTTGAAATTGTTGCGAGAGTCTTGGTGTTCAGTGACCAAACCTGCTGTGTTAAATGTGGAGCTCTGTGGCTGATGGGTAATCCAAGATGCTTGTGGTTCGGGTGTGTCTATGGACCTGCTGCGATGTTCTAGACATTGCACGTTCTAAGATGCGTGTGGCTTTCGTTAGTATATGGTATCTTCTTATTCTGTTTTGAGATACTCTTGAGGACCAGGAAAGCTACATGCACCAGGTATGGACTGTGTGGTTGGGCTGGGGTCACTGGTGTTACCAGGGATGGCAAGTGAAGGCTGGCCTAGTCAGTGGCATTCAAGTCTGCCCTAAGACATGCAGGATTTAGTAAGAAATGAGAATGCATGATTGGAAGGGCACAGAGTGGTGTGTTGGACTTGAGGAGGAGATAGGGAGTAAGTTTGTAAGAGCTGGGAACTTTTGGCCAATTACGTGTATTCTGTATCACTTGGGGTAAGTCAGGCTTTTATCTTGTATCATAGACTCAATTTCAAGAATTTAACCTTAGTGTTAGCAACCAGTAAGTGAGAATCTCAAGGGGCTATCACATATCTGTATCTTATGCATGAGGTTGTCTCAAAAATTAAATGAGGTACTATATTTGAAAGAAATTAATTTATTTTGAGGCATGATGTGTTTGAAAAACTGAAAATACAGGAAAAGTGTTAAAAACAGTCTGTGGCTATGCAGACATTTATAAAACATACCAGCATTTCAAAAATAAGCACAAATGCACTTGTGAGCACTGGAATTTGTTTTTGTCTCGAAGATCCCCCCTCTTCTCAACAGAGGGGTAACTTGACACTGAAGAAAATGCCATGCAATCACGCAGCATTTGATGATATCACATTCTGAGAAATGTAACATTAATTAGGCTGTTTTGTCACTGTATGAACACTGTCAGCAAAACATGATGTAAACCTGGGCCACCTCTTTCTTCCCTGACATTTAGTTTGCTTTCAATCATGCTGTTGTAACAATTCATTCAGTAACAATCCCTATGTTTATCTCTTATGTCACACACAGGGAGCTATAAAACATAACTCTGGAATTGAAATTCCTAGGTGAAAGGACGTGTTTACTAATTTTGCTAAGCTACTTAAACAAAGCATTCAAAAAGCTTATATCTGTAAATACAAAAATAGGTATAAAATTCCTTTTCTATTTTCATCTTGTGTAGGCTTCCCACAAGTTATGAACACATTTTACTGTTTCACTACTGAGCTACATTGGTAGTCCTGTGCAGTATATTAACACAAATGTTTCTCTGACCTTTCTGCTCTTAGTTATCAGTTATGTTCATATTGATTACTTGGAACTCTTTACATTAGCCTTGTGTTAGAGGTATTTTTCTTGGTTTGTCATATATTTCTTTTCATTTTGTTCTTGGATTTCCTTCTACAAGATGTTTATTGCAGGTCAAACTTCTCATTTATAGTTTTAAAACATTGTCTTTGTTTGAGAGGATCAGTCTCCATTCTGATATCATATGACGATTCTCTTAATCTTCCTTCTAGTTGAAGTTCCATGCTTTGTTTTTATCAGTCTTTAATCTTCTGAGATACATTCATTTTTCTGACAACTTTATTGAGCTATAACTACATAACATACATTTATCCATTTAAGAAGCAAAACTCATCAGATTGTCGTATAGTCACAGAATTGTGCAACCAGCCTTTGGGAATTATTTTGATGCAACAGGTAAGACAGAATTGAGCTTACTGTCCTTCTTCCAGGTAACAAATTTTTATTACTGTCACTTACTGAGGAAAAACACCTTTATTCACACTGACATGAAATATGCAAGAGACTTTCGCTATATTCATGTATGACCAGGACGCTTAACAAATTGCATTTTCTCATTTTTCCAATCAAAGGACTTAGACCCAAACGGGTAAGTCAAACCATGCCGCTCTACCAATCAGAATACCAACAATACAGTTTCTTTCATCTTCCTTCCTTGTTCTTTTTTAACCCATTCCACAAGGTCTACCAAAGAACTATTTAGTACCAGTTACTGGGCTAGACATCAGAGTAGGACAAGAGGGACATGAGCATTGATAACATATAAACAATGGAAGCAAGATGACAATGAAGAAGATAAATACAATGCAATGGATATATTCCCTCAGAAGGCATAAGAGCCTCTGCAAGCTGCAAGGTGCCCAAATGCAAACTGGATGAACAGTCAAGAGACTGGTTTAGTATTATCAGACTAACTTTGCTGATAATTGAAAATACAGGATGAGGCCTTACAATCAGTCTTCAACAAAGGATTTCTGGTGAGACCTCTTTGCTGAGTTTTCATTTGCAAGGGAGTGTCCACACACAAGGGACAGCATTTAAGAATCTGGCAGAGAAATACTGATAGAGGGGTGTGTCTTCAAGAGAGTGGCTGGCCATTGAGCCCAAGTATCAGAAGTGCCACCAGCATTCATCTTGACTGGAAATCTGGATGGTTGGGGGTACAGTAGAAGCAGAGAAGAACCTTTGGAAGCTCCACTGCTGGAATCTGGGGCAGGATTGCTAGTCACATCAAGAGTTCTCTTGGCCTTGGATGGGGAGTGCATACTACAGGTGGGTTTTTCTAATTACATAGTTGACTTTTTTAATTAAAGGAGTACATCTTCTTTTTAGTGAAAAGAGTAAACAAGGATGGGGGAAATGTTTGGAGGATGAAGCTTTAAAAATAACAGCTCAACAGCCAAAATAGAGAAATGTTCCTTTCTCAGTATAATGTCTCTGTTTACTTAACAGACTGCACAGCGGCAGGGGAGGGAGCCTGGGTGTGGGATGAAGCCTGTACACACCTGCTGTGAGCAAAAGTTCAGCTCCGAAACTGAGAAAGGAGAAGCTTATCCGTTCTCCCTTCTCAACAGTCTCCCTCATTTTCCCTGGAAGAGCTTTTCTTAACTCCTCCAGCCCCTTCTCCCCAGCTAGCCTGTTATTCCTAACCAGCAATTAGTACCTGCGGATACACAATGCTTGCTTCCCAGGATCCGTGAGAGGCTAGAGATGGTGCACTGCTCAGATTCTCAACCTAGTTCTCGTGTGTGTGTGTGTGTGTGTGTGTGTGTGTGTGTGTGTGTGTGTGTGTTTGGGGCATGTTGAGGGAACACACAGTGAGCACTAACCCCAGAGGCAAAATCACAGTGTTCCACCTGTGGCACAAATATACATGTGTCATGTTTGGAAGTCTGAGCCTGAACTTTGAGGACTCCTTGGGGAATAATCAATGCCACACAACTGAAATTGTCTCCACTATGCTGTGATTGACTACAAGAAGTTTATACCAATGTCTGTATAAGAATGAACTCACTTCGCTTTTCAATGGGAGCAACTCTGTAACCTACATAAAAATTACGCACTCCCATGGTCCCATTGATGCTGGCGGAATCCTGATGGCTGGATGATGGTCTGGTGCCTGTGGGTTTTCCATTAATGCTAGTCTTTGGTGATCCAGTTAAGAAACTGTGTATTAACTTCTGTGCCAGCCCAAATCTTCAGGAACATCAAAGGCAGACTCTTGTCACCTGGCTGACATAAAGGAATCCCTCCCTGGTGGCTGACATCCTTGCAACTCTGTGATCAGAACTTCTTTTCAAAGTCCTGCCAGAATGTTCCACTCTAACATCAAGGAGAAAACCAGACTGAGTCATTGAATTGTGTTTGCAAAGGAACAGATGCACTGGGAGAATCAGAAATGGATGATAACTAAGAATCTAGAGGTGACGGTACTGTAAGATGAGATTAATCTAAATCCGTGAAATGCTCTCAAGGCTGAGAAACACACGGGGCATGGGGAAAAAAACAAGTTGTATTTTTAAAGGAAGCACAACGTCAGCCATAGATCAGAGGAGTAGTTTAGCAGGCAGACCAGCCTACATCTCCCACTGTGAGACGTGACATCCTGCAAGGACCAGCTCCTCCAGCTGTCAGAGCAGTGTGCCTTTCTGAGCACCTCGGAATCCCCTTGTGGGGAGCCTTGTTCTGCCACTTACTCTCTTCAGATGTGGTTCATTTGCCCTTAAGTTATGGGAAAAGAAGCAAGAATTGAGAGAGAATTTGCTCATAGAATGTTCTGGAAGTTTCACCACTATAAAACCAAAAAAGTCTGCTTTTTTAGAAGCCTTGAGACAGCATTTCACATCCTTGTGAGGGATAAAGAGCTCTAATGACCCACACTACATTTGTGCATCTTGAGAAAAATCTCATCCTACAGAAGGGAAAGCTCTCTTTGTGTAAAAGCAAATGGATTTTGAGAAGGCCCAGGAGATCAACATAAAACATTTAATTTAGTTGTCTTGAAAACAAAATGTACAGCATGGTTAGAAAAATGGGTTTACAAATTAAGAAGCCACTTACAAACAGCAGAGGTGACAGCAATTGTATTTAAAGACCTGCATTTCTAATGCTACGTGATCTTTCATGAAGCCCATGATCTGAAATATGCAGATTACATGAATCGTCACACATTCGAGTGATTTGTGTGTGTGTAATGTGCAATAAAGTGCTGAAATGGGCAAGAAGCTTCACCCCTGGTCATGTGTAGATACACGTCTACACACCTGTACTTGCTCTTTAAAACAGTACTCACAGTGGCCAAGAGTGGAAGCAATTAAAGTTCCCATTGATTGATAAATTGTTAAAGTCAATGTGATATATATGAAGTATTCTTGAGGGAATACCACTCAGGTGTAAAAACGGAGGAAACCTTGCCCTTATAAGCAGAGAGTAGAGCGGTGGGTGCCCAGGGCTGGGGAGTGGGGTACTTAGTCAAAGGACTAAAGGTTCAGTTTAATAGAAAAAAATGAGAGCCGTGTTGAACAGCAGGGCATAGAAACAGGAAGAGTGCCCAGAGAGTAGGTTTCAAGTGTTCTCACTCCTGCATGTGATAATTACGTGAGATAATGCTATGTTAGTTAGCTTCATTTAGACACTTCACCGTGTCCGTGTACACATATCTCAAAACTTTGTTATATACTGCAGGCACATACAAATTTTACACATGTCAATTAAATATAAACAGCAATAATAAAACAAAATTAACACTCTACACATTATGTCTAAAAAAGAAAAAAGACATTAGGCACTTTTAGGTTTCACTATATGGGACTAATGAGAAGTCATCTATGTTCTGAGGCAGCTTTCTTATCAAATAAATGGAAAGCCTAAACTCCAGGCCACTCATCAGGCTAAAAAAAGATGTGAATGTTTTCCCCAGGGAGCAAAGTTAAGGACCAAAGAGCTTTGAGTCTCTCAGACTAGAAATCACCCCAAGTCTACACATTACATTCCACAGCTCCTGTAGGGTGCAGGGATGGAGCCCATCACTCAGAGTCCACAGCTTCTGGGGGGGGTGGAGCCTGCCCACCAATCAGACTCCACAGCTTCTGGGGGGGGGATGGAGCCTGCCCATCACCCAGAGTCCACATCTTCTGGGAGGGGAAGATGGAGTCTGCCCTTCTTCCATTTTCTCTGAATAAATGTTTTGTTTGTAGCAGCAGTTTGGCCCTTTCTCCTTCATCGATCACTAGGTATACTTGTGGGTGAGGCTAGTATACCAGAGAGGAAAGTACATTGACATCTTTGAGTTGAGTGGCATATCTGGGTGTGACCTTACATCCCCTCAGCTACGCCAGTGGTATGCTTTGTTTGGGGGAATGAATATTTGCTAGCCAGAAGAGAACTGTGACACAGGTATGAATCGCCAAATGCTTTTCCTTGCCCTCTCAGATTTTCTTATAGATGGCATTTCTCAGTCTCCTTGAGAGTAAGGGCGGGAGTGTCACTAGATTCTGGCCAATGGAAAATGAGATCGCCTTTATTTTGAATATTAATTAAGAAATGGGCTTGATTTTCCTAATATTTTCTCCACCTCATGCCTGAGTCTGGGGCACTTAACACCTCATAGAAGACAGATATGGAACCTAGAAGATTCTAGGTGTCTCAATGAGAAGGTCACCTGCCAATGAAGATCCTTATATTGAACAAGTATCTGGATAAGAAACAATTACTGTATTCAAGGGACTGAAATGTTAGGAGTGTCTGGTTCTTCCCTGTCCTGACTTACTTCCAACTCTTGGGACACAATGATATATTTATCTCTGTAGGAAAAGCCAAAAGGATGTAAGCACCGTATTTCCAAATAGACCTTGCAATATCCAAAGAGACCTTGGGAAATGGTGGATCTGTAGATCAGCCTTGGACATTTCCAGAAGAGATGGAGTACACAGAGGGAAGCAAAAGACATCCTCTCAGGACAATACATCTAAGAAAAAAATGAGCCAGCTGAGAGCACATGGGAGTTACAGTCCAGGAGATGGGAAAGAACCAGGAAGGAGGGACATCCAAGGCAAGGAGAAGTGTCAGAAAGATTGACAATTCAGAGAAAGCAAGGGAGGTAAGCATAAATCAGTGGTCCAGAAGTGATGTCCCTGGAGATGGGAGAGAAGAAAAGCAGAACCCGGTAATTGTGACACAGGGCAGAAACAGATTCTTGAAGTATGCCATAAGGTGAAGGCAGAGATTCTAGAGGGTAATTTTGCAGTAATTGATAATAGGACTTGGGATGAACTGATTAAAAAATATAGTAAAACTGTAGGTCCTAAAAGAACGAGAAATGCTCAAGATGAATCATATACACGCAAAGATTTTTCAAATAATAAATAAAAAAACAACAAAACGCCGGGCATCGGTGGCATACACCTTTAATCTCAGCACTTGGAAGGCAGAGACAGGTGGGTCTCTGTGAGTTCGAGGCCAGCCTGGTCTCCAGAGTGAGTTCCAGGATAGCCTCCAAAGCAATACAAAGAAACCCTGTCTTGAAAAACCAAAAACAAACAAACAAAAAACAGCTAGAGCAGTGATCTCAAAAGCTAAGTAGGCATAGCGGTATGGATGGGAGAAGAGGAGGCTTCGGAACCTCCATTTCTGCAGAGGAAAATTCTGTCTCAGTATATGGAGGGTGGTTGGGCTCCCAAGGTAACACTTCTAAAAGCATGGAAGAGATTAGAAACACTGAAAAGATTCTTAAAGCATTGAAATGGAACTCTCCATCATTATAACAAGACCTAGCATTAAACAGCTGATTCCAAAATGACCAAAAAATGGGAAATGACTCAGGATCATTTGTTTCTTACTGTTTGATGGTCCTCTGGCTTTAAGGCTACAGCCTGAAAGATGTAAGAATGAACAGGGTTGGTGATCTCTCTAAAAGGGAAGTGTATGTCCCTGGTGTTCAACCTGCAGTCTGCCCACGTGGAAACCTAGTAGCCTTGGGGAAACTCTATGGTCATACACAAGTGCCCTTTAACAGGGTGCCATCAGGTGTATGCCAAGGAAAATGAGTTATAAATGTAACAATAGCTACCAAAAAAACATCAGCCCTCTTAGAAAGGGCACATTTATGGAGAAAATTAAAGGGAAAACGGAATAAAATAAATACAAACAGGAGGCAATTTTGAGAGTATAGCCAGAAGATCATCTTCTTGGGGTCATTATGGGAAAATGGAGATAACCACATCTCATGATTCATTTAGAAGGATTGTGTTTCGAGTGGAAATGATTCTTGGTCCATTACCTTGATAAGAGTTGCTATGAGACAGAGAGTCAGGCCCTGCTCACAGAGGATGGCTAGGAGAGTAAATGCATGGAGTGATCCAGCAGCAGCTTGGAAATGCTGACTCTCCAAATGCCCCTCAAGAGGCAGCAGATGCAATGGAAGGAGCTGGGAAACAGGACCATGGGAGGGGACTGTGTACGTCTCCTCTTAGTTTATTTCTGCAGTTAGCTTTTTTTCTTTGTTTGATATTTAAGACCTGAGAGAAGCTATAATCAAGAAAAGCCAGTCAGCTTAGAGGTTCAGTTCATTGTAGAATGAAATGAAAAGATGAAAAAATGATTCATTTACTATAAAGAAGGCCATATCCATTGAAAATAAAGAAAACAATGTGGGCTTTTGGGGGGGTCAGGGAATATCATTGGATATTTTTCATTTGAGGAAGAAAGGGCAATCACCTTCTAACACTGTCTTTGAGACTACAAAGACTATATGACTAAAGATGTTGGCTGTTATAGCTGAACACACACATTTTATTCCCACCTTCCAGCACCTTCCAGAACAGAGGTCTCACTACCCCTGTCCACCAATCACATCCTGATGCCAGGCCAACTAACATCCTCGTCTTCGTCCCCTTGTTCTTTACTGCCATCTGCAAGTGTGGACCTCGGCCTTGCTGGAGTCAGTGTGTGCCTTCATGGACCCTGGTCACAGAGGGCCAATATCGACATCTTTGTGACTAACCCAGGAGTATTCACCCCTATATTCATGCTAGTGTAAATGGTTGTTGTGGATATCACACAGGCAATGTTATATTGACCTTCTGAAGGATGTATCTTGGTATGAGCTCCAAACACTCATTAAAAAAAGCCCAATTATCTTTATTAGGCCACAGAAGTAACAGCTTCAAGGAAGTCCTTGCTGTTTACACCAAGCAGCTAATAGCCAAAAGTGTTCTTAAGCAGAGAGACATTGTCTAATAGAAAAAAGTCTCAACATGCATTCTTTTTTTACACTCTTTGGTGACAAAGTGGCAAAAAAAGGAGTCTGGGGTAGGATACTATAGACACTTCAGTCAGAATGTGCAAAACACACTTCTGTGTCTAAATGGTGTGCCAAAGGGAGATGGGATTCCGCACTTCTATAGAAAATGAACCACTTGAGTTCGCTTGTTCAGTTTAGATACTTTGCAAGTTAAACTAAATCCCAGATGAAAATCCTCCAATGGTAGTGAAAAATCAAATACTCAGGTGAAAAGAGACTTTGTCAATCTTTGACCGTGTCCACATCAGTATGGACCATGAGGAAGACTGCCTTCCTTCCTTCCTTCCTTCTTTCCCTCCTTCCTTCTTTCCTTCCTTCCTTCCTTTCTCTATTACTATGAGTAGTCTTTGCCTCAAGCCAATCATTAGATTTCAGATTTTGCTCACTAGTTTCTTTTTTGTTTGCATTTGTTTTGCTTTCTGAAACAGGGTCTCATTATGTAGCTCAGGCCGTCCTTGAACGTGTGACACTCCTGACTCAACCTCTCAAGCTCTGAGATTATGGGTGAGTTCCACCAAGTCTAGCCATGTTATATAATTGCTAATTCATAACTAGTTCATCTCATGGTGTTTGTTTGCTTGTTTCTTCAAGACATTATTTCTCAGTGTAGCCCTTTCTCCTGGAGCTAACTCGGTAGACCAAGCTGCCCTCAAACTCACAGAGATCTGCCTGCCTCTGCCTCCCCTCCCTAGTGCTGGGATTACAGGCGTGTGTCCCACCATCGCCTGGCTCATCTTATGTTTCTTAAGCTAAGTGTTAGCCAAATGAAGCTACAGACACAAAAGAAATTGAGTGAGTAGTTCCAGGAGGAGTAGGAAAAGAGGGGAGCCATCTGCTAATTTGTGTTTTAGAAATTCTTTTTTGTATAAAGCTGCTAATTTGGGAGTGTCTGCTCTTCCACATCAATCCCCAAACCTTAGAGGGGAAAGTATAAGCAGCCTGTTTAGGGTGGGCTTATATCTGTCACTTACGTTCTGGCCCATTATGAATCTCTGCATTTACCACTGTTCGTTGTAAGAGAAGACTACAATTTGAGGGATCATTTATAGAGTTTGTTACTAAGTTGTTTTAAAAACCATGCAGTGCAGGAGAAGGAGCTTAAGCATGCTTAGTGGAATGTGAAACAAGGGAAATCCACTAACGTTATCAAGGGTAAGGCTCCCCATCACCCATATACCTCCAATAGCCAAACAGGCTCCTTCTATCCCCACCAGGGGACCTGGTAGCAGTCCCATGCAATGGGGCCTTCAAAGAGAAGTACTGGACTGTACCAATATCTCCTCTGGATAACTGTTTTTACCCTTCGCCATTACTATGATGAGCACTCCTGCCCCTGCTGCCCCTGATGAAATATTTCCAAAGCCTTGGCTTCCAGCCACAGAACACACAGAGATCACATTGTCACCTTCTAGGACAACATGAAAGTGAGTCGACACCATCGTTCTAATTTATGTGAAGCTTCTTTGAGAAACAAAAGCAAAGAGTCCTACCATTCCCTCTGTGATTGGAACTAAAATAAATGATCCTGGAGACTGCAAGGGAACAACCTTGAGCCTACCCTCGTCTTTTAGAAAACCACTGTCCTTCCTTCCCCAGATCCTAGACCTCCTGAGGACCCTGGCGGCTCTCTGACCACCCAGACCCCAATGGGGGTTAAAATGTATTCTGAAGAAAGGTAAACAGGGCTCCTCCCAGTGTGGAGAGCGCCAGTCTGCAGAAAGCTAATGAAACCCTTGAAGCCGTGTCCTTCTCTCCCACCCACACTTTACTGAAATGCTTTTGAGTCGTATTGTGTTGTAATTACATGCTATAGAAAACTCTACAGACATCTGCTTCAAGGATTGGGCCCTCGACTCTTACTAAAACATTTCAATTCCATTTTCCTGGGCATACGCTCTCCAAATGCATCCGAGAGGGCCCTCCACAAGTATTTCCATTTCACATTTCAGGGAACTTAGAAGTAATGCAGGTTCCTGGCTTGGCTGTGGATGGATGGAGGGGACTGTCCTTAGGAAGCCTGGAGGTTGTTCTCTCTTTCCTTCCTATATTTTACTGCGACATTTGGTTCACAAAAAGAATCTCGGTAATAAAAGTTTTAGAGAGGACAATAAAAAATAAACACCAATCCGTGGCAGCCCGTTTCTCTTTTCATTTTCTTTAGGAAAGTTGTTAAGGAGAGCTATTTTATTGGCATTTGTTGGTGGTTTAAACCTTTTGTGCATTGTGTAAGACATTCTTCTCAATGTCGAGATGAATTCTTTTCTGTACATTTTTAGCTTGAGCTTTGATGTTCTTCATTGAGTATTTATTACATTTTCACATATGAGGAGAGATCAGATTTCTTTTCTCTGTGGAGAGAGGCGATCTCCTAAGAGAGGACTTGGTGCTCCTCCCTTTCTCTGAGCATCTCAGTGCTCCCTGTGATGCAGCTCAGCTCCTGGGCTCTATTCTCTTCTCTACTTCATTAGTCACTGTGTGTATTTCTACAACAAACCACATTGTCTGATTAATGACACAGCTTTGTTACTTTTCCATGTTCTAAACTCATTGTCTAACCTTTTGGGGTACATTTAGTGATCCTTGGTCTTCCCACATGAACTTTACAATGAACATAGGGTTAAGATTGTAAGCACACACATTTATAGGTCAGTTTACGATGAATTGACATATTTTCATTAATGAATATTTCTCATCATAGATATGCTATGACTTTCTTTTCAAAGATCCATGGGTTGTCTTCCAAGAAAGGTTTATAATTTTCTTGGTACAGTTCTTATAATTTCCCTAGTAAATTTATTCCAAAATACATTATAGATTTGTTGCAACTGCCAAGAATATACAATGTGGATTTTTTTGAGTTGGCAGAAATATATTTGATTCTGAAACAATGATGATAAATTAGAACACTGTCTAAATATTTTTATAAGGGCAAATATTAGAAAAATAGGGAAGTTCCTATCTAAGAATGCCTTGAACAGACTATATTATCTGTGTAATCCTTCATGTTATTTTTAAATGGAATTTTGGAATTTATGAAGCACAGCTGCTGAAAAATAATCTCATAAGCTTTGTCTCTTCATGACTAACAAGCTATAAAAACAGAACAGTGTAGTTCACAACCTAAACTGCCTTATTCTGAGTGAGCTGAAACCACAAACATGCATAGGAATTCATTTTGCCATTAAATGCCTCTTTTGGTGGGGGGAGGGGCACTTGTTTTGGAAGCATACGTGGTTGAGGGCAGAGAGAGAGAACAATGGAGAGTGGATATGATTAAATATATTCTATATGATATAATTATATGTGATATATATTACATATGTCTGTTATTGGCAAAGGATAACTTTTATGTGGTGCTTCTGACATCATCCAGGGTCACAGGATGCCATGTTTCTGTTCATTCTGAGCTGCAGTCCTTGCTTGCTGTTTGTAAGAAATGAGAATGCCTCAAATTCTAGGGTTAAACTGGAGGAGAAAAACCCAAGTCAGGGACTAAGAAAGACAAGACACACAGTGTTTATGGACATCACTGGGGTTGGGGAGTAAAAGAAGGAAAAGAGTAAAATCAGAGAGGAAAAGAATTTGAAAAGAAAATACTGAGGAGACTAGGAGCAGTGGTCTTTCGGGGTTAATGTGCTCTCGATGAAGAAAACGAAAGAGGTTGGAGACATGGCTCAGAGGTAAGAGTATGCACTGCTCTTTCAAAGGTGCCCAGCACTCGTGCAGGGTGACTCACAGTCACCTGTAACTCTAGCTTTAGGAATCTGATAGTCTTTCTGGCATGTGTGGAAACTTATCCACACACATACTGCTGTAGACACACGTGAATGCACACAGGTATGCAAGTGTGCACACACACACACATATACACACACAAACAAAATAAGAATAAACCCTTTTAAAAACACAAGATGAGAAAAGGATAGTCGTGCTAACTGTAATTAGCTTACCATCCCTCACAGGGATCAACTGAAAGCAAACTCACCCACTGTAGGAGCTTTAATGTACTTAACACTATGAAACTTAGCACAGATAATGCCAGTGGCTGCAACTGGAGCGTAATCAAAAGATGCTGAGTGACAAGCTGTCTCCATTCACTATTGCTCATACTAGAAAATGAACAGCTCTCAATGGAAGAACTGGCTACATATAAGTTCTATAGTGAAAATAAAATTAAAAAAGAAATAAATTCAATAATTCAATTGACAATAGCAAAGAAGGAAAATCAATATTTTAAAATAAAAGATCAAATATCAATTCTGTTCATACTGTCCAGTGCATCCCCCTAGAAAGAAAAACTGCATAGTATTTTTGCAATGCTTGTGTAACTTTTGGTAACAACGACTTGAGAAAGAATACACAAAGAAAACTTCACATGAAATTTTCTTATAAATTTTAGAACAGTATGACAATAACCTCATCCTAATAAAACTCCATTTCTTGGGCTGCAAACACTTTATAGTGTGAGCTACCATCCATGTCCCCTTATTATTATTTTATAAGTTATTCAGCATGGTATTTCAAGACAGGGTTTATCTGTGTAGCCCTGGCTGTCCTGGAACTCTGTAGACCAGGCTGGCCTGGAACTCAGAGATTCTCCTGCCTCTGCCTCTCCAGTTCTAGGATTAAAGTTGTGTGTCAAAATGATTTGTTCTTGTGGAGCAAAAATCAAAGAAGACACTGTAAGTTTTATTTTAACATCTCTTTTCTGATTGGAAAAAAAATGAAAACAGCAAAGTAGACTACTGACTGGCTTTTCCATTGTGTCTCAGGTGTCCACAGAGAGACGTCAGAAACAGCAATGTCAAGACTGAAACTTGGTAAGACAACACGAAGGCATGTAACCATGACATTAAGAATAAACAATTTCAACTTTCCACAACAAATGGTAGTAGACTATTAGACTATTTATCCTCAGCCAAATATATTCTACTCAAAAATTGACAGCTGATATCAGAAACACAGTGAAATAACATTAACACTCTGCTTTATGTGATACTTTAAAAATATGTAAACTACACTCTCCTACCTTAGTAAATTCAGCAACACCCTCTTCCCGTCAGCCTCAAAAGGACATAGAACTATCTTGCCTTTAGAGGTGTGTGTGTGTGTGTGTGTGTGTGTGTGTGTGTGAGTATATTTTAGGCAGGATGCATGCATAATGAGCATAGTCATGCTAAACACATGAAAATATCAAGAATGAATCAGTATATAGACACAGTTGAAGAAAGGATTGCTTTTCACTCAGACTCCATGGCTATAAGAACATGATAAAAGATCAACTTGGCATGAGCACTCTGAGATTTGGGAAGCCAGTTATTCTGAGCCATCATTTGTACACAAGAATTACTCCACTACTAGAATTACTCCACCACACTATAGTAAATGTCTGTCCTCAACTCTATCTCTTTTTCTGTACCTTCCAGTATCACCCAAACACCTATGGCTGTTTCTATTAGCTACTTGTCTGTTTGCTGCAGCAAAATGCCAACAGAGACTTAGGGAAAGCAGGGTTTATTTGGGCTAGCAATTTGGGGAAGTCTGGTGGCAGAAGCCCAAGGCAGCCAGTCACATTGCATCCTAAGTCAGGAAGCAGCAAGGCACGGAATACTCACATTCTGCTAGCTCTCTCCTTTTAACCGAGTCCGGGACTCCATCCTGGGGAATTGTGCCATTCACATTTAGGGTCTACATCTCAATGAACCCAATCTAGATAATCCCTCACACCATGCCCAGAGATTTATCTCTTTAGAGATTATAGATGATGTCAAGTTCAAAGTCAATATTAACCATCACACTATGCTTTTTTAAAGTTTATTTTTTTAAATTTCATTTTGCATTCCAACCACACTTCTCCCTCCATCCCCTCCATCATTCCTCCCAGCCCACCCCACATCCACTCCTCTGACAGAGTAAGGGATCCTATGGGGGTGGTCAACAAAGTCTGGCTCATTAAGTTGAGGCAGGACCAACACTCCCCCATCAATATGCATTTATGCTCAATAAATACCTATTGAACTGAGTTGAATTGGATTCTAAATAGCATAGACATTAAATTAGACTCCTTCCCTTACAGTTGTACTTGGACAACACTCATGAAAAGAAATGAGCTGACTAGGGGATGCCTTAGTGGCAGAGTGTGTGCCTATCATGCCTAGGTACTGGGTCAATCCCTAGTATTATGCAGGGGGGGGTGAAAGTGTTCTTTACTATGTCACCATGGAAAAATCAATGTAATAAAATCATACAATGGTGAAATTACTGGATCATCCTTATGTCAGTAGTTCTCATTTAAACAATATTAGCATATGTTAAAAGTAAATAGTGAAAATGTTATTTCAATTTATCAGATGCTTAATTGTTGAAAAAACTTGGCAATTAAGAACAAAGCAGTGTGTAAAAACTCAAGGAAAGCCAAATTAACCTCCCACACAGGATTAAGTATTTATTGGGATTCTGTCTTTCCCAGGAACAATTATATATATTGAGTGGATCCTTACTGCGTAAGGGCTTAATTCCCTCAAGGACTTAAACACCCATGGTGTAACACATCTACAACACAGCCTTGCTTGATTGCTTTTGTTTTTAGAAGGAAATCTTGCTCTGATTTGTTGTTGTTGGTTTTTAATGGCTTCCAAGGAAGTCTTTGCTTGCACTTCATGATTAATGGTCTGGATGATCAAATAGAACTTTTATGAAATGCTATTGTATATATGTTTCAAGTCTCCTAAATGTATATACATCAGCTGTTTTAATCCAATAGATAATGTGATTACTCTTCCACCAGAGGTAACAGCACTGGCATGAGGTAGCAACAGAATGTAGGTGTTGGTGCCCAGATGCTTTCTCTTTTTTATGTAGTCCAGGACCCTGTGATAGGGAATGGTGCCTGTCAGAATTATGGTGAGTCTTCCTGTCTCCGTTAACCTGAGATAACCCCTTACAGGCATGCCCAGAGCGTTGTCTCTTTAGTGATTCTGAAGTTAGGTCAGTGTGTGTGTGTGTGTGTGTGTGTGCTCATATGCATGCAAGGGTGGGGGTCAAAGGTCAATGTTGAGTATCTTCCTTAATTGCTCCCTACCTTATATTTTGGAGACTGAGTCTCCACCTGAACCTAGACCTCACAGACTTGGCCAGGCTAGCTACACGTTGAGGCTGAGTGTCTCCTGTCTCCATCTCCTCCGTGTTTAATTAGAGGAACACTGCACCACACCCAGTTTTTTTGTTCATGTAGTAGGTCCCCATTTTTATGTAGTAAGCATTTTAAAGATGAAGTCATCTTAGCAGCCCTAATTTCTCCTTTCTAGTTTTGGTGCTAGTTTTACACTTTATAGCTCTATGATTTGTCCAGGCATGAAACAAAAGACTTTTGGAAATAATCAATTAATCCACCTGTTATGTGATTAAAGTTCACAAAAGTACAACTAATCAACAACTCTGGGACAAGAGTATAAACTAGTAAAATGAGTTCGTACCTATATTCTTAATCACTCAATGAAATATAGCATCAAAGATAAGACAGGGCAAACCATGCCCATTAAAGTTGAGTAAATGTTGTATCATCTTTCTCTTCCTTTTTCCATCCAGTTCCATGAAATGGAAAGGAAAAAAAAACCCTTATGATCAGAACTGGTTTTCTAAATTTATTGGTAAATTAACAGATGATGATTATTCATCCATTAATACATTCACATGTTATCCATTAACACATTCACGTGTTGTGTAATGATCACCTTGGGGGCAAATGAGGCAGAGCCAGGCAAAGCTGAGGATACAGGGCCTTTGTCAATACTTCCTGAGAGTGAGTGAGAGCCCAGAGCAAAGCCTCTGGAATAACTGGAGCAATTTCCTGGTTTGCTGATGGGTGCCACATTCTCTACACCCCTCCCCCACAACATGCTCTTCTGTTCCCTTCTGGAGAGACCTGCACCTCCCTCAGCACTTCTCCAGGGGCAATTCTGAAGACAACAGAGAGGGAGGTCCTTCTCCTCATGCCCCAAAAACACATGTGGAAAGATCCCATTCTGAATTCATTAACTTATTTCAGAAATATACATTTTTAATTATTTCAAGTTAAAAAAAATCTACGAGGAATTTAATGAAGTTTTACATGGGGGAAGGGAGTGAGAAGCCAATAAAACCATTGCTGGAAGCATTGCAAAGAGATTTTTGCCATTTTTTATTTGTAATTTTCTGAAATATATTTTAAAATCTAAAATGAGAATGCTTTTGTTTCTAGTAAGTGAGGGTTTTTTTCCGTTCAAAATGCATTTATTATCAGAAAACAGTCCTTTCTTTCTTAGAAAAGCCAGACTGTTCTATCTAGTGGAGCAACCTGTTTTTCTCTTAAGGGAAGGGAACTTATTCCCATTCCATGCCTACAAGCAAAAGAACTTTTTGTTGTTCAATACTGTTTCCTGCAGGCAGAGCCTCCTAATGTGGGCGCAATGGAAAGAGCTAGATCAACAACTCTCTGGCCAGGGGCTTGGTAGAATTCTGCTTGTTGAATTAGTCCCTGCTTTTCAGATGTATGAATCATTTTTCCCCTTTGAGAGTGAATGGGAAACAAAAGAGAGAGCTTTGGCTTCCAAGGAAATCCACAAATATTTCTCAGAATTTGTGAGCAGGGACAGCTCCAGCAAAACAGCCCCTTGGAAAACAGAAAGTCTTTGGAATAGGCAATTAGCATTGTGTCCTCTTACATTGAGTCTGCCTTCCGCAGACATCAGACTTGGCTCCCGCAAAAGCCAAGAGACCCCACCAAGAGTGATGCATGAAGAACACGTCTGCTACTGTGCTTGGTCTGTATTTTTCTAGAATGAGTACACATGTGGGACTAAATGAAGAGACTCATTCCTAGTAGACTCAGAAGGCATATTTATGTTTTCTAGTGCCAAAACACACCAATGGATTAGGTGCTAGAATGGAAAATGAGCTCTCTATTGCCTGATTGCTTTCACAGGCATTCTTATTATCTTTAATTTTCCTCTTATAAAACACACACACACACACACACACACACACAGAGCCTAGGAAAATTACCTAGTTTTTAAATTTATACCTTGTAATAACCTCCCTTTCTTGGTTTTCACAAGAAGACTTGATGGCACAAATTATGTGGGCCTCATTGCTGCAGGTTCCGAGAAAGGACCAGCCATGGTGGGCAGATGGAGCCTGGCATGGACAAAATTGGCTGACAAGCTGGTGACTACCAGGAAAGCTATAACCTAGCAGAATCAAGATATCATGGGTTGTCATCAGGGAGTAAATAAGGCAAAGATTCTCCTTTAAATGGACACAGGCTAGGAATCACACTCTCTGCTCATGAACATGGCATGGCAGCACATTGGGTTTTAGTCTCAAAAACACCAACTCCTACTTGCCAATACAAATACTTCAGTGACTCAAGGAGAGGGTGGGCATATTTTCTCTTCCTGATGGCCTTCTAAGGCACAGATTCTTAGGTTAGCAGGCAAAACCTGAGAAAACAAAACATGTATACAACCAATAGCAGTTAACACTCCATCTCTTGTTGGCAGTCATGGTAACCCACAAGATACCATGTAGGATTTGAGGCTGTCTCCTTTCTGCATTTCTATGCAGTTGAAGACGTCCTTTTGGAGATGGCTCATCTTTCAGAGGTAGCATCCCAAAGCTGAACACACAGCCACAATGAAGATGCACATACTCAGTTCCTATATACCATCTCTCAACCAACTACTGTGCTTTGAAACTTACAGGTATCTATATTTTGTTATTAAAATGTTCATTATGTATAGCAAATTATGATGGGAAAGACAAGGTGACTGTTCCTAACAAGAGAGCTCTCTCTTTCATAGAGGTCAGAAGCCTATAGAGAGTAATATATAAACACATTGTTGGCCAACCCTCAGAGCATTTCCAGGGTATATAGCTTCAAAGGGGTTTCTGCTCACAACATTCTTCCCTATGGTGCATCTATCAGAGTCACCAAAAGCCATCATCTGTAAACACTAAGAAGGCAATTAAATAATGCTGATATTGGATAAGTTTGGACAGTATGTCAATGACTAGAGGATATAGAATTTTGTATATTCTAGATCATAGTTTATCTTTTATTACATATTTAAATATACATTTTTGTTTCAGCACTTTAATCATTACTAATACCTATCTAGAATGGAAAATGAGTTTGTCATTTTCTAATTATGTTCACAAATATACCTATGATAGAGGTTTTTTTTGTTTGTTTGTTTGTTTTGAGACAATAACGTACTATGTAGCACAGGCTGGCTTCAAACTATACATTCTCCTGTTTCATCCTTCACAGAGCTACAATTACAGGAATGTACTCTCGCACTCACATTTTCTAAGTATTTGTGATTGTACTAAGATCTTAAATAATGGGTAGGTTCTGGGAAAAATAAGATCCATTGCTTATCCCCTTTGGAATTTAGAAGTTGCTTTAAGAGGTAATATAATCACATACTAAATGCAACTATGAATTAAAAACAATTAAAACTCTTCGAAAACAGATGGATAGTAATTTCTGCGAAGTCTACAAAGGAATAAACCAGTAGCTGGTGAGCAGAAATAAAATACAAGTGAGTGAGTTTGATGACAGTGACAGCTGAAATACTGATAAATCTGAAGGTTCTTCTCCCTGAGGTACATGTTACCAGAATGGTCACAGTCAGGGCCACTGACAAGTATTTGTTGGGTGTCACAGAAAATTTTACATGTTAGAGGTAACACGAAGGTGGACAAGTTTGGTTATGGACCACAAGGAGTTTATGAGCTAGTAGATAAAATGACACCAAATCATCTGGCAGGATGAGACTCCAGAGGATGTATAAATGGATCACTGAGGATCCAGGCAAAAGAAAGCCTGCTTTCTGACTGAGGAGAAGAGACATTTTAAGAAATTTTATGGAAAACTGGCACCTGAGATGTTACTAGTGGAAACATTTCTAACAAGAAAAGCTTTTCAGAGCGGTGGAAGAAACCCATGAAGGTGGGCACACTGATAGTCCCCGACTGCCGGAAGGCTGAGGCAGGAGGATCATGAGTTCACTAACAGCTTCTGTGACACAATGAGGCTCCATCACGAAAACAAATCAGAGTACTAAAGTTAATTTTGTAAAACTTGAATTTGACATTTTATTTCCAAGTTTCAGGTCAACTTCAGCTGTCAGGTATCTTGAGCCTGGACAAGGTCACCTCGTCCCAGCATGCCCTCTTAGCCTCTCATTCACTGGCCTTCTTCGTTCACATCATCTGACTGTGCTTATCTGTGCCCATGAAGCTTACTAAAGATGTTCCTGATATGCACACACAAGAAACCTATGTGGCACTTTCAAGAGAATTTGAGAGTCAATGGAGACTTGGTGGAGAGGCATCGAGATTACAGTGGTACTTTGTATCATCACCTCTGGTGGCGCTGGGCATGGGAGAAGGGAGGGAAGAGAATGGGAACAAGAAGGGAGACGGTCAGGGACTCACACAAACTGAAAATGAGGCAAAAGGAAGTCTTCAGCTATGGTCTGGAGACAAATGGAAGGTCTAGACAAAGACACCATTCAGAGAAAAACTTGACAGGACAACTTAGTAAGGGAAGAGGCAGGGACTGTTACTTATCTATGTAGTGATGTCACCGAGACAGAAGAGAAAAATGAAGGACCAGAATTAATAAGAAAGTAGATGCATCTTGTGTTGGGGATGAGTCTACATGATATGGAGAACAATGACATAGGACAATCTGGAGAAGCTGAGATTTCAACAATTTGGCCTCCACCCACCACCTGTCACAGGAAACATCTAAAAGTGTCTGAACATACTGCAACTTGTCATACATGGGGTGGATTGCTACCAGGAGCTAGGCAGTAGCTTCCAGGAATGCTACCAAAAATCCTACAATACATAAAACAGGTTTCAATCTCAAGAAAGAATGGCCCTGGAGGCTAACTATAAAGAGCTTGAGAAATTCTATCCAGAAGAATTTAAAACTCCAACTCTGGGGTTAGGGTTTTTGTTTTGTTTTTTTGGGAGGGGTTGGTAGAAATGAATAAAGATAAAAACTTAAAGTTATTCATACTTCTGTGAGATACAATGGGGGCATTAACCACAACAGAAATACATAAAAAGGAAAGAAATTAAATGAGTGTGAAAACCCCGGGAAGCCTCACTTCATGGACACTATGAGTTTTTGCAGGTGAGGCAAAGGGAGAGGTCTTTCATATTCAAAATGCACTATTTTATGACTATTCTCAGCCAGCACATTAAGAACCTATGAAGAGAGATAAGGATAAGAAAGTCATTCATCGAGAAGACCAGTTCAATTATGAACATCTGGAAGCCTAAACAATGGGAGACATGTCAGTCTTGATGTCAAAAAAAAGCGAGGGGGGAATGATAAAACAAGAGAAAGGGAAAGAATTAAGAAAGAGGAGAGACAGGGAAGGTAGAGAAAGGTAAAAGTGGGTAACAGATCTACTGTTACAAAGACACCCTCTACAGTCTGAATGTGGTATAGTTGTAGGTCGATCTCCTTGCTTGGAGGAAGCATTTTATGGGCAGCAGAGTCTCCTTCTAGGGAAATGTCATCAAGGGTTCCTAGAAATTAAATTAAGCTATGATAAAGCAGAAATCAACAACTTGCACAATTCTCTCTCACTTAAGTTTTGCTGTAACTCTGCTCCAGGAGTCTTGACAGGTGGAGAGACTCAGCGGCTTCTCTGGTAAAATGGAGATGAAAAGATGCCTGCCTCCTCGGGGTGCTGTGATGATTACATGGGGTAACTGGGAAATGAATAACTTAGCATAGCAGCTGGTTCTGGGCAGGAACTCCATTGGCGGTAGCCACTTTAAACAATATCTAAATCCTATGACTCTAAGAAATGATCAAAAAAAGAAAAGCATCCAGGACCACAGTCCAAGGCAACCCTGTGTAATATGTTCAACAAGGTAGCTGAAAACTGAAATTAATTCCTAGAACTGAAAGTGGCCTTCAGAACTCTCAGGTCAAATTTCCTCATTTTAATAATGGAAAAACCAGAGGGGGGAAAAATCGAAAGGGCATTGTGGTTTGGGTGCAAAGGCACAAAAATATTGTGTGACTTTGTTTTAAGGTGACAGAAGATAAAGGCAGAGTTTGAAACTTCCAGTTTGTAGTTACATGTTTGTATTGGAGACACTAAAGATTCTGAGGCAATGACCAAGCAGCCAGCAAGCCTCAGCTTTCCATGAACACATCCAGTGTGCATCCCCCTAGAGCTATGCATTCACAAAGTAAACGTAACTGTACGGCTCTTTGATGTTCTGCGGAGTGTGGAATCACGGAGCTTGGAAATGAACTAGTGGTTATAATGGATCTGTTTCTCCAGGCCACAGCCAGGACACTCACCTGTCCAGGAGCAAATTAGGAGCAAACAGGAGCTTCCCTGGGTGTTCCATGGAGCGCCAGATGAGACCAATCATCAGGATCTCCAACCAGGCACACTCCAGGAGGTGGACCTGATCATGGAGATTTAAGTCTCCAAAGCCTGCAATACAAGGAAATCCCCGCTTAGTTCCCAGGGAATGTAATCATCGCTGGTGACATGAATGTGACTTGGGATTTGAACTAGCAAGCCGTTTTTATTGGTAAATAGAATAAAGAAAACCACTGACGTGTGCCTTTATTTCTAATGGCTGAATAGGGGCTTAATGCCTTTTTAACTGTAAAGGACAACAGGGTAGATGCTTACACAGCACGAGGAGGAAGGTGAGACAAACAGAGCTATACTTCATAGGAAAAGTATTTATTTTTAAACCTAGCTCTGTTAATGAGTTTCCACTGGACCTTAAGGGATTTTTTTTAAAAAAGCCTCAATGTCATATCTGCAAAAATACATGAACTTATACAAAAATACATGAAATTATAGACAGCTTAGCTGTCTGTAAAACTTGCACTTAGTAAATAAATTCTACTTAGGCATACCAAGCAATTTTACATAGCCATTATTATTCATTTTTATTTACTTAAAAACACTTAGGTGCTATAAACTTAAATAATTTAACTAAGCAGAAACTGGGACACAGATAAGAGCAGAACTATCAGTTGTTTCATCATTTTATTACTGAGCCATAATCTTCTTTTTTACATAAAATGTAAAGCAAAGACTAATGAAATAACACATGCAAACAAACTATGAAGAGAATGAATCAGATGACTAAGAGTAATGTTACAGTGACTCCTTGGAGAAACCACTGATGTGCATACTTGCTTTCCAGTGGTTGATTAAGAGATTAAAGGTTTTTTTCCTAACTGCTAATGACAGTTGATGCCTAAACATCACAAAGAGGAGGAGAAAGGAGATGAGACACGTGTGGGAAGGACACAATGGAGGGGTGAAACAAGTTTTTAAGCTCCCCACTGTAGGTTAGGAACAATGCTAAGTGCATTCTGGAACCAACTCTTTTCATCATTATACAACAACCTGAACAGCTAGGAACTCATGTTCCCATTTCACTGATGCCCAGAGAGTTTATGTGTCTTTTTTTTTTTTTTTGCATTCTTCTCTCATGCAATACATCTTGACCACAGCTTCCCCTCCCTCCACTCCTCCAAGTCACCTATCCCGGACTTCCCCTCTCCTCTGGATCCACTCCCCCCTGCTTCCTCCAGAAAACAACAGGGATATCACCCGAACATGGTATGACAAAATATGGTAATACCAGGCACAAACCCTCACATCAAGGCTGGGTGAGGCAAGGCAACCCAGTAGAAGGAGAAGGGTCCCAAGAGCAGGCAAAGAGTCAGAGACACCCCACTCCCACTGTCAGGAATCCTACAGAAACTTAGAATAGAAATCTTCAGTGTTGGTGTTTTTGAACAATGGTGACATGACCTTTTCTGAGCTTGCTGTAGAAGTTTGGATCAGGTGACTAAGTAAATGCAGCCACAGAGATGCCTGAATGACAGGATCACTGAGTGAGCTGTATTCAGGGAGTTCGCTGTTTCCCAACTCAGTGTCCTGCTCTTCACAAGGAGCCATCCCTTCATCCTCTCCTTCCTTTCCCTCCTCATCTTCAACTGTTTGTCCTCACTGGTCCAGGAGAATGGCTGTGGCAATCCTTTGTTTTTGATGCCATCTTTGTTTTCCATTGAAGTTGCTGTCCTCTGTTAGAATCTATTCTTATTAACTGTGCTCATGTGGTTTTGTCAATTTGACACAATTAGACATATCTGGGAAGAGGTAATCTTAACTGAGAAAATTCCCCCAACCAAATTGTTCTGGGTGCCCTGGGAAGAGGGGATCTTAACTGGGTGCCATTTTCTTGAGTGATGACTGATTCAGGAGGACCCAGATCACTGTGAGCAGTGCTGTCCCTGGCCTGGTGGTCCTGGGTGCTTTAAGAAAGAAGGCTGAGTGAGTCATGAGAAACAAACCAGTAAGCAACACTCCTTTATGTCCTCTGCTTCAGTTCCTGCCTCCCAGTTCCTGTCTTTGCATGAGGTCCTGCCTTGACTTCCCTCAGTGATGGATTGTACAAGATGAAATAAAGTGTTTCTTCCCAAGATGCTTTTGATAATGCTGTGCACAGCAATAAAACCCTAACTAAGACGTGTGTGTGTGTGTGTGTGTGTGTGTGTGTGTGTGTGTGTGTGTGACTCGCCTGATAGGTATTTTCTTGGGCATCTTGGGAGTTGCCCAAACCTCAGCACTAAGCCATTAGCTTGGGACTTTATACACATTACACATAATCCTGACTTACTTGGTGACAATTCACACAGAGACTTCAGCCACACACAGACCTTGGGTCATGCTCTCTCACTTCCTACCACTTCATTCTCAAACAGCATCATTAAGACCTGAGAAGTCACACAACATCTTCCTCTCTTCTCTATTCCTGACACCGACACACAGAGCAGCTCCTAACAGTCTCTTACCCCTGTCCAACTTACTTATTTTTTTTACTTTTTTAAAAAATAAATTTTATTTAAATTAGAAACAATCTTATATTACATATCAATCCCAGTTCCCTCTCCTTCCCATCCTCCCATGCCTCCCACAGATCCTCCCATCCTATCCCCCATCCACTCCCCTGGGAGGGTGAAGACTTCCATGAGGGATCATCAAAATCTGTCAAGTCATTTGGGGCAGGGCCTAGGCCCTCCCCCATGTATGTAGGCTAAGAGAGTATTCCTCTATGGGAAATGGGCTCCCGAAGTCTGTTCATGCACTAGGCATACATCCTGATTTCGCTGCCAGAGGCCCCAGAGATTGCCCAGTCCTCCTAGCTGACACCCACATTCAGGGGGACTGGTTTGGTCCTATGTTGGTTTCCCAGCTGTCAGAGTGAGGTCCATGAGCTCCCCCTTGCTGAGGTCAGCTGTTTCTGTGGATTTCCCCAGCATGGTCTTAACCCCTTTGCTCATCACTCCTCCCTCTCTACAACTGGATCCCAGGAGTTTGGCTCAGTGTTTAGCTGTGGATCTCTGCTACTGCTTCTATCAAGCTTCTTATTTAAGATTCACGTCTGTGCCATATTGTTATAAGAATGACTGTTCTTTTGTGGGTGTAAAATGTTATCCCATCACATGGATACACACCATAACTCCATACAGATATACTTACCCTGGGCATTTGGATTGTTCCCACATTTTGGCTATTACTACTAAATCTGTCACAAGCAGTTTTTGAACAAGTCTTTGGGTGGATGAGGGCTTTTGCTGCCCTTGTGCAAAATTTTCAAGAGCGCCATGGCTGGAAGGAGCTGGCAAGGGTTTGCAAAAGGAGTGTATCACTTTACACACCCACCAGTGGTCCCTCATGCTCCTGTCGCCATCTTTGCCACCACTCACGCCTTAAATTTACAGTTACTTTTCCACTTATTTATTTTTACACTCAGACACAGGCGCGCTGGTGCACGCATGGGAGTGCCACAGCACATGTGAGGTGATCAAAGGACAGTCTGTCAGTTTTCTTCTTCTACCATGTGGGTTCTGGGGAAGCCAACTCAAGCTGGCAAGCTTGGCAGGAGGCACCTGTATGTGCTGAGCTACCTCACTCATCCAGTCATCTCCATTTTAAAGATGTCACTGGAGGTATAAAGGCGTCACACTGACATGTTGTTATTTGTATTTCCCTTACTGTAAAGTATCTTTCTCCAAATTTACCATCAGATCCTCTTGGTACAGTACATTCAGGTTAATCATACCTGCTCATCTAAGTCCTGCTAGATTGTGTATCTGATAGAAACACAAACTACACAATCTTTATCCAATCCTATTTCTATTTTTAAAAAATCCCTAATTGATTACACCTTTCACTACCATGTTGAGCCATTCCAGAGTCATAACAGCGTAGTCTATATAAGAGTAGATGTCTTTCCATTAGCAAGAGCAGATTCCATTCATGTGACTCAGGACTGACTGGCTACCAAAATAAGGAGGGGTAGATCTGCTTTTAGGAAAAGTCTTAGAGATTGGCTGCAGGATTTGGTTTGCGGCCTGCCTTCAGGAATGGGAGTGGGGATTTCTGGCAGGTGCATCTGTCTAAAGAGTACTGGGTCAATATGGACCAGCTTTGCTTGGGAGAAAACAAGAGCATGTTATATTTCTCGCTTCTCTTTCTTGTTCCCTAATCCTAAAAGCAGGCAGCAGAACACCAGGTGACAGCATCAGAGAAGTTCCAATTCCTGAATTGTTTGGATTAAGTTTCATAAAACTAACATGGGCTTACCTGTAATTAAATTTACCCTCAGAGTTGTTAACATCCTTTCTTCTCTTTCTTTCTTTCCTCCTTTCTTTTGATTCCTACTTCTTGGGATATTTACTTTTTGGCATGTGTACAAAAAGATTGTCAACACAAATTTATTTTCAGCCATGATTAAACTTAGAATAAATTATTCGAAAACTCACACAGTTTTTGAACATGCTTCCCCCCCATACACGTTCAGAACCACAGTGAGTCATGCAGCCAGACAACTGTGGGAAAGCAAATGCCTTTACACGAGATTGTATTCTTCAACTCTAACTTCAAAATGATATTACTGCTTAGGTTTGGCAGTTACAGAGACTTCTAGGGAATCAGAGAAGTTCCCCATAACCATATGTGCCATTTAAATAGGGTGATTATGAATATGTCTGCTGGTAATACTTCAAGTCAGAGGCCAGCAGGATTTCTGGGTTTTCTGTGTAATGTAGACATCTTTAATTCCGTTTAATTACAGTTTCCAGCTGTGCACATAGCCTGCAGACAAGGATTATTATACCTGTTGCAAAGTGCTGTCTGCAAGTTCCTCAGACAGGGTTGGTGAATCTTGCCAAAGAGACTGTCAGTTAACCTCTATAAATGTGAGTACTGTCAAGGGAAGCTACTCCAGGGGCCTCTCCTTTCTTCTAACAGGCTGGTCTCGATACTACTTTCTCCACACAGGAGCTAAATACATTTCTGATGTGAGACAAATATCCATGAGTATCTTTAGCTCATAGCACGCACGCACACACACACACACACACACACACACACACAGAAAAAGAGAGGGGGTGGGGGAAGAGAGAGCTCTATGAAGATGACATCCTATGTCAACCTCCAGCTTACTCATACATATTCACATGTGTTCATGCTCACCTACACATAAATGTGTCCATTCACATGTGAACACACACATACATATGTACACATGCACACATATATACACATTCAAATAAAAGTATAGTTTATTGAGATAAATAAATCTAAAACAGTAAATAAAAACAAAGGTAAAGACAACACTGACCTTTCCCTGAGCCTGGGGAACATGGGTTGATATTCACAGGCCTAGTAATAAAGTCACCAAAGGAAACAAACAGGAATTCTCAAGACATCTCTTCCCACCCCTGAATGAACAAGCAACTTTATAGTTAACAGCTTTGATGACGACCTCTTTCCTAGGAAGATGCCATCCATATATAAAAATTCAGATTATTCTTTATAGACTAGTTATTATTGTCTGGACCTAAAAGTTCCTTTAAAGGCTATCTGCCAAAGGCTTAGTTGCCATAAATGGACTTTGGGGAAGTCACTGAATCATAAACTTCGGCTGCAAGAAGAGATTGAATGTTGGTGGGTCTGTAAGCTAATGGACTATTGGACTCTTACATTTCTGCATGCAAGAGATAAGACCTGTTTGAAGGGAATAGATTCTTGAGGTGTGCCTTGGGAACTAAATCCTGTCTCTAGGCACTGCCCTCCATTCCTCCCTCCCTCCTTTCTGGCCACCATGAGATGAACTCACTCCTCCACTACAATCTCCCAAGACCCTGATATTCCACCTCACCTCAGATCCAGAGCAGCAGAGCCAGCCAAGCATGGAAGGCATGAACCCAAGAGCCAAAACAAGTCCTTCTGCACTTTTTTCTTAGGTATTTTGTCACACTGGCAGAAACCTAACATACACCAAGTAAAGCCACCCTGCTCCCGTCCCCCACCAAAAAGTAACTGGCTCCCCTCTGGGGGACTCTCCCCTTACTCCCTTAGTTCTGACTGAAAGGAGTGGACGATGAGGTGGAAGGACGCTTCAGGCATTAAGGGCTTGCCTTGCAAGCATATGGACAGAGCTCGTCCTCTAGAACTTTATATAAATATGCCAGGTATGGTGACATGCACTTTTACCCCCAGTACTGAGGAGGTAAAGACAGGAGGACCCCTGAGACTCACTGGCCAGCGAGTCCAGCTTCATTTGTGAGCTTCAGGCTGATAAGACACTGTCTCAAAGAAGGTAGATGGTGTTCCTGAGTATGCCATCGGAGGTTGTCTACCAGGCTCCATATATACACATATAAGCATATACAAGTGCACACACTCATGTATTAAAATATTCATGGCTTGTCTAAACCCTTTGCTTGGCCTTCACAAGATCTGGAAACTTCTGCCTCACTGTGGCCTGTCATAGATTGCTATTAAAATTGCTTAATCTGCCTTGGCACAAAAAGAAATTCTTCAGGTCTTGCCCTCTTACTGGCTATGGCCAGGTTCTTAGAAATGATGTCAAGATGTACAAAGAACCTTAGGGAACATGACTAACCTAGAAAGCTCTATTCTATCTTGGAATAAATCATAACCTGGAGTAACTCTTCAGGAGACATAATGAAAACTAAGGGATTATATTTCTTAATTTCATGCCGTTCAAACTATGGAGACTTAAATAAAAACTGAAGCCCTTTGGGAGATAGGTACCATTCACTTTTCTAATGAGGGAGGAGAGGTTGATGTTGGCTTATGCTTCCTGAAGCTATAATTTATCACAATGTAGATTGCACAGCAGAGTTGGTGGTGGCAGGAGTTTGGAGCTGGGACCTTCCTCATATCAAGGAAGATTGGGAAGCAGAGAGCTCTCACTGTGATTGGGGCCAATCTATAGCTCCCATGCCCTGCCCCAAGTGACTGATATCAACCAGTATGGCTCAGTCTCAAGTGGTATCATTTCAGGGGATGGAGAAATGACTCGGTAGTTAAGGGCACTTGCTACTCTTACAGGGGGCCATAAGTAGATACTCAACATCTACAGTAAGCGTCTCACGACTGCATGCAATTCCAACTCCAGCACCCTCTTCTGACCTCCTCAGGTATCCACATGCATGTGCACATGTGTGCAGATACCCACAGAGAGAGATGTAGCCATGCAAATATACACATAAATGAAAATAAATCTGTACCCCCACAGGATTACATATTGGAACACCTGGTCCCCAGATGGTGGCACTATTTTTTGAAATCACGGAAGCTTTGGGACTTGTGTTGGGATCCAGATGTAATATTTCAGAAATACCTCAGCTTAGTCACAGAATTCTAGGAGCTCAGTTATCCTATTGTCTTTTAGATGTTAGCTGGTTACCACCAATGGCTTCCCCAGGTGAGAATGGCTTCCAGTTTGTGTAACAATGAGACAAGTAGGCCCTGGGTGAATCCTTACCCACCCTGAGGGTGAGGGGAACCTATCTGAAGGTTAGTGAGTATGTGCAGTTTTAGGGGGGTCTCTAG
Source organism: Mesocricetus auratus (assembly GCF_017639785.1). Classification (NCBI taxonomy): domain Eukaryota; kingdom Metazoa; phylum Chordata; class Mammalia; order Rodentia; family Cricetidae; genus Mesocricetus; species Mesocricetus auratus. The sequence goes on along the minus strand of NW_024429199.1, from coordinate 38,482,159 downwards.
GATTATTAAAGGACATATTTGATATCAGCTCTATACATGATAATAGATGTCATCTGCCAGTACCCCAACCTTTGGAAAGCTATTTAAGAGGATGCTTGAATAAACCATGGTCTCCAGTATTGACTGAGAGCCTTCTTGAAATGACAAGATGTGTCTCGTTCTTAAGGCCATTGGGTAGCTAAGACTTCCCTGTTCCACACTCCCCCACTCAGGGTTAGACCAGAGCTGTTTGGCTGGCTCCGAACACAGCCCCAAACATATCAGTCCAGAATAGAGAGCCCCTAAAGCTTAGGACTGATACAGGCTGGACTGCAACAGACATGGAACCTACCTAACAGAAGTAGGTTCTGGAGTAGACTTTGAATGTGGTGTCCACTTCTGGTTCCATCTCTAGCTCTTTCCTTCCCAACCAACCAAGATATAACATGATGGGGAAAGTTCTGTGTATATGCCAATAAAGCACTGTCGGCCAACAGGAAGGAAAGATAGGTGGGACTAGGAGTCTAGGAGGATTCTGGGAAATGTAGTGCACTGGCTGATCGCCATGTGACTACTTGGAGGAACAGACACGGCAATAATGTGTCCTAGCAAAGGTAAGTTCTTGTAAAATATATAAGAGTAATTATGGGTTAATAATCAAGTCAGACGTAGCCAATAAGAAACCAAGCAAACAGCCAACAGCTTCATAATTAATATAGTGTCTTGTGTGTTATTTGGGACTGACATGGCTAAGGGACCAGGCTGGCAGAAAGGCAACACGTTACAATAACAAGGGTGCAGCGAGGTGCTGCTGCCACACTCTAAACTGTTCTAGTCACTCCAGCCACCAAGCCTTCCCTGCCACAATGGACAAAGGTTCCCTTGACTGTGAACTTAAATAATTCTCTTTTTCTGTAAGTAGTTTCTGTCAGGCATCCCTCCACTAGCACACACGAGGCACAATGTGCAGAGATGCAACATAAACCGTGCATGAATGAAAGTGTAGCATTTCCTCGGAGAGGAGCTGCCTACAAAACTAGGAGCCAGGTGGTTGAATCCCTCAGCAAATCTACTAGCTTCCTGACCTTCAAAAGAATTAATCATGTTCACAGTGCTATGACCATGATGTTCTCTAAAATGTCAGCTATGAAACTGCCTGCTGCACTTCCTCTCTTGCAATACTGCTTGATGGCAGAAGAAATGAATAAATAATTCATATCCTTTCCCTTTGATGAAAAGGGTTAGAAGGCACGGGGACAGAAACCGGTTGGATGGGACTGGACTCTCAGGGAGGATGCTGTAGAACAGAGTCCTCAGAAGAACCTGAGATCACATGACAAGTAGTCTTCACAGTCTACATTTAATATTTTTAATTCAGAAAGCAGTGAGTTAATGCCAAACCACAGTCCACCAACCCCATGGTGTAGTTGAATAAACCCTTCCTTCACTTCAAAAATATTATTGAATGTTCTCTTATACATAATTCCATAGTAGCCCACTGGAGTGGTGAATTCCATTCCTTAACACTTTAAGATGTCTAAGCAATAGTATAAGTATTGAAAATTTAATCTTTAAGAAATGAGTGTGGGGACTGAAGAAATAACTTGGTGGCTAATAGCGCCTGCTGCTCTTGCAGAGGACCATAGTTCAGTTCCTAGCATCCACACAGAGCAGCACCCTGTAACTCCAGATTCAGGGGATCCAATGCCCTTTTTGGGATTCTATGGGCATTGCATCCACAGGAACATATCCACACCTAGACAGGCACGGATGCACAGAACTAAAAATACAAAAATCTTTAAAAATAAATTAACAAGAAGAAATTCATTTTATCATTTAAGTCAAGGACATACAAAACTTTTATCAAATACCTACCACCTTTAAAAATAAATGAAAGATGCAAATGAACAACAGAGTAAATAACTGCTTATTTAAAATCCTGTAGATCTCAATGTCTGAGTTCCCCACACCACCACTGTTGTAGGCTCTGCCTTCCCACTACAATGATTTCATTCTTAGGGATGACTATGTTAGCCTTCATCCTTGGATACAATGATTAAGCTTTTAGCAAGTCTTTCCCCAATGTGTGACTCTTTGACTATCTGGAGGCAAGACCCCCAGATACCATGCACCCACCCCCAATAGAAAGAGAGGAACAGAAATATTGAAAGAACTATGAACTGAAAAGTCAAGGAGACATGGATCCCTATCCTGCTGATTCTTGTCATCTCTGAAAGCATTTCCTATTTGTAAAATGTATACACACTCAGGGTTAAAGATGTTGAAAGCCCTTCCCATCTGTAGAGTGCAGAGAGACTGACCTAATAGTCAGGTTACTACAAAATAAGGGGTTATCAGATGTCCAAGCATATCGGAGTGACTACTTTCTCCCCTCCTCATTTGACAGCCTACAAACACTAAGAGAAATGATTTAACATACATTAGATGTAGAATCTCTAATTTCAAGTGAGTATTTATATCGGTCCTATTTCATGATGTCATAGTTTGTTTTCTGTGTCCTTTTATTTTTATTTATGCATACATGTAAAAATAACATAGCAAAAAGGATAAAAGACTTCCAAGACATCAGACAGCTCTTACAAAACAACATTTCTCAATAATTTTAAAGCAAAGAGAGCAAAGGCATATGGATTATATTTTGCCTAAAATATCGATGTGGAAACAATGAGAAAAGAGAGCATATTTTTGGGTTTTATTGAACCCCAAGCATTTCATTATGTTAGCTGTCCCCAGAATGCAGTTGTCTTCAGCACTCCTGCTGTAAGCAGGAGACAGATTCTATGGAACGTAGTACTCTTCTGCACAGTTTGATACTCTTCACTTGCCTTGGGATGGACAGAAGATGACTTGCCCCAGGGACTTCTCACCTAAAGAGATCAAGTGATTGTCTACAGACAAATGCCTAGCAAACCCAATGCCAAAGAAGGAAGTGGCCATCCCAAAGTTGGTATTCTAAAACCCTATCACAGGGTTGGGAATGTAGCTTCATGGTAGAGGGCTTGCCTAGCCTGCACAAAGTCCTGGATTTAATACCTACCAACAACAACAACAAAAAAACTACATCAAATTTAGCATAGGCAGAAGCCAATTAATTTGAGTAAAAACAGGAATTCAGGTTAGTTTTTTCCATCCAACTTCAGTTGGGTCCCAGGAACCCCAACTCAGATTTGTGTAGCAAGTACCTGTGCCAGATGAGACAGCTCACTGACTCTACATAGTTGTTCCCTGATTTCCATACATGCACAATGGCATGAGGGCGCCCACATATGTTCATTATGCATACAACAATAATAAGATGGTGTCCAGCTTTTTACTAAATGCTGGACCTCTAAACTCAGGCCTTCATGCTTGCTCAGGAAGCATTTGTAAGATGAGCCATTGTCTCAGCCCATAAACTTCTAAATCTCTGCTCTGTTGTTGAGAAATGATATCATGTATTCTTTCATATATACTGAAGGCTTTTGTGACATCATTACCAGTTCCTTCAGAACAAGGCAAAAAAAACTGTATCATTTACTCTGAGTCATTTGTACACCATATTTAGAGATAATGGGTTTATTGTGCATCTACAATAAATAGATAGGGACCTGTATGTGTGACAATTCCACTTATTCCTAATTCGATCTAACAAAGAAATAGAAAATTCAGCAGATGTCTAGATGCCCTTTCCGGACATTACAAGTCAATGCATATATAAAATATAAATTAAATGCCAAAGGTAGACATTCTGATGACAAGTCCTTAGACGTAGTATCATAGGCTACTGACCCTAAAGAAAAATAGGCTGCAATTTGTTTAACTACTGCTGGGCTTGAGGCAACAACCCAGAATTCTATTCTAGTATCACACTCCTTCTAATGCTCTTTGAGAAATTATTAGACTTTCTCCGAAGTGCGTTTGGACCTCACTTCAGAAGTTTTCCATCAGCCTCTCCTGCTTTGGTCATCATCCCATGCTTGCTGCTTAATCATCCATATCCCCCGCCCCTTGCTCTCATGCGTGTGTGTGTGTAAGATATTGTGATTACATCTCATTCACTCTGCCAATATTTGATCATGTTTACACATCAACAGATAGGTCATTAAGCGCCATGTGGAAATAAATTATCTCTATTCTAGAATAGCAATTATAGGATTTCTGTTTAGAATGAAAAAAATGGAGATATAATGTAAACAAGTTCCAAGATTTTAATGTTTCCAATTTGGAACTGTGGCTTATGTAAAATAATTATAATGAAAAGTTTTTTTTTTCAAATAGGGGTTTCATGTAGCATTTCCCTTAGCTGTTATTTATCAGTTCAGTTTAACCACACAAATTTCACAGTTAGGGCATATCTTTTGTTCCTCAAGAGCCGAATAGGTTTTAATTTTGCTGCCAACAAAACTAAATTTGAGGAATACTAGTAATTATCCTTTAAAATTTGCAAGCCCAGATTCTATAACGAATTGATATATATCATGTCATTGTGTGTTGAGAGATCCTGGGCCTCATCCTTCATGCACATATTCTTTTATGAGGCTTAATTCTCTACAAATTCCATCAGAGGAAAAATTTTTTCCTTTACCAATTAACTGAGTTCCTTTTTGTTAGCTAAAGAAAAAATCCCTCACAGCTTAGTGTAGACCACATGCTGCCCCACTATTGGGAACGACATCAACAGCATCCAAGAGCAGTTACAAGTTCATCTGCTTCCTGTAAAAACGATGGTCTCATTCCTACTTTTTATACACCTCACATTGACTATATTATTACATTGCAAAGTGCTTTGTGTAACATCTTAACAAGTACATACAGGAATAAGTCACTTAAATATGCATGGCTGTTTTCACACACGAGAGAGAGAGAGAGAGAGAGAGAGAGAGAGAGAGAGAGAGAGAGAGAGAGAGAGGAGAATTACCATTTTTAAATCCTTGTAACAATAAGTTAAATGACAAAGAGCAAGGGAAGAAATCGTTTAACTGGAGAAAAGAATGACCATTATATCTGTGTCTCCCTTCCCAAAGGGAGATGAGTCAAGACTTTTATATCTGAGGATCAGACCTGGGGATCAAAAATAATGTCCCTCTGAGAAAACAAAACAGATGGCAAGACTAACCTGTCACCAACCCCATCTGTATTACGAGCAGAGACTTGGTTATGAAGAGATGGTTGTCATGACAATAAGCATTTGAGAAGAGTTCTGGAGAAGCTGATGAATTTATGAGTGTCTCCTAGCTTCCCAATTTTCCAAACACACTGAAACACCCCCCATCCCCAAATAAACAATTCTATTACTGCCTGAACTGTTTGCAATTATTCTACGGAGACACTAGGAGATTCTATATATCTCATGCCACAATTCTCTTGGGAGGGACAAAGGAGCTTTCTACTCTGATGTACCACAGCTTGAAGATAAACTAGTTTTTTTTATTTTTATTCAGCAAGAGCAATTGTATTAAGTACAACTTAATTCCCCCTCCTCAACCTCAGAAAGAAATCAATTTCAGCTTAAATGAGAAATGGGGGGGGTAAAAGAAATTATTTTCCAGTTTCTGAGAGTAGATTGCAAGGTAAAGGACAAAAATATTAATAAACTATAAAGTAAAGTACCTAAGACAGTCCCTTTAAGTGCTTGTCGAATGGACAGGAAGTCCAGCCACTGTGAAGGGAGCTGCGGTTGTCTCACAAAGAGCGAGGGCTGGTTACATTTGCAAAGACAACAAGCACTTGTGCCTGGGAACATACATTTCCTCATCTGTCCAGAGGCAGACCTCCAGGCCATTTCAGAGATTTCTGACATCAGCCTGAGTTCTCCAGACTGTGCAATCTGGGTAAACAATCCAAATGTCAACCACACAAAGACCTCAAGTGGGAACAGACATTCTCCTTTTTAAGAGAGATCCCCTCGAGCAAATGAACAATGATAAATTTCTCCTACTGCTTAGCTCAAGTCCCTCATCAGAAGCAAAATTGGTAAAAACTCATGACTTCGGTGAGGGCTTCTCTCTCTCTCTCTCTCTCTCTCTCTCTCTCTCTCTCTCTCTCTCTCTCTCTACACACACACACACACACACACACACACACCTGAATTAAAAGCTAGAATACCTGCCATTGATAATGAGTTGAGGGCAATTAGCTCTAAAACTCATTAGGATTTTTTAAAGGTAGATTCTTCCATAATTTTACTGAAATTGGTATCACTGTGGGACATTTTCTAAGACAAAACGAAGATGTCTCCGAAAGACTGAGTATGAAATTGCTTGGTCATCTGTCCATGGAGACTTGAGAAGACAAGTCACAGTCTGTGTATCAAGAAGAGGTTGCAGGCAAGCGCGGGGTTCTACAAACTTAGGAGAATCTGGGGGCTTGTTGAGAAAAGATGGCTCCTTCCCCTTTAGTCATCCCAGCCTCCCACTATCCACATCATCTGCACACCAAGGAAGGGGCAAGGCTTCTTCCAACCACCTGAGCATCCACCCAACACCTGAAGTTTTCAGTTGAAATGCCTTAAGAGAGAGTTAAGTCTGTCCCTCTCCCCCTCTCTCTCCCCTACCTCTCTTTCCCTGTCTGTGTATGTGTGTCTCCCTCTCCTCTCTCTCCATCTCCCTCCCCTTCTAGGTGTTTCTCTGCCTCTCTGTCTTTTATCTCCCTCTCTGCCCCTATGTGTATGTCTCTGTCCTTCCATGTCTCTCTCTCTCTCTCTCTCTCTCTCTCTCTCTCTCTCTCTCTCTCTCTCTCTCGTGCTTTCCCTCTTTCCTTTCCACGTGTGTCTCTGTCTCTCTTTTCCTCCTTCCCCCTCTGTATATGTCTCTGTCTCTTTGTCTCAGTGTGTGTGTGTGTGTGTGTGTGTGTGTGTGTGTGTGTGTGTGTGTCTACATGTCCCTGTATATGTGTACATGAGTATGGCGGACAGAAGTCAATATCATTTGACTTTCTCAATCATTTCTACCTTATTTTCTTGAGACAGGGTCTCTCAATGAGCCAGAAATTCACCAATTCAGTTAGGCTGGTTAGGAAGCAAACAACTGGAACTTCCTGTCTCCCTCTCCCTAGTACAGGGATTACAGGCATATGATACCATAACCAATCTTTTTTCCAACATGGATTCAGGGAACAATGTCAGGTCTTTGTGTTCATGTAGTAATCACTTTACCCGATGAGTCATCTCTCCAGACCCCAAATACTTTTTCATTTTTTAAAATTTATTTTGGAAGCACTCTTATTTACATATCCATCCCCCCATTCCCTCACCCTCCCATCGTCCCATGCTTTCCACTGACCCCCTCAAACCATCCCCCACCAAATTCCCAGAGATAGTGAGGCCCTCCACGTGGATCATCAAAGTCCACCACATAATTTGAGGGAGGACCCAGGCCCTCCTTTATATATCTGGGCTGCAATAGTGTCCCTCCATAGGGAATGGGCTCCCAAAGTCCATTTGTGCTCTAGGGATAAACACTGGCTCCACTGTTAGAGGTCCCATAGACTTCCCAGGCTCCTAGCTGGCACTCACATTCAGAGGCCTTGGCTTGGTCCAATGCTGGTTCCCCAGCTTTATGACTCGGGTGTCTCCGTACTCTCATTAGGTCAGGTCAACTGTTTTTGGGGGTTTCTCCAGCATAGTCTTGGCTCCTTTGTTCATCTCTCCTCCCTCTCCACAACTGGATTCCAGGAGTATGGCTTAGTGTTTAACTGTGTCTGTTTCCGCTTCGATCAGTTACTGGGTGAAGGTTCTAGGGATGGTATGGCTCAAAGACCCCAACATGAATCTCTTAGAAAAGAAAGTAGGCAGTCCCCTTGAATGAATTGGTATAAGAGAACACTTCCTGAACATAACACCAGTAACACAGACATTGAGATCGACAATTAATAAAAGGTACCTCCTGAAACTGAGAAGCTTCTGTAAGGCAAAGGACACAGTCAGCAAGACAAAATGGCCGCCCACAGAATGGGAAAAGATCTTCACCAACCCCACATCTGACAGAAGGCTGATTTCCAAAATATACAATGAGCTTGAGAAGCTAGCCACCAAAACACTAAATAATCCAATTAAAAAGTGGGGTACAGAACTAAATCTTCTATTGAGAATATAGAGAATTCTCAATAGAGGAATCTAAAATGGCTGAAAGACACTTAAGAAAATGCTCAACATCCTTAGTCATTGGGGAAATGCAACACAAAACAATTCTGAGATACCATCTTACACGGGCAAGAATGGCTAAAATCAGAAACACCAATGACAGTCCATGCTGGAGAGGATGTGGAGAAAGAAGAACACTCCTCCATTGATGGTGGGAATGCAAAGTTGTATGACCACTTTCTAAATCAGTATGGTGGTCTCTCAGGAAAATGGGAATCAGTCAAGATCCAGCAATTCCTCTCCTGGGCATATACCCAAATAATACACATTCATACAACACGGACATATGTTCAACAACGTTCATATCAGCATTGTTTGTAATAACCAGAACTTGGAAGCAACCTAGATGCCCCTCAACTGAAGAATGGATAGAGAAAATGTGGTACATTTATACAATGGAGTACTACTCAGCAGACAAAAACCAATTCATTTGGAATCTTGAGATTCACAGGCAAATGGATGGAACTAGAAGAAACCATCCTAAGCAAGGTAACCCAGTCACAAAAAGACAAACACGGTATGTACTCACTCATATATGGATTTCAGACATAGAGCAAAAGATTACCAGCCAAAAATCCACACTGCCAGATGAGCTAGGAAACAATGAAGACCACAAGAGAAGAATTCATGATCCCACGAAAAAGGGGAGGGGGAAAGAACCCCTAAGCAAATTGGGAGGGGCGGGGAGAGGAGGGAGGTGGGAAGGGGAGGGGAGAAGGGGAGGGAGAACAGGAGGACTGAGACAGGGCAAAATAGAGGAGGGCAAGAAAGGAGATGCCTTGATACAGGGAGCCAGTACAGGTTTGGAGAGAGGTCTGGCACAGGGGAAATGTTAGGGGATCCACAGGGATGACCCCAACTAAGAATCTAGGCAGTGGTGGAGAGTCTGCCTTTGATGCCTCTCCCCTATAATGAGATTGATGACTACCTTGGTTACCATTCCCAGAGCCTAAATATTTTTAATCAATAAATAGAACTATACTGGTACCAAATTCTTCTTAAAAATTCATGGACTCTAAAATAAGTATCCTTGATAGGGTAAGGACAGAAGTGACTGACTTCTACATAATCAAATTGCACTGGAAGTTTCTTAGGTCATTCTGGGAAAAGGGGACACTTGGTCATCACATATCCTATAGGGGATGCAAAGCACAATAGACTAAATGAACATCTCATCTATGACATCAAAAAATGGGGCATGCATTTCTCCATCCTCTGTTGTTCTTGAAATGCCCCCCCACGGGATCACTGAAGATCAGAGAGCATATTACAAACATTTGGAGGTACAGATCGCAAAGAGACCAGAAAGAGAAGCAATAGGATGTCCTAACATGACTGCTGTTGAAGAGACTCAAAAACCAGCCATTGTGGTATATCCAATGATTCATTTTGTAAGTGATTAAGAGAGACTGAAATTATCAATGTCTTTACCTAAATAATGTTTGATTCAAGATTTGAAGATTACAAGTAAATGACACATTTTTATTTTGTTTTGTTTTGGTTTGGTTTTAGTCAGGGTCTCACTATATAGGCAAGAATCTCCTGGAACTCTTTATAAAAGCCATTCTGACCTGGTACTCAGAGAAATCCACCTGCCTCTGCCTTTGAGCACTGGGATTAAAGATATGCCTAACTGTTTAAATTGAAGAATTTGCTAGCTTAACAAATTAGGAAGAGACATGGAGAATCTCAAAAGCATATTTTCTTCACATTTAAGAGACAGTAAAACCTACTAAAACACAAGAAATTTCCATTATATCTTTGGCTCATGAAATGTGATTTTTAAAATGTTTTCATTATTATCTCAATAAAAATTTTGAGTACTAAAATATAAGTCATTAGTATGATAGACAGACAAAACCTTGTAAGTGCATGCTTCTCTACTTGCAAATTTCTCATGAAATTTTGTCTAATACCCGAAGCAAGAACTAACCAAGAAACCAAGAGAAAAGAACCTCCAATCAGACCTTGACATTGACGCAACAATCGAGAGAGTGATGGAAATAGATGCCGTCACTATGTAATTGTCCACTCAGATATCTTTGCAGCATATCTGTGGATTTTAGTAGCAAAGAGTAGGTTTGATGCAGATGAAAGCCCTATTTCAGAACGGCGAAGCAACGACAAAAATCAAATCATCTGTCTTAGTCACTGTCCTATTGCTGCGAAGAGACACCATGAGCACGGCAGCTTATAGACGGAAGCATGTAACTGAGGGCTTGGTGACAGTTTCAGAGGTTAGTCCATGACCATCATGTCTGGGAGCTTGGCAGCAGGCAGACACGGCCTGGAATGGCCTTTAAAACCACAAAGCCTGTCCCCACAATGTGGTGGCTTGAATTACAGTGTCCCCATATTCCTGGGTCCCAGTTTGCGGCACTGTTTGAGGAGGTTTAGTTGGTGCAGCCTTGCTGGTGGCATTACATCCCTGGGGGTGAGCTTTGAGATGAAAAGCCTCATGTCACTTCTAGTTTGCTATTAATACTCCAGTTAATACTTCCTGGTGATTGGGGCTGAAGAGTTGAGCTCTCAGCTTCCTGCGCTGGCTTCCAGGCCTCTCTGCCATGATGGATTCTCCTTCCCTCTGTGTACTATGTAGTTCTGTGTGTCAACTTGACACAAGCCAGAGTCATCAGAGGAAGGAGCCTCAGCTGGAAGGCATTTTCTCAATTAATGACCAATGGGGGAAGGTCCAGCCCATGGTGGGTGGTGCCATCTCTGGGCTGCTGGTCCTGGGTTCTATAAGAAAGCAGGCTGAACAAGCCATGGGAAGCAAGTCAGTAAGCAATTCCCCTCCATGGCCTCTGTGTCAGCTCTTCCTCTAGGAGCCTGTCCCATTTGAATTCCTGTCCTCTGCGATGAACAGCAATGCTGTGACAAACAGCAATGTTGAAGTGTAAGTTGAATAAACCCTTTCCTCCCCAACTTACGCTTTGGTCATGGTGTTTCATCTAAGCAATAGCAGCCCTAACTAAGACACTCTGGTACCCTAAGTTGCCGTGTTCATAGTTTTTTTATTGCAGCAACAGAAAATCAATTGATGCATATGCTACAGTCCATTATTATGCATGATTATTCTGTTTTGTGTATCAGTTTAAACTAAATGTAAAGTAGTGTTGTGACTGTAGGTCAGTTGGTAGAGATTTTTTGCATAGCGTGCACAAGCCCTTTGTTTAGTTTCCAGAACCACATACACTGATATCATGGTGCATGACTGTAATTCCAGCATTCCAGAGGTAGAGGCACTGACATCAGAAGTTCAAGGTCATCCCAAGGCACATAGCAAGTCTGAGACCAGTCTAGGTTACTTGAGACCCCAAAATAATAAACAAAGTTAATTTAAATGTAAAATGTCTCCAACTTAAAACAAAACAGAGATGGCAAAGGGGCAAAATTTCCAGCAAAAAAAGACTTGGTGGGCAGATGGGGGAACACCACCAAGTGTTAACTCTCTTTCCTTTCCGGTCCCTCCTCACTAAGCCTTCAGGCTGGTGGTATCCCTCAAGCTCTCCCTTTCACTGCCTTGCATTCACGTTCATGTATTCCTTTTCTGTGGCTTCCAGTGGGTGTCAGCAAAGTGGCCATGATTTAAATTTTGAACTCGGAAAATTTCAGATACCTTTTGCCCTGCTAAAAGCTGTCACTGTCAGGAGAGAGGCAGAAAGTGGGACAAGAGTTTGTTGAAAAACACCCTTGGTTCTCAAGTCTATTAGCTTCCGGCAATCGTAGATCCTCGACACTTACTTCTCGGGGTGAGTTTTTCTCCTGATGCATTAGAATTAACAGACATAATGGATTTACTCGTCTGCCTGAAGCTCGTACAGCTGCAGCAGTACCCTTTCAGACATCGCCTGTGCCTTACTTTACAATACCAGGAGATGATTTTTATTTGAATCTTTTTATAAATCTAAAAATCACCTCAATTTTCCTGAAGTTGCCACGTATATATTCTTTAGCTTGAGTACAAGGGTTGTGCTGGACCATTTCCTCATGCCTCCCTTTTTATTTCTGGAAGGATCTACCATGGAACCTCGATTGATTTAGCAGTTGATTAGTAAATTACATGTTAATCAAACAGATTCAAACAATTATACTGTGGAGGAAACTCAGAAGCCAGGAGCACAGTAATTCCACACAGATTTGCACAAAGATCCTGGGATTCACCGAGGTGGGGCAGGCCAACTAAAACCATAGCAATTGACTGTTATTCTTGGTGGCTTGATTTTGTATTGCCTTTTGGTTTGGTTGGTTTGGCGGACCTGGGAAGGCTATTTAAATAGGAAGAGAAGATGTTCTTAGTGCCCCATCCCGTCTAGGATGAGGGAGAAACATCTTCAGGTGGTCTGGAAACCTTTTGCTCACCGAAGTTTCTTTGTTTCTTTGTAATGAGAGGACTTTTGCTTGTTTGAAATGAACCAGAACAACAGAACTCTTTGTGCTCCAGCTGTGGCACTTGCAAGGTTATGCAATCAAATTAAGATGACATAAGTCTTTCTCCACCCCCATCGATATTTGTTGAAATCCCATCGTGTTCCAAGTACTATGACAATGTAATGTGGCCCAGTGTACGCCCTGTATTGACATGGATTTTAAAGTTTTACACACTTTGCACATGCTTACTGATCTTAATTCCTCAAGTGTGAATGATGCACAGAGGCACATGACATGGCCTCATAGTTCATCAAGCATGGCATGATGAGTCCCTGCTCTGGTACTGAGCACAACGGCAAGCTTTCAAGTGTGGGGGAGGAGGAGAACTGGTGTCAATGGGAAAGCGTATGACTACAGGTACAGAAGGATAGAAATGAAGATAGCAGGGAGAGAATGGAGCATTTTGGGTAAAGACAAGTAGAAACCACAGAAGCAGCCTGGGAACTGGGAAGTAGAGGTATACACTTGGAAGAGGAGATACTTAACCTAGGGAGCATCTACACCAGTTGTGGAGGACCTCCGGGCCTTCCTAGGAACTTTGAATGTGACTCTATTGTAGCTGCTATAGTAATCTCACCAGGCAGTCATGAATCCCAATCCTTCATAAAGTAAGGAAGCTAGGAGATGAAGAAAACATGTAGTGAATGAAAAGGCACCAATGGTCTTGATAGACAACGTCAAAGGAAACTGCAGTGAGAGACACAGATTCTGTGTAGTGGAGAGTTGAATGCCTGAGATCATGGCATCAAGAACATGTAGCCATCTTATCAGACCACCATGATTTAAAGTTAGAATCCAACAACAACACAAACTGCAGGAACCCAACAAACTCATGGAAATTGAATAATGCACAATTACACCGTTCCTGGGTCAAAGAAGAAATAAAAAAAGAAATTAAAGATTTCCTGGAATTCAATGAGAATGAAGACACAACATACCCAAACTTATGGGACACTTTGAAAGCAGTGCTAAGAGGAAAGTTTATAGCACTAAGTGCCCACATGAAGAAACTGAAGAATAGTTACACTAGAGAATTAACAGCACAACTGAAAGATCTAGAACAAAAAGAAATAAACTCACCCCAGAGGAGTGAAATCAATAAAGTAGAAAATAGGAAAACATTAGAAAGAATCAATGTAACAAAGAGTTGGTTCTCCAAGAAAATCAACAAGATAGACAAACTTTTATCCAAACTTACCAAACTGCAGAGTAGGAACATGCAAATTAACAAAATTAGAAATGAAAAGGGGGACATAACAATGGACACTGAGGAAATCCAGAGAATCATCTGGTCATATTTTGAAAACCTGTACTCCACAAAAATTAAAAAATTTAAAGGTAATGAACAATTTTCTGGATAGATATCACTTACCACAATTAAATCAAGAACAGATAAGCAATTTAAACAGACCTATAACTCCTAATGAAATAGAAGCAGTCATCAAAATTTTCCCAACCAACAAAAGCCCAGGCCCAGATGGCTTCATTACAGAATTCTACCAGAAATTCAAAGAAGAGCTAATTCCAATACTCCTCAAAGTGTCCCACACAATAGAAGCAGAAGGGTCATTGCCAAACTCTTTTTATGAGGCTACAATTACATTGGTATCCAAGCCACAAAAGACACAACTAAGAAAGAGAACTACAGACCAATATCCCTAATGAACACTGATGCAAAAATACTCAATAAAAAACAACAGAGAAATCAAGAACTTGGGCTGAGAATGGCTAAAATCAAAGACACCAATGACAGTCTATGCTGGAGAGGATGTGGAGAAAGAGGAACACTCCTCCATTGCTGGTGGGAGGGCAAACTTGTACAGCCACTTTGGAAATAAGTATGGTGGTTTCTCAGGAAAATGGGAATCAGTCTACCTCAAGATCCAGCAATTCCTCTCTTGGGCATATACCCAAAGAATTCACATTCACACAACAAAGACACATGTTCATCTATGTTCATAGCAGTGTTGTTTGTAATAGCTAGAAACTGGAAGCAACTTAGATGGTCCTCACCTCAAGAATAGATAGAGAAAATATGGTACATTTACACAATGGAGTACTAGTCAGCAGAAAAATCAATGGAATCTTGAAATTGTCAGGCAGATGGATGGAACTGGAAGAAAACATCCTGAGTGAGGTAAGCCAATCATAGAAAGACAACCAGGGTATGTATTCACTCATTCATGGATACTAGACATAGAGAAAAGGATTACCAATCTACAACCCATACCACCAGAGAAACTGGGGAACAAGGAAGACTCCAAGAGAAGAACACTTGGTCTCCTGAAGAAGGGGAGGGGGACAAGAACTCCTGAGCAAATTGGGAGCACGAGGGAGAGTGGAGGGAGGTGGGAAGGGGAGAGGAGGAGAAAGGGGGGATGGAGTGCAGGAGGGATCTGGAGGACTGAGACAGAGGAGCAATAGAGGAGGGTAAGAAAGGACAGAGGGAGCCAGTATATATTTGGAGAGAGGTCTGACACTGGAGAAATGTTCAGGGATCCACAGGGATAACCCTCAACTAAGAATTTAGGCAGTGGTGGAGAGTCTGCCTTTGATGCCTCTCCCCTATAATGAGATTGATGACTACCTTGGTTGTCATTCCTAGAGCCTTCATCCAGTACCTGATAAAAGCAGAAGCAGACACCCACAGCTGAACACTGAGCCATACTTCTGGAATCCAGTTGTGGAGAGGGAGGAGAGATGAGCAAAGGAGCCAAGACTGTGCTGGAGGAACACACAGAAACCTTTGACCTGACCTAGTGAGAGCATTGAGACCCTAGTCATAAAACTGGGGAACCAGCATTGGATTGAACCAAGCCCTCTGAATGTGGGTGCCAGTTGGGAGGCCTGGGCAGCCTATGGGACCTCTACCAGTAAATTCAGTGTTTATTCCTAGAGCACAAATGGACTTTGGAAGCCCATTCCCTATGGAGGGATACTATTGCAGCCCAGATATATGAAAGAGGGCCTAGGCCCTCCCCCAAATTATGTGGTGGACTTGGATGTTCCCCAGTACACAGCCTCACTATACTTGAGGAGTGGGTGAGGGGTGGGTTGGGGGGGGTAGTTGGGAAGCATGGGAGGATGGGAGGGCGAGAGAATGGGAGGATGGACATGTAAAACGAGATTGTTTCTAAAATAAAAAAAAATTTAAAAAAGAGATTGAAGGGAGGAAAGGGGAAGATGATTTAATTCTATTATAATCTCAAATATAAAAGAAAAATATATCAGGGGCAGAAAAACAAATTAGACAGTTTCTAAGGAATAACTGCCAAGGTATTCCCCGGGCTTCCATAAATGTATGCACTGATACATCAACACACAAATACATACACACACACACACACACACACACAGAGAGAGAGAGAGAGAGAGAGAGAGAGAGGTGTGTGTGTGTGTGTGTATGTGTCTTGGTAGGGTATCCTACTACCTTGACAGAATGCACTGTATAGGTTTTTTGCTGACTTTGACACAGCTCCATGGATTTTGGTGACCTGTTCTGGATGCTACCTCTTGTCATGCATGGAGTAGCAAGTAGGAGAGGGCTTGCAACTGACTGGTCCTGAATTACAATATAATGGACATGTTAGAACATCAGCAGATCTTTCCCCTTGGCTTTGGGTTTATTTGAGGGAATATTTTGACATTTAACTCAACAGGTTTTCATCAAGTGTATTCGTGCCTAGGATTATACATGCTGGTCAAGATATACAGAGAGATAAAGAATATATTTGAAAACTCTACAGTAAATTTAATAGTTCTATTTTTCATTTTAAAATTTTTATTATTTTATTTTTGAAATAAAACATATATCATCTCCCTTCTTTTATCTCTCTTCCCCTTGCTTGCTCTCAAATTCATGGCCTCTGGCCTCTTTCTCTGCCCTCCAGTTGGGTAACAATATCAATTTGCCAGCCTTGAAATTACACACATATAAGTAACAGTGACTGAACAGGTTGTGTCTACATATTTAGGAGTGTGAGTGTGTATGTATGTGTCTATGTGTGTGTGTGTATGAGTGTGTGTGTGTGTGTGTGTGTGTGTGTAACAGTTAAAGTAGAGGTTGTATTTTAAATGATAAGGTTTTAGTCCTGAAGTGGTGGAATTAACAACTTCGATCCTTTGTGGCAGCAGACAATCCAGCTTCTGGTTGGGTGCAGTGGTGCACACCTGATATATCAGCACTTGGAAAGATGAAGCAAGAAGACTGGAAGTTCAAGGTCAACATGGGCTACACGGTCAGTGAGGGCGTAGCTTTGGCTATATATGAGAGAGACCCTGTCTTAGAATAAAAATCCAATCTTTGGGATAGAAGGGGTTTCAGAGTTGTATGGGACAGCATATTTTGGCATAGATGAGGGAGAAGGGAGGTGAGTGTGTGAACTATCTCACAAGGAACATCTGAGCTCAGACCGAAAATTCTTACTTTCATCACTAGATAGGCAGCTGCTGGTGACATGAACAATCATTATACTGGTATCTCTGTTTCCCTATTGGAAAAGTGACAATCATTTGAAGGGAAGATTCTATATAAGGTACTTCATATAGAGCACATAATACATGGTATAACGTTCTAGAGAATATCATATCATCACTTTGGCATTTAGAGAAGTAAAGGACATCTTTAGCAGGATCAATAGAATTGCTTCACGGTGAAAGAAAACCCGACTCCATGATGAAGTGACCTGTTAGATGACATTAGCCTATGTCCTAGCTTCTCCAATAGGTGTTGTTCAGCCTTCTGCAAGCCACCCATCTTCCTACCACACTGTTCAAAGGTTCAATCAAGTTACTAAAAAGTAAAGGACATGGTAAATTGTTAAGCACTGTGCATATGAGAAAATGTAGGGATGAAATTACTGAGAACAAGGGGAGACAATAGCCAGTAAAGGGGATGGAACTAGCCCGGGCTTAGGAGTGATTCAGTGCCCTCATTCTTCTTCAATCCTTTCCTTGGCTTGTGTTCTTTGTGACCTGACATTTGTAAGATGATCAGAAAGCTGTAGACTGGGAGAAGGAAGTAAGCCCCTTTACTTTCAGCCTGATCTGACCCAACAAGAGAAGTAGTATTAGATCAACACATTGTCCCATCCTGTGGCTACAGTGTATAAGTGATGGCTATGTCTCTGGGTGGTATACCAGTAGTCTTTGGCAACTGACTGTCAATTTTATTAATCTCATGGACCCAAGAGGAGTCTCTTCTTCTCAGGATGGTAGTCACTCAGAACAACTGTACAATGTACATTTATGTAATGTATATATAGAGATGATATATATATGATGTGTAAGACACACAGTTATATAAGGGTTATATACAAAATGTAAATTTCCATATGAAGATAAATATTTTTAGAATACAGATCCAGGTTATCTGTCGTGTAAATACACCAACTAAGCACGTGTTGACTTATTTATACCATAAAGTGCGATCTCAATGTATGGCCTCAAAAGTTTTCTTTTATCCTTATCATCTCATCTTTACAACTTGGGGATGGGAGGGAACTCCTCTCATAGCATTTTGTTTTTCAAGGAAAAACCACAGACATTTACAAATCAGATATGTGGGGCCACACGATGCCATGTGCTTCCTTCCAGGCATTTCAAACACTAAATGACATCTACTGTATCAGACACATTTACATAAATCTCAATGCCCTCTGAATCCTTAGGTTCTAACCCCCCTTTCCAGTCATCTCTTCTCTCTCAATGGAGTAGCTATTAGATTCTAACCCCCTTTCCAGTCGTCTTCTCTCTCAATGGAATAGATAAGACAAAATTTCACACATGAGTTACAAAAAACTCTCATTCTTGTAACAAGGATAGGAGTTCCCAGGAAAACTGAAGACACCCCTTCTCACAGAAGAACCCAAACACTTCAAGAAATACAAACCCTTACCACCCTTATCCAATACACCTTGCCTCCCTCATCTCTTCCAGGTGTCTTCCAAACACTAAGCTATACTGTCTGTTTCCAAGAATGTCTCTGAGTGTTCCTACAATATGAAAATATGCTTCTTTCCCGTCTTTCATATTCATTTCATGTCACTTCCTATGTGCAAGATACATGTATGAAAAACCACATAAGATGGAGCTGGAGAGAAGGCTCAGGGGTTAAGAGCACTGGCTGCTCTCAGATGACCCATGTTTGGGTCCCAGCTCTCACATGGGAGCTAAAAAATAACCTCTAACCGAATCCCAAGTTATCTGATATTTTCTTTTGGCCTCCATGGGCACCAGGCAAGCAGGTGTTGCACATACATTTGGGCAGGAAAACACTCATATACCTAAGTAAAAAGAAATAAAACTTGAAAAATTAAAACCAAATAGGTACAACATGTTGTGAGCCCTGGGAGTCACTCAGCTGCCCGGATGAGCCTTACAAACAAGTGAAATAAACCAACAACAAAAGGACATATACTGTACGAATCCATTTACATGCATTACCTTGATTCATGGATGCAGAAGGGAGATAAGAGGTTACCAGGGATGAAGTGAGCTACTGTCTAATGGATTTAGAGTTTCAATCTGAGATGATAACAAGTTCTTCAGATGGATGATGTCAGTGTTTATGAAACACAACTATACTCGAGATGCTAAACTCTACATTAAAATGGTAAATTGTGTGCTATACCCATTTTATTCACCATAAAAAACATGTTGTAGAGCATAGCAAGAATTTAAAAGGCAGAACGTCTGCCCTTATTAGTGCTACACAGACTAGCCGGTGTTAAAAGACAACCATAACAAGCAAACAGTTCGAGGAATCAGGGGATCTTCAGCCTAGGGTTGCGGATAATCCCCAGAGGAGGTGACCTGTTTCTATTATTGAGGTAGAAGAGACGGCCACAAGGACTCTGCATAATGTCCAGAAAAGCAGTGGTGGAATTAGAGTAGAGGGAGCCATGGGCACTCCGATCCGTGTAGACTCACCCAGAGAGACAGTAAGCTTTGGCTTCTACTGAGCAATGCAAGAACATCAGTGTTGAAGATATGGGATGAGAGATAGTTGGGCAAGAAGGTGTGGGGTATTAGAGGGGGAGGGGCTGCAGTGGGATCAGCAGGAAATTAGTAAGGATAAAGTGTCTATGAAATGCCATGAAGAAATCCATTACTTCGCATAGTAACAACAACAGCAACAAAAACTACAGACAGGAAGCGGGGTGGGCACTGAGCTTTTGCTTATAGTATCATTTCCTCTCATGAGATGGTTTCCCGACTGGCTGCTGGCCCACAGGCCTCTGACAAGCCTGACTCCTCTTCCCACAACCAGGTTATAGGTGACTTTTTCTCTGAAGCTCTCCTCCAATACAACTCATGTTCTTTCCCCTTTCTCTGAACTCTTACTATTTGAAGACATCTTCCCGTCCCTAGTGATACACTATTCTGTGACTGACTTCCTGCAACTGTGTGTATTTCAAGACCCTCAAGGGCAGAGGCCTTCAACTTGTTTTCTCTCTCGCAGTATCTAGCAGGTGAAATTAGGAAATCCTTTCCAATAAATATTTTCGGACTGGAATTCTAAAGAAAAATGAAACATAAAACCAAATTCTATAAAAGAATGCCTCCCTCCTGAGAAATAATTCAGACATAGGTAGTGAAGTTCAGGGACAATAAATTGTGGTTCAAGATTTGTATCTCAGTTGCTCAGTTGGCATCTTATCCATAATGGGTTTTAAGTTGATCACTTTTTAGGTTTAGTGGGAACTATTTCTCTATAAAATAAGCACTACTAGTGTCTTTTTTGAAGTTTATGATAGAGAAAGGAATAAGAAAACAATAATATTGAAAAGTGAATATACTGCAATCATAAATATATTTATTAAACCTGAACTAAACAACATTAGTTTTGGTTTAGAGCATGTATTTAAGTTATGTTATTGACTAGCTGGTGTTTATAAATGAGACAGAGAATGTACTTTTACACTTACTGGATCTTTTGGGGGGGAATTCAAGACAGGGTTTCTCTGTGGCTTTGGAGGCTGTCCTGGAACTCGCTCTTGTAGACCAGGACAGGCTGGTCTCAAACTCACAGAGACCCGTCTGCTTCTACCTCCGGAGAGCTGGGATTAAAGATGTGTGCCACCAATGCCCAGCTACTTGCTGGATCTTAAGCTTTATATTCCTTGGCTTTAACTGAGTGAGAGGCAGATAAAGTAGTAATCAAATAAAAACATTCATATTTTCACTGAGCAACTCCTCAACATAATAAAGGGCCACATATTAGAGCCCATCCTCGTTCTTCACAGAGGCAGCACTGAGCAAGCAGCCACCCATTAGGAAGTGCCCATGACCCTGAGTGCTGTGGTGGTGAAAGTCCTAATCAATGCACCCAACTCAGCTGTTGTAAAAATAAAATGAAATAAACTGATACATCCCTGAGAACTCACATAAATGGAAATGCATTCTCACAAATATCTTAAGCTTTAACTCCATTGATTGCAAACAACAAGCAAAAGAGGTAGCTGCTTGCATTTTTTCTTTGTTTGAAAAAGAAAATGGTAGATGGTAGATGGATAAATGGCATATATAGATCACTGATATAAATAAATTATAGGCAGATGATGTAAGATGGAATATATGATAGATTGATAGATTACATAGATAGATGATAGATAGATAGATAGATCTTATAGGTTGTGAGCCTATCCTTTAATGGCTGAGCCATCTCTCCATCCCTAGATAGATAAATCTTCATGAAAATCCCCAATAACAAGGCAATAGTTACTTAGAAGACAGTCTGCTTTTAATAATTGGCAGTCCCATCAAAAAGCTTATTAAAATAATAACAACATGCAAAGGGGACAGATTCTTAAAAGCACTGTCATCGGTGTCATCACAAGTATATAGCAAATCCAAGAAAGGACGTCAGAGGCATTAAACTGAAAGGCAGGTATGGGGGCTGAGATGGGACATTCCAAATGAGCCCAATTGGTACCTGGAGTGTAAAAGCTATGTTCAGAGCAGAGCCCATGGGACTCATTGTGGTATGACAAAGCAAAATCTCATAAAAGGCACCAGGGACCTTCCAGGGCAAGTCTCCCAGGCTAGGCCTCCTCGCTCATAGGTGAGAAAAATCATGGTGGAGGTAGGGACATATTGTCCTAAATTGAGTAGATGCCACTCCCAAATATCCATGCTCCCTGTCTGAGAATATAAACATATTGAGAGGTAAAAAGGTAGAAAGAAAAAGAAAGGGGGAAAAACGGTTTTCCATCTTTCATAGCAAAAAAGTCAGAGTATTCTAGAAAATAAATATGCTTAGTATCTGGACACGGACAAATATCCAAAATGGCGGTGTGGCTACCGTGAGTCCCAAGGTGATTTCTATTGGCAAAGACACTGAAAAGAGTATGTCAGAAAGGGACACCTCACTTTTTCATTAAATATCCTCCTCCCCTTCAAACATTTTGGAGTCTTATAGACAAATCTCCACAATTTGGAAAAACATATTTTATTTAGATTTGGTCCACAAAATGCTGCACATTTTCGTATTTAATCACATTTTATAATCCAAATTTGCCATAAGGCACTCTGTCGTTGTTCACTTTTATAATCTTACCAATGCGGATCAATGTCTCTTCTAGCAGTGTCCCTGAGGTACCCTCGGGCGTGGAGAAGGAGAAATTGAGACCAATATAAATGGCTCCATGAGGCGGGAAGACCATGCACACATATCCCCCTTTAAGCAATGCTATGCTACAACATATACAAGAGAGAGAACAAGGTCTTGATTTAAAGTTTTATCATCATAGAATTTGCAGTAATTTGATTGCATTAAAAACTGTCTAGAATACAGAGTCTTGTGTCTTACATTTGTTTTTTGCGCATGAGTAGGGTGTCATGTATCATGTATTTCGTCCCATTTCAGGCCCTGTTCTAATGCAAGGAAAGGCCCCGCCCACACCCCGCGGTGCATCTCAATGATAGAGGCGTTCACTTGTCTCATCCTGAAGTAGCACACTGGAAACTTGACCAAGAAAAGTGACTTCTTACACCTAATTCCTGCAGGCAAGCAGGTGCCCCAGATATAGTTACTATTGCCCTATTCAACCTAATGTGAAGCCCACCCTGTCTCTTGTAACCCTTCCGAAGATCCACTAAGCTTTCCAAGATAAATTTGCAGCATAAAACATACAGCACAGTCATCCAACCAATGCAGAAAACAATGCCAGGGCCACCTTGTCAACCGTGAGGAGCAGCACATGAACAAACACACTGAGGGATGTGTTTCATTTATGTAGTACTTTCTGTGGTGACATGTGTACATGCATGCTACACTACTTCACATCATATCCCTCGTGTGGTAGGAGTTATCTGGCAACCTAGTGATGAAAACGCTAACATGATTAAACTACTTGTGTATAATCTCACAAGGGACCAGACCTTAAATCAGTCTTTATGGTCTGTTCCCTCCAAAGTTGTCCCAAGTAACATGGTAAATTCAAGTTATATAGCATCCAGAAGAGAAGGGAAAATCAACGGCTTTGTTCAAATCGTCTGAGATTTCACTCTGAGAGGCTGCTCCGTGGAAAGAGGTGCCGTGCAAAGACAGCACAGGACTATGGGTAAAGAAGCCTCTTATTAAGAAGACGGGCATCCCCATCTCTGAGACAAAGGAACAGAATGACAGAATAATACTCACAAATAATAGTTCCCTAGTACACAGATTACATAGCCCAGGGGTCCACGGGACATAGGGCAGGGCTGTCTACTGAGATGGGCGAGCATATAATGATGGGGGTTAAAATCGCTTTGTGTAAAAAGTTCTGCATTCATGCACAGGTGCCATAGCTGCTGATTTCAGCCCAGCTCCGAGTGCCAAAACTGATTACCAAGTTTGTTATTTCTAGTATTTTGGCTCTCAGATTGAATCGTGCTTAGACACGCCATTTCTTCACACTTGGGTTTGAATGGCTAGCCCAGCTTTGTATGAAAAGTCTCTGATTTTCACTTTAACCTGTCTTTCTCCAAAGACAAAGGAAATTCTGTGATAAATGGGAAGCAGCCTTAATAAAGATGCCCACGAGAAAAAGCACATGCAGGTTAGATTTTAGGAGACAATTCCTGTCACTAGAAAGCTGATGAAGGGTTATAATCACCATCAAGGATAACAGTACAAATCTTCGCTGAGTAGCTTAAAGAAAGGAGGTGTACCCTGCACAGAACATTCTAGGGAATCTCTCCAATCTCTCTAGGTATACCAGTTCATTCCTATCTGTGAGATTCTGATTATTTGACTTAAGTTTTCTGGTTGGTTTATTTGTCTAATCGTTACGGAGACTTAACTGTAACAAAGCAATATGTAAAGTCCACAGAGCTGACCAAATGGAAATCTTCAAATCCAGGGTTCTCCCATGGACTCAGAATTGTAAAGTGAGATTCTGGGGACTGTTTTACATTTTTCCTCTCATGTACACATGGGTGTGGTGAGTGTATGTATCTGTGTGCATTCATATTCTCATGGGCACATGTGTGAGGGGTATGTGTATTTGTAAGTGTGTGTGTGTAGACCCAAGGTTGACACCAGGGGGTCTTCTTCGATGGCTCACCACAATATATTCTTTCCCATTTGTGGAAATAAAAAAAAGCTATGACCTGAGTGTGGAATGCTGATGGGGACTACTGGAGCTGGGGAGGGGGTGGAGGGACAGCAGATTAAAGAAGTCTAGATTTGATTCATGCACACTGTATTATGTTATTGAAATAACACCTTGCATGCCACCAATATGTAAAACTAGCAAATGCTAATTGTGTGTATTTGGGCATACATACTGTGAGCATCTGTGCAGAGGCCAGAGGCCTAGCATTCTCCACTTTGTGACAGAGTCTTTCCCTAAACTGGAAACGCCCATCCAGTAACATCCTAGGATCTGCTCGTCTCCAGACCCAGGACCTGGCAGCAATGGTGTTATACATGCATGCCACAGCACCCTGCTTTTAATGTAAATGCTGGGAATCTGAACTCAGGTCCTCAAGCTTGCACAGCCAGCAACTTACCAACCGACCTTTCTACTCGGCCCATGTGTGAATTTTTAGGTAGTTGTTTTACGCTGGAAACAGACAGGCAACATAATTTGCTTGGACATAAACATGAGCCACGGGAACAGACAGCATTCTAGTGCATTCATCTCTACTTCTCCGAACCAATGGGCCCATGAAGGATATCTAGACCCCAAGCTTCCTGATCTCAGAAACTATGTTCCATAGAAACCCTGGTACCAGTCAAACAGTACTCAAAATAAACATAACATCCTTTAGTGAAAGTTTGGTACCCAAATTCAGAGGTGACAGTGGAAAGCACAAATTGGATTTCAAAAACATCACAAAGCAAGATCTGCAAAATGGTTGCAAAATAATAGTTTATATTGACTACATGCTGAAATAACAACTTGTGTATCGAACAGATAGTGTTGTTATTAACTGAACTGGTTGATTTTTACTCTTTTCACATGGCTACTAGAAAAACTTAAAGTTGCTTAAGGACAGAATCAGTACAGCTCTGGAAGACAAGCACGGTTCTGGCCACTGTATGTAGTAGTTTCCAAATCCTACTCATTTATGTGAGCACATTGCATGTGAAGCCTGTTTTACCAGTAAGAAAGCCAGGGACCCTAAACTCAAGGCATGCAATATGGTCAGGAGTGTATTAACAGGGGGATTTGGACCAGTGTCTCAAGTTTATAAATGTCCCTTCCTTCCCTCCTTTTAACCCCACTGTCTGTGCACCATCCTGTCCATTTGACTGAGAGCCACTTCAGCACACAAATGCCTTCAACATCGTCATCTTTACATCTTCACCCACTCATACATGGTAACAGTCCTCATACATCTTATCGAATGAATTAAACTCAGGGTGAATTGATAAAATAAGGCTGTAAAAGTATCTTTGCATCCCATGAAGGACTTTGTGCAATCTCAATGTCAAGTTTAAAAAAACATAGATCATGAAAATGGGCCACAAATTTCCTGGGACCACTGCGTAACTCCTTATCTTGGCATTTACAGTTGATCTAAGAAACTATTCTGGTTTTCAGAAAGGGGCTCATAATGAACACAAGGAGTACAGACTAACATGAAATAGACAAACAAGTGTCCAAGCACATAGACAGACCAACAAACCATGCTGAATAAAGTTTAATATCCCAACAGGATAAGGGATATTAAACATTGCACATCACTAATTTTTTATAGTTCGACATGCTTAGATAGATATTGCCTATATATTTTTCAATTCCATTTTACTAATGTTGATCTGTCACCAAAAATCTCTTACATTTAAATATGAACTTGTCTTTCAAGGAACAAAACTCTGACTCCATCTAAAGAAAGAAAATCAAATTTTCTAGGCTATATTTCTCTTGGGTTGAAGGTGTTTGTCATATTGTCTTTTATTGTCACCTGTACTAAGATCACACTTACTTCAGTGTCACAAAAACTGGTCAAGTGCTG
Source organism: Mesocricetus auratus (assembly GCF_017639785.1). Lineage (NCBI taxonomy): Eukaryota > Metazoa > Chordata > Mammalia > Rodentia > Cricetidae > Mesocricetus > Mesocricetus auratus. The sequence goes on along the minus strand of NW_024429199.1, from coordinate 38,456,160 downwards.
GCTGGGTAACACGGTACAGTCTATTAAAAAGCGAGTAAAACCACAAACAAGGAACTCCTCCACATCCCTGAATGGATCAAGCCTTTTGTCACTTATGCTCCACTAGAGGCAAGTCACTGCTATAGGAACGGCAATGGGGAGGGAGAGAACACAATTTTATACGGGGACAAGCCAAGAAGAGATGCTCCCAAGCCTTGAAATGGAGCTATAGAATGAGAAGAGAGAGTGAGCCGCTGTCCATCTGAAAATAGAAACTCAGAACATGCCGTCCAAGACATGAGGAATGGAGTGGAACTTTAGAGCTCACAATCTGGTCATCCTTTGTAATCATTAGAAAATAAGATGAGTCTTCTGCTAAGACACCTGCAGCCATTTGGGAACTTCAGATGAGTCTGGTTTGCAGGGCTCATCTAGCTGGGCTTTGGGGAGGGATAACCCAGATATGCGGTGTATATAGACTGCCAGTCTGATTCTGTCCTGGTACCTGTCCAAAAAGTCTCGGTCATACTTAACTCCCCCATTTCAGGACACCAAACAAGAAAGAAGACAGTTCAAGACTATTTAAACAAAATACATATTTTGACCCATTTAGGACAAAAAAATGTTTTTTTTCATTTATTGCTCCTCCCCCACGGCAAAGTCAAGAAATGGTCCATGAACTGGTGCCAGCTGCCAAAAATTACTCAGAGCCCTACAGTGACACATCAAAGAAAGAAGAGACTAGGAAATTAAGTGCACTGATTTCTTTGGACAGCCTAACTTCTCTAACCAGTGTGTAGGAGTGTCACCATCCAAGAATGCAAAGGGGAGGATGTTGGAGGGAGCTATGCAATGGAATGCAGCTGACAATCTGAACTTATTATCTTGTCTAGTAAAATTAGCATGCAATTGGTTCCAAGAAATCCCATCACTTGCCAACATTCTAAAGGGTCCTTTCCTTCCTAAATATGCCTTCTAAAATGTGACAGCTGAAAATGCATTGTTTCTCTAAATCCTTCTGCTCAGCGAACATGTAATAAAATGTCATATAAAACTTTGTTTAAATAACCAGATGGTAGTGTTATATGCAACCTATCAAATCTTTTTACCTACAAAGTGAACGAACAAGCAAAAGAGGAACAGATGTTCCAACTCCTCTATCAGTCGGGAACCCTGTTTTTGTCTGTTTGACCTGTGTGTTTTCTCTATTTTTATTAATTAATTTTGTTCATTTATTATACATTCCCACCAGTAGATAAAGCTACACAACTGTCACGCATATGTAGTGGGCCTTGGTTGGTCCCATGCAGGTTACCTAGCTGTTGGTCTAAAGTCTGCGAGCGCCTACGAGTCCAGGTTAGTTGTTTCTGTGAGTTCCCTTTTGATGACCTTAACCCCGCCTGGCTCGTATAGGTTTTCCTCCCTCTCTTCAACAGAATTCCCTCAGCTTGGCCCAGGGCTTGGCTATGGGTCTCTGCATCTGCTTCCATCAGTCACTGAATGAAGGCTCTCTGATGACAATTGGGGTAGTTACCAATCTGATTACAGGTGATGACCAGTTCAGCACTGAACCTTTGGACATTTCATGTTCATCAAAAAATCCATCAAGATGAAGTCTCAGTTCTGAACATCTATGTCCCCAAATTCAAGAGCACCCACATTTGTAAAAGAAATACTATGAATGCTTAGATCACACTTCAAACCTCACAAATTAATAGTGGAAAATTTCAATACCCTATTCTCACCAATGGACAGGTCTTCCAGACAGAAACTAAACAGAGAAGTAAGGGAACTAACAGATGTTATGACACAAATGAATCTAACAAACATCTACAGAATGTTTTCTCTCCTTTTTTTAGCTATTATTTTTTTATTTGGGGGGATTTCATATATGAGTACTATATTTATATCATTTCTACTCCTCCCTCTCCAATCCTTCCTGTGCCCCCATTCCCTGTCAAATTCATGATTTTTCTTTTATACCTATTGTTATTACATCATATATACAACCTGTGGGGTCCATTTAGTGTTGCTTATATGTATATGATTTTACAGAATACCGCTTGGGATTGTATAACCTGTCATGGGGCTCATTCTTGAAGAAAATTTATTGTCTGTAGCTCTTCACCTTAAAAGTAATTTTAAAATCATCCATGTTTATAGTTGAATTTTGGTAACGTACTAAACTATTAAAAATGGCAACATGATTTTTTTAAATAAATGCCACTCACAGAAGAAAAGGTAAAAGAATAAAATTTCATAAACATTGGTGAGACTATTTTCAAACTAAAATTAGAGAAAATTTTTACTACTTAAAGTTTTAAAAAATATATATGTATATATGCATATATATATTATTCACTATTATTTTACATCCTGGCTGCAGCCTCCCTCTCCCATCCTCTCTTCCAAGCCTTTCTCCCCACCCCCCGCATTCCTCCTCTCATCCTCTCTCACTGTCCAATTCCCTTCTTTTCCATCTGCATCCAGGAAAGGGAAGGTTTCCTATGAGTATCAGTAACACATGGCACATCAAATTGTAGTAAGACTAAGTACACTATTCCCCCATACATTAAAACTGGGCAAAGTGACCCAGTATGAGAAGTCGGGTCCCAGAAGCCAGTATAGAGTAGCAGACAGGCCCTGTTCTTGCTGTTAGGAGTCCCATAAGAGGACGAAACTACACAACCGTAAAGCACATGTGAAGTGCCTAGGTAAATCTCACTCAGACTCCCTAGTTGTCAGTTCAGTCTCTGTGAACCCCTATGAGCCCAGGTTAATGGATTGTGAGTCTTCCCATTGTGTCCTCAATCCCCCTGGCTCCTACACAATGTGTATTATTGAAAGTCAAAACAATGAAATAGCCTTTGAATTTGAAGTAAAATCACCCCTATTTTTAAACAAAAAATTATTAAAAGGAAGTAAACTCTGTGGTTCCTATAGCAAAATCAAAATACTCCCTATTGAACAATCAACATCAAAAATCATCCTTGTTGCCGGCGGTGGTGGTGCACTCCTTTAATCCCAGCACTGGGGAGGCAGAGGCAGGCAGATCTCTGTGAGTTCGAGGCCGAGCTGGACCGATAGCCTCCAAAACAATACAGAGAAACCCTGTCTTGTAAAAAAAAAATTATCCTTGTTGTGACCATAACAGTCAAGTCTCATTAAATTTTAATTCCTTATAAAAACCTAGTACTTAGTAAGTATTTCAAGATTTAAGTTCCACTACTTGGAAAGGGCAGATGAGATTTCTAGCTAAGCACAGATTAGTCCTTCTGACAGCAAGAAGATAGCATTTAGACACACAGACGCCATGCCACGGATGGGAGACTCACACAGTACTCTGCCTCCTGATACAGCTTCAAATTTCTAAATCAGCATTGTGCCATGCTGTAGTTCTAGCATCAGAGCCATCCATTGTCTCATGAATCCAAGCTCGTTTTCCTGTACTCATAGATTCCTCATCTCAGTTTCACCCCCTACAGATCAGACACTCTTGCTAAAATCTTATTTCTTAGGCATACAATACACACTCCAAAGTTTATCCCCTCTCTCCCTGCCTCTATCTCTCTCTTTCCCTTTCCCTCTGTTTGTCAGTCAGTCTGTCTGTGTCTTTCTCTCTCTCTCCCTGTCTCTCTGTCTCTGTTTCTCTCTCTCTCTCTCTCTCTCTCTCTCTCTCTCTCTTTCTCTCTCTTTCTCTCACACACACACACACACAGAGAACTTTCATCTGACAGACTGACAGATGACTCTACCGCACACACACACAGAGAACTTTCATCTGACAGACTGACAGATGACTCTACCGCAGAGCTTCAACTTGAGCATTGCGTCCTCTAACATTGGAGTTATCTACTTCCCATTGAGGTTCTTCTGTCTTGAAAAGGACACGTCTTTTCTCCAGGTGTATTTAAGGTCGACTTTTCATTTCTGATGTTCTTCTCACACATAAATATGGGTCTTGGTTGTGGATTTCTTTTTCCCGTTTCTGCTTGCATGTCAAAAACTTCTAAATTTCACTATCATTGTTACCGTATTTTATTTTCTAAGACTGCTTTAATTCTGTCTTCCAGTCTGTTTACCCAGATTTCCATCTTCTCCTTGCTGATATCTTCAAGTCCCTTCCACTTCTTAAACATATTTCATATATATGTCATCTTCTATGCCAAAACACCCCTGCTTGAAGGCCCTGAGATTTAAAATACACACTACACACTGACTCTACATACCCTTATTTGATTTCTGTCTCACTCCTGGTGGTTTGTGCAGGGCATTGCATGTTTGTTCTATGATTTCTGACTATGACACATGCTCTTTGAAATTTTTTAGTGGGAAATCCTTCAGAATCAATACGAAATTTCATTCCCCAGTACTAGCTCTGTCCTTTCCTCTCCCCAGGTCCACACTGAAGAGCACTGCTGTGGTTTCCATAGATTGCACTGATAACCGCCATCCTTGAAGCAAGCACACACTAGGTTAGTTCATGGTCGCCATGTACCAAACATACCATCTTTTCCTCTATTCTCAGCCAAAGTCGCATTTGGTGTTTACTACTCCTTCCTGCATAGGGCTTATTTCCCACTCATTCTAAGACCACCCTAGGGCGTGGTTCATGGGGCATCAGACATAAGTAAGACTTTTCTCCTCTTCTATGTGCAGGATGGAATCTGGATGCTGTCAGGTCTGAGAAATATCAGCAGGCTCTCGTGCCTCCCAGGGTTCTTGCTTTTGTGTTCTTTTGTTCTTTACAATGGTGTACTCTTTTGCTAGCTTAGTGAAACATTGTGAAAGATAGTTTTCAACATGTTATACAGTACTTACAGTTGTTTTCAATAGCACTTAGCATTTGTAATACCAACAAAGGAAACTGATAATAAACACTTCTAGACTTCAAGAAGCCTCAATTCAATTTTTTCCATTATGTTGAAGGATAGATTTAATTTTTGTTATATATTTATGCTTGTATATTTCGTGTGTGTGTGTTTAGATTTGTAATTCTTTTAAGATATTTTGTAAGATTACTTTTTGAGATAAATAATAAAACAATTGATCCTTTATAACTGCAAACAGCTGCTTGTCAGTACAAAAGGAATTGGCAGAAATATACTTGACTTGCTTAATACTTTGTTAATTGTAAAAGAATAATTACTTTTTGGGTGAAGAAAATTAATACAAAGAAAAATGTTTAACTACTTGTGGGCTTCTAAGAAAAACATGCAACCTGTGATCATAATGTGATTTTTCCTGTGTAAATATTTTAATTTCTTTTTGGAAAATACGCAACTCGTGGTTGTGAGGTAATCTTTTCTTGTGTAGTTTTTTTTTGTGTTGGGAGGTATAAAAGGGTTGAGAGGAAAATAAGAGAAGCAGAAGGGAAACATCAGTGAAGAAGTAGAAGAAGAACTGGGACTAAGAAAGGAAACCACAGGGTAGAATAAAAGAACAGAACAGAATGGGAGCAGGGAGAGAAAAAGTAAAATGAAAAATTACGTCCCCTCCCCCCCAAAAGAAACATTTACCACTGGGAAACAACCTAGTAATGACAGAAGCACAGAACAAAAGGCTAAATATTTAAACTGTTACATGAGAATGGATAAAGTTAGTTTAATTTTGGTCCGTAGTTAAAACTTTTTACTTCTGGGTTATATTTCTTTTATTATGTATTTTCAGAATATGAAATGAGGAAATGCTGCTCTTAAAGTATTTCTCAATTAACCCAAACCAGCAAATCATAAAATATTACAAGAAATGCTATTCTTATGACATATTGCAGCAATGCAGAGTCCAAGCAATCTGGGCTTGGAGAACCAAAGAAGTTTAATCATCACGGTGTATAAAGAAGCAGTTGGCGAAGTCAATTTGCCATAAACTCTTTAGGAACAGGCTTGTTTTAGGCCTGACACCATCTCCAAGCACAGTGTCAACAGACTTACTGTGACAGACTTGTTTGGCTTTCAATGACTCCAGAGAATATCTGAAGTCACCCCAAATATCACAGATGCTAAAACATCAAGATTTTGATGAAAACAAGCTACAAAAATCTTTCTCCCTCCTTATTTTTCCTGGATTCTGTGTTTTTAATGAAAAAAAAAGAGTGAAGTTTAGTTTACTGAGCATAACAAAACAAAACCTGAAAGAAGGGACAGAAAGGGACTCCTTAGAATGCCCTCGATATTCAAATATACATAATCACCATCTCAACCCTCAGCAGAGAGTGTTATTTACATGAATCTGTGTTGCATGCTGAAGTCAAAGTCAGGGACATCCACCAGTGGGTGAGCTTCAAGGCCCAGTGTGGGGCAGACTTCCACACTGCCTACTAATTTTATGCACCAAGTTGGCTTGAGTACAGTGTCCAGTTGTTGGTCAATCTCTAGTCTTGATGTATCTGTGAAAGTGTTTTTAGAGGTAATTCACATTTTTAAAAGACGTTGAGGAAGACTGAGTTCACATCATTGGGTGGGTGAGACTTGCCTCATCTGTTGAAGGCTTTAAGGCCAAAGGACTGGGTTTCTTCTAAGGAAGAATTCTGCCTCAAGATAATACCACAAAATCTACCTGTTTTAACCTCTCAGCCTGGCCTGCAGATTTCAGACATGCCCATGCCACAGCTGCATCAGGCAATCCCTCAGAATCCTCAGATGGAAGGAGAAGATGGCTCAGTGAGTCAGGTGCTTTGCATACAAGATTAAGGACCTGAATTCAAATCCCCAGGGCCCATGTAAAGTTGGACATGACACAGTAGTGCAAGTCTGTAACCTCAGTGCTCCTGGAAGTACATGAAACAGCCCCCGGAAGCTCCCATGACAGTTAGCCTAGAGCATGCAGTGAGGAGCAATGACAGACCTTACCTCAAACAGAGCAGAACTCAGACTTGTCCTCTGAGTCCCACATGCACGCTGTAACATGTGTAAACCTGTGCCCTCCACACACAAACACTCGCATCGTATAAACAAACTCACATCATGTATCCACAAAGACTTAAAAAATCTTTAATAGATGATGGATGGATAGGGATAACTAGATAGACAGACTGACAGACACATATATAAATCCTGTTAGTCCTGTTTTTTTTTCTGCAGAACCTTCAGTGATGCATCAAGTGGTTACAGATTTCTAACAGATGTGAAAGAGAGCTGAGTAAAATATCGAATACTGCATATTGAGAAAAAAAAAATGATGTTCCCGAGCACAGAATCATGTAGGTCTTTGCCTGGGTAGAAAAGACAGATTTGAGGTTGTTTCCATTCTCCTGCTTTAGGTATCCACTGAGATGGGGAGATGTGGAATATCTAATCCCAATGATTAAGGTACTGAAATTTAACCAGATGCCATGCTGAGAGGATGGAAGGAAACCTGGACATGGTTAGAATTGTGCTAGTCAAATCCGTCTCCACCAAAACTTAGTTACATAAGCACCATCAATGGGTTTTTGCAAAACTTAACCTTACTTACATTCTGTGCATCTCGGCCTCCCTGGCACTGACTTCTTGTCTACGAGTCTTGTTTTGTTTTGTTTTTTTGAGACAGGGTTTCTCTGTGACACAGTCCTGGCTGTCCTGGAACTCACTCTGTAGACCAGGCTGGCCTCAAACTCATGTCTACAAGTCTTTAAGCATCCATGATGTCCTTTAGAAAGAGTCTCATTCTTGTTCCACCGAACGCTCTCTCTCCTCCTAGTGTGTGTGTGTAGTGTGTGTGTGGTGTGTGTGTGTGTGGTGTGTGTGTGTGGTGTGTGTGCGTGTGTATGTGTGTGGTGTGTGTGTGCATGTATATGTGTGCGTGCATGTGTGTGTGCGCGCGCGTGTGTACGTGCGTGTGTGTGGTGTGTGTGTGTGGTGTGTGTGGTGTGTGTTTGCTTGCTTCACCTTTCAATCACAGTGAGGTAGTTAGGAAAGGTCTCGAAGCCAGAGACAACAGATTGAAACCTAGAGAAGCTGTGTGCTGTGAGAGCCAAAAGATGGAACCATCTATGGGGCAAAAATGGTGAGAAGATGAAGCTCTTCTAGCTTAAAGACTCTCACTTAAAGGTTGTTGTTCAAGTGAGAAAAAGGCCAATCTGGATGTAAACACACATGAGTAACACATACAGGGTGCTCACAGTTCAGAGAACACACTCAAGCAGGCTTCTACCCTGGCACTGGCCCCTCAGGGGGAAGGACAGATAGATACCAAGGCTATTGCTTCTCAAAGATAGGAGGGCTGAGCTCCAGTGTTAGATTTCTCAATGTAAGCACCATGATCCCTCCTCTCAGTTCAACAAAATCCTTTCAGTCTTCACAAAAGCCCAAGGAACCTATACGCAGACATCGGTTTCAATCTATCAGTGACATATAGCATAAGTGGTCTATTTAAGTGATCTGTGACTCAGTTCTATGAGCTGTAAATGGAAATAATAAGAGCGCTTGCTTTGCAGATCATATAAAACATGTAAAGTGCTGAGCAAAATGACTGGCACACAGCAAACATGTGGTGTGAGCCACCATTATCTCAATGATTAAATTAGATCGCTCTGTCACCAATTTAGCCATTTCCTGCTCAGTAAGTTTTAGAAAATTAGAGAAAACTCAGATGAAGCCTGGATGGTGGTGTTAATGGGCAGAGCACATTTTGTCTTTGTTCTACATCAGGTATTGGAAAATTACAGCCCAGGCTGACCCCTCAGTTTTTAAATAAAGTTTTATTGGGGTATGTCCATGGCCATTTGTTTACATGTTACAGGTGGCCAAATAAGAGTTACAGTGGCAGAATGGATCATTTGTGATAAAGACTCAATATTCAAAAAGCATATATTTAGTATCCAGTCCTTTACAGAAACTGATGACTTCTGCTTTAAATAAACAAGCTGCTATGCTTGAACAGCGAGCTAGAAGGAATTAATAAACAGAAAGTGTCCAGGACACATCTGTGACTGGAGAAAGCCACAGAGCTGTTTGACAGGGAGTGTTTCAGAGAGTTTACATTATGTAAAACTTCTCTTACTATCAACAAGATACCCTCATTAGTCCACTTACAACGCTGCATTTTGCTTCTAGAGGCCACTGCAAAGCATTTTCTCAGTGCTCGCTTTTAGGTATTTTTAACCTATCATGTGCACAATGCGTGTGTATGGTGAGGGGTGTGTGTGTGTTATTGCATGCATGGGAAGGAAAATCGACATCATAGTAAAGCCAATTCTCTCTGTCCACCTTTATGTGAGCCAGGACATGGTATTTAGGTTGCCCAGCTGCTACAGCAAATGCTTTTAACCGCTGAGCCATCTCATTGGACCTCAGTTCTTGCTTTTAAGTAGTTTGCAGAAAGGGGTGACAGTCAGATCCAGGGCTGTGCCTGAGAGAGCCGTTGCTACCATCTTAGTAGACCTAAGCAGCAGCAGCAGCTCAGTGACAACCCTGGATCCTAGACACAGCCCGGGATACCTTTAGAAATTCCCTGATGACATCTCAGCATCACTGCCGCTTACCTCCTACTCACCTAGCCCATCCCATCCTCTCTGCTGACCCTGTGACTGTTCTATGAGTGTGGGAGTTAACGGAACATCCAGTTGCGTTCCCTAGCTTGTTTATAGCTCAGGAGAGATTAATGCAGAACACCTTTCTGAATGCAGATAGGAAGCGATGGCTCTACTGCCATCTAGTCAGCAGCTCAGTGAAGCCTTCCACCCTGCTTTCTCCTCCTAAAATACAGCCAGATACCTAGGTCACACAGTAGTGAGGGTTACGGAGATGATCGTGGGACTGCCATTAACATCCCCTAATTCATGGAGACTGTGGACCACACTTGATCAGTTACCAACAGTCTACCCTTCTCATACTACAGCTCTCAGTAGTCAGGACAAACAGTAAAAAGATTAAGGCAGATCCTATAAATAAGCATCAGCTGTCTACAGTGTAGCACAACACGGGGTTCAAAGGTTGATGATGTCTTAGAGCCTAGAGAAATGAATGCTCGAGGTGAGAGACACTGTCACAGAGACAGGAATCAAAGATGGATCCAGGTATTTGCAGCGGGACAGGAGTCAGAACTGTCAAAGCAGCACTTAAAGGGTTTGGAAAACAGAAGTAGGGACTCTGTGGGGAAGGAGTGGTGTGCAGAAGGGCACAGAAGAAGGAAATAGCATGGACACACATAGCAAATGTCCCGAAACAAAGCTTCCTGTTGGACTGGACCTCAGAGTGAAGAGTGGAAGCAGGAACAAAGACAAAGGACCAAGATGCAGGACTGGGCCTAGACCAAAGTGCTGAGGACTGGTTTGCAGCCAGCTGTCCAGAATGTCTCCATGCTGTTACCAACAAAAGAAAAAGTGTAATCCCTTTTAAAAGAATAATTAAACAACTTCCCATTGTTTCATTTCTTTAATTAATCCAGATCTGCTTTCCAGAAAGAGAAAGAGGCCAATTTCCAGTCAACTCCAGGTGTCACCACAAAACTCTGTCTTGCTTTCAATTGACTGGGTAGTGCTGGTGACCTTTGACCTCATTGCCCGGATGCAGAGGACTGTGCTAAGCACAAAGCAAGGAGAAATGGAGCAGGGATGCTGCCTATGAAAAATGCCCAGTGTTGTCTCCATCAAAGCCAGAAATAGAAAGGACCCCTGTAAAGGCCGAGGTAGTGAAGCCAACAGAGAGCTTGGAAAGTCTCGCCAGCAGAGATTGGAAAATGTCACTAGGAAAAGGGAATGCGCTGGGAAGACAGTGAATAACTTAACTTGGCATGGGGGAGGACGAGTATGCATCAAGAAGAAAACCAAGTGAGTAGAGTGTCATGGCCGCAACAAAGATGGAGTCCACGGGAAGAACCGATGGGGTGCGATGTATGCAGTGAGAGCTCACTGAGTCCCAACATCCTAGAGCCGCAGAAGTGTTAATGGCTCATAACAGAATCAAGTAGAGAGCAAGTCAGGGGCTGCTGTCCCTCTCCACTACTGGCTGTGGGAGGTGTCTGCTGCCTAGAGCAGAGAAGTCTGCTGACTCCACATCTTCTGTGGTTGGCACGGCTGACTCTGCTCAGGGACTAGTGGGTAAAACCACAGCCACCACCCACTGTCCAGAAGAAATGGGTAGGTAACAGGAAACTTGAGAAGTCATGCCTGTCGTGTGTGTGTGTGTGTGTGTGTGTGTGTGTGTGTGTGTGTGTGTGTGTGTATACATACTGACCTGTGCATCCAAACATGCATATGTACACTCCATTGCAAGTTTTCAGGATTGCTGTACATCTGAATGACTTACTTAGCTAAGTATCTCCTCAGGGTATGGTGGCACACATTTTTAACTCCAGCACTCAGTAGGCGGACACAGGCCGATCTCTGTGAGTTCAAGGCCAGCCAGGCCCACACAGCAAACTCCAGGACGGCCAAGCCTACTTAGTGAAACCATGAGTCTTATTTATTTTTCTGTTGCTGTGATGAGACCCTGTTACTGAGGCAACTTACAGAAGAAAGCTGTGGCTTACAGTTTCAGAGGGTTAGAGTCCATGGCCATCATGGCGGGGAGCATGGCAGCAGGCAGGCTGACAGGCAGACAGGTAGGCAAGTATGGTTATTAGAGCAACAGCTGAGAACTCACATCTTGAGACACAGAAGGTAGAGGGGGTTAATTAGGAATTCCTTTTGAAACCTCAAAGCTCACCTGGTAACATACTTCCTAATCCTTCCCAAAGAGTTCCACCAAGTAGGGATCTTTAATGCAAACACATAACCCTTTGAAGGCCATTCTCATTCAAAGTACCATGCCCTGTCTCAAAAGAGAAAGGGAAAAGTATCTGGAATCATTTCAGGACACAAATTTTGATTTGGCCTATTCTTCCCTTCCATAATACAAGGCTAAGATAATTTTTCATTGCTGGGGTTAATTGGGCTTTTGCTGTGGCTTACAGCAAACCAACATTAATGCAACTCTATAAATGCAAAATCTTACTTAAAGTAAACTGGTAATGGGTTTTGTTGAAGGAAAGGGAAACGCAGATGGGGCAGCCTCCAGACATTAGGACAAAGGAAACCACAGCCACCGTGGAGAGGTACAGGTCCTTCCTAGAAGGTAGAAATTTATAAGCATGAAGCACCTGGGGTGATCACCAGGACTATTTGATGTAGTACCACATTCTATTGGATCACTCAATAAACTTAGTCTTCAAACACAGGCAGAACTCTGTAGGCTATAACTGTGGGTGATTGTACAAGACACTTCATGCCCAGAAGCTTTGATGCCAAAGACAAAGAAACTGTATCCATACAGTGAAGAAAAAAGAAATGTAATGAAAGCTCAGCAGGAGGACCTGAGTACTCTAGTACTTCAGTACTTCTATACTCCAGTGCTCAGATCTCTAGTACTCCAGTGCTCAGATCTCCAATACTCTAGTACTCAGATTTCTAGTACTCCAGTGCTCAGATCCCTAGTACTATAGTACTAAGATCTCTAGTACTCCAGTGCTCAGATCTCCAATACTCTAGTACTCAGATCTCTAGTACTCTAGCACACAGATCTCTAGTACTCCAGTGCTCAGATCCCTAGTACTCCAGTGCTCAGATCCCTAGTACTCTAGTACTCAGATCTCTAGTACTCCAGTGCTCAGATCTCTAGTACTCACTCCAGTGCTCAGATCCCTAGTACGCCAGTGCTCAGATCTCTAGTACTCCACTGCTCAGATCTCCAATACTCTAGTACTCAGATCTCTAGAACTCTAGTACTCAGATCTCTAGTACTCCAGTGCTCAGATCTCTAGTACTCCAGTGCTCAGATCCCTAGTACTCTAGTACTCAGATTTCTAGTACTCCAGTGCTCAAATCTCTAGTACTCCAGTGCTCAGATCTCCAATACTCTAGTACTCAGATCTCTAGAACTCTAGTACTCAGATCTCTAGTACTCCAGTGCTCAGATCTCTAGTACTCCAGTGCTCAAATCTCTAGTACTCCAGTGCTCAGATCCCTAGTACTCTAGTACTCAGATTTCTAGTACTCCAGTGCTCAGATCCCTAGTACTATAGTACTAAGATCTCTAGCACTCCAGTGCTCAGATCTCCAATACTCTAGTACTCAGATCTCTAGTACTCTAGCACACAGATCTCTAGTACTCCAGTGCTCAGATCCCTAGTACTCCAGTGATCAGATCCCTAGTACTCCAGTGCTCAGATCCCTAGTACTCTAGTACTCAGATCTCTAGTACTCCAGTGCTCACATCTCTAGTACTCCAGTGCTCAGACCCCTAGTACTCCAGTGCTCCGATCTCCAAAACTCTAGTACTCAGATCTCTAGTACTCCAGTGCTCAGATCTCCAATACTCTAGTACTCAGATCTCTAGAACTCTAGTACTCAGATCTCTAGTACTCCAGTGCTCAGATCTCTAGTACTCCAGTGCTCAGATCCCTAGTACTCCAGTGCTCAAATCTCTAGTACTCCAGTGCTCAGATCCCTAGTACTCTAGTACTCAGATTTCTAGTACTCCAGTGCTCAGATCCCTAGTACTATAGTACTAAGATCTCTAGTACTCCAGTGCTCAGATCTCCAATACTCTAGTACTCAGATCTCTAGTACTCTAGCACACAGATCTCTAGTACTCCAGTGCTCAGATCCCTAGTACTCCAGTGCTCAGATCCCTAGTACTCTAGTACTCAGATCTCTAGTACTCCAGTGCTCAGATCTCTAGTACTCACTCCAGTGCTCAGATCCCTAGTACGCCAGTGCTCAGATCTCTAGTACTCCACTGCTCAGATCTCCAATACTCTAGTACTCAGATCTCTAGAACTCTAGTACTCAGATCTCTAGTACTCCAGTGCTCAGATCTCTAGTACTCCAGTGCTCAGATCCCTAGTACTCCAGTGCTCAAATCTCTAGTACTCCAGTGCTCAGATCCCTAGTACTCTAGTACTCAGATTTCTAGTACTCCAGTGCTCAGATCCCTAGTACTATAGTACTAAGATCTCTAGCACTCCAGTGCTCAGATCTCCAATACTCTAGTACTCAGATCTCTAGTACTCTAGCACACAGATCTCTAGTACTCCAGTGCTCAGATCCCTAGTACTCCAGTGATCAGATCCCTAGTACTCCAGTGCTCAGATCCCTAGTACTCTAGTACTCAGATCTCTAGTACTCCAGTGCTCACATCTCTAGTACTCCAGTGCTCAGACCCCTAGTACTCCAGTGCTCAGATCTCTAGTACTCCAGTGCTCAGATCCCTAGTACTCCAGTGCTCAGATCCCTAGTACTCCAGTGCTCCGGTCTCCAAAACTCTAGTACTCAGATCTCTAGTACTCCAGTGCTCAGATCCCTAGTACTCCACTGCTCAGATCCCAATACTCTAGTACTCAGATCTCTAGAACTCTAGTACTCAGATCTCTAGTACTCCAGTGCTCAAATCTCTAGTACTCCAGTGCTCAAATCTCTAGTACTCCAGTGCTCAGATCCCTAGTACTCTAGTACTCAGATTTCTAGTACTCCAGTGCTCAGATCCCTAGTACTATAGTACTAAGATCTCTAGTACTCCAGTGCTCAGATCTCCAATACTCTAGTACTCAGATCTCTAGTACTCTAACACACAGATCTCTAGTACTCCAGTGCTCAGATCCCTAGTACTCTAGTACTCAGATCCCTAGTACTCTAGTACTCAGATTTCTAGTATTCTAGTGCTCAGATCCCTAGTACTCTAGTGCTCAGATCTCTAGTACTCCAGTGCTCAGATCTCCAATACTCTTGTACTCAGATCCCTAGTACTCCAGTGCTCAGATCCCTAGTACTCCAGTGCTCAGATACCTAGTACTCCAGTGCTCAGATCTCTAGTACTCCAATGCTCAGATCTCTAGTACTCTAGTACTCAGATCTCTAGTACTCAGATCTCTAGCATCCTGATTTCTAGTACTGAATAAAAAGGGGGTACACTGATGGGTACTCAGCACTAAGTAGCAGTTTTTATGGATCCAAGCTCCCTGACTAATCAAGTCAGTCAATGAGCTCCAAGTTCACAGAGAGACCCTATATCAAAAACTTATTAGTTAGTTAAATAAATTATCAATAAATAAAGTGGAGAGCAACTGAGGAAGGCACCCAACATCTCCCTCTGTCCTGCACACATGCACATGCACACACACACACACACACACACACACACACACACAGAAGACACACAGGTAAATCAAGAAGGCAGTTCTTCCACAACCAAGCAGAAGGAGCCACCTTGTTGGCCCCCACCATCAGTCCAGAGACTTTCTTGTAAGAGGAAATGTTCTGTCTGCTAACTCAGAACCTGTCTGCTCACCCCGAGCAAGGAGAAGCATAGCATGGGAACAGGATCACACAACCACAGTGAGAGCTCTGATCAGCCGCCCATGCCAACGTTGGCTTACTAATCGATATGAACAATGCAAACAGGCCAACCACAGACCACTGGACAGGGAAGAAAGCAAGGTAATACACAGTGGAGGATCACTGCAGAAAAAGTGAAAGCAAATGGGAGAGTACTTCAGATTTATTCATTTTCATGTGAAACATGGGAGAAAACTGTGAGAAAAAGGAGCGCCATGGATGGGATTCTTCCCCCTTTTCTGGCTTCATTCCTCACACACTCTATAAACAGGGAAAGCTAAGCCAGATTGTTACTGGGGGAGCTACTGATGGCCACACAAACCAAAGTATCCCGTCACTTGTTCATGCCATTAGAACACCGAGTACTGGACATGAAGGCACAAACGCTTCCTTACAGTCTGCAGGCTTCCATGGGCCCAGCCACTGCCCCTCCCGCCCCCATCAGCAGCCCTTCCTTTACCCTTCACCACCAGCTTACATCCCAGCTCCATTTCTGTCACTCCTTATAGTTGGACCAGTGTACAAGAAGAGAGAAGTGACATGACAGTTCTAGAGTTGCAAAGTATAAAAGTCAGGATTTCGGGGGCGGGGGGGGGAGGAGGGAAGCACTTCAGTACAAACAGCAGGTTTTTAAAAACCAAAAATATAGTTGCCAAAATGAAAATATGCAGGTTGAATGAATAATAAAATTGACAGTACTAAAGACCCAGTATTTGTCATCTTATGTGCAAGAGAGTCCTAAATATAGTATTAAAAGAACAGTGAAATAGGGGATAATTTCAAAGACATGGAAGATCCTTGTGGGAATCCAATGTCTTCAGAAAGAGAGTGAGGGGGTGGGAGATGGTCCAGTAGATGAAGCATCTGCTGTGCCAGCCTGAAGACTGAAGCCAGATCCCCTGTAGTTCTGTTAAAGCCAGGTGGGTGTGTCAGCCCATCTGTAATCCCTGCCATCTGGAGTTAGAGAAAGAGGACCCCCAGAGGCAAGCTGGATGGGGGTTCAAGTGAAAGCCCCTCCCTCAGTTGAGAAAGACACCTGATGTCCATCTCAGGCTTCCGTGTGTGTGTATCCAGAACACACATATTCCCACACACATGAGCACATGCCACCACATACTCATACACATTTTGGGAAAGATAAAAAGGGGGAAGGAAGAAAAGCAGCCAAAGCCAGTTTTAGTGGGGCCATGCCCGTGACCTTAGGTGTCTGATGTAGGAGATTTGTAGGTCTGAAGCCAGCCTAGGAATAGACTGAGACCAAGTCTCAAAGAAAAAGGAAGTCCATAATAAAGACTTACAAGGAAAGAGGACAAAGACAGAAGGGAGAGAAGAAAACAAAACAACCCGGAGCAGAGTGAAGATGAAACTCTAACTGAAAACCCCACTAAGCGTTAAAAAGCTGGCTAAAGACTTTCAATATTAAACAAGGCAATAACCAGAAGTTGGAGACACAATAGAGGAGCTTCCTTTCTCAGAAGATAAATCACACCTTCCCAGCCCAGTAGGCAAAGAAGTGACTCAGGTTGACACAGAAATATCTCATCTACTGCAATGGAGGCTTGACTATAGTGGTCAGTATCTTCGCAGTCCTGAAAGGAAAGAATTTACAGCCAGTCACATCATTACTAAATGCAAAATCAATCGACTTTTGATCAGGGTACAGTTCAAAACCTCCATCACCTGCATGTATATCCATTCTGGAAAACTGCTTAAGTATATATTCCAATTTTAATAAAAATGGATCCAAAAATTCTTTTTGAAGCTTCATTGTGCAATTATCATCATTATTTACCCCAAAATGTATGGCAGCTCATTGTAAAATAAACATCTTTACAATATATGAAGTGCATTCTGTAACTTTAGAACAGTAGCTACAAATCTTGTCGATCAAATAGCAGTAATATTAAAAGGGGATGGGGAGAGAAAGAACTTTAGAAAGAATGGCAAATAGATCTTTTATTTCTATGAAGATTGGCTAACAGATGTCTTGAACTGATAAATGGAGCCATAAGTATATTAGTCAATACTAAATCAAAAACTCTAATCAAAATTAGTAAATAGAGGTTCAGAGATAGCTCAATGGTAGAGCATGTTTGGCATATTCAAAACCCTGGGTTTAATTCCTTAGAGCTACAAAAAGTAATGCATGCATGTATGTATATAGGTAGATATGAATGTATAGAATCATAAAACTTTCAACTATTCTCTTCTGCTGTTAAATAGGTAGGCTTGTTTTACAACAATGCCATGCTCTTTTGATGATAATAACTTTTAATATAGTTTGAAGTCAAGAAATACAATTTTGCTTTTTTCCTTTTTCTTCAAGATTGGTTATGTGTATGTATGTGTGTGTTATATTAATATACAGTAAAACCTTGTATAACACATGACAGCAGAAACAGAGAGGGAAAATTATTTCTATTTGTGATGTCTTAACCTTTGTTGTACAAAAATCCTAATGTTGCTACCAAGAAGATGTTAAAATTCATTTTAAAAAGTCAATAAAGTTGCAGGGTACAAAGTGAACACACCATAAATCATTACTATTCTTATATACTAATAATAAATGATCTAAAAATTAAATTAAGAAAGCAATCCTAAAAGCAAAAAACAAACAAAAAAAACCAAGATACACACAGGACAAAAAAAAAACACCTTAGGGATAAATTAAAGGTTAAAAAAAAAAGGAGAAAACATGAACAAGTGGGAAAACACCCCATGTTCATTAATTTAAAGGATTGTTATTGTTCACATTTCTGTAATCACCAGTGTTTGATGTAATACCTATCAAATTTCAGGGACATTTTTCATATAAATAGGAAGAAACATTTGTTAAATTTATTGGGAGTCAAAGACCTTGATAAGCAAAAAAATTTCTTGAACAGAAGGAACAAAGCTGTATGCACCACATCCCTTATTTTAAAATGTATTATCAAGTGATTATAATCAAAACAGTATGGAACTGGCATTAAAAATATCAACTCATTAACCAATGGAACATAATAAGAAGCTCAAAATAAACTCACACGTCTTTAATCAATTAACTTTATTAAAGGTGCCAAGCACACAATGTCAAAATCCATCTCTTCAATCAATGTTGCTTGGAAAGCTAGATATTCACATGCTGGGAATTCAATAAAACTACTGTCTCACACCATATACAAAAATCAATGCAAAATGGAGTAAAGACAGAGACTGAACATCTGATACTGAAAAACTACCAAGAGAAAACACAAAAGAAATACTGCTATAGGCAAGGACTTCTGAGACATAGCATTAAACATTAAGAAAGAACAGCAGCTAAAGACAAGTATTGCATCAGATTGAAAGGATTCTGCATTGCAAATGAAATAGCAGAGGCAGGAAACAGCCTGAGAGTGTGGGGTTGTATGCAAACCCCAAACATAATAGGAGATTGACAGCATGCTTATTACATCTAAATATATTTCCATACCTGAGGAATTCAAGTGCGTAAATATTAAGAAA
Source organism: Mesocricetus auratus (assembly GCF_017639785.1). NCBI lineage: Eukaryota > Metazoa > Chordata > Mammalia > Rodentia > Cricetidae > Mesocricetus > Mesocricetus auratus. The sequence goes on along the minus strand of NW_024429199.1, from coordinate 38,437,403 downwards.
ATAAACAACTGGTTACACTGGGCAAAATATATGAATAACTGGAGTCCCGCTCCCTGGAAAAACATGCTCTGAAGTGTCTTATCCGTTGGGATCCCAAGCACAGCAGAAAGGGAGTAGCGAAAAGCTGAAAACCAATCTGCAGTCCAAATGGTGGCATCCTTGCCTTTATTTCCACCAAACAGGAAGCAAGCTTTTCTGGTTGGGAAAAGGCTAGTAAGTTTTATACCCAGAGAAATTAACCAATTCTAGACGAAACACTGCCCCCTTTGCCACTCAAGAAACTCTCTCTCCCTTCTCACCCTTATCGTTTCCAGGGATATCATTTGAGACCAGTCTGGACTCCCTGGTCCATCTCTTAATTCTTCCCTCTCATTTTCCAGAACTTTTGACAAGGCTTAACTCAACTTCACCAGACACTCATGTAGACATGCTGGCTGAAGAAGACATACTAACACCTTCCAGACTCAAACATCAAATGGTACTAGAAGGTCTCCAGAGTCCCCATACCCTGCTTTAATCCATTCATTCTCCCTGTCCCTTAGAAGAGTATGTCACCATGCCAGCCTTTCACACCTTCTCCCATCTGCACATTCTAAGCCAATAACCTGGTTCCCAACATCCAACAACTAAGACAATCTAAAAAGAATCTTCAGGGAAGTACAGTGCCCACGGGTATGTATTCTATCCACATGCTCTTCTAGAGCATGAGAATCCACGTTTGGGCCTCCTGGTGGCATGGTAGTAGCCTCTTCCTTCTTCCTCCTTTGAAAGACTTTATTAGACTTGCTTTTTCCAATCCTTTTCCCTCAATTTTCTCAAGAACTAACCCAAAGATGCCTCCATCCCATGCTCCTACAAACCCACACCTGATAAACCAGTCAATTAATCCCCACCTTCCAGGGCCTCAGCTTCTCCTGGGCCTCAGCTTCTCACTTTTGCTCCCTATATCTCATCTGTCTTTGAAGATAGTACAGGGAGATGGGCTCCATGTCAGTCTCCTTTTCCAGGCCCTCCTCTCCTCTCCAACTTAATGTCCCTGTGTTCTACACTCCATTCTTTGCAACCCACTAATTTTCCTCTGTATTCACTCTCTTGTTGATCTTATTCATCACCTGTCTCCTGGGAACGCAAAGCTTCACATCAGGTGCAGACTCTCTTGCAAACCCCAGACACCTCCACCTGAAGTCTCAACACATGTCAAACCCTGGGTTGCTCTTCCTCCCAAGAGGCTTCCCCTACCTTTACTGTTGACAGTTATGTCTTGGAAATGGTCAGGCTCACATGAGCATCTGTGACTCTTCTTCCTCCAAGACACCACACCTGGTCCACCAGGAAATGCTTGTTAACTCTACCTTAGGGTGTAGCCAGGATATGACCATCCCTCCATCCATCTCTACTGCCACCCTCCTCAGAATGGCCACCACTCCTCACTTCTTGCTTGAATTGTTGTAGATGGCTCTTCACTGTCCTGGTGCCTTTGATCTTGGTCCACTTTAGTTCTCCACCAGAACAGCCAGATAAAACTTGTCCCTCAAACTTCTGCCATGGGTCCCCAAGTCTCTCAGAATAAAAGCTAAAGTACCAGCTGTCATTGGGACTCATGTGACTTTTCATCCCCTTCCCTCTCAAAATTGTGTTTTCAGTTTTGCTGGGTTCTCTGCCTGGAATATTGTTCCGTCCAAATGGAAAACAACCTTCTTTCCCCTTTGAGTGCTGTTCGAATGATCTTTCAATGAAGCACGCTCTACTTTGACCCCTTACACTTCCATCCCACCATCGTGGCTCTGCTATCCAGTGTTTGTTTGCTTCTGTCCACACTACTGCCATCTTCCAAAACAATTAACCATGTGCTCTTATCCTGTCTCCCTTATAGACAACAAGCATCATAGGGGTGGGACTGGATGTATTTCAAGCATTCAGCTGAGAACATGACCAGCAGCAAAAGTTGCTGAATAGACAAAGCAACGGAGGAATGTATATGCACCATACCCAGCCATACCAAGGCTTCTAAGGCAAAAAGATTTTCAAGTAATCCCCAAATACTAGGATTAGTAATTCATAGGTTTGATTTTATTTTTTTAATGAATCAACATTCAATAAATATTTCACAATCAGCTATCATGTTTTAAGTACAGCTCTAGAAACATAATACTAATGGAAAGGAAAAAAAGTATTCCATTGTAAAACTTTATTTTTACTAGGCTCTATGGTTTTATAAGCATGTAAACACATAATCCACACACGTAGAAGGCATGTCATTCAATGTTTGGTATTCATGCAGGGCAATGGACATCTTCCATGAATATGTGCAGCCCTCCAAGGGAAGTTCATCTCTTAAGGGGCCAACGTTAGTTATGGGAACCAAGAAATGATTACAGGAGGGCAAGAGTTGATCCTGGAGTTAAGAAACCTTAGATACCATCCTTGTTTGCAGTCTTTCAATGTTCAGCCCACTTGAGGAAATCTTCCTTAGTATTTCTCTCCTCCACCAAAATCTCTTCTATGTTTCTCCTAATGGGAGGGGAGGGCTAACTATTAGGGGAGAAAGGAATCTGAAGCTATCAGCATTATGTGTGGGACTTCTGGGAGTCTGCATCCCTGACTGACCATCCTTGTTCCAGGAAAACCCTTTAATCCAACTCTGTACTCTTTGCAGACTTAGATCTGCAACTACTTCAAAATTGGATCTTTTGGGAAGGAGCCACCCACACAACTCAGACTACCATGGGGGCATTTCTGTGACAATAGAATACAGAGATGAAGGGGATTGTGGGAGAGGAAAATAAGAGGAAAGCAAGCTATCATTGTTTAATATATAAAAAGTGTTCAAAAGAAAATTTCATGAGAAAATAGCTCTTTGCACTTGTTCACAGGTTTTTTTTTTTAAGTGTGCATCGCTCTGGTGCTTCCTAACAATCAAGAGCTTATGTTTGACTAAGGTGACTAAGCAATCACCAGCTAATCTTGATTAATGAACCATTCAAAGATGGAAGAAACAAGCCAAGCTCCAAAGTTTTGAAGCAAAGCTTGAAGAGGAGCCATTTCCTGGTGAGGATTTGAGTCCTTAGACAGCCAGTTAATACATCAGAGAGCATTTTCAGTTACATATTCAGTTCAGTGCAAGTATAAGGACCTAAGTTCAAACTCTGACAGCCATGTAAGAGGAGTGATACCCCATAATCTCAGAGCTGAGAAGACAGAAAAAGGGGAATCTCCGGCCATCCAGTCCAGCCAATCAGCAAGCTCCAGGTTCAGTTAGAGACGCCGTCTCAAAAAAATATCAATAGAAAAAGACATCAGATGTTGACCTTGGTGTTCATGTGCACAGCACAGATGAGCACACACATCCATATCCACATATACATCCACAGATGAGGGTGTACAGTCTCTAAGAGGACACTACTATAAGAGGGTAACACTTTGAAGAGGTAGGGTTTAGTGGGAGGTCTCCAGGCCATCGGGAGTATGGACTTGAAGGAGTGTGTGGCTCCGGTTTCTTCGTCTTTTATCTCCTCCTTCAAGTCCATGCGATGAGCAGTTATGTTCCACAGCATCTCCACTACCTCGAGATGTGCAACTGACAGACTCAACACCTCCGGATAAAGGGGTTGATTATAAACAAAGGTTTCTGGGGGTCAATATAAACTTGTCTTTACAAGTTGATTTCTTTAAGAATTTTGGTAAGGACAGAAAGCTAATGCACCGTATGATGTCTGCTTTTTTTCCATATAAGGAGCTTTATGTATTGGATATGTCTTTCCATTATAGTAAAGAATGTCTAACAAAGGCCTTATTATTTTGAAAGTGTGCAGTTTAGTGGCATTGAAGCCATCCACACTCTTGTGCCATAGTTGCCAATATCTGCTTACTGAATCTACCTTATTGTTAAAAATGTCTTCCATGACACATTAAGTTCAGTCTATTGCAACTACTCCAAATAAACTACACTGATAATGACTGTTTAATCCATTGGGACAATCACACCCATACTGTATATGCCTCCAAGTCTTGTCACCACATGTGGGACAAAGCAATTACAGACTCTGAGGAGGCTTATCCTGATTGTGTGAGGCCAGAGCCATGAGTTCTGATAGCCAGGTGTTAGACAAGTTTGATGTACTCGATCATACATCTATGTGCTTGCAAATCTCTTCAGCTAAAGTCTTTGTAGCTAGTTCAGTGAAACCTCCCACCAGTTCCAGGAATCCTTTGGGGGTATTTCAAAATCTTCCCAGGAAAAGGTGAATTTTTTTCAGTTCATATCCCAGAAGTACGGACATAAATAAAGGAAAAAAATTTTAAAATGACTCTATTCCATTTGGGGGAGATGAAATATTTCTTGTAGTTTAGAGAAGAGAATCATTGATAAAGCCTGAACCCATTCTTCAGAAAGTATCTTCCCACAGTCAAGGCCTTGAGTGAGTTTTCTAAATTCAAACCATTTCTCTCCTACTGTCAAATGCCCTGAGAAAATGTAGAAAAACATCTTGACCAGGTAAGACAAAAGATATGGCACAAATAAATAGACAAAGACAACATTAGACTTCTCAAAAGTGATTTCTCTCATCCAAAACTTTATTTTTTTCCCCTCGGGTGTGGGTGCAAACATTTCACAAGAAAATGTTGCCAAGTCAATGACATGGAGGAGAAAATAATACATAGAAACAGGTTTCGCCTTAGGATCCTGTAGAACTCCTTTTACATTAAGAGCCCAAGCTAATTCAAGAACAGACAGCTGCCCCACCTTCCAGCAAGTGAACCTCCCACTACATATTAGATTTCATATTTATAAAATAGACACCTAATGATTACATGCACCACCATAAAAAAAAAACTCAGTCCCCTCCAGAGACAGGCGCGGCCAGCATTTTATTAGATTTCGCCTGTCTTAAGCAGCCACACTTCTCTTCCCTTTGCTATTATGCAAGGGCTCTGCTGGGTACAGTTAAGCGATAAATGCTAGACTAAAATAACAAGGTCATTTGATTTTTTTTAATTAAATCACAGGGAGTTTGCCTCAAGAATTATTAAATAGTATTTAGGTTTTACCACATCAAGCAGTCTGCTTACCAGGCAGAATGTTCCTAAAGAAGTAACTGTTCAAGCTTGGGAGATAGCCCAGTGAGTATAATGCTTGCTGCCAAGCCACAGGCCATGAGTTCAATCTCAGAACCCCAGGCATGGTGGAACATGCTTGTAATTCCAGCACTGGGTGGTTAGGGGTTGGGGAATCAGATAGGAGTTTACTGGTCAGACATCCCAGCCATCAGCATGCTCCAGACTAGTGAGACACCCTTAAAAATTTAAGTTGGAATGACTCTTGGTGAACAATCTCAGGGTTGACCTGTGGTTTTCATGGACACATATACTGGTACATATGTGTACAGTCATGTACACCTCTCCCACATCACAAAGAAGTATCCATTCAAAGCTGAAGTGGGCCTAGGAGCATAGGTCAATGGAGGACTGTGTGTTTCGTGTGTGACAAAGAAGACAAAACAGAGTAAGTCAAAGTTGAGCACACTGTGTGGAAGAGTTTGGTTGCCCACAGAAGCAAAGCTCAAAGATTTCCTGGAACTGGAAAAATAGACAAGAGTTAACTGGGTCAGTCACCCTTCCGAAGAGATGGAACTCAACACCAAGTAGCTTGTGACTCCAGTGGCCATGCCACCTGCTGTCAATGTTCACACACCATAAGCCAGACAAAAAGAGTTTACACCACACTCTCTAACTCTTCACCCTCACTGTGACTACAAGGGTGGGAGTGAGCCCTTGTTTTCCTAATGACTCTAACCTTTCTGCTGTGACCCACCTTGAACAACCATTACATCATCTGCTCTGTAAGATAAAGAAACTGTTCAAGTTTGGGAGAGAGTCTAAGTCCAATGCTCATCAATCGCTTTCAGTGTTCAACCACTTCCTTGAGGCTGTGGACTTGTATTTAGTAATACTTAAATGCTTAACGTGAGTGTTCTTAAGCTAGTCACGGGTGAGCAGAGAATAGTAATAATTGTGCCAAAAGTAAGCAGTCAAGTTTATACCAAACCCTAACAAAAAGATTACAGTGCAAGCCCTTGGTTCCTATGAAATAAAGCAATAATACAGTACTGATATGAAATAAACTTCAAGTCTCTTTGGTGAGCCTTCTTTGCACTGTTACGGGTTATGTAGGTGGAACTGGGAAATAATAAGTTATTTTAATTCAACTCTAATATGAGATGCTTTCTAACTGACTCACTGCTTTTTATATTTCCTCTAACTTAGACCTCATGAGTGCCAATATTGATATTCTCTCTACAATTCCCCAGTGGTTAACCCTTGAAAATATAAAAAACTAACATCTGTCATCACTGAGGCATAAATTCTTTGCACATTAGGGAAATTCAAACCAGAATCACTCAGCCATGGTGACACTGAAGGCACACAGGTTGGCTGACAGAGTTAACAGATGACTACTGGCGGTAAATAGATTCCAGAGATCTAAGCACACAAAAGGTAAAACCCCAAAAACCTAGACCAGTCACCCCAGAAAGCTACTCAACCTAGATAAGTCCCACAGCTTTAAGCCCTCTAAGAACTCAGATGTCTGTAAGTGGTCATCTTGTTAAAAAAAATCTGTTCATCAAAAAGATACTTCAATCCAAAGGAAAACATTTGTTTTGTCACACAAATGCTTATTTTATATGTTTTATTTAAAGGAAAGATACCTTTATATTATAATTTGACTCTTTGAATATCAAAAAATTTGCACAATCATTTAACCTTTATTCTTCTTAATTTTTATTGTCTATATATGCATGTGCGTTTGCATGTGCACACATGTATACACAGGCACGCCATAGCACAAAGGTAGAGTTCAGAGAACAGCCTCCAGGAGTTGGTTCTCTTCTTCCATGTGAGCTCTGGAACCCACGTTTCCCTGCTGAGTCATCTCACTAGCCCAAACATACACAGTAGTTAAATGAAAGTTGGTGGATTAAATGAATTAGTTCAGGTGGCAGAAAAACGGCACCTTTCATTTCAAAAAAGAGTTTCCACTACAGAAGTGTCAAAATGCAAAATGGCAATGAGTGTCAAGGCCTGAAGGGACTTTACTGTTCTAGAATCATGTCAGTGCTTTCCCTGACGAAATGGAATGTGTGATAATGGACCAAGAAGATATGCTTTATGAGGAGACACTGGCTGAAGAAGGCAAGGAATAAGGAATGGTTTGCTCACTTCAAAGTTCATCAAGGAGACAGAGAAATAGACAGAAGTCTGGCAGGCTAACCTTGGATGATTTCAGTTTTACTCTGTGTAAGAACCGAAGGATGCAGGTACTCTCAGCAGCAGCGTTTTCATATGGGGTTTTGTATAGCACAATTGTACAATGTACATCTGACTAGTCAGTGCTGCCCCAAGAGGCAAACTCAATCCAAGGCCATACAGGTCATAAAATAGGAGGTTTCTAAAAGGAACTAGGAGTTGTGATACTCCTTCAGGACAAAAATGGGCAGGGAGTTTGAGGAGAGACAGCAGGGAGCAGGTGTTCAGCAAAGGTTATACGATGCAGAGAGAGGATGGCAGGTGGAAGACAGGTCAGGAGACTTCAAACTCAGCACACAGTACAGAAATCACAGAAAGGCCTACCCAAGGTTAGCCCACAGGAAGTCAGCCATGGCTTAGGAATTCCAGGGTATCAGTTAGTTCTACATCTTAAGTTTTAGGGAGGATAATACTATTAGTGAGCTAAGGCATTTAAAAGTATGATAATAAGATCCTAATGCCAAGTTTCTATTGACTGTTTGTTCACCTAAAATTATCCTCCACCTGGACCTTATAAGGAAAGAAGGTCTTTGCAAGTATAATAAAATTAAGATTCAAACACACTGAATTGTGGTGAGATTTCAATTCAACATGCTTAGTGTTCTGTGTTCTGGTTGCTGGCTCATTCAGAAGCCTGTGTTTGGCTAACTTTCTTATACAGCTCAAGACCACCTGTCCAGGGGATTGTATTATCCATGGTGGGCTTGGCCCTCCTATATTAATGAACAAGTTAAGGCAACCCCCACAGACATGTCCTTAGGCCAATCTCACCTGGGTGCCCCTCAGCTGAAACTTTCTTCTCAGGTAACCCTAGATTGTGACAAGTTGACAGCTAAAGCTAACTAGAATAGTTGGCATCTTTGTGAAAGGTAAATTTGGTCACAGAAACTTAGATGCCTGCTAAGGATTCCACCTGATGTGATTGTGGTAGCTAACACTGGAAATATTGCAAATGGAAACACGTGGGACTATCAGCAGCCACCAGAGGCCCAGATGTCTGACAAGGAACCTTCAGAGACAGCATGGTCCTGTTGACCCCGTGACTTCAGACCATTGACTTCTAAACTATGAGGCATACATTTCCATTGTAAGCTGGAGCCACACCAAACAAGACAAAGAGTGCAAGCCTTTGTAACACTGGGAATGAACCCAGGGCATAACACACCAATAGCCAGCACTTCTCCTACAGAGCTGCACTCCCAGCCCAACATAGCACCCAGAACAGTAATTGGCAGAACTTTTAGCATTACTGCGTAGAAATGAGTTGAAAGGAGAAGGAGGAGAACAAAAAGAACAAACTCACAAGGTATTATGGCTCGTTGTCACAGGAAAACTTGGATTTAGACAAAGCTAGCGACAACAGAATGGAGAAGGTACATTCATTCAGTGTTTCGTGCATGGTGAAGAAGCAGCAGACTAAGTTGGATGAACATGAGAAGTAGAAGCCCTGGCAGGAACAGAGATCATCAGGAGGGCAGACGGGAGGGATGGTTCTTTTATTTTCTGATATGTTGTTGGGCAACTGTGGGCAACTGAAAGTAGAAGCTGAACTCATGGTTGTTTGGGATTAGAGAGAGAACCTGGACTCACAGAGTTGAAGCTATGGTGGAGGCGTGCAGAGACTTGCTGTCCAGTGGGTTGAAGCATATTTGGGGTGCACCTGCAACAACAGATGGAAGAAGAGAGAGGGGAGCTGCCTGGCACACCCTTTTGTCTCTCCCTGTAAACTAATGGTATGCTTTATTAATGCTGAACAAACGGTCAGCTAAGCAACCTGACCTCCAATTGCCAGTTCTGGTCTTGCATGCAAGTCTCAAGCTGTAAGGATTTTTCTCTTCCTACCCAAATGAACTGGAAGTTACTAATTATCTCTGTACCCAACAGAAAAGTCGCAGAATGTGATTTTAACATAAATCAAGCATGTATGTGTGTGTGCATACATACATATGCATAGATCTTATTTTCTTGACCACACATGTAGACTGATGATTGAATGTTTTTGCTTTATTTTCAAAGCTTTTAGTCCACAGGAAAGAACAAACTAACCAAGCCCTTCAATTCAAAGGGTCAATTATGAAAACCTCTTAGAAATAAATATTTCTGCAGAAGGCTGTTGAGTAAATGGAGACAGCAGAATCGCCCACATAGAAACAATGTGGGAGCCACGCCTCGTAGCATATCCAGGACGAGTTCCAATGGGGCAAGGTATGAATGCAAGTCTATGAAAGCAGGAGGTAAGGTCATTCTTTCGTTGGCTAAAGTCATGGGATTGTCGCTGTTCTGAATCAGTTTCAAAGACAGAAGTTAAGGGAGCCAAGGGATTTGTAGAAGCAGAGAAGAATATACACTGAAGTAAATAATCAGCCAAGCCTGTGCGAGAGGAGCCAAACATTCCTTTTTTACAAGCTTCTGCTAAACAGCCCAGACTGCCCTTCATCTCCCAGAATCCTCCTGTGTCAGTCTCTTGCATGTTGAGATTACACACGCCCATTCCACCCACCTTTTGTTGCTTTTTTGGTGACAGGGTGTTACTCTGTATTTTCTTTATCCCTGGCTGGACAGGATATTATGTATGGGTATTACATACCCTAGGCTAGCTGTCCTTCTGCCTCAGCCTTCTGGGTGCTGGAATTATGAGTGTGAGGTACCATATTTAATTTCTGCCTTCTGTATGGCAGTAGTTTCTTCTATGTATTATTTTATTTCATTGACATAAAAATACGAAGCAGGATGGAGAAAAACTCTCTGCAGTGGATCACTTCCCCACCTTGTGTAAAGTCCCAGGTTCAATGTCCAGCAACAAGGAAAAAAATTAGAAGAATTAAAACAAAACAAAACAGAAACATGGCTAGTGTACTTTCTATTAATATCCTAGGCTACCACATAAAAATGTCAAAAATGGTGGCTTTTTAAAACAAAGGTGTGTTGTCTCAGTTCCAGAGGCAAGGTTTCCTAGTTAGTTTTACCAGTGTGACACAGCCCAGAGTCATCTGAGAAGAAAGTGTCAAGGTCAGGTTGTGGACATGTCTGTGGGGGGTTGTCTCGATTGTTAATTGGTATAGGAGGACCTAACCCAGTGTGGTGGATGAACCATTCCCTAGGCAGGTGATCTCTTGCTGTATTTAAAAAAATACAGCTGTGCACTGCAATCCAGAGTGCTATGCTGGAGAGTGAGGAGATACCCGCCTAGTCCTGTATTCTCCATACTGAAGAGTTCCAAATTCTAAGCAAGTCTCACCCTTAATAATGACATCTGTCATCTCTCCAGGATGTCACCCACCCTTCCATGGCACATTCTGTTTAACTACCATGCCATTTCCTAGTTTGGTAGACTATCATAACAGCCCGAGGCCAGTGACTGCCACTCTGATTATAAGTGGGACGCAGATACTGAGGTGATCTGCCCAACCCCTGGAGTGCCCAGGAACCTTCTAGAATAGAAAGTGCTATTCATGCCTGATTCCAGGAGAGAGGTGCTGAGCCCTCTCCCTGTCCTCTTGTCCTTACGCACCTCCATTTCCAGTTACAGTCACTTCATTCCATCTGCGAATAGACAACTGACACCTGTTATGATTCTCAGAGCTCATGTCTAAACATCCCCGGACATTCCTCTGTCTCCTTCCAAAGGGAAGAATGGAAACTGAGTTTCGCTGCCATAGAGATGTTATGACCACAGGCAGCTTGGTTCCCCAAGCCTAAGTGAGTGACACCATACCCACTTACATATGGGCTATACTAATGGAGCTCAGCGGCTTAAAATAATCAGTCAGCTAATGACAAAAGGAAGACGTGAAATTGGGAGGGAGAAGTTTGGGGTTCCCGGGAGAGTAGGAGGGCTGCTGAGTGGTGGATATTTTCAAGAAAGATACACTGTACTTAAGTATGAAATCTTCAAAGAATGAATAAAAATAAAACTTTTTAAAGTAAACTCTTTTTAATAATTAGACCAGAAAATAAATAGCTATTAGGTATTAAGGAATTACAGCACACTCAATAAAGAGCAAAGCCTCTAGATATTAAGATGCAGAAATAGCCTATGCTTTCATGGAACCAGAAGCACCAAGTACGCTTCAAAAGGAGGGAGGCCACCAATAGTCTTAATGAGCTATAACACCGACGAACCACAACAGTGACCAGCATGGCATGATCACCTTAATGGTGTAGTAGTGGCACACATATCTTGGTGGTAGCCAATAACTCTCTACTTGCATTTAACCTAGCCAACTGGGCAACCTATGGGGCCCTAGGAAGTGGATCAGTGTTTATCCCTGGCATACAAATGGACTTTGTGTGTCCATAACACAAAGAGGGATGCTCTCTCAGCCTGGACACTTAGGGGAGTGCCTGGACCCTGCCCTAAGTGAAATGACAGACTCTAGATATCCCCTATGTGGAAGGAAATGGATAAAGGACAGGAGGCTGGGGGGGGGGATGGTGGGGGTGCAGGAGGAGGGGAGGGAGAGGGAACTGGGATTGACATGTAAAACAAGCTATTTAAAATTAAAAACAAGCCAGGTGGTGGTGGCACATGCCTTTAATCCCAGCACTCAGAGGCAGAAGCAGGCATATCTCTGTGAGTTCGAGGCTGGGCTGGACCGACAGCCTCCAAAACAATACAGAGAAACCCTGTCTCATATAAACCAAAAAAAAAAAATTAAAATCAAAAGTAAAAAAAAAAAAAAAAAGAAAACCTAGCCAAGGTTATATATGCAAGAGAGCCTACTACCACCATTTTTCTAGACCAGCATAATTCCCAACTGCATTCTAAATATGTGTCTTTACTGTCACAGATAAGTGTAGTCCTCTCACCCTTAATCAAAGAGATTTCTCTTTGCAACAGATGGAGACTATTACAGAAAATCTCAACCAATCAAAATGCAAATATCAAGTGAATGTGTGGAACCCAGCCCAATCCAATACCTGAGGTTCTGGGAATATTGCACAAATGTGGATGGAAAGATTATAGAAGTCAGAGAAACCCAGTCATCTATGAGATGTGTCTTTTAGAAATGATGTAGAAGCCACACCCATGAAGTCTCAACAGTGTAGCTGCCTAAATAAGAAAGATACCAACAGAGGTGGTAATGTAGAAGAGGGACATTTTACTCACAGGGTCCCCACCCTAGACAAAGAAGTAGGCAATTAAGGAGTACTGAGAGCCAAAGAAATAGTCTTCCCCATGGTATATCTCCCTAAGCATTTACCCAACACTAAGTGGTCAGCCCTGAAATTATGTATCTACAAGTACAATTATACAGACTGAGCGGGTTGTATGATATATTAGATGTAGATAGATAGATAGATAGATGATAAATTAATAAACAATAGACACATGATAGATATAGATGATAACTAGATAGATGACAGATATAGATGATAGATATTATAGAAAGATGATAGATTGTATATAGATTATGGATATTGATAGATGATAGATTTAAGAGCAATTAGGAAAAAAAGACTACGAATTTGAAAGAGAAAAAGCAGTATAGTGAGAGGGTTGAAGGGAGGAAAGGGTAGGAGAAATCATATAATCATATTTCAATTTCAAAACTAAAACTATGTTTTAAACATCTTTGTGCAGAACTGGATAGGTAGGTATGATCATTCTTCCCACAGTTGCTCTTTAGACACATCAGAGGGAAACATTAACCGCTTATAGCCATCTTTGCCCTTTACACAGGTCAGAGGGGAGCATTAACCCCTTATAGTCCTCTTTGCCCTTTACACAGGTCAGAGGGGAGCATTAACCCCTTATGGTCGTCTTTTCCTGGACTAACACAAGTCCTTTGTGGATTAGAACTAAGGACTATGCTTACATTTCATTTTACACATCCTCATCTCTTAATTCCCACATACCAAGTCAGAAAATATGGCCAGATGGTAAGACAAAGGAAAATTCAATTTTATTCACCAACACTTGAGAGTTTTAACAATATTCTATTATAAAAATTTAAATAGCCCAAAGTACTGATTATATTTATCTAAAAATCCATCATTCAAAATGAAGTCTGTTCACACTGTTACACGGGTAATCATTCACTTCTGACTTCTTTATTGAAATGTTTTCCCTTATCTCCATTTGTGTATATTTTAATTGCTTCTGTCTTTTTTGTGAGATTATTACATCACTCTCCTTTCCTCCCTCCAAACCCTCCCTATATCTTTCTTTGTTCTCTTTCAAATTCATATCACACCGCTGATTTCACACAATGGTTTCCTTACTTTGTTCTTCCTAACGATGTTTCTTATTCCCTTTTTGAAATTACCATCATTATTCTCAAATTATCACCTCATAAATGTGACATTGCCTATACCAGCTCTTTAGTGTAGACTAGCTTTTTAAATGACAGATGGTATTTGGGTATATAAAGTCTTTGTGAAACACAACTTTCTCTGCAAACTTTCAAAGTCATCTTCAGAGTTCTTCCTGAAGGTCTTTGATATGCTTTCTTTTTTTTCTCACTCTTTTTAAATCAATATCCATTGTCATTCTGTTTCCTCAAATATGCAGGCATTTACTCACTGTAACTGCATTCCAGTGGCACGCAGTTACACACACAGATACACACACACACACATAAACACGCACACACACACACACAGCCTTGTGTCAGTCTCTTGATGATAGGGACATATCAGAGAAATGGATCCCTGGGTGGATCTGTTATTTTCTACAAAGTAAATAGCATGTCCTCTCTCTAGTCTGTACAACATACAGACCAACCATCATTTATGAGTCCTGTTGCTAAGCAAACATTGTAACATAGCATATAACTACACATAACTGAGTTTGCTTTTATAGTCCTTTTTTCTAAAAGGCCAATTGACAAAATTTAGTTTGACCCCAAGGATTTTTGGACCCTTGAATTAAGCACAAAGAAATTTGGGAGTAGCCTTGCTAGGTATTTTATTACCATGTACATGTCTAGTTCTGAATTTAACAATGGAACAGTTACAGATGACCACAGTATCTTCCTAATCTTGACTTTTGCCTCCATTTTTTAATCCTAAATTGAGGTAATTTTCACAAATCTTTCATCAATGGGTAATACATTTGAATTTACTGAGGTGAAGCAGGAAAGCAAGTTGCGGGCCTGCCTCGGCTACACAACAAGACCCTGACTTGAAATGGCACCACCAATAAAACACCACTTATGAGATGTTGACATGGGACTGTACAGATAAAAATGAGTAATACATACTTGTTTTCAGCACTGCTGTATGGCTCGGGAATTAGTATTGCTAGAATCTCATAGGGGATATGTTTATAACTATCAAAAATAGCAACCAAGAATTGGCTCTCGGGGGTATGATCATTAAATTTTTTGTGCATTTCATTTTCCTTTTCTCTCAAAGTGTGAAAACAACACAAAAACAGACATAAAGTTCAAGGAAAAACACACAGCCCCACATAATTCCAATCTCAAAGTACTTGTGTCTGTCTCACAAAACAATGATAAAATATCTAGGCATTCCATAAAACCTTTTGCCTTAGATGGCCAGGAATTTTTGCTTGGTCGTTAGTATTTTCCTCAAAACTTAAACTTTTTCTATCAATCTTATTCATTTATATACTCTGATCTCTCCTACCCAAGACACTTAAACAGATGCCCTATAATAAGTTTGCCTCATTGCACAGCTAGCTCCCTACTCAAAGGATTATGTGGATTTACGAAAATACATGTAAGATTCTTGGATTCACATTAACTCAGCCTCTATTAACGACTCTGGAAATGGAGGCACAAAACTCCATATATATTTTAGTATTACAAAAAAGAAAAAGTATCTCACATGTCACAAAAAATAACTTCATCCATTGAAGCCCAGGAAGGAAAAAGCTCTACTTAAATCTCACATTGATTTGATCTATAAGTCATACAAGAGAGTCCACCTCTTCTTGCCTCAGTCTGGGCTTCTGTATACGAAAACCATTATTTGGGGCATGGGAGAGGCTTGTTCCATCATAGCTAGAGTCCTTTTCCATAAAGGAGACCAGTCAAGAGCTATAGAAACAGCACTTGAGAGACCAATAGGAGGAACGGAGTGTCACTTCAGCCTCTGGATCTTTCTAGCAGCTCCTCGGGGCATTGCTTGCGTTTATTTTCCTGTTATATTTCCCTTTCTGTGAACATAGGATGCATAAAGCAAGATGGATAAATAATTGACATTCCACAAATAAGCCTAGTATTGGCCCTTTAGTGCACAACATCTTAAGAATAGATTATCTATGGGAAAAATTCTCCTCAATAGTCTTAGAAATAAAAAAAAATCCCATGGGTCCCTGAGCATTAAGCTGCTTTTAAGATGCAGTATCTGCATGGCAGACACGTGTGCATGCGGTACGTAGTATCCATCCAAGTCCTCTGAGCAAAGAAGTGGCCAGAAATACTATGTCAAAGGTTTTATTGTTCTTGGTATTTGTTTTTAAAGGCTAATCTTAAGTTCCAAGAGAAATACGGTGGGTTAACCCTGACAATTGACAAGCCCCAGGGTAGCACTGACACCAACCACGCCGCACACGATTTCCTCCCTTCCCCACACAGTCTCACGGCCAGTTCTTGAGAAGTCATTCACTCTTAAAACAGAAGTTGAGTTTTGCGCTCTTACCTGGCACTCTCTTTGCCCAGTTGATCATATGAACCAACTCCCTGTCTGCCAGGTTGGTCAATAATCCCATCATCGAAGCTTCGCTGAAAGGTCTAGAAGGATCATATTCAGAATAGATTAAGGGCGGTTCAGCATCCAACAAGGCACTGACCATTTGGTCGGCTGTCAAGGACAAGGCAGGGCTGTTCTTCTTAGTGTGCTTAATCACAAGAGGACTAGGCCAAAGGTTGGTGGCCCTCATGTCTCCTGAAGGCCCCATGTCGTTCCTGCCTTCCAAGTCGTCTCTCTGGCGCTTGTGTTTCAGCATTCTCCCTCCTCTCCGGTCTTTCCGTATCCCTGAAGATGCAGAAGGATAAAGAACAAATCCAATTACCGTTTTCTCCCATGAACTTCAGTACAAACACCATCTTCAAAGGGAATAGCCATTTATTGTATTAAGATAAATACTGAAGGTTCATGCAAACTAGTGTTTAATAGCTCTCACTCCAAATGAAAAAAAAAAAAGGGAACAGCACTGCTTTGTGGCATTTGATGACATTCACTTGGTAAATGAAGCCAGTGTAACAATTTTTTTTTTGGTTTTTATGAGACAGGATTTCTCTGTATTGTTTTGGAGGCTGTCGGTCCAGCCCGGCCTCGAACTCAGAGAGAGATCCGCCTGCCTCTGCCTCCCGAGTGCTGGGATTAAAGGCGTGTGCCACCACCGCCCAGCTTCAGTGTAACAAATTTAAAGTCACTTATCTGACATTAAGAGATGTACAAACTCCTGAAAATATAGCAATGTTATTTTATGAGCCAATCGTAGTTGTTTCTGACATACCAGTATTGTATGTGTGTGTTTATGTATATGTGAGTCATATATATATGTATCTGTGTATGTGTGTGTATCTGTATGTATGTGTACATGTGTTTGTTTGTGTGCATATTTGTATATGTATATATGTGTGTGTATGTACATGTGTCTGTGTGCACAGTAAATGTTATAAAAATAACAGAATTATAGTAACTAGCTACTCATGAAATATAGTTTAATTTCAAACACTGCATCTGTTGTAGAGACTCTTAAGTAGCAAATTGATGGTAATTTTAGTAGTGAGGAAGTGGAGTGCCGTGATGGAGTAAGACCTACCAATGACCAAATCCCAAGAAAAACACTGATTTAACGATCCTCAACACACAAAAATCAGCTCAAGCAACAAAGCAACAATAATGCAATTAGAAATGGCCAGCCAACCAAAGGAGATATTTCCCAAACAAAGACATAACGGTCAACAAGTGTGTCACAAATGTCCAGCATCACTAATAATGAGACAAATGCAAATCAAATCCACGAGAAGCCACCTCACTCCAGGTAGAATGACAAGTATCAAACAGACAAAAAAAAAAAAAAAGCAAAAAAACAAGAAGCATTGATTAGATCATGGAGAAACGCAATGCTAGTATGCCTTTGCCTGGTGGTAAGTATACACTCACTATAAAAATAGTAGATAGTTTTCCTTTTTAAAAAGTTATAAGGGCTGGAGAGATGGCTCAGCAGCTAAGAACACTTGCTGCTCTTGCAGAGGACCAGGGTTTGGCTCAGAGACCTACACTGTGACCCATAGTTATCTGTAACTCCAGTTTTAGGGGATCCCATGCCTTTTCAACCTCCATGGCACCAGGCATATAGTGATGTACAGACATACATGCAGGCAAAGCATCCATATGCATAATATAAATAATTCTTTAAAAATAGTTTTTTTCTTTTTAAATTAAAAATAGAACTACTATTTCACCCAGCAATTTCATTCCTGGCCATATATCCAAAGAAAACCAACTCAATATGTTGAAGAGACATTTGTATTGCCATGTTTATTACAACACTGTTCACAGTACCCCAAGAAAGAGAGGCAATGCAAGTGTCCGTAAACCGATGAATGAAAAAAAAAAACGTGGTACATATATACCACAGAATACTACTCAGTCGTTAAAAAGAAGTGATATTCTGTCATTTGCAAAAAAAATTGGGTGGAGCTAGAAGACGGTATGACACAGATATTCTTGTGTAATATAAAATAACCATGTAGGGGGAGGAAAGGAGAAGGGAAAACTGCAGTTGGGATGTAAAACAAAAAAAATAAGTAAACACACATATAAATGAATGGATAAATAAATAATTAAAGAAATGAATAAATGGATAAACAAAATAGCTATACAGACACTGAGAGCAGAATGGCTATTCCAAGAAGCCAGGGGGGATGAAGGTGAGAGAAGCTTTCAGAGTAAATTTGGCTAAGTTCATTTTTCAGTCACACAGGAGAAATACATCCCAGTGTTATGCTGCAAAGTGCAGTGACCAGATAATTATAACCAACTGTGTATTACAAAAGAAAAACTCTTTAAAAAAGATAGCCAGTACAGAGAAACGATCTTGAGAAAATGGAGATGCTTGCCTTGATGTGAATATTACATCATTTATTGAAATAGTGCATGGTTCTTGTCATGGTGTACAATTTTTACTCACCAGACAACTTTGTGTGTGAGCATGTTCAAGTTGCTGTGTGCGAACACGTGTGTACATGGGCAAGTGCATGGGTGTGTATGTCCATACGGAGGCCTGAGGTCAATGTCAAGTGTGCCCAGTCATGCTCCACCTCAGTTTTCAAGTCAGAGTTTCTCACTGAACCCAGAACTTACTGATTCTCTAACTTGGCTGGCAAGCAAACCCAAGGACCCTACTGTCTCCACCGCCCAGTGCTATGATCACAGGTGTGCATAACAGCACCTGACTATTCTGTCGTACTTGAGATCCAATCCCAGCTCCCCGTGTTTGCACAGCAAGCACTTTACTTGATATCTCCACAGCTCTTCAGCTAAGTTTGGAAGCCTTTGAAATTACTTTTACTAATTAGAAAAAAAAAAACATTTACTAGGAACTCAAAAGACAGCTCAGCTATTAAGAGCATTGGCTGCCCTTGAAGAGGACCTATGTTTGGTTCCCTGCCCCCACGTGGCAGCTCACAATTGACCCTAACTCCAGTTCTAGAGAGTATGGAACACTCTTCTGGCTTCTGCAAACACCTGAAAAATATGTGGTGCACATGCAGACAAAACTCTCAAACTCTCATACACATACCTGCCCTCCACCACATACCCACATACACACACACACACACACACACACACACACACACACACACATGCACACCACTAGCTAAGTAGACTTCAAGCTGGGATATGCTACAGAATGCTGATCTACTACTCACAATGCACAGTATGGACCCCAGGGAAGCTCAGTCAAATTTTCATGGCTGCTGAACTTTTGTGTCAGGAACTGGCCCAAGTTTGTCAGTGTTCTTAGCTTTGGGTGAGTTTTTCACAAATGCATTTCTCTTTATTTTTAAATCATTTCAAATAACCTTCTCTCAAAGGTTTACCCACCTGTGACTGTCACTAACTAAAGCCCCCAGGGGAGCAGGGGGTCTGGCTTTTCGCTGTGCATTCTTTGAGCGTTGAACTCAGAGTCTTATCCAGAAAAAGGCCATTCTGTTCTGACCAAATGTTATCAGCAAAAATGACTATTTCAAAGGCCAGAGATGAACCCAAACATCTATGTTTCTTTCAAACTTACCTCTCCAAAATTAGTGTGTTAGATATTAAGTTTTAGATTTACATCAAAGGAGTCAACTTTTTAGTGAAATTTTAATACAATTTTGTTGTTGTCCTCCCTGGAAGTCACTGTGTAGACATGAATTGTCTTGAACCATAGAGATCTACCTGTGTTTGCCTTCTGACTGCTGGGGTTAAAGACATGCTTGGCTAATCCAAATATTTTCAACATTGAACACATGAAAAATAAACATCATATATCAACTGGGTTTGCCACTCATGGCAGAGAAAGAATTAATACAAGAACTTCATTCTTGTTCTAATTTGTCAAGAAAATGGAAAAATGTATAGCTATGATTTTTTTTAAGATATAACTTTACCGTTTCAGGTCTAAATTGGGTATACTAATTGATAATGTATAAATAAAAAGAAACCACAAGTCCTTCCTGCTCAAAAATGAGCATTTCCTGCAAGTCCTGGAATAAGCAATGACAATAATAAAGGTCGATGTTTCATTGTTTTGAAATATTTATTTGATGTGTATGAGCGGTGTTTTGTCTGCTGTGTGCCTGGTACCCAGAGAGGCCAGAAGGTGATATCAGATCACCTGAGAGTGAAGTTACAGATGGCTGTGAGCCACCATAGGTACTGAGAATCAAATCCAAGGCCTCTGGAAGAGCAGCCAGGGCTCTTACCTGCTAATCTGTCTCTCCAGTCCCAAAGATCGTTGTTTTAATCATTAATATGCACGGAGCATGTGGTGTGCATCTTAAGCACTTCGTGAACACACTATGGGAGGATGTTTTACTGTAATCAGTCCTCACTATAATCTTGTGAGGCAAATCTTGGAAACTGCCAGCCAGTCCTTGCCTGTGCTGGTTCTCCTGTGGTGTCACACGCTAACAGACTGCACCCCGGAGCCCCTCGGTGATCATTCTGTATCCACAGGCTGCCTGCGAAAGGAGGAAGTTGACTCTGTTCTAATCTTCAGATCAACCAGTTTCTCAGTTTATTCATTATCACAAGCACAAAGCTAAAAAGCACAGGGACGCCTTCAAGTCAAACAAAGGCAGCAGTGTGTGACCGGCCATTGTGCAGAGCCACACACTTCAGTAGTCTCATGGTCAAACACGCTGCCGATGTCTCAATTAAGGAAAATGAGCGGCCCACTCAGCTTTGCTCATCAAGATCACTGCTGGGTGCGGCATATGTAAGGAAACCAAACCGGTTCCAACTGTAGTAGCTAGAACACGGAGGAGCCACGATACCAGGGACCGAGACGAAACAAGTGGAGAACACTAAGAGTCAGCCTAGACCCCATGGTGGAAGCGAACACATTGCTCTCGGATTCGGGTCCTGTGCTGGTTTAAGCAGTGACCTAACAGCCAAGGCTGCGATAGAAGCTGCATGCAGAAACCCCAGCAGGAATAAGCAGCAAGACAACACATGCAGTGGCTGCCCCTTCAAAAACTACAAACCGGACCACGGGAGACTCCCGAGAATCCGTGTTCTAGTTTGCTACCCGTTGCTGTAACACTACCATGACCCAAAGCAGTCTGGGGAGGGAAGGGCTTATCTGGCTTACAGGTTACCTCCACCAATGAGTGAAGCCAGGGAGGGAGTTCAGGACAGGGATGAAGCAGAGGCCATGCAGGATCTTGGTTCGTTGGCTCACTCTCTCTGACTTGTACAGCTGCCTTTCTTATATAGTCCAGGCCACGCACACAGGGCCATGGGAGATGGCCACTCTTCCGCTAAGGTTCTCTCCTTCCCAGGCATCACGTTGACAACAGCTGAAGCAGGGCAGCAGGCTAGCTGGAGATGTTGAGTGTGTACATGTCAAATTACAATTTCCTTTCTTGGGGGACTTTAATAGCAACTGGGCAGATGGTTTCATTGTAGTAGTGTTTAAAATAATGTGCTGCACCCATTTGGTTCTTACTGTAGGGTGACTCGGGGTATTGAACACAAGTAAAATAAAAAAGGGAGGGGTCCCAAGTTTGAGGCGTAGAGCCCTAAGATGCAGCTAGAGAGATGAGAGAGTTGAGCATTTGTAAAAAATCACTGAGCAGCCAAACAGAGAAAGGAAGAGCTGGTAAACACCTGTGAATATTCTAATTTATTCCAAAGACAAGATGCTTCACGAATCCAGAATCTCTACAGGCAAACAGAAAATGGAAAATGTTATACATTGTTTGGCCGACTGTGCAGTAGGGTCCCAGAGTGTGGCCCAACAAGGAAAATGTTCTCCCAATAAGCGGCAAGTGAATGCATTAGTAGTGGTAATATTATATCAATATTTTATAAAAGCTCAAATAAACTCTAACTAGAATTAGATGAAAATGGGGGAGCCCAACTTTCTATCTCAGCCACATGAAGTGAACACTGAAGGTCAGCTCCCACATCCTCAGGCTGTGTCTCTGTGACAATACAGCTAATTAACTGTAGAGGATGAAGTGTGCTTATGCTTGCCCTGTGGATGAGTGTAATCCTCACCCCTCACCAAAAAAAGTCTGCTTGGGAGCAGTTGGGATGCGCCAAAGAGAGGAAATGGAAGGGGGAAATGGAGTGATTATATCTTAATTTTTAATGTCAAAAAGAAAGAGTGATGGTAATAATTAAAATCCAAAGATAAAACCTAATCGCATTTCTTCCAGAGGTTTTCTAGAATTACTTGTAGGGCACTGATATAAACCTACCTCTTCTTGACTATTTCTTTTTTAACTATCTGAAGAAGTCAAAAGGCTGAAGTACTAATTCATAAAGAAGAAAACAGCATTTTAGAAAACAATCGTTTCGATATTAAACAGGGAAAGCCATGACAATCAGGACGTTTATTTGTGCCAAATGGCACTGTAGTGTGTAGTGCAGTGCAAACAAGACATGCTGTACCATCACTTAGCAATGGAAACGTCATTTTCGTGATGATGGAGCTGTATATTCAGCAGGGTAAACGCAAAGCTGAAACTGGGCATCAGAATAACTTTTCACTATTTAGTGACTCTCAAGGTGTGTCATTGATGAGATCATGTTTTCATCAAGGCAAAGCTATCCTTCTAAAAGTCGTTATCACATATTTAAGAGTCGTTATCACATATTCACGATTTTCCTAGGAAAACCATGCGTTTAAATAAAGGATTGGAAGCCAAATGTTATTTTATCTGCCCTGTGCCGCTGTAGATGTAGCCAGAACTGGCGATATCTTCCTCACATTACTGTGAGGGCACAGAAAAGCCACATGTGAAACCTCTAGTAGCTCTCAGTGTGGATTTGAGCGACACTAATCTATGCTGAGGACATTAATTGAAGGCTATTTACTAATCCAATTAACCAGACAACCAGAAAGAGACTGACAGGCAGAGAAAACATGTCCAGAGAACCCAGGGAAGGTAGGTCCTGAGGAGTACTTCAAAGACTGCCTGGGAGTCAAAGGGTGCCTAGAAAGGAATCCAGAGGCTGCTGATTCTGGAGATGGAGGCCGAAGCCATACCAGCTGTTTAGACAGTTATGCACCAGCCCTAAAGCAAAGCAGGAACCCTAATGTGTCAAATGCCGGCGACACACGGAAATACGACTTCTGATTAGCTGAGGTGTTTTTGTGTTGCTTTGCAATGGCAGTGGGGGGATAAAACCCACAGCCTCTGTACAATCCAGGCAATCATTCTACAGCTGGGATACATCCCACCCCTTGGTTGGTTGGTTGGTTGGTTGGTTTATTTACCATAGGGTCTCATTATGTAGCCCAGGCTGATCTTGCTCTTGGTATGTAGCTGGTCTTGAACTTCCATCTCCCTGTGTTCATCTCACAGATACCAGGCTCAGAGGCACACATCACTGTGCCTACCTAGACTTCAACCATTCATCTTGTCAGCCTTTCAATTCTTTGATTTGATCACTGAATCTTGGGCATAGTTAATATACTATCCGAATATGCATTAATGATGGAATTTTCTGGGTTATTGGCTTCTAATGCAGTCTTTCAAGTTTTCTTTTATTGGATTGATCTTTTTTCCCCCTCTTAGTAACCTATGTCTCTAAAAAAGGAAAAAAAAGTGAACATCAGTAATTTTCCCCAGTTCCCTACAACTACTTCAATATGTTATTATTTCAACCATTTGCATAATTAATTTCCTTTGTTTTTCAGTAACTTCACATTACCCATGAGGTACTAAAAAGCCAGGCAAAGAAATAATGCTAAAAGCTTTTTAAGCTCAGTACACTGAAAGAAATAGGTATGCAGACTGCTTAAAAATTAGATAAAGATAATAACCTACTGAAGCCACTGCAGAATGTCTCCTCACCCCAGTTCTAATGCAGGCTCACTCGGGATGGACTGTGGGAGTTAAGTCCCGGTGTTGGCCCCACTGAACAGAAGAGAATATAGCTTGTGGTCTGTCTAAGAGCAGCTAAGGATTTGAACCCAAAGTCTGTTCAACTCCAGAGCATGAGGATCATGATATAGACTGTAAAATCCCTGTATCAAAACCTGCTGAGCTTTCCCCATCCAAACCCTTTTGAGATTTTTATGCAACCCTAGGTAGATTGGTATGTGAAAGAGGAATACAAATCAAATATAAATTCATAGTTAACATCCAAGGAAATGCATTTTATGATAATTCTTTGCTATATACAATTTTATCACCTTAAAGGTAAAATAAAAATCACATAGCAACTATGTGGATATAGCTTTTTGTCTAAATACAACATAGCTCAAAGATATCAATCTGACACTTAGAAATGAGGAAGGATAATAGGAAACGGTAAGGGTGTTTGTTTTTACTAATAAAACCATGATGTTTCCATAAGAGCAGAAAATTTTATACATGCAGTAAAGTATTGCAGTTTATGACTCATCATAGTCATGAATCTGCATGGAGCTGTTTCGGGGAGCCCACACTGCCTCCAGTGAGCACTCACTACCATTAGGGAGCACTCACTACCATTAGGGAGCACTCACTACCATTAGGGAGCACTCACTACCATTAGGCAGCCCCCACTGTCACCAGGGAACACTGACTATCACCGTGAGGCATGGTAGTACATGAAATACAAAGTGTTCATGCTGTGTGCCAGAGTCAAGGCTACCTGGGAGCTGCGTGAAGCCATGTGGGCAAGTACTGCATGAAAAGCCTTGGTGGGTTCATTTCATATTTGACTTTGAATTAATTTTTTGGTTACTGTGCATTCAGAAACTTTTCTATTATACATTTTTCATAAAGCCTCATATTCAGTCACATAGAACCACAACTCTCAGTTTAAGAGGCTTTGCCTTCCATAAACATTAGATAATGCTGCTTACATTTTGTAGTCCCAGATTACAGAATTTATCACAGTCTCTCAGCATGCTGTGCCAAGGACCTATGTATTTAAAACTACCTGGGTCATTTACTTGACACTCAGCATATCATATGTTACTATTTCACATCCCTGCATGTCAAGAGGATCACCTCAGCTTACCAAGCACTTCTTCACATATTTGTTGCTTAAATTCCTTCATTTCTCCTCACTGCTGCCATCTGCTATGGTCAATCAATGACTCCCAAAGGACCATGTGTCTAAAAGAATGGGTACCAACCTATGGCACTACCACAAAGGTATTGAAACTTTCCAATGTAGGTCTTCATGAGGTGACTGACACATAATCTCTGTCACCCCTTACTCATGTCATTGCAGCCACTCCTAATCTGTCACCTTCCTTATCTCCACTCTCCACTGAAATTCAATTAACTGGTCATTGGTTAATCTCCACAGTGCAGCCATTTCTTCTCGAAGTCAGCCAATGATCATACCGACCTTCAGCAGGAGTCATGTCATCTGAGTTACTTTTCTTGTCTGTGTGACCAAACGCCTGCCAGAAGCAACTTTAGGGACAAAGGATTTATTCTGGGTGGTGACTTTAGGTAATGTAATCCGTATGGCAGAGATGATATGTTGAGTGTCTAGGACCAGGACAGTAGGAGTTCATTCATGGATACTGTACTGGGATTAGGGGACGAAGTTGTTTTAAACAGGAATTTCTAGTTTTGTTTCCCCAGGATACCATCACATATTGGTAGGCATCTGACATTTAAAGCAAGTTATGTCATATAAATTTCCAGTTTTTATTTGTTTCCAATACTTGTAAACCAGAGGGTAATTTAGCATGATCCCTCTATCCCAAGCACATGCAGAAGTTCCCAAGAATTATTTCATCCATAGATTGGCCAAAAAAATCCTTTGTCCTTCTATATTCTCTATTATCAAACTGTCAGTGTGAAGTTATCCATCTCTTCTGGGATTTAACCAGCATGGACTGTACCAGGATTCCCTTTCCTACTTCTGTAAAGAACAGTAAACAAAATGAATTTTATGCCCTCTAAGAACATCGTGGTGTGGAGAGGGCAAAAGTGTATATCAGTAAGTCAAGCTCACCACATCACACCTCTGACCTAACTCTCCTCCCATGCGGTAAGTTCAGGAGCAGAGAGTCCAGAGATGTATTCATTCACTCAGTCTCATAATGCTGTGCTGGCAAGGTGTATGCACTCCCTACAACTTCCTACCTTCCACCTCTGCAAACATCACAACACTCCATCCTTGTCCATCCCTGCCATCTGATGGTTCCCTCCAGTCCAGAGTTTCTGCCTAGACCTTTAAGGTGGAACGTGGAATCATAACCCATGCCAGTGGCTGCAAAAGAGGCAGGTGCATCTCCAAAAGCATGCAGCCCTCTGTACGTTCTTTGGAGATCACAGCGCCAAGGTAACTGCCCACTAAGTGGGATGGCTTAGCCCTAGAGAGGAGCAGGTTCCCATTACAAGGTGGGAGAATGCTCCTGTTGGTGCTACATGACGAAATTAAGCACAAATTGGCATGATTGCACAGTAGTAGGGTTTCAATACATCCACACATGAATGTCTCCAGGATTTCAGTCATTCAGAATCACCTTAAAGCATATTAAGTGATAGCTATTAAGAAAGACAGCAAACTGATGGGAGTTGTCATCCCTTTGTTTAGGACTTCAAATTCAGTTGTTATTCACAGGCACTGTTCAAACATTACTAAAATAAAATTTTTCAGCAATTGTTATAATACTAGGCATTTGGTAATTCCTGGCTTCCTAGCTTCATACATGTCTTCCTACATAGGGAAATTTTCCCAATATATGAGCTGGTAAGAATCAAAATTTGCCTTTCAGTATAACACGGATAACCACTGCTTGCTGTGGCTTCAGAGTCCAGGGTGAAAGTGGGTGGTCTGGGCTCTAGGTAGAGATTGCTTCCACTTCAGACTTCCCAGCCAGCTGCCATGTGCCTCTTGTCCTACCCACTTCCAAAATCTACTCCTTCAGTCTGCCCATTAAATCAAACCTAACCACATCACTCTGGAGAGCCGGTTTGTATTGCTTGAAATCATTAATAGCAATAATAATAATAATAATAATAGCTGACATTTGTTGAATATTTGATTCATGCCAGGAACTCATCTAAGATCTTAGTTCAAATGACATCATATAATTTTCAAAGACACAATGTCAGGTTAGTGCTACAACATCTCTTTCAATAGCCAAGGAAACTGAGACAGGGATTATAGCTCAGTGGTAGAGCACATGCCTACCAAATACAAGGCCTCGTGTTCAATCCTCACTACTGAAAGTAGAATTGAAACAAAGATGGAGAAATGGGGTTTGAACCTAGTTACACTGGCTTCAGGCACGCACTGAAACATCAGAACAGCACCTGTCACAGGAATCACTGATGGGTGCAATTTGTGCAAACCTATAGACACTGTTAATCAGTAAAATAAATAGTTTGTGTTCTGTGCTCTGTTTACAATTGGGCCTGGAATTCCTGGATCTCAGTGCTTCTACTGACCCACTATGGATGCAATCATGAGCGTATAATTACTGCAATTACCAGCCATAACATTTCTTATTACTGGTTCTAAGTTATATAAATCCTTGTCTGGACACATTGAAAAGTGTATTTCCTTATTTTTGCATGATTCCTATTATCTATGTGCTTTGCATATTAATAGATCTTAGGTGTTGGGATATTAAATATACTAAGATAGGCTATTTTCCCCCAAATGTAGTAAGTAGATGGGCTAGAGTGGGCCTGTCAAAATGAGCTCTTCCAATCACATTCCCTCATGATTTTCCTAAGGCTCTACCCCTGAGGGAGAAGTGCTGGAAGAACTTGGGTGCCTTGAAAGGGGTTCTATGTAATCTACTAAAGCCTGCGCACAGAAATGATGGACTGTAATTCAACTTCAGTTTCATCCATTCATTCATATGACCCAAGACACCGATGCCCCCTGCTTTTGTGTAAAAGGACAAAGTTCCTCCACTCACAATATTCTTTAATTGTATGGGGAAGGCATACATTAAACAAATGAATAATGTCAGGAATTGATCAGGGCCAGTAGGGAAAGAACAAGGCAATTGGGGGAGGGAGGCATTGAAAGCAAGGACGATGCCTCTGAGACTGGGCAACAGCAAAGCAGGCAGGGCACCCAGTCCTGAAACAAGAGCGAGGACCAACACCAAGGGCTATTGCAAGGCAAGAAAGACAAGAATGGGCCAGAGACCAGAAACGTGACACTTCCAACATAACCCTGCACCTACCCCCACCCCACAAGAAAAAGAAGGAAGATAAGGGAAGCCACTTGCACCGAGCCCAGGAGACCAGAGTGAAGACTTTACACTGAGTCCTGAGAGAAGAAAAGACGCTGTGAGCAGAGGAGAGACCTGATAGAATTGATAGTTGTAAAATAATTGCTTTGTTTCCTCTAGGTAGACCTCAGGGACAAAGGTCAAGCTACAGAATAAGGAACCTTCCGATGTCACTGCAATTGACCAAGTAACAGACTGTAGGTGCGTATATCTTGTTAGAACAGAGAGTGAGAAAATGTGAGATCCGTGTGTTTTGTGAATGTAAAGGCAAGGAAACTTGCAGATGAATTGAATGTGGTTTGGAGAGAGGGGAATTTTTAAATCATCATGATTGAGATGCTAAAGCCTCCCTATGACTTATGTCTCTTGACATTTTGATCAAATACTTAAAAGAAGCAGCTGAGGGATGAAGGGTTCATTTGACTCATGTGTTAAAGGGAGTCAGTACAAGGTGGGATCTAGGATGAGAGGCTGAAGCATAGCTGGTTCACATCTTGATGGTTCAGGAATCAGAGAGCAAGCCAGAAGTGATGTTGGGCCATAACCCTCAGGGCCTGCCCCCAGTGACCTGTGTGTGGAGTCAAATGTCCAAACCTATGATATTATAGAGCACATTCCATAATCAAAGCTTAGCATGTTCAATTGGAAAAACAGACACATACAGGAATAGGTGAGGATTAGAACAGAAATATGAAAAATATTAAGAAAAAACAAAAGCAAATGTTAGAAAAAAATTTAAATTGCAATTCACATCTTTTTGCACTCAGATATGGAACCTAGAACTCAAAAGTGCAATTCAGTTCCCTACTGTCTGCTATATCCTCAGGCTCCAAACACAAAGTAAAATTAAAGGTTGTCTTCAGTTCTTCAATGTAGCCAAAGAAAGAATCAGCAAGCTGGATGACAAATCCAATAGCTACATCCAAAATTGAATTGTAAAGGACCAGAAGAATAACCAAGGTATGACATGGTTAATTAGAATGCCAGAAGAACAAGAAAAAAAAAGTCAAGAAGCATGTTAGCTAACAATGGCCAAGAACTTTCCACAATTAGTAACAGATACCAAACTATCAATTCCAGCAGCTCTAGGAGAAAAGAGTTACACCTTCATGGTGTGGAGCAACAAAGAAAACCATTTTAAAAGCCAGCAAGGATAAGGGACCGCCTGCTAATAAGAAATGGGGGAAGGGATCATCAGAGTAGTCTACGATGAAACCCAGAAAATATTCAAAGAAGTGACCGGTCTGGAATTCCAGGTCTTGGGGACTTATCTTCTGAACATGAAAAAGAAGTAAAAAGAAAATCAATCAAGAAAAAACCTGACAGACTTCTTTACCAGGAAGGTTGTCCTATAGGAAATGTCAAAAGTTTGTCCTTGGGTCAGACAAGGTATACTTAGAGGTCAGAGATTTGCACCTACATAAACATGGAAGGGGTCAGACAGAACAAAGTAATGTTTTAAATTTCTGAAAAGACCCAAAGAAATAACTGCTCTTAAAACAATAGCAATGCTTTTGGTAACTGTAATGTACAGATTATGAAATGACTGACAGCAATGCTCCAGGGACAGGAAGGAAGACATGGATGGGGGCGTGGTACTATGATGCTCCTGTGGTACTTGCAAAATGGAGCTATGTCACTTTAGCATGCACCTCATTGAGATAAAAGTGTACAGCGGAAACACTACAGAAAAAACACTTTGACATATAATTGGTCCTCTAAGAGTAGAGATAAAACAGAATTACATAAAATGCTCAAATGAAACCAGGGAAGAACAAAAAGATGCATCTGATCGATGCCAATAATGATCCATCCGTAAGCACTTTGAATGTGAATGGTCTGAAGAGTCCAATTAAAAGACAGAAATTGTCAAGTTTCAACTATGGGTTCGTATGAGCACTTCCTTTGACTGTCAAGCATCTGATAGGTTAAAAGTAAAAGGTTGGAGAAAGAAGTCCTATGCCAATACTGACTACAGTAAAGCTGCAGCCGTTATGTTAATTCTGGCCAAACAAATTTCAGAAGGTGGACATGGTGAAGACTTCAGTGTAGATAATTACATAACAGTATAAATGTCAATCCCCCCAAATGATATACAAGAGTAATCGTGTGTGTACCTGAAAACAGTGCTTTGGAACTGAAAGGAAAAAGTCAAAGCCATCGTTTTATTTAGAGACTTTTCTCCCCTGTCCATAATTTGTAGTTCAAACAAGCAGAAAATCAATGCAGATATAGTTACACACTCTGTCAGTTAGCTAGATCTAATTGCTATTTGTAAACAACATTTTCTCAAGCTTTGATAAAATACAAAATGAGCCAGATTTTGAGCATAAACCACATTAAAAAAAGAAAGAAAACAGAAAGCTGAGAGCATGCATTTCACACCAGAATGGGAATAAGCCAGAAACGGGTAAGTGAAACATACTTGGGAAATCCTTGTATATTTGGAGTTTAAACACCGCACTTTAAAGGACATGTGACTTGAAGATGAAGCCTCAAGGAAATTTTTGATGTAAGTGAAAATAAAAATAAAACTTAAAATGCATTAAGGTGAAGGATAAAGTGCTTAAAAGAAAAAATTATAGAAGTAAATGTATATATGAAATAAGAGGGAAAGTATCATATCTGTAACCTAAGATTTGAAACCTCAGGAAAAGAAACCGTAAGGGGCTGGACACTTCAAAGGAAGCAGAGAAAAATGATAATTACGCCTGCTTCAGGAGAAGTGAACAGGGCCAAGAGCCTGTGGCTAAAGAAGCCATAGTCCCCAAGGGTGAACCTAACACTCTCATTCTGCTACTTGATGGAGCATTAAAAACGACTCCTGGCGATTTACTGCTGCACACACAGATCAGTGCATCTTCCAGCCCTTGCTGGAGAAACTGGATACAACTGGCCCAGAGACCGTCCATTGGTAATCATGCAGAGGATGAAACTGTGAAGTGCTCATCCCTAAGTAGGACTTACATGGCACACCTCTCCCTGAAAAGCTGGGTGATTTACACGGAACAGGGAGTGCAAAGTTTTGAGTTTTGTAGGAACAGGGGGAGGGTGTGAGAATTCAAGGAAACAGAGTTTTCTGGACACAACGAGAGAGTCGCACATATGAGCTCACAGTGATTGTGACGCTACACAAAACACTGGCATAACCTCAAGCCAGACAAAGTCCTAACGTGAAGTAAGGAGGGTGGACATGAGAGGTCACCACTAGCTGAGGAGCATTTGGTAACTGCTGGGAGAGGGAGAGTCAGCTTTCTGTAATGGTATGACCCCTGGTAGGTCAACTCCACCCACAGCAGGCCCCTAGTCCCATGAGTAGTTGGCCAACGCAAAATCAATTGGGAGTAGGGAAAGAACTCAAAATTGGGTGGGTTTGGTAGGTGAGGGCAGAGAGAGTGGATGTGGGAGACATGGGAATGATATGATCAAAATACAGTGTATAAGATTGTCAAAGAATTAATAAAAATGTCATCAAAATAAAATTGAAAACAGGGATAGCATAACAGAAATCAGTTAAATACTAACTGTGCCTTCATGAAGATAATGCTGATAAATTTCTATCCAGGATAATTAAGAAAAGGGAAAGCCATAAATTATAAGTCATAAATGTAAAAAGAGTTTCCATTAGTTAGTCCCACAGATAATAAAATGATAATGAAAGAATGCTTTAACATTAATAATTAATAACTTTCCAAAGAAGGAAGTTTCAGAACTATGTGGCTTTAACATGATCTCTACTGCACATTGCAGAAATAACACATTCTTTATAATCATTTTAATAAAGAACAGAAGCCATTAAGTCTCATGATATGTACTAGATTAACTAAAATCTAAAAACACTGACCCGAGTACTGCCAAGGCTGTGGAACAATAGAAATTCTCTTTTCTTGCTAATGGGAATACAAAGTGGTGTAGCTACTTTGAGAGACAACATGGTAGTTTCTCACGAGTCTAAGCACCATCTTACCATGTGAAGTAAGAGATACCTCCTTAGATCCTCGCATTGTATTGAAAACATTAGCACAAAAGTCCATATGAAAATATTATGGAAATTTTATTCTTTTTTATTATATTTTTATTGTATCTTTTTAATTCTTTTTTTTAAATTTATTTTTCAGTTTAAATTTAGATTAGAAACAAGGTTGCTTCACAAGTCATTTCCAGGTTCCTCTCCCTTTCCCTTCCCTCCTCCCGTGCCCTCCCCCCCAACTCTCATTTCCCCAGGGAGGGTGAGGCCCTCCATGGGGGTGTCCATAGTCTGTCATTTCATCCAGGGCAGGGCCTAGACCCTTCCCCAAGAGTTCAGGGTGAGAGTGCATCTCAAATTGTTGGATGGGAGTCCAAAGTCCATGTGTATACTCGGGATGAGTACTGATCTACTGCCCAAGGCTCAATAGATTACCTAGGCCTCCTCACTGACACCCACATTCAGGGGTTCTTGATCAGTCCCATGCTGGATTCCCAGGCTGATGCCTGGGATTCAAGAGTTAACCTTTGTCAGGTCAGCTGTTTCTGGGGGTTAAACCAGCCCAGTCTTAATCCCTTTGGTCATCAGTCCTCCCTCTCTGTTACTGGCTTTCTTGAGTTCAGCTCAGTACTTAGCCGTGGGAGTGTGCCTCTTCTTCCATCAGCCACTGAATGAAGTTTCTGTTTCCAAGACACTCTGGCCATGGGATTGTAGGCTGGCACTCCCCAGATCTATGTCTAAAATCCATATATGAGAGAGTACATGCCATGTTTCTCTTTTTGTGTCTGTGTTACCTCACTCAGGATGGTTTCTTCTAGTGTCATCCATTTGCCTGCAAATCTCAGGATTCCATTGTTTGTTTCTGTTGAATAGTACTCCATTGTGTAAATATACCACATTTTCTCTATCCACTCTTCGGTTGAGGGGCATCTAGGTTGCTTCCAAGTTCTGGCTATTACAAATGGAAATTTTATTCTTAATTGCCTGAGACTAGAAACAACTAAGATGTCCTTCACAACTGTGTATACGAAAGAACACTATTTTTTGTTTAACAATAATGCATTACTGAGGCATGAAAAGATGAGACTAAAACTGGTACATATGGCTAAGTACAATTAGCCAGTCTGGAACATTCATATGCTGCCTGACAGTAATGATAGGCTATCCCAGAACAGATAATACCAGAATGATCTAGAAACAAACAGGGCTTGTCAAGAGTCTAAAGGGTAGGGAGGGTCTGAACAGGCAAGGAAACACAAGAGATGTTGTAGATGAGAGAAAAGAATTGTTTACAAATATACAAATGATTATATAAATTAGCAGCATGTACTTCTAAGTAATTCATGTAGTTAATCCATTTTATGTAAATGGAACATAACTTCCTGTCTTTAAGTGTGAGTTGCCACATTAGCTTCCTTCCACTAGTATATAAAGAGGAAAACAGCAGCCAAATGATGAAGAAACCATCCACAGAACCAGGCCATGTTGACACAACACTGTTTATACAATGTAATGAGAACAATGTTAAATTCCTGCCACATGCTAACCTCACTCTAATCTCATGAAAAACATCACATGTGGTGAGACAGTCTATGAAACACTTGATCCACACTTACCAAATCTTCCCTAGTTGTCAAGCATGGACACAATTAAGAGATATTTAAGAAGGTGTGGCTTCTAACTATACTACACCTGATGGTACAAACAGAAATATGATGCTATGAAGTAGGACGTCAATAAATATATTATTATAGAATGTGTTGATCAATTATGAGAAATGTGCCATGCAGTGTAAGATATTAATTATGGAGGGATGTATGTAGAATATGAGAATTCCCTCAGCTTGTACATTAGTTACAGTTCTCATCACTGGCTATATACCTAACAGAAAGTAAATTAAAGGGGGAAATATTTGTTTATTGTATGTAGTGTATGTGTGTAAATGCATACATGTGATATGTATCTGTGTGTGTGTGTGTATGTGTGTGTGTCTGTGTATGTGGTGGAGGCCAATGTCAACACCATTTTTAGTGACTTCCACCTTATCATTTGAAACAAGTTCTCTCACTGAACCCACTGACTTGACTTCCTGGTCAATCCACCTGTTTCTACAGCCACACCCCAGTGCTGCTGTTACAGAAGTACCTCACCACCCTCAGGTTTTACATGGGTGCTGGAGATACAAACTCAATTCTTCCTTTAGGCACTTGACCAACTGAGTCATTGCCAGAACCCTTAAGAAAAGCTGACTTACAATTCAGAGTCAAGCAATTGGAAGGAAGGCACAGCAAAGGGCTGACTTGATGCACAATGCCAATAGTTAAGCAAAGAAAGGAGAGTGTCCATGCTCAGCCACCTCTCCTTTCCGCCTTTTGCTGTCTGGGACCCCAGCACATGGGTGGATGGCACTGAGGGTGGGTCTTCCCCCTTCAGATAAACATCTCTGGAGATGCCTTCCTAGGCATTCTGAGAAGTGTGCTTCAACAATGACCCAGGTATTTCTTATTGCAATTATGAATTAAATTAATCATATCATAATCTTTGAAAAATTTGTATAAATCCTTAACTAATCCAAAATAAGGTTTTCAATGTAGTCATGGGCTGGGTCATTTGTATAATATTAAAGTTGGCTTTCTGCTGCCTCTTCATGCTAAGAATAGCCATTCTCTGCCATTTGTACCATTTGAAGGGCCCCTAAGTCATCCTGCTTGACAGTTGAATCAAAATGTAATTTCACAAAATGATTTCAGTGTAGAAGTAGAAGACTAACATGTTAGTCGTGATGAAAAACAAAGCCATTAAAATGCCTGTAAGTCAAAACTACAAAGATTCTATCTCTGTTATTAAAAAGCATTTCACTCTAATGCTCAGACTCAGAGTTAGTAATTACACACAGCAGCTCAAATCATGTAGCTTGTCTGTCTCTGTTTCCTAAAGTGTGTGTGTGTGTGTGTGTGTATTTGTGCCTATAGTGGTATACAAGTGTGTGGAAGTGTGCTTATGTGTGTATGTATGCACATATGTATATGCACATGTGTGGCTATGTGTATGTGTGTGAAGGCATGCTTATGTGTGCATACACGTATGTATGCATCTGTGTGTGTGAATGCATCTAGTTACTCTTTCTCTATTGCACGCTCCTGCTCTGCCTACTTAACTCCTACTTATCTTGAGTCCAGTCAAATGTCTTTCCCTCCAGGACATCTTCTCAGACTCTCAGGACTAATCACTCAACCACTAATACACAGTGCCTCTGCTGCTTATCCAAGTTAAAATTAAAACATCACCTTGCAGGTTAATGTTTTTGATTATGGAGCTCGAGCGTGTTCAGTGGGTGAAGGGATAACATGTTGTCAGCTTGCTTATAAAATCTAACCCAATTCCGTCTCAGGCTTCATTAGCCATCATACTATGATTATAACAATTTCCAGAGCTAACACTCTCAGAAAGTTCTAGACCACTGCAAACACGGCTGCAATAATATTCATTCTCAGATGATGGGTTACATAATACCCCCAATTCTATCCTATTTGCACTAATTTCTCCCCAGTGGGAAATGAACAGGAGTACCATTACTGAGTTCTAGAAGTCCAGCTTCCATTTTTCTTCCTTAACACAGTTTTAAATCAAAAACTTCACCAGTTAAAAGATAAAATAATCATAACCAATGACCACAGAGAATTCAATTGTAGGTACCAGATGTGCAGACTACATCTGCATTTACACCACTGCTTTTGACACAAATCTTTGTTAGACTGCCATGGGTAGCTATCAGTTCAATACTAAAACATCATTGGACATAAATGATAATCATGATAGAGAGTATAATAATATCTCTCATATCTTAGATGTATTTGAGGCATTATCAGTTATTGATTTTTTTAGCAGTTCTCAAAGTAGACTGTGGTGATTTAAATAAGACATTTCCTTGTAGACTCTAGTATTTGAACCCTTGGTCCCCAGCTTGCAGCGCTGTTTGGGGAGATTTAAAAGATGCAGTCTTGCTGGAGGAAGTTACATCACTGGGTGGGGAGGTGGGCCAGTCATTCTCAACATTCCTAACTGTGTGACCCTTTAATACAGTGCTTCATGTTGTGGTGACTCCCAACCATGAAATTATTTCGTTGCTACGTCATAATTGTAATTTTGCTCCTGTAATGAGTAGTAATGTACATAGGTGATACGCAGGCTATCTGATCTGCAACCCCCAAAGGGGCCATGACCCACAGGTTGAGAACCACTGCCTGAAAGCCTTGCCCTATTTCCAGTTCGCCGTCTCTGCTTCTCGCTTGCATCTGCAGAGGTGAACACTCAGCCTCCTGCTCCAACTTCATGCCTGCCTGCTGCCTCCCCACCACAATGGAATTTTATTCCTTTGCAACCATAAGCCCAAATACACCCTTCCTTCTATAACTTGCCTTGATAATGGTGTTTTAGCATGAATCTGAAAAATAACTACTACCCAAGTCTCTCTGATGAGGCACTTGACTTTATATAGTTCAGGTAGTAATTTCAGGTACTCTTTCTGTGCTGGCTCTTTGGTACAGTGGTCCAGCCTAAATAGTCCATGATCCGAGTTTGTGATCTTATTTTTCTGCTCTTCCCCATACAAAATTTTGTTCTGAATATCTGAGCTTACCGTAAGTCTGTTAATAGTGAGGGAGAGGTTGTGTATATGAATGAACAAGATTTGTTCATTAGTTAATGATAGGATTTTATTCAAAAGTTAATTTTTTTAAAAAATTAGTTAATCACCAACTCTCCCACTAGGCTACTATCCCAACTGTTCCAAGTGTCCTTTAGCAATTAACTCTGTTCTCTCCCAGCCCAGAAGTCTGTCTGGCAGCTTCTCAATAAACAGCACATTTATATGTGACCACAATGTTCCATGGTGTCATCTGTCACAACCCAAATTCAAATTTACTGGTCAGTTATCTTAACATGGGAGCTTCTGGAGTGATTAGTAATGGTGCTTGAGTTTTCTTGGGGCTCTAGCTATATGGGAAATGGTTCCTCCTGGGAGGCGGGGGATTAATTCTTCCCTTTCCTCTAACACTAAGGTTCCATCATGCTTGCTATGACTCTTCTATTTGCAGCAGGAGAACAAGAATGGCTGACCACATCCCCCAGTCAAGACTGAGTTTTTCTTATTTAAAGCCCTCAGCTAGATTCTTGCTTGGTATGGCAATAGGAACTTGCCAGTGAGGGACAGGAACAGCTGTACAAATGTAATTAGCACACTGCCTGGCCATGCCTGTCCCACCGCTGGGCATGCTTTCCAAATTCACAAGAGCCCGGTTCTGCCCTGGAGATAGCAAGGGTCTAACTGAAAACACTTGACAGACACACTACAGGGTACCATGGAGATTTTTCTCTGCAGTTACCATGTCTTTGCCATCACAATCAGAAACAGCCATATGTCTACACAGATACAACTTTCAAAATTAAGTCTTCTACCAAACAAACACATGGGGAGTACTCTTCCTTTCTTTTAACCAACTCACACTGGAAAGGTACAATTCATTTGATAGCATTTACTCCAAACGGAATCCATAGAAAGCATTGTGTCATTCCTGCCCTGACTTGTCACTCCGCTTAAAATGTGTCCCTTGTGGAAACTGAAGCTACCAAAGATGGAGTCCTCATGCAACATTGAACTGTTTCTGCACTTTCCCAGAGGTCCTGGCTGGACAGGCTAAATTCATCACAGGTTTCCACACCTCGGCATGCATACCACATCATGCTGCATTATCCCAGTGATGAAAACCAAGCAGGAAAACCTAACAAGCAACTGGTGGGCGACAGTTGCATGTGCTTTCTGTCCCGTCCATTTCCACTCGGAAGCACAATGTCCGTTCTTAAAACTACTGTGTATCCTATTTTAATGAAATTCTGCTAATAAAACCGTGTTTCCAGAGGCAGCTGTGACACGCTGTTCTATAAGAATCTGATTTATTAATAACAAAATTTATGGGGTGAGGAGAAAAGCAATACATGGTCTTCTTGTCTGGCTTCATTCCCCTGTAATATCTTAGTGATGAGCCTCCCACTGGCAGGCATTCTGCAGCCAAAAGAAATAAATAAGACACCCAGGTTCAGCCTGTGAAGTTCTCTTTCTTCTCCCATTCCTTAACAGTTCTGTGACTCAGGCGTGCCATTTCTCCTTCTGTGACTTGGAAAAGAAACAGCTGGTCTCCCCCCAGTACCCCATGTGTCTCATTTGCCTCATGCTGATGAGGGAAGATCTGGGTACACATAAAGTCCCTGTTGTCTTTAATTTGGTCATGGATGAATGTCTCCAGCCTCGGTTGAGTCACCAACGCCCAATTACGTTCTCTCAGTCAAGAAGTGCCTGTCGGTGGGCCATCCCCACTCAATGATCCTACATTGGATCACAGTTCACCCTAGCTAATGGTTTCATGGATGAAGTAGGTGCCTGCCTGTCTCTTGAGGCTTACCAATGCATAGTCCTTTGAGTAAATTCTCACTCACGAACTCCTGCACTTCAAATATGTTTGCATGCTCTACAGCGCTGAAGTAAATAAGGTGGTCAATAAACGGTAGTTAAATGGCAGATTTATTTCATCCTTATAGTTAGCTGAACAGCTCATAAATACTGATCTGACAAATACAAGCCGTATGGGAAGATAACAAAACAATGAGAACTTCTGAGTCAAAGTGATTAGGAGGAAGTCCTGCTGTAATTTAAAGGGTGGGGCTGTCAAGAGAAAACATCTCCCATTAACATTGACATAACAGAAGCAAGTCTTTTTACAACATGCTTATTTGCAAAGGAATAAGCTACTGGCTCAAGCAAAAACTTTCTCACTGAAAAGTGTCAATAATAAGAACCGTATCTCTTCTCTGTATTCTCGATACCTAGCTCCGTGCCTTGTCAACACATAAGCTTTCCTAAGTAATGACCCACACATCTCAGACTTAACCAAGGCAGTACCATTCAAAGAGTAGATACCAATGAGAATTGTACCCCTGTCCTGGGACCAGCCTCTCCTCCATAGAATTCCCATATTCCTTTTTTCTAACTCTACTTCAGTCTGAACAATCCTCATCCAGTCCAAACAACTTAGCAGATGTATCATACTGCAATTTATTCTTGAATATCAACTATCTCACCCAATCTGATCTGAATTGCATTATTTATTCTTACGGGTTTTTACACACTTCCTAGAAATTTCTATGTATTTTAATGGAGGCGGCACATTCACGTCTGTTCTCACCAAAAACAAGTGGATCTTCACTGATAACTCTTAGTGAAGAAACTATACTTGAAATATCTTAAGTGAGCTTGTTTATCAGATGCCAAAAGATAAATACACACTGCTGCCAAATAATTATCCTTGGGTATTAGTAAGATCCTTAGCAAGCTAATGTAAGAGGCACTGTCATGCAAAACACAGAAGAGAGATAGGATGGAGGAGAGGGAATGGGGGATGGAGGATGGGATCTGGAAGATGGGGTGGAGGAGGGAGGATGAAGGATAAAGGGCGGGATATGGAGGATGGTTAGTGGAAGATAGAGGACAGGGAACAAAAGATGAAAGATGGGGGTGGAGAATGGGGGCTAGAGAAACGAATGGCTGGAAGTCTCTTGGTGTTGTCCCGGTTCATGTCTTGTCACAAGGCACACATGGGAAGAGTTGGAAGGAGAAGGAGGACGGGAGAAAATGATATAAGTATGACTTG
This sequence comes from Mesocricetus auratus, assembly GCF_017639785.1. Taxonomy (NCBI): domain Eukaryota; kingdom Metazoa; phylum Chordata; class Mammalia; order Rodentia; family Cricetidae; genus Mesocricetus; species Mesocricetus auratus. The sequence continues at coordinate 38,397,577 of NW_024429199.1, read as the reverse complement.
ATTTAAAAGAATTTATTTAAAACTGTGATTTTTGTAATTCTATTAAAATTAACATTCAGAAAAAAAGTATGCTGTTTGAAAACTTCAAAGTTTTCGAGGAATGTGTTATGGATGGAAACAAAAGAAATAAAGGACCAAATATAAATAAATGAAACGGAGGGTGGGGGGAGGGAGGGGAGAGGGAGGGAGGGGAGGGAGGGCAGAGGGAGGTAGGAAGGAAAACTGGGTGGGGAGATAACAATGATTTATATCAAATATACATAATTGGGTACTGAATCAAAAATTGGGATGCAAAAACTCGCCCCAGCATTTGTGCCATTTCCCTGCATCTACTCTTAATGCCAGTATGGCTTGTTAAATCTCTAACTCCACAGCAACCTGCCTTGTGGGCTTGTAGTCCCAGCACAGGAGATATGCAAATTCTTTAATTACTTCCTAATGCTGTATTCATGACACTTCAGCTGTATTGCCTGTCACACCTTTATCTGAAGATGCTAGAAAATTCCTTTGCAACATGTGGTGATTTTAAGTTATTCAGAAGCTTTTTAATTCGGTACCATTAAATAGGGCAGAAGGTTTGTTTTAATCAATATGTAGATGGATTTTTAAATATGGTGATATTTTGGCGATAACTTTTTTCTCAAAAAAAAAAGGCAAAAGTCTCTCTTTTTTAATGAAAAAGTAGACACAAGGACAAAGGATAATCTAAGAAGCTCAAAGAAATTGTGAGCCCTGAATTGCAGAGAATGGAGCCAAGTAAAAAGTTCCTAAGACTAGACAGAAGAAAAAGGAGAAAATTGGCGGCAGAAAATGATGAGGGAATTGGACAGCAGGATAAAGAAATGACAGTTATTTCTCCCATGATTTTAAAGTAGGAGAAGAGAACACGGGGCTCCTGAAACTAAAGGTTGTATTTTTCTAAAGGAAAGCACATTAAGACCACATACAGCAGAGGAGAGATTTTAAGTTCCAATGAAATGTTCTGAATGGAAACAAGTATAATAATAATGAAAAAAAAACTTTCTAAAGAAGATACTTTGGGATGACAAGATTATCACAAGTCTTCAAAGGAATCATTTTTGAACTATGGAGCTGGTTGTTAAAGGAATTTTCTGGTAATTTGGTAGTGCTTATAATTTTTACTCCAATACATGGTTTTAAAAAAAGATCTAATGTATGTTATTCTTCTTCACAATATTATACTTCAAAAAAATCTGAAATGTCACACTGGGGAAGATTTAGGCTTCTTTGGAAGGCTAAATTAAAATTGAAGGTTTGAAGCCAAAGGTGGGAGAGATGACCCTTGTAACACAGACCTGGGGGAATTAGTTGTTCATATTAATCTTTTCAGGTATTCTAATGGAATAAACTTCTTTGTGTTATTATATATACATTATCCATGAGTATCCTAATAGAATCAACATTTTGTATTATTTTCTATACATAATGAGCTAATATTTACAATTATTAATTACAATACCTGGCTTTATCTGCTAGAGATAACACTAAAACTATCATTTTTATAATTTTTCCTTATATCGTGAGTACCACTTTTCAAAGAGAAGTTGAAGCTTAGCAGAGTGAACTTGTTAAAAATAACACATATGCATTTATGAGATTATAATTATAATTACATAGTCATTTGTGACCATTTTTAATAATTCTTGTCAAAGACAAACGAGCATAATTAGGTCCATTAGTGGACCGATCTGTTCTGATAGCATGAAGGGGAGGACTTACAGAGAGGGACAGCATCTGAAATGTAATACTAGATGTACAATCCCCCACCACTGTGTGAGTCCAGGCATCAGGGGATAATGTTCCAGGTAGCTGTCTCCCCAAATCAGTAAATAAATTCTCAGCTACTAAAATAACTACTTTTACCTCCTTAATAAATGCAGGAGGCTTTAAAGTGGGTGTCTGCCACACCTCATGTTCCTGATATTCTAAGGCTCTTCGGGGGTGCCCTGTGATCCTGTCTACCTGGATGGGCTAGAGCATGAAGTCTCACAGTGTCACAGGGGACAGTTACTCATACCATATTTGCCCTTGCTGGGATTAGAGACCTTGGAGATATTTTCACCAGCTGTTCCCCTCCCTTGTAAAACAATATAGATGTCAGAAGAAGTGACCTTTAGGATTAAATTGTTTTTAAATGGTGCACACCACAAAACAAAAATAATTTAGACACTCAGATGGTGTTAGTTACACTGTAACCAGAGTCCTGTTAAAAAAAGCTAGCTGAGCAAACTGAATTAAAAGTTAAAGCAGCATCGGGCAGTCCTTTAGTTTAAACTGGCCAGTGATGATTGCACGCAACCTTGAAAATGAAGAAATCCATAGACCAAGCTCCAAATGTAAAGGACAGCATGTGCCAATAACCTCCATCAATGCCCCAGAGCCTGGGCGACGCTGGATCCTCCCTCCTTCACATCTCCACGTCTCCTGCTTCCCTGTGGTCATCACTGCTCCTCAGATCTCTCAATGGAAGAAAGGTTCTGTAGCTGAGGTGTCTAACGTGGTAGTCACTAACCCTGTGAGGCTACTGACCACTTGGGTGTGGCTACTACACTTGGGTGTGGATTTGTAGTTGTGTTTAATTGTATTTCCCTTGGTGGAGTGGGCACATATGGCTAGTGGACCACGGGTTAGAATAAAGGGCAACAGTTAAATGATACTTGATGACTCATGGACAGTGCTCAAGGATAACCCTGAACAAGAACAATTCTAATAACCAGAACATTCCCAGAATGTGACGCACTGGCTCGCTCGGGGAGGGGAGGGCCCTCGGGGTTGTGTTACTGTCTCTGAATCAGAACAATCAATGAATCTGCATAAGAAATGGAGGCTGTGACACTGTAGTATCCACTTTGCAGCCCAGTTAAGGGCAGTTGTGAGTAGAGAAAACCTCCCAGAGGCCAGTCAGAGCAGGTGCAGTGCGCCTGCGTGGTTTTGAAAACCACGGTTGACTCTGAAAGAACATTAGCGGAAGCAACGAAGATAGAGAGAACAATGAAGGAAAGACATGGGAACATGGCTGAACATGGCACACATAATGTTTATAACAAGTAAAAGAGCCAATACAGTCACAGAAGCTGCACAGAATGGTCACACCGTACAGATGCTTTCCCTGTTGCTGTAGCGGCTACAGCAAATGTCAAGTCAGCCCTGTGGATAATTCGTTCTATAAACACACTGATGACCAGAGTGCCAAAGTTTGTGATTTACATCACTCCTAGGAGAAAAATATTTGCATAGTATGCCCAAGGGATTTTTTTCCTTTGGAGTTATATTGACACATTGATGCAGTAAATAGAATTTTACTAATGTAACTTTTAAAAAGACATTCTTTTATTTTCTTCCCACAGTTTATGTTGCCAATTTCCTGTTTCCAATCTGCTTTGAAAATAGCTGTTGTACCACTTGAATGAATGTTTACAAATTAGCCTTTTTGTTATCTACTTCTTAATAAAGATTTCAATGTAAATTAATCACTCCTTGACAGACATGTGGTCTCAAAACTTAGTCTATCTTGTCTATGAACGTTGTGTGATGGTTACTAAATAGGTTTACATTTTACAAGTTTAAAGATGAGTGCTGCTTTATAGGGGGCAGTATACCTCCAGGAACATCAGGGAAGACCCGCAACAGCTTTTTCCTTCTAGTTTACTTAGAATGACTAATTTACATTATCCTCCACAGACGTTCACCAGCTATCACAACAGCCTGTGGACCTACATTGTCCAATCCAGCCACCACCAGATACACGAATAATTAAAGTTCAATTACAATGTCAGTGCCTTGGTCACACTAGCTCCTTAGTTGTTTGCATCTAGTGGCAGCTGAAATGGCCATAGACCAGAACACTTCCACTATGACAGAAAATCCTATTGGATACCACTACATTGGATGCCTTGCATACATTTCTAGAGCAATGATGCTGTCATGAGCAACATGTTCTCTGCACAAATGCACAGGTGTGGCCATGGTTGTGATACCTCTTCCTGACTATTGTTATTCCATATTCACAGGTTCCTGTTGCTGGGTTTGTTGATGACACCCACAAAATATCCAGTCCTTTCCTTTCCTGGCCCTGATCATATCACTACTCCCAGTTTGTTTATCTGGTGAGGGCTAGGACTAAATGATGCTCACAGACACAACCTAAATTCTGCATCCTCACTCCATGGCCTATGCAAAGAACTGTGCAGTTCACCAGATATCCCCACTGTCACCCACATGCCTCCCCGCTGATTCAGTTGACCATATCAGTCAAGTCGCACTATCCACCAGAGACTTTCTGTGTGCATCTCAGCCTAATCTAAAGCAACTGGGGGACGTTCTATGGAATTCAGTTAACACTTCTTCCACTGTCTCCATTCCCAGATCTCTTGTAGATGGTGGAGGTCTCCCCCTTTATGGACAGATTACTGACTTATTTGGTCATTGCCATCTGGAGCCCTCTCTGCTTTTGCACAGCCATTGACTACCTCCTTCCTGAAGCCAACTCAGGCTTCCTCATTCTTCCCCACGCTCTGCTCCAAGGAACTCCCTCAAGATTCTGCCTCTTTGCCTCTCAACCAGCTAGCCTCAAGTTGGAGACTCAATATGCCAGTAGATTGACTTAAAATCTATCACTATTGCCTCGCCGAGTATGGGCAGCAGATGTCTATGGGCCAACCGGCTGGCCTCAAGTTGAAGATTCAATATGCCAGTAGGTTGACTTAAAATCTACCCCTGCTGCCTCACTGAGTATGGATAGCAGATGTCCATGGGCATCTGTGCCAGTGCAGTGGGTTTTCCCATTGAGATTCACTGCTCTGTAATGGGACAGAACCTGCTACTGTGGCATCATTGATCCCAAAGTTTCACCAGCTCAGCTAACCATCTCCAAGTTTCGATGGAAGTTTAAGGTCACAGAAACTGCCTCTTTTTCCATTTTGTTCTCTGAAGACAAGATAAATTACCTTGGTTATAGAAGTTGCCCAAATAAAAATATTTCAACCCTGAGGTTTTTTTTTTCAGAACAACCTGTACTTGGAGTATAAGTAGGGTGGGCAATCAGAATGTGCTCCTGATGTAGAATCACCTCAGAAAAGAAGCCTGGTGATTGATGTCCATGGAACAGCTTGCTGGGAACACGTACTTTAAACAAAAATCATCAGACTCCTTGTCAGTCACTGCCTTATGAAAATGCCACAAAATACAAAGACAGAGCATGAGTTTTTATGTTATAACTATTCTACCTTTGTCATTTAGAATTGTTACCTTGTTTGTGGAACCTCTTTGTTCCTCTTTTATTGTCCAATTTTCCCTCAAAAGAAACAGCAAACATTAATATAGAGATGGGAAAAGCTGTTTTTATCTACATAGCTACATGCAGTAACTCCAGAGTGATTGACATTAGTCGTCTATGCTTTAAGTTGAAGCAGAGGGGAAAGGGCATGGACCGAGTGACTTCATAGTGGTGCAGTCACTCACCATGGAGCTGCTCCCCTTCAAGTCCAAGTGTATGCAATAAACATAACCCTACAAACGAGTCTCTTGTTTCTCCTTTCATATCAATGATGATCACTTTGAATGAGTACATTCAGTGATATTCAGCTCCTAAGTTGTAGTTAAAGGAGCCATGTACAGGGGCTCATGCTTGTAATCCCAGCATTCAGGAGGCTGAGGCTGGAGGATTGCCATAAGTTCAAGCCAACAATCAAGTTGCTATGCAATAAGAATAGCTTGAGCTACAGAGTAAGACTCTGTCTCGAACACTCTCCTCTCTCGCTCTGTCTATCTCTGTCTGTCTCTCTGTTTCTGTCTATGTCTGTCTGTATGTCTGTCTGTCTCTCTCTCATGGAGTGTGTGTGTGTGTGTGTGTGTGTGTGTGTGTGAAGTAGAGGATAAAGTAAATAATTAACAGTTCTAAAATATACCAGCTACACACAGTAATGAAAACATACACTATTCTTATGGTAAAGTACATGGTCAATCTTTCCCAAACAATGGTAAAATATTTAGAAAGAAAAAGAAGTACCATGAAGGAGAGTTTATTTCTATTAATTGTGACATTAGCTTGCAAAGAAAAATCACCTCTGGGCATTGTATGTAGATGTCCATGTTCTCACTTATTCCCCTGGCCCTCTAGCTGGCTCCTTCCTTCCCCCTGTTAGTGCCCTAACAATGTGACATGGACTCCATTGTCCTCTCTATGGTTATTTTTGCCTCCCTTAAGCTCTCCCTTTCTCATTTTATATCTCCACACCTGCATATAAGCGAACACATAAATACATGTATCTGTGTTCATGTAAACGCTCAAACACACTTTCAATCTGGGGTTTGTATATAAGAGAAAACATGGCATTGTCTTTCTGAGACTGGCTCATTTCCTTTAACATGATGGCTTTTACTTGTATCCATTTGCCAGCAAATACCATGGTTTCCCTTTCCTTCATGGTTGCATAAAATACCATTGTGTGAGTGTGCACCATGTTTTCTTTATGCATTTGTTGGTGGGCATCTAGTCTGGCTCCATAGGTTGACTATTACCAAAAATCCAACTACAAACACCAGTGCACAAATCACAGTCTGTTGATACGCAGTCCTTTAGAGATGTATCCTGGAGTGGTACAGCTGGGTCATATGTTGGTTCTAGCTTTAGGTTTGTTTTATTTTTGAGGATTCTGCATAGCGATTTTCATAACCACACCACCAGCAGTGAATAAGGGGTCCTCATCAGCGTCTGCTGTCATTTGTTTTCTCAGCGATGGCCGTGCTGTCTGGGGTGGAATAGAATCTCAAAACAGTTTTCATTTGTATTTCCTTGGTGACTATGGTTGTCGAACTTTTTTTTCCCGAGTACTTATTAACAACCACTTGTATTTCATCTACTCCATTCATTAGTCCATTTGGGTTCTGGTGACTACATTTTATAGTTCTTTATGCTAGGTATTAAAATAAAGAACACTTAGGCTGAATATATAGGAGAAATGTCACACTGATTGTGTATATGGATATCAATGTTTATTTCTAGATAATCCACACACATTACTAAAATCATGGCACACAGAGAAGAAAAAAGGAAAAAAAAGACCTTACCCAAATGACCTGCTGTCTGCACTGTGCTGTGTGTCCTTGCTGGATAGTTTTCTTCCTCATTTGCTCAGGTAAACCTATAACTTGTATGCTCAAGTACAGTCAACTTCACTTATGTCATATCCCATGTCCATAAGTTCATTTCTGTACAACATAATGTAATGTTCTCAGAGCATTCTTATTATTTTCCATGATTCTTGAATCAATCACTACTGATTTGATTTTGATAATTAGATAGATGGGGTGGATGAATAGGTAGGTAGGTAGGTAGATGGACCGATGGACAGACAGACAGAAAAATAGATGGATGGATAGATAGTTAGAAATGTACATGCCTTCCAACCCAACAAGTAAGGTATTGAAGTAAATTCAAAAAGTGAATGCAGTGTATACAAAGATTTAAGTAAGTTAAGGCTGTTCAGTCATGTTCAATATTATAAAACTTAGAAATTTGGTGAATGTTCAATTATCCAGGAAATAAACTACAGTATTTCCATTTTAGGATATTTATGAAGCGCTCTTATAATTTCTCTTTGAATTATACCCAACTGCATAGAAAAATGTTAAATGAATGGGCCGCGTAACCTAAATTTACAAAATTTCTAAAAATACACGATACATCTGAAATAATTAGATAATATAATTTTAAAAAGCTGTTTCTTTTAAACATTACAAAATGAGATGGCTATGATAGTTCTTAAATCTGCAAGACCTTTTGGATAAATCTGAAATTTTTTTATTGAAATTGATTTTTTAAGACCTAACATGAGAAGAGTTACAAAATGTTAATGGGTGGGAAGACAAAATATGAGAGAGATGTCAATCCTCTTCAACTTCATTTATAAATGTAATGCAGTTTCATTAGTGCTTGGTTTAAGATTCATTTAAAAGCAGACGTAGCCATAAATAACAAAACAAATCTGTGGATGAACAAAGTCCTTTTGCAGGACTGTGAAGTCAAAGTAATTACAAACTCATGCTAAACGGTGGGGTTACCAAAGGCCGAGCAGAGAACCTGCAAAGAAAGCTTTGAGTTGGTATTGTTCCTATTGTGATAGAGGGGACTGCTCCTGCCAGTGGGAAATGGCGAGCGGGTTCCTGAACTCTGGCAGCCTGGCTGTCCATATGGAAAGGGGCAAAGGTGTGTTCTTTCCTCACACAGCACACAAGATTCTCTAAGGTGAAGCAAACATTGAAATCTGAGAAGTGCTGAGCTTAAATACTGATGAGGCGGAATACAGGTGAATAAATTCATGGTACATAGCCAGGAAAGGATATACGGGGCTGATTTCAAAGCATGAACTATGAAGAAAAATTATTATAAATTCCAGAATTTAAAAGTAACTTTTTCAGTAAGATGATACCATTAAAAAATAAAAAGTGATTTTCTTTTCAACATTTAGTGACTTGACTTCCATTAAGCCATCTAAGATGTTTCGTGAGTTTTGCTTTTGTTTGATTTAGGTTAGCTTCTTTTTGTTTGAGATGGGGTTTAGTTGTGTGAACCAGGCTTCTATTAAACCTCCAATCCTCCTGCCTCAGTCTCCCAACTGCTGAGATTTCATAATTATGTCCTTACTTCCCACTTCAGAATTTTATTTGGTTCCTTTCCTAACGCAGTTCAAATTAACATTACTATTTCTTTAAGATAGTCATGGCTAACATGATATTTTTCGTAACTAGTCACTCATGTTAACAAGACATTTTCTTTCAAAAACTTCCCAAGATGTGTGAAGCACCTGTCATTTTTAAGGGGGCTGGAGAGGTCATAACTAGGATTTTTCCCTCGCTGCCCCATCATCTTCGTCTGCAACGTTGAAGCATCTCACAGTTCTCAATCTCATGAATTAGAAAACATGACACTTCTAAAATGCCTCAACTTTAACATTGATCATTTGTTAATTAATGTGTGTGTTTTACCTATTTTCAACTGTCTTTAGTCATCTTTTCAGGTGAGTGTGTGCATGTGTGTGTGAGAGTATATGTGTCTGTCAGTGTGTGTGTACATGTGAGTATGTGTGTGGAAATGTGTGTGTGATTTCATGTATGTGTGTGTGATTTCATGTGTATGTAACTTCATGTGTGTAATTGGTTGTGTGTGTGTGAGTGTGTGTGTGTATTGTGTGGGAGTGTTTTTTTATATGGGAGTGTGTGTGCCTGTGAGTATGTGTGTCTGTGATTTCATGTGTATGTGTGTTTGTGTATACACAAAACCAGTGAGAGCTGATTTAGGTTTTCCCCCAAAAGTTGAAAATCAAGCTGGTTTTCCCATCCTGAGACAGTACTGTCCTGAAGGAAAAGGCTTGCCTTGCCTCAACTCTCTGCTCTGGTTCTCATGATTTCTTACTGCTCCTTAAGTTCTTTGATGACCCAGGCATCCAGAAGGAAACACTTAGGAAAGAGTCACATCATACGTTTAACACAAAGTTTCCTCTTTGTTATTTAGTGGGAAATTAGATTCTACTAGTCTGTGTTTGAGCACTAGGCCCTAAATCCAGTCCCTAGTCATGGGAGTGGCTCCCTGCACTACTCTCAGGCTGGTTTTTATCTCTTCCTAAGACCCTGTCATCTGGAACTTGATTCTATTTCCCTGATTGTTAGTTGGAGCAGGTCTAGTTGAATTACCACCAGCTCTTTATGTAATCTCAAGTCAACCAGGTTCTGTGACAAATACATATTTGCTAGCATACTTAATGGGATGCTGCGCCTTCCGCCATTTCTATTTCTAGTACTATAAGGACAGGCACTCTGGACCAACGCTCTTCAAGAAGTGGCTCTTCATCCGACCCATCCCTGGGCAGCAGCCGGGTTTCCTTCAACCACTCTGCCTTCTCTTGAATGAATAGTTTAAATTCCCTTGGGTAGCTTATTTTATTTAAATTTTTGGTATTCTTCATAGCCCTAAGGCTTATGTTATCGGGGATTGTGCTGCTTTTTTGTTGACTTTTTGGTGGTGGTGTTTCTTTGTCTTAATTATTTTTTTCCATTTCGGAAAACTCCCCACTCGCCATGTGTGGTGGGCGGTGAAACAAGAGAGGACAGGGTTAGCCCTGATTGGTCCTGGGCGCTTCCCTCCTTCTTGAGACACAGCCTCTCACTGGTCTGAAGCTCCACCAAGTAGGCCAGGCTGCTGACTATCAAACTCCCAGGATCCTCCTGTCTCCTCCTCCCATCTTGTATAGCCAGGTTTGGCACATTGGGCCACCATGCCCAACCTTGTTCATAGGCTCTGAGGATCAGACTCAGGTCCTCATGCTTAGGAAACTAACACTTTACCAGCTGAGTCATCTCCCAGGCCTCTAATCCTTGTATTTACACTTTAGTCAAAGGTGTCACTTAGTCCTGTTGCTCACTCCAACATTTTCCTGGTGGATTCAACGGCAGAAGGCAATGCAGATAGACTCAGGCATTTTGGGGCCCGTTACTTCTATTAAAAGCCCCAAACCAGACTCCCTTTGGAAATAAATAGTGACTCCAAGTGAAACAAATCAATCCCACAGGCATTTGACTTAATGTTTAATTTGGGGGTGGCAGGACTGGATAAATGGTGAACTGCAGTCTTGGACCAAACAGAATAAACTATTCCAAGATCAATTCTTGGGAAAGAAAGTGCTTAACACATCTTTCAGTTATTGTATTAAAAGCGTATTTAGAGTGGGAGCGGTGGTGAGGTGGTGCATGCCTGTAATCTCAGAACTCAGGAGGCTGAGGCAAGAGGTTCACCAGTTTGGAGCCAGTCTGAGTCAAACAATTAGACCCTGTCTCAAAATGAAAAGAACAGAAAGAGAAAAGACACCATGCATGGAGAAAGGACAGAGGGACAGGGGCAAGAGTGGAGATGGCATATTTCAGCTAAAGAGCACTGTTTGCAGAAAGAATAACTAAGTACCGAATGATGGAACTGTTATCCTGCCAAAATTACTCAGAATCCTTATGCCTAGTGTAAACTGCAAAATCCAGGATCCCCCTGGAGAAAAATAATAAGCATAAAAAGCATAAGCTAGGGCAACATAAAAACAGTACTTCAACAGGCAATGTTACATCTAGAATTCCCCCAACCAATATCTACAAAGAGTATGCCAACTGACAACTAAATTATTCATCTTACCTGCTATTTTTGAATGTCATTAAAATAACCCAATAATACATAAGTCTCACTTTGACTTGATTTGGGGAACTGGTCCTTTTATTCCCTAAAATCTGTTTCTTTTTACTAATGTAGTTTATTTTATTTACTATGATAGCTGTTATATTTGGCATCCCTCTCTCTCTCTCTCTCTCTCTCTCTCTCTCTGTCTGTGTGTGTATGTGTGTGTGTGTGTGTGTGTGTGTGTGTGTGTGTGCGCGCGCGCGCACGCATGCGTGGACACATGTTGCTCTGTGTGTACGTGTATAGGGAGGGGCATTCTGAGGCATGTGTGCACACATGCATGTAGATGCCATCAGCTATCTTCCTCAAATACTATTCACCTTATTTTTAAAATACTCTTCAGTCTCTCACTGAAGCTGAAGTTCAGTAATTCAGCTATAATGGCTCACCAGTATGCCTCAGAGTTTATCCTGTGTGCATATCCCTAAGCTGGGATTGCTGGGGAAGGGTGGAAAAGGGAGGATGGTTAGAGGAGAGGAGAAAAGAGGAGAGGGGAGGAGAGGAGAGGGAAGAGGAGAAAATAGGGGAGGGGAGGAAAGAGGAGAAAATAGGGGAGGGGAGGGGAGAGAAAGGGAGACCTTTGGCCATATTTCTGTGATCAGTGTATTGGTCATATGTCCAGGGAGTTCTTCATCTACAGATTGTGGTAAGTCAGCCCTCCCCCAACTTTTTCTTTATCACGGAAATTCGCCACCAACAGCAAACACTCACCATTGTGAGACAATGTTACAAATACACAGTGAGTTGTCTCTAGAAATAAAAATTCTATTTGTATTTATAGGATGTATAAATATACTTTTTATAAATATTTAAGTGTATTTTCAAACACCGAGATGTTAGCGTGGCTTAACTATTTGGTGTACAGAAAGTGATGTTTATATCTCACTCAAGGGGGGGTACTCAGTAGATGAAGGTATTTGGAGAAATCAAGCAGTCGACTTGTGGGAGAGCATAAAGGACCCAGAACCAGATTAACAGATGGTCAGCTGTCCACAGCCAGGGTAGGTCAGGGCAGAGAGGATGGTACACCTCCCACTAGCTGAGAGCAAAGTCTACACACAATTAAGTTGGGGCAATGAAAGAAAATGATTAGCCAGATAAATGCATGCCACAGATTAGGGACAGAGGCGGGCAGAGGACAGAAGGCAAGTGAGGTCAAGCAGGGGTATGAGTGTAACACCTGAACACAGTAGCAGGAGCTGCTCACAGGATGCTCACACAGCCATGCATCCTGCAGAACTCAAATGGAGGGACGCAAAGCTCAGTACCTGTATTAGCACATGGGATCTGACAGCACACACCCCTTCAGATCAAGCACATGACAAGAGGGTTATAGTGATCCAAAAGGGACGAGTGTAATTTCTGCAGAATCCTAAGCCAGATCATCGATGGGAATTGGCAAACAAGCGAGTGTATTCCTAATAAGTAAAGTACAATAACTAACTTCAGATTGGAGCTATGTATAAAATGGAAAAATACATTCCATAGTGAATAAACGTATCTATGCACTACCACAAAGGCTCTGTCAGAAAAGTGGGAGAGAGAACACAAAAGGAAAAATTTAGGTGTGATTCTGAAAGTGGAAAACAAGGAAGGCCAAAGATGGAGGAGACTAAACTATAGATGCTTCAGGAAAATCTACCTAATTTTATATGCTGATTCCCCAACTGGAACAGAATACAGGCTAATTGTTTAATAAAACTTACTTAATTAGGATTAGAGTATTCAGGAATTGCATTTTTCTTAGAGATGAGAGTAAGTACAAAAGGTAAAATTGAAATGTACTTCAGATTACTCACCATAACTAACTTATAGGGAGGGGCATACTATGAGCTAAATAAATTACTAAAGGCTGTACACTCTCTCACACAGCCTCATTGAGTCAGTCATCATATTGTCATATTGCTGTTCATATCTGACAAATAATCTGGAGACATTATGTATCATGTTCATGGATATTCAAATTTCGACCCAGATTGAAGGTAAAGCGCAACACCCTGCACAAATACTACCATTTGATATCCACTTATCTATTTGTAATTACCAAAACCACAGTTCATGCTTTGACCCTCAGAGTACCATTAAAGGTCATGTGGTATTTCCGCATAGGTATGTTTCCTACAAGACTGGAGTCTCCAAAGAAAGCAAAACAGACCCAGGAGACTAGGACTTACCACTGACAAGAGCAATCTATCGCCAAGAACATCGGGGAGAAGACGAAGCCACAAAAAAATAAAGACCAGTCAGGGGTAACTTGCTTGGTCACTGAGAGCAAAGTCAGTGCCTGGGAGTGAGTTGAGACACCAGAAAATTCTAATCCTAGGTCAGTTGAAATGGGGTCTCTTTCCACCATCTGATTGTCCAAGCTTTGCAGTTTGACCACATTTCCAATTTCCTTGTCTCTCTAATACATTCACATCTAGGTGCTCACCGGGGTTATCTTTAAATGATTTTAGAGTGAAAAATTGAATGCGGCATGGTAAGTTTTCCAAATAGAGGTTGAGATGTAGCTCCCTGGTTGAGTTCCTGTTTCATACATGTGAAGATCTGGGTTCAATCCCTACCATATACCAAAATAATTTAAGTAAAACTGTCAACATATAAATGTGAAATAAATGTGATAATTGTTAGTCTCATGAATGTAAAAAAACTTAAACTAATTGCAATTCTGCATTCTTCTCACTCAACAGAAACTGAACCAATGGGTTGGTTGCCTCCAGGCTTCACCACCACCACCACAACCACCACCAATATCACCGACGCCACACATGTCATAGGTCACACCCCTGTGCGCTTCTTATTGCATGATCCCTCTTAGGAACACCACTTTTCTGTGGTTTCTAATAAATTGGGCCTTAAGTGTTTGGACTGGTTTGTATGGAGGTTATTCAGGCCTGCCTTGACAATCCCTACATCCAACTCTTTCTTCCTCTTTCCAGAAGGCAGAAAGAAACTAGAAAGTTCCACTAGATCTTGAGATTAAGTCTTAGTCATAATTACTGCATGTCTTGTAGAAAATAACTTAGTTATCTTGCCAAAGTCTTGTCAAACAAAATTTTCCCTTGAATTCTTGCTTTTAGTGTGGCTAAATCATGTGTGGTAACCTCATGACCATCTGCTCACAGTATTCTCACTGTAATGAAGACTGAATCAGATTCATTTGCATGGAACTCTCCATTCAGGAGATATCCACTCCCCACACATATTAATCAAGAGAATAACTGCATCAATTTCAGCAAGTATTTGCAGTTGTTAGTTATGTTAAGTATAGCTGGGAATATCAGCATGATCACTGCTGAATGTGTCCTTATATTTCATTGATGATAGATAGACAGATGACAGATAGATTATACATAAATATACATTATATAAATATGAGATAAACCTTTATCTTTACATCACAATCTTTACATATTCTCTATCTTGACTTAAATCATAAAAAATTCTTTTGTTTTCTTTTCAAGACAGCGTTTTGTTGTTTTCATTGTTGTTGTTGTTTGGGTTTTTGGGGGGGGGTTGGGTTTTTTGTATAGTCTTGGCTGTCCTGGAACTCACTCCATAGACCAGGGTAGCCTCAAACTCAGAGATCTGCCTGCCCCTGCCTCCTGAGTGCTGGGATGAAAGGCATGTGCAATACTGCCTGGCAAAAACATAACATTTGACATTTGAAAGATACTTTAGAGACTACTGAGCCCTATGCCTTCATCTCTCAGAAGAGAATACTCAGGATTAGTTCATTTTCCAATGTAAAATAAGATGCTTAAATCAAGAATCATAAAATTGGGTGTATTTAGTCCACGTTTTTAGAAGCTGGAAGTCTAAGACGAAACATGTCCCCATTGCCTAGCCTCTGGCCATGGCCTCTGGAGGATTACAGCCTGTCATAAGTGTATGTGAGAGGAACCACAAGGCGAGACAGGAAGTCAGACAGCAGGGAGGGCCAGTTTCTCTTTTTAGAAATAATAATAACTGCAGTCCTACAAACGCTATGTTCAACTCCTTCTGAGGGCAGTTTTCTCTAGGACCTCATCACTCCCCACTAGCTTCCACTTCAGGTTCCCACACGGAAAGCCCATCTAACACATAAGCCTTGGGAGACAAAGCATATCAAATTCACAATAGTAAGGAAAAAGGAAGTAATATTCCAAAGGAACTAAGTGAAGAGCCAGGCACACACCGACAGTTATTTGGGACTCCTATTCAAAAGGGTGATCTTTGACCTAAAGGAGCAAATGTCCTTTTTAAATTGTATTACTATTAAGTACTTTTAAAATCCCTATCATAGTCTCTGTACACCTACACAGGACTGCTTCTGTAAAACTAAGCCAGATTCAGTAACCAATGCTTTTCTTACAGAAGTGATATCCTGTGTCCAGAGTAATTGTTTGTAAGGACCAATTTTGGTTTGTGGCTATTAATATCTTATTATGCACGCATCATCTTTGATGATGACCTATGTCATGATCAGGTCAGCTAAGTCATTCTGCACAATGAAAAAAAAACTCATTGATCCAAGAATGGGGCAATCTGAGCAGTTAACTAGCTGTATGACCTGGGTGAGGACAATGAGCTGACAAACAATGAAGTGAACTAGATTATCCTTCAGTTCTTTCCTACTCTAAAAACAATTTATTATCCTAGATGCACCCATTGAAACCAAGAATAAGAATAAGGAATTTTCTTCAGTTTACAGAGTTCAAAAGTAGAAATTCATTCATAGTATTGCTCCCAAACACGGGCATTTCTTAGATTCTACCCTCAAAAAGAAAAATTACATCCTACAAAACATGACAAAGGAAAGATACAAGGACAAGAGACAATGTTTGCAAAGAATCGTACTCAGCTTTGAGTCACTGCAAGCATTTCTTTTAACCCAGATGGTAAGATATGGCTGTTTGTTCATGGGGCTAGAAGGATGTCTTGGCAGTTAAATGTCCTCACTACTTTTTCAGAGGGCCCAAGTTTGGTTCCTGGTACCCACATCAGACCATTCACAACTCCAGGAGCCAAATGCACTCTGTGTCATACATTTACACAGAAACATAGGCAAACACATAAGTAAAAATAAAACTAGGGAAGGAAAACACATATGGAAATTCTTGAAAATTAAATGAAGAGCTTTCTTCCTTCTTCAAAATCAAAATACCTCTAAATAGGAAAATTAAATAAGTAGAAAAATTCACCGGTGTTTACAATAGCCAATTATAATAACTACTGGAAGTTTTCATATACCTTATGGTAGTCACAAAGCAAAAGACCGAGGATAGGCATCTGAAACCAAAAAAGCAAAGATCTCAAGCACACTATCATTGAAAACTATCATCTAACCACAAAAGAAGACAGCAAGAGAAGCAAAAGTAACAATGGATCAGCAAATAGCAAATAACATTAGCAAGTTCTACTTTGGAGAATGTAAATGGGTAAAATTCTCAGATGATATGACCTGGGGATAGTAATTTTCTCAGTAATAGCACAATGCTCAACAAAAATCAAATACTCAACTGTATACTTCCTTCAAAAGATTCACTACACCTAGAAGAAACAGAGATAGACTGATGGAGTAGGAGTACCTTGTGTGAAAACTGAAGCCACAAAAAAGGTAAGGGCAGTTACCTCAAATAAGATGGACTTTAAGTTAAAAGCTGAAAAGAAAGTTATTCATTATGACAAATGGCCAATTCATCAAGATAATGTAATAATTGGAAATAAATATACAACCAAACACCAAGAACCCAGACATCAATCAGTATGAAAAAAAGTACAGTTATATGAAAGAAACATCAATATTCAACTTTGAGCAATGGAGATGTACATCTGACAGAAAAATCAATAAAGCAAGCTCAAGCTTGATCTACATTTTTGGTAAAAATGCACCAAAGAGACAAATACATAATGTCTTTCTAATAGCAGCAGAATGTGAATTCCTTACAAGGCACAGGAGAGACTTGCTAGGCCCCAAAACAAGTTTCAACAAATTTAGCAAGATTGAAATCACACCAATTATCCTTATAACCTCAACAGCAAAAATATAATAATCAGTAACAGTAGGGATTTTGGGAAATTAACAAAAACATGAAGATTAACAAATACTCCTAAATATTCAATGAGTCAGAATTCTTAAAGGGGGTGGGGTAAGTCATTAGACCAAAAAAAGAGAAAAAAAAGGAAATACATCATACTAAAAGTTATGAAGTACAAAATAAAGCAATTCTGAGATATATTTATAGCAGTAATAAATGTCTGTATTAAAACTAAAAATAAAAGAGAAAAAGAAGGATGGAAAGGAGGGACAGAGAGAAGGTAGGAGTGAAGGATGGGTGGGAAGAAAATGAAAGTTAGCTCTGGAACAGCCTAACATTTTACACTTTAGAAAGATAAATAATAAAGAACTAAGTCCAAGATTAGTAGAAGCAGTGAAACAATAAAGACCAGAGCAAAAATGATGAAGTAAAGACCAAAAAAAAAAAACCATTTAAAAATCAGTAGAACTAACAGCTAATTTTCAATATAGACAATATTAGCTAGATAAAGGCTAGTAGACTCAAATAAATAAATGTTTAATTAGAAGATAGAAAATTATAAATAATATGTAGCACTCTAAAGGAGACAGTTAATAAGGACATAAGAATAAACCTGAATAGTAAGGAATTGACAAATTCCTAGACACATATAATCATCAAAACTGAATCATAAAAAATGAACCCATGATGAGTAAGAAGAGTTACTCAGTAACAGAAGGTTTCCATCAAATACAAGTTCAGGACTTAAGGAGTTCACTAACAATTCTTCCAAATAATTAAAGAACTGAGACTAATCATCCTCAAACTCTTAAAAACCTATAAATGTGACACACTATAGTAACAGAATAATGGCAAAATAATACATAATCATTTCAATAGATAGAAAAGCTGCTCTTAACCAAGTTTAGCTTCCTTTTCTGATTAAAAAAAACTCTCAAAAAATTTAGTAGTAAAGGAATGTGTCTCAAAACAACAACAAATATATTCAATAATGAAAAGTTGAACATTCCTTACCTAAAATTAGGAGCAAAGGAAGGACACCGAATCTTGCTATTCTTATTCGTCATAGTGCTAAAAATCCTCACTAGACCAACTAAGTAAAAAAATAAATAAATAAAAGCACCAGAAGTGGGGCTGGAGAGATGGCTCAGTGGTTAAGAGCACTGGCTGCTCTTTTAGAGGACCTGGGTTCAATTCCCAGCACCCACATGGCAGCTCACAACTGTCTGTAATTTCAGTTCCAGTGGACCTGATACCCACGGCAAAGCACCAACACATATAAAATAAAAATTAATAAATTTTTAAAGCACCAGAAGTAAAATTATTCCTATTTATACTCTCCATTGTTTTGTAGACAGAAAACACTAAGTATTATACACACAAAAGTCAGAAAGAATAAGCCAACTGAGTGTTGTCTTAGAATGCAAAACTATCATACAAAATCCAATAGAAAGTTGAGTGTGGTGATGTGTGCGCCTGTGAACCCGGCACTTGGGAGACTAAGTGAAGGAGAGCAAGAATCCATTAACTTAAGCTGCTGGTAAATTGCAGGCCAGCCTGGTCTACATAGTGACTGCAACAGTGTTTCTATGTAATAACAATGGGGTATCCAAGAAAACAACTCCATCTAGAATAGCTATAAATATGCTTATTTGCATATAAATACGTTTACCCAAGGAAGTGAAAAGAGCCATGCACTGAAAACTAAGCATCAATTAAATAACTTGAGAACAATGTTAGTAAACTGAAAGACACCCAATGTTCATGGACCAGAAAAATCCATAGTGTTAAATTGTCCACAGTAGCTAAAGTGATTCATAGATTCAATGCAATTTGTATAAAAATTTCAAGAATATTTTCAAAAAAATACAATAATCCTAAAATTCATGGTTAAACAAAAAGTCCTAAATACTCACAGCAATCTTGAACAAACACAACAAAGTTGGAGCAACCACTGACTTCAAATTATAAATCAAGGGTAAATGACAACCACAAAAGTGTGGTAGTTGCATACAAACAGACACGCTGACCAACCAAACTAGTAATCCATAAACAAAAGAGGGGTGGAAGGATGTAAGAGGCAGATGGGGGAGGAGTTCGGTGAAATGTCATCTTCTGGACAGGGCTGCTGTAATTATAAACTCAGCAGTGGTTACCTGTACGAGACCTACACACCTGTCAAGCCATCCAAGATGGGGAAGGTTGAACTCCAAGCCCCACCCCTTATTGAGGAGCTGCTGGCATTTGACAGCTGAAAAGGGAGAATCTCTCTCTCTCTCACTCTCTCTCTCTCTCTCTCTCTCTCCTCCCTTTCTCTCCCTCTCTCTTCCTTTAGGGATGTGGCCACTGATAGGTTTCAGTGCCCTACACCTGTGTATATACGGGCAAAATTAACGGTACTTAGTGGGTTGTCAAAGAAAAAAAAAAGCCATGAAGTTGAGAAGTCCTTGTTGGGAATAGGGAGCTTGGAGGGAAGAATGAAGTATAAATATAATCATATTTCACTGCATATATGAAAAGCTCAACATTAAGGAACTTTTTTAAAAGAAACAAACAAAAAAGCAGACTTTGGTAATAGTTGGCATATAGTCAATAATAAAATTTAACATTAAAAAAAACTTTCCTGGCCTCTTTAACATAGTGTGTTGTTGTTGTTGTTGTGATAATATGTAATCTCTTCTTACCCAGAGTACCAGATATGAAAACATTATAATAAACATTATAGAACAATCATCTGGCAACTCTAATAAAAACTCGTGCTCCCACTTATCCAAGGAGAAAAATAGAGTAACACTTGAATACACACACACACACATATATATATTTAAGAATTACTCTAAGAGTATTCTAAAGCTAGATATACATATATATACTTATATACACTCTTGAAATTTGGATGACAACACCATCATCAAAACATTTAAAGATCAGCTCACTGCTTCTACTGTCTCAAATTTCACTGCAAGGTGTGTTGAAACCTAACCTGAATAGTTAGTGACTAAATTAACATGTGACAGTTTCCTTATCCACAAAATGAGGATGTTGGCATCAACATGTCTTTGGGTCTATTATGAGAAGTCTCTGTAAATCTCTAGCAATATTAAAGGATAAACCACAAAGCCTATTCATCATGCAGCTGTACACAGCATAGACATCAAAAGAATTTTTAAAGCATATATGTCTAGGCCAGATTTTGACCCTCCAAAGGAATTCACATATGTACCTGCCAGTATCTTACTCCAATTAAAAAAATTATTTTAAAGGTGGCAAGCTGATGATAAAAGTCTCAGGAAGAGATGTAGTCATTCGCCTTGTGTAGGACTTTGAATTTCCATTTTTATATGTTATGATTTGTGGTCTTCAAGACAAACTGATTGAGTAAAAAATGCTTATCTCATCTTACAGTTGAGAATAGCATGGCTCATAAAAGTGACTGAAACAGACCTGCCTACCAAGTCGAGTGTTTAAATTAGGGTTTCACATCAGAAGCTTTCCCCTTTCCACTAACCAAGACTGTCGAACACACACGAAACAATATATACCTGAAAATCAGATGGCCTGGGTGATCGGCTGGGTTGGATGGATAAAATCCAGAAGTTACTATCTGATGCTCTGACTCCCATGCTGATGCTTTGTAATTTGAACCATATATCCCCTCCAACACAGTCAAGCCTCGACATGTCTTATGGATTTTTATTACATGCAGATGTTCTCTTTGTATTGTGAGGACAGTGCTGGAAGAGACTAGGTCTTATTCATAGTCTCTTTACCCACAATTCCTTGCATGTAAGAAGCCCTTACTATATCATTATTTAACCAGACTGAGTCCATTCATTAACAATGTCTTAAACTTCTGCTGTGTGCCTTGTCTTAGGGTTCACAAGACAAAGCAAGAACAGCCAGCCTGGAATTTGCAAACTATGGAGGAATGCACACACTGGAAGCCTCTACTGATCATGAGTGGCTCTCCCAGAAGAGCTATGCTGTGTAATCGAGAACACTGGACTCTCACTCAGCCTGAGACAATGGGGAAGACCTGCCTAGACAACAGACAGCAAGTGACAAAGAAGGAAGGAAAACCAAGACAGAGAAATGAGCCTTGTCCTGGTACTGGGAGCCTGCGGTCTGTTTGGCAGCTGTGGTTTCTCCTGGTGTCTTTCTCCTTGGCTTGCATCACACCACCCCCCCGCCCCCGTCCTCATATAACATACGTGAAGGCAGAAAAGCATCCCAATCGCACATCCTAAATGTTGCATCTTCTGGACCACAGTTCTCAGAACAAATCTAATTGTGATGAAACTCCTAGAACAACAGGCATCCTATCAAATGAAAATCATCTCCCCTGGAGCTAAATCATGCCCTCTTAGATCTTGAGAATAGATCTTTGGTAAGTATATCAAACCCTACTCTAGAATCTAGTAAGTCTCTTGCTACATATGTAGAGACCCAGTGTCCCAATTGATATCTAACCTGGTTAAAAAACTGGATGGTTGTGAACCTGTTGGATAATGTTGCAAAACTTTATTGAATCATAGGTAGTTTTTACAACTACAAATTTTGTAGTTAGCTATAAGTGTACTTGCAGTTGGAAATTGTCTTTATCCTAATAGAGGTTGATACATATGGTGTTACAGGTCATGTGTAGTATCCCATGCAATAAATTATTTTGCTTAACAAAAGGTACTTTATACGGGTCATTGAAATGAGATGCTGGCTATGTTTTATGATAAAAATACATCTCAAAGCATATGTATATAAACTGAAACAGTTAGTAAGACAGACATTCTCAGTGTGTATAGACAGATCTTGAGCAGCTGACTAGGGACCCTAAGAAGACACCGATAAATATTGAATCATAGGCATGCTGATTTTTTATTCTGAAGCCCCAAGCCCCAGGACCTTAGAATGTATCTGTCGTTAAAAAATGGAGCATTTGGAGAGCTAATTAAACTTAAGGTCATAAGGTAAGTCCCTAATCCGGTATAACTGGTGTCCCTACAAAAAGAGGAAGAGGGTGTGTGGGTGGAGGGAAGGTTATATGAGGACGGGGGAGGTGGCGTGGTGCAAGCCAAGGAGAAAGGCACCAGGAGAAACCACAGCTGCCAAACAGACCGCAGGCTCCCAGTCTCCAGCACCAGGACAAGGCTCATTTCTCTTGTTAAGCCATCTTGTCTGTGGTGTTTTCTTACAGCAGGCTGTAAGTAAATTTTACCCCCAAAAGGAAAACCCACATATCTAAAATTCCAACACCCAAAATGATATTTGGAACAGGTCCTTCATGGAAATAGTTAAGATTAAATGAAGTCAGGACTGGAAAGATAATGACTTAGAGGTTAAGGGCGCTGACAACCCTTCTAGAGGGACCCAGGTTCAATTCCCAGCCTCACGTGGAGGCTCACAACCATCTGTAACTCCAATTCTAGGTGATCAGATACCTCCACGGGTCCCAGGCATGCAAGTGGTGCACAGACATGTATTCAAGAAAAGTACCTGCACACATAAAATAATATTAAAACTAAAAAATGTTCTTAAAAGATTAAATGAAGTCAAAAGGGTAGGCCCCTAACTTAGTAGAATTGGTGTCCTTCGAAGAAAGAGAACAATGAACATATGCACAAAGATACCTCAGGCCTGGAGGAGAGACCTACACCATAAACCAAATTCCCTAACAGGTGAACTTTAGACCTTCAGCTCCCAGTGCTGTTTTGTCATTGAAAGCATTCAGTGTGCAGCATCTTGTTGTAGTATCCCTAGAACCCTAATGCAGACACACATTTGCAGGCACAAATGCACCGTGTACAGGTGTATACTGACCAGACTGGTCCAACACAAGCAAATTACCTACATTTCTCTTTGAAAACAGAAGTATTGATTTATGCCTTTGCAAACTGGAATTTCTGTTAGACTGGAAATGAGTGGGCATCATTTAGATGTATGTAGCCAGGATAGCTCTGTCTGCATAATAATTACGATTTTTAAAAAAAGGGGAGGAATGGTTTTTAGAAGAGGGACAATGTGTGAGTGCCATCACATTTTTCAAAAACACTTTGGACATATTCAGTATGATTCTTTCACCTTCCAGAGAGAATGAATCCCTGACTCAAGCTACCTGCATAGAGGAGGAACTTGGTTGGACTCCACTGCTACTACGTGAGACATTCTCCATGGAGCTAATACATCCCTGTCGCTTACCAAGTTACTGTAGGAAGCTTTTTGTGAGCTTAATTAAGCCTGACTAATTTTCCAACAGTACAAAGAAAGATGAATCCCTTAAATATTGAGTCCATTTATGATTCAAGGCATCATTCTCCAAAGGTGACTTGTTCAATTCTCAGAATTAATTACTGTCTGAATTCCAGTAGCTTTTTCAGGCACTTAAGACACAGAGTCACATCTGACACAGAGCATAACTTCAACATTTCAGTAACTAGGAGACTATGCCAAACGCTGCTCTCAGAGTCTCACTCTGGCCATGGAACGAAGGCATCCTCCATGCTAGGCTGTGTGGGAGTCAAGTATGCCCTCGTCTTCCCCCCTCTTTGTCCTGGTACTAAACAGTTAAAACCTAGCTTTCCTCTGTGCTGGGGAGATAGCTGAGTGGGCAAAGAGCTTCTCTGGTAAGCCTTGGCACATGAGTTTGATCCCCAGGACATACATGAAAAAAGCTGGGTTTGGGAGTGAACACTTGTAACCCCAGTGTGACGGCGAGTATTGACTCTCAGTCTGACAGGTCTAGACTAACCAAGAAGACAAGTCTTTGTGCACGTCCATAAGGGCATTTCTACACTGGGTTAATTGAGATGGAAAGACTCACCCTATATGTGGGGTAACCCCATGGGCTACAATCCTAGACTTCATAAAAAAGAAAAAAAATGAGCTGATTGTGAACATCCATCATCTGCCTGTAGCTGCATTGTGACCAGCTACTTCAAGCATATGATGCCATGACCTCCAAGCCATGATGCCCTCCACCCTCAAAGAGTGAAGCAAAAATCAATCATTTCTTCCATATGTTGATTTTTGCCCAGGTATTTTGTCACAGCAAGGAGACAAAGTAACTTTTTTTTTCTAAGACAGGGTTTCTCTGTGTAACAGCCCTAGCTGTCCTGGAACTCGCTCTGCAGACCAGGCTGGCCTGGAACTCACAGAGGTCTACCTGCTCTGCCTCCTGAGTGCTGAGATTAAAGGTGTGCACCAGTCAGTGAGGCAAAGTAACTATTAATAATACACCCACCAATAGTGAAATGGAGACAGGCAGAGGCCTGGGTTTAGTGGCCAGCTAGTGTAGCCTATTTGAGCAGTTCCATGCCGGTGAGAGACTTGTCTTGAAAAAAGAAAAACAAGTGGATGGTGCCTGGGAAACGACATTTGAAATTGTCTTCTGACTCCCACATAATGTACCTTCTCTGTTCCGTTGCAAATTCAGGTTATCCCAAGCCTCTCCTGCTTCTAGAACCTTTTCTCCAGGGTATTCCACATGTCTTCTTTTCCCTGGTGTCACCACAGAGACATCTGAGTGCCTCTGGGACAGGACTTCCATCTTTCAACACCTGTTTGTTCTCTGTCACTACAGGGAAGGCAACCCAAGACTAGAATCGATGTTCCAGAGGTGAGCTTCCCACCTCAAGAACTCAAGGGGATCTCTCAGATGACCACATGTAGGATTATCTTACAATCCCCCAAAGACAATTGGACTTCAGGTCCCATGCAAGAAAGCTGGGAGACTGAACACATGAGGAGCCAGGAGAGTGTGCTCATGTGCACCCACACCCCAGCGACAAGATAAAGCAACGCCACACAGCCTGAGTACTTGGGGATTTGCTGGAAGTCAGTAGCCTGACAGCCATCACACCACACACGGAGGCTATGGAAGGCTTCTACAATGCCTATTGATAGAAATTCCGATTTCCTAAAACCATGAAATGGTAGAAGGAGACACAGCAGCTGTTCAACTCTCCCACATGGAGTCTCGATTGAGGAAAGTTCATCACCTGGTATCATTTTCTAGCCTTAGCTATAGCAACATCAACTGCGACACCTTCCCAGAGTGAGTCGTGGAGGAACCCTCCTTTATCCAGTGCCTCCCACACATCTTTGATTTAAAATGTAATATTTATCTTGAAAACATAAAGCACAGAGAGTGGTATGTTACAATTCTTGGTTCAAGTTGCTTCTAATTAAAAAGAAGATAATATGCATTCTGAAAACTACATTTTTTTTCCAAACCCAAGAATAGATAAAATAAATAGGTAAAGGGTACTAGAACAGGAAGGAGCCAGCTCTGGCATTGCTTGCAGCCCACGCCCCACGCCCCCACGCCCCACGCCCCCATGCCCCACGCCCTACGCCCCACGCCCCTCCCCGCTTCGGCACCCGAGGCGGGGGTACTTACCACCTTTCATCATGCCTACTTCGTAACACTTGCGCAGCCTGCAGGCCTGGCAGCTCTTTCTCCTGTTCTTGTCGATTGTGCATTGGTTTGTAGCTGGACACATGTAGTCATTGTGTCCTAGGAGTAAGAAGATCAAGTTAGTGTCATTTCAGGGAGCCTAACATCTCAGAACCCAAATGGAAGCTTCTGGAAGGTGTGCTCAGTAGCCATGGCTTGGCCTCGCTGAGCTGCTACCTAATCTTTTCTTCTTCTCTGTCTTCTATATGTAAGCAAAAGCTCTGTTAGCCTTAATTTATGTCTCAGATAATTGCTTTAGGAGTTGTTTGGGTAAATCCTCTCCCCTTCACATGGCCTGTGTTAGACAAAATAATGTGGGTTTTGTTTGTGGTGCAGGAGATAGAGCCCAGGGCTTCCTACATGTTAGGTAAGTGCTCTTCCACTGAACAGTGTCCCCACTCTGCAGGAAAATGTCGTAAGTAACACATATTCACTAGGTCAGGGCTTCTCTCTATGAGATTGCTTTTGGTTTGGGGTTAGTCTTGGATTGTGTTTTATGGGATTTCTCAGTCCACCCAAAAAATAATGTCAGAAGATCTGTCATAAATCAAAATTTTCAGAACTTCAAAGAGAAAATGAAAGATCTTTAATTCATTAGATAGTCAAATGAATTGCAGATATCTAAATTCCGCTGAGAGTAGTGGGCTGGGTGGAAGTTAGTCTGTCCAGTGCTAGCTAGGGGATGCAGAGTAAGATGTTGGCCGTTCCCTCCTGTCTAAGATAGAAAAGATAATGGCACACATATATAATAATTATGCAATTATTCTAGACTTTATAAATAAATCAGTGTATGTCAAGGGATAATGACAGATTGATCAAGTCACCCAATTATGAATGTCAAGGGATAATGACGGATTGATCAAGTCACCCAATTATGAATCCCCTTCCTTTCTTGTCTATTGGTTCTCTCCATCAAATGCTTCTCTTTGGTCTTGGGCATGTGCAAGCCCGCCCCTGCATGTTAACATCTACCTTACATCAGTGCCCTTTTCACCCAATTGGGCTTCTCCCAAATGTCCACTCTGGAGCTACCTTTCCCCACCTTTCCCGGGTGGCTCAACACAAGCCATTGTTTTTACACTTGGTTACCTCTCACTAGCTCCTCCCATGGGAAGTCCACACACAATGCCAGACATTTTGTAGGGGAAAGTCTTGAATTTAGACTAAGGACTGAGGGAATGGCAAGTTTTCCATTCTCAAAGAGCAAAACTACACTCCGTATACTAACGGAGTCATCACACAGGCCTCTACCCCACTGTTCGCTAAGGGCAAGATGCAATCTAGTGAAGTATTTGGACACGGGTTCTTGCCCCTTTGGCAGCTTAAGAACCAGACTAGAACAGGATGGAGTGGAGATTTGAAAAGAAATGCAAGACTCCGTCTTCAGAAGTAGTTTATAAATGCTACTATGTAAATAGGCCTCAGATCAAACTAACACCTTCATCCTTCTATTGCTTAGGAGTGACCAGTGAAGACAGCAAGCAGGGCTATAAATCTGAAACTCTGGCAAGAGACCTAACACTGTCTCAAAAATCCAGAGTATCACTATGTAGTCCAACCTGGCCTTGAACTCACAGAGATCTTCCTGGAGTCAAGGCGTGTACCACTGTGCTGGGGCACAGTGGTTATTATTAACTGTCTTTATTGATGGGGAGAAATTAAGGAAGGCAGAAAATGAGGAACAACGCTGATCCAGGCTTAGAATCAGGAAACTATAGGCAAATGGCTCATTATTCTGATGCCTTAAAACCTCCTCTGGTGTTTACACAGAATACACTGACAAATTTAAGTTCAAAAAAGCTAAGTATGTATTATTAAGTCACAGAAGAAATATTTAATAGCTACTTAAACCAAATACTACATTGACTCACTTTCTCTCCCATAGCCAGGTATTTTGCAAGCCAGAAGAAGAGGGGAGAGCGGGAGTGAGTCAGAATCCAACTGGCTGTCTCTCTATTTGGATTGGTCATCTACTATAGATGTCTATCTCCATGAAACCAGGGGACATCCAAAATGTAGTATTCAGGGAGAAGGCTGGAAAACTAAACACTACTTTCTTTCTCATCAAGAGTAAAAAGCGAGGCCTTGGAGATGTCGCTCAGTGGTCTAGCGCTTGCCTGGCATAGATGAGAACTCGGGTGCCATCATCATCACACATGAAAAATTAAGTGCTTTGGAGGAATGTATAACTTGGGGGTGGGAAGTGTAGGGACGGCCCATGGATGGCACCTACAAGCGAGACCTGCCAGGCAAAGCTGGCTCCCAAGAAACACGAGCTGATGCCACATGAGGGCTTTTCCTTCAGCTCCTCTAGGATTCCTTTCTCTTGACCTTCTCCTTCTCTCGTTTATTCTTTCATGGCAGCTGTTTTCTTTTTATTATTATCACCCAGAAAGCCTAGATTTGTTAGTTATGAAAATAAACAGCGTTCCATATCCAGACACTCAAAAGAAAGATAAACAAGGACCTAATTAAAACAAACAGTAGCTTGAGAGAAATCTAATAGTGTGGACTTTTCCTTTTGTCATCCTTCTCCTCGGGACATTTTGGCAGCAACCTCGGATTAAAATCTCCTTTTTTGTGGGCTTCAGGCCCTTCAGTGCACCCAACATACATACATACATACATCCAGAATTGACTCACAGACCCTTTGGAAGAGGCATTACCAGTTGAACTAACTGCTGTGGTTTGAATCACAAATGCTCCCCACCAGCTCCTATTTTGAATGTGGTACTGTCTAGTTTGTGGTTCTGTTCAGAAGGTGGGGTCTAGCTGGGGAAAGCAGGTCACCATGGGGTAGATCTTTGAAAGTTACACCCGAACCTGGATATACCTCACTCCCTCTTTCCCAGTCAGACACCAGTGGACAGACCCTGCCTCAGACACCCACCACCACAGATTGAGACTTTCTGCCAACATGCCTGCCCTGCAGCAATGGACTAAGATTATTTGAACCTGTAAGTCAAAATAATCATTCCCCACTAAGCTTATTCTGTCACAGCAGCAGAACAATAACTAATACAGTGACCACCTTGGCGCATCTGAAGTCTGTCTTCTCAACTACCCACCATGAAACCACACACAGGACCAACAGAGTTCACCTTCTTCACTGGACCCTCCCACTACTCCCCCACCACACAGTCTCGACACCAAGAAAGAGATCAAATCAGCTATTCTTATTCTTTTTCAAAGCAAGCCAGTTATTTAAAATAAATACAAGTGTGTGTGTGTGTGTGTGTGTGTGTGTGTGTGTGTGTGTGTCTGAGAGGGAAGGGGAGAAAGGGAAGGAAGGTGTGTATCTGTGTTTCTGCGTGTCATGTGTGTGTGTGTGAGGGGGGGGAGAAGGGGTGTGTGAATGTGGATGAGGTGTACGTGGAAGACAGAGGTAGACTTGGGGAGTCTTCATCATTTCTCTTATACTCCACTACTCGCCGTATTTTTTATTTTAAAAATGTATGTATTCCTCAACAGTTCCATACCTACATAATGTTCATTGATCAAAGTCCCCCACTCCCAAATGCACATTATCCTGTCTCACCCTTCCCCTGCCCCTCCCATAAAAATCTCTTCTCCTTTCCAAGTCAGCCTATTTTATGTCTCTTATTACGGCCCTCAACATTTCATTGGGGTCTCCTACAAGCACATGAGTGAGGGTCACTCACTTCACCAAGGGCCGTGCACCAGCGTCCAAGGAGGAGCATGGTTCACGACTGCTATTCATATTCAAGTGCACCACTCAAGGAATAGGCGCCCCTGCAACTCTGCTCCCACAACCGAGCTCATGTTGTCACCCCACCACCACACTGGCTTTTAACTGCTTGTCTAAATCCACACAGGGTTTAGGCTTAGCAGGCAATGAACCACACCTGGCTCATCATCCTACTATGACCACCACATCTTCAGGCATCAAGCAGAGCCTGGGAAGCACACCTTTTAGCCGCATCAAGCGAAGATACTAAGGCTCTGCTTGTCTCCCCACCAACCTGTCTGTGCACCCAGGGCACCGGAGGGGACATGTTAGGCTCGAGAAAGGAAATAAATCACTGTGTTAGTCACTTTTCTTTGGCTGTGATAAACACCAAGACCAAAAAGCAACTGACAGAAGGAAGGGTTTATTTTGGCTTGTCATTCCAGAGAGACAGAGACTGAGAATATCACAATGGCAGGGCAAGCATGGCGGCAGACCGCTAGAAGACCTAGACGATGGTGGTCGACCACATCTTCAACCGGAAGCATGAAGCAGAGAAAGTGAACCGGAAGTGGGCCAAGGCTATAAATACCTAAAGCCTTCCCGCTGTGATGTGCTTCCTCCAACAAGACTGTGCCACCTCCCCAAACAGTGCCACCAGCCAGCGCTCAAGCATTCAAATATCTGAGCCTACAGAAGGTATTTCTCATTCAAACTACCACAAGAACTCTGAACAAAATGAGCAATAAATACCTCATGCTTGCTAACACAAATGAGCACTCAGATCCCTCACTCATCATGCGTTAAGTCATGTCAATCAAATGAAATCTATGATGTTTAACACCCACACATCAAATAAAAGCCAACTTGCCCAAGAGCCTCACTCGAGAGCGCCAGTAACACTTTTTAAAAGGTTTTGTTATTACACATGTGTACACAGCACAGTGCCCATGCAGAGGTCAGAGGAGAGCTTTCAGAGTTAATCCTCTCCTCCAGGCAGGATCTTGCTGAGGCAGCATCTCTCCACTATGTACCCTCCAGGCCAGCTGGTCCACGAGCTTCTGGGTAATTATTTGTCCCTGATTCCCATCTCACTGTAGGAGTGCTGGGATTTCAGATGCCAGACACCTCATCCGGATTTTTGTGGGCTCTGAGGATTGAATTCAGGTCTTTAGGCTTTTACAGTGGCTTTCCTTCTTGGCCCACAAGTAACACATCATTGCTATTAACTTCACATCATTTTAATCTCTTATATCTCATGGTTTATTTACGTAACACCCTGAACTCCAGCTATTTCCACCTCCTCTTTATTAGAGCTCTTTACCAAATTTTCCCATAAAATTAACAAGAGTTCATTAGAATCTGAAGCTCCCAGGAGTTGTGCCTAAATAGTCAAAATTGCCAAATAAGAAAGGAAATCTGGATTGATTACTTTAAGCATCAGTGTGCATTTGAAGAGTGTTAAATACAACTTTGAATCCCATGTGGATTTACGAAACATTCACATTTAGATTCTGCAGACATTGAAGCAAGAGAAAACTGACATTTAAATTCATCAGTAAGATGCTATAAAGACATCCTATGACTTATGACAGCATTACATCCCCCCCAAAAAAACAAAAAAAAGAGTCACACATTAAACATCACACATTAAGAGTGTGCCTAATACACTAGGTCCACCAAGCACCCTGGCTTTATAACAGAGCTCTCTGAAGTCTGGCTGTCACCCATATGGTTACCTGAAGTAGCGACCACCACTGTTGCCCATCATGAACAACAGAGTCAAACTACACATTTCTGGATTGAGGAAGAATAAAAAAACTCATCACCTGCAGGGCTTCTAGGGAATACATAAGCTTTTCACACCGTTGTCAAATTAAATAAAAGGCGTCAAACCATTGTGAGCAAGAGGGGCCGTCTTTGTTAGTCTTCGGGTGATAAGGTATGGGAAACATGTCAAGACATGGTTGTGGTGCTTGAGAACACATAGAACCTATGGGCAGATTGTGAAAGCTCCTCTACACAAAATAGGCACCAGGCAGACATGAGTAGTGGCACCCTGGAAAGAGCGTATTCCCCTTAACTTGTCCATCTCACCTACTGCCTAGAGAGCATTTCACAAACTCATGTGAGCACTCCCTCTAAGATAATTAACTGTTTCCATACTGAACAGGATGTACCAAGTGCTGTGTAACACGTGGATTTTTTTTATTTAATCCCCCAGGGACTTTATAAAAAAGGACTTATATTAATCTACAGTTTACAGTTGTAGGCTTGCGATAATGGTTTTAAAGCACGCAAAGCAAAACACGTGAGACTGAACTCATCCATCCCTACACCCTTCATAAACAAAGGCGAAACTTGTCTAACAACTTCTTCATTCAAAAACAGTATCTACTTTCCTGCTGGCAATCATGGTAGACATCTGACCAATGGGTGTTATGAGACCCAGGATGTTTGTGCATAAGAGAGTAAAACAGAGCACTAACATAGCCAAGCTGATGTCACTGCCTTTAATTTAAAAATATGAAAAGTGTGTCAAAAAGAAACTGATACTGGACATTGGGAAAAGAAAAAAATGGCTCACATTAAAGGGTGACAGTCACAGGCCAGGTCTCTGGATATGATTTATAGAGGGCCAGGTGAATTACCTGCCTTACACCCTGAAGAGAATGGGAAAATCCAGAGTTGATCCCTGCCCAGTAGGTGGAGTTTCATCTTGGTAATGTCACACACATAGGTCACTGAGAGAAGCCAGGCAAAACTGAAAACCGAGTTCAAACAGTGATGACGTTGGGGCCACCAGCAGAAGAAACGGAAGATTGACAAGGGGTGAAGAGAGTGGGGAGAATTCAAAAAGTTTCTAAGTGAAAGTGGGGATATAGGAGTGACTGTTATAAAAAATGAAGGGTTGGGAGCATTCCTAATTATGCCCAGGAAAAATTCATATCAAAATATGCACTAACCATCTCTTAGTACTAAAGTGCCTGAAGCAGAAGAAGATGAGAAGGTTTAAAAAGCTTGCCAGCTATCTGGGGCTGGAAGGGGAGGAGGAGAAAGTGAGAGGCTCCTGCTTTGCTCCAGGAAGTCCTGAAAACTGTCCTACTATTAATCAATCAGGAGGATTTGATTCGGGGAGGGTAGATGGGAAGAGGAGGTATAGGAAAATTTTAAACATGTCAAGAGAGAGTTCGGTAAGACATCAGCCTACTGTCCAGCAGATAGCCATAAATGAAGTACTAGAGTCAAGTCAAAATGAAATTGGAGGTGAAATACCTAGCAATTACCCTTTCAGGAAAGTCCTCAGTAAGTGGAGGGGTTAGAGGTTGGGGAACTGTGGTCACATTTGTCAGGGAAGCCCTTCTGTGTATATGTTGATGAATAAAACACTGTTGGTCAATAGGGAAGCAAGACAGGTGGGACTAGGAGAGGAGGATGATTCTGGGAAATGTACTCAAGAATGGGAGCTGCCATGTGATCCTGGGAGGAAAGAGGACAAGTCCGGTGTCCTCGGAAAGATAAGTCCTTATAAAAATATATATTAGTAATTATGGGTTAACAATTAAGTCATAGCTAGCCATTAAGAAACCATAACAAATGGCCAACAGCTTTATAATTAATATATTGTCTAGTATGTTATTTGGGGGCTAAAGCAGCGACAGGACCCAGGAGGGAATCCCGCAACAAAATAGCGCCCAACGTTGGTTGCATGAATTTCCACATAAACTTGAAAAAACCTTGAAAAGAAATTTTAAAAACAAAGGAACATAGACGAGCATGGCTTCTTGGCAGCATTTTCTCAGATGGGCTCTGTTTTGCTAGAGACAAGTGGAGATTTGCATGGCTCCTTTAAGGAAGGAGCCTTTCCTGACTCAGCATAAATGAAAAAAAATTGCAAGGCTCTTTTAAGAGGCCCTGCTAACAATTGAATGGTGTGCATAAGCAGCTGGAGTGGCAGTGACCACATCTCCAAGCTGGCACCATGCTGCTTGATGGTGGCATAGGCTAAGGTGGGGAGCACGGCTCCCAGTGCTGGCGGAAAACTTATGCCCGCCTTCTTGGAGAGACAGCATTTAAAACAGCTTTGATTTTAGCAATGTTGTGTTTAGCAGATAACAGACACGTAGCCAGAGAAACATAAAGATTTACAATAAAATCAGATTCAGATGAAGTAAAACCTCTAAAAGGGTTATAGTGTGTTAAAAAATAAACATAGGCTTGGAAGAGAAAAAGAAACAGAATAATGGCTGGGTGTGGTGCCACAAGCTTTTAATCCCAGCACTCCAGAGACAGTGGCAGGTGGATTTCCACAGAGAAACCCTGTCTCAGAGAACAATAAATAAATAAATAAAAGTAATGGAGTAATGGAAAAGTCACGTAAAGATGGAAAATACACAGAGAGTCTGGATATTGTATGCTATTGTGTTGTCTTTGGATTGTTTGACTGTTAAAGAAATAGCAACAACTGCTAAAAGAAATGCTACTGAATTAATCCAACTTATATATTTTAAAAATGCTTGACTTCTAAATTTAAATATAAGGACAGGTTACTTGGGAAGAGAGTCTTTACTTGTGCTTCCACAGAAAATGAGGAGCTGTCGATTCCTTCCAGACTTCTATGGTTTGATGAAGCAAGACCTCCCGAAATAGCGTTCCAGGCAGTCCAGCATCTGAAGCATCTAGGGCAATGCTGACTACAAAAACAAGGACCTGGCCAGGTTTCTATGTTTTGTCATGATCCCCATGGTACGGACAGCGCCCCCCAACCAGCAGGAAGCAGTTTGGAATGAACGATGCCTGAATTCCCAAATATTATTTATAAATTTTGTTTCCATTTAAATGGGGTTAGTCATAAATGGTTAATGATCACAACCAATCTCTTTTTAAAGGTAAAAGGGAGATTATGGTATAGAAATGAATACTTTGTATTGGTATGGATTTTCATTTATTGATAGAAATTTAAGATAAATTTTGTGATATATATATGCATATATATATTTCTCCTCTGGTTTAGGTATTGTGTTTGTATAACTTATTTAAAAACATAATGTATAATTAAGTACAGATTATAGATAGTTACCCATAATAGTAAAAACTTATAGTTAGGTTAGTTAGGTTTTCTAGATACACAGAGTTGTAATTGAGATGGATTGTCTTCAAACTTTTCAAATACCTTCAGAAAATGGAATTTAAAAGGTTTAGGGTTTCTCTTGACAGTGAGACATAACTACTCCTGACACCCCAATTATGTCTGAGAGGAAGATGGGCATTGAAGAAACTCGTTATGGAGTTTGCTTTCAACATGGCAAGATTAGCCATTTGCCTTTACTGCTTGATAGACTGGACATGCAGGACCCACAGGAGAGTGATTGCTAAACTTGATGGGACAGTCCTAAAGGGTTCCTGCTTCATGGAAGAGTATGCCGGACATGCTACAGGAAACAGAAAAATGACTGCCAAACTGCCAATGCAGATGGGCAGTTTAAAATTTCCTGCTTTGTGGAAGTCTGCCAGACACACTGTGGTCTATGGGCTGAAGATGGATGCCCCAATATTACAGAGGAACTTCGGGTGACTGTCCAGGTAGTGAGATGTCTGTTAAAGAAAGATAGTTATAATTATAGTTTTCCTTAGTTATGATAAAAGATAAGTTGCATACAAGACTTTAAACTCACAAAGATAGGCTAGATGGTATTTTCTTTAAATCTTGCTAAATGTTAATGGACTAAATATTGTAACTATAGTTCTTGCTTAATAACTGCCTTGTTATATATTTTACTATGTTAAAGTTAAAAACCTTTCTTTTTATTTAGACAAAAAAGAGGAGATGATGGGGGAAGTCCTTCTGTGTATATGTTGATGAATAAAACACTGTTGGTCAATAGGGAAGCAAGATAGGTGGGACTAGGAGAGAAGGAGGATTCTGGGAAATGTAGTCAAGAGCGGGAGTTGCTATGTGATCCCGGGAAGAAAGGGAACAAGTCTGGTGTTCTAAGAAAGATAAGTCCTTATAAAAATATATATTAGTAATTATGGGTTAATAATTAAGTCATAGCTAGCCATTAAGAAACCATAACAAATAGCCTACAGCTTTATAACTAATATAGTGTCTCATGTGTTATTTGGGGGCTAAAGCAGCAACGGGACCCAGGCAGGAATCCTGCAACAGATATAAGAAAACCCAGCCCTTTGGGCAGCCTTATTCCCTGGGCTAAGAGTCCTGAGAAAGCTAGTTAAGCATAGGCCTTTCAGCAAGTCAGCAAGCAGCATTCCTCCATGATTTCTGCTTCAAATTACTGCCAGAGTCCCTGCCCTGACTTCTCTCAGTGATGTAACCTGTTAGACGAAATAAATCCTTGCCTTCCCTGAGTCAGCATTTGGTCCCAGCAGCAGAGCTGAAACTAGGCCAATGTTCTAGGCTCAATCCCCAACATCAAAAAGCCATATATGTCTATGACTGGAAGCAGGAATTCAAACAGAGCATGTCCACACTCAAAGCAACACTGTTCATAATTGACAAAAAGCAGAGATAACTCAAGGTCTACTGACTAAATAAACAAACAAAGTTAGGCATATAAAAAACAACAGAATTACCACTTAGCCTTTAAGCAGAATGAGATTCTAGTATATACCACAACATGTGCTGAGTCGGGAAAACATAATGATAAGAAAGATAACACAGACACAAAAGGTTAGAAATGACTCTGAGTACCAGGACTGCCTAAAAGAGTCACATTCCCAGAGATACACAGTAATGACAGCATAGTAGCTATCAAGATTCATTGGAAAATGAGGCCATTATTTAAAAGGCACAGTTTCAGTTTGAGAAAAGAAAAAGTTCTGCTCATACAGCATACAAGGATCCAAATTGCACTGAATTACATGGCTTCAGTGGTTCAAGTAGTAAAATTTTGTTGTGCATACCTTGCTGTGAATTTGGGGGAAAAATGAACTTAGAGTCGTGATAAGCATCTATGTGAGAAAGAAGAAAGAGAAATTGAAGTTGGAGATGGAATTCTGATATGCTCACATGTGGCAGTCTCTCTGGCCAAGGACTGACTAGTACCATGGGCCATGTGCTTCTCATAAACTAGGCAAAGGGTAGATGCTCTTTACCTCATCTTAGTATCCCAAACAATGAGTTGGGTTACTCCACTTACGTAGTCCAAAGCAGAGACTCCAGGGAGCTAACTTGTTCATGGTCTCTTGGCTGGTGAATGGTAGAACCATCATTAAAATTCATTTCTGTATCATCTATGAGTCTTTGTTTTTTTTCGAATACTGCCATGGTTGGCTAAATAGAAAGAACTCAGTACTGACCCAGAACACTTAAGTATTAAATTGTTGCTTACAATAATAATATAACAGTTAATAAATCACTATATCTTTTAAGAGCATTTAAGAATCCCTCATATGACCATCTCCAGACTGATTTCTAACACTCTGTTGTATCGCATCAAACATGAAAGAGAGATAAACCACATGAAAGATAGTTCATTTATCTGTGGATCAGGGTGTGTAGTCTTTTTTTATAATTCTAGAAAACCTCTTCAAGATATTCTAACACAAACTATGGATGTAAAGAAATTCAGAAAGCAAATTTTTGAAGAAATTAAACAAAAAACCTTTATACCCTCTGAAAGAATAATTGCAGCAGTATGTTTGTAAATAAATTTCCACTCAGATATGAAAATGAATACTTTCTGATTCACAGCCAGTGCAATGAGCCAAACCAAATGAAATAAAACTTGGCTGTCTCAGTGAACACATTCCTAAAAGTCCAGTGAGGGCCCTGATTTGAACTATTTCACAAACACATCTGTATATAGTGGGCATGCACCAAAAAAAAAAAAGAAAGAAAAGAAAAGAAAAAACAAACAAAAAAGGTGCCTTAATCATATAGCCCAGATTCTACTTTCACACTAGTCATTTCTAATTAATTTTATCAGACATTTTGCCGTTTCGCTTTTATTTTTTTAACTGAAGCAGAAAGTCTAATATCCAATTGTATTCCCAGTAGATATTTTTAAAGAAGGAATTCTAGGAAAGACAACAGCCCTGGAAAGTCTCCTTTTATACATGAAAATGAAGTCAGAAGGAGTTCTCTCTGTCCTCACCAGACCCCAATCTACTGAAGATGTTCACATGATACCGCTGTGCTCCGTCTCTGTGGTCCATCTGCAAAGTCATGGTCATTTCCAGCACCTGGCACAGAGTCAAGCCAACAGCAGTGATGAAGGCAACCATGATGGGATCAGTGACCACCACCTCACCACAACACCCCAGAGACAATGAGTCGCTTCCAGCAAGGCCTCTCCTAGCTCCACACACAAGTTAGTGCTGTTATGTAGCCCAAAATAGGGCCTTCTGAAACTGCTCCTCCTACTCTTGGGATGTGCACTGCTGACCTTTGACCACCATGAGGACATGATGCCTTGCTCCAAGACCTTTGATTCCAGGAGGTGCGGGGGGGGGGAGTATATAAAGAAAAAGATGGAGTAATAATGGCTGGGGTGATTAATTCAAAGGCAGGCAGCATTGCTGCAATATCCTGACCCTTCTACTTCCTACGTTTTGCTTCCAGAAAGCTCTCCAAGCTTTCTTACCACTTCAGCTCCTCTGAAGACCAAACTCTGGTGTCCAGAAGTGGTAGAAAGAATTTCAAACAGTTCCCATCTTGAGAGGCAAGGAAGAGAAAATGTTCTTACATTCTGACAGACAGGATAAATGCACAGAGACCTTGAGCAGGCTTCTGCCGAGTGTCCTGGTCCCTTAGAGTCAAGGGTAAGCTTATGTTCCAGCTCAGGGTCATTTAGATGCTTTAGGAGAAATGGAAAAGATTTTTGACTGAGATCAGATGTGGTGCAGAATATGGAGATGCAGACGTCCTTCAAACTGTTGGATCACATTTCTTTAATGGACTTCTGATTCACAAACTGCTAACTAAGAATTTCACCTGTCTTTGGGAGTTTCTCCAAAGTTCTTTTATAGGCAAACTCTACCTACACATTATGATGCAAAGTCAGGCATTTAAGACTGCAGAAACAGGCCGGGCGGTGGTGGCGCACGCCTTTAATAGCAGCACTCGGGAGGCAGAGGCAGGCGGATCTCTGTGAGTTCGAGGCCAGGCTGGACCGACAGCCTCCAAAACAATACAGAGAAACCCTGTCTCGTAAAACCAAAAAAAAAAAAAAAAAAAAAGACTGCAGAAACAGGGACTTCCCCAGCACATCTGCATCGTGAGTTAAGACATTTCTGCTTTTCTTAATTTGACTCAGTTCTCTTCAGCAATAAGGAAACAAATAGCTAGTCTGTTGTTCTTAGAAATACCAGCTAATGGAGGAGTGGTGGTGGTGTATTCCTTTAATGCCAGCACTCAGGAAGCAAAGGCAAGTGGATCTCTGTGAGTTGGAGACCAGCCTGGTCTACAGAGGACAGCCAGGGTTATGCAGAGAAACTCCGTCTCAAAAACAAAAACAAAAAACAGAAAGAAAGAAAAGAAATATCAGCTAATTGACTTTATCAACCCCAACAATGTCTTCTAACTAGTGGGAATAAATCAGTGCTGGTTCCCATGGTGGCCATTTTTTTCTTTCTATGGCACAGCACAATGACCTTAAGCTTTCCTCATGTCCCTACAAATTAAAAGATCTCCTTTTTAATAAATAGTATTTCAATTCCACATATAATTTCAAGAGTAAAGAAGAAGAAATGACAGTTGTAGTCAATGAATGCAAAGTTTTTGTCCATCTTACAGCCACTGAGGAGTTTACAGCATGCATGAAGAATCATGTAGTGATTTGCATGGCAAATTTCATACTCGGTAGTATGATTAGTCCTATGTATTGCAGAGTCCTCAAGGCTGGAGAGGGTTTCTACGAGGTACATTACAGTGTCCATATGGCCTGCCAAAGAGTCAAGAAAACACCCGATGGTCATTCAGCAAAAGCAGGTATTGTTGCAACGCACCTTCCAGGGCATCCAGATCACCCAAGACAGTGTGGTCACACACTTCTTCCTGAGAGCATTATCTCAGATGATGCTCATCACACCACTGGGAAAGCAATATCATTTCTCAACTATCCAGGGCTAGTGAGGTCATAGATCTTAGATGGTAACCTACTACTAACACTTCATTATTTCAGCATAATTACAAACTACACTCTAGAACTTATCCTTATATTCACACATAAATTCTGCTCTCATCCTTCTTTAAAGAAGCTTATTCTTGCAGAAAATGGAAAGCCTTACAGAAAGTCCTAACTGGTCAACTGACCCTAGGGTGCCCAACTTTAAATGATACATCTACAGTACAACTCTGGAACCTAAGGCAACATCAAGGAAGATAGGGCCAACAGATTGCAAGATCCAAAGGACCAGGAGGCCATGCTGTAAAATTGTGTCTCCTAGAAATGATACACAAGCTATATCCATGATACCTTACCAACATGGCTGTCTAAATAAGACCTGAAAAAATACCAGTAGACATGCTAATGGTAATAAGAAAATATCATGGGGCCCCAGGCCTAGACAAAACAACAACAACAACAAAAACTACAGAGAGTAAACTAGTCTTTCCCAAAGATAAGGCCTTAATTGGCTATCCAATACCAAATGGTCAACCCTGAAATCATTTGCATGTAAGCGGCTTTAAATGGATCAACAGGTTGTATTTATATATTTATTCGTTTGTTTCGGGGGCAGGGTGACAATAATAAAGAAAAAGTAGTTATCAATTTGAGACATGGAAGGGATTAGAGGGGACACGGAAATAGTTGGAGGGAAGAAAAGGAGTATATGGGAGGGTGCAATTACATTCAAATTCATTTTGTGTTACTCTTAAAACGAAGTGAAAAGACAATAGTCATCTGTGGCCAGAAGAACCCCAAAACAATGGAGCCCAGCTGCAAGGCAGAAAAAGCCACCCCTACCCAATTCCTGTTACCTGAAGTTCCCTCATTGCTTACACATGAGCCCAGAGAAGAAGTATGAAATTGTATTTAACAGAATATATCTCAAGACATGTTAAATGTGAAGAAATTACTCCTTGGTAATCTAGTCCCTTTCCATTTATTAAAGATCCAGAGTAACTCCAAACTCTTTTGGTTTCCTTTATTTCTGTCTGTCTGTCTTTCTTTTCTTTAAAGATTTATTTATCGATTTAGCATGCATTAGGGCTTTTGCCTGCATTTGTATAAGGGTGTCAGATCTCCTGGAAATGGAGTTACAGACAGTTGTAAACTGCCATGTGGGTGCTGGGAACTGAACCCAGGTCCTTTGGAAAAGTAGCTAGTGTTCTTAACCACTAAGCCATCTTTCCATCCCCCTCTTTATTTTTTTTTTTTAATTTACCAAAGATAATAAGTCCACATAGAGCCAACCACTGTCTATGGAAAGAGAAGATTGCATTCTTAGTTTTCTTAGGGAAGGCATGGAAGCCAAAATAACCCTCCCTGCCACAAGACAGCATATTTCAACAATATTGTCATCAAAGAAATTTAATTTTTAAAATCACCTGTTTGTGATTCTATACTATGAAAGTTAGATACTTTCATTGTTATTTAAGGGTATTTTGAGTAAGGAAAAGTTAACAAAAGCTTGCAAAAAGGAAAACTCGGTCCTTGTGATGTTTTCTAAGAACTCCACATCAACAAGAAACCATGTCCTTGATATCTGAACAGAGTCACAGGCATACTGCCTGTCTCTGATTAATCCCAATAGTCTTCAGACAAAATGCACAGGGAAGAGGTTGAAATCCAAGTTCTCAAAACTCTCATCTAGGACTGGTATTGAGGCACAGCGGTGCTGGCTGTCATAGCTAAAGATCCATGTTCCATTCCCCAGGACTTAGCTAACCCACGCAAATTGTTATTTTACGTCTATATGGATATCATGTTGTGTGTGCATATGCACGCTCACTCACACACATATATAAATAAGTAAAAATAAATAAATGCAATTAACTTCTTTAAAAGACAGGTCTTTCAGCTTTGGTAGCTTGGTTTTCAGGTGCTGTTTATAAGAAGCAAAGGGCATTGTTCTTATGTCACTTAGAGCAATGGCCTCAGGGTTTACTCATACTGTTAGAATGACAGGCTCTCCTTTGTAAAGCATTAGTAATATTCCAACTCCAAATACAATTTCAATGGCAAGGAAGGCAGATCAACGGGGAGATATTGGCTAGTAAGTATTGAGTTACCTGTAGATCACACACAGCAGGTAGTTGGCAACACAAGGATGAACCCTGGAAATGCTGACAGTGTGTTTTGGGGTGTTCTTACCATGCAATATACATATACATATATATATATATATATATCAAAGTATCAGGATACATTCTTAAAACATATTATTTTATTTTCAAAATAGTTTAATTTGTAAAAGAATCAAGGATGAAGATAGACAGCAAAACAAAACGGTCACAGTTGTTAGTTGTTCTGCCTAGCCTCAAAGCAGGAGGACAGTCACAAGTACTTGACTGAGCCAAGTGGGAGCAGAGACAGCGATGGCTCTTCAGAGGGCTGTGTAGGCTGTAATGACCTCTGATGAGCAAGGTTGGGACCTTATGACATTTACATCTGAGGCCACAAACATTAGGTGTCACAGACACCAGACAGAGGAGCAGCTGACTCACAATACTGAAGAGGAAGGACTCTGCAAGTGTGACTCGACCTCCTAAGGGAACACAATTGGTCCAGGATGTGACCCTGTCCAGATAAAGGCCAGAGTCCTTCACTGATATTGGCTAGCTGGAAAAACGTCACAGTCTATGATGCTTGACAGCTGTGGCCAGCCCTGTTTCCCGGCTTACGGTAAACGAAGACTGAGAAGCCAGAAACATGAAGCTGCCACACTGGCAGAAACAGAAGCAAGGATGAAATCAGATCCCACCAGCCCTAGCACCCTGGAAAGTGAACTTTTGCTATATCCCAGGCCTGTCTGAGGGCAGCCAAGACACCCTCAGAGTCTCCTATAGACATCCATTCCTTCCCTGCTGCCGGGGTAAGTTTCACACCCTTCTCCCAATTGTTTTCAGAATAAAAGTTATATTATTCCCAAATAAAGAAGTGAAAGAAGAATGAATTACTAGAGTTCATCCACAAGTTCCTTTGGTGACTGTCTTAGTTAGGGTTTCTATTTTGCTATGATGAAACACCATGACCAAAACACAAGTTAGGAAGGAAAAGGCTTATTTAGCTTAAACTTTCAGATCATAGCCCATCACTGGACAAAGTCAGAACAGGAACTCAAATAAGGCTGGAACCTGCAGACAGGAGCTGATACAGAGGCCATGGAGGAGTGCTGCTAACAGGCTTGCTACCCCTGGCTTGCTCAACCTGCTTAATTATAGAAGCCAAGACCACCAGCCCAGTGATGGCACCACCCACCATGGACTGAGCCCTCCCGCATTGATCACTAACTGAGAAAATGCCTTACAGCTGTATCTCGTGGAGTCATTCCCTCAGCTGAGGCTCCTTCCTCTCTGATGACTCTATCTTGCGTCAAGTTGACACACAGAATCAACCAGTATAGTGACATTGATATGTAGAGCCATAGCAAAGGGTGAGAAATAGAGGTGAGGATTATGCATTATCTCTGGGCCAATAAGCACATATATCTAGTCCATGCACACAACATGTGCAGACCGCAGGGTAAGCAAGTTTGTGACCAAAATCACACTCATAACAACCTAGCTCCCTCCCAGAAAGCTGGCTCTTCCTTCCCAATTGAGGTGCCTATACAGTTAAAGTCAATGTCATGATTGTGGTAATCGACTAAAATGACTCTACTGGACAGCCACTACTTCAGCTTTAACCACTGTGATTTCTGATGGATTTATTAACACAAAGTCCTTTACCTCCTCTGTTATGATTTTTCAATATCCCAGAGTAATAATAGTCTCCTGGGGCTGGCTGTCCAATGTTTACTCAATAAAATTCCACACAGCCTCTCAACTAAGGAAATGAAAGTTGCACATTAGTATAAGCTTGTCATCTTGCAAGCAAAATACTTTTAAAGGAAAGAATGAAGCCTTGTGGGATTCAAGGTGAGCAAAGAGCACTAAACATATTGTTTTTAAGTCATCTGATCAGATACAGCACATCTGTATATTTCATTACACAAGAAAAAGATGCTGACTGAGAATATAACAATACAGATAAATAAAAATCA
This sequence comes from Mesocricetus auratus, assembly GCF_017639785.1. Classification (NCBI taxonomy): domain Eukaryota; kingdom Metazoa; phylum Chordata; class Mammalia; order Rodentia; family Cricetidae; genus Mesocricetus; species Mesocricetus auratus. The sequence continues at coordinate 38,354,012 of NW_024429199.1, read as the reverse complement.
TGGGTGGTTGCTATTATGTGTTATATAATGCAATTTCCAAATATCACACATACTTTAGATGAATAGGTAGTAGTAGGTGAGGTGGGAGGGAAGATATAATGGGTACCTACACAGATGACAGATAGATGATAGATAGATAGATAGACGATAGATAGATAGATAATACATGTGTGCACTGATGATTATAATGGAAGATTAGATAGATAGATGATAGATAGATAATACATGTGTGCATTGATGATGATGGTAGATAATATATAAAAGATAGATTATAGATAGATAATAAATGTGTGCACAGATGATTATAATGGAAGATTAGATAGATAGATAGTTAATGATAATAATGGCAAAGGATAGGTAGATAGATAGATAGATAGATGAAGAAGATATATAACAGATAATACATGTGTGCATAGATAATGATGATGATGGATAACAGATTACAAATAGATGATAGGTAGATGGGTAGATAGAAAATGTACATGTACATTAATATGTATACTTACATATATATCAATATGTATACTCATATATACACATAAATGGAGACGCGTTAATAAAAATATTTGATATCAATCCTTTCTCTTGCATTCTGTTCAGAAAATGCAGCCACCTGTGAAGCATTTTACAAGAAATAGCTGTCATATAGAGCACTTGATAGTACTTCTGTTTCTCAGAGAAATGGAGTCCAAATAAAGGCATGTGACAATGATGTCCTTGCTTGGTTTGATAAGGAGATATGGGGGTGAAACTAGTTAAAAGGAGAAGGGCACCTTGTCCCCAAAACAGCCCTAACACACATCTCACTCTCTGGGTTCCTCTCATAAATCTACAGTCAGGAGGTACACAGTCAACACAGGACACCGTCAAAGGAGCCCGTTCACACCATCTAGACTCACCCATTTCTTATGCCTCATGTGTGTACAGCATTTGATTAGAAGCGCCAATCTAAAGGAAAGTATTTGAAAGAACATAGAAAGAACAGAAATTGTTCAAACACTGTAATATAATTGATGAGAATTTATCAAATTTTCTACCTTCTCTGAAACCAGTTATTAACTGCCATGATTTTATGAATTAAATGGGGTAATGAAATGTACTGATGACTCATGTTATAGGGAACCCTAACATTAACTCTTGGAAATAAAGTCTCTGTCAAATGTTCAAACCTTTATTGGGGAAGGAGAGATAGCTCAGTGGTTAAGCGCATGTATTGCTCATACAAAGACTACAAGTTTGAGTCCCAGTACCCACATCGCGTGCCCCAGAATCTCCAGCTCCAGGAGATTCAATGTCATTTTGTGACCTCTGTGGACATCTGCACACACACACACACACACACACACACACACACACACACATACACACACACACACACAATTTAAAAATAATAAATAAATCATTTAAAACCCTTCATAAATATCTCATAGAATTAAAACTAAGAAAAAAATCAAGAATATCAGAAACATAAAAAAATCACAGACTCTAAACTTTCATTAACTAAATAAATCTTAGAACTGTTTTTCTCTATTATTATAATAAAACATAGCACTTTTATTTCCATTGCCACTAAGGTACATATTACTACAGAAGTATCTTAATATTTTATTAACGTTATTCCCGTGTTAAACTTCCAAGTTAAGTTGAAATGTTATATTTTACACACATACACATCTTGAAAAGAAAATGTTCATCAACCTCTGGACACATCAGAGATTTCTTGCTCACAACAACGGAAAGAGGTAAGGCTGAAATGTGTTAATGAGTATTTTTCTAGCATGCACTATTCTAAAATACTATCTAATGCTGTACTACACAGTCCATGCAGGGCTTAAAAAGATAATGACTAACAGCAAGTACCAGGACATTCACAATGAAATAAATGTTTTTGACATGGTTTGGACAGATACCAGTAGAGACACTATCTCTTCCATAATGTGGATGAGTTTACTCTAGAGCAGTGCTCTCAGTCCTAATTCTCAACTCCTAACCATTCTTTCTGTAAGAGCCTCTTATCCATTTCCAAGGCTTTGAGGGCATCTCTTCTGGTGTCGAGTTTAAAACTTGTGTGATTTATCATAATCTTCCGTCTGTGACCAGCTGAATCCTTTATTAGGCTGTTAATAATGCATCTTTGGATTTCTGGCGGTGATATTATGAAATGCCATTTAATAAATATCTGTTGCATGAAAAACAACAGAAAAATACACATTTTTTTAACTGAACAAGTTAGTTCTTTCTGGGAAAGAGGATTTGGGAATGTGAGCAGTGAGGTATTCACAGGTTTGTACACTAAAAGGGGAGAAGGAAGGAGAATTGGAACAGAGATAGTGGGGGTGAGTCTGATCTTCAGTCACTCAGAGAGCACTAACAATTATGCGTGTGCTGAAAATCAGAATGAAACCATCTCCACGGTGATTTTATTGCACCACACACCATTGGCGGATAGGAATAACCAAGCATGATCATTTTCAAATGTGTTTCCTTATTGCTAACTCCAAGGTGTCAAAGAAATGATTAATTATGAAATCTGATCATCTTACAAACTGTAATTTATCTCCTATGGCATATAAGGGGAATATTTTGTACATCACTTAATGAAATATCATAAAGAGGTCTAGTCACATTTTAAATGATTCCATCTACATTTCAACCACACAGATCATATTTATAATGTAACCTAGTCACTCATCTATACATTCTTAAGTAATTGGATTCCACTCCATATCATTCACTCTCTGCCTCCTAGTACATGATTTGAAACTGCTGAGTGCATCAGATAAGGTTAATTTTCATTTGGATAAAATTTAAAATCTATTTACTCCTTCTCAAAGCAAATAGAGAGAATAAATGCCTTTTACAGGGAGAGACTGTAATTTAATAATTAAATTGTGTTTCCTGTTTCTTTATTTCTTAGCAAGTGAAAAATAACGTATTTTATATTATCTAAGGGAAGGTGGGCATGTGGAGGAAACATATTTCTTTCTTCTCTCTGTTTTCCTTTCACCCAGCAATATGACCTTCTGCTTGGACTGAATCAGATCTGCTCGCTAACTCATACTTGGGGCAGGATGAACATAGAGGAAGGAGCAAGTTCTAGAGAGTGGACCACAGGCTTATGAAATAGGTCTTTCTTGTCTATGATATTTTTCCCTCAAAATGAAATTGAGGCATGCGAGTATCAGTTTAGTCTGCAGGTTTGGTGTTGCAATAGGATAGGATGTGGCCCAGAAATGGTCTGTCTGTTTTTCAGAATATGCTTTCCTCGGAGCGAGTGGGTGTCAGAGAATAGGCCTTCCATTTTAAAAGGGTATGAAGGTGTCAGAAGTAGTTTTCTACAAGGAAAGGGGAATTCAGGGAAGATTAGGGCTAGAGACCATCACCCGAAGGCTTGTCAGGACAATGTAGGCAATAATTCTGAGGGCTAGTTAATGCCCTTTGAATATGTGCCCATTAAAGGCTGTCTATGATTTTTGTGGAAAATTATTGCCACTCATAAATGGGGCTTTCTAATGGATTGTTGATGAGCTTAACCACTATACATGGGCACAAACTACCACTTTAATGGAAATAGTCAATGCCATGACCAGAAGAGAACCACTTAGTAGGGAAATTGGAAATTTAATTTCAATCAGATGAACAAAAGAAGTGAAAAAGAATGCTCCAAGTGGTCACATAAAAAACACCAGCGATTAAAACCATTTGGAGCCTTTGATTACCCTTCGGAGGCATTTGTTGCCATGGTTTTGAAAGGCCTCTGAAAACCTTAGCTATGTCCACAAAAGCTGCCAAGACACGGGACTCTACACCGATTTCATTTGTCAGAGGCATTTTATCTTAGTTATCTCCAAGATAAAGATTACTTGGCCGAAAGGAAAGAAAGAAAAATGGAAAGGAAGGATCAATGTCATCTCACAGGCAGACTGTCTTCCTCCATCTTTCTCTAGAGCCATATATGAGGTACAAGTGTAGCACATGTCTAATGGCACAGCCACAGTAAAGAACTACAAACATGTGAAATCAGCAATGTGGCCAGGTGTGATGGCACATGTTTGTGAGCCTAGCCCTTGAGAAGGGAGGACAGGAGGATCAGGTTTTTGAGCTGTTGCCTGGGCTATATCAATGCTATCTATAACATAATGTCAATACAGTCAGTCACAAGGATTCTCATAGAATAAGATTTTCAGGTCTTACCTCTGTTTTTCCCTGATGAGAATCAAGAGCCAAATATCTGGCAAATTTATCAGTGCCTGAGGATAATACCTATCTTTGAGGAAGGCTCATTGTGTAGGTATTCACTTAAAAGTTACATAACAGTTACTCTGTGCACAGACTTATATTCTCTGCCTTTGGCCTAAATAGTCTTATGTCTTTACTTCTCAGTAGGCATGTTGCCACAAGATGAAGAGTTCAGACAGAAGTCTGACAAGTCAAAGGATTAGACAAGCTCTGAACCAATGAACTCCTACAGTATAACCCACCTCCCCAATGAACTCCTATAATATAACCTACCTCCCCAATGAACTCCTACAGTATAACCTACCTCCCCAATACACCACCAAAAAGTCTTGGACCTTTCTTCAGAGTCATTAAAATGATCATATCAGTTCCTGCTCTTCACTATTTATACAGTTTAATGTGTTGGCACTAGCATATTTTTTAACTGTAAAATCCTAAAGTGCATGACTTGGTCCTGTTGTCCAGCAGGTTCTTGTGAACATACTTTTGGTAATGAAGTTTGTTTTTGTTATTTGTTTCTTTTTTCCATAAGCTTTTAGTAAATCTCTTTTAATGGGTTTTTCTGAGGATCAAAAGAAGATTTTGGAATCTCAGCTATGATTTGGGTGTCTCCCAAAGGCACACAAGTGAAAGGTTTGGTCTCAAGCCCATGACACTATTGAGAGGTGTTGGGACATTCAGGAAATGAGGCCAGTAGGCAATCTTCAAGTCCCTGAGGGCATGTCTTTGAGGGGGCTATGGGACATAAGCTTGCTCTGTTTCCCTGTTCCAGCCAGGAGTTGAATGGGCCTCTTCCACCGTGTGCACTCCCACCAGGGTATGCTGCCATTCTCCGGCCACAAAGGCAATGGGTTCGGTTGACCCCACACTGAAATCTCTGAAACTAAAGCCAGAAGGAATCCTTCCTCTCTTGAAGTTCATGATCTTGGTATTTTCTGAGAGATGGGAAAGCCAGTTGACAGTTACTTTTCCATCATTAAAAACTATGCTATCTTCACAATGAAGCCGCTCTTATCATCAAGTTCCTTTAAAATTAATTGAGGAAATTACTCCAACCCCCACCCCTAGACCAGAGAGGAGTGTCAATTCTATTCTGTGGTTGATAAATAATCCTCTCTGTATATCAAGCTATCATCCATCCCCAACTCAGCATGACTAGAATTGAACTTCCTTTACCTCTCAGTTAATTGGTCTGACTATTAATGTCCCCTGTTCATGCATTTCCCTTTGAACACTACCTATTCTTCTCACTATTATAAAATTCATGTTTACTCATTTTAATATGTCTTCCATTGTTTTAATATGTATTCTTTCCATTTTATTCCCTTCTGTCCCATTTTACAAACACCACACACCTTTGAGCGCCTGAGTCAGTTGACTGACAGTAGATTCACCTTGATGCTACCACTCCCTTCTATTCTTGCCCTTCTCTCATTTCTTCTGTAGGCTTCTGACAGCTTAAACTTTATCAGAGACTACTGTGTCGTATGGATACCTTACTGGTAAAACGGATGGCTTTGTGTCACCCAAAGCACCACAAGTGGATCTTACCCATCCATGTGTGCTGCCCTCTGTTCATTGAGTGACTCTCACAATACAAAATCTTGATTTGGTCCCAACCTCTGAGGAGCTCACAGTCAGAATGGGAAGAACACATGCATGCAAATGTATGCAGTCCAATGAAACAGTGCCTTACAGGACAGTGCCAAGGGACAAAGAACTTCTTCGCCAGCATGTGGGATTTTTTTTTAATGACAGCTGTGCTTAACGAACTTAAGAATTTTGGCAGGTTAGGTCTGGATGGGAATTCTAATCAGCAAACAGATCAACAATACAGCTTGTGTCATGTGAGTCGCATGCAAATACAAATAGAGACTTCAGAACACCTAGAAAGGGAAAGTAGAACAAGATGTATGTAGGTAAGTCCTCAAACTGCTGCCTAAGGATTGTTCTGTGGGCTGTGAAACTCATGAAGGGATGTTGTACAAATGATTGACAATATTAGTGATTTTCTTTGAGAGTCTTAATAGGCAGTGTGCAGAATGGTTCATGGGAAAGAAAAGCAGACAAAAAATGGTGAAGGGGGAGAGAAAGATAATGGGGAAAGTCCTTCTGTATAGATGTTTCTCTTATTGGTTGAGGAATAAAACTATGTGGCTAGTGGGGCAGGAAGATAGGCGGGACTAGGATGAAGAGAATTCTGGGAAAGGTAGGCAGAGAGGGCCCACCAGCAGAGTCTCCATGTGAGCCGCCAAAGGAGTTAGAGGTCTAGACCCTTCTCTAGTAAGATAAGATCACATGGAAATACTTAGATTAATAGAAATGGGTTAATAGTTATGACAGCCCTAGTCAATAAGAAGCCTTAGTCATCAGACAACAGTTTTATAACGAATATAGCATCTGTGTGTTTATTTGGGGCTGAAGTAATTGTGGGACCAAGTTGGCAGGAAAGGAACTTTCGTCAGCAGAAAGATACTGACATGCTGTGGTTATTTTGGGTCAAAGAGCCGAGTCTGAGTATGGGAACTGGGTAGGTATGTGTTTAAACAATAGACTCAACAAAACTCTCCAGGAGTTCTGCTGGGAAACATTAGAGATGAGGGTTGCAAAGCACAACACTGGCTGGAACTCCAAACTTTGAAGTCTGAGACAACAATGAAGGAATGGACATGCCGTATAGCCTGCAGGTTGCATGAAGAACCACCCAGAAGTGAATGGACAGAATGAGGCAGGAGCCAAATTTATGAGATATTTACCTAACCGTGAAATACTAGGCTTTAAATATAGAATGAATTTATGCCTGCCATAACAATGCACTGCAAATGAGTACCTTTAAATTACATAAATGCATTGTCTCAAAGAGCCACAAGATGAAGTTCTGGATAAAGGTGTCAGCAGAGACCAGCTTACTCTGCCTGTCTCTGCCTACCTTTTGGAATTGGCCAATGACCTTTTTTTGTTCTTAGGTCTATCTCTCCAATCTCTCTTCCCACTGTTATACTTGGCTGTCTCCAAATCCCCCTGTTCTTATAAGGGCATCAGGCATATTAAGTTAGAAGCCCCTATACTCCAGAATGACTTCATTTTATAAATTATGCTTGACACAACCGTATTGTCTAGCTGTATCATATTCTGTGAATGAGAGGTGGTGGCATCAGCATCTCTCTTGTGGGGGCACAATTCAATCCATATCACATGTGAATTAAAATCCTGGACAACTTTGGAGAAGAAGGAAGGAAGGAAAGAGAGAGAGAAGCAGAGACCAGGGTTGCACAGAGCCCACTAACAGAGCTAAAAATGGGAAATGGGCCAAAGACAATAAGCTAAGCCCTAAATTCTTTCAAGCTCGCCTACTCAGTCTCTTGGCTTATGCTATTTCACACATCTAGAATTCTGTTCCAAACATTTTTAAAGATTTGCTTATTTGCATTTTATGTGAATGAATGTTTTGCCTGCATGTATATAGATTCACCACATTTGTTCATGGTGCCTGCACAGGCCAGCAAAGGACTTAATATCCCCTAGACCAAGAATGACAGATAGCTGTGAGTCACCATGTGAGTGCTGGGAACTGAACCTGGGTCCTCTACAGGAACATAAAGTGTTCTTAATCACTGAGCCACTTCTCCAGGCCCTGTTCCAAAATTTTATTGCTTAAAAGAAATCTTTGATTTCTTTCTAAACCCATCAAATGGACCACGTACACTAACACCTTCCTTGCCAAGCTAACCCAAGTGAACAGCCAGCCTACATCCCAGCACATTGGAGGCAGAGACAGGAAATCCACAGAAGAATCTGGCTAGCCAGACTAAACAAAACAGAGAGGTCCAGGTTCAGCTAGACCCTCCCTCAAAAAGCAATGTAAGGCAGGATCAAGGAAGAACCCTGATGTCTACTTGGACTATACACACACACACACACACACACACACACACACACACACACACATGTACACCACATAAATATACATATGCAAAGAAGGAAGATAGTCATGAAAATACCAGGTAATCCAAAAAAAAAGAGAGTAAGAAAACTACATCCACTCAGGTTCTGAAGAAGGAATAATTTGTCATATTGAAGAAATAGGAAAAAAAAGACCAAAGAAGCTGAAAAGCTGAATGACAATAAATAAGGAGATAGTATAGCCAGAATTAAAATATGTATAAAGGATTTTTAAAGTTTTTTTTGGTGTGTGTGTGTGTGTGTGTGTGTATCTGTGTCTGTGTAACATGAATGCTGATAACCACAGAGGCCAGAAGAGAGGATTAGATTCCCTGAAGCTGGAGTTACAGATAGTTGTGAGCTGCCTCATGTGTCTTCTGGGAGTCAAACTGGGTCTTCTGGAAGAGTAGTAAGCACTCTCAATCATTGAGCCCTCTCTTCAGCCCTGATAAAAAACTTTTTCATCTAAGGACATTGGGAGTTTTAACTAACAATCTAAAAGATCCCTCTTGTTGCCTGGAGCCAGAGTGTAGAGGGTCATAAGTGGAATGTGGAGGACAAAGATTTAATATTTCCTGTGTTGATTTCAGACATAAGTCTAAAGAGATGCCAGACATAAAATAATCCTGTGAAGAAAGCGTCTCTCCACTCCCAACTCCCAATGCTAACATGGATGCACACAAGTCACCCAGAGAGAGAACTAATGTGACCATGACCCTTCTTGAGTGGATAGAGGTGAGATCCAAAGATTGGAGAATCTATACAAGTACACAGAGCCCCCTAATGCTTAAATGATTTTTTAAAATTTATTTCATGTGCATTGGTGTTTTGCCTATGTGTATGTCTATCTGAGGTTGTCGGATTCTCTGGAACTGGAGTTATAGACAGTTGTGAGCTGAGGTGTGGGCGCTGGGAATTGAACCGGGCTGCAAAACCAGCAGCCAATGCTCTTAACCACTGAGGCATCTCTCCAGCCCCAAACTTGCAGATTTTAAGTAAATGATTCCCCACCACAGTTGGCACAGGAGCTATCCAGGGTGCTGGATGGTTTCACACTGAAGCTCTCTAAAGCCAAGATCTCTCTCTCTCTCTCTCTCTCTCTCTCTCTCTCTCTCTCTCTCTCTCTCTCTCTCTCTCTCTCTCTCTCTCTCTCTCCCTCTCCCTCTCCCCCTCCCTCCCTCCCTCCCTCCCTCTCTCTCTGTCTCTCCTCCCTCTCCCTCTCCCCCTCCCTCCCTCCCTCCCTCCCTCCCTCCCTCCCTCCCTCCCTCCCTCTCTCTCTCTCTCTCTCTCTCTCTCTCTCTCTCTCTCTCGCTCGCTCTCAGTTTTCCTCCTTGAATTCAAGGCCCCCCACTGCATTAAACCTTAACCAGGCATCATCTTGGAACCATTTCCCCCTGTCCAGTTACCCTGCGAGCTTACACGTGCCTTCATCATGTGTGTCTGATTCAATACTGAACAACTTCATCACACAACCGTTAGAGTGTGGTGATGGCATAGTTTGATAGTATACAGATAGGCTGGGTCTCCCTGTTGTATTCTGGAAGTACAATGGAAGAGGAACAGTGGGTTTATAGGATGCTTTCTCCTTGCAATAAAACACATGGTAAAACCTGAGAACTGAAGCGATAACCTGATTATGTAACTCAGCTCGCAGTCTCTATGTAAAGAAACAATTCTAGCCTGCAGGGATTAATAAATTAACAAAATATCCAACTTCATCTCTCTAACTTTTAAATGGGATCCTTTATTTTGCTTTTAAGAAAAAGATACTTTCAACTGAGGCCATTACTCAGTTCCTTAAGCAATCAAGTTTGTGCACTAAGTAGGGGGTGAAAATGTGTATACTTTCAAGTCCAACACTTTGGCTCTTCAACCAAGACACTCAGGAAGAGAATAATCTGATGTCTACTCCTTTCCAGCTCTCCTCTTCAGTAACCAGGCAAACAAACAAACGCAGTCTCAGCATCTTCAGGGCTTTCCACCCACGAGTCAGACCCTTCACTGTCCTCAACTATATTTGAGGGTCACTGCGATTTATAAACAGCCACGGTAGTTCAGGAAAACTTTTAGTTCCAAGTTATCAAGACTCAGAGAAGCAAACAGGACTGGAAACCTGCTGCACTTGCTGGTCTATTCTTTCGTATGGCTGGGAACAGGTAAAGCATATGGAAACGCTACCAAATGGAAAAGAAATCACACGCTGCTCCTTGACACAGCCTCAGATGAAATGCACAGGCTCCGGGAACACCACTGTTTACAAGGACAGCAAAGTAACCTTGTTAATTGCTATCGCAGAACTATAGTCTGTAGTCCTTCTGGACCTCAATCATTGGTTTGCCCAGATGACTAAACAAATACTCATCCCTGCCTCCCTCCACTTTGCCCTCCTGCCGTTTTTCTTCAGACTCATCTGAATTAGTAACAATTCTTGAGGAGTCTTACTCACTGTTCTGTGGGACCAAGTGAAGTGTGGAGTCCTATGAGAGTCGGCATCCACCCCTACCTCAACATTTGTCAGTTTCTGACTATTTTATAAACTCAGTGCCAGGAGGGACCAGTTCTCTCCCCATCTTCTGGGTCTATGCACTGTGCTTTGTGTAGAACAAGTATCCAATAACTACATGACCTTAGTAAATACGGTGACTTTAATCACTGTTAGGTCTCATGCTATGCTTGTTCCTAGGATTCTTTCAGAACTCTGGACTCAAGGGTTACCCTGTTTCAGAAACCCTTGATATGACCACACCATAATGCATAAGAAGTCTCTGAAACCAGGTGACTCAACTTTACTGAAATCCTATTTAATCTGTTATATAAAATGGAGATAAGAGATACATATTTTGACTATCAAAAAGTAAATGAAACTCTTGGTCAGGAAGTGGTGGTGCGTACCTTTTATCCCAGCACTCAGGAGGCAGAGACAGGTGGATCTCTTTGAATTTAAGTCCAGCCTGGTCTACAGAGCTAGTTCCAGGACAGTTCCAAAGCTACACAGAGAGGTTTAACCCTGTCTCAAAAAACAAGGAAAGTAAGGGAAATTCTTAAATCTGAACTTGAGATAATGCTATGCTAACAAAATGTTTATTATGTAAGCTTATATTTTCCTCACTGTTTTTGTAAGTTTTTCTTCTTTTTTCATTGTTTTCTGTCCTGATGCCTTAATGTTTAAAGCCAATACTAAGTTTGGTGGTGTTTTATTTGGCATGCTCCTAATGGTATACAAATATAATGGAAACTAATATTGCTATTGCGTCTTTCAATCTCAACAACATCAAATTCACAGGCAGCAATAGTTTCTCCAATTGTACTCACTTGTTTTTGTCATCTTTGTCTATCCATACACACCTACTCTCTGACTGTACCATGAAAGGAACTTGTCTCTAGTTTCCCAAATGAAGTCTAAATTTTTTGAGATTGCTTAATGTGTCTTACACATCTTTTAACTTCCCCTCAGAACATCTAGATGAATATAGACTACATTCTTATAAAATAGGAATAACCAAAACGTTCGGTTTAAAAATCTACCTTCTTAAAACCTCCTTTCATAAATAATGACACTTGGATCACACAAACACAAATAAAAATTAAATCATGGACCACGGATACTATTGCCCACAGGTCACATCTGGTCAATTACCTATATTTATAGTTATTTGGGTTGGTAGCCACTTCCACTTATTTGCATATCAGCCCTGGCCACGCCTGCATATTTGTATATTATCCCACTTATCTACTGCTGCTAATTCCTACTTTTCTCCCTATGTTCTAGAGTTAGTGACTGCGACAAAGCAGTGTCGCCTGCAAAGGCTAAAACGGACGTTATTTTGATCCTTTAAACAGAAATCTTTATGACCACTGCCCTAAACACTGTTTGCTGATGAGAAAAGCTCGGTCTCACTAAATGGCTTCTCCAAGTGCGTAGCTGAGCATATCCACTAATCACACCTTTTTCATGTACGTATGTGTGTTTGTGGAGGTCTAAAGTTGATGTCGAATGTGTTCATCAATCAATTTCCACTTGATTTACTAAGGCATGGTCTTCCATTGAAACCAGAGTTCAACCATTCTAATTGGTCTGTCCATTCAAGTTACCCCAGGGGTCGCCTGTCTCTGCCTCCTTCAGGCTGGGATTGTGGGAAAGGCTTACATACCTGGCTTTTTACATAGGTTCTGGGGATCCAAACTCCTACCTTCGCTTGGTGACAAGTGCTTTACTCACTGATCAATTTCCCTAGAGTCCAAATACCTGTTTTTAAAAGCTTAAATTTTCCTCATTGATTTTTTTTGCATGTGCAATAATATTATTGGTGAAAACAATGACAACTTAGATTTTACTAAATAAAATAAAAAGTAAAACCACAAATTAAGATGTTTGCCAAAAGGCCTATAAAGTTTACGTTAACCTAAAGCCAGATTTAAATTTTCTTTTTCTGAACTAAAATGGTATCAGATAATAAAATTAATGGTCTATATGAGATACATTCAAGCACAACAAGGAGTTGCTATAGAGAATATCATTAATTTTTGTAGGAACACAGACAAAAGAGTCCAAGTCTCACAGCAGAATTCTAAAAGATGTTGAAAGCAATAAGTGTCAAGGAAAATGCTTTTAAAATGGACCACATTGACCTCACAGCTACTCTATTAAGATATGAACAGCTTTTTAAAATGTTCTTCCAGTTGTGGAGGAAGGATAAATAGTGTGTACCATCCCCCGGTCGGTACCCCACATCAGAGCAGTAAAGAGGCACAGCACAAAGTTCCTGAGACTCTCTTCTTGGGTCAGTGTCTATTAATCTAGCAGGCTCTAATTTTCAATGAGTTCCTTAAGCCCGCATGTCTGTAGAAGGAATCGCAGAAGTAGTCTTCGTATTTCACTAGGTTCTAAGGGTAATGGAGTAAGAAGAAGGAAAAATACCCCACAGCTAAAACAAAACATAAAATCAGTAAGCCCAAAGCACCAACACACCTCTGTCCCTATCCAAAGGGCTTTAGCACATATATCCTAAGTAGTCAAAATGACTGACATTTTCCACAGGTATTTTGCATAATGCAACATTACTGGCATTTCTGAAGTAGCAACAGCATATAGCTGATGATATATCAGAAAAGCTTCACTTGCTAAACTACATACAAACAGGGATTGAGGCAAACAGGAGAGTGAAATGGTACAGTTGGTTCTTATGACCACGTGGTACCGATGGTATGTCCCTCTTAGAAGTCATCAGACATTGAATCTGCTCATGTTAGCAGAAAGGTCATGTCATCCATTGAGTCAAGAAAGACGGAAGACAGGAAAAGAACAATTTGAATCAGAATCGGTTTGGAGCAAAGATCAGAACAGACTATTTACCTGGACAAGGCCAAGATCGAGAGATGATTGTGTGCAGACAATACCACACCACATCGAAGAAGCTTCGCTGCCGATAGAATAAGGATGTACACCTGCCATTCCTGAGTCAAGCCAGAGACAGTTCTCTGTACACTTGAGATCCAGCTACTAATACTTAGGGTGGAGCTGCTTAGAGCTGTCTGCAGTTTGCCAGGAGGAAGCAGACATTCTCAGCCACAGCTTCCTGGCACATCCGCTCCTCCTTGGAGTCTATCTCTCCTCCAGGTTTCCACCAAGGATAACAGAGGAACTCTCTAGCTGTTCATGTTTTGTTCAAACAGCTTTGTACAGAGACCTTGTCTTCTTTTCTTGTTCTCCTCTGTTTTGGGGGTTATAAATATAGTAATTTTTAGACAGCACACTATTACCTTGAATACTTCTCTTGAAGAAAGCCTTGCAGCCTTCACAGGACCAGACCCCATAATGGTAGCCAGAGGCGTAGTCATTGCACACTGCACAGTAGCGAGTCTCCTTGACAGACTCCATGGCCATGCTTCCTTTCTCGCTGCTGCTGGACAGTCTCTCTCGGCCACTCTGGCGTCGATTATCAGAATTAGATCTGGTGGGGGGAAGCAGGGGAGAGCAAACACAGTGAGTCCATTAGCATTTGTGAAGCATGCCTTGTATTTTCCGCTAAAGAAGAAGAGACGCTTTATTCTGGCATTTTGAATAATGACTCATAATATCCTCTGATCTTTCAATGTCTCTTGCTGGCTCTTGCAGCAATGGGTGTTTACCTCTTACATTCACCTTGAAGAAAAACTAACTTGTTTAAGAAATGGATTGCATACCCCCAGAACAGATTATTATCCATAAAGCAACAAAATGGATTTAGCAGGTTTCTAGCAAATGTCTCAGAGATTCACAATTAATTCAGAACCAAGAGACACCAATCTCATTCCAATTCTAGGCCAACAAAGGGTCTTTAGGAAACAGAGACAAAGCCTAAAGCAGCTGCAGGATTTGGAGCTGGAATGAAATCATGACCTGTAGAGACTACACACAGAAAACTACAAATTTAAATTCCTCTACTGCTGCTGTCTGTTATGGGGAAAGCCTGAATGACCATTTTTACAACTTGACACTACAATTTGAAGATGCAATGCTTGTGTATTCAGACACTTGGAATGGGAAGAGCTGGGGGACACAAATGGTTACCCCATCCCTTCAAGCCTTCATGGAATGAGCAAATTCCACGAATGAAGCTGGAAACGCACAGGAAGAAAGTTGAGCTCTGGGGGAACCAAGAAAATAGGGGAGAAAAAAGTTTCAAGAACACTTTACAAAATGAGTTTATTTTCAATACTGTCAAATAGGATGGAGAAATTCCACAAGAGAACTGCTAATGTGAATTTAGGCTTGAGCAAAGAGTTCTCAAGGGGAGGGTAGAGAGACCCTCTCCTACCAAAACCCCATGGTGGAAGAGTGGATGGAGTGAAGAGGTAAGGAAGACTGTTTTGGTGTGTGTGTGTGTGTGTGTGTGTGTGTGTGTGTGTGTGTGTGTGTGTGTGTATACTTATGTGAAGACTGGAATAGAGAAAACAAGAGTGCAGTTAGCAAATCTAAGACTCCAAAAGTGGTTTCAGAATGAAAGAGACTGGCAAGCTCCCCATGCAGGCTGAAGTGAACAGTCCCTGGCAGACAATGATACACAAGAGTAAGTTTGCATTTCTCATCTCATCCTGAAAAGGGCTGAACTGACACTATGTTGACCAAGACATTCAAGACATGTTCAGACAAATAAAGATGATGTAAGAGAATTGGATGAGCATAGCCAAAAACCCAGCACAGTGCCTGTACGGAGTTTGCACTCAATAATAGAAGGATTTTATTAATTAGTTGAGATATATGTTACCTTCATATATCTATGTGTGGTCCATGTGTGTAGAGATACCCTTAGAAGTCAGAGGCATCGGATTCTCTGGAGGTGGAGCTACAGATAAATTTTAGCTTCCTGATGCAGATGCTGGGAACCAAACAGGTTCTCTAGAAGAATAGCAAGTGCTCTTAGCCACTGAGCCATCTCTCCAGCTCCTCATATAATGTATCTTGATCACATTCACTCACTGCCTACCATCTCCTCCAAGATCTACGCCTCCTTCACTATACCTACCTAACTTGTATACTCTTTTTCTTTTAAACCCATCAAATCCAACCTGTACTACTACTCATGTGCTGTTGGATATGTGGTCATCTTCTTGAGTGTGCACAATTGTCTTAATTACTGTGAAGGGATGGCATGACCTTACAAAGGAAAACATTTATTGGGGCTCATGGTTGTAGAGGGTTAGAACCCGTGATCACCATGAGGGGGAATATGGCAGTAGTCACGCAGGCAGGCGTGCTGCTGGAGCACTAGCTGAGAGCTTTCATCTGATTCACAAGTGTGAGGCACAGAGAGAGAGCGTGCGCGTGCCACTAACTGGGATGGTGTGGGCTTTTGAAACCTCCAGTCTGTGGTGCACTCAGCAATAGGGACTTAATGACATTTTCCGGATGATAACCAAGAGCAATGGCAGGAGTTGGAACTGCTTGAGGGTCTATGAGACCTCAGGGCCAGCACCCCCAAAAGAAGAAACCGACACCTGGCACTGGGCTTTGTAATGATATATTTAAATGAAGTGAATTTTCAGAGGTGTTTATGGAAGAGAGAGAGGGTGACAGGCATTGGAAGTAATAGGTGGGAAAGTTCCCATGAGACGTTCAAAGCCAACTAACATGGAGGAAGAGCTCCCACGACCTTTTGGTTAAGGAAGCTCCTGTTTCCCGCTTCCTATCCCCATCACGTCCCTAACAGCAAAGCCACGCGGACTCTCATTGGCCCTCTCCTCATAAGCCTTGCCTTCCTTTCATCTCAGATTTCATAACCATCCCCTGCCCTTCTTCCTCATTAATACTGTATACAATATTTTAATGGTTCATAAACTACACAGGCCCATAAAACTCACAAAATATTGGCTCCTTGGTTTGAGTACAGCTGAGTTGGCCAATGTTTTCCACTCTAAATAACTTAGCTCTGAGGTTGGAAGCCTCAAATAGGATTCTTTTACTTTTTAATGATCCTCAGAGAGCACCGGCTCGAAGCTTCCAATTCTTGTTCATGTTCGGTTGCCCATCCTTTCCATTTCATCATTGTGTTGCTGAACTCCCCTATCAATCTCCAGTCTTTTTACTGTTTGTTTACTAACGTCTTCTGCATGATTCAAGCCAGTAGGAAGCAGCTGTGGACATTTAAGTAGATAAGCCCAATGCCTTGGGGGATGGGAGTGGATAATGAACTATTATGAACTGGACAAATAGTATCTTTTCAAAAAATAAATTCATCTTTATTGTTAACTGTGTATGGGCACACATATGCATGCATATTAGTAAGGGTTTACGGGGAAGTACCTATGAGCCCGGGACATCAGGTCCCCTTAGAGCTGGAGTTACAGGCTTTTATCAGCTGCCCAGTATGAGTACTTGGAACCAAACTCCAGTCCTCTGTAAGAGAAGTATGGGATTTTAACTGATAAACCATCTCTCCGGACCCAAATTTAGTGCCTTGTACCTTATTAATTGTTGCACCTTCAGTTCAGTGCCTACCACACAGTAGGCATTCAATACAAGTTTGTTGACTGAACAAACAAAGGTAACTATACATGGGAAAGAGATCTAATGGGTTAAATATCCTCTCAACCATGCATATTTATTAAAATAGATTTGACTACTGAACAACAGGTATTTGGGATACACAGGTTTGTCTACAAGTAGAGCCTAGGAACGTAGGGGAAATTGGGAAAAACATTAACATGTCACAATGTCACCAAATAGAGAGAGAGGAATAATTTATTCCTTAATTAACTACAATAAGTTATACAAAAAGATACAGAAAATTTAACTTCATAATACTGCTCTTAGTAACCCCAATTTTAAAAAAAAAGAACTCATTGGTTCATCAAATTGGACACTCATGTAACAGTTGCTTTGGTCTGTTGGTGGCTCCCTTCCTGGGCTAATAAGAATGGTTCATGTGCTACCTCCCCACAGGAGATCTGTCACTCAACAGTTTATCCACAGGAAGGACACAAAGGAAGATGGCTGCAAGAAAGGCCCAGATTCAGAAAGTAACATGAAGGGTAGGAGATGGAGAGACTGGAATTTGTACTTCGGGAGGAGAAAGGGACTGGCAAGGTCTGGTAGAGTTCCCATTCAAACAGTAACTACGGAGTCAGTTTTGAACATTACCGACACCATCTATCTCTGCCTTTGGCATCCTGAAGGCAATTACCAACAGAATTGCCAGAAAATGGGAACGGGGAAAGATGAAGTGTATGGAGACTACTCCCAAGGCCGAGTCCAACAATGCCCACCCTACCACACACCTAGGCTCCCAACCTTCTGCAGGTAGACACCACAGGTCTGGGGTAGTGTTTCAAACCCTCCTGGGGAGGTGAAACGATGGATGCTTAACCCCATGGTAGCCCAACATGCACAAAGCTACAGACGATTCTGCAGGGCCCTTCTCACTGGCCAATGGCAGCCTAGAGGGGGGCACCAAGGAAGAGAGCAAAACTCTTCCTGTAAAACTCAGGATGAGACTCAAGGGCAACAGCACCCTCCTCAATGAGGGACCACTCATTCACCCATAAAACAAGAGGCTGAATTGACAAAAATAGGGGGTCCAATAGCTGAGAATCCATCCAACCTGAGGCTGCCTGGGGCAGGGAAGAGCATAGACCCACCCACCATCTTCTACCAATATCCATTCTCCATCATCCAGCAGGAAGGAACACGGATGAAATTCCAATCCAAGCAACAATAGGCAAAAGACCCCAGCTGAGGACATTACCGGGCTGCTTTGAGCCTGTTAACCCGATAGCCAACTGTCCACATCATCACTGCATCACATAGCCTGCACTGATCTCATCTAGAGGCAAGTCTTTGGGGTGATAATACCCAACGTTTGTTTTTTTTAAAACCTAGTCTTTCTTACGTTCTTAATTATTCCTATCTTGCTCAAGTTGAAACGTCTAAGAACTTCATTTTTAATATGTAATAAAGGTTTACAATTTGGTTTCTTTCTTTCTCTTTTTTTTTTCAAACAAAGTCAACAGACCACAAGCCCTTGTTAGTAAAAGGTCTTAAATTTTTAGGGACTAGAAAGCAAAAAAGACGGGTGGGAGTGGGGGGCTTGGGAAGGGGCTCAGCTTCCAACACCCACACAGTTCAAAAACCAACTGCCCTGTATTTTTTGGCTGCAGTAAAATACACACAAAAAATTACTGTGTTAAGCATTTCAAGTGTTAAGTACATTCATGTTGATGTACAATCAATATTTAGGATTCTTCATCTCTTTAAACTAAGCTGCATACATTAAGCAATAACTCCTGCCTTAACCCTTCCCTCAGCTTCTCTCAGTCATCCTCCTACCCTCTGACTCAGTGGATGCCACCGTTCTACAGCTGCATCTAACGGGGTCATATAGTATCTGAGTGTTTGCGGTCTGGCATATGTATGCAGGATAATGTCTTTCAGTTTCCACCCATGCAGTCCCATGTCCTAAAAATTCTCTTTCCCGTTTTTCTTTTACTGGTTGTTGCTGGTTTTTGTTTGTTTGTTTTGTTTTTTGAGATAGGCTCTTACTCTGTATCCCAAAATGGCCCTTAACTCAGTATGTAGCCCAAGTTTATCTCAAACTCAGGATCCTACATCCTCAACCTGTGGATTGCAGGTGAGTACCACTTTGTGGGCTAGAATTTCTTTCCCTTTTTCAACTGAATAATATTCCATTGTATATATCTACCATACGTTGTTTAAGCCTTTATTCATTGATTTAATATACGTGTGTGATTAGATACCCATATACATAGTACATTTATACATATACATCATATACATATGCATATACATATGGGTCATTTCTACCTTTGAGTTATTGTGAATAATGTTGTATGAGCATGATTAAACAAATATTACATCAAGACCCACACTTTAATTCTTTCAGATAGTCATAAGTAGAATTGCTAGAACATAAGATAATTCTAAGGTATGTATATGTGAGCGTGCATGGTAGTGTATTGTTGTGAGTGCAGGTGTTGTTCTTTAGGAACAACCTACCTTACCTTTTGAGACAAAGTCTCTCACTAAGGCTTGGGGCTTGCCCATTAGGGTCGGCTGACTGGCAGGCAAGCCCTGGGGATCCACCTTTCTGCACTTCCTCGGCACCTGGATGACAAACACATGCTACTACCATGCTGGGTTTTATGGGAGTGGCAGGAATCGAATGTGTGTCCTCATGTCTGCTCAGCAAGTACATTCCTATTTCCCTAGCCCTGTAATTATAATGTATTAAGTATTTGTCATGAGGTTTTCCATAATGGCTACACCATCTTACATTTCCACCAAGCACAAACGTTTTACACTTTGGTTTCTCCTGCTAGCTTTTTGGTGGTAGTTTTCTTGTCACTGTTGTTATTTGCAGTCATCCCGATGGCTGTAATGAGAAAACTATAGTGTTTAAGATTTCATTTGTCATGAATTCCTCTCTTGCAGCTATTCTTAATGTTCAGAACCTTGAAATAGTTTATTCCTGTTCCGAACATCAGAAGTTTGCCTGGGCTTCGACTCTTCTGCTATGAGCTACATTATTCCTTCAGCTGAATCCTTTCCATTCCTCATGCATACCTCAACTCAAATGCTGACCCAGTAAATAGTGATAGTAAGCAGATTCATCAGTCAATGAATCAATGAGGCAGCCATGTTCACAATATAAATGGACTGTGTAAAATTTGTGTCTAAAGTATCAGCAAAAGATTAAAAACAAGAGTATCTGGAGAAGTGCAAGAAATATATGCTGTGTCACGGCAAAGTGTCACTCATTAGATGAGTCTGGATTGCCAAAAAACCAACATGGGCTACAATGAACATGGCCTACAAAAGCAGAAGGCATCCCAAAGAAGAGAGAGAAATGTTTACTACCCGTATTGCTAAGTGTCAGCCAAGATGGAGATCATGCATATAACATTAGCAATCATGCTGACTGGGACCAGCCATGTTCTAGGAAGATTCTCAAAATGCTATGAAACTTCATTTTGATAGGAGGAGTCCACATCTGAACACAGACCTGATCACACTAGTGGGTCCTTGGAGGAGTCTACACTGGAAGACGTCTATATCTCTATATCAGACTTGATTATAATAGTAGGCATGCTGGCTAGTTTTATGTCAACTTGACACAAGCCAGCAGAGTCATTTTGGAAAAAGGAACCTCAGTTGAGAAAATATCCCGACCAGACCGGCCTATGGGCAAGACTGTGGTGCATTTTCTTGATTGATGATGGATGTGAGAGGGTTCAGCCTATTGTGGGTGGGACCACCCTGGTTGGGGTCCCTGGGTGCTATAAGAGAGCAGACTGAGCAAGCTGTGAGGAGCAAGCCAGGAAAGAACACTCATCCACTGTTTCTGCATCGGCTCCCGCCTCCAGGTTCCCACCCTGTTTGAGTTCCTGTCCTGACTTCCTTCTGTGATGACTGTGATATGGAACTGTAAGCTGAAATAAGCTCTTTCTTACCAAGGTTGTTTATGGTCATGGTGTCTTATCACAGACACAGAAACACTAAGACAGCAGGTCACCAGGGTGAGTCCATACATGAGCTCAGATCTGTTCACAATGGTGGATCATTAGGAGGCGCCCGTGTCTGAGGTCAGACCAGACCCTAATGGTGGATCACTGGGAGGGATCCACACCTTGGATCAGAATCACACTCTGAGAACTTGGCACCAACCTGGGATTATCTGTTAGACTGAATCCAACAGACAAGCCTTGAGACTGGCCCCAGCGCCACCTCTTTCTTCTGATCACTACCCCGCCGTGGTCCACTGCGCCTGTCACACAGACCTGGCATTGTCAGCCTCATGCCTCCTTGGTAGGAAGCGTGTCAGCTACGTTGACATCAATCTTTCTTTCACTCTCTCAGCTTCCGACATCCTGTCCCCACTTTGGTTTCCTTTATTTTTCACACAATCAAAACAATTTGTTCTTACCATTTCCATGTTCAAGATATCTTTAGGTTCTACCTTCCTGGCGGGGCAGGGGGAAGCTTCACAAACTCTACCCAAGTCTTTGGCCCTTGTTTTGTTGTAATTAAAAGATGAATCAATTATTTAGCAACATTTTTGTTTTTAAAAAAAATCACTTTTACCGGACGTTGGTGGCGCAAGCCTTTAATCCCAGCACTCAGGAGGCAGAAGCAGGTAGATCTCTGTGAGTTCGAGGCCAGCCTGGTCTACTGAGTGAGTTTCAGGACAGGCTCCAAAACAGTACAGAGAAACCTGTCTCAAAAAAAAATCACTTTTTTCTTATAATAGTCTTTCTCACTGAATAATCAAGAAATCTTTAAAGCTTTGCAATTGTGAAGAACACAAGCGATTCAAGCGCAGAATAATGGCAGAGAAAAGGTGGACAGAAGCAAGACATACGTTAAAAGAAGAGGGCAAGAAGGAGGAGGAGCCAGCATCATTTGCCTATGGAAACTGGAAACCCAGCTGCCTTGATTTGGCTTTCCTTATGTCAACTGATGGCTAAGAACTTTCAAGAGGTCACTCCACCAACAATATTACATAATCGACACAATGAAAGAAAATCTAAAAGCATTTACACATATTCCAGAAACATAGACTCTCTTGAATCAAGAAAAGTGGTACATAATAAAAATGCTAGTTGAAAAGATTTTCACTAATCAACGAAAAGTTTAAAGCTCAGTGTAATCAAACACTACTATTCTTCCAGCCATAAATAATGGTACCAGCTAGCCGAAAGCATTATTACTCTGCTAACCTAGCTTTTTGCTTAATGCTCAGAGTCTTAGATTCTACAAGAAATGTTTTTGCAACAGGTGTCCACTCCTTAGGAAACAGTTTAATTATAGTGATATTAAAATAACTTAATTTTTCCTTACCAAAGTCATTCCCCAATGCTATGTATACTCAAAATTCCCTCCACTTTCTCCTCATAGCACTCATCATTGTTTCCAATAGTACAGGGAGATGGTAAATGATAAGGGTACATTCTCCTCATAAACAGTAAACTCCAATATGGAATGAATCATGTCTTATTTTGCCCTAATTTCAACTGGCAAACAGTAGATCCTGAATAAAAGCTTGCTAGATATCCATCCTGTGTTCAACCAATCATATTTAGTCAACTTTTTCTTCAAAATACTCCCACCTTTCCTTTCTGTTCCTTGTTTTCCATCATTCATTTCTGGGAGATCAATAATAAACTTTGAATTACAAATAATGACTGTTTGTTTCCTATTGTTTCTCAAATTCACCCTGCCAGCTACTTCACAATGGATTGTCACAAAACACTATATTCATCTTTCAGTAATTTATTATAGAATACATACATGGGCTGCTACTTTTTTTTGTTTTTGTTTTTTACGAGACAGGGTTTCTCTGTATTATTTTCGAGGCTGTCAGTCCAGCCCAGCCTCGAACTCACAGAGATCCGCCTGCCTCTGCCTCCTAAGTGCTGGGATTAAAGGCATGTGCCACCACCGCCCGGCTGGGTTGCTACTTTTAAAGAAGCCATGGACCAGTATTAGGGCAACTAACATTCTAAAAGTATCTGGAAAATACATATGAACAAAACACTCAAGTTTCTGCCTGTGTTCTTAGGGGAGTTATAACCAGGAAAAAGTTAAGGTTTTTTTGTTTTTGTTTTTGTTTTTGTTTTTGTTTTTGTTTTTACAAGACAGGGTTTCTCTGTATTGTTTTGGAGGCTGTCAGACCAGCCCAGCCTCAAACTCACAAAGATCCACCTGCCTCTGCCTCCCGAGTGCTGGGATAAAAGGCGTGCGCCACCACTGCCCAGCAAAAGTTAAGTTAAAAAAAATCATTAAAAGAATTCAGCCCAAGTTTTTTTTTATAATATATATATTTTATTTTAGAAACACTCTTATTTACATCGGTCCTCCCATTCCCTCACCCTCCCATCCTCCCAAGCTCCCCACCAAACCCAACCCACTCCCCCATCCATTCCCCAGGGATAGTGAGGCCCTCCACGTGGATCATCAAAGTCCACCACATAATTTGAGGGAGGGCCTAGGCCCTCCTTTACGTATCTGGGCTGCAATAGTGTCCCTCCATAGGGAATGGGCTCCCAAAGTCCATTGTGCTCTAGGGATAAACACTGCCTCCACTGTTAGAGGTCCCATAGTCTGCCCAGGCCTCCTAACTGGCACCACATTCAGAGATCTTGGTTCGGTCCAATGCTGGTTCCCCAGCTTTACAATTAGGGTCTCTGTGCTCTCACTAGGTCAGGTCAACTGTTTCTGTGGGTTTCTCCAGGACCATCTTGACTCCTTTGCTCTTCCCTACTCCCTCTCCACAACTGGATTCCAGAAGTATGGCTCAGTGTTTAGCTGTTCGTGCCTGTTTCTGCTTAGATCAGCTACTGGATGAAGGCTCTCACTCAGGATGCTTTCTTCCAGTTCCATCCATTTGCCTGAGAATTTCAAGACTTTATTGTTTTTTTCCCAAGTAATACTCCATTGTGTAAATATACCACATTTTCTGCATCCATTCTTTGGTTGAGGGGACTCTAGGTTGCTTCCAGGTTCTAGCTATTACAAACTATGAACATAGTTGAGCATATGTCCTTGTTGTGTGAATGTGCATTCTTTGGGTATATGCCCAAGAGAGGAATTGATGGACCTTGAGGTAGACTGATTCCCATTTTCCTGAGAAACCACCATACTGATTTCCAAAGTGGTTGTACAAGTTTGCACTCCCACCAGCAGTAGAAGAGTGTTCCTCTTTCTCCACATCCTCTCCAGCATAGACTGTCATGTGTTTGTGATTTTAGCCATTCTCATCCCAAGTTCTCGATTTCTCTGTTGTTCTTTAAAAAAGACTTTATCACATCCTAATCACATGTATTCATCTCCTCCTACTTTCGACACTTTTACTAGCTTGTTTCCTTCACAGAACTTAACTTCTCCACATCCAATTTTATCTAAGCCTGTTTATTTCATTGTCTGTTTTTCCCCTTGAAATGTGAACTTAATGTATTCTGGTACTTTGGGAAGATACTCACACAGAGAAACAAGTGTTGAAAAAACAAGTGTGTAAAATAAGTCATGGATTCAATGAGTCCATACTTGTGTTTTTTTTAGTTATGTGTTTTATCCCATAGCCACTGACTTTGCTATGGCTGATACTGTGGTTACCTTACTTGCTACAGACCACAGCTCATCCTTGGTGTCTAACACACATTGTTCACTTGGTATAGGACATCCTCTCCCAATGACATTACACTAAAATTCACTCTCCCCTTAAATAAATGGAAGTTATTCAGCATTATTCCATTACACTCTGTCGCCCATGTGCTTCTCCAGCCCTATTCCCCATGTGGTGGTTAATTTTATGACATCACCATTCCTATACCAAGTGAACAATGTCTTCATCTTTGTTCACATATCTTTCTATCTTGACCAGAAGACCAATATTATTTAGTGAAAACCCCTGCTTCTATGGGAGTAGTCACTGATTTCTCAATGTAGTTATCCTGTTTGGATAGGATAGCTGATATAACCATTCTAGAATCTATACAATCTTTGCATAACTGTATATTCTACTGTTAATCTCCAAGAAAGAGACATCACACCGGGTGTTGGTGGTGCATGCCTTTAATCCCAGCACTTGGGATGCAGAGGAAAGCAGATCTCTGTGAGTTTGAGGCCAGCCTGGTCTACAGAGCAAGTTCGAAGAAAGCCTCCAAAACAATACAGAGAAACCCTGTCTCGAAAAACCAAAAAAAGAAGAAGAAACATCACTACAATCACTGTTGCCTCTGGTATCTGTACAATACTGATATATAGCAGGCATTCAACAGATGATTGTAGAATGAGCAAGAGATCCACACTGTGTATTGCTTTCCCAAATGGACTACAAGCTTTCCAAGAATATAGATACTATATGCTCTATATATTCTATCACCCATCAATTTGTAACACGTTGGGCTGATTAGTTTTAACTGCCAACTTGACACAACCTAGAATCACCCAGAAGGAAGGTTTTTTTTATTAATCAACCAATTATTTAATTTTTCCAGTCCGATCACAGTATTCCCTCCCTCCTCTCCTCCCAATCTCTCTCTCCCAACCTTCTCCCTCCTATCCACTCTCTCTCACATTTCCCTTCAGAAAGGTACAGGCCTGGCATGTACATCAGCCAGTCACGGAATATCAAGTTGCAGAGAGACTAGGCACCTCCTCTCTAGGAGAAAGTTTTAATGTGTAATTATCTAAAACAAGTTGGCCTGTGAGTATATCTGTGAGGGATGTCTTGATTGATAATTGATATAGAAGACATAGTCCATTTTGGGCTACACCATTCTCCAGGTAGAGGGTCCTAAGCAATGTAAGAAAGGAGAAAGTTAGCTGAGTGGGAGCAGGCACACGAGCAACCAAGGGCAAGTTTATTCTCTCCTTGCTCCTAACTGTGGATGCTATGTGGCTGGCTGCTGGAGCTCCTGCCTTGACTTCCCTGGAATAACAGACTATAACTTGGAATTGTGAGCTAAACGAATTCTTTCCGTGTCTACGGTGCTTGCTGTCAGGGTTTGTCACAGCAACTGTCATATTCTCTAATGCTGTGAAGAGACAACATAACCAAGGCAATTCTCATAAAGGAAAAAGCATTGAACTGAGGTTTAGTTTATTATCTTCATAGCGGACAGCATGGCAGCATGCTGGCCGACATGGTAGCTGAGAGGTCTACAACTGGATCTGGACTCTGCAGGAAGAGAGAGACTCTGGGCTTGGAGTGGTCTCTTTGAGAGCTCCAAGTCCACCCCCAGTAACACACTTCCTCCACAAGGTCATGTCTTCTAATCCTTTCAAAGAATGCCACTCCCTGGGGATCGCAGCTTCAAATCTACGAGCCTATTGAGGTTATTCTCATTCAACCCACCACATGACAGAAATGAAAAGGGGACACACACCAGTATTTCTTTGCACTAGAACATAACCAATAAAAACTCACTGAATGTAGTAATTCATAAATATTAAAATGACTTACTAGAGGCATCGTTAAGGCTGTTGATATAAGAGGGCTGTATCAAAGCAATAAGAAACCAAGTGCTTGCACTTGGTTGTTACCAACATGTGATTGAATCTGAATGTGCTCTCTTGTGTTCCCTCTTTGACTTAAATATTCATGGGGGTGGCTACAAAGCAAAGGTGATTTCTACCAAGGAGAAGAACACATCTTGGGTGTGCATCTAATCTATGTGCAATTTTGCATTTAGATTTTGACATGTTTTTGATATATGGTTTCACATTGTAGCTCTAGACTGGCCTTTAACATATGACTACTGTCCTGAATGCTGGGATTACAGGCCTAGTTTTCTTTGTTTTTCATGGAAGTAAATAAATATTATTTAAGAAAGTCAGTAAGAATGGACTCTCTATAAACTAATAGAGTCTAAAAAGGAAAACCTTGAACATTTTTTTAGATAAATTGAAACTAAATGGGTCCTGAGTCTAGCCTGGGGAAATTCCCCAAAAGCAATGACAATTGTGTTCTGAAATGAGTAAGTTAGAAATTATTTTCTGCATGTCAAAATATTCTCTATTAAGCCCTTTAGAAGTGATTCTAATTCTTTACACTGATTATCTGGACAATTAATATTTAGCTACTCTTTGATTTATTCATTTAATGAGTGTGGTAGTTTGAATGTAATTGACCCCCATAATCTCATAGCCAGTGGCTTTTTGGAGTGCACATGGCCTTGTTGGAGGAAGTACATCACTGTGGAGACCAGCTTTGAGGTTTCCTATGTTCTGGATACCACCAAGTGTCTCAGTCAACTTCCTGTGGACTGAATATCAAGATGAAGCCAGCACCAAATCTGCCTGAATGCCATTATACTCCCCACCATGATGATAATGGATTGAACCTCTGAAACTGTAAGTGAGTCACCCCAATTGAATGTTTTCTTTATAAGAGTTGCTGTGGTCTTCACAGCAATAGAAACCATAATAAGATGATAAGTTTTAACTTATTTTTACATTGTCTTTTAGCAGACAAAAGTTGCCCCCCAAAAGAAAACTTCCTGGTGATGGAAGCCATCCTTCAGTCCAACCCACCACTTAGACTTCTGGTAAACCCAACTTTCTCTTTGTCTTAACAGGACAAAATGAATTGGTCCAGAAGGCAACCAGATTTTCACACTGTGTAGATGGTTGGGGTAATCACTACTTTGGTTCATATTCCTCTTAGACCCATTAGGATGCCAATATTAGTCTAATCACAACTGCTTCGGAAGCAAGGTAATGGAGACACAGAAATGAGGCTACATGTCAGTCATGCAATCAGAGAACTTTGGAACTAAGGACCAAGGCAGTCTGAACCCAGGAGGCCCAGGCTTCTCCACGAATCACCATTCTTGGGAGCTCCACCCAAATACATTTCAAGCCAAAGACAAAGATTCCACATCTGGGAACAAGGTCATTGCCTCGGAACTCATCCATATACTCATAAATCCCCTCCATAATTGCCTGTAATTATTTGCCACAAGGCCAATAATACTACGTTTTGAGAGGAAAATGTTAATTTCCAGAGCAAAGTTTGAAAATTCTACTGAGTTCCATGAAAACAGAGTTGGTGAGCTAAGATGAATTGACAAAAGTTTCGGCTTTCCCCTAAAATGTGATTTCAGCTCGTTTTGGTTTTATTTCGTATTTTTGAGACAAGGGTTTTCAATGTAACCCTGGATGACCTGGAAATTAGAGTATAGCCAAGGCTAGCCTTAAATTCATGGCAAATCTCCTGCCTCAGCCAAAGTGTTAGAGTAACAGGCCTGCCCCACCACACCCAGCTTGGAAAATGCCTATTTTAATTCACAAGTAAATAGAAAATGGTGTATCATTAATGCTCACAGGTAAAAGTTCCAAGCTTCCTTATACACAAAGAACATTAGCATTCTCCATTCAAAGGGAAGGCTTTTTATGAAATGTCAAGAGGTTTTCCCACTCACTTAAGAAAAATGTCTTCACCCCAAAATACAAGCAAGTGTTCATTTTCCACACTAATGGGAAACAAGAGTAGCCTGGTCTCAAGTCCCTGATAAAAAAATCCCATTTGCTCAATATCTTTTTTATCTTTTGTCACTTACTAATGTGTAACCAAATGACTCAATTTGAGCTTCATCACCTGTCCTTTCTCCTCACACCAATCTGCTGCAAGCGCTAATGAATGGCGAGGTCCAGAAGCCCGAAGAGGCAAGAAGCAGGATAGGCAGAGGACACAAAGAGGTAAAGGAAAAGACAGAGAGCTGCAGTTTGACTCCACACCTTCTTTCCCAAAGAGCACCAAGTCCGATTTCCAGTCTGCTTCTCACAGGGAGTGTGACGCCTGTTAGAAGAATACATTTACGTACCTGATGAATTAGAGAGACATTTACTTGCCTCTACACAGCGCTGAGTGAACAGCTATGTCAGCCAGGAATGGACAGATATAAAAAAAAAAAGGCTGCAGGAAAGGCAGAGGACACAAAAGAGACAGAGAACAGCCTCTTCCTTGGGAAGCAGATCACACAACTTAGAAAGCCTGGGTTCCTGGGCATACACAGGCAGAATCCTCGAGCATTTGTACTTAAACACATGACACCACGTCACACCACGGACCCCAAACACCACCTTCTCAGCCTGAGCCTCCTGCCCACCTTTGAGGATGAGCCGTAATGTGGTTCATTAATAATCCCATCGCGGAGAACGAATCAACATGTCATCGCATAAAAGTTCACACAAAAACATCCAGAATTGCCAGTAGGAATTTTTGCTTACAAAAATCATCTGGGAAGCTGATGTCATTAGAGACTGCATGGCTGCAACAGTGACAAACTTCAGGATAGAGCAAAGAAGACCATGTGCTGTGTTGACCGAGTTCTAGGCTGAGTCAGAACCATCAAGTTCTAGACAGAAACCTATCCAGTAACAGCTGTCCGACATAAACAGACCTCCCTAAACCTGGCTTTCCCTTTAAAACGAGAGATTACAACTGTTTCCTAAATGCCTTCTGGCACCACGTGTGTGTAACTGACACTTCCCCATTGCTCCGACCAGCATGAACAGCTGCGGCCAGCTAGAACTTATTCAACGAGCCCCATGAGGGCACAGCCCATTTCTCAGAATTCTTTGCTAAGAGTAACAAAGTGCAAAAGAGAGGTTTGGAGGACAGGGAAATGTCACAGTTAAGTCTTCTTGTCACTCCTGCCGCAGTGATGGCACCACCCATGCCAACACAGGTAACACAGGAAGAACTGTCCCGTTACCAGCTGCTAATAGGACTGACTCTCACATGAGTCACTTTTCTAATAAGAGGCAAGAGGGAAGGAAAAATAAAACCAGAGGGAAGGAAAAATAAAACCAGAGGGAAGGATGACACGGAGAACGTGGGAAGGGGATCCCAGTTATGTGTTTATCGACTTGTTCTAGAGACTCCTGGAGTGGCTTAGACGGTCCTGACAAATGGAGTGGCAACAAGCCCTATATTCTGCATTGTCCTTTCTTGCCTGTGGGGAATTTGAGAAGCCATGGGGCACTTGTCAGGACAGATTTTTACTGCCTAACCTCTCAAGATAACTTTTATCATTTGGAGGATCACAAAAAAGAGTTACATGTAATCTAACTGAATGAAATCCCACTGAAATAAATTCAAAATTGACTGGCTGCCCCCCATATAGGACCTCACAGTCCAGCGGATCCGAAGCCTGAGGAATTGTGTGTTGCTATGCAGTAAGAGCAGGTGAAGCTTCAGGACAGCGTCCTTGGGTCTGGATGGCTGAGGAGGGCCCTGGGCTCACAAACCCTGGGAAAGGAGGTGCCTGGCAGAAAGAGCCAAGGTATGCAGTGTGAGAAATGGCAGTTGATTGGTTGCCAGACCACGTGGTGCTTGGAGAAGGAGGGCAAAGGGAGCACTGGGGACATGAACCTGGAAGAAGGTTGAGATGTTCTAGAAATACATTGTATTGTAAATTTAAAAGACAGCAATTGCAAGTCCAAACCCCAAGCAGGTTGGAGGATGGCTGTCCTTCACAAGGAGTATCACACACATCAACCCAACCTTTGCCCACTGCGACATCTATGTAGCATGCAGTGTGTGGTTCTGTGTCTCCAGAAGACACCAGCTGCAAACATTCCCTGGTTACACTGGAGTGCCTCACTATGTCTTCTGAGAATTAACTGGAGCGGTTTCTGTTACTGTTGTGCCAGCAGTGAAGCATGATTCCCCCTCTGAGCTTGATTTTGGTAAAGATGGTAGGAAACCCGAGGAGGAGTAGCCTGGAATGTTTAGTCTTAGCTTTTCCATCTAAGAGAGGCCTTTGCAACTCCCTACCCGTGTTAGGGTGGCTGGCCTGTGATTGTGTTAAGATTTGACCTTGCCACAGTGAGATACGTGTTCAGTGTGAAGTAATCTCTGGTCATTTTACACCTCTTCTCCAGACCTGTCCTCTTCTCCAGAATCCTCTGTGTGCCAGTCTCGCTCACCTGGACAGTGCTGTGGTCCCTGAGCTACGCTACTGTGGACTTGATACCTCAGCTTCTTTCCGTCAAACCCCCCACCTCGGTCACTGTTGATGGAGTCTGCCAAGAAGCTAAGACTATTTCAAACCTACAAAACCCTTCTCTTTTCCTTTGTTTCTCCAGGTCATCCTTTCTTCTAGTTTTCTTTAGATTTCCTCTTGGCAGGGTCTACAACAGTGCCAGGCATACAGTGAACAGCCAATCAATAATGTGCTGAATGCATGAACTAATAAACTGAGTCAGCCACCCACTGAAGCAAGCTGGAGACTTGACATCATCAGCATGGATGAAGGGAGGGCACGTCACACAAGCTCTGCTGGTCACTGTAAATCAGACTGTTGCCAGTGATTTCAATTACTCCCTGACAAATGAGAGCAAGGGCCCCATGTAATGCCCAGGGAGTCAAGAAAGTTAATAAAACAAGGATTTTTGGAACCTAGGGAGCAAGTTAGGTAGCAGGTAGAGCTGGCTGATTGCCTTAGGAACATCCATGTTGCTGACCCCCAGCACAGATTGCCCCAACCTAACCGACCTCTGTGTCTGAAAACTTTCTCCTTTCTAGATGGCATCCCCTGATGGGTCAGTCCACACAATGGTATCAGAAGCAACATGAGGTCTCCTGGTGTAAGAACACAGCCTCCACTTCCTCTATTCTGTCTGATCTTATTCAGAGGAAAATCAGTATCAGCATTACATGTCCTTATTTCTCTTACACATGGCATTCATAACAAACATTGTATGAGGTCAGAAGTTCTCTGGTTGTCCTGTCAGTTCTCTAAGTTACAAAATGTTACAAATCCAAGAAGCAAACCAACAAGAAACCTTGGATTTCACTATCTTCTCCATCCCCAATTTTTTTCCAAATGCAGCTCCCACTTGGGGCCAGCTCTTCATCTGTTAGCCACTGGGCTGGGCTGCTGTGATCCGAGGCCACTTGTTTTCTACACACCTGGAAACCATGCGTGGCACACCTCCAGCTTTGTGCCAACTTTAGTTCCCAGAAACATCTTGGAATGTGTTTCTAGGAACCCTTTAATAGCCTTGCGTCAGAGCAGGGTAAAAGGAGATATCTCAGAGGGTCCGGGAACTCTGACATTCCTTTTCTCTATGTTTCCATCAAAAGGATTTCAGAGAACCAACCCTAGAAAACTATGCAAGGACAGTTCCTGGGTCTGCACTCCAGTGATTGTTATTTTAGACTGTGACCTTGATTTCCCTAGAAACTCCGCTGGACACAGGGGCTCCCCCATGCTTCCATGCCTATTTGCACACATGCAGCCCCTGAACAGACAGGAGGAAGCTAGGAATACAGGACTTGACACTGCCTTGTAGAAAGGAATGTGTGCTCCTTCCTGAACTCTTCTTATTTTAGGGGAAATTTCTGAGATGTGCTTTCTGAGCCACTATTTCTGAAATTCTATAATACCACCAAAATAAGAGAACCCCCCTGTGACAACCGAGAGAAACGCTGTTTCTATGGTACTCAGTGGCATTCACCAATACAAGCAAGGCCTCTTTACCAATCCCTGCTCCTTGATTTCTATCCCCATATATTCTTATGTTTCCCTTATGCCTTATCTATCTTTATAACTATCAAAATATACACTCATCAAGGCTTATCTGAAGAGTGACAAACTCCATGCTTGATCTGTGTTCACTCTCATGGTCAATGATAATGGCAAGCATGAGTGGGAAATTCAGTATCAGTGTGCCTTGAAAGATGCCCCAAAGACTCAGGTAGAAGGGGACGAGTGACATCTAACTGTATAATAACCAGAAAGTGCTATCTAACAGAAAAGATGTCCCCAGGGCTTTAAAGCCCACTAGCAATGAGCAGACTCCTCAAGAAAGGCTGCCAGATTAGCTCAATAAAATAGTAAACAAAACGCAAGGCGATGGTCAAATTTGAATTTCAGATTTTAAAAAACAAATGATTTTTTAACAAATTGTCACACGAGGCATAATTTAAAAGTTATTATTACTTGTCTGAAATTGCAGCCTGCATTTGATCTGGAAGCCCTAAACACAACACATTAAAGGAAGGCAATAGGGATGGGTGGATCCCATTACAATTACATACGTGAGCTCTCAACAGTAGAAAAATGTTAATGATCACAGACTTACTCAGTGTTTTCCCCTCAAGAGACCAACTTCCACTTGAGTGATGAGAGCATACACCTGGACCAGTCCTCTGTCACATTAAATTAACATTTACCTGTTTACTGTCGTTGTCTGGGAGGTAGGGGGCTGCACCTCATGATCTGCCTGGCTTAAGTCACTGCATTAATTACCTTATTGTTGTTGTGGGGGGTGGATAGCCATGATCAAAAGCAATCTTTGGAAGAAAGATTGCATTTTCACCTATGGTTTCAGAGGTTTAAGAGTCCAGGGTGACAGGGAAGCGTGACAACAAGCATCAGGAATGGCAGTAGAAGAAGGAAACTGAGAGGACACATCTTCAGCCACAACACAGTGACCCCCAGTGTCATACTTCTGCTGGTGAGGCTGAACCACCTCCCCGTAGGGTGCCACCAACTGCAAACCAAGTGCTCAAGTACCTGTGTCTACGGGAGAGATTTTTCACTGAAACCTCCACAGTTACTGAAAAGAAGACTCTTCACCTGTTAGTGAAATTCCATGAGGCTCTCGGGGGTTCGATATCCTTTCTCAGCTCCTCTCTATCTGTCAATGTTATCCTTTGGTAGCGCCCATCAGAAAGCTTTGGTCCGGTATCTGGAGTTGGAGCTCAACTGGTGGAATGCTTGCCTAGCTTACATGAGTGTTGATCCTCAGCACTGCATGAAGTAAATGTGATGGCAACTGCCAACAATCCCAACACTGGGAAGGCAGAAGCGTGAGAATCAGAAATTCAAGGTCATGGTTGACTATATAGCAAGTCCAAAGGTAACCTGGATTATGTGACTGAGACCTTTTCAGAAAGAAGGGGGAGAAGAGAGGAGGACGGAGAGAGAGAGAGAGAGAGAGAGAGAGAGAGAGAGAGAGAGAGAGAGAGAGACTTTGACTTCAAGATTAAATGATCATCATCCATAGAGGATTGGATTATAAATTGTCTGACCTGACATTCTTACACATAGCATCACTTGTGTCCAAGGAACTTTTAGACTGCGGGGTACTGGGCAAACACCTCTCAAAATAGCACAAGAACAGGTTTGCTTCCCTAGTGAAAGTCACATTACTGAAAAGATAGTGCCAGTAGTTTCTCAAAACGGAAGAAAATACTTACTGATGAACAATTGCTTGCAAAGGAAAGCAAAAACATGAAAACCAACCTCGGTAAGCCCAGGTAGCAACTTCTTGCTTTTCCACATGGAAGACGTAAAATGCTAATCAAAACATATTTAATTCCCAGTCGCTTTCTTTCTGCTGTTGTGAAATGTAAAGTGACTGCTGAAGCCTTTTTAAATGCTTTAATTGGCAGTTCTGATAATTCCTTAACTCGTTAAGAATGTTAAAGTGAAAAAAATTGTTGTTCACTTCCTTAATTCTAGATCCCATCTTGGTAAATATAAATTTCCACAGAACAAGCTGTCATTTTATTCTGCAGTTATAAACCAGCAGCCACAATAAATGTGTTAAACATTTATCAGGAACACTAATTATACACCTAACATGTGGCTCCAACCATTGTTGTACTTATTAAATTTACATTTCATTTTCTGGAACAATATTCAACCACAGAAGAAAAAAATTAATAGTAAACAGGACAAAAAAATCAGTGTTCGGCTTATAAATTAGTCTCCAAGAAGACACATGATTTTCAACAGCGACAACATGCTTTCTTCAATTCCAGTCATTACTAAAATGACCTAATGTGAGTTTCATTTTTGTATCAGTAAGAATGGAGGTAAAATAGCACCCAACCACCTTTGAAATCTGAAGAGAGTTAGTATGAGGCTATAGAGAAATCTGGCAAGGTAAGCCCTAACCTTTGAGCTTTGGAAACAAAAAAAAAAGTAAAGAAAAAACAAGAAAGATAATCTTCAATCAAAAGTAAACAAGATATAATAATTAGGACTGAGAGAAAACAGTCTAAATATAAGTATAGGAGATGCATCTCCACCGTGGAGCTAAAACTGAACTCCAAACAGAGGTTAGCATTTTTTTCACAAGGACCATGTACCAATTAAACAGATGAGCAGTCTGGGCAGGTGCACTCACATTAGCCATCATGTTAATTTCTTAGCAACCAGAATCAAGCATTCCCTCATTCCACTTTGTTTTTTGTTGTTGTTACGCTTCCATTGCAAATGCTTGAACTACAACAATTAGCCTGGACACGGTGTCCCCAGGGCGAATGGGGATTGACTGTGCTTCTGTCTATTAAGTGTGACGGAGTGGACAGGAGTCAGTCATCAGTCACTGACACAGCCCTGACGCTGCTCTCCCAGCTGGAGAACCTGGGGAAAAGTCATTTTGCCTCTTAGGACTTCATTTCCTTCATCCAGAAAATGAAAGAGCAGAGAGAACTCGTGTCTAAGGTCTCCTTAGGTTAAAATGCTGGGAATTCTGAGGCCTCATCTCTACAAAAGCAAGAAGGCAAAAGCAGAGCACGGCTGGCCTCTTGGCTAAATTAAAAACACTATGGCTTTTTTTAAGCATGAACAGAGGACTGGACCAAATGAACACTGTAACTCCAACCCAATTTCAAATTCTCAAATTTCTCTCACATGCAAAGACATTAATAAGGCTGCTATCAGCGAGTGTTTTGAGACTAACATTTAATAGCTCATTCTGATAGTAGAAGAGAAAACATCCCCCTATTTAATGGAAAATTGTTTAAACACGCTTTGAGTAAGAATCATAAAAATAGCCATTTCCCATAAAACTAACTGAAAGCAGCAGCCCCAGGACATGGTCAAAGATGAAAGCGTTCCACAAAAGAAAAATCAAGACATTGCAATCATCTGAAAGACCAACAGGCCAGAGATGTGACCAGTGGCGAAAGGCATCCTATCGGGGTTCCACAGAATTCCACTGGTTTAAGGTTTCAACTTCATCTTCTAGATTTTCAGTCCCCAGTCCTCTGGTTCTGGCCCTGTGACTTGTGACCCTCTTTGAAGTGTAGTTCCTTCATCCATAAATGAGAACAATATTAGTACCGGCTATTAGGACTGGCATAAAAATTAAACAAGATCATCTCTGTAAATTTATCAACAAGGTACCCTGGATGCTGTGCTCAAAATTCCCCAAGCACACAAGTTGTTGGTATTATTATTTGTCTCTTTGAGTCTTAATTTACGGTAATTTTTTCCACTGAAACAACTTGGTTAAGTATTTGCATTTCCACACCATGGGGTTGCAAGGTCACACGGCCTGAGGAAGCCAGGGTCAGTATCTGCACACAGCCTTGCCCAGGTCCCGCACACGGCTACATCCTCATTCTCCAAGACCCCTAGGTGAGCATCCCTTCCTCAGCCAAACCCTCTGCGACCTCTGCCTCAATGGACTAGGACTGGGGGACTGGCTACATTGTTGAAGCCTTCTTCCCTCTACAGCACCTCTAGTGGAATTCTTAGTTCACTGTCATTTCTTTACCGACTCTCCTTTGCCTCACTGACTATAAACTCCTTGAGAACAATGTATCAGATCTCTGTACCTGCCATAGGATCCAAGACTTGATCAAAGCCCAATGGAGTCTGTTGTGTGGCTACACCTACAAGTTAATTAACAAAATCTGTGAAATTACTACCGTCTGTAATGCAAACAGAAGAGATGGATTCCTTTACAGCTAAGTTAAAGAAATTCCATGGACACCACAATAAAGTAACAAAGAGCCCAAGTGAAACACAGTGCAATAGATACTGTAAAACACAGAGGCAGATTTGAGCTGAGCTTTGGCTTCCCAGGGCTATTGTGTTAACAAAGAAGAGGCAAAGTGTGCGTGGCTCTGGACAAGAGCATCTTGGAGTGATCACAGGAGACTGGTTGGAATGAGATGACAAGAGTGTGAATGTCACCCCACTTAGAATGCACAACCTATGACCATTGAGGAAGAACAGGTAATTAAACCAAGGAAAGACCAATCAGATAGGCAAACCTAGAGTCAGGTGTTCTGGCAACAAGCTAAGAGATTATTAAATAAATTCTGAAGTGGGAAGATTGGTGTCTCCAATAGCAGTAAAGAAGGACCAGCCATAAACAAAACAGCAGACAATGATTACACAAGAGGCATATGAGAACTGTCATGTCTGTGTTTAAAGGTGTACCATAAACTGACTGGCACTACCCTTATGTCCATCACGGTTGGTCAATATAAAATCTCAAGAAACCGAAATTTCCACAAGTCACTTGGCCCCTGGATAAATTCACTAGCCACTTCCTAATTCGAAACACAGGCTTCTTAGAATAAGGTTTAATTTGATAAATTGAGTGGGGGGGCTAGTTTGATCTCGTAAATTATGATTCCTATACATCACAAATGGTAACCAGAGAGTTCTGGACTGAAAAGCAGATACCACCCGTTGATGTCTGTGGTCTAGATCCTGATCATCAAGAAGTGTGGTCATTACCCACCTGGGAGACCGCTGAGATACAATAACAACCAAATAGCAGGATATGCCCATAGGTGCAATAACGGCACACTTGTTATAGGGATAACCAAATGCTTTTTGTTTGTATTTAAGGCCCACTCCACACGAGGAAACACATGCCTCGTACTGAAAATCTGGCCAAGAACCCATGGTCAGGGAGCCCATTGGTCCCACAGGTGAACCTACTACCATAGAGACATAGTAACAGACTGTCCTCTAAATCCATATTTCTCTACCCATAGATAAGCATCTCTTGCAACTCGTCAGAGACATTTCTTTGTGCAGTGAATAAGACTTAGCACAGAAACGTATCACTAGCCAAAGTACTGAGAATACATGTCTATGGAGTGCTCAACAGCAAATGGGTCTCTCTCTCTACAAGTCTCAGGAACCGTCACAGAAGATGGGCCAGAAAAAATTTAAGAACCAGAGGTCTGGGAAGACCAGAACAAAATATATCTTCTGAATACGACAGGACTACTGCACTCACAAGCTCACAGAAGTTGTGACTGTCCATGCAAGATCTGCATGGGGTCAAGGCAGTCGACATTCCAACAGGGAGGAAGAAGGGACTCACAGATGTCCCCCACTACTAGTTATTAACAGCTGGTGGTTTCTGGGAAAGGAAGAGTCAGCTTAGTTTTCTTTAAGTGTGGGACTCCTGGTAGTTAGGTCAATCATAATCCTATAAACAGATCCACAAACCGTTAATATATGAACAGTACAAATTGGAGTTGGTAGACTATTTAAGAAAAGAAGGGCATGAAGTTGGGAGGTGTTAAGGGTAGTGGGTAGATCTGAGAGGAGTTACGAGGAATGGTATGAGGTGATTATGATCAAAATATATTCATATAATTTATCAAAAACTAATTAAAATATATTTGAAGGACTATTACACGGGTGGGAGATATAGGCATTGGAGAAGACAGCGAAGAAGATGCATGTAAATTTTTCTAAGATTTCAAAGTCTTTCTTCCAGCTACTTATTCTACACATAATGGCTGAGAAGGGGGACAAGTCTGAGGATTGAGTAATACAGAAAGGAGCTCTAGTAGAGACCGTGGAAGGCTGAAGCATCAAGATACAGGCCCTTCGTGTCCCCTCTGCATGTGATAAATTAGTCATTTAAAGCAAAAACAAAGATTAGGAGAAGAGAGACACTAAGAATATCATACATTCTAAGCGCATTACCAAGTTTTCAAATAGTTCATGACAGAAGTGAGTCCCGCTGTGTGTAAAAGATTTACAAGTGTGGGTGTAGTGCAGCCTTTAGGAAGGAGACCAAAAAGGGCCAATATCTGGTGCCAAGGGAGGGTGAAGGGTGGGCAGAGGGAGTCGAAAAAGAGGATATAAAGCTAATTGTTCTTCTAGTTTCAACTTAGGGTTTCTCTCTTTTGCTGTGTACAAGCACATACAGATGCAATTGGCAGTGGAAGCGTGAAACCCTAAGTGCAGTTCCATGGCTTCAGCATGGCCACCCACCCACCCAGGAGTTCATGGCGATGGATAGTTTGGGAGTGGGCTAGTGGCTGTTTGAGAAACTACCTTAGTCTAGCTGTGTGATAATTTCATTTGTGAGTTCATTGCGATGGTGTGATTTTTATTTCAAATGAAAACCACTTTCAAGGATTTGAAGTTGGGAATTTTCCAGATGTGCAACTAGATACTTTATGCAGCCAGTCATCCACACCAATGTGAATTAAGTTGCAGGTTCTAGAGATTACATCTGCCACTAAGAAGCTGGTGCTGTAGCAACTCTCCAAAAAGATGCTAGGGCTTACATCACAGCTAGACATCACAGCATACACCACAGCTAGACATCACAGCTTACATCACAGCTAGAATCACAGCTTACATCACAGCTTGTATCACAGATAGACATCACATATAGACATTACAGCTTAAATCACAGATAGGCATCATCACAGCTTACATCACAGCTAGACATTACTATCTAAGCACCGAGCATTTGGTTTTGGAAAGAGGAGTAAAAGGAATGCTACAGTCATGTTTGTCCTCAGTGCTCCCTTTACCCTGCCCCAGGCATCCATACTGGAGGAGAGGATCCCTGGGGAATCAGTCAAGAGTTCAGTTTGTATTTTTCAAACATAACAAAACCTTGAAGTCCACCAGGAATGCTCCACCACCTCCACACCCCTAGAAAGTCCACCCACGTGAAGTGGCCTAAAGGAGGGCGGCAGTAACAGAGACATTCAAGGAAACTACAGAGCCATGGGCTACTGACTAGAAAAGCCCTGCAGAGCTGTTGGTTGTTTTCCTTAATTGCCTATCAGCTCAGAACAATGATCAGAACCTCTGACATAAAGACCCAGGTCTGAGAGATTTCTTAATTAACCTTCATGGTTCCGCAATCATCCTCCAGTCTCAAAGGCCACCGGCAGTGTGAAGCCACCCCTGCAGATGCTTAGACATGTCCCTTTGCCCTAAGTCCCAGAAGAATGTCCTCCCTGCCTTGCATGTGACAGCTTCTCCCGCAAGTGGCTCACCCTTCCTCTCTAGGACTGCTCCACTCCACCAGGCTTAATGCCTTGCCCTCCTCCTTATCGACTGAATGGTTCTCACTTATTTGGAGGCTGGGGCTTGTTTTGTTCTTTGCCAGCATAGTACCTGGCAGATCCTAAGGATTACAAGAAGTACTAGCTTCCTGCTTCCTTGGTTGGAAAACTTCAACCTCTCATCACAATGGGGTATTAAAGCTGGGTCCTTGTAGGCAAGTTAAACTGAAAGAAGCTACAGACACCGTGGGCTCAGAGCCCCTCTCTTCATCACAGATGGATAGCTCTCAACTTCCTTTTAAAGTATTGCTGGGGTTGGTGGTTCCAGGGTTCAGGAGGTCCCTGAACTCATGGACAGCCTTGGTTATAGAGTGAGAGCTTATCAAAAATAAAAATGAAAGATGGGGGTGGAGGAAGAGAAAAAGTGGGAAGGAATAAAGAAAGGCTGGTGCAAACCACTGGCATGTTACAAGCTCACATCCTGAGCACTAGCTATCTGTGACCTCACTTAAACCTCACAGCATCCAAAATATGTAGTTCCTATTCTGACTAGCATCTTAAATGTGGCTATACCTTGACACACAATTAAGTGACATGCCAAAGAACCCAGCTAGATAAGAGTCAAGGCAGAATAGAGACACAGGCTGCCTGGCTCCAAATCACATGGTTTTGTTATGCCCTTAATTATTCCCGGTAGTTAGGGTCTATGAAGTCACAGTGAATGCACAGTTAATGGGTTCTAAACCCTTGCTCTCTGAAAGGAAAACAGGGTGGGTCCCTGGAAGATTCTGCTCATAGCTTACTAACTGATCAATACAAAAGCTTACTTTATGTGTGTTTCTGTTTAAAACACTTCATTTAATATAAACTGTTGATTCATTAACATTTAATTCA
Source organism: Mesocricetus auratus (assembly GCF_017639785.1). NCBI lineage: Eukaryota > Metazoa > Chordata > Mammalia > Rodentia > Cricetidae > Mesocricetus > Mesocricetus auratus. The sequence goes on along the minus strand of NW_024429199.1, from coordinate 38,312,904 downwards.
GTCAGCCGCAATACAAGTTATACCTAAACACAACTTATCTCTGGCAGCCTTTTGCTCTGAGAAAGACTAGATAGGTCTTTAGCACTGTGCCTGCGGGCATCACACACAGTAAAATCACAAACAAAAGGGATAAAAGTGACAACACTCTGCCACTAACAGATCCCCCAAAAGGACACACAGTACATACAAAGCCAGAAGGATGTCTGTCATGGTCGGCCTTAGAAAAACACACAGTAGATGACTTCAAGTGTTGTCACACCATGTCAGCAAAATAAGAAAAAAGTGTCCTCACTCTTGACTTGGGGGCTTCAGAACAGTTTGAGTGAGTGAGTTTTTAAGGACTGAACTGTGGCGGATCAGGACTGGCTGTGTATGGAATGCCCTCCGGACCCTTCTTTGTCTGTTCAATCTCCAGGGAGGGAGAGATGCACAGACTAGCCACATTCTTCCAAAGGCATCAGAACAGCCAGCCCTCTGCAAGGCCTTTCCCAGAAAACTGCAGCCGAGACTTCCCACCCACCACCATCCATTCCCCGAAGCAGCAGCTGCTCAGCATACTCACAGCCACAGGCTCACTGGGAGTGGAGAGGACTGGACTCGAATTAGATGCGGTATCCCTTTGGACCTATGAGTGCTGAAATACCCTGCCTATAAAAACCAGAAAGGCTTCCCAAGGTCCCACAATCCCTTTCCTGTAACTACAGAAAATACCTTCTGAGTGTAACTAACGTGGGTCCTCAAATTGGGAAATGCATCATCCCACTCCAAACTGTTTGAAATATCCTGGCACAAAACACTCTAAAGTCTACCTCCAACAGAAATCCATCTCCATCAGGGACCTTTAAAATCAATTCTATTTCTGACAACTAAGAATTATGCAAGTTTTACGACATCTCAACAAAGCACCACTTAAATACTTTCACAATGTAAGTAAAATGAATCATAGGTAGACTCAAACCATTTTTTAAATGAGTGCTTTTGTTGGTGGGGTAGGAAACCAGCACAAATGCCTTGCACAGATGCGCGTGGTTCTACAACTCCAAAGAACAGTGGCTCAAACGGCACTTTTAGTTATCTGTATGCCATACACATTGCCACCCCCACCCACGCCCGCCGAAAAGGAAAAAAAAACTGAAGCTGAAATGTCAGTAAGATTTCTCAGCTGTTATAGGCAGTACTGCCATATGACTTGCAGGGAACGCAAAAGTGTATTTCATTGTAAAGTATGGCCGCCACACTCTTCTCAGTTTGGAACGGGGAGCCAAATGGAGGAGCAAAGGAACTAGCCAAGCCATTCTGCTAAGTGGAAATTGCTTCCTTATTTTCTTTCAAGTGTCTATCCGTAAAGCTGAGGTGGGGGATTCTTTTCGGGATTCTCAATCTGAATAATGGCCTTCTGGGTTACGAAGGCACACCCTCGAACTATCGGCTCTCCCGCGGCAGAAAGGAAGTCTCAGGGCCTGTTCCAAATGTCGTTAAAATAATAGATGAACTAGGTCTATAAAGAAATAAGCCAGAAAAGGTAGAGGGGAACTCTGAGAATAAACAGATGGACCTAAAACAGAAAAGAAAGGAAAAGAAAAGAAAGTTTGATGGATCGGAAAAACCAGAGAAACTTTAAGGGGAGTGTAAATTTTTCATTTATTTGAAGATAAAGCAAAGGAAACAAGAAAATATGAGAGTGAGTTGAAAATGCAAAAAAAATACCACAAGGAAAAGAAGTGAGCAGTGCGTGAATGACCGTTTCTAACCCAAAAACCGCATTATTAGTTGTGAGAAACTAAGAGATAATAATTTCGCTTTTGCAGTCTTAGAACAAATTTTGAAAAACCTGTAAGATTTCAAGAACAACAGCAAGCTGCCTGCTGACTAGTGCAGGACACCCCTAGTCCACTCCTGGACCCCTAAAAGTACTGGCGCTTGGGAAGAAGGAAAGGGCAGAGGCTGCAGAACACAGAACTAGAACGAAGCCCAGGGAAAGCTAAGGGCAGGCAGCTACCCATCTTCTAAGCTGGAGGGAAGAACTGCGAGGGTCCTCTCCACCCTGATCGACAACGAGTCTTTGAATTTTAAGGACTCGCCTTAATGTATCTATTTCTGAACGTTCCTTGACAAAGTTTATTAACAGGAAGTGAACTTCCACGGTGTTTCTATGCATGTGTAATGCACAAGAACTCCAACACTTAGAAAAATTACAAGGAAAAGGACAAGCCTACCACCTTGTTAAAGATTGCTATGTAAAATGAGAAAAACTTGTTTTAATATTTAAAAAATGATTTTTAAAAAAAGAGGACTGAGTCCAGCAGGAAAAAGTTTGAGGAATAAACACACAGAAACATTTGTCCCTTTAAAAATTTCAAAGGATGCAGAACCCCTGACATTTCTACATAGAAGTTTTAGGCGCTTAGTAGGATTACAGTATCAATTCAATTGGTAATATCACTGGAATTTTCTGATTCTTAAATTATAGCCAAATAACCAAAATAAATCAAATGTATTAGAAGGCTTCAGTGTCTACACAAGAGAAACATCCCCATGCTACACAGTATCCAGAAAACACAAACTTCCCAGACAGCACTGTTACTATCATATAGCTTCCAACATCATCATCATCATCCATCACCATCGTTATCATCAGCACCATTACCATTACCACCACCATCGTCTACACTGACATCCCAGGTCACCACCACACCGCCGTATCCATTATAAATGCAACCCCAACCTTACTTTTTAGACCAACTTACTTGAAATCACTAAATCATTAAACTCCATAAAATTCTGTTGATTGAGGCCCAAAGAGTTATCTTTCTAACCATCACATTTTACTGAAATATAGATAAGCAAACATCATTTCTGAACACTATTGATTAAGTCAAACGCATTCCTGTAATTCCCAATAATGCTCTCCAGGCACAGAACATAGCAATTATGCTTTTTTTCCCCAATTCGGAGACCAAGGATATTATAAAGGTGTCCCCCCAACCTCCAGAGCACTTGAGCACTCAGAATTAAGATGGTAGGATGAAGAGGGAATGCTTTACAAAACAAAATTACCCAGCCGTTCACTGCAAGAGCCGAACACACAAAATAAGACTCCTTATAGTAACATCGATGACCTGCCCTCTCGTCTTGGTAAAATTGCATACGCTTTCATTCTGTTCAGCGTGTATGCAAATGGCTGTACTTTTTTATTTTATCTAGAATCTCTCTGGAAGCCTGCATTTTTGTTGGAAACAAGTATAGCCATTCCACATTTCCCTTTCCTGAATAAGGGGACAGAAACTTGACATTAAAACAAAAAGCTAATTTGCTTCTTTCTCCCCGTTGGTTCAGTCTTGTGGGGCGAGGGTGGGGACACTCTATACACTGTTCTCTCAATCTGGGGCTTCCCAAATACACTATAATAATGCTGACATCACAAGGAAGATAGACAAGGGTTCATCTTGTGTATTGCATGGAGTTGTTTAAAAAAAATGACTCAAGTCCGTGAATTTCCTGATAGACAATGTTTCACACGCCACCTGGACTTTGGCTATTCTGCAAAGGTACCCACAACACTTGTGTCCTTTATGATGGGCAGAGTGCAAACAAATGTCATGTACTAATAAAGATTTCATCTAGATTTGGCTTGCAGGAAAAAAAGGTTACATGTTGCCATCACTCTCTATTTGTAACGAAACTCCTGGCCACCCAGAGCTGTCCCTTCCTCTTGCTCTAGTGCGCGCAAACATACTGACAGATAGTTAAATGTGGGTAAAGTAATTTTTTAAAAGTGTCTAATGCTTGTGTAGCTATCACCCTGCCTTCACAGTCTCATACGGAAAAAGCACTATGGTCTTGTCATCCTGGGAAGGTTGACATCCTTCATCGTTCTTCCTGCTGTCCATACCCCTGCCTTCTATGTTTTTAAAAATATAAGAAGTAAAAAATGCTCAACCTGAATTTTCTCAAATTACGAGCTTTACAGCATATATATATACAAATATATATGTATATATGTATGTATGCATAGAAAAAGTAAGTAACAAAACCTGTTGAATGGGATCCAAGCTAATAGAGACAGAAGTTTGGAATCAGTGTCAGTTAGTGGTTGAGAGTTCTCTCCCAGGCGGGTACAAGCCACATAGAGCCAGAGTAAAAGAAACGGGCTCAGAGATGCGATTTCATTTACATCCAAGCATACACTCCTTCCAGAGTATGTGGAGCTATTCTTAGACCAATCTGACATGACAGGTAGTTGGCGACAATTTAAATGATTAAAACACGTAAGAGCTGAAAGAAAATGAGGGGCCAGACCATTCAAGTGCATGGAAAGAATTATTGGAAAACTGAACGCAAGTCCCTCAGTTCTCTCCCTGGAACTTCTCAAAGTTGAGAAGCAGCCTCCAGTGATCACCAAAGACCAACTAGTTCTCCAAACTATACAGACATCAGTATCCACATTATCAGGGGATCGGCTGCTGTGGAAGGTTTGAACATGTATTTGTTAAGTTTTGTTTTGTTAGAGAGGTGGGCAGTGTGCTGCCCTTAGAAACACTAATTAAACTAAAATTAAAATTTCAGACAGCATTAAAGACCCATGTTACATTGTTTTAAAAATATGGTCAAGATAAATGTTTCATCTTTAACTTCCTTTGAAATCCTCAAAGTTGGCTAAAACCTAAAGAAGAATTCTGAATAAAACGACATCCGTGAAGTTTTCAGTAAAAGACAGACTATAAAGCCACGGCTTGTTTACTGCGAGGGCATCATGTCTCCGTAACAAGTTATCTTGGCAGGGGAGAGCATTTCTTACTTTATGACAAGCCCCAAGCATTTTACCTGCCACTTCTCTTCATATCTAAATACATCTATATGCTGTGGCCAATGGAAAAGGTAGCCACAGCACATAGGTGCTGAAGAATTCAAACTTCACCCAAACTCTCTGAAGCTCCCTGGGACTCACTGGGACATGCATGCAGGTGAACAACTCAGAAAGTGGCCTCATTCCACCATCAGAAATAGTTCATCTTAGCCTGTCTGGCCCACAGATACCAAGGCAGCATATATGAAAAAAATTAAAACAAAGATGGACCAATTAGGTGTTGGGTTTTTTTTTTTTGGTTTGTATAAATAAAACTACAGCCACTTGCCTAAATGGTTTATTTTCTCCCGAATACATTTTAGCCCTGTGTCTTCCAAACTTCTTTAACCTCAACCCACAGAAAGAAAGAAATATTTCACCAGTCTAGCACTCATAGGCAAAGAGAGTAAGAACCTGCCCTAACTGTGTTATTGTGCACGCTAAGACAATCTAATCCTTCAGGGTGTGTTCCATGTTCAAAACGTAGACCCGGTAAACTGACTCCATCATCTACTGAATTATGGGAAGCAATTTGTAACAGCTCAGCTTTCAGCCCCCAATCCATTGAGAGTTCCATGGGAAAAGTAAAAATTTTTAAAAAGAGCCGGTTCACCTGTTTTTCTTTTGTTCTTTCTTTTAATCCAGAGTTATGCAAAAAAAGAAAATCTCAGAAAGAAAAACACTATCATAAAACATCCATTTGAAACACTTGCATAGACACTTACTTCCCTTTTCCCCTAAGTAACAAGAGGCAGAGTTCAAACCAAACAGCAAAAGTGTTATAGAAACTGAGCCAAATAAGAAAATCATTCTAAAACTAAATTTCCACCCTGAATTCCACCTGTGTGCAACTTTTTTTTTACTTTTTAGAATCCCTTGTCAGTGTTTTGTTTTGTTTTCTTTTGTTTTTTGTTTTTGAAAATATCTGAATATTCTTGGAGTACAAGTTTAAGATGGGGTATTTTATGGTGAGGTTCTTTGCCACAGGGATGATGGACAGTATTGAATAAAATGTGATCCCTCTTTATTTTCCCATGCTCACTTTGTAATTATTAGCAAGGCAGTAAATAACCCGACAAGGAGCAGCCTCATTAGTCCCCATTGAAATTCAGTGGCATTAATTTGCAATAAAAGAACTGAAAATTAAATGGAAAAAAATACTTTCGGGACTCCATCACAAGGTTACAGGATTCACATTTTGCCAATACTGTCCTTAACATCAAAGAATTTTCAAAGTATGAATTAGACTTAATCGCTGTATTTTGTTCCTCGGGCTTAGAGCAGAAAAAAAAATAGTCCAGAGAATAAATTACTCTCCTCTTCCATCTCAGCCCTGAATTAAAGCATATCAGATTATTTTGAACCCAGCAACTTTTTAAAAGTTTGTCCACTGTTTATCCTGAATGTGAAAACTGGTCCTGGACCCACTTGAGTATCTGATGCTGTGGTTCCTGAAGGTGAGCCTGGACACACCGAGAAATCACCCTTCAGAATCCTCTGGGGCCAGTCTGCACCTTGGTCCCATTTCTCCTGCTATAAATACATCTGGAAACAGAACACTGAGCAAAAAGACGGTCCACGGCTTGTAATGCAGAAGGTCTGGGCAGAGGCAGGAGCCAACTGCTGGGAGCCAGCCTACAGTGGTCTAGCTTTGCTTTGGCAGAGTGTGGGTATCAGATGACTCTGTACCTGGCCCCTGTATTCCTGTCCCCTAGGCAACTCTACAGGTAGGTGTTTACCAGAACCACTCACCTAAGCCTTCTGCAGGCCCACGGGGACAAAGCAGAAATGAGAGGAAAGGGACATCAAATAATAAAATAATTAATAGTGATAATAATAATTTCTTAGGAGAAACTAAAACTGAGGACACAAAAAATAGTCACTTGGGTCACCAGGAGTCTCCGTCCTGGATTACCCTGTGTCCTGGACTACCCTGGCTTCTTGTACAGTGCCTGCCTGCCTGCGGGGCACGATGGAACTCACCAGCAGCTTGCCACTCCAGAGAGCTCTCTCCCTGCCAGCCATGAAACTTTTACCGCACTGCTGCTTCTAGGTAGTATTCTAAACACACGGGTCACCTATAAATTCCCAGCTGTCGGAAGTCATATGCCAGCAATGTGCTCTAACTCGAACTCAGCCAGAAATCAAAACTTGCCCCATTAGACTCCCACATCAGCTCCTCGGAGCAGCCAATCCAGAGCCCTGAGGAGGAGAAGACAGGGAGATCCCCAGGCGGCTCCACCTAAAACCCCATCTTCTCCCGTTTACCTTGCATGTTTCCAGTTCAAAACTCTAGGTGAAAGAACCCTGAACCCGACACACTGAAATAATGACTAATCAATCTCCCCTGAGCTTCCCTGACCCCAAACACCCCCATCTTTAAATAATAAAGGGGACCCTGGCACAAACCACCTGGGTCACCTGGGGTTTACTCCCTCTGGGATGTTCTCCCCACAAGTAACTTCTCTGGACTGTTTTCCCATGCTTGTGCAGTTAGGAAACACCGGCCTTTTGAGTCTGCCTCTCCCACAGACAGCTGCAGGTTGAGAATATTGTTGTTGCTGCTGTTATTGTTGTTTTTAAGCTGCCAATGGAGAGAAGGCTGCTCTGCAAAGAATCCTTCCTGACTTCCCCGAGGGGTGGGAGGGGGCGATCTGCGGCCCGTGAGGTCCCCCGTCTCGCGCTCCCTCCCGGGATCAGACCTGGCACAGCGGCCAACCCGACGTGGTGCGGGTACCTGTAGAAGGCTGGAGGGCCGCTGTCGCGCACGGCATAGGCGCTAGGCTCATTCTCCAGGTAGTAGGGCACCTGCTGGCCGTGCGGGTGCAGGAAGGGCGACAGCTGCGGCGGCGGCGGGTGCAGTAGCATCAGCGGGCTGGGCGACACGCTGTTGAGCTGGGGAAAAGCCCCCAGGCTGTTGGAACCGAAGGCGGCCGCCTCGGACCCAGGGCCATAGGCGATGCCCGTCTGGCCGTAGACCGGCGCGGGGGCGGTGGCGGCGTTGAACTCGTAGGCGGCGCCCTCGGGGTAGTTGAACATCGCGGGCTTACTGCTGTCCACGTACACCTCGCTCAGGGCCCTCTCCAGGGGCATCTTGAGCTGCGGGCGGCTGAGGGGCTCCAGCTCGTTCCCTTGGATCTGGTGCAGCAAGGCCATTCCCGAGGCTTTGGTGTGGAGGGTCATGGTCATGGTTAGCGGCGGCCGGCGAGGCGCAGACAGGCTCCCCGCGCACGCAGAGGGCTCAGCAGCGGACTGGCCACCTGGAAAAAGAGCAGAGCCCGCTTTTAGAGGAGACTCAGCGCCGGTCCCCTAGGTGCGAGCAAGCGCTGGCCCTGGCCCTGGCCCTGCTCGGGGGCAGAGCGATCCTGCAGAAGCCCAGGTGGCCCAACTCCAACCGGCGCACCCCGCCACTGCCGGCTTCTCCAACTTCACATGCTGGTCTTCCCTGCTCTTTGGACATCGCAAACCTGCTGAAAGTCGCCGGCAGACTGGGGCTGAGGCTTTCAGACACTGATGGAAACATCATCCCGCGAGCGCACGCACCCAAAGAACCACTTCCCTGAACTTTACTTTCCTGCTGCTCTTCGCTGCTGGATTTCGCTGCAGGGGGGTGTGGGGTAGCAAAGGGATCTCCAGCAGCCGTGCCTCCCACCCCCCACCCCCGCCCCCAGGAAGACTAGGTTTGCAACTACTGCAGACTAAGCCACAGGCCGCGTTTTTTTTTTCTTTCTTTCTTTCTTTTTTTTTTCCTGATGTGTTGTCTGTGTGCCGGTGCCAGGCTCCAATCTGTCTCTGTTTGTCTCTCTTTCTGTTTGATTCGGTCTTCTTGTTGGCTGGAAGTACTTAGTGTATGCATAAAATGACCCTGGGAGGACTGTAACTGTATCTGTCACTGAGATATGGGAAATAGAATGGGGTGTGCGGTTGCGTACGCAGCCAGCCACAGACAGCTATATTTAGCATTGGTGGACACAGATAGGAGGCATCTAGGGCCAGGAGAGAGGAGATGGAGCATGTATAGAAAGACCTGCTCGGGGTCAAGAAAAAACTGCCAGTCTTCCACATCTGGGGAGACAAAATATAAAATAAAAATAAAATAAAAAAACGCTCCCCAAGGGGTCCGGGCCAGCACAACCATCGCTTTTCTGTTTTTGTTGGACCCCAGTACCAAATTCGCTTCCTTTTAAAATTCTCATGCGGATATGATTCAGAAAAACCTTCAGTTGGGCGCACATGGGTGTCCCTGTCTTCCACAGGTTATGCAACCAAAACTTGAGAAAACTGCACATGGAATGAGGCATAAAATATCACCTGGGGTCCTTAACCAACGCTCTGGCAATTAACTAGATAACCCTGTCTGTCTAGCCAGAGACTTTTGAGAGGCTCCTCCTGCCCTTCAGTTCTTGAATTCTACAGTATTGAATTAAAATCTGATTGCACACACACACACACCTGCTACTGTAACAAAAGACATAAGCTTATACTTTTTTAAATAAACTTCCTTTGTCCCAACCTAATATCCCCTAAAATAACCATTAGCCTCTGACTTTGATTACTATTCCATATTCCTCCAAAGAGTACCTGATACAAGAAAATGTCAAGGTTGCTGCTACTAATAGTAACACCTTAAAAATATTTTCTACTGAGTACACAGTTCATCTAATTCTTAGAAAAAAAAAAACAGATCATTTTGAATGCTACACAGCCAGGCTGATTTAAACCTGAAGACAAAGTTGAGTTCAGCATCCATTAAGTCTAGGTGACAGCAGAGAAAGGGTTAAAAATCACATTAGGTGAATCGCAGATATTTCTCTTTATGGCCAGCAACCATTACTTTCTAGAGCAATGTTATCGCAGATGATTTAGTTTCCGTAAATCACACTTTCAATTTTCAAATGCCTTTTAGAAAAACATGCAAAAGCAAGCACTTCATGGGGCTCTTTAAAAGTCTCACCCTGCCAAATTATATATAAATGGCACAAAGAAGCCTAGAAGTCCAGAAAGGGGTAAAAAGGAGCCGCATAGATATCACACACACACACACACACACACACACACACACACACACAGGAAAATTGCATAGCCGCCTTTCCGGCTAGGATACAGACAGTAGGCAGAAAGGTAAGTTGCTTTCTCAAAATGCTCAAGCTAGAGAGAGAAATCAAAAACGATCCTACCCTGCCGGTGCAAGAGCGCCTTTGCAGAAACGTTCCATGGGCTTGTAGAGGTGAGGGCCGAGACAGTAAGAAGGAAGGAAGGAATGTGCTCGAATGATCGAGTGGCTCGGTGTGTGATCAAGGCAGAGCGTGTGTGGATGTGTTTGTGTGTGGAGCTGGAGCGGCAGGACTCTCGGGAAGCAGCCAGTAGGCAGGGCACTTGGCAGCCCCTCCCGGCAGACGCGGCAGCTGGGCTTCAGCACAACGCTGGATGAATGGCAGTGGGAGTCCGGGAGTCTTGCTGTCTCCTGGGGGACAGCAGGGGCACAGTCAGCTAGAGTCAGCCGCAGTGTTCCTAGAAGAAACTCCAGCCCCCTTCACTCTCTACCTGTGGAGCCATAAGTGTCCCACTCTCTTTGGTATAGAGAGTGAATCAGGGCTGTAAATTGCAGGTTCGCGGCTAAACACGAATGGCGGTCAAAGTGTGCGGAGATCAAGTTTACAAACTTTCCAGGGGAGGGTCTTCCCAAACAGTACAAGTTACCAAGAAAAGCCTTCTGGGATGCTTTTGGATCAAACGTCCTAGCCCGGCTTCACCCCTGTACGGAGATGCTCAAAGGCCACGCAAACCAGTGGCGTGAGGAGGTCAGACTTTGCAATAAATATTTTGGCATTCCAGGGATATGTTTCCAACTGAAATGCAATACTCCCCCACTTCATTAACCAAATCCATGAGCCTCTCCACGCAGAGCCCACTGACTCCTGCCTATAAACACACCCCCCAAAAAGATCTTTTAGTCTTAGAGCTAGGAGTCGAAAGCAGCTTTGCTGTACACTGATTACAAGTTCACAGCTGCACTGGCATTGGTTGCAGACTGAGGTCTCTACCAGCAGTGCTTGCATATAGATGCACTCCCTTGTCAGCTCTTCTCTCCACCACAGTACACTGCAGAGTAGTAAGCTACCCTGCCTATGCCCTCACCCTGGGTCCCCGGACACAGGAGGCCTAGTGAAGTCTTTGTTGCCAGACATTAGTCACCACCTTAGGTATTAAGTGACTCTAATCACAATGCCAGGAGTGGCCAGTCTCTGGCCCTAGGACCCTAGGCAGTTACCAAGAGATTTATGAGTGGCACTCCATCCAGCACAAAGAGAGTAATAGAGAGAAAAAAAAAAAAGACTAATGATATCATGCTGCAACTAGACACTTTTTTGTTGTTGTTTTGTATTTTGGAAAGACTAAGGGTCATAATATCAAAACCCAGGCAAGTTCCCTCAGTCGCCTGCGATGATCATAAATATCTAATATAAATAAATATTCAGAGGCGCGATGTGAGGAATAGTGTATGGGAAGCCCTGGCACTGGACAGGTGAACAAGCAAATCAGTACTGACTAGGAAGAGTGTTAACCCTTTGTTGGTGGTACTGTTGAATCCTGGTGACGGTGGAGCCTCCTGGAGGTCAACCATGGCCACCCACTCCTCAAGTCAGTCCAAAACTAAAGTGTGCGAGAAAGGAGGGAGAGTAGATGACAAGAGGGCGGGGGAAAGTTGGGATTAAAACGAGAAAAAAGCGGTGCTGGGGACCTAAGGGGAGCCTAAGAAGGGTGGCCGTCATCTCAGGGACTTTGTGGAGAAGTTTATAATCCCAGTTAGCCTGGGATATCCCAAGAAACACATTTCCAGGAATAGTTTTCAGACTCCTCTTGGTAAACTCTGTCTCCCAGGACCAGGAGTTGTGGGAAATCACTGAGTGGCATGATGGCTTTCCTGTAGAGTTCTAGTCGCCAATTTCCTCCTGGACTCTCATCTTCTTCTTTTTTTCTCTCCTGACTCCCACACTGAGCACAGTGTACTGCAGTGACCTCTGGGATGCCCAGGTAAAGAAGAGAACATGAGTTTGTCTCCCTCTCCTGCCCAGAGCAATCTCCAAATCTCGTTGTCAGTGGTCCCCTGCTCTGAGCTAGCTAAAGCAAGCACCCATCGTCATCTCCTCCCCACCTCAACACAGTGCTCTCTTACAGCCTCTTCAGACACAGTATCACTGACTGTCCCTCCAGCCACCCACATTAAAGCGTCATCTTTTCCTCTAGGGCATGACGTTCTTCTACCTTCTGTAGCTATCAATTCCCATAACTTCTCTCCCTTCCCACAACACTGCCCTAGCCCTTCCTGCTGCCTCCCAAGAACGGCTCCTTCTCTTGCTTTCCTCCCCTGTCTCTTCCCTGCTTCTGGCATCAGCTTCTTTTCCTGCCTGACATTTCACTGCTGCAGGGTCTACCCTGTCCAAACTCAGCTCCTTTAAGAACCCCAGCTTCTTAAAGCGCCGAGGCCGTTCTCTCTCGAAGACCTCTCCTGTTATCCTGTCGCCTCCAACAGATAGCTCGGACCTCAGCCAAATGAAAAATGTTCCAAAGACTCCCAAAGCTTTCCTCTTCTTCTTCTTCTTCTTCTTCTTATTATTATTATTATTATTATTATTATTATTATTATTATTATTATTCCTCCTTCTTCTTTTTCTTTTCACTTTCCTGGCTTGTCAGACAACACATATGCCTCCTTAAGGTTTGGCCCAAGCACCATGGTTTCCCCATGGTCATCCTCCATGCCCTCCCTCCTCTGAGCCCCAGCTGTAGTCTCAGCCATTTGTCACCGTCCTCCCTGAATTGAAGTTATTTTTTCACCTCATCCCACTGAGGAGCAACTCAAACACAAGGTCTGCCTCTGAGAACTTGAATACCTACCATCCTGTCTGGTCATTGTTAGGTCACCAAATATGGGCTAGTTTCCTATCTAGATACTTCAAATGACAAAATAACACCTCCATCTGTCTGAATGACCATTTCTGAAAACTAACTTTCCACGTGACCCCATGACCATTTGGCACTTTCCAAACTGTTTTCTGCTGTGATGGTATCTTCCGATCTTCACAGAAACTGGAGCCATAAAATCAGACTTCAAACCCATCTAATCTTGAGGCATAAATTGGCAATGCTTGGTTGCATGATTCACCAGAGAGCTTTCTATTTTAGTTCTTAACCAGACAGGAATAGGACCAGACATAGCTTTTTACATTTACAAAGAACATTGTCCCTCTACACGAAAGAAATAAAAGGGGCTGTAGCTACATGATAGCTTGTGTGACTAGCATGGTCCCTGCACTGAGAAGGGAGGGTTAGCTCTGTTCAGATTAAACATCACCCTGATTATAAGTGTGTGTATGTATGTGTGTGTGTATGTGTGTGTCTGTGTGTGTGTCTGTGTGTGTGTGTGTCTGTGTGTGTGTGTCTGTGTGTGTGTCTGTCTGTGTGTGTATATGTGTGTGTGTGTTCTTTCCTTCCCTTTGTCCTTTCTTTTCTCTCTTTTCTTTTTAAGACAAAATCTCAGCCTGAAGCCCAGGCTATCCTGAAACTCACCATGTAGCCCAGGATGGCTCTAAACCCATGATGAGCATCCTGACTCAGCCTCCAGAGTACTGGAGTCACAGGAACATGCAAGCTCAGAACTTGTCCTTGAGTCCTGATTTGACACTGGTTTCCTCTAAAGCAGAAGTATAATGAGTTCCCTTCTAAAGGGCTCCTCCTTTTAAAGATAGTGTGGGCATTGATTGTTTTTTAATTGGCTTCTAGACTTTGATCTTAGAGTTTTGCTTTTTTGAAGCAAAACCCATGTACAATGTAATGTACATATGTTAAGTAAGCAGCCTGACAAACATGGAGAGATTTGACCATTAACAACCAATCAAAGTTTAGATTATTTGACTATTCCAATCAACCCAGAGCATCCCTTAATACCTATTCTAACCAATCCCCCAACTTTACAGGCTGATTTGTTGCCATAAAGGACTTTATTTCTACCTGACCCAGGTGATCAACCCATTGGAGCACATATAAACCCATTTTCAAATAACAGTGTGCACATCAGCTTCCCCTAGCAACAGGATGCAGAGCTGTAGCATCCTCAGTCGAAGCCTGCTGCCTGGAGTGGGACCCCCTGAAAGCCCCTGAATTTTACTAACATACTTTCATTCATAAACCTTTTAAGGATAGCAGGCTTTGAAGGCATTAAACTGTTAAGCCTGGAAGCGTGCCAGGATGCACAGTAACCAGAAGCCAATGGGACGCCTTATCATTCCACCCTGTTGCCAATATGAAGAAAGTGTATCTGTCCACTAGTAACTCATACAAAGTCCTCCAGTAAGTCCTGTGACCTCAGATCTACTCTGTCTTCCCAATGGTGGTTGCCAAGCATAACAGCTAGTCTCTATAGCAGATCAGCGAGCGATTCAGAGGCAAGGTTCAGCTTAATAGAATTCAGTCTCTTCCATCTTACCTTTTCTTGGAAGCTTTTTAAAAAATATTGTACAAACTTTTTATACTATCTACCTATATTGCATGTGGAAGAAGGTGATTCAGAAAGGGCTTTCATGGCGAGTGCTGTAACACAGGAGTTGCAATTATCACAATTATTGTCACACAGTGTCCTTCTTTTATCTATTGTTTACTTGAGGAGTCACATTGTCAGCTTAGAGGGTTACTCCTTTGTGCAGTGCAGTAGCCAATGGCTAAATACACTTAAATTCACATAGATTTATCTACTGTGAGGAGAGTTACACACACACACACACACACACACACACACACACACACACACACTACACAATCAACCAAGAACTGTCTCCAATTTCGGAGCCAAGCCCATCAAATGGTAAAAAGAAAAGCCAAAGGGTAGCAGAGCATTTGAGTTTTGAGCCTTTGTCTAAGCCTTTCCTTGTATTTAGTCACAGCCATGTCTGCCTCCCACTCTTTCTGAGTCCCCTGGACCCTCATGCTAGCTGGCAAATGCCCCTCCTCTCTCCCGCCCCCCTGAGTTGCAACCAGGCTGTACTGAGATATTAGTGAGTCTGTAATCATGCCAATGGCTGATGACTCATTCATTCAGTTCACCGAAACAGTATTGATTACTATATTTACCAAGAGCAACTCTGAAGTGTCGGGTACTGTCTTAGTCAGCTCAGGCTGCCATCACAAAATGTCACAGGCAGGGAACTCAAGCAGCAGGCATTTCCTCTTTCTTGGTTAGGGAAACTGAAATGTGAGAGCAGGGCCCTCTTCCTAACCCACAAGTCACCTGACTTTTCAGTGCGGCTGGGTCATTATAGAGTGAGGGCAAGAGAAGAAAGAGAAAGAGGTGCCACTCCCTCTAGGTAAGGATGAATAAGATTGATGACATCACTCACTCAACCTCAACTGCCTCCTAAGGGTTCTATAGGTGTTGTGTCCAAGTTCTGAACCCCAAAATCACCAAGAGACCCATTTCGATGTAAAAGCAAAGAGTCTTTTATTGTTGTTGTTTAACGAGCTAACCCCATTAGCTCGGGCCTTTCATCCATTCACCATGGTGGATGGCTGGAGAAAGACCCCAAGAAACCGTGAGCTGGGGATCTTAAAGGGCAGCGTAAGGGGACTGTCTAGGGGTATGAAACAGTCTCAGGATTGGTGCGCTTCCAGGCTTAACAACCTGGTCGGTGTCGGTTGGTCAACTGGTTGTTATGGCCCACAGGTCCTCCCAGGGCGGTTGCTGTGCTCTGCATGTCACTGCTGTGCACTTGTCCGTAAAGCACACCCAGAGTCATAAAGCACTGTCCTGTCTGCTAACTTCTGATTGGTTCCTTGCCATGAGGAGGGCATCTGACCTCCTAGTGACCAGGACAGGAGTGACAAGGTCATGTGAGCACATGGTAGCCTGTCATGACTGCTAAAACGGGGGTGGGGGTAGGAGGCGTGAGGGTGGGGGGTGGCTGGTCATTTCATATAGAGATAGTCTCAGGTAGATACAGATTCAAACTTTGAGTTTGGAGGAGACACGAGTTAGTCAGTGTTGTTGTCGTTTTTTAAAAAGTGACACAAGAGAGAAAAAGTCCATGCAACAGAGTTCAAGTGAAGGAGTTTTTTTTTATTAGGGAAAGGGATCATAAAAAGGTGAGGGGGAGAGGGGAGACCAGCCTCCAGGGACAGGAACAGTGTGAGAGAAGAAAGAGAGGCAGAGAGAGAGACACAGAGAGAGGGACAGAAAGAAAGAGAGGAGGATGGGAGGTAGGCAGGGCCCCTTAAAGGGGACTGTAGTGAATGTGCACAGGTGGTGCTCTTAGTGGCTGCAGCTTAGGGTGTACCCTGTCAGAACCCTAAGGACAGATCAGTACAGGTGCCTGAATACTAACAAGTGTCAGTATCCAAAAATAAACCAAGCAAAAGTTTCTACCCTCCAAGCTACCAGAAGTTTAGGGTGGTTTTTCCCCTTCATTTCTTCCAGTAGTTTTCCTTTTCTGCTTATTTTTTCTTTGCTCTTGTGTATGTGTACATGTCATTCGGTGTGCCTGCCCTAGTCTGAGTGAGGTAGATGTAAGCAGAGGTCAGAGGTAGACTTTGAGTATCTCCCTCCATCACTCTTCACCATAGTTTTTGAGACAGGGTGTCTCCCTGAACCTGGAACTTCTAATTAGACCAGACTAGCTAGCCACCACGCCCCAGGGATCCCCCTTGTCTCTGCATTCCCAGAAACAGAACTAGAGGTACACACTGATCTCATTTTTGCATGGGTATTATGCATCCAACCTCAAGCTTGCATGGCAAACCCTCTATTGACTGTACCATCTTCCCAGCCCTGCCTTTCAATTACCTATTTTATTGTCCCTCTGCACTTGGTCTGCCTGTCCTGAGAGGTTTTGCATTGCTCTGTATTTGGTACCTAAACCTCCACTCCTCTCCAGTCTCCTTCCCTTGGATCGCCTCATCATCTCCCAGAAGTTAAGACTTCAAAACAGAAAAATCTCCACCTAGGATCTCCACCCTAGAGAAAGGCCCCTTCCCAGATGGACCGCTTTTACCCATAGGTTCACTTAGTCTATAAATACAATTTAACATTCAACTTCTTCATAGCTAATTTACTTTTCTCCCCAGACTGATGGAGAAGTCCTGTGTATATGTCAATAAAGCACTGTTGGCCAATAGGGAAGCAAGATAGGTGGGACTAGTTGTCCAGGAGGACTCTGGGTAGGAGAAACACAGGGAGTCACGATGTAGCCACCATAGGGATAAGAAGTCCGGACCTTTTCTCCGGTAAGAGAAATACTTAGATGGGTTAAACACTTAAGTCAGAGCTAGCCAAACAAGAAACAAACAAACGGCCAGTAGCTTCATAATTAATGCAGCGTCTTGTGTGTTGTTTGGGAACTACAATTGTGGCAGGGCCCGAGCGGATGGCGGGGCAGGCTGCTGTCTATACCAGACCTGTTCTTCCTCTCTGTTTCTGAGCACTTCATACACAACACTGCACAGGCCCAAAGAACTCGGCGCTCTAGATCCTGGTTCTCTTCCTCAGTCTTGTGTCGGATCTATCCCAAACTTTTATTTCTAGTTCCTCATGAGTCTGTCGTCCATCCTCACACACACTGTGATTTCCAGGCCACCATCTTCTCTTCAAGGTCGCTGCCTCCACCCCTTTTATTCCCCACCCCCTGAACTGGAGAAAGAGCTGTCCATAACATAAGCAAAGAAACCTGTGTCGCCATCCTCGATTCTCAAAAGTCACCCCATCTTCCCTCTCCCAGGGCCTTTCATTCCTTCAAGCAGATGACTTCCAGTGTGCAAATACTTACTGTAGATATGAGCGTTCCCATATGCAGGTTTCTCTAAATGGAATCTTTCCATCTCCCTTTCCCCTCTGTCTCACAGGTAGCCTTCCTTGAGACAGCCACCAGGAAGCCAGCCGTGATTTCCTCTTGGGTGCTTTTATAGATGCCCATGTCTCCCTGGTCTTTGCCTGTTCCTGCTGCTTTCAGAGAATATCACAGACCATGTAATGAATAAACAATAATAATTAATTTGGCTGTGATTCTGGGGGCTGGAACTCCATGATGGAAAGGCTGCTTCTGTGTAGGACTCTGACGAAAAGGCTCGTGTGTGTGACGGAGAAGACTCAAGCTAAACTGCTCTTTTTCTTGGACTGGCTTGCACAAGGATGGCCTTGGTTGTCTCTTGAAGTTCTGCACCTTTTAAGACAGTTGCATTGGCTGCTAAATTCCAACATTGGTTATGAAGACAGCATCCAAACCATAGTACTCACTGTCATTCCAGCCCTAGACCTGGTGACTATTGGACTTCCTATTTGCTACTCTCCACCTCACCATGGTTGTAGAGCAGGCTCTTGGGGGTTTTTTTCAAGGTCTCAGTGCACAGTTACATGACATATAGTTGACCCCAACAAATCCCACTTGAAGGATAAATTTAGAAATCTGACTTGAACCTACTTGTCTTGCTAACTGGCCTCCTTACTGGCTTAACTTGGAAGAGGTGGCCACTGCCACTCAAACTTAGCTCCAGAGCTTGGAGGACATATTGGAAATAGACTCACATTTTCTAGAACAATCCATGTTTTCTATCATAGAAAGGATCATAACAACTGGTAACACCTCTGCTCATCATGCCCAACCCCTGGAAAGGCTTATGAAGGACTGAGGCCAAGAAAGACAATGGCAAAGCACTGGATGCAATGAGCATCATCTAAAGCACCGAGCTCAGGGTAAGTCTTTCTTCCTAACCCATCCCCAGGCTCTGTGGGTACCACACCCTCCTTTCAGTATGGTCCATGGTCAACACAAATTTAATTAAGGCATCATCTTTGGTGTCTCCATGTGCTATTTTTAGAACCTTAGGATCACCATCTTTTTGGAAAACACTAGAAGACTGTTTCCCACATTCCCAAATCACTGGGGAAGAGGTGAGGAGCGGGTTTGAGAACATCATGTTTTCCACAAACACTGGAGTAACTTGTGTTCAGGGACATGACTTCTGTCAATAGATCATGAAGAAATGGGCATCTGCCTTCTGTCCATTGCTCCACAGAAAACAGTTCATTCAGGTCTCATTTTTTTTCCTTCTCCATGTAATTTGAATTGAACTTTCTTGCTACCAAACACGTTTAAATCCTTCCCTGCAGCTGCCAAATTGTACAAACTTGCAAATGTAACAACACCTTTAACAACAACAACAACAAAAATAACCAAACAGAACTAATAACTTGACTTGATGAGATATATTTCCATTTACAAGGGAATCAAATTTGAGAGATGCTCAGGCTCCTGTCTGGGTTGCTACAACAGTGATGGAGGAAGCTGCTGTAGGATCACAGAGAGTTCTCCTTCCTGAAAGTCGATAGCCCCTTAAAGGGACTGGAAAGCTGAACGTAAACCCACAAAGGTTCAGGAGAACTCAGTGGCAGACGACATCATAAAGGTATTCCTTTATTTCTTTACTGACACATGCGGGTAGCTTTGGGGCCACAAATCCAGGGGGAAAACAATGTAATATCTCCACAAATGTTAGTAAATGGTCACATCATACAAATTGTACAGCCCCCCACATCCCCAATCTGCTTTCCACACTCTATTCTTTTCAGCTTCCTGTTCCTACCATAGGCCATGTTTACAATGTAGTCAAGCTGTCTGTCTCTATGCGCTTTCCAGGCAGGCCATGTTCAGCCTATTCATCATGGTGGGATGTCCCATCAGCCCCAAATTCCGATCCATCCATGCAGCAGAAGGTACATGGTGGGCTGGGGGGTTTGTGACATTGGGGTCCTCGATGCCTCTCCTTGCCTTCCCCTTTCACAGGTCCAGCCAGTGATAACTCTTCTTAAGCACAACCTCTACAGCCCTTACTTCCCGTATAGATGCAGCCTCCAAGCTGTGTGACTTTGTAGCCCTTCAGCCCCATCCCATCATGACTCCAGCTTGCTCAGGCCCTCTGTCCAGCCAGAAATAGAGGGGCACTTTTCTAACTGAACCAATTTCCAGTATACCTCCTTTTATGCTGTAATTGTCTTCCTTCCTTTCTTTCTTTGAGGGGTGGTGTTTTGGTTTCTTTTTCAAGACAGGGTTTCTCTGTGTGGCTCTGGTTGCCCTGAAACTTTCTCCGTAGACCAGACTGGCCTCGAACTTAGAGATCCACCCTCCTCTGCTCAGATTAAAAGTGTGAGGCACCACTAGCTGGCAGGAATTTTACTCTTAGAGAGAGAATTCTTATTAGATGAGTTCTCTAACTTACAGAACTACGGAAGTACACAACAGAAAGCGTAGATCTTGGAGGAAGCATTTCTGTGAAACACACATGCCACAGCTTTTCTGTCTCAAGACATAAAATATCACAAGAATAGGCTGTGTTAACCCCTCTTCCTCCCAGCAAGGCTCAGGTATCCAGAAAGAGTGTAAGAGCCAGAATCTGGGGAGGGGAAACACTGTGAAAGGCTGTATTCTGGACACAACACAGTGGTTGCTCTTGTGAACTCATTACAGCTGTGGTCACTGTCACAAGGCCAAGCCAACGAGTTCAGTCAGCATTGCAGTAGGCAGCACATTCTGGGCTCAGTGTGTACCCCCATTGTAATAACCCCTGAAAAGGGCAACTTGGCTGATTCACAAGACAAGAACTTTGAAATAGTACTTATTGCTAGTATTCAGGCATCTCTACTGGCCTGCTCTTGGGGTTCTGACAAGATACGTCCTCAGCTGCAGCCACTAAGAGCACCACCTGTACATATTCACTGTGTTCCCTTTTTAAAAGGCCCTGCCCAGCGCTCTCTCTCTCTCTCTCTCTCTCTCTCTCTCTCTCTCTCTCTCTCTCTCTCTCTCTCTCTCTCTGCCTGTCTTTTCTCTGATGCGCCTGTCCTCAGAGGCTGGTCTCCCCCCTTTTCCCATTCACCTCTCCCAATTAAAAAAAAAACCCTCCACCCAAATTCTGTTGCACGTCGTCTTTCTCTCGAGTACCGCTTTTTAAAAATACAACACTTATAAATATGATTAAGGAGCTTAAGGAGAATAAGAATAGATGTTTGAATGAAGACCCCCAAAACACAACAAACATTTGGATGTGGATAATAAAACAGTTCAAGATATGAAAAGACATAGAACCTCTGAAGAAAAGCCAAGATGAAATATAAGTAACTGGAAGTGAAAAATTAAGACTATCAAACAAAAAAGCTTAGGGGAAAGTCTCACTGATGGATTATAGATTATATCAAGAGAAAGAAAAGAAATAATATATATCTCAAAGATGAGCTAGAAGAAATAGATCTCTCTTCTCCTTCCCTCCTCTCTCTCTCTCACACACACACACACACACACACACACACACACACAAAACTTTTAAGAAGGTGACATGCTGAAATGTGTCCAAAGAAAGAGGAAGTGGTTGTAGACATGAATATGAACAAAATGTATTTGGATGGGCAATAGGACAAATAGAATGTATTCTAAAAAGAGGAGGATGGAGAGGAGGAGGTGGCAGCCATGTTAAATCACTCCAGGATTGTCCAAGGCAACTGTTCTTTGTGTTTCAGTAAGGCTATATCCCATTTACCTTATAGGAGTGGTCCTTATTGATGGGTCAGTGATTAATAACATATTAGAAACAAGCATGAACACCACCTGCAGTCATGCTAGAAGATAACTCACCATTAGATTAGAGAAGTTGAAGATCTCCCCCCAAAGGAAAATGGAAGGCGAGCATATTCCCAACACTGAAAATGTACTCATTGACTGCAGGCTACATGGACAGAAACATTAGTAGCAATGAAGTCTTCTTTAAGCAATAGTATAAAATGCCCCAAAGTTTGAGTTTAGTGGTCCTATTTCCACTTGCTGCTCTTTCATACAAAATGAGATCTTTGACTCCTCATATGATAATACAGCTTTTTCAGAATGGATAGAAGATCAACTAAATTAGATACAGTTCTTGCTCAGTGAGCCTGGACATGCCGCTTCTTGTATATAAATGTGAATTCATTCCAGTGAGTGTTTCCCAACCAGCTGCAGATCACCTTCATTCAGTTCTAGACAGCCCCTCTGCCCATCACCACCATTGCTCATTGGGGTTATCAGACAATTTCTGGGTAGTCAACAATACTTGAGGTTCTGTTATCTCTTTTTCATTTTGTTGACGGGGAGCTTACTCGAAAACCTCTTCCATCTTCTTCCTGGATGCCTTATGGACCTTGATGGCAGGTTTTGCTTTCACTCCAATCTGGAGGTGGGAAGAAAGGGAGTTGGCAAAGGCAACCAGATTGCAATAACTTGTTTGGGAGCCAGGTAATGGTAAGGGTGGATTCTTTTTCCCTAACAACTACTGCAGTGTGAATAAGACAATCCCATTGGGAGGTCTTTTTGTTTTCTTTCAAATATATTTGACCACAAAACATGTTTTCTAGAGTAGATGGATCCCATTCTTGTCACTGTTAACAAGGTCAAGAACTTATGACTAGACAGGTCATAGACCCTAGAGGAAAACCTAATGCTATTTGTTCTACTAAATGGGCAAGGTATTAAATTGATTTCCAATGACATATTACTGTGCCCAAAGATTAGTTCATCTGCTGACTGTCATCAGAGATGCTTCTTCTTACAGTAGATGACAATTAACACAGAGATCTTCAACTGGCCAATGTTCACAGAATAAGAGACTGCGGAGTCCTCAGCCCTAAATGGGACTTACATGACAACACTCCTCCAAGGGCCAGGTATCTTAGCAGAAAAGGGGAGGAGGATTATAAGAGCCAGAGGAAATGGATAGCATCAAGGAAACAGTGTTTTGCAGACACAACAGGGCATTCGCACAAACAAACTCATAGCAATTATGATTACATGCACAAGTCCTGCGCAAGCTCTAGCCAAACTGCCAAAATGTACTTGAGTGAGGAAGTGGGAACAAAATTGTATTTGAGAGATTCTGGGAGGAGAGTCAGCTTTCTTTAATTATGTAACCCTTGGTAAGTCAACCTCACTCCCAAGAGTAGTTTGACAACACAAATGGACATGATGGGGGAGGCAAAGAAGGAGAAAACTCAAAATTGGGTGGTGGTGGAGAGAGTAGATAAAGGAGTATAGTTGAAGGGTGAGCATGATTTAAATACATTGTGTTAAATTCTCTAAGAATTGATTAAAGTATCTTTTGAATTTTAGATGCAATAAAGATCTATTCTTCAAAACTTGCTTGTGACACTTCCAGAAGGACTGTTTGCTTAACAAGATGTCCTTCCGATTCAGTACAAACCAGCACTACTTCTCTGGGGATAAAAGATCACCATGCAGAATGGTATCTGAAGCCAGCTACATAAACTTGGAAAGCAGAAACTCACTTACTACTCCTGTGTGGCTACAGAAATGAGCGGTTGTAATGTTAGTTCTTATGATTAAACAATGTTTACAGATCCATTGAAAGCCACCTTCCATTGCTCCCACAGGAATGTCTTACAACTTGAGTAAACACCCAACACAAGATGTTAAACCTTTGTAACTAAATGATAAATTGTGGACAAAACCATCTCTGACATGTTGAGAAAAGGATTGTGACTGACACAAAGAGAAACAGGAAGCATTTTGAAGTAGCCTGTCAATATTAGCCCATCAGTTCTAAGAGCCTTAGCTCTTGGAACATGGATGACAAAAGTATCTAAAGTATCTAGTATCACTTAGAATTCCTTTATTCACAGAATTTCAGTGAGGTAGAACCACACTTCATCTATTTTTTTCTTAAACATACCCTTTAGTCTATCGATTCATATAATCAATGAATAACAAGATCTAAAGACTATAGAAACCCACTGGAGCCAATAGGAGAAAAACAATTATCTCAACCTATTATATATCTGTGGCTAATTTCCACCCTTTCAAAAGAACCCAATAGTTGTTTTCATATTAAGACAAAATCCACCTGTTTTGCATTTATGAATTTTTTATTCATACCAACACAAAAATGAGGGTTTATAGGATGACTACTCTTCATAATTGCATACACTCTATCCCAAATTACTAGGAATTAATGAGAAGGAAAATGTTAACAATAACATCATACTCCCCTAATGTTTTTACATTTTTTTCTATATTGCAATCATGTGGTTGTAAAACCAAACCAAGTAAATTTACATTTTCTACAGGGAAGTAGTTGACAACCAGCTATGCGCAGGCCTTTTCTCTTTGAAATAGCTAAGCTTCATGTTGAATTCATCACTAGATTTTGAAATGCCTTGAAGCCAGTACCATATTAACTGGTACATATTTATTGGTCAGCAAATATAGTAGAAGCAAATGAATGAGGGAAGACAATAATCAAATCTGCTGTTTAACTTACTGTAGAGTGTTTTTAAATTTTGTACCTGTCCCTTGGGGGCCACAAAGCCTTTATGAGGTTTTTGTTGATGTCTGAAATATAGAATGATGAATTTGTTAGAACTACAGGGCAAGATGACAAGTACTAAGCAACAGATGTCAGAGTCACATGCCTCCAGCCCTTCCCTGCACTCATGACCAACATAGGCGTTCTGGTCATTGCCCTGAGTCTCCTCTGAGATTTTTGAGCCTAAGATCAGCCCATAGCGTTGATACAGCATCTCAGTGAGTTAGGGAATTCCATAACAATGTGGCCCAACAAAAAGACTCATCACACATAAAGTCAAGACACAGGTCAATAAATCTAGGAGCAGGATGGCTGGCTGTCAGGTCCTATGTCTCCATCCCTGATGAGGTTTGACTCTGCTCAGCCACTAACTCCCTGAGATCCTCCACTGTCTTCACTACTTAGATTTGATGCTCTTGGTGAAGTGTGATATCCAACTTTCTAAACAATCTTTTCTTGTGTCCAGAAAGTTTTAGAACTTAGCATCAAATGCAATCATAAAACTCCTTGAAGGCAGAAACTTAGCCCAAGCACCCATTCAGATCTGTGCAATGCCGAGTGTTTGGGCACTAGGAAGACTGTCATTTTAGTCTTCCAATTAACTGGGTTAAGGGATTCGACTGTCAATAGATTGCAAAAGCTGAACCATGTGTATTAGATCAAATGCGTATCTACATGGAAAGTGTAACAATGGAGATGTTTATTCCTACCACCGTGCTTAAATCCCTGAACATTAGACGGCATGTTCAAAGTGAAGTTTAAGGACACTGTGGAATTATTTTTTTTAAAATATAGTGGTAAGGGGGGGTGCTCCGATCTCTTGTACATCAAGGCCATTATGAAAGCATCAGGAATTGGGAAAGTGGAGGATTTTTCTTAAAGAACTTGCTGAACACTTGCACTTTAGAAACAAAAAGTGGACCAAACCTGCCTCACCAAACCCCAGGGAAAAAGCCTTGATTCAACCCCTAGATGAAGAATTCCCGGATGGACATCAGTATCTACTCACAAAACTTAAGGACAAAGGAATTCTGGCCCCAGTTCTGAGGGCAAGTGAGACGAGATCACACTAGGATTGGACAGTTCTCAGAGTTCATAGAGGCCACGGGTAGCAGACCACGTGTAAAAGAGAATAACTAAGTAGAGTACCTGATGGAATTCAGGGATGATGAGTCAGAAGCTGCCCCTGTAGCAGGGGCAGGGGCAGGGCCAGGGGCAGGGGCAGGGGCAGGGGCAGGGGCAGGGCCAGGGGCAGGGGCAGGGGCAGGGGCGGTTCTATTCTGAAGAATGGATGAGACTCAGAAACCACAATGTGGATGTTAAGACAACTGTAAAGTGTGGAGAAATGGAAGCATCATCCGCCTGAAGGGAGCAAGGACCAGGCAGGGGGGAGGGGAGCTCCTCGGCAGCGTGAGGAGAAGCAGAAGCCTCAGCTGTGCCGACTCACAACCAGCAGACCCCACCTTGAGTCTCCAAAGACTCTCTGGACTCGGGACTTTTGAACAGTGTTGGAACTGTTAGCACTACGGGGAATCTTGAACTTGGACTGAACACAATTTTTCACCATGGGATGGCCATGAGCCTAGGGCAGCCAGGAGCTGCTATGGTTTAGATGTAAAATATCGCCCACGGGTTCATGTGTGTGAACATCTGGTCCCCAGCTGGCGCTATTTGGGAAGGTTGTGGGATCTTTGAGATATGGGGACTAGCCAGCAGTCATGGGGCTGTGGGAGTAAGGTCAGAGGACAGTGACCCCAGCCCATTTCCAGCTATCGATATCCTGACTGGCACGAACTCCTTTCACCAAGCCACGCCTTCCCCACCAAGACGGACTATATCCCCTGAGCCATGCATCAGAATAAATTCTTCCTCCCTTAAAAGTTTATTTTAAGTGAAAATCAGGGTAGCTGCAATTTGGATCTGTCCCAAGAAGGTTGCTAGAAGAAGACAACAGACCAAACAATAGGAAGTACTCTGGTAATTATAAGAGGTGACTCTTAAAAGTCCGTGCTTCCGCGGGCAGAGGTTGTAGCCTTACTTACATGCATTGAGGGATTTACAGGTGCCAGGACCCAGGGCTGGGGTCCAAGAGAGTGTATTCAGAAAGTTCCCGGATGAGCCCTTGAAAGGGGGAGAGCTCTAGCACCTGCTAAGGGCCCAGAAAACTTGACACCCGCTCACGCCAGTGTTGCCCAGTCCCTGTCTCTGCTCCTGACCTGCATGTGCCAGCCCTGCCGGGATTCTAAGTATGTGCTGGAAGATACACAAAGATAAATAAGTTAGGGGAGAGAAAAAGGAGACCAACTTCTCCTAACCACCCTGTAGGTAGTGAGTAAGCTTGTCTGGGCGTAGGCCTGGAAAGGTGAAGGGTAATGACATTAAATGATATTCACAATGGACTAGTTGTATTGATTACTGACTAGAGGGCCTTTAACGCTTGGAAGTGACCAGAAATTCTTGAGGTTGCTTTATATTAACCTTATGGAAGGAAGTGATGTCACGTATAGGCACAGGAACATTCCAGGTCTTTTCATTAAGCTACAGCCCACTCTCCAGCAGAAGATCCCACTAACAGTCCCTTAAGGAATTAGGTCTCTTTCTTACCTTTCCCTCTAACAAATAGAACAAATGGATCTCGTAGCTGATAGTTTAAAGCAGGGGTTCTCAAACAGTGGGTCTCAACCCCACTAGGGGTTGCATATCAGATATCATTCAAATCAGATATTTATGTTATGATTTATAACCATAGCAAAATTACAGTTATGAAGTAGCAACGAAAATAATTTTATGTTGGGGGGTCAGCTCAACTTGGGAGCTGTCTTAAAGGATCTCAGCATTAGGAAGGTGAGGACCACTGGTTTAGCCTAATTGGAGTGAATTCACTAAGCAAGGAAAGCCTACTGACTTTCAAGGACAGACTTGATTCCCACCAGAAGAAAATAATGTGTTAAAAAAAATCCCTCAAACATGAAACTACAGATTTTTAAAATTAGTCAACGAGTAGTACCACAGAAGTTCATTTACTTTACCCTTGTATAAAGTCAAACATCCCCTTCACCAACATTTGTGCGCATAAGTGGTCATCTGCTGATGTTTAAAAGCACTAAATTAGGAGACAGTGGTCATGTTCTTTCCTAAGCTACTCTCTGAATCAGAAGCAGTAGGATGGAATGAAGAAAGTATGTGTTCAATTAAGAGAGGCCCAGACCCCTGAGTCACCAGCTCTTTGGGAAAGCCACCCCCACCCCCTGCCTGCGGCTCACCTGAGCCTGAGAAAGGGCAATCTCATGATGGAGCGGGGCAGGGGACCCCACCTCTGCAAAGCTGCAGCTGTGGCCTAGAACATTGCCACCTCCATGCTGAAACCACAGAAAGTGAGAAGCTTCATGAGTACTAAGTCACTAGAGGACATCGGGGCTGAGGTGACAATGAAAGCCACGTGGTTAAACAGATCCCATCCCACTCACATGAAGAGCAGGCTTCTAAGAGTTTGATGTGCTCCCAGCTACACATGGTGAGCAGGACAGAAACTGAGGCATAACCGGCCTCTCCACACGCTGAACATTTTCCTCATTTGACAGCAAGATCTTAAGTCGTGCCTCCAAAGAAACCTCTTTATGTGCATGCATAATCTTTTAGAATTACTTATTAATTTATTTCCACCTCTTTGAACCAAAGGGGAAACCGAGGCTCTAATATGTCCAGTAGTTTTCCCTGTCTCATTAAAACGACTGGGATCCATATCCAGTGTCAGCTCGAGCTATACCTCTTCTCCACACACAGCGTCGCCTTATTGCCACTTTCCTCTTAAGACTGAACCTTTCCCACAAAACCACAGCCACAGAGGCTCTGTGGGGAAGTGATGGCACTAAGAACTAGCAGGCTGTTTTAGTCACAGTTCCATGGCTTCGAAGAGACAGCATGGCCATGACAACTCTTATTTTTAAAAAAAGCATTTAATTGGGGCTTACTTAGAGTTTCAGAGGGTCAGTCCATTATCATCACGACAGGGAGCATGGCGTCAAGCCTGACTCTGGAGCAGTAGCTGAGAGCTACATCCTGATCCTCGAGCAGAGAGAGACTCCGGGCCTGACATGGGTTTTTGAAACCTCAAACCTCACTCCCAGTGACACATTTCTTCCAACAAGGCCACACCTCCTAACCCTTCTAATCCTTTCAAATGGTGCCACTCTCCTGTGATTATGCCTACAGGAGGCCAATCTTATTCAAACCACCAGGCCTTCCCAGAATTAGTTGCATAATGAATGCAATCAGTGGTTCTATGATTAGTTCCCGGAAGCAAATGTACTGATTACCTGGTAGTTGTAGAAATGCCATGCCTTGCAGTTACCAGTCCCTTCTCTTCATTTCAGCATCTTGTGTTTCCACTCAGACATCAACTGTTTCAGTCACTCCGCCTGTAGCCCACCTGTAGCCTCACCCCAAGCTCCTCTCTCACTGTCCTATTCCTGGTTCCTGCTCAGAACATTTTTCTAATCTTGGTCACTATGGTAGTCGGTCTTAGGTTTCCACTTGGTGAGACTGAGTATCACCTTGAAGGTATCCTGTAAATGTGCCTGACATTTGTAACCGTTGCCTTCAGGTCCTCTGGAACATGAGTGGGCCTCATCCAGTCAGTTTAAATGGAAGTTTCTCAGTCTCCATTGCCAGCCTTCCCATCCCCCCCCAACACACACACACACACACACACACACATTTTAAGCTTTCTGTCTCCTAAAAAGGCATGAGCCAAAGAACAGGCATTAAAAATATATAGACAAAACTGTAGAGTTGGGGTCAAGTATGGGATATTTCAAAATGAGAAGCTCATAGATACGAAAGTTGTTCAATGGGAAGAATATGCTAAAAGAATTAAAATTAGTGGCAGCAGTCAGAAATCAAGAAGGAAGATTTGGAAGGTCAAAAGTGATAGCCCAAGGACATTCATGGAGAGAAACTTGTCACTGACACAGGGGAGATGGCCACTACAGAGGTTTGAAGCTGACAATGGGAAGGTGAGTCTGTAACACTGAGTCTCATGCTGCCTGAGCCAGCCTGGAAAATATGTCCCTCAGGCTTGCCTTTCCTTTCTCTTTTATTCCTTTCTGATCTTAACACATTAAAGTACAAATACCAGTTCTTAGCTTATAATCAACAGGAGTTTATTCAGTGGGTAAATGACATAAATGGCACCTATTGAGGAAAACCGAACATATTTTCTTCTGTTGACTTCATTCTTCAATGCTATAAATATGCATACATGTATACGTGTGTATGTGTATGTATGCATATGTGTATGTGTATATGTGTGTGTTTCCAAAGCCAGAACAATTTGATTAATAAAGTAGTATTGTATTATATTGTGTTATAAAATGTATAAAATAAATCATGGATCTATACTGACACAGATGATTGGATAAATAGATTAATGGACCTGCGTAGACAAATCTCCCAGGCAGAATCCTGAAGGATTCCCATAGATACTGTATTCTCATGGTGGAGGAAAGCAGCTCTTCTCTCTTTTAGTAAGGATTGCACACAGTGACTTCTCCCAAGAACACTGTGTGGAAGGATTGCCAGAGCGATGCTTCATAGCTGGCATACTGAGAAGCACTCCCCTACCTGCAATTAAGATCAGCATCACAGTCCTGAGTCGCACTGACAGTGTGTGCACTTGACATGGTGTGTCAAGAAGGGCATGTCTAATCACTGTAGTCTTCCTCTAAAGAATCCTGTAGACCCACTCTATTGAGAAAACCATTAGACAAGCCCAAGTGAGGCACAGTCTAAGGACTGCCTCCCTGGTGCTCATTAAAACTGTCATGGCCACCCAAAACAAGGAAAGCCTAAGCAAATGTCACAGCCCAGAGGGCTTTGTGCATGTGATTTTTTGGCTAAGAGCCTAGAATATGAAAAGATTTTATAGGTTGGAATGAAGGAAACCAGGATGATGACCTTTAGTCACTAATAGTATGTCACTGTTTGTTGACTAGATGTGGCATGCCATCCTACTGTAGACCGCCACTAATAGAGAAAGCAATGTGTATCCCACAGAGTCTAAGTATCGGCCTACGTTTTCTGTAACTCTAAAACTTCCAAAAGAGATATATCTTCTATGAAGAGTGAAACATGAAATTATTCTCCAAATAAGCAGAGATTCTAACACTACTATCAAACTCTGAAACTGGCCCATTTCACCTTTATGTACCCCAGAAGTATGAGATTTCCATGGCCCCGAGAAGTCCACTCAGAGCTCTACCCTTCTTGCCTGGCACAAACCAATGGCACATAACAACTTGCCTGCCTATCACCGGTCCACAGAATAGTCGTACCTAAAATGAAAAGTAGCCTCTATGGGGAAGCTAGGAACCCTTTGGAGTTTTTCTGGCATGGCAAGGAGAAGCCTTCTCCCAAGCATCCATGGTCTCCATGCAACAGTGTTTCCGTTTGGAGAGTAGATCTGATGAGAAACCAAGCAGAAGTAGCTGTGTGAGTCAGAGTGCACATGGGTTGCACAGGATGGCATGCAGGCTAGCTGCTACTGGTGACACATGAGCGGGGCATTACTGGAGTAGTGGAGTCTGTCTGTGGCGTAGCAAATTCACCTAAACTAACTCAAGCTTGAGATTTCTAGAACTCTACTAAATATAGCTGATTTCAGTGATGGGCATGGAGTATTTGAAAAAATAAATGTTATAATGATTTGAATTTGCACTAATCTTATTGGATCTCTGTGAGCATCAGCCTCATAGGATCAGAACTTAACTGTCTATCCACACATTCACTCTCTATATAGTTCAGGCTGGCCTCAAACTAACAGAGATCTGCCTGCCTCTACCTCCCTTGTGATGAGATTAAGGAGTGTGCCCCCACACCTGGCCCCATCTTTACAATTTTTACTTATCACTTCCTCAGTACTAGTAAGAGTCATTTTACACAAAGACGGCAGAAAAGGAAGTGTGTTAACTGTACATAAACGCTCTGTGGCTTGAACTAGAAACTTAATTTGCATATGCTAGCCTCAGTTGAAGCTCATTTTGATCTCAACTCCTTTCTAAACAAATATTTGTCACTGTTTATCAGGAATGTATCCTAGTTCATTGGATAAAAGTTTAGAATCACAGCCGGGTGTGGTGGCACATGGCTTTAGTACCGGCACTCAGGAGGCAGAGTCAAGGGGATCTCTGTGAGTTTGAGGTCAGCATGATCTACAAAGTGAGTTCCAAGACAGCCAGGACTACAGATAAACCCTGTCTCAAAAAAAATAGAATCACTCTGGGCTGCCTTTTGTAAAGTTTAAAATGTGTAGCAGTTAAGAAATATGTAACAAAATAGATGAAAACATAAAGGGACCATATAGATACAAGGAAAAGCTGGGAAGATGAGAAAACTATCGGTACCTCAAGGTTTTGGTTTCAGATTATCTGTTTTTAAATAGGTGTGTAAACTTTGACAACATTAAATAAATCAGTCAGTCTCAGGTCTCTGCTTCCCATATACAACATTAAAGGGTTTTATTAAAATAAACTTCAAGGACACTTCAATTACAAAATTCTACTTTAAAAGAAACTTTAGAAAAATAAGTCCTTACAAGAAAAATTAAAGCTTAGTTTTATCAGCATTTATGTTCTACATAAAAGAACCAAAATCTAATCATTTAAAACCCATTCCTATTTAACAGCTCCACTACATTCTTATTTTAAAAACTAGATTCTTAAAAAAGGAAACACTTCTAGCTGTAAATTCCTCCACCATTCAAATTATTTAGACAAATATCGAAGACACTTTTTTTGGCTATAGAGGACAAACAGGTGTATGTCACAGTGTTGACTCCAAATGTTCTCTTGGGACATGTTCAATTGACAGAGCAAAACAAAACAAAACAAAACAAACAAAAAACAATGATATTAAACGTAAGCCTTGTCTGAATTCTGCCTGTAGAATATTTGAAAATCAAATGGTGTCCAACTCTGTCTATGCCTTGGGATCACAACCAGAGGTTTTAAATTACATGCAAGCTTAGGCTCCATCCCATACCAATAAAATCAGAACCTAGGGAGAGTCAGCCACATGTATTTTTTTAAAAATCCTCTGAGTAATCCAAAAATGCTGCCAGTACAGGAACAAGAGGTTGATGCCAGCGAGACGGCTCAGCTGCCAGAGGCTGCAACTCCTGGTGCAGAGACCCTGGGTGTGCTTCCCGCACCCATGTCAGGGGATCCAGCGCCTCTGATACGGACTTCCTGTTTCCATACTCCATCTACTGTATTCACCACATCCACAGTCACCTCTGTCCTGTGAGTTCGCCACTCTGGGCATTCTGCATGGTGATCTCTGATCCTACCGCTCCGACATTCACACCATCTGAAGCTCTCCAGCCCTGCCCCCCACTCCCACATTTAAACCTCTCTAGCCACAACCCCTCTTTGCACATAAACAATCAATGCATGTGTCCAGGAATATTCTCAATCCACTTCTTCTTTCCAATTTCCATAGCCATAATCCTAACCAATACTCACATTTGGAACTTGTAAAGGAAGAAGAAGAAAAAAAATCAGCAAAGCCTCTGAGCTGGCCAGGCATACCTCTGGGTTTCTCATACTCAGAGCTAGCCTCCACACAAGCCCAGATGAACCTTTCTCAGAAACCATTTATATCCAAATACGATTTACGGATATTGCATAAAAGTTAAATACCAACCAACTAGCCCAGCCCATCAACACAACTCCTTTTTTCCTGTATGAAAATCTCTTTTCCAACCACATTTTATCTCTTCATCAGTGTTCATGAAAGCTACTTCTGCCATTCCATAATCCTCTTTGGTGGCCAAGCAATTCTGCCAGGCCTTGTCTGGTCACAGAGAAGAAAGAGTAGCTGCTGGTCTACATCTCTCTACATAACCCCCGTCAGAAGCCATTGTTGTTGCCTGAAAACCTTCCCACACTGAACTGATGTCTGGGGCCAGTTTCCCTCACACTTCAGTCCTGTGACTTCCGGTTGCCTGTGCAGTCCCTTCCACCCCAGGTACTATCCTCACCCTGTTTATCCGTCCCTCCACTATGTATTCTGCACGTCTGACAAAGGTTTCCACTCCTGTTGTCGGGTCCCTTCCTTTCCCGAGCTTCTCAGGTCTCCCCACCTGACCCTTCTCAGTAGCAAGCAAAATCACCCAGCCTCCCTGTCTCCCTTCTGGAATTTACAGTGTTCTCACACCTGCTCACATTTAACTGACTTCCTGACCACACTATTGCCTATCCAGACCAGACCATACAAATCCAGACCAAACCTCTGGGGTGACTTCTCTAGTCCGGTCCCATCTGGAGGTCATTTGGAGTTCTCGAACGATCTGGCCTTGAGAGCCATCTCAACCCATCCTTTTGCTCTTGGGCCGCTGCTCTAGGCTGTACTAACTTTTAACTTGTTAGTTCCCACATTCCTCAACTAACCACATAGTTACGTCTTGATAAACCCACCACAAGATGAATACGTCTGGAATTTAAAATGTCCTCCATAGGATCACAGTTTGAATACTTTGTTCCCTAGCTGGTGGCACTGTTTGGAAGGGATTCAGAAAATTTTAGAAAGTAGGACCCAACAGAAGAAGGTCACTTAGGTCACTCAAACTGAGCCAGAGGGTTCAGCTTCTCCCCGCCCCTCCCACTTGCCTTCATGGTTTAACCCTCTGCCACAGTTTCCCATCGCCATGATGTACTACACGAGCACATGGGTCAAAATGACCCTTGATTGAAACCCTGAGCCAAAATAAATATCTCTTCCCTTTCACTTGTAGGAAGTTGTCCATCACAGAGAGGAGAGAGCAAATGAAATATCCGCTCTGGGAAATTCCTTGTAGATAACCTCAGGAATTCAACATGCCAATTTAGCAGCATGGTGCCCTGTGGAGTGATGGTTTCTGGGAGGGAACTGTGCCTGCTGCCTTGACTCAGCATTGAGAGACATGCATTGGTAGCACAGGAAAAGGTCAACATTCAAAACCGGAAGGAAAGTTTCTCCTCTATGCAATGTATGTTA
This sequence comes from Mesocricetus auratus, assembly GCF_017639785.1. Lineage (NCBI taxonomy): Eukaryota > Metazoa > Chordata > Mammalia > Rodentia > Cricetidae > Mesocricetus > Mesocricetus auratus. The sequence continues at coordinate 38,278,646 of NW_024429199.1, read as the reverse complement.
TTTCTGCCATCAGAAAGCAGAAACAGCCGGGTGTTGGTGGCTCATGCTTTTAATCCCAGCACTCGGGAGGCAGAGGCAGGCAGATCTCTGTGAGTTCAAGGCCAGCCTGGTCTACAGAGTGAGGACAGCCTCCAAAAAACAATATAGAGAAACCCTGTCTCGAAAAACCAAAAAAATAAAAATAAAAGAAGAAGGCAGAAACAATGCAGGCTATATGAAAAATAAGTGAGTCTATCTATCTCTTGCATTGTATGTCAATGTGCTTGACCGTTGCTTGGGGCACATCTCTTCCCTGAGGTAGACCCTTCCTTTAGCATCCACCTTTTGTCTTGTCTCCCTCCTTTGCCTTTTCTGAAACGGTACCCTTACCATTGCTGCTGTGACCCATGGCAATGCCGCACAGAAACAGCGTGTGAAAGGATGTTATCTTGGCTCACATTCTTGGGCGATTTCCATTCATGGTGGAGCCATGGTAGCGAGCAATAGTGGAGGCTGCTCACGATACTGTGGTCCAGGAAGTGGAAAGCAAGACTGGAACCACAGCCAGATGAGAGCCTTCAAAGGCACTTCTAATGACCCAGTCAAGGCTCGACCTCCTAAAGTTTCCACTGAATTCCCAAACAAGCACCAGCAGCTGAGGAAAAACCCTTCAAAGCATGGAACTGGGAAGGACATTTAGGATTCCAAGCACAACACAGACAGACATAATTGGTTGCCTAGACAGTTGTCAATGGTGACTCTAGCTGGTCCTACACTTAATCAGCTACTTCTATTAATATACCAGTGAAGATCTAGCAAGATATGGTTCCTTCGGGTTCACCTGTAAATGTTCTGATGAGTAGAGAATGCTTTGCCTAAAAATAGACTGTGTGACTCATCTGTCTAAGCAGTGTGCCCATCAAAGACATCTACAGATGCAAGCTGGTGCAAAGAAACACCTCTACTACAGAACTCCCAGTAGCTGTATGAAAACCAAGAATCCCTCCTGATTTCTTTCTCTTTGGGATAATGCAGGAAGACCTCACACAAGCCAACTACCCATTCGGGACAAATGAGTCTCCAGTGACCCAGAAACCCTCTCTAGTTCTTGGCATATGATGCCTTGGCTGGGGACAAGAAAGTTCAAACATCAGGACTTCAAACAAGATGTCAGTTATTCATTATCACAAAACAAGTACTTATCCCTCACCTACCACCAACTCCATTGTGTTCCGTGAGACACCGTAGTCCCCAAATGGCACCATTTCAAAGCATGCATTTGGCAGTAAATCCACAAGAAAAATGAGACATATTCTCTACTACCAGCTGTGAGTAAATCCTACCAGAGAGAAGTGTTGTCTCCCAATCCATTGCAGCCTGAGTCAAACTGAGCAAGCCATCCCTGAAGGCTTCCTTCTCCTTGGTGACAGCAAAGATCCATATACTACCCTGGTTTCATCAACTTTTTTCCCAATTCTACAGATGTTTATTCTATAGCTACATCATGGAAACATTATGCCCTAACCTACTCACCATCTTCTTAAAAACAAACCAAAAAAAAAAAAAAAAAAAAAAAAAAAAGGTCCTCTTGACCAGGTATGTGCCAAAATTGCAAAATTGTCCTAAACATCACTTATCTGACTAGAACTCATCATCTGCAAGTAGAAGACTTAGAAGATGGCTTTTTAAGGACAATCAAGTTCTGTCTGAAAGTTCTGCCCCATGGTTCCTCAACAGTCAGCATTCTCGGGCCCTCCTCCCCATAAATAAGTAGAAAAAAAGAAAAGATGCTTCAGTTCCTACTTGCACAGAGATACATGGAGTGAGGAAACAACTTCAGTTCCCCTGAGTCATTGGTTGGCCTGCCAAGATTATCCAACTCCACCCGTGGCCCTTCTTTCAACTGGGTCAAGGGTAAAGGCCTCCAGTTGCCTCCATGAAGCTGCCTTCCCGCTTACCGTGGTACTAAAATAGTCTTCATGGGTAGACGTTCTGTTTCTAGGAAGGGATGTCTAAGGCTTGCTCTTGAGCATTAGAACACATGGGACAACGTATCCATTTCTTAGAGCATTAGAACGTGGGAGAATGTATCCATTTCCTACGACTGTAACAAAGACCACAAATGTATCTTTTCACCATTGGAACCTGATTACCCAAGTCTAGGTGTTAGCAAGACGCAAGACTGGTTATTTCTGTGGCTTTTTTTTTTTTTTTTTGGTTTTTAATGAGACAGGGTTTCTCTGTATTGTTTTGGAGGCTGTCGGTCCAGCCCGGCCTCAAACTCACAGAGATCCGCCTGCCTCTGCCTCCCGAGTGCTGGGATTAAAGGCTTGCGCCACCACCGCCCGGCTCATTTCAGTCTGCCCCATGCCTGTCCCAGGATCCGGATTCTTTGCTGTCAATCTTTGGTGTCTCTTGGCTTCTGGAAGCATCACTCTGCCCCTTGCCTTCATCTTCTGGCAGCTTTCTTCCTGTGAGTGCACACCTGTGTCGCAAGCGTCCCCTTTCACAATGACTTAGGCCAGCCCTGAATCCCTTGCTTTATCCTCACTACTTATGTAAGGATCTCCTGCTTTTCCCCATGTTCTATTTTTATCAGCATATGCTTTTTATACATAGCAATTAGTTACATTATGACATTTTCAAGCAAGTTTTTGATGTGTTTTGCCACATTAGCCCTATACCCATACCTCCTCTCGCCTCCCTTCTAGTCCTTCCCTCCTCCCAACTAGAACCCTTTCCACTCTCAAGGGTTGCTTTAGTTTCCTATTATTTCAGGTGCCAATGAGTTCAGTTAGGCTTGCTTCTGAGAACATGGCAGGGGAGCCATGCACAAGAGCATGAACAACTTACCAGTGATTACACCGTTGGAGAAAAATTGTCTCCCTCCCACAGTAAACATAAACTGCCTGTAGGTCTTCAGGGAGGAGGGAAGCCCCAGGGAGTCCCTATTTCCTTACCAGGCCACCTCCTGAGATACTGGGATATTCAGCCCTTTGACATGCCTTGAGTGGGACACAGTTCCATCTATAATGAAAAAAATTCTAAGATCCTGAAGGAAAGAGATGGTGGGTCAGGGAAGAGTTGAAGAAGAGAGGTGAGTATGATCAAAACATTGTGAACTCTCAAGGAATTCACAAAAAAAAATAACTAAAATTCAAGATGCAACTGATGTAGAGCACAGTGAAATGACACTGAGGACTGTTTTACAAGCCAATGAGAAGAGAATAAGCCTGGAACGAAAAAAAAAAGAGAAGAAGAAAAAAAGAAGAAGAAAAGAAAAGAAACACCTGAACTGAGTCTATTTACAGCCACCTGGGGCTTTTAGCCTTGGAGCCTCCCTGGTGAGCAGTCTTTTAGCATTTGCAAATATGTTATTAAGGCGGGGCATCTGACAGCATTTCAAGTTTGATAACTGATTTGTTAATTCTGATTCTCCACGCAAAAGACACTAATTCTGAATTGTCTCCTGGTATGTGTGGCATTGTGGAATAATCATTACTGCTGTCTCTTCTTGTCTTTCTGTACCAAATTGTCCTCAAGTTCCCCCTAAAGATGGCCCTCCATTGTAAGCCCACACAACCTAAATAATGTTTTTGATTTTTGAAATGATCTTGATGAATGGCTGAAGAACCTGCCATTTATATTTTCTTAAAACAAACAAAAAAATGAGATCAAGAGTGTATCTGAGTGTATATCCCCATACTTTGGGCACATACCTATAGTCAAACAAATTAAACCCACCCTTTATAATATGCTGTAAATGCTATTATAAAGGTTATTAGCAAAAAACCTTTTCCTGACTGTTTTGTGGTGTATTCAAAAAATCTCGGAGAGAGTCTAGTCAGGCATATGCTGGAAGAACTGCTGTCCTGTGACATCTGGGGTGCCATGTCACAGTGCCCAGTACCACTGAGACCCCTTCTGGCACCTCCTTCCTCCTGTCCCAAGCCTCCCTTCCTGCTTCAGTTTGGTAAATCAACAGTTATAAAGGCATGGTTTCCATTGTAATTGCCTGTTAAACACCCACACTCCTTGATTTGCCATTAAGACTGGTCTGCAACATTTGTCGCTAACAAAACCAGACTGAGGCATTTAGGCAGGAGGTGGGAAGGTTGAACTGCTCATTTCATTAGAAACATTTATGTTTCCTTTGCAAAGCCACCTCCTGATAAAGGCAGGGGAGTTTTGATTTAGCAAAAGAGAATAATAGCCAAGCGGCATATCAACAAATTAATTATTTAAACATTTTCCACTCCAAGTAATTTCTTACTCCCTGTAGTTATTTGTCAGTCAATTTTTTTAACTACAAAATTTCACTTGATTGTTTTAAAACTTTAGACAATACAGAAGGGTATAAAGCATAATGTGAAGGTGAAAACCTCACTTGACTTTATTTTTTATTAACCTAACTCCCCAGGAGTAACCATCGTTCTCCAGTGAATATGTCAACATATATATTTAAATGTGACAGTCACCTCTGCTTACTTAAAGAGAGGGCTCTATTTGACACCTGAACTATAAACTTCTTTAGCAACCCTAGGAGATGCTGAAAACTTGCTTCCTGCCATTCCATGTTGCTTTGGAAAGAATACAATGCTTTTTTGTTTTTGCTTTGTTTTGCGTTTTGTTTTTTTAATGGGTGGTAAAGTAGCAAAGTATAACTCTGTGAGCCCAGACACCAAACCTGCCATAAGACATTCCTGAGTGTCTGGTGCTGTTCTCCATTTTCAACAGGTTGTCCCAGGGAAAGGGGAAATCTTAGAACAAAACTGACTGAATGGCATTGTCTGTGCCTTGGACAATGGTGGGGGCTTTCATTATGTCCAAGTGCCCAATTTTTCTACTAAGAGAGGATAAACGCCTTCAATTACGTGAATTCCCATCAGGAGGGCAACAATAGGCATGGATACAATTCTACAGCTCTTGAGCAATACAAAGTATATCCTGGGATGGAAGGTGGGACAAAGGAAAACAGCTCTGCTTCGTAATAAAGCGCAGAGTGAGAGCCGTTATCTGCAAAGTGCTGCAAAAGTGCATTAACCGAAAATTTTAAGCAAATAAGTTGTTCACTATTTCTCAGTGATTTTCCACACTTTGATAGGCAGCTCCAGTGAGTTCATGCATATGTGGGGAATCTTACTGACTGGGGGTTTTCCTTATGCTTCTGCTGGGCTTTTTTTTTCTCTTCCCTCCATTTCTTTTTTCCTCTTCTTCAAAACTCAGGATACTTACATCTTGTTTTCTTTTTTCCTCAAACTAATCATCTCCGAGTGCAATTTAGAATGAAGGTAGATTGCTGCTACCTATCATCCACATCTATCAAATATCAATTATGAGAGGATCATTGAACAACTCTAGACTCCACTGGAGTCATGATAACAGAATTAAACATGACCATTTACACAAAAAGGAGTTATGGCAAAGGTCTTAACATTGGAAGTCCTAACAATGGAAGCTGTTGATACAATTCTGTAGACAAATCACTTCTCAAATGAACCTGGTGACCTGAGTTGATCTTCATCTTTTAAAATTCAGTTTTTAGTTTCATATTTAGTCATATTAAATCAAATATTAGTTACCATTATAAATTAATTTATGTGCAATAAGCAGAGTATTGTAAAAAAATATAGTGGAAATTATGCCTGACTTCATTTGTAACAACCATATTTTTAATTATGTGTAATAAAAATTTCAAGAGTATTTTTCTCTAATTTAATAAATATTTGTAATGAAATTTCTCCCAAGGAAATCTGTTTTCAATTTTAATTTCATTAACATACTCAACTCAGCCATGAGAAGTGTGGCAAATATTGTATGATGTCATTTTATTTATAGATAATTAAGCATACTTTCAGATCCACTAGCCTTTCACCAAAAATCATCTAACCTCATCACAGAAGCAAAGAAAGATTTTCTTACATCACTTACCACCCAGACAATGTAACCTGAGTTCTCCCCAGAAATCTTATTTCAAAGTCCTCTCTAAAAAGTATCCGTACATCTCACCACTGTCTTTGGTCCGTGGTCAGAGGACCCCAGATCTTGATTTCTTGGAAGAACACTGACAGACAGGAATGTGTCCATGGAAAAGCAGCCCCCACTTGGACATCTCCATCGGGATATTTTATAGCATAGCAACCCCAAACTTGGGACCACCACGACTGAACAATATCCAGAGGGAGACTCTGATGTAAGAAGACCATTAGTTGGTCTGGGTGAAAACGTCACTTCATTTGAGTTCATCAGTCTGAATGGGACTACTAACATTTCAGGCTTTTAGCAATTTAGTTACATCCTCTGTTAACATGAACCAAAAACATTTTTCTAGAGACTGGTGGAGACATCCCATGACAGTGTGGTGACCCCACCTAGGGTTCCATAGATAAATGGAAAATAGCAGAGTACAAAGTTGAAAGGAACCCAGATCTTTGATAACGTGAAGTCAGTGATTCAATCAATCAGAGATTCTAGCTCACTCCACCCCACATCTGGAAGTTCTGTTTTGTGAACTGAATTCCTAATTGCCAAAAACAATTCAGCGCTTTTTGTATGTGTGAGTGCATGCTAAAATGCACTCTAGCTGATAATTTTGTTACAAACAGTAGACTATTGAGAAAGGGGACTGATCTAGGCTTTTGGAAGAATACTGAGAATAATAATCAGTCTTTAATGTTACCCAAGAGGGAGAATTTCCCATTTGCAGATAAACTTAACCTTAAGCTTGTGTATACTGAGAGAATTCTTCCTGTAAAAGTCAAAGGGTTGCAGAGTGAAAGAATATGCTTTGTTTACTCTTCTGATTTGGCAAATGTTCCTCAGCTGGTCTGCTATACAAGAAGGCCATGTAAACTGAGTAGCATAATAACTTCTCCGAAAACCAAGACTATATTATGAAACTGCAACTTCGAAACACAAGCTCCCTCTGCCATCTTCCATATTTAGGCTTGGCAAAAATGGCAATCGGATTAATACATCTGGAGGGCCAATGTTTAAAATGGTGTGGATGGTAGATGTATATCACCACAATCTGGGGAGGACATCATGGAAATAAGACACAGTAATAATCCACAGACAAGCATCTATCTACTACCCATCACCTACGGACAATACACATATTCTTAGCTACGGGAACCTTAATTGGGAATCTACCCTCAGTAACACACTCACTAAAAGTAATACACATGCCGCATCTTTACAGAGGGAGTGAGGACCTTACCTGTGTTTTACTCTTAAAAATGAAGAAAATGTCAGGTTCTATCTTAAATAATGGATGAATTCAACAGGTCTCTATTTAATAGTATTTTTAATTTAATAGTCAGCTATTGTGTGTATATAGTATTAAATTACACTGAACAAATGATGAGTAGATACACATAAGAGGGTGTATAAGATAATCAAAGGCCAAGAAACGTAACGCGGGGCTGACAACATGGCTGCTTGGTAAGTAAAGGCACATGCTAACCTCATGATCTAAGTTTGATCCCCCAAACCCACATTGTAGAATGAGAGAACCAACCCTTGCAAGTTGCCTTCTGACCTCCACATGAGAACTATGCCGTGTGTGTGTGTGTACACATACATATGTACATGTATAAAATGTAATAATTGTATAGCATAATAAATTATACGTTGCATTTAAAACTGTAAAACAACTCCATATGAACAAACTGGACAAAATCCACATCAAAAGTCTTCTATAGATTAAGGGAACAGGCTTTTTCATGGGTTTATTTGTTTTTCATTCCCATTTATAACTAAAATTTTTTTATTTATATCAGGTAGAATAGGGCGGGCAACCTCAACTAGATATCATTTGGAGCCTTTTCTAATGTAATGGGTCCTTTGGTTTGAGAGTTTTTCTTCTGCTTATTTATGATGCTTGATTTCTAAGAAAAAAATAACAGTTTCAATAAATTTAGCATCCAAGACCATTAATTAAAGTAGATGTGAGAATACTAGCAACACTTTTTCTAAATATATGTCAAATTATAATTTAAAAGTTATAGAAATATTCACTCAACTTGAACCTCCCCATTTTCCATCTTACGGGTTGGGTATATGTGATTCAGAGTCAAGACAAGCTATATTAAAGATCTGAATTAAGTTTAACACTAAACCAATATCTTTCCTGAGACAGGGTCTTACTATGTACCCCAGGCTGGACCCCAAACTTGTGATCCTCCAGCCTCAGTCTTCTGAATGATAGAGTAACAAGTGTAGATTGCTAACTCGCATCTAACTTAATAGTTCTCTAACAGTAGAAACAGACTCTAAGAGTTAATTGTTCCTTTTTAAGATAAATAAAGGTGATTATTCCTCAAGATTATCAAAGACTATCATTTAATGTTGTAGTCTAATGGTCCTTTTCTGAGATATTTGCAACAAGAAAAACCAATATTTTTTTCAGATACTAGAATACCTTCATATGCTTAATGGGATGTGTTGAGAACAGAACCCAAGTCTGAACATGAAATTCAATTGTATTTCACACACAGCCTGAAGGCATCTTTATGCAATGCTCTTTGTGTACCGTGTTTGACTGCATCCCATCACAGCAGGTCAGGTGTGGAGTCTTCCACGGGACGATCATGCTGATGCCCAAAGAGTTTCAGATTTTTCAGGCATGTTTGATGCCCAACTTTCAAATTAGAAATCCCTCTACAGGTCTTCGTCACTAAGTGTGTTTAATGAGATAGTTTCTCTTATGGCTCCAGAAGCAATGCTTAAGTCTGGAAGAACAGACTTCCCAGTCCAGATTTCCCAATGAAGGCTTGGCAAAGGCACTGATGGTTCTGGCATTCAGATCTATCCAAACACAGAAGTGGCTGGGACAATAAATGCAAAATGTGAGAGCTCTTTGTGAACTACCGGTCACTGTGTGTAATCCAGGAAAGCACAGATTGGCCATTACCACAAAAACAGACCAAAGCACGAAGCATGTGGCCCAGAGAGTCCTAGATGTCTTCAGACGCTAATTAGAACATCAACAATGGTTGATTGTTACTACCAGTTTCTGAGAAAGAGACATCATAAACACATGAGGTTCCATCCACCTGCCTATTGTTTCATGCCAAGCTTACTTATTCTTAATGCCACATGTAAAGGAAACAAAAATGAAATGTCCCCATATGCATTTTGACCTGGATTCTTTTAACAACACTTGTTTGTCACCCCCTACTTTCTCATCATATATCTATTTTTTTCTGGAATATTTGAAAGAGAACCGTACGTATCAGTACTTAGTCCCCAAAACAAGGCCATGTTTTTTCTTATCTGAGCTCGGTCCTCCCATCGCTATTTTCAAATCTATAGATAGTATCCAAATTTTGTCAGTTGCCTTACGAAGACCTGTTTTCTGATCTGACACCCAGTCTAGGATCAGGCCCACAACATGCCTCCCTTTTCCCTTGATCTGGAATTGTTCATGATCTGGACAACTTTGAAATGTGTTATCACTCTCTATAAAATGTCCCACAATTTGAAATTTTCCCAATGTCTCTTTCGAGTTGCAGATTCAGAAGGGACATCACAGAATTGACACCGGTTCTTCTGTGTGCGTCATGATAGGAATGGGAAAGATGTTCTGTTCCTCCTCCTCCCTGCTCGGATGAGGAGGCTCTCCATTAGATCTCTTTTTCCCGTCCCTGAGATTTTTAGCGATACTTATTTTCAATCTGTTTGCCTCTAACTTCAGTATCTACAAATGCGTCTTTCTCCATGCTCACAGTGGCTTTGCCTTTTCCTGGGCACAAAGATGAAACAGAGTGTGCGGTCCTCTCAAGTCTAGGGGCAGTAATACGCTTAGTTAGTCCACAGAACTCTGATGGTAAGTGGTACACCTCAATAGTCTCCTATTATCCCACAAGAGCTCTGCTTGTCATCTGGCTTGTCATCTGTTAGGGTGCACGAGATCTAGACCGGGCCTCTGAGAAGTATTTACTCACTGTAAAAAAAGCAGACATTAGGGTCTGTACAATTCAGGGAGTATGATAAACTTTGGATGAGAAAATCTGTCTTTGTTTTCACTAACTTTTAGCTGGAACTTAGCATGTCCTTCATGAAGGGACATGGGCAATAGCCATCATAGTGTAAGCAGATGATAGTTCTCTGTCACTTGCCTTTGAAATCACACATACTTGATGATGCTTGACGTTAAATCTGAGCAACATTATCAGTCTTGTCTTCTTTACTGTGTTAGGAGCATCACTCTGGGAGGATGTTCACAGGCTTCCCGTGACTACCAAAATGGTCTAAAACATGAACTAGGTCCAGATGAAGGGTGTGGCCCCCTGAGTCACCCAGTAGAGTCCCTTAGGAAAGCAGATGGGGAATATGTGTGCTAGAGTTTGTGTGGCAAGAGAGTAAACTGGGTCTCAGGATGACTTTTATAGAGTTCCTAGTTGTCCTACCTGGATGAATAGAGGGGATAAAGTTGTAAATTCGAAAACTGTAAGCATGGGAAAGTGGGTGTGGTTATTAAGAATAAAGGTGGGGCGGGGGATGAAAGCCAGAGGAACACAGATGCTAAGAAAGCAGATGGAAAAAATGGAAAGAATGAAATGCAAGAGATTATGGAAATCTGACAGCATGTTTCCTTTCTCCAGTGCCTTCTTAGGCAATGAGTCCTTGAAAGCAAAAGACGTAAGAACACTCCAGGAGATTTTTCTCTGCTGAATCTGTCATTTACAAGATGACAAAGATTGATTCTCTCTTAGTCCAGTTTCTTCATTTTAAAAAATGTTCTGTGGCTTATGAAAGCTAATATTAAGCAAATATATGACAAAGGGCCTCATAGATCTATTGACATGTGCAAGCTTGAGTAAAGTCTGCTCCTCTCTTCCACCCTCTCTCTCTACTCTAAGCCATTAACAATCTTTTTAAAAGAATTAAAGAATATAATAAGAAAACTGATTTTTTTCTTGAGTCAAAAGCACAGCACTTTCAACTCATTATACCAGGTACAGTACAAACTAAGAAAAATTATGATTAAAATTCAAATTGAGGGTTGTGCTGGGGAAACAGAATGAGTTAAAATGACAGGAAAAAAGAGAGCCTGCAATTTTAAACTGTCAGTCAAAAAGGATCAAGACATCAGTCAGCCCACAGTTTGCTGGGTTCCACTCAGTATTCATGGGCTAGGCAGAGATGTGTGCCAGTCCTTGGGAAACCCAACTGAATCTCTCTACCTCTTTCAACAGGGCTCGTTCCTTGCATCGTGCTCTCTTACCTATCACCAGTGTGATGTGAAGAGGAGGGAAGGGGTACTTCTAAATGCAAATGTGATGGGAGATGTCACTCTGTAAATCTGTCTCTTATTGGTTGTTGAATAAAGCACTGTTGGCCAATAGGGAGCAAGAGAGGCGGGACTGGGAGTCAAGGAGGACTCTGGGAAGGAGAGGCAGAGGGAGACGCCATGTAGCCTCCAGAGGCTTAAGAGGTCCAGACCCTTTCTCAGGAGAGAAATACTTAGATTAACAATTATGGGTTAAATACATAAGTCAGAGCTAGCCAGTAAGAAACAAGCAAACGGCTAACAGCTTCATAATTAATATAGTGTCCTGTGTGTTATTTGGGGGTTCAGAGAGCGTGGCAGGGCCCAGGCAACTGGTAAAGAAAGACTACACTCTACACAAATGAATTTTTAAAATATTAACCTTAGCTACATTATACTTGGTCCCCAGATGTGGATATAATATGCATATATGTATATCAGGTTCTGTGGGGACTCTTAAAAACCCTGCTACAGAGTTCAGTGGAAAGTGAAACTATGGGTTATTGCCACAGCATGGGAGACAGAAACTGTCTCTTGTCCATTCTGATCATTGCAGGAGGGGTGACCCTGTGCAAACACAGGAACGCTAAGGGTTTTAGATTGGACCCCTGGCATCTCTTCTGCCTCACTCCACACCGAGCTGTGAGTAGCTCTCCAGGGAGAAGGTAAATGGATTCTTTCCTGAACCAAAAATCACAGAATCACAGTGGAACTGAAAATATCATGACCTATGCTTCCAAAGAATTTTCTAGAGAATTATGATTCTTTCTATGAAAACTGCCTGAATCTAAGTGAAAAGTATGACCTCCTAACTTCAAGAAGAAAGTGCTGCCATCTACAGGGGGGACACAGAACTAATGTCTGCCAAAAAAAAGTGGGGGGAGTGGGGGAGGGCAGGGAGAGGAGAGACTAAAACGTGCCCATTATTAAATTTGTAAACCTAATGTGATCTATGTCCTTGCTGTCCCATTCTGCATATGCCAACCATCTGTGGCTAGCAAGCGTTTGAAATATAGTCAAGTCTTTGTCATTCTTACACCTAACAGTTTAGTTTGATTATACCACGTTTAAATCCAGTCATAATACCACTATAGCATTTTTATTTGAAAGTGAATAAAAATCATGATCAAAATAGTATGCTGATCCTTTCTGAGCAAAGACCACTTTCCTGTGATAAGAACTTAGCCTGGAATTGCTGATCAATAATTAATGGACATTGGCTACTACTTCCAAGTTCTGATAAGGTGGTCAGAGCAGTATTATCATTAAATCTATTGCTACCATGTCTTGCTTTGATACTCAAGGCAGAACACCAGCTATCAATATAAGAGAATGTGTAAGATTTTACCCAATTTTGTATTTGCTAATTGCCATGGGGCCTATAGCAAATATTTCAGATATAAATAACACATATTCAGATATACATACAATCAGATGTAACAGACATGTACATACATATTCATATTATGCATGTACAAAGAGACACACGCTGTGTTCTTGTTTCTACTAAATGCTATTGCAAGGCTAGTTTTCTTCTAAATAAGCCACTATATTGCTCATAAACTTTTTGTTTTTGTGAATCAAATTGATTGGAGGTTTCAAGCTATTGTGCAAGGCATTCATTAAAATCTGAAATATGCTTCTAATAATTCTTACATATCACTACTTTTTCAAATATCTGAACTTAAAAAATCTCTGTTCAGGTCAAAAATTCCTAATAAACATTTTATATTTGAGACGGAGTGCTTTGTAATTGAAAAGTACACACAGAATTATGGACAGTACAAGCCAAAAAAGAAAAGTGGCATCTCAATAATTCTCTGTAGTGATTTCATGTTAAAATTGTGATGTTTCAAGTGCATCAAGTCAATTAAATTGTATTACTAAGATTCGTTTTATTAGTCTCTCTCTCTCTTTCACTCTCAAATGCTTTGTAGTTGCCAGGACATTCTAAGTGACAGGCAGCTGACATGCTTCTATTGCATGGTGCTACTTGGTCTACTTGGTTTGAAGTCAGAGAAAAGAGATGTGTAAGGTTTGTCATGCTAACACAGTCGCCTGAAGCACTGTGTTTACAAATGTCCTTTTCACTCTCCAAATGAATCTTAACTTTGTTTCCTTTTATTTAGGGGGCAGAGCTTCATTATATAACACAGTCTCACTTGAAACTCATGATTCTCCTGCCTCTAGCCTCTGAGTTCCAAGATTATAGGCATCTGCCACTACACCCTGGAAGATTAATTAATCTTCTAATAATTTCTCATAGCCCTGACTGGCTTCAAACTCACTACTAGGTTGAAGCTGACCTTGAACTCTTGATCTCCCTGCTCACCCCCAAGCTTGTGCCATTATATCCTAGAAACCAGATTCATTTTTAAAACATGTAGCAAACAGTGAGGTTTGAATAAGTTAATATAACACAATTTTTAGAGGAAATAACCCAATTCCACCTTCAATGATTATCGCTGTGACTAATGAATATCTTTAAATGGTAGGAAATTTAATTTTAATGAACTCAGTCACATGACCATCTCTATCAGCGCTAATGAACTGCTGACAGGAATGATACCTTTTTATAGAAATTTGATTAAACTTATTTCCTTTTCCTTTTCTTCCATAAATTTCCAACATCGCTGCTCCAGATTGACACCTTCAATAGATCATAGATCTATAGATACATCAGTTATGAAGGTGACAGACAGATAAATGGTAGATGCACAGATAGATATATAGATAGATAATAGTAGAAGGTAGATGATAGATTGGTGAGCAGATAGATGATAGATAGATAAATAGGGAGATAGATAATAGATAGATGATAGATAGGTAAGTAGATGATAGATTGATAGATAGATAGATAGATAGACAGACAGACAGACAGACAGATAGATAGATAGATAGATAACATCTCTCACTGGTTTTAATGCCCCAGAGCCCAGTATATGTTCCCTCCTGAGTATGTCCTTTGTCCGTAGTGTCTGAAGTCCTTCTCTTCCACAGTATGGACACATCTGTCACCAAATATGTCTTCTTCCCATCTACAAATACCATGTCTCCCTTCCTTCTTTCTCATATCCCATTGTTAACAGGCCCGCTTATTACCCAACAGGAAAATAAAACAAAACACAGCAGACAGGCCCTCGATTCAGTTGGCAGATGCCCACATAAAGATAGCATGTCCAACCGTCCTGCTCTATTTGCCCAAGACAGTCCTGGTATGAGTATTAAAAGTCTTACCTTCCAGGAACCTCCTCAGACCTACACTCAGCAAGACTATCGGGAGCCTTTCCTGACCCTCTCCATCCTGAACAGAGAGTAGGACCTTGGATTCCTTCCTTGACAATCCAGAAACCAAACCTAGACAGCGGCCCCGTATGTTGGCACTCCGGGCACCGAGCAGCCTGAGTGTCGTCTGTCTGTCTGTCCTCAGCCTCTGACCTTTCATCCACACAGCTGCACTTTCCTCACTCACCCAAATCCTAGTAGTGTTCCAGGTGTCTCTCCCAGACCACACTCACTCCCCGAGGCTGCGATAACTTGTACTTATTACAGAGAACTTTAATCTTCTGCTGGTCCCCAAGCTTCCCACCAACTGTGCACACCTTGAAGTCTGGCTATTCTTTTAGACTTGTTCGATGCATATTTGCTGGATTTGTGACCAGACAAAGCTTGCAAGTCTTACAAAGTATTGTGCTATTGTTGACATCCCTGGCTTGGCTTTCTTCCAGCTAGTAACCCCTTTTTGCTGCAAAAAGTAACAACTGGCTGTCAAGACACTGGGAAACCTTGCTGTATTCTTTTTTTTTTGTTGTTGTTTTTTTTTGTTTTTATGAGACAGGGTTTCTCTGTATTGTTTTCGAGGCTGTCGGTCCAGCCCAGCCTCGAACTCACAGAGATCCGCCTGCCTCTGCCTCCCGAGTGCTGGGATTAAAGGCGTGCACCACCACCGCCCGGCGCCTTGCTGTATTCTTAACCTCCCCAATGCAATGGAGAACACTACCTTTCAGTCGGTTAAGTAACCCCAAGCTAACATCTGTCAGGGTCTGAAGATACACGTGATATAAACACTGAAAATACAACAGCAACACTAATGGCCAAACGAAGCAAACCAAAGGGCTTTCACTTTCCTTTTGTGGGTGGGCGGTGGTTTCTACCTGAGTTCTGTCCCAGGAACTCCTGTGGAAGGACAGAACCAACTCTAGAAAGTTGTCTTCTGACCACCACCCACGCCACGTGCGTGGGTCCTCACGTCCTCACGTACACATTCACACACATGCTAATAAACATTTTAAAGACAATGCTCGCATTTATTTCAGCAGGCCCATTCTGCCCTGTGCAGTGGAAATCACAGGAATACTTTGTGTTTGGTTTTCTACACCACATGGTAGATTTTGATGAGTTTGTCATTGTTGTTGTTATGGCAGCTGCTGTTGCTCCCGAGTTTATGGTAATTTTCATTTTAACTCACTCTGATGACAAGAACACTCACAGGCGATTAAGAGACTCAGCTTCGGGTGTTTAACACTGCCAGAAAAATCAGTGTGGGGACTTGGGTGAGTCACTGTCCCACTCTCCTCTTGTGGAGGGGAAGTGGTTGGGCGAGGTGTTCTCCAATGTCCTCTGGAGCTCAAACATGCTACAATTTTCTGATTCTAAATGTGTCATTACTGTTGCTTCTCCTGAATCGGCGATGGGATGGATTATAAAGAACACATCGTTTGATGGCTACAATGAATGCATAAAAAGGAACAGAGGCGACAGGTATATTTTAAGGAGCCATGATAGAGGAGGGCCCTGTGAGACACGGGTGATAGTAAAGCAGTCTGCATTTTAGCATGTTTGCCTGCTCTATTTAAGAAATCAAAAACAAGCCTGCCTGTGACTAACAAAATTACACAGGAATATCCACTACATTTCTAACAGGCATTTGTCTCTGTCGAACGCTAAATAGTCAAGACGCAAAACGGCAAACAATTTAGATGCTACAAACATGCAATGCTCTGGGGCATTTGACCATTCTGAGGTTCCCAGTAGATGATGTCAGTGTTTATAGACTCCCTCATTTGGGGATGCAGCTGAAGGCAGATACTGTCCTGCATGAAGCCCTCCAAACTTTTGACCTCCATTCCTCAAGGTCAGCCCGCTGCCTTATTGTGAGAAATGGATGATGTCATCCCTGGCATGTCAAGTTTTCTGGAAAGCTACCTGCCATCCCAGCTTTCCCACTCCACGCCCCAAGGCAGCTCCGCCGCAGCGTGTGTTCTAAGAATTGAGACCTTCATCTTAGTCTAGCTCTAGCTGGATAAGAGGAAAGGCATCCGTGGAAGCACAAATAGGCAAAGGGCCACAAGAGACAGCTGCTTTGGGCAGAACAGCAGCGAGGGCTTGCTGATGAGAAGCAGGTATGTGCTGGCCCCTGCGCAGAGCAGTGACTCAGAGGTTAGGACTGGAGGGCTGAGGCCAGCTCCGGTCCAGCCTGTTCTAAGACATTTCCTCCAGACTCACAGATGTCTTGCTTTGGACCCTTTGGAACCCAAGGAAGGGAGATGAGAAGAAAGTACGAGACAAGAGAGATGGAAACTTTTTAATATGTGCTTTAAAAAACCTCTTTATAGAGATGAGTAATAAGACGAGTGAGGCCAGAAAACACAGTCAACCTTTCCACATTTTCTCTAAACAGTTATAAAATGGAGAGTCTTGTAAGGTCAGAGGTAAAGCAATACTGCCGTCTTGTTTTGTAATTTTAAATGGTTTTTAACAGAACAGTAAAATCAGCCTCAGTACTAGTAAAAGGTTGGATTGAGACAGGATGACAGAGCCCACCGAAGTGAGGTGGTCAGGAGGAACTGAGCTCAACCTGCATGCTAAGAAAAGCTGCAAGCCTTGAACTACCTCTCGCGTTCACACACACACACACACACACACACACACACACACAAACACACACAAACACACACAAACACAAACACAAACACACACACACACAAACACAAACACACACACACACAAACGCACACACCCTTTCCTGCTCTTTGAATCACATAATATACTATGCCATTTTATTTATGCTAATAAGTATCTCGTATTGTTCTCAGCTTGATAAAAAACATATATTGAATGCCTAACTATGTGCCACCTTATGGCATAAATATTAGCAACATAGAATTGAACAAAACAGAATTCTGCCCTTATAGATGTTCCTTTCTGCTTTATGAAAATGGATAAGTAAAAAAAAATCACTGCAGGTCAGAAGGCGACAAAGATATAAATGAATAAATAAAGAAGTGAGCTACAAAGAGTACGGGAATACAGAGAACGTTGCCTCTTCAGATAAAATAATCCAGGTGGAACTGGAATCGTTACCGTATGGAGAAGGAGGACCAAGGGGGTGTTAGAGGAGACAGCAAATGAAAATGTTCTGGATCCGAGAGGCATCCATCACATCCAACCAGCAGCCTAAGAGACCAGGACCCTGAAGCAGAGAGAGCACACATCCATCAGAAGTCCAAGGGAAGCCAGATGTCATGACCCAAACTGTAACCTCTGGGTGTAGGAGGCCAAGGCAGGAGAGTCATGAGCTTGAGGCTAGCCTGAGCTATGGAATAAGATCCTGGCAGAAGGGAGGGAGGAAGGGGTGGAGGGAGGGAGGGAGGGAGGCAGAGGGGGGAGGGACAGAGGAGGGAGGGGGAGGGGGAGGGAGAGGCATAAGTATGGAATGGTGATGGTTTGCCTCAAATGAACTCGGAGGTAACTGGGAGACCCTAAACAGTCCTGATTCCACCTGGCTTCCTTTCACATAACAGAGGAAAGAAAGGAGGAGGTAGTTTCTAAGGTGATGGCATGCTCCCGGCAGCAAACCGTGAAAGCTGAAGTAAGACTGGGATGCCAGTCACGGGCTACGCTACACCAGAAGAAGCTGTGCTGTCTGGGTGAGCCGTATGCAGTAGAGAAGCTGAGAACATCCCCACACTTCTGCTGCTCCCTGGGAGAAGAGATCCATCGTGTGACAAGGGCCTACGGAGAGAGACTGGGAATTTCTTTCAGACACATAGTCTGTAGGAAAGTTTTAGAAACCCATGGAAGGATGTCAAGAGGGCAGCTGGATGGACAGGTCTAGAGTTCAGGCCTAGGGGTTCCTTTCAGCCCTGACACTAGGTGTAAAGGATCCAAGGATGGATGAAGAGGCTGGGCCTCATGGAGTCCCACCTGAGAGACGCTGGGTTTGGAGACTGGGACGGTGCACCCAAGAAGAAAGGTCTCAAGATGGCAAGGGTGACCCACTGTGACTAACTTAGGTTAAATAAGATAAGGGTTGCAGATTGACACCAGACTTGGCACCTGTCACAGGCAACATCAATAAAGACCGACTGCCCACGTGGCAACTAGCTTTCATGAAAGAAATCAAACAAGTTTTGGCTAAGTAATCAGAAATTGTGGGGGGTGGGAAACATTAACATCTTTAATTACCTTTTGTCTCATAACTTACTCCACAGGCTGGATAGAAGCAGCGTTCTCTAGAACTCTTACCAAAGGAAAGAATCATAAACAATAGGTAGATAGACAAGTATTTTTATATTCTCTTCAATGACTGACTTAGTAGCATATCTCCTAGCTAACAGAGTGAAGTCTAACATATGAGATACAGCTATATTTCATTTCCTAGGCTCTCAAAATTACAGGTGGCTTTCTTCTTTATTAATGATAAACTTTAATTTCTTTTCCAGATCATAACTCTAAGGCACACATTTCTTTCATGGACTTCCCTGATGCTAAACTTTGTTCTCAGTCTGCTTGCAAGTCCCTGAAAATTCTCGATGACTTTGCAGATGTTTCCAATTCCCCAACTCCACCTCTCCTCACATCTGTGTTCTGCACTGTCCTAAACAGGCCAGTCGAGGTTAGCACATTTCACTCATTCCACAGAGCAGATCCATGGCATGGAGGGAGCATAAGGAACTCAAACAGGCTGGAAATAGGGAAGATGGGATGAGAAGGTGTGAAAACTGATGGAGGGGGGAGAAGCCGCAGTTTGGGAGCTTACCCACGGGTTTCCACAATTTCACACACAAGCCAGAAATGGCACAATCGAGAAATTCCACGCCAACAGAGTCTTTACAAACTTTCATCTCATCTAAATAATTTCTTTTTCAGTCAACAAGCACTATTGACAATATGTATGCACCCAAATTGGTGAGAGTCTACCCACTAGAAATGAGATAAAGAGCAAATCTTGAGAACTTGCAACTTGAATACTTTTCCCCAACTGTTTTCTATGTAAGGATTGTCTGCTTCTTGATGGTTAGTAGTGCAAGCCAATGCTGTTTGGATCATTTCAGTGGGAGGCCACAATCCAAGACTACTAGAATGCTAATAGCAGGAGCCACACTGTGACTATGATATTAGTGGGCTGAGACCACTAAAAAATTGCAACTGTAATATCTCATGAGGGTGAATTCCAGGATTGACCAACACAACTTATTGAAGGTTATACATTAGAGGCGATTAATTACTTCAGTGGTTTTGGCTTAAAAAAAAAAGAATTCTGAGGCCGGGCGGTGGTGGCACACACCTTTAGTCCCAGCACTCGGGAGGCAGAGGCAGGCGGATCTCTGTGAGTTCGAGGCCAGCCTGGTCTACAGAGCAAGTTCCAGGACAGTCTCCAAAACAATACAGAGAAACCCTGTCTTGAAAAACCAAAAAATTAAAAAAAGGAATTTTGACCAAGAATAAAGGAAAGAGATGTATTCCTCTGTCAATAAGATGAACTCTATCAGTCTTCTTAATGCCTAGAAGTCCCAGAAAACATAGGCTCAGTGGATCACTGTTCTGTTCTTTTTGTTCTTAAGTCCTTAGAACAGAGCAAAAGGGGATTGGAGAGATGATACCGAGGCCAAACGGGGTACTGCTCTTTAAGCGGACCTGGTTCTGTTCCCAGCACCCACATGGAGACTCAGCTGCCCGTGGAAATCAGAAGAGGATCCATGGTCCCCTTGTGATTTCTGTGGATGCCTGCATGAGCATGGCAAGCAAACATACACTCACTCACACATACACATCAATATGTTTAAAAAGAAAGGAAACTACAAGAAAGCCATCCTGCTTCCCCAAACACTCAAGGATATTTCGTGATTGAAAATATAGAAGGCAGGGTTATCAAAAAAATTTTTTTGGTTTTACGAGACAGGGTTTCTCTGTATTGTTTTGGAGGCTGTCGGTAGGGTTATCAAATGTTTAAAGGTGAAAATGCTAAAACCATTTTTAAGGTATTATATATTGACAGTAGCATATTTTTAGTGTATATTGGGGGCTGTAGAGGGCACTTGCGCATGCAGAGATTGAAGGACAACTTTGAGGAGTAGGGTTTCTCCTTCCACTTACTCTGTCTCTGGGCCCGAAACTCCAGCCCTCCCGCTTAAATGGCGAGTGCCTTTACCTGCTGAGGATCTCGGCAGCCTGGCTGCAGCATTTTGACGGTATGCTGCAGTTCTTTCCGTTGATTTGACACCTCGAAAATGGAGTCGAAGAGAATACCCTGTCTGCTAGATGTATGCAGTTCCGAACTATCGTTTTTTATTATCCCTGGTGACAAGTCTAACAGCAAAACTTACACACTGTTGGGAGGCTGGGACAGTGTTAGAATGTCTAAGGAGACAGCTACAGTATCAACCTGATCATAGTCAGGAAGCGAACCATGAGAAAAACTCATTCCCAAATTCTGCCGTTAGAGAGAACCTTTCGCCAAGCATGTGCCCACACTCTATATCAATGATCAGTTTTGAAATGCTCCCAGGCACCTTTGATAGGTTTTCTTTATACACCCGCCAGAGACTGAGTAAGATTTTGTTATTTAAAGTAAAAACAGATTACATTAAAAATCGACCCAAAAGAGCCAGAATTCTGAGTAACGCCAGGCTCTTACTGCTAATTGGAGCAACTGCTTTTAGCAAATCTGGTAGCCGCTAAAAGCCTGTTGCTATGTGGTTGCTTCACCAGCATGGAGGGTGAGGTGCTATTGGTTGTCTTCTACCAGACCCACATCCACAAAATCTGTCAACCAAAATTGGGAGCCAACCCTGTCACTTAAACATATAGGGACAGAAATCTTAGCGACATCACTGAAAGAGAACGCGGACCTCTGAAATGCATGCTGACGTCTGCAGCCTGAATGACTTGGATGTGGTAGCATCCCTTACACTAGGCTGCTAGAAGCCCTGTACCATGTAGACCTGGTTACAAAATGAAATGCCCCTCCCACACTCTCAGTTACCCTCTTGCCTGTGCGCCAATTGCCTGGTGCAATACAGTCAGGGGAAACACTGTGGACTGAATCCCAGCTATTTATGTAGGATGCTTGTTCTGAGAATACTACAATTTTACTTTCAGTTGGATTATATCTTATCATTTAAGTTCCCTGGCTTAAATATTAACTCTTTCTGTTTGGATTGTTTTGATTTGTTGTTCCTAAATTTACAGCTTCATTCAAATGTGCTGCCACTTGAAAGCTACATTTGAACAATACTCCCCAACAATGATTTCATGAAACATCTGAGGCCTGAAAAAATCTTTTCCAGAAACCCCATTGGTCTCATTCTTTTCCCAAGATTCTGAGGGTCTTGGCTACCTGTCTTGGACATGTGGTGTGTTAGCAAACTGTTAGAATGATAACAAGCAAGGAGGGAAAACTCGCAAAGTAATATCACTAAAATGACCTACTTTATTCACAATGAGTCTTTCCCTTCCCCAGACTAGAGACCAGACATACATAAACATTATGCAAACGAGCATATGCTTACTGTCTCATAGCTGTGACAGATCATAGGCCCTACAGGAACACCAACAGCTAGCCTTCCCCTAAAGAAATCACACATTTTAGACGAGTTTGTCTAGAGTCATATGGCAAAGCGAGTTCAGTCAAAACCTGAAGCCACTGTTGCTGATGTCCAGTTGATGAACACATCTCCTTAAATACCCAGACTGAGTCCAAATTCGGGCCTCAGTGTTTAGGTACTACTGCTAAGACCAGTTAAAGCATCAGGTCCGGAGCAATGTTTTCACCGCAGTTCACATGAGAGCACTTGCTTGGGCTTTGTTTTCTGTGTTTTTATGTTTGTTTTTTCTTTACCTGGTTTAGTTTCCCAGGTTTCTCCTCAAGTCAGCGCTCAGTTCTTAGAGCAAACGTTTACAGAGGCAATGTGAACGTGCTGAACCCTGACCTTTGTTTTCCCATTGAGGAAGTGTTGGTTCTGCTTCTCTCTCTCTTTCTTTCTCTCTCTCTCTCTTTCTTTTTTTAATCACAGCCACAAAATTAGGACTGATTTCCAGAACAAAGCCAACCTGATTGGCGCAGACTCCTCAAACCATGTCTCTTTGGAAATTACACATTTCAAGCAAAACAAAATCAGCCTGGAAAGGTCTTGTTTTAGGGTCAGCATCAGAAGAGGCCTCAACTTCAAGAAAATCAGAGGATTGTTTCTCACCTTGAAGGCAAACCACTTTTGAAAGCCTGGAAAAATGGTACCTAGTCATTTAAAAATTGTCATTGAAAAGCTAGGAAGTGATTTAACTCCAAGATGTCTTTCTGGTGGTTCTAAAAGAAAACTAACAAGAGGTCCTTTAAAACCCCTAGAGAAGGAATGACAAGATGCTTCAGCTGGTAAAGATGCCTGCCGCCCAACCAGACCACCAGAGTTCAATCCCAGGACCCTACTACTATTGTTCTGGTAAATGGATATAGTCTTAAACCAGTTTCTAATGATTTATCATTATACCCATAGATTAGTGCCTCTCTCAACCCTCATTAGAGAAGCTTCTATCTGCAGTAGACAGCAATTAACACAGACTGGTCAAGGTGCAGAGAAAAAGATACTGTGAAATGTCTGACTTTAAATGGGACATCAATACTATCCTCCCAAGGCTCAGAGATCACTGAGGAAGAAGGGGGAATGAAGATCAGGGAGCCAGAGGCAGTGGATGGCTACAAGAAGACCAAGTGTGGAGGATGAAGAAGTCTCAGCACCCAGAGTGCAGAGGACCGTGAGTAATAAAATCGCATTGTTGGGACTGGAGAGATGGCTGAGCAGTTAAGAGCACTGGTCGCTCTTTCAGGGGACCCAGGTTCCATTCCCAGCACTCACATGACAGCCAACAACCATCTGTAATTCCAGGTTCAAGGAATCTAACACCCTCTTCTGGCCTCCGTCCATTCACACTGCACACATATGATGCATGGACATTCATGGAGACAAAATGCCCATAATACATAAAATAGAAGTAAGTATTTAAAAGCTTCATTGGATAATGTTAACATCTTCATTATCTTATTTTAAAATGCATTGTAGTGAATTTTATTTCATGAGTAGATGATATTAATGGATCTCGACATACAAAATAGGCCCTGTGACATGATTACTATGAAATAACTTCATTAGAGTAATGACTTTACTATCTATATGCATCCTTTATCATCTTGCTACATACATTAAAGACATAAAAGATTTGTTTTTAAGTTAATTAATTTTTAGAGTACTAAACTATATGCTTCAAATATTCACAATTTTATTTATAGACCTATAGACCTATTTTTTATTTGTAGACCTAAAAATAAGCCTTAAAATATGAACTATCAATAGTTCAATAGTCCTTATTAGACAGTTTTCCTAAAGTTGAAGAAGCTTCCTAAAACATAAATATTGAAATCAAACCATTCTTGAAGTCACAATAATAAAAACTCTATTATTTTCCATGCTACAATATAACAATAATACCCTGGGTGGTGTCATAGGCGACAGAACTGCAAACAAAACGACAAACGCTATGCCAAAAAGACAAGCAAGAGGAGTGCAGAAGGGGACTTGGTGAGTTCTACTTTTAATGAAGAGAAGTCTTTAGGATGAACAATATCTAAGCCTTAAGGACACGGAGGAGAAATGGGAGATGAGGGGGAAAGGCAGGAGACAGACCAGACAACAGACAGGGAGGTGGTGAGAATTAGGATTCCAGGAAGATGGTGTGAGGCAGAGGGTGGGAAGGGACCTTGTGTGGATCACTGGGAGGTGCCAAGACTGAAGACACAGGCCAGACGCCAAGCCAGGCCCTCCCTCTAAAAGATCCTGCTGCTGGGAGGTTGACTGGGCCACCAGCTGCAGTGCTATCTGTGCTGACAGCTGCCATGGGGACGTCACAGGAGGCCACAGAGAGTGCTACATGAGAGGCTTCTGAAGCATGGGTGGTCTTTGAAAGGGGCAGCAGCCTTGACATTGTTTTCATCAAAAGCCTGGAGTTCAAGGAGATGAGGGCCACTGCTGAAAACCTATCTATCTTAGCAGAAATTTTGTATTTTCTGTGAATCCAGTAGAAAATTGGGCATGGTGATTTTACAGACACGCACACATAGACAAAGCAAGTCAGGAACAAGTCCTCATCATTTGCTTGGCTTAAAAAACATTGTAGGAAACAGTTACCAAAAATAACTAAGGGAAGGTCAAAAAGATGCCTCCATCAGCAAAAGTCTCACACAAGCTTGAAGTCCTGCTGTCAGATTGCCAGCACCCATGCAAACACTGTGGTAGTGTACCTCTGCAGCCAGCACTGAGGGACAGGGAGAGACACTAGGATTTCCCAACCTCCCTTGCTAGCCAGTCTAACCAATCAGTGAAACCCTGGCTCAGTGAGAAACCTTTTCTCAGAAATAAAGTCAAGCATGATGGAGGAAGTAATAAGCCTCAGTCTCTGGTCTCCATGTATACACATGCACGCGCACGCGCACACACACACACACACACACACACGCACATACATATGCACCACACACTCATACATACAAAATTTCTAAAGCTAAAGATGAGCTGGAGAGATGGGTCAGCGAGGAACATCCTCTGTTCTTGCAGAGGACTTGAACTTAGCAGCCAGCACTGATGTTGGGCAACTCACAAACTCCTGTAACTGAGTATCTGACAAATTCTGGTGCACGCGTGCACGCACGCACACACACACACACACACACACACACGTGATTTAAAAATAAATGAAAATAATCTTTCAAAACTCACTAATGAAGTTTCAAAAAATATGAAAGAATATTCCCAGGAAATAGAAGAGAAGCTAAAGAAGTGAGAACCTCAGGGAGGGAAGAGGCATCATGTCAGCTAAGGGATATCATGAAGGATCAATGACCCAGGACATAGCTCAAATACACAGCCCAGAGGAAGGGAATGAAAAGATGATCGAGAACACTTGTTTCCCTGGTGACATTGTCACCATAAATCTAAAGTGACCAATTGAGTGTCCAGCGACAGAAAAGCAAGACCCAAACATTCAGCATGGTGTCTTACACGGCAGGTTCTTCCTAAATACTAGACACACTATGAAAAAATAAGAAACAAAAGGAGAAAACTGAATATGGTAACTAGGATAATAAGCCATATCTAGGATGATAAGCCACACCTCCACAAGATGCCAAATCAAGACTGTTGCAAGCGTTTGGTGCATTCATGGGAAAAAAAAAACACTGCTACACACTCCTCTCTCTCCACTCATTTGGTCCTCACAACTCTGTGAGATAGGTACCTACCTGCATTATCATTTCTCTTGGTGTCACCTCTGTTTCCAATATTAGAAACTGTAGGGAGCATTCTTCCTGCCAGCCTGGTCCCAGAGCCATGTCAGTCCCAAATGAACACACAGAACACTATATTAATTATGAAGCTGTTGACTGTTTGCTATGGTTTCTTGTTGGCTAGCTCTGACTTAATTATTAACCCATAACTGCTAATCTGAGATTTCCACATGGTCTTCTCTTACTGGAGAAAAGATCTGGACCTCTTATTCCTCTCACATCCTACATGGTGACTCTCCATTCTTGACTACATTTCCCAGACTCCTCCTCGACTCCTAGTCCCACCTATCTTCCTTCCTTGTTGGCCAATAGTGCTTTATTTATCAACCAATAAGATAAACATATACACAGAAGGATTCCCCCCATCAAGAAATCATTTTATCATCTTTAAATTTTGGACAGTCTCCTAGGTGTATACTATATATTATGTCTATTCAACACCTATTCTCCTCTCTCATCCCCTCCTGTTGACCCCTCCTTCTTCCCAATGAGTCCCCTGCCTCTTTTCATGTCATTTGCTTGTTTATTTTTGTTTGCTTTTGGGGAAGCAGTGATTCAGAAGACAGTGATGCACAGCACTGCTCCCCATCTTCCATCTCTGACCATCTTTCCACCCCTTCTTCTACAATGTGCCCTGAGCACTCAATAATCACTTATTCTCAACAACTTTATGTAGGCATCTGCCCCTAAGCTCCTAGCTGACAAGCCAGTAATGCCCTACTCAGTGAAGCCCTTTCTCATGGTTACAAGTGTCCTGTTGCCTTCAGAGACTAGAAAACACCTGCCAGGTGCTAAATGTAGACCCTATTTTTAAGTCAGTAGGAAAGGCAGTAAACAAAGTTTCCATAGTTCTTTCTTTATCAAGCATTTAGCCAGCACCAACCCCCAAGTCAATATAAAGCCAAACAGTCATTTCATCTTAATCAACTCCAATTCACAAACCACCTACTTGAACCACAGGCAATGAATTGCAGCTCACATCCATTAGCAATTAGTTCATAAATAAAGCATATGGAAAATGGACCTGATTCATAGCAAATAAACCTCCCCAAAACAAGCTTCATGGCCTCAGGCTTTTTATGATATTCTTCCAGGATATATGAAGTTGGGTAGGTATTTCTCTTTTAAAATTATGATCAAAATGTTCCATTTAGAATAACTTATGTTCACATCCAATAGGATGTGTTAGTCTCAAAAAAAATTGAAAATATTCATCCAGTAGTTGGTGGGCAAAGGCATTTGTCACCAAGTCTGATGACCTTAGTGTAACCTCCAGGATCCACATGGTAGAAGGGAAGACTCAGATCCTTCCGGTTATCCTCAGTGTCCACATGTGTGCCATTGCATGCACACCTAATTTACACTTCAACACACAGATAAATACTTGTAATAAAGTATAGAAAATATCAAGAATTGGTGGGGGTGTGGAAAACAAGAATCTTTGTACCATGTTGATCAGTTTTTTTGTTTGTTTGTTTGGGCTTTTTTTTTGTTTTTTGGTTTTTTGGTTTTTTGGTTTTTTTGGTTTTTCAAGACAGGGTTTCTCTGTATTGTTTTGAAGGCTGTCCTGGAACTCACTCTGTAGACCAGGCTGGTCTCGAACTCACAGAGATTCGCCTGCCTCTGTCTCCCGAGTGCTGGGATTAAAGGCGTGTGCCACCGATGCCCAGCGTTGATCAGTGTTTAAGGGGGGGGGGGGGGATTGCGATGGAAAACAGAATGGTGATCCCTACAAAAAAAATAAAATGTCGGTGAGATGATCCAGCAATCCCACTTCTATGTATATACCCAAAAGAACTGAAAGCTAGGCCTCACAAAGGTATTTTCATACATATATGCTTATAGGCATCACTAGTTGAACACAGTGGGTTATTTTAAAAATATAACTAGGAGGGAAGGGGTCCAAGGGAAGTTGGAGGGAAGGTAGATATAACCAAGATACATTGCCCACAAGTATGAAAATTAAAAAAATAAAAACTGCACATATTTTTTGTGTGCATGCACACATATACATGTCTTTGATTGTGTCTATGTAACACGCTTATGGAAGGAAGCTACTCAAGAAAAAGCTTAAAGCAACTGCTCCAGAAAAAAGGAACTTATGGGTGTAGTATTCATTCTTTTCAGATTTTCACTTAAATCCATATGCCTATTTAAGGAATATTTATATTTTGAACTTGTAAACCAAGAAATGACACATTGATGTTTTTCTCTGGCTTTTATTTAATACATAGAGTGGGAAGAATAATAGTCCCAACATCCCAGAAGTGGGTCCCTTTGCTAACTACTGTTGTTAATGAAACTTGAGACGGTCTTTGTGGAAGGCAATGGACAAGACCAGGAAAGAGACCAAAAATGAGCATCTCCATTGCTTAACCTCCATCACTCAGACAGGATTCTAAGAAATCTACAATAAGGAAATAACCAAGTACACACCTAAAAGCAGTTTGCAGTCATTTCCTGCTGATTTGCCAACACCGAGTGCATTTCTCATCAGGATTTGATTATGGAAATTATGTACTTCCGTTCAGTGGAACACTGAGCTGATGAGGATGCGGGATGAAGAGGAGCTGTGATCACAGGGAGCACCAAGGTGGGGGGGAGGGGACGGTACCCAACGGTGCAGAGAAAGGACTGGCCCTTTTTCGTTTGCACACACATGAGAACATGGAAAGTGCGTACGGTGAAGGATCAAATGTTGCCTCTTCACAAACATCTCTGAACAGTAGGAAAGTGGAAAAGTGACTTCTCCTCGTCTTCTTTATGTTCTTGTTGTTAAACAAATAGAGTACAGTTTGAAGTGAATGGAACCAGAAGCCAGGCTGCCAGGGACCAAATGCCTATGCTGCTCCTTGCCACAGTGGTATGAGTTTCACAGCCTCTCCCTGGCTCCATTACTGCACCTCTTTCTACTGTTAAAAAGGGGGGGACAACAACTGTTACTACCCCAGAACATTAAAATTAGTTCAAGGAAAACAGAGACAGCACCCTTAGAATGGGTCCTAGAATATAGAATTGTTGTTGCTGTTACTTTAGGAATTTGAGAAAAAAATATTTTAAAAGTTATAATTTACTATTATATAACCTCAGCTTTTGTTTTACTACATGTTACTGCAGGGCTGGAGTCACAGATCAGTGGCTACAAGTTCTTGCTGCTCTTGCAGAAGACCTGAACATGGTTCCCAGCGCCCACATAGGTAGGATGATACATAAACACTTGTAACTCCAAATCCAGCAGATCCAATGTTCTCTTTGGGCCTTACAGGGGCCCACACACATGGGACACACACACACACACACACACATAGGAGACAATGAATGAAAAAAATGTATCAAAGGCCATTAAAAAGAAAGCCAAACCTGATCAAAATGCAGAAAATGGGGTGCCTACCCCCAGCTGATCTATCTACAACAACCCATAAACCTAAAGTTCAGGAAACATCACATAGAGGTGTAGGTGAAAAGATTGTATGAGCCAGAAGACCAGGACATTGTGAGCTTGTGTTATAAATGTGTGACAGGAAAGTTGCACCATAAAATCTCAATAATATGGTTGCCTAAACAAGACCTGAGAAGTGATAAGGAAGGAAATCTCACACGGCAGAACTACCAGCCATTGATGGATGCTGACAGGGGGAGAGTCATTCTTCCCCAGGGATGAGCCTCCTGAGTTGATTATCTAATACACAGTGATTGTCTCTAAAACTATACACCCAAGTAGCACTAAACAGACTCAGCAAACTCTATATATTCACTTATTTAATGCACATGTACATATATATGTACACACACACATATATATATGTATGTATGTATATATATATGTAAAAACAATGATTTTTTAAAAGAGGCCATGAATTTCAGAGGGGAAAAAAATCACAAGACAGGCTGGAATGATGGGGAGATGATGTAAATACATTATACATTTACAAAAATCACTTAATGAAGAAATAAGTATAATTAGTGGATTCTTATAATACAAAGGCTATAAGTAACTTAACCTTCTATTACTGATAGCTTAATGTAAAATCAACAAACCAAACAAAAGCCTAGAAGAAGCAGAAACGGGGTCTCCCCATAGAAAAGAGACTTTCAATCTTACCTTCCAGGAGAGAGAAATTCTGTTTGGACATCTGATTTCAGATTCAAAACCCGAGGCACTAAATTGGAGGTAAAACAGGTCCTACAGGAAGAAAAAATTCTCCAGAAATATTCTGTGGTTGACAAGAAGAAAACTTTTACCAAGCTGTGGGAGACTGGTGATCAGGGCCATCCCACTTAAATGAGAGATCTGTTGCTAGGATTCCAATGCCTCAAAAATCTGCAGGGCAACAGGCAGCTGATGAGACCGGCTTGGCAAGAGGGAATCGCAGACCCGGAGGACAACAACAATGCATTATGCTAAGAAACCTGGTCCAGAACTGCGAAAAAATAACCTGTCGGTGTTATATTGCTCCTATTAGCCATCACCCACCCCCGAATAACAAAGTCGTGAGGACGGAATCTTATTCTAATGAAAACAGAGCCAAGAAGAATATGATGTCTGTTCACAGTTGGCTATGAAATATTTCATTTAAAAAATGTTTTGTTGAATCATCTAATAACCCATTAGGTCCTAGATTGTCTTTCATTTGATATGATTTTTTTTTTACTTGTTTGGACCTTGTTTTTGCCTATATATAGGGAAAAGCAAGCTGCCAAAAATAGTAAATGACCTTTAACCTTCCCATTGGGTGGCAGTGGTCTTCTTCCCATGCAAGGCAGGGGGACAAAGAGGTGGGTCCCCACCCAGAGTAGCAGCAAGCCACGAGTGGGGTCTTGTCAAGCAGGACACAGCCAGGCCCTCTGAAAGTCATCATAAATTAATCTTGGCAGAACAGCTGAGGTGGCATGGGGCAGACTCTCCAAAGACAGCTCAAGAGAACACCTCACTGTGACCCTCAGCATGTAACTGCCAGCTGGCCTTGGCACGGAGCAAAGATGGTGGAACTTGAGATTGGGTTATGCCCATTCCTCTCTCTGAACCTCACTCATGTGAAGAACGCCTACTCATCTTCTCACAAACCAGTGGCCATCTAGGACACCCAGGGGAAAGCTGCATTATTTATACACCATTTTATCTTCTTTAGAGCAACACCCTCTCAATATCGTGGCAAACTGAAGTCCTCACTGCTGAAGGCAGTGGTATTTCTCTGAGATAGAGCACTTGCCCAGCATACATGACTCCCTAGGTTCATCGCCCAGCACTGGGGGAAATCAACACTCCTGTTTCCGTACTGGCATGCACTAAGATATTACAAGCAAACGGATCTGGTTCAGGAGTGTCATACAAAGGGGGAAATTGACTGAATTGTCTTATTGTTTTAAAGGGGGCAGAAGAGGTTCCCACTATCCCAAATGAGTAGATATTCAATGGAAATCATGGAGGAAAATAACTGAGGTGGGGGGCATCCGATGGAGGACAGAGGATCATGGCCTTCTCTTGAGAGAAGGTGTGAGCCTGACCTAAGCATCCAGAGAGTCTAGCAAGAGGAAGACGAATCCTAACACTTGAAATGCAGAATTCATTGCATCATCATTCATCTGTTTTTTCTTTCCTTCTTTTTCTTTTCAATGCTGAGGACAGGACCCAGGGCTTTGCCCCGATTAGGTGGGAGCTTTACTGCTAATCCCTGGCTCTCAGGTCATTTCTCCATTAATAAATTGAGCACAGAATTGTTGGGTTTTGGTGTTTGAGTTTTGGTGTGTTTGTTGTTGTTGTTTGTGGTGGTGGTGGTGGTGGTGCTTTTGCTTTTGCTTTGTTTGTTGTTGGTGTGGGGGTCTTTTGTTATTTATTTTTTTTGTTATGCTTTGTTTTTTGAGACAGGGTTTCTCTGTGTAGTCTTGGCTGTCCTGGAACTCGCTCTGTAGACCAGGCTTGTCTCAAACCCAGAGATCCACCTGCTTTTGTCTCCTGAGCACTGGGATTAAAGATGTGCACCTCTACCTCCTGGAAAGCAAGTAGTTTATGGTGCTGAAGGGCAGTGTTGGGGAACCAAAGAGAGAGGATTCAAAGTCCCATCTTATCACCTCCCTGTGCAGGATCTTTACAACTGTAACATGGGGACAATATTAATCTAGTAAGAATGTTGGGAGAATTAAACCTGACGATTTAACTGTGAAATGTACTTGTCACATAAATGTGTCTACCGTGAAGAGAATGACAATGACAACAACAGTTAACAGCTACAAGCCACACACATATGTTGTCCCAAGTGATAGAGATTGTCCACGTCCATCCCTCATGTACACAAGGAAGGAACAACCAGCGGAGCAGAGGGAAGTAGCATGACAATGGTTAACGTCAAGTCCCAACTTCCCTACTCACTAACTGCAGAGTTAGACCAGTTAACCCTTAGTACCTCAGCTTGCTCAACTCTGAAGCGAGGTCTAGATGGGTTGGTTAACATAATAAATGCATGTGAAGTATACCGGGAGTTGGTAGTACACAGCCAGTGTGGTATAGCTTACCTCATCTGTTAATGTCACCTGGGATTTTTCACAGGTCCGGAAAGTGAGAATTCCAGGGTGAAGGAAATGAGTAATGGTAGCAGTGGTGGGAGGAGCATGGGACAAGGTGTGTGTCCAGGTGACCCTAAGAGAGGTGTCTGGGTAAGTCAGACCCCCAAAGCCAGGTGACCCTAGGAGAGGTGTCTGGATAAGTCAGACTCCCAAAGCCAGAACCTTCTGCTCACCTCATGTTCAGTACCAAGGTTTGTACTACCCTTCATGGATCCTGATGACAGCCACTTCCACCAAAAAGCTGGCAAAAAAAAATCTGCTTCAAAGTACCCTCCCCCAGCTTTGGTGAGAACGCAAAAGCTTCTGTGATGTCAGAGCTAAGTTTTGACTAATGCAATGTACCCAAAGATTTTCCATTTTTATGAATTATTTCTAATTCACTTTGTGTATATGTATGCTGTTGCTCAAAGAGGCCAGAGGCTTCCAAAGTTACAGGTTGTAACTCTGCCTAACATGGGTGCTGAAGATTGAACTCAGGTCCTTTGCAAGAGCAAAATATCCTCTTAGCCACTAGCCTAGCTCTCCAGACCCAATTTTTTTTCTTAAAATAAAATAGGTAAACTAATAAACATCACTAAATTTAATTATTAATTATCACAGAAACATTAAGCATTCAAGTCATGTAAGAGATACATCTTGTACACACACACACACACACACACACACACACACACACACACACACCAGAGAACCCTGTTTACCAAAACGAAAGTCCTGAAAGCAAAAAGTCCTTCCTGTTTTTAATCACAGACATAGTGTTTCTTTCTCATAAACAGAATAACTCTAATTAGCAAATAAAGCTAAGTCTATAGCTCTTTGGAATTACACAGGCGAGGTTACAAAATCACTTTCCATTTTTCTGACAAAGTGGACCACAGGCAGGCAGTATCTGACAACAAGCTGTCACTTACGTTTTTATTTCAGTTAAGTGACTCATACATTTTTTTTTGCGATGTAAATTAACTGCCTGATGAGACTAGCACCTTATGAACTCAAGCTAACTATTTATAGTGGTAATTTGGTAGTTGAAATCAAACTGTTATCCCAGAAAGAAAAAAAAAAAAAAAGAACCAAGCATGGCTTTCTGAAACTCTATTATAAAAAGTCACCAACTGTAACTCAGAGAAATTTACCATTGCAGTGTTTACTTTTCAGAGAGAGAAAAAAAAAAAACCAAAGGAAGACTTTCAGAATAAACCGGTTGGTTCATGAAGGTGATGTGAGGAACAGGCTAACAGGGGTGAGTCTAGCACTTTCCAGCCTGTTCTTCTCTGCCACCCCACAGCGCACCCATTTCATGGTGGCTAGTGAAATCTTGGTGATTGACTGGATGATGGTGTCTTCGCCTGCTACGGAATCTGGCACACTCTATCAAGATGTGTGTGAGTGTGGATTAACCTCTCACTTGTACTTGCATAACGCAAGTGGAAGTGCAAACATCTTATTTTGCTTCCCCGGGGGAGACAACCATGAAGACTCTGAAGGCCGTTAGCAACCAAAGACTGTGTGTGTCTCAAATCTCACCATGATCACATGGCAGTTATTCCATGCGGCTGGGCTAAAATCTCATCCGTCACTTATCATGGGTAAGCCATGGCTGAGGCACTAGGTTAGTATAATCTTTCTGAGGGTTTAGAGGGATGGCATTCAAGCTGAGAATTGGCCTGGCATGAAGCACTGGGCTGTGCCTCAACCCTCCTTGTAAGCACGTGGTCTCTAGACAGCTGCTCCATTTACCACACTGCTCTGGCTGCCTTGCCAGCCAAGCCCAGTCCTTCCTAAATCTAATAACAAGGCAAAGCAGAGAAACCCTTATCCATACCCACATTTCAGTGTGCTAATCGGGTTCCCTGGAGCAAAACAGTAAGGCGGCAAAGAATAAGAGTGCCTCTCACCCCTAGGTGACAAGGGCAATTCCAGAGAAAAGAGACAAGTAGAATGTCTTCATTATGATGAATTTTATACAAAGACCCTGCTAACTGCCGTTTGGCTAGACAGAGAAAATTGTGCCTATTTAATTTAATGACCTATTAAAACTTGTGTGAAAGTGGCCTCAGAGATAAGAGGAAAAATTACGGTGGAAATTTCACCAGGGAGACTACCAGGAAGATCTCCAGTGCTATGCTCGAATCTGGCAACCTCAGCACATCATAGAATGAAGCCCCAGGCACTCAGCTCCTCACAGTGAAGTCAAGACATTCAGCACGAGGCGCTGCTTCCTCATTATCTACTGAAAGGCATCGATCGATAAAACACAGGCTGGTCTGCTTGCATTTCCTACACCAAAGCCAACATTAGATCTGAAGAGGAGAAAACTGGCAAAAAGGGACGAGTGATGAAATTACACGGGGCAACTGAGGGCAGGGGTTGGCATTGGCCATGGGCTGGCTGGATCTGGAATGACTACTTTGAGGAAGAGTAGAGCTCTGGGGGAGGGGTGGGGTGGGGTAGAGCAACGGTGAGAGAGGAGGGGCTGGAGCAACCAAGATGTCCAGAGAGCATGGGACCAAAGAAGGGGACAGCAGGCAGGGGCAGGGGGGAACGGAAGACCAGGCTGGATTCAGAAATAGAACAAGACAAAGGCCAGCATCAGGGTCTAAGGACAGGGAGAGACCTGGATCTAAAGACAGAGACCAAGAGGCTTGCATGGCTTTCTGGCCCTAGAAGAAAGACAACAGCCAAGCAGGGAAAAGCCAGATGTGGTGGCATGCACAGCTACCCAGCACTTTGGAGGTTGAGGCAGCCCATGGCAAGAAGCATCATCACAGGGATATGTATAAAAGACGCTCACCTGCTGGCATCCAGGAAGCAGAAATAGATAGAAGGGACTGGGCACTAATACCACTTCAAAGGCACTAATGACACACCTCCTCCAACAAGGCCTCACCTTCCTCAATACCTCCCAGTTATCTATGAGGATTTTGAATCAATGAATGGATTAAACCATCATTTAGGATACAGCTTTAAACCTAGATCTGATCTGCTTGGGAAATACCCTCAAAGATAATCCCAGAGATACATTGTACTAATCTTCTAGGTTTTTCTCAAGTCAATCAACTTGATAATGAGATGAAGCACAGAGATACTTGGACCAAGTAAGAGCAAGATGTATTCGAAATCAAAGAGTCCAAACCTGGAAGCCAAGCTTTTAGTAACAAGTGATGCTGCCTCCCCTCAAGGGAGAGCATTCTGATTCATCTGGGGTGTGGCTCTCCTCTCCGACTGGCCACTCTCACTGCAGGCTCTCTGCTTTCCCCTGCCATGGCTGCTGTCATGGCCTGTTCCCTAAGTCTGATTTGTTCATTTTTTACTTGACAAAAACTAACACATCACAAGCAGATTAGATTTAGGCTGGAGATGAAAAATGTACTTGTAAATCAATTATTATAATTTGCCATACTTAATAAGGGATAATATTGAGAGAATCATCTCAATGGCTACTCTATATTAATATGAATAATAATATGTTAAATAATTGATTTAATGCTTATTCATTATTTAAAACAAATTTTAACCAACTATGGGGTGAATTCCCATAGTCTGATAGAAAGTAACTACAAAGGCCTATAGAGTTGGGCATGGTGGCCCGTGGTGTAATCTCAGGATTTGGAAGGTAGAGGTGGGGAAACCCAAATTTAAAACCAACCTTGGCTACATAGTGAGTTTGGGGCCAGCACAGACTACATGAGACCCTGTGTCAAAGCAACAAGCCAGATGTGGTGGCATACACAGCTAGCCAGCACTCAGGAGGCTGAGGCAACCAGATCTCTGTGAGTTCAAGACCAGCCAGTTTACATGGTAAATTTCAGGCTAGCCAGGATTACACACCTTATTTTTACTTATTCTTTGAGCCTTTTGCACCATGCATTTCATCCCATTCATCTCCCTGTCCCTTCTGTCTACCCTCTGCCCTCTCCCCCCAAAGATAAAATAAGATAAAATTTAAGAGAAAAAAATAAAAGGAAAAAATGAATCTCATCCTGGAAACTGGTGTAACACAGTGAGTCACAGAGTAAACCCTTTTTATCCATGCATCTTTACTTGCAAGTGTTCACTGCAAAAAGCTACTGGTCTGGCTCGGGGTCTCTGATTTCTGCTATACTATCCATGCTGGGCTGATGGGGGAAGGCCTTCTGTGTATGTGTTGTCTGATTGGTTGATAAATAAAGTACTGTTGGCCAATAGGGAAGCAAGATAGGTGGGACTATGATTCGAGGAGAATTCTGGGAAATGTAGTCAAGAGTGGAGAGTCACCATGTGATCTCCTGGAAGGAGAGTATGCATCAGGAGGGCGTCCTTGGAAAGATCAATCCTTATAAAAGCATATATTAGTGATTATGGGTTAGTAATTAAGTCAGAGCTAGCCAGTGAGAAACCATAGCAAATGGCCAACAGTTTCATAATTAATATAGCATCCTGCGTGTCCATTTGGGACTGACGCAGCTCTGGACCCAGACAGCTGGCGGAGGAAAAAATCACATTACACTGGGACTCCTCTTAGATATCCTGTTGTTGCCCTGGGTTGTGCAGATCCTACAGCTTTTGTCCCTTCCCATGCTGCAGCAGATCAGAGCTGGGGCGGATGTTGGGGTGGGCCAACTCATAACCCTAGTTCTTACCCTTCTTAGTTGCAGGGTTGGTCAGCCCACCAGCGCGCCCCTGTCCTCACCACCAGGGTGCGTTCTCCAGCACTGCCCTGGCTGGTTCACCCCTTGCTGTGCTGAGTGAGCAAGGGGTGGGGCTGGTTCTCCTGCTTTCACTGACACCCTCAGGGTGGAGAGCCTCTTTTAATACAAAAAAATTTTTTTTAATCTGCAATCAGCTGCTTTCGGATTCAGATGGAAGATCAGTAGCTCCTTCTGTCTGACACCAGTAAGCAGAGACTGGTAACAAAGGAGAGACTCCATTCCAAAGAGGAAAAGAGCGGAAGTGCATCTGAAATCACATCAGGGACGGATGGGACAGCTGCAAAGTATGGGCAAAGAAGAAGGCAACGTAGACAAAGGACCGGCAGAAGGCAGCTAGATCCTTGGCTGCTCCTGGTGGGGTGGGGAACACGGGAGCCTCATCTATGAAGTAAGTCAGGAAGCCTGGCAAACAATGACTTTTACCCACCTCACAAACCCGCAGTTCTCATGAGCCTCAAGCCCAGCGGGAAGTGAGACAGTGAGACACGTGATAATAATAGATTTTTTTTTTAAGAAATCAGAGTGTTCTCAAATAACAACTTAATAACGCACCTCTAGTTCTTAGAAAAACAGGAACAAATCAAACCTAAAACCAGCCGACAAGAAACAATAAAGAAAACAATGGCTAGGAAATGGAAATAACCTAAATGTCCCTCAGTTGATAAAATAAGGTACATATATACGACAGAATACTATTCAGCTGTAAAGAAAAGTGAAACCGTGGACTTTGGAGGTAAGTGAACGAAACTAGAAAAGATCATGATGAATGACATAACCCAGACCCAGAAAGACAAAGCTCACATGAGCTGTGGCGGACAACAGTGCTTGCCCTGCTGGGAGACAGAGAGGCAGGACAGTGATGCTGCCTGCAGGCTATCAGCACAGGATCGAGCCCAGCGAGCCTTGGGGGACCAACACTGAGGGCAGGGAGGTGTGTGGCAGCCTGGCATTCACACAGAACCTGCCCCCAGATGTCCTGTCCAGCTGCAAGATCACCCTGACTCTGGGCACCATGAGATAGCCAGGACGAGTCTTGGTGAAAGTCCAGTATTGATGGTATGTCAGAAACCAGAAACCTTGAACCAGACTAATGACTCACTGCAACGAATACTTACGTGTAAAGCTGTTGGGACAAAAGAAAATTTTACTGTGCAGTTTCCGGGGCCACTACAATGAGTGAATATGCGACAGAGAGGCGGGAAAGATGGAGGAAAAGAGCAGTGTGTACACCGTGGAGAAAGGCGGGACCAGAGATGTGACAGTTGCGAGAGAAGGCTGGGGTCACCAGGGAACACGTGATGGCTGAGTAGGACTGACAGGGTGGTGGGTAGCAGCCTGGAGCCGGCACAGACTCAGCCCCCAAAAGCAATGCC
Organism: Mesocricetus auratus; assembly: GCF_017639785.1. Classification (NCBI taxonomy): domain Eukaryota; kingdom Metazoa; phylum Chordata; class Mammalia; order Rodentia; family Cricetidae; genus Mesocricetus; species Mesocricetus auratus. The sequence continues at coordinate 38,240,156 of NW_024429199.1, read as the reverse complement.
CAGCTACAAGATTGCCGGGCTCTGAGCAACCACAGGATGTCTCAGATGAAGAGCGGCCCATTTTCTAGATAGGACCTCTTCAAAAGACCTCCATAGTCCATGTTACCCCCACGGCAGCCATGCTGATATCCATGGACAGTGCTACTGCCCCAGGCTGTGTTGAAGCTTGAGGTTCATTCCAAGGTCTGGGCTGACACTGGAGGCCAGGTAGACTTCCATTTGTCTGTGCTACCACAGGAGGCCATATTAGTGCCTGTGGTCTGGGGCTGCCGACGAAGGCCATGTTGATGGGTGTGGTGGCCTGTACGGCTGTCTAATTCCATGTTGATGTCTGGGATCTGTGCTCCCACAGAAGGCCCTGCTGATGTCTGTTGTCTATGTTACCACCAAAAGTCATGTGGATGTCCATGGTCAGTGCTGCCATCTGGAACCCTGCTGACGTCCCTGAGCCAGACTGCTGCCAGGGACCATACTGGTGTCACGGCCTATGCCCCAGAGGCCATGTTTATATCCACAGTCTACACTGCCGCTGAAGATCCTATTGAGGTCCATGGCATGTGCTGATGCCAGAGGTCATGTGGATGTCTGTGCTCTGTGCTGTCACCAGAAACCATGTGGAAGCCCATGACCCGTGTTCCCACTGGCTGTAAAAGGCAAGAAATCCACTTTTGCAGTGGCATTGATGACTGCAGAATCACAGTTGAGAAAGAGGGACATAGAAGGCCCTACCTCCCAGCCTCCACCCCACAAAAAAATAACAGCCTAAACAAGAAGCCATTGAAGAGAACCCTTAAAACTTGTGATAAGGATGCTGAAGTGTGACTCTCCACAGTTGATGGCTTCTTTCAGGGGGTTGGGGTGGGGAAGGACTCGGTTTTCCCTAAGGGACTGGACGCTGGGAATTTGACCATGTTCCAGTGAGCATATGGGCAACACAACTGGACTTGTGTTAGTTTTTTTTCTTTCTTCTTTTTTACTGGGGGGAGGGGTATAAGGGTGGGGTGGGTCTGGGAGGACTGACTGGGAAGTGAGTGAGATCAGGGGCAATATTATGTGAAATTCCCTAATAATTGATAAAAATATTATGTTGGGGAACAAAAAAAGAAGGAAAGAAATAAATTTCTCATAGGTGCGCCCATCTGCTTGGGTTTCAGCTAATCCCAGATGTAGTCAAGTTGACAACAAAGAACAGCCATCACAGACAGTACTTCTAACTGCAGTCTAAATATTTGTTGTGGCTGGAGAGATGGCTCAGCAGCCAAAAGCACTGGTTATTCTTCCTGAGGTCCTGAGTTCAAGTCCAAAGAACCACATGGTGTCTCACAACACACACACACACACACACACACACACACATATATATTCCATAAACACAGGAGTAAGTGGAGTCCACACCTCTCATTAAGGAAATTTCTCTTACAACAGACGGAGACCATTCCAGAAAACCATAACCAATCATGGAATCCAGTCCAAATGGATTCATCAACAAAACAACTCCTGTACCTAAGGCTCAGTGAAGACTGAAGAAGAGGGGATGGAAAGATCATAAGAACCAAAAGATCCAGAAGTTTCTGGTGAGGCTGTCTCCTAGAAACGCTTCCGGTTCCTCCTTTGACTCTGACTTCCTCCTGTCTTTTCCATCTGCCCAAATCCATTCATCCAAAAAGAGTGTGGGCTGGTTTTTGTTTGTTTGTATGTTTGGGGGTGCTGCTTGGTTTGGTTTGGGGTTTGTTGTTGTATTACCATTTGTTTTTATAACGTCTCTCTTACGTGACTCGGTTTGAATTCACTTCTCCTGCCCTGAATTCTTAAGAATGTTTGGCCTGTAATTCATGTCAACATTTGTCAACTTACATATCATCTGTAATAAATATTTGTATACTTGTTATTTCACTTTTCACAACCCATCTCTTCTGTGAGAATATTCTCTCTTAGGGGACAAAATTCAGAACATAGATCTTTCTTTGAGCTCTGTAGCCCCCCAAAAAAATTAGTTCCATTTACAAATAGGACTTGTTTAGGAGGCATTTTATCACTGTTACTGGATAAAGATTTGCATGCTCCCAAGCCAAGGATAGACCAAGATCTTAGAAATTTATATGGCCTTTTCCTTATTAATTAGGGCAGCATGACAAACAACAATCTTGGGGGCTGTAACAATTCCCAAGAATCAGAGACCTTGCCCACAAACTCTCTCATCCCAAATCAGAGAATTTGGTTTTAAACAAACAAACCAAGCCAAACAAGGAGATTCAAGATTCTTTTAAGTAAATTTTATGTTCTTGGAGTTTTACAATACTAGTGGGACACAGTCAACTTAAAACCCCTACACAATCTCAAAATACTCCAACTGTGGCTCAGCAAACACAAAAGCTAAGCCCCGATCAACAATAATGGCTAAGAGCTCACCCTGGGGGAGAGAGACGGATTTTATGGGATGTCAGAGAAAAGTCTGAAATCCCTTAGTCAGAGACCAGAGGAGGGAGAATTTTTAAAGTCTATAGTAGAAAATCATGAGATAATACACAAAATAAAACTTTTTTGAATACCCCAAATCTGAAATACGACACAAAATACACAGGTTGGCAGCAAGTGTGTTTCCTAATTTTTGTTTGTTGACAACATGTGATAAAGTACATGACATTCAGAAACTTAGTTCTTCAGATGGCCAAGTAGTAGCATACTTCATAGGCTTTCTGCGGCTCCTAGAAGATGAATCATAGAAACAGAGCCACAGATTTGTGACAGGTATTCACCTATAATAACCATGAGTCTGGAAATGACTCAGAGGAGTGATCCAGACCAAGACAAGACCATGCTAAACTCGATGGGCAAACAACGAGAAGACTTTTCAGCCTTTCACAGATCTGTCTTCAGGGTGGAGATCCCTTGGCCAAGAATACACGCAACTATTCCTTTGGACAAACAGTAGCTGAAAAAGATGCAACATAACTCTACATAACTCTACAAATTCTCCAACAGAACAGGACAATGGGAATTGGAGAGTGTCTGTCTTTTGTATTACCAGCATCACGTGATGATCCATGGTTGCATTGCCCAATCACATTTTTCTGTGTGCATCTCCGGAATGAGGAGGTAGAAACCTTCCTTCAATGTTGGTTTCAGAAGGTCCTCCCTTTGTAGTGATTATTGTCCTCAGAAATGTTCCTGTGTCTGAGGGGTTGGTATAAGCCTCACTGCCCAGACTCAGAGGTGGGAGGGGCTGGGCAGGGTGGGCTCTCCACAGCTAACATGATGCCTTCATTTACCACGTCTGTTTTCTGGAAGGTTCTTACCCCTCTGCACTAAACTAGGGGTCATCTGAGAAATGGATGGGTACCTCAACTGTTAGAAAGGCAACCACATTTCACTAACTCACATGTCTAAAAACTCACTCCAAAGACAAACAGAAAAAAACAACAAGCAAGACCTCCTTGGCGTATATATTGGACTCCTTGTGAACCAACTGTGACCATGACCACGTGCATTAACTTAATTTTTTTTTTCGAAACAGGGTTTCTCTGTATTGCTTTGGAGCCTGTCCTGGAGTTTGTTCTGTAGACCAGGCTAGCTTCGAACTCACAAAGACCCGCCTGCCTCTGCCTCCTGAGAACTTGGATTAAAGGCATGTGCCACCAATGCCCAGTGCATTTACTTGACTATTAAGTAGATTAAGTATTTATTAAAGTTTTAATAAATACTTGTTGGATGGGCAAATTGCTTTTGAAAAGGATTGGTTACTTTAGGTCAGCAGTTCTCAACCTCTGAGTCACTCTCCCTTTGGGGGGTTGAATGACATTTGCACAGGGGTCACATATAAGATATCCTACATATCAGATATTTACATTATAATTCATATAGAGGCAAAATTAGAATTACGAAGTAGCAATGAAATCATTTTATGGTTGGGGGAAGGGCGGCATCACAACATGAGGAACTGTGTTAAAGGGTTGGAGCCTTTGGAAGGTTGAGAACCACTGCTTTAGATGGTGATACCATATCCGGTAGTTGTACACATAAGAGTCAGCTATGCTGCCTTTCAGCAAAGGAGGGCCTGGACCTTTCGAGCGGCTCACACAGGGTCTTATTCATCCCAAGCCACGCATCCTGCCCTACGGACCAATACTTCACGTGTAGAGTTAAGTCAGTGGAGAAGGCCCTTATCATCTCTTATCATTCTGCTCCAAAGATTTCCAAAGACTAAGCAGGTCTCTCCCCATTTCTTCTACCTTTTTTTCATGCTAAACACAAGCAGATGTACCACGCACTGTCCCCTTCTATCTCCTCGGCAACCTTGCAGCATCCATGATCCACCAAGCTCCGCACTACAGCCAAAGTGCCCTTTTCTAAACACGTCTAACTCGTGTTATTTCGGTCTTGGTAGCCTGCCGACTCTGGCCAAGGCCCTGAGTGGTTGCTTGCCTACTCTCAACCCCTCCGTGGAACAGTGCACTCCAACTGTCATGAACCACTGTCAGGTGCCCAAATATGCCAAGTGCTGCCCTGTTACCTGCCCACACTTCTTATTGCCTCCTCCTTTAACACCTCCCTCCAGCACATTGCCCTGGTCCTCCCTATAAATGTCTGTCCCTCCTTTAAGATCTACCCCCAAGCATTCTTTCCCCTTGGATGGTGTTCCCAAGGCACAGGGAGGCTCTTGTTGCTTTGTTTCAAAGAGCATAATTGATGTCACAAATGTGATGCTTATTTCCTCCTGATAAATTTGTTATTAGTGCCTCTCATTGTAACATGAGCCCATTTAAGTAGGGTGTGTGTGTGTGTGAATGTGTTTATATGTTATCTTCATATCGCCAGCACCCAACACAATGTGTTTATATATTATCTTCTTATTGCCAGCACCCAACACAATGATGCTTAACAAATGGTTCAATTAAGTAAATATTTTTTAAAGTGACAAAATTTTCAAAGTGAAATAAAAATCTACATATCACTGAAGACATACAAGTCCTTACTAATCTATGTCAGATCACCTAAAAAATAAAACAAATGTCCTTTTCCAAAACACTGTCATGCTCAAGAATGTCATTTTTTTTCATTTACCCAATGATGTCTTTTCACATAACACTTTCCCAAGTATTTCCCAAAAATATTTAAAAGGTATTACACCATTTTTTTTAGATTTTGCATGATTAAAAAAAGTTTGTGGGAAAGTTGGAATAGGTAAGTTAATTGGGTTTCCTTCCTATAAGTCTCCCAGAGTCCTCCATATGCTAGTCAGCATTGCATTAAGAAGAAACATGTTTCCAACACGTTTTTAATCATGTATTAGTCACTTCAATATAAAATATGATCAAAATTAAATTGCTGGAGTTCTAAGGAAAACAACAGCAACTTTCAATTTTATTTCAAGTTTTAAAATCTGGTTCTAGCAGGATTTTTGTTTTCGCTTTGGTTTTGTTGTTTGTTTGGTTTGGTTTGATTTGGTTTGGTTTGATTATGGGGGGGTTGTTTTTGTTTTTAAGCCCAAAATTTAATTGCAGTCTGGAGTTATACTTTTTTTCAACATCCAAAACTAAAAATTACTACATGAGAACATCAATACAACAAACTAGAAAGATTCACAAACCCGAATCGCAAACAAAAAGTTAATTGCTGTGGTAAGGAAAATAGCCAAGAACCATCTGGAACCATCAATTAAGCCTGAAAGAAACTCTGCCTTCAGAGAGCAAAGGAGTAATGTCCGAGCACTTCCGCTTCAAGAACAAGACGCTTGTATTGGTGTTCCGGCCGAATTCGTATGGAAAACGCTACCTTCTAAAAAGAATTTTTTTTTGAAACAGGGCAGCGTTGGGTTGAATAAAAGTGTTTCCTGCAAATCGCATCATTGCCTTTCCAACAGTCACACATGGGATGGGGAGGGTGAATATCTTTAAGGGGTGAGTATGGATCACAAATAGGATTCCAGGGATCTTTTTTTGGGTGGGGGCGAACCCGGAGCTGACAGGGTTACAACTAATAAGGTCAAGTCCAGCTCAGCGGTATTCAGGAAGGTATGCGGGTTACAGAGGAGCTGGGGTTCTCTTTCCTGGGCTCTTAGTCTCGTTGATAAAATAATTTTAAAAATGGATTCAGCAGGAAACTTGAAGGCATTATTATTAGAGTTTGAGCTAAAAAACGATGAGGCAGGCTGGCTGAAAGTCCTGGCAGCTGTGAGGAGAGGGGGAGTGGAGAAGAAATAGGAAATCAAGCCTTTTAAGTGCAGAGCCCCACAGGCAGCTGGATGGAGATGTAAAGGGAGGGGTCTTCAGATTGTCAGGGAAAGCGTGCTCAGGCCTTGGGCTGACATCCAAGGAAGAGAGACGGAGTGAGGGAGGGAGGGAGGGAGGGAGGGAGGGAGGGAGGGAGGGAGGGAGGGAGGGAGGGAAGCTATATGCTCTTAGTGAAAACTCTGACAAACAGCTGGCTTAACAGTAAAGCTCTGCGCGCACTTTCAAAGATATACACTACTTCTCAATGATAAAACTCTCAACACGCAGTTAAACTTAATCAGGGAAGGAACCAAGTTCACGAGTAGAAGAGGGGATGCGTGCATAATCCTGGGCTTCAGATTTAATCTTTCTGAACCTCAGCTTGCTTTCCATACAAAAATGAAGTCAGCATGAGCAGGTTGCACAGGATCCATGCTATGAGGGAGCTAACCCTCTCAGAATATAGCATCAGGACTACGACGGGATGAAGACACACCGCAAGAATAAGGAAATCAGCAACATCGATTCCCTAGTGCCACAGACTGGCCTATAAGTAAGTAAATAAGTAAATGCCAGCAGATTGCCCAAATCGTAACGTTTGGAACCTTCTGCCCTATTCTTTGTTATTGTCAGCCACAGAGTTTTGACCTTGCAATCTCTCGGAACGTCATTTAATCGTGTAACTTGTAGACTCTCATTCCTAAACAGCCCTCTGTCCTGAGGAGAATAACTGTCCTGTGGAGAATCGGTCCCTTTCAACATTAAAAAGAAATATGTAAGCGTGGTGAGATATACCTATCTCAAAGCGCTGGGGAAAACGGGAAGAAAATTTCTGTAGCTCCTTGGTAATTCTTTCTCTGTTGGTGAATGAAAGGAAAAATATTTATGAACAAAATTTTCCTGGATGTCCTGTGACTATCTGATTACCCATCAAGTTTTCATGAGAAAGCGATTACACAGCGGATACAAAAAATTAAAAAATTTGAGAAAGCTACCATTTACATATATCCAAAATATCACTCGTTAATTAGTCTTCTTTTTAAAAAGCAGTCCATATGTTTCCCAACCCCCTACCCTTCCCAACCTTTCCCTGACTAGTCTCCAAGCGCCCATCCTCCTATGATTCTCCCATCCCCACCCAAAGACCGCTGCCTTAGGATTTAGCACTGTTTCATCCTTTGCCTAGAAATGTCTTCCGTCTCACTCCCTCGTTCCTGTCTCCCTTCTCGGAGAGGTTTTCCAGGACCACCTTATTGCCCCCTCCCACCACACAGGTGGGCAACCCACCTAAAGTTGATCTACTTTCACTATCCCAAGTAGCACTGACCAGCCTCAGCCATGCCCATTTGTCAGTTATGGGCATGGTTGGTTTTCTACCTGTGTGTGCACCATTCACTGAAGGAGCTCAGCTAGTGGGACACGTCCTTGGTGCAGCAGGAGCTCGCATTTTGTTTTTGTGCAAAGAAAAGACTACCAGTTGGCTCCTACATAAGACTGGAGATGAAGCAGACCTTGATGAACAGGAGCGACAGAGGTAGGAGTGGGAGCAAGCACTCATTGCCAATGCAGGCTGTTTCTCCAATTCTAAAACTTGTAAGGAAAAGAAAGGGTACCGTATGAGCAGTGAGTGAAATAAGATGAGAAAGGAAAGAGGAAAACCCATAAAGAGCGCACGTCTGACAAGAGGGAGAATAAAACTTTACCCTTCCAGCCAGACCTTCCGTATTCCCTGCCCTCCTTTCTCAATTGCCGAAAATGAAAGCAACTGAAATATACTTGTCAGGCCCAATAAAAAGCCACATGATTTAAACAGCCATTACTAATGGTCAGCAAGCAACCAGGACTTGCTGGGGCACCATAACCTGCATCTCAGTCAAATGCGTAGTAAAACCACCTCATCGTCTCTGTTTTCTAGCCCATGGGCAGACACAGTTGTGGTAATTCCCCCAGCCCTTGCATAATTTTTCTCACTAATACAATGTGTTATTAGTAGATAAAAAGGCAGGAATTTCCATCCACAATTTCAGAAGAAGCCCATGGCTTCGGTCTTCTTCCAAAAAGAATTCACTATCAACTATCTCACACTACTCAAGGGCCTCTTAAGTTACTTTTGAGTTAGCTGCTCACAGTGTGACAGTATGAGTTGGCTCTTGGTAGCAACAGAGCACACTATCTCTCATTCTCTGTGTCAACAGGCAAATTTCATGCTCTGTCTCCAGGTAGAATTTGCCGGAGAGAACTCCCTTTCTCAGAATCGTTTATCATTATTCAATCACAGAAGAGAAGGAATATACTTCTTGCATAACCCCTACAACATACAAGAAACCTCCATTAGATTTTATTTTCCCCTTTCTTGTTGCTCCTCACCCAAAAAAAGAAAGAAAAGGAACCCAGACATTGTGTTTGTTCTCCAAATGCACAGTTTACAACATTTTGTTATAATGTTGTATGATGCTTGTCCCTCAATTCATTCATTTATTCAAGTGTTCACTGAGTGCTGTGAGGTGTCAACTTACTGACTGTTAAGAAGAAGCAGAAGAAAATGCTGTCATGATATGGATACCAAATGTGCTGGATAGCTTTATGTCAACTTGACACGAGCTGGAGTCATCCAAGAGGAGGGAGCCTCAATTAAGAAAATGTCTCCACAGCATCAGGCTACCAACAAGCTTATAGGGCATTTTCTTAACTAGTGATTGAGGGGAAGGCCCTGCCCATAGTGGGTAGTGCCATGCCCTGGCTGGTGGTCCCAGGTTCTATAAGAAAGGAGACTGTGGAACCAGGGGGAGAAAGGCAGGAAGCATCACCCCTCCATGGCCTCTGCCTCAGCTCCTGCCTCCAGGATCCTGCCTTGATTGAGTTCCTGTTCTGACTTCCTCCAGTGATGAACAGTGATGTGGAAACAGAAGCCAGTTTAGGCCCTTTCCTCACCCAGGCTGCTGTGGTCATGGTGCGTCATCACAGGAATGACAACGCTAACTAGGACACCCAATGACATGGATGCCTCCCTCCTCTCAGTAACTGCTTTCCTTGAGTCACTGACACAGTGAAATGACCATGGACTGTTTTATAATACTATTGTCTTAGTGATTTCCTGTTGCTGCAACAAGAATACAAAAGCAACTTAAGGGAGGGTGGGTTTATTCTGGTTCATAGTTCAAGGGCACAGACCATCAAGGAGGAGAGGTCAAATCAAGAGGTGGCTTGGAATAGCCGGTCACATGACATTCACACACAAAAAGCAGAATGATGACCGTGTACAGAACCCAGCTCCCTTTCTTCATGTGTTTTCAGTCCAGGATCCCAGCCAGGGAACAGTGCCATCCACAGTAGGCAGGGATTCTCATCTCAACTGACACGATCAAGATAACCCCAGCCGCATGTCTTCAGATGACTCTAGATTCTGTCAAGCTGACAACATTGACCACCACAGCTACTGCACGTGTGATTTCCCAGGACCTAACTGCTCCCAACCATGCAGAAAGGCAAAGGTTAGTGATTTCTTACCACTACAAAAAGAATATATGACCAATCTGGAAAGACTAGAAGCATCAAGACACAAAAGAAGCAAAAATAACTTATTCAAAACCAGCATTACCAAGGTCAGCTCGTGTTAACAGCTTAATAAATATATTTCTCCCCTGTGTGTAGGAGGCTACTGACATATTCTTTCTCTAAAAGTAAACAGCATAAAAGACATGAGACCAATAATGTTAATTGTATAGGATAGCCTAATACAAAATCTAAACAACATGAAGACAGATTAAGTTTTGGATAAGAGGAGAACACAAAGCCATCAAATCACTGAAGGTTGAGATATATATGTATGTTTATTATAGTCATAAGCCAAATAATCTGAACCAAAAAATATCAATAATCATCACAAATGTTGTTATCAGATTTGATAGACATGGGCTGGATAGCTCAGTGGACATGTGCCTGCATGGCATTTATGAGGCCCTGGATTCAATGCCCACATGCAAAATTTTAAAAAAACACAATAGCATAATAGCCATTAAAATTCCTTATAATAAGAGCAATATTTCCCAAGCCTGACAAGAGAAAAAATAGATACATGATTATAGAAAAGAATTTGAGAACAATACCCATACAAGTTAATTCTTTGGGGTAAAGATGATGTGTTTCATATGTGTTATTTAAGTACACTATCCATACAGAAGAAAGGACAGTTGAACCTTCCCCTTTTAAATTTTAAAAAAGTGCAAAAATTTATTAACATGTTAGGATTAGGAAAAGAGAAAGTAGAAAACTTTAGGGAATCTTTTGAGAAAACAAGATGGGAAGACTTCTCAAAGTATACAAAGACAGATTTAACTTCATAAAAGATAACTGGGTTATTGCTTAGTGTTACAGCCCCTGCCTGACATCCACAAAGCTCAGGGTCCTTTTCCCAACATGAAAATAATGAACATTAATGTCAGCAGACGAGGAAGCGAGAGGGTGGGGGGTGTAGAGAATGCCAGTAAGGGATACAAACCTCGTTTAGGGAAAACAAGTTCAGGAGGCCCATGTCACAAAACAATAACCGTAGTTTTTACCAGTGCTCTAGTGACAGGGGGATGGATCCACAGATAAGAACACAGTTGCTCTCCCAGAGGACCTGAGTTCAGATCCCAGTATCCATGTTGGGCAGTTCATAGCCACCTGTGATTCCAGCTCCTGGGATCTGATGCCCACTTCTAGCCTCCATAGAAAGCTATACTCATGTGTACATACCCAAGCACAGACATAAGCACACATCACACAGTCTCTCTCTCTCTCTCTCTCTCTCTCTCTCTCTCTCTCTCTCTCTCTATCTATCTATCTATCATCTATCTCTATCTCAACACTCACTCTCTCTCTCACACACACATACCCCTGCATAATTAAATAAATCTTACAAAAATATCTCGAGTGATTACTATAAGATGTTGCCTAGTTTGTTATCTTGTATCCTCACACATTAAGCAAGAAACAAATAATAACACTATGTTGTATTCACAGCAAGTACTACGTAACACAATCTTGTATTCTCATCTCAGAGTGTATGCATTTTTGAAGACTTTTTAAAAGGAAAGAGGTAGAGGCCATAAACTCAATGCACATGAATAAAATTTTTAAAAATAAACTTGATAAATGAAACTCAAGTACATTTTAAGACAGACACAAAGCTTCATGTTTGATCATTTTTAAGATATACCTCTACATATATATGCAAATGACATCCATAAATCAATAAGAAAAGAGGCAACTATAATGGAGAGAAAGGGTCAAGGATACACATAAGTAACTGACAATGACAGAACCCAGAAGAACACTAGTGTGTAAAGATAGCCAGATCCATTAATAAAAAATAAATATGAAATACATGTTAATAACACCCATTAGTCTATCAAAAAATTAGGGGGTAGGAAAAGAAAAATTCTAGGGTTTGTTTTTGTTTGTTTTCAGGTGAGGAAAATGCTAGTGGAAATATAAACAAAATGATGCTCTCAAGCATTCCTAGTGGATTTATTATAATATTTTTTTAAAATAAAATGGTAAAAGCCATTAAATTTTTAAAAATACACACACACTTTGAACCAGCCATCCTGCATCTGGGAATCTATCACGAAACCAAAACCACCCATAGCCAAGAATATGTTTGCCGATATTTGCTGTGGCAGTGTTATTGTTAAAGAGAAGAAGAAAACACAAAAGAACCGAGCAAACTGCCTCCTAAACATTTATCTTTATGCCCATAGATTAATGATGCTCTCGCCTTTGTCGAAGATGTTTCTTCTGCAGTGGGCATCAGCCGCCACAGGGACTCATCACTGGCAAGAGTGCCAAGAATGAGTGCCTGCGATGGCTCAGCCCTAACGGGATAGGCTTAGGGAACTGTCCTGTGCAAAATCTGAGACATAGGGAGGACTGGTGTGAAATGCTCTCTTCCGGACGTGACCTAGCCCCTGCACTCAGAACTTTGTGACGGCTGTGGTTACCTACACAGGACCTGTAAAAGATCAAGCAGGTCAACATCGGCATGGGGAGGGGAGGGGTTCAGCAGGCTCCACCCTTAGTGCCTGAGGAGCTGTGGGCAAGTGGTGGCTGCTGGGAAGGGGGAGTCATTTCCTTGAGGGGTGCCACCACCAGAAGACAGCCCCACACCCATGCGGCAGTCCTAATGGGACCCCATGGGTTGTACATGAAGGTGGGAGGGTGACCTGTTGGGAGGCTCCAGGGAGAGTAAGGGGACTTGAGAGTAGGGGTGATGAAGACACGTTGTACACATGTATGAAACTGCCAGAGGATACATTTGAAATAGAAGAATAAGAGCAAAATGACTGCAACGCAACGGAAAACACGCATGACACAGGAACAAGCACAACACAGAAAGTGAAACTCTGTTCACTATAACACTGTAACTTTAATTTCACGCACAGGAGACATAGCCGAATAAAACAGAGATTTTGTTTCGAAGTGGGATTATGGGACACTTTTGCTTGGAATTTTTTATGCCTTTAATCCCAGCACTCAGGAGACAGAGGCAGACAGATCTCTGTGAATTTGAGGTTAGCCTGGTTCACAGAGCGAGTTCCAGAACAGCCGGCGCTACACAAAGAGTAAACCCTGTCTCAAATAAAGTTTTTAATTAGGTGGGGCTTTGGTGGCACACGCCTTTAATCCCAGCACTCGGGAGGCAGAGGCAGGCGGATCTCTGTGAGTCTGAGGCCAACCTGGTCTACAGAGCGAGTTCCAGGACAGGCTCCAAAGCCACAGAGAAACCCTGTCTCAAAAAACAAACAATATTTTTTTAATTTTTTAATTATGTATGGATATCTTTGTGCATGCAGTACCTATGGAGGCCAGGAGAGGGTGTCAGATCCTATGGAGCTAATTATTTGTATATGTGTGGGTTTTTATGTGCTTGTGAACATGGGTGCAGTGCCTCTGGAGGCCAGAAGAGGGCGTCATATCATCTGGTACTGATGTTACAGACAGCTGTGAACAGTTCCTGGTGGTTGCTGGGAAGTCCAGCAGGTCTCCTGAAAGACCAGCACACAGTCTTAACCTTGGAGCCATCTCTCCAGACCCACTTGGAATTTTTTTAAATGAGTTTCTGCCACATAATAATTTTCTAAAAGAAAGTGGGGAAAAAAAGAGCTCAGCAATATCCCTGATGAATATTTTTTTAAAAGTTCCCCTTTGATACTGTATTTTTGCTTTTAGGGATTATATTTAAGAAATAAAACAGAGATATAGATAGTCAAACCTGTCAAAATACACAAGCAACTAAACAAATTCTAGTGGTAGGTAAATTTATAAAATACAATACAATTTCAATGTGCAAAATATGGCCCTGTGTCTGCATGTATGTATCTTACAAATATATAGTATGCATCTATATGTTTTCTAGATCATATGTAATAATTGAAATCATGTTGCATCTTGGATTTTCACAAGCTTATTTTATTAACATGTTGTCTAAACATGAGAGCTTTGCTGCATTATTCAGTATTCACCTGTAAATATATTCCTGTATATACATATTATGAAGAAAGAGCTAAAATAAGATCTACTAAAGTGTTGGTGATTATTTGCGGCTGATGAGAACACAGACGAGTTCTATTCTCTTTTCTAAAGTGACTCCGTGCAAGGCGCATCTACAATAGGAAAAGCACAATGATCGTTTCCAAAGGGAAGTCTGAGAAAGGCAATGGCTTCCTCGGAAAAAGCAGAACCACGCAGGGGCACCGCCTTCCTCCGACGTTCCTTCAACCTGAGAGAATGGCTCTGGGTTTCTGGGGTCGTCTGTGCTGTGTCTCACAAGGCAGGGCACACAGGGCTGCAATGGCTCCGCTCATCACAAAGCATAGCATTTGGAAGCTGAACCCCGGGGCAGCTCTCCAAGAGGCTAGGCACACAGCCTTACTGTAATCTAAAAGCAGCGATGCTTTTTCTTATCATTTCACAGATGTCCAGTGACACCGATCCCTGCAGTGTGGTTGGCTGAGGGCTGCAAACTGGAAACTCCGTTCATCTCCCTCTTGTGGCTCCCCCTGGGTGGAAAGGGCTCCCACAGCTCAGACAGGACAGCAGTGTGGGAAAGTAGACAAGCCTGTGGGAGGGACCCTGCGTGCTCTCTCTCGGGGCACAGGAGGACAACTTGCAAACTGGCTCCTATCCCAGCAAATCTACCTGGAAGGACATGACGCCAGTAAGGTAAACAGCAGAAGCTCCAGGAGGCCCTTGGCTTACATCCTCCTACTCTTCCCTCAGAAGGACCTTGCTTCTTCGTTGACCCAAAAAAAGGGGGGGGGCGGGGATTCTTGCCACATCCTCCCACTGCCCAGTGACATTAGCGAAAGATCGTCAGAAACATGGGCCCATTTCTTTAAGCACAGGAGACAACCTCTCCCGTCTCTTAAGTGATTTGCAGAAGAGAGTTCTGTACGCGTGAATGGAGCACATCAGTATAGAGACTCGAAACTCTCAACTAGGAGCAAAATGTCGTTCACATTTTGATGGACAAGAGCACGAAGAGGTTTAAATAAGGATGGAGACGATGGCCGGAAGCTGTAGTAAAAAGACAGTAGACCCGGATATATCCACGTGGTCTCAACAGAACAGAGTCCTCCTCTGCAATCATGGAACCCAACGTGCCAGATGACTAAGAGCTCCATTTGTATACATAGCGCTCCGAACTAGACAGAACATTCTGGTTTATCTTATTTGCAACTACATGTCAGGTCAACAATATGAATAGAAAAACCAAGATGCTTAACTGTGCAGTGCTGCTACCTGGGCCAGAATAAATTACATAAACCAAAGTCAATCTTGTAGGCTCAATCAACCAACATCAAAGTGCTCTTTGGCTTCCTGTTAGTAACAAATTAACAAAAGAAGCCTCTTGCTCTTGCCACCGCACATAAAGGCAGGAATAGCAGGAACAACACTGGCATACATTCTCTGGGTTGCAATTCACTCAGAGACAAGATTAGACCCTGGGAATAAAATCACAGCAAATAGGTACCAGTGAGAACAGAAATAAACTCACTAAGTAATTTGTCCCAAACAGAGAATGAAGAGACATAATGGTGGCTTGCTTATTAGTGGAAAGGGACACACATTGTTATACTGCGGTCAGTTCTTGATTACTTGTGTGTGATTTTCCAGTTTTGTGGGTTACCCTTCCCTCAGCAGTCTTTGTATATCTGAGCCATCTCCATCTTTAATTCCTATGTTTCCAGAACTCCCCAAATAATGTGTTCCAGTAATCCAAGCCTGAGTTCCCTAGGAAAGCAAACCAAGGTATGGCTAGGGTTTGCTGGTTAAAGGGTCCCTTTGCTTCCCAGGGTTGAGACTAAATCCTGTAACACATTTTCCCCAATATGAGATAAGACAACATGGAACTGAGTTTAATGAATGGAAGATATGGGTAATGGCCTTTTTTCTAAGTAAAATTGGTAGATAATAGGTATATGGTTGAGATAGATAGAAACAGAGAGAGAGAGAAAGAGAGAGAGATGCAGGTGATAGGTAGATGACAGATAGACAAGTAAATAGATAAATGATATAGACAGATAATGGATAATAGAGTTATAGATGATAGATAGAGATGATGGATGAATAGACAGATAATTAAAGATAGATAGATAGATAGATAGATATACATATAGAGAGACATAGATAGAAACATAGATGATAGACAGGTAAATAGAAGGCAGATAAATGATATAGACAGATAATGGATAATAGAAATATAGATGATAGATGGATGAATGGGTAGATGAGAGAGAGAGAGAAAGAGAGAGAGAGAGAGAGAGAGAGATGAGGGTGCATGTCAGCCCTATTAGGTATATCCTGTAGACAGGAAACTATACACATGACCGTGAGCACGGTATAAAGTCTGTGAAGAAAGGCTTAGACTCAGAACCCAAGGGGACAAGGTCTAAACAGGGAGAGATGAAATCACCGAACTTGCCCCACACCAGAGAGATCGAAACGCTATCCACAGTGAACCATGAGCTCCTCCTTTCGGACTTCTTCCAGGGGCAAGCACTTTATTTTTCACAATATTCATATTTCCTCCAGCCAGCTAAGATGTTTGCCGACACTCATTACCCAGACACCCCAATTTACAAAGTCCAAGTCTGGTCATATACTCCACATCTTCAGGAAATCACACCATCTCTCTGAAGCTTGGTTTACTATGCTAGCAAGGGAGTACCCTGCCACTTCCGTAGATCTGTGCTAACATAAAGCAAAACATACTCAAGACCCTGTGATAGATGAATACTGTTATGGTTTGCATGTGAAGCACCCCTCCAAGAGCTCATGGGTTAAAGGCCTGGTCCCCCAGCTGGGGCACTAGTTAGAGGTGGCTCAGCCTTTCTTAATGGATTGATCTGTTGCTAAAAGCACAATTTGATGGTATCATTGAGAGGTGGCGGAATTAGGAGGTAGAGCCCATTTGGAGGAAGTTGGATGCGCACCTTGGAGGGATAAACTTTGTTCCTAGCACCTTCCTGTACCACTTCCTCTGCTTCCTTCATGCCACAGATGAGCATTTCTGCTGCGTTCAACCCTCTATGTCCTTATACTCTGCCTCACCACTGGTCTCCAGAGACTGGGACTGAAGATTGAAATGTCTGAAGCCCTGAGCCAAAATGAGGCCTCCCTTATTTAATACATTTCCCTCCAATATTCATCACTGGAATGCAAGGCTGAGGGTGGTGTCAGCTGCTTGACAGCTCTGTCAATCTCGTAATGTGAAAAGCAGGCTGTAAGAGAAGCAGGACTCTGAAGAGCTGTTTTCTATCTGAAGATACCTGGCTTTTAAAAGTGGGAGGAGGCCGTCGCGCATGTTGTCTCTACACTAATCTATTGATTTACATTTAGCGTTTTTTATTTTTCGGCCCTTTAGAAGAGCATTTAATATTAACAGAGTTAAATAAACTTGAGAATTGGAGGAAGAAGACCTGAGTTATTTTTTAGCCCCAGCAAACAGGGGGAAGGTTGATTCTGGTGACAGAACCAAAGTGGCACAGTTACTCAGCCAGATGAGTTCAGTGGCATCCTGAGTCTTGGTGTTTTGCTCTGTTGCCGCTGTTGTTGCTGTTGTTTCGCGTTTTGGGGAGTGGTTTCCAGACTTGTATCAAAATCGTAGCAACAGTATCACATTCTGGAATTAATCAACTTTTAATCCAGGACCTTAGAAGTAGAGGAAAAACGGGAGACAACTCGGA
Source organism: Mesocricetus auratus (assembly GCF_017639785.1). Classification (NCBI taxonomy): domain Eukaryota; kingdom Metazoa; phylum Chordata; class Mammalia; order Rodentia; family Cricetidae; genus Mesocricetus; species Mesocricetus auratus. The sequence continues at coordinate 38,222,716 of NW_024429199.1, read as the reverse complement.
GAGAGACAGTCTTGGGAATAGAAACACACAGGAGTACAGGGGTGGGAAGGTGACCCCATGGGTAAAGTACTAGTCACACAAGCATGAGGACATGAGTTCCAGTCTCCAGCACCCACAAAGGCTGTATGCACACTCACACATCTGTAATTCCAGCACCAAGAGGCAGAGGTGGCCCTGATCCCCGGAGCTCACTGGCCAGCCATCCTAGTCAAGTCAGCAGTTTCCATATTGAGTGAGAGACTCCATCTCAAAAAAACAAGGGTGGGGAAAAACAGGGCAAGCTACCTGACATTGACCACTGGCTCCCACATGCAAGTGCAGCTGTGAGCATGGGTACTAACACACGCATATCCTTACAGACGTGTGCACATAACACACGGGGGGGGGATGGGGGTTGAATACTGAAAACAGTGTGGCCCCGTTTTCTAGGGTGGCAATACATATCCTACTTGGCATATCCCCATCAAGATAAAGGGCATATTTATTTGTCAACTCCTCCCCTTTCCTTTTCTTCATCACCTTTATCCTTGCTATCCAAACGAAGACTCCAAAAGCTGCCTGCCCTGAGCTGGCAAATAGCTACAGGCACTGTCTTCCTGGAAATAAGAACCAGTAGTTGTCCCCACAGTGCTACTGAGATTCAGGAGGGCAGATTCAAGGCTGCTCAGGCTTCTAATGGGGGGGATTAGAACCATAACTGCTTAAGTTAATAAACCAGAGGAGCTGAGGGGGGTGCTCATAAACAGGCTGGAGTCAACCGCGTCTCTGCAGACAGGGGCTCAAAGGGTTCCTTGTGATTGAGGACAGTTGATCATCTCTACCTTCTGAAGACCTGCCTGACCAGTCCCACAGCACTTCTGAGGACAGTGACTAAGCCCAGACTTGGCAAAATTCTTTAATATCTTGATTAGTCACTAAGTAAAGGCTTTGCTAGAAACCTTCATTTCCTACACAGTTGGGCAGATGCGGTCTCAACAGAAGCTTTCCTGAAGTGCCTCCCCCGAACTGCCCAGTTCCACAAGTAGGAAGTCAGCATGCTGAGCGAAGCCTGCCAGTCTGGCCCTCAGTGAGAGCAGCTTTTCGTTCACTGGCGAGCTGCACAGATTGGCAGGCAGGCCTAGGTCCACGCCCCACGCCTCCCTCGCAGTTCAGGCAGGTTATATAAAAATAAACTTACATACTATTCTGTTGACTCAGATTTCCTGTGCGTTTGAACACTTTGAAAGTTAACATGGTATTTGCAAACCAGAGGGGCTTTGAATATTTTATGTCACATGCCTGCTACTGGATTCGAAAACTGCAAATAAGCACAGCTGGCAGTCTTGACAATGTGGACTTTTGTTGCAATAGAGGCCCGGCTTTCCAAGAGGTTTGTGAACTGGTTCAAAAATGCTCTGTGAAGAAGTGAGAGATGGATTTGAAAGCTAGTGAGGCATTTTCAGTCTTAATGTTTAAACAAAAAAACATTGTGACTCATGTCCACAGTACATGCGAGATGATTGCTTGTCTACTTGTACGGCATACAATCTTTTATAAAGCTTTCACTTGTCACTTTGAATAATTAAGTTCAGTGGAGAAGGTTCTCAACTACCGAGAGGCTATTAGTAGGTAGCCACTGGAAATATAAGTCTGTTCTCCATTTTAGGGTTAAAAAATTCACATGATTTTTTTTATCAGTGCCATTCTATAAGCAATAAGAGAAATGTTTTCACTTGCTGGAAGCTATTGCAAAGCTTCGAGAGAGAGAAAAAAAAACAATTTAAAAGCTTTAGAAACATTGAGGGGGGAGGTCTGTGTTTAGGGTAGGCGGTGTGTATTGTAGGTAAGTTGGTGACTCTCCCTGATAATGCGCAAAGCCAGGGCTGGAGAGGGACGTAGCTTGGTGGTGGGTAGAGCAGCCTCCATGAGGATGCCAGACCTTGGATTCTATGCCTATCTAGAAAGGAAACATGGAGGAGAAGGAAGAAAAGGGAAGTGGGGAGAGAAAAGGAAAGAAGGGGAGAGGAGGGAGGGGAGGGGATGAGGAAGGGAGGGACGAGGGGGGAGGGGGAAGGAGTGGTAGGGAGGGAAAAGGGGAGAGGAAGGAGGGGACAGAGAGGGGGTGGAGTGAAGAAGAAGGGAAGGGAAGGAGAGAGGAGATGGGGAGGGGAGAAGGGAAGGGAGGGAAGGGGAGGGGGAGAGGACAGAAGGAAAGAGAAGGGACGATGGCTCCACCACACATTGTCAGCGAGGGGAGCGTCTCTTGATTTCCACTCAAGAATCACTCGCGCAATGCTCATCAGGCAGTAAGCATTGAAACCCCGTTCCCCAAACTCATCTCCAAATTAGGCTTTGTGTGTAAAGGAAGAAGCCCAAAAACAAAAAGGGGAAACCATCTCATGGTAGTTCCCTTGAGGTCACTATTTGCCACCTTCTTGGGAGAGCCAAGCTGAGATCAAACGCAAAGGCACAAATGGAATGGAGAGGTGCTTATGCTTAGGTCTTTCCAAGCATCTTTTAACAGAGAGGCAGGCCGGGCAGTGGTGGTGCGCACCTTTAATCCCAGCACTCAGGAGGCAGAGGCAGGCGGATCTCTGAGTTGGAGACCAGCCTGGTCTACAAGAGCTAGTTCCAAAACAGCCTCAAAAGCCACAGAGAAACCCTGTCTCAAACCCCCCCCAAAAAAAACAGAGGGGCAGAAGGGACATGAGTAATTTCAAGTGATTTCCTTTGTGAATGCTGGGTTGGGCCTCCATTTCAATGAAACAAGGTAATGAAAAACGAATGTGGTCTCTGTGTTCTGCATATTGACTTACATTGAACTCCTTGGCTACATTCACTCACAAAACTAACTAAGGTCTAAACTGATCACCCTGTCAGTAAAATACCTGAGTTAAAACTGTAGGGTCCTGCGTTCTATCCCCCAGAGCCCATGTATGACAAGCCAGGAGTGGTGGCACGTATTTTGTAATGACTGAACTGAAGAGACAGGGACAGGGAATCTCTGAGGCAAGTTCCAGGCCAATGAGAGACCCTGACTCAAATTCCAAGGTGAGTATCACCTGAGGAGCAACTGCTGCCTTTGTTGTCAGGTGTTCACACACATGTAAACACATACACTTACACCTCAATAAACACGCTTGCACACACACACACACACACACACACACACACAAGCGGTGGGCTGGAGGAGAGGGCTCAGTGGAGAAAGTGTTTGACTGACACACAAGTGTAAAAACCAGACTTATATCCCTGCACACACAGTGAGTCCACACACATGTGAACATACAAGCACACACAAACACACGTAGAAACAAAAACTAAGTAAGACATGAGTTCTTCGCCACTAACATACTCGGTAACATTGGTTCATCCTTGCATAGGTCAAGGCTCACTGTGTGAACTCAGGCCCCCAGGATGACTTCTGGTTTTGCCATTGGAACAAGAACTCCTTGCCCAGAGTATTTTAAAGCAAACATTCAGTCCCAGAATGGCCCTCTCCAGCTGTGCACTCTGGGTTTGTCAGATAGGCATGACAATATGGTGGAAAATATGTTCACTGCACGGAGCAAAGGACAAATCCTGCAATACCACTAGGTACACAGCTTAGCTCACCACCCTCGCAACTTTCTCATCTTGGTTGTAAAACTGTTCTTGCATGGTTACCTTATTACAAAGGAATTCAACAGACTCTCTAGGCGTATTTTGGAAATATTTCATTGGCTACTATATTATTATAAATAACATCCACACTGGTTAGTAATTCACTTAGCATACAGTTTGCCCATTCGCACAACTCCTCGGTTGTTAGTGCCTCATGGCCACAGGGATGTGAAGCCACTTTCAATTTTAAAACATTTTAATCTTTTTATTTCTTGACAGTTTCATGCATGCATACAATGTATTATGATCATATCCACGGACCATTTCAAATATCATCCTGAGCTTCTGAAAACGAACAAACAAACAAACAAACAAACAAAAAGAATGGTTCCCGGTTCTTGTTTTTAAAGTGTTGGGTCATGGTTACAATGTACAAGATACAACAGAGTGGGAAAACATGCTTAATGCCCTAACGTTTGGTCCATATAAAATATTGCATACCTTTATTTCCTAATTACAAGAAACAATGGACCTTATTCATAAACATCTTCTCAATTAAAAAGGAACAATTGGAGAGTCTAATAGTGAATGAGTTTTTAGAATTAGCAGGTCCACATTGACAGATTTACAAAGAACAATGCGTTAATGGCTGTATTTTCAGGTCGTGAAATACCTGCTCAAATTAAGTAGTTTGTGGTTTCTATATCAAAGAGAAGAAGAAAGCACCACACTGATTCTACTGCTGTGTGTGTGTGTATGAATTTTATTTGAAGTAATTCAAGCCTTATTCTACAGACTTGTATTCTTGTATTCTTTGTGTTCTACTACAATCAAACGATACAGACATATAAACATGATGAACTCCGAGTATGAGAAGGCATTAGTGTTTCCTAATGTGGGAAGAATATGTCCTGTGAAGGGGAGAAAAGCTAATCGGAGTGAATACCCAACGACTCTCTGAAAGAACACACCCCTCCCCCGTGCATGGGCTTCCTCCTCCACTTCTGCCCAGAGATCAAGGAGAGTGAAACGCACTCCCTGGAGATACTAATTATTAGACACAACCACCAACAATGTGGATACAGAGACAACTTGCACAACCGTGCAACCAGCTTAGTAACGAACTTTGTAATTCTGCCCCAGTGTTTGAGACTGGTTCTAAACAGCTCCGTGAAGCAAGGCATTGGCTGCTGTGTTCAGCAGAGCTGAACTGTGGACATTGACCAAGTTCCATGGCATTCTACCCTCGCTCTTTATCCTACTTCAATCCGCGTTTCTCCCTCCACGGCGACTTTCTGGTTATGCATTATCTGGTTTGGCCGTCTCTATTGCTTACTTCAGATAACTACTCAACCCTCCACTTGGCTGGCTGCTGGGTAGGCTTGACCTAAGAGAATGGATGGTAAGAGAGCCAGAATTTTCCTTTGATGTCTTAGAACTCGGGATTTCATTATATAACCTACCATAAATCCTGGCGGTCAGGACCAACACCAGCTTCCAAAGTTACCAGAATACGACACTCCTACTTGATTCATTGTGGATTCTGACATCTCTTAATTAATATGAACTCGGGGACTTCGGCTTGCCAGTGATAAGAGACGTTTCTGACTTGCCTTCTTCATAGTTTTGAGGGTTTCCTTGATTAATTTTCTTCTTCTGTAATCTAAGCTTCAGATGCCAAATGTTCTTACTGGCTCTTTGCCTCTAAGGTTTGAGCTCACAGATGTTTCCTTGTGGCCACAGAAACTACCTTTCCTCTGAGAATAGTTTCGATAAATAAAAAAACTGGTAATAAATTTCAAACTGAGGAACTGAATATGAAGAAGTCAAGTGCAGCCTATTAGCCACACTTTTATAGACTTGCAAACCCGCCGGCTGTGCTGAAGCCTCCAATGGAAATGGTGGTGGATGCTAGGCTTCCCTACCAACCAATTAATGCCTTGGAGAACCCCCAACCTTCTTCTGTGTAACAACATAAATCCTTCTCCTTGCTCAACATCCAACCAAGGCTTCCCACAAGGAGAAAATTGGCACATTTAAATGTCCCTTTCTACTCCAAGTGCTGAGGGAGGAGTGAGGTGGACTGAGTCCAGATGGTGAGACAGGAGACCGAGGGCCTGTCTCATCTGGACACAAATAATCTGTGAACTGTTCTCGGTGATTAATACCCAGCACTTGAACCCTGCTTATGCAACATGAGCACTACAGTAAGCTGACTTTTGATTTCTGGGTTTTTTTTCCCTTTCCTAGAAAACATTTTTCTATGAATCCTTTTTTGTTATTGTTGCAAACTAGATTTGAAGCAACTCTTCCCTTGATTTGTAAAGCTTCCATGGGCTGGAGGGAAGGACACCAAAGCAACGTGAGCAATGTTCCTCCCAAAGATGACACTGTGTCATCCTCTCCCTGGACCCCTCAGCTGAGAGCCAGCCACCAGCCACCATGGGACACTCCCAGCACATCTCAGCGGCCCTCAAGGTTCATGTAACTGGAGTTAGACTGTTGACTGTGCTAAGTGTTTTCTCCAACCCCTTTCCCCAACAGACTGCTGCCTTGTTTTCTTACATAACTGTCACCCCAACATTTTACAATACCCTCCTCCTTTAAAGGACAAGAAAAGAAGAGAAAGGGGAAAGGGACAATCTCCTCCCACTCCTCTTCTTTGGCCCTCCAATCACTGGACTCAGCTCCAAACTCCCGTAGTCTGAAGATTTCAGTAGCGGTATAACAGCCCCTCTTCCCAAAGAGAGCCTTCCCAATGACATCTGCCGTCTTCCACTCCCATGGCTTATCTGTGCTTATGCTAATGTCTTCACTCACTATTCCAAGTGGAAGTGGCCCAAGACAGGGGCCACAGAAGCATAATTTGATACCAGCAGGGGAATCATACCCTGGTGCTATGCCTTCACCCATTTGCTAGGGAATTAGGCCTCCAAAGTCAAAGAGATGCTCAAGCACTCATTTAGAATACATGTTTGACAAGTATGAATAAATTATAATAATTGTAGCAGCCTGCATCTCATACAAATAGGAACTATTATGTTATGAACCTACAGCCTATCCAAATAAGATTATTAAGGCATGAAAACATCCCACATATGAAGTATGCTGTTTAGTCCCTAGTGATCCCTGAATGTAACCTTCTAGCAACTGTTTGGATAGACCCCTCTTGCCATTATGAAGATAACAGAGTACCCAGTGTGCATATGTCTGTCTGTCTGTCTGTTAGTGGAAACTGAACACAGGACCTTGCATAGTCTAAGCAAGCCCTCTACTACTGAACTATATCCCTCACTTTTTCTTAACTTATTATTTTGAGGATGGTATTACCAAGTGTCAAAGCAGGCATTGAACTCGCTATGTGACCCATTTAGATCTTCTGCTGGTGATCCTCCTTCCTCAGCCTTCTGAGCAGCTGGGACTGAAGGCTTGCACCACCAGGATCTTCCCACTCTTCTATTAACCATTTTTGAAACAAAGTCTTTGTCACCTCCATCAATTCAGAAGATGAGTCCTTAAAAGATCTGGTAAATTGCCCAATTTAAATTGTCCACTTTAAATTAATAGCTCACCTCTCTTGAACTATTCCAATCACCTCCAAATTAATGTGCTCAGTCTTCAACTAAAAACTTCAATCTACATAGTTCCAGAATGAAGGCATCCAACATCACACAAAAATCTTTAATGTCTACACTATGAAACCCAAGGTCTTTAAATTGGCATTTAACTCCACAGTCCTAAATTCTTGCTAGCCCTTCCCTGCATGATTTTTACCTGTCTTACTCTCAGACCAACTCCTGAGTCCCCAAATTGATTGTCCCATACCTTGGATTAGAGTCTTACATCCCCTAACATCTCCCCAGGGCAACATTATCCTTCCTTCTGGGCCAAAGCCAAGTGTCAATGCTCCAAACTCCCCTGTGCCACTAAGAAGTAACTTCTCTGTGTGCCTCCATAACATGGTGCTTGTCCCTGCCAAAGGCATATGACTTTCTACTCAATTAAGTACATGTCATGGTTACTCTGTAGCAATCATACATCATAGATCATATGTGCCTAGTATTTCACATATGATTTTTTAATTATCTAGAGACCATTAATGTCTGTTTTCAGTAGGGAGAACCTAATGGGGAAGGTCCTTCTGTATATTTGTTTCTCTTATTGGTTGATGAATAAAAACACTGTTTGGCCAATCGCTAGTAGAGGCAGGGAAAATAGGCAGGGCTAGGAGACAAGGAGAATTCTGGGAAAGGTAGGCAGAGAGAAACAGCACAGATGCCATGTAGACCATAAAGGAGTAACAGATCCAAGCATTCTCCAGTAAGCCAAGACCATGTAGAAATGCATAGATTCGTAGTTATTGGTTAGTAATTAAGACAGAGCTAGCCAATAAGAAGCCATAGCCATCAGCCAACAGTTTTATAATTAATATTGTGTCCGCGTGTTTATCTGGGGCTGAGAAGGGTGGCAGAACCTGGCAGGACAAGAAGAACTGCAGCAACAAGAACGCCCCCCCCCAAAGAATTGAGAATTGCTGACTTTAAGTGAGAGGCTAAAGCCAGATCACACTCCTAAAGGTTGTGGTTGAGAAAATGGAGTGACGGGTGTATAACCATCAAGACTCTTGATGATTTTTGCACTAGAAGAGGTAGGGTTTCACCTGGCCACCTGTCATCTCATACCAGAGAACATCTTCCAAGTCACATTGGCGCCTCAAGAAGGAGATGACTGAATCTTCTAAAATCTCATTGCCACTGGCATCTCACATTCGAACTTTATTGAGTGTCTACAGGCTTCCTCCACTCACACTGGCTTTTCCACACGCTGTCAGTTCTTGAGAAGCACAGGGGAGGCTGCCTGACACAGCACTCCCTAGCACCACACTGAGCCACATAACCTCAGTCTCTTTACCTGCAAGATTTCACAATACAGCTAAGTCATTATTTGTGCGTGTCACACACAGTTTACATTGATGAAGGGGGAACGTTCATCCGTGTCATTGCCTTTAATTTGCATCAGGAACCACTAAACTTCCACGAGTCAGGTGTCATCATTGTGCAGAGACTGGGACTTAGGGTATACTATCACCTGGGATAGGAATTGGGGACAAGGTTCTCCAGGACAAGGTTCATAACAGAATGCTTCAGAAACAAATGTTTTCCATCAAATAATGACAGCATGGACTTGAAATTAGATGGACTTTTGTCTCCTAAGACTAGAATGTCTATCACCTTAGAAGTTGTGTGGGACATGGCACCTAATTGCACAAAGCCTTAATTTCCTCCTTTGTATCATATCATTTGGCTGGTGAGCTGGGTTAATGTGAGAGTTAAATGTGACAATACCCATCAAAAAAGATAAGTACTGCATATCCCAGAACTGAGGGATCATAAGTGTTAAGCCAAAAGAAGAGCTCTTTAACACAGAATGGTGATGTAATACCATTACTATTACAACCTCATGAACACTAAACATATGTATGACCCATTCTGGGGAGCCTGTCTTGAGTCTTGGGTCTGAAATAGAAATTTTGCATGAAAACTGTGTGTGCATGGGCTAGGAGCATTTGCCCAGCAACAGAGCAATGTGCTTCTCTCTGAGAGTAGTGACGCCAAGAAGTGACCCAGGATTCCACACAATCTAAACACTTGCTCTACAGCACCACGAATTTCACCCTTCCACATGATCTTCTGACATGAAGATGAACACGAAGTGTGCATTACGTGGTTTTGAAATTCCCAGCAAGACCATGCTCATCACAGTGGGGTGTGGCCCTACTTACAGATATAAAGAAAGAGTGATGGGGAGATGAAGAGCTGGGCTTTGGGGACATCCAGTCTTCCCTTTGCACACGGATCTTGAAGTAGGCATGTTTTCAGTAGGTGCAATGCTCAGCTGACAGGAAGGACTCCCTTTGATGTTTTCAGAACAAATTCAGAGTTACAATTGGCTGGACATCAATGTCTCAGGTCTAAGATGCTGCCCTTAGGTTCTATGCATTTATTCAAATGATGTTTATTGAGTACCAGACTTAGAATGAAAAGACTTCTCCGTACTGAGTTTCTTTCTTTCTTTCCTTTGGGTGAGGGTAGTTGAGTGGCATAGGGACTAACTGGTTAGCCCAGGCTTACCTTGAACTTATAACCTTCCTGTCTCTGATCCCTGAGTTCTGGTGTTATTATAAGCATTATATTGAGTTCCCAAAACATGAAGGCTGCCAGTAGTTAAATGTGTGCTTCAAGCTCATTAAGTCCATGGAGTGATACCTGGCAGCAACTCTCTTACTACTCCTTCTTGGCAGGTAGAGATTAGAGGCCAAGGGTGAGGAACTTGGCCCTGAATGGCACAGCTAGAAAGTAGTAGGAGTTAAGGCGTGGACTTGGTCACTTCCCAGGGATTTATGAATCCTCACCAAAAAGTTAGCTAAGGTGAAAAACCTAGGCAGCAGAATATACATAGCAGAATGTACCTAGGGATGGATGAAGGGCTCAAGCCCCCTGGATCTCTAAAAGTCACAGACTTTTAGAGGAAAAGGCAATACATTAGACTCTTAGAAAGTTGTGCATGCAGTTTTGCTGCTGCGGTCTCAGGAGATGATCTAGAAGAAGATTACTAGGATGTGACTTAAGATGCAAAGTCACCATCAGTATCACCATCTTTAGCAAAAGCTACCTGTAAAGTGCTTTCCTTTAAAAAAGAGCATGGGGGTGTGGCTGAGTAAAGTACTCCCTGTGCAAGCCTGGAGACCTGAGTTCATTTCCCAAAACCCATGTAAAGATGGACAGATAGAAGTGACTCTACAAAAATGTTCTCTGACCTTCACATGTCCACTATGGAACACCATGCCCCCCACCACACTACAAACACACACACACACACACACACACACACACACTTATTAAAATACTAATTAAAGTACTTTGTTAGTACCTGTGCAGGGAGTCTCATAGTTGGTATCTCTTTCTCAGTAAACGCCCTGTCAACCCAGACAGAGGTGGATGGACAAGACCACACCTCTTGTGTGTTTTACCAAAGACATAGTCCCCAAGCTGGTCACTCTATTGTCTGTTTTTCTTTACAGCCTCCCTGTACCCATGGAACAAACTGAAGTTCAACCATGACCTTAGCTCAAGCAGTCATTCTGACCAACTGGACCAAAAATACAGAGATAGACTGGGACAGGGTAGAGATAACTAAGTACCCATGTAGGAAGACTCAGCGGGTACCTTAGGTAATGTCTATAGCGATTGGGGGCTTAAGTTTGGAGGAAGATGGATAGGTGCCAGATGGTTCTGTGTCCTAAGCTGAATGAAAGCCCTAGATCATTGAAAGAGAAGGCAGTTGTCTGGCTTCGTGGTTGCAGTAAATTCATCCTTTGGGGTTTTATTTTCTTCATGAGCAACAAAGGTGAACAATTATCTCCAAGTGTCAAAGCAACACATTCCACTTGTACATACAATCCTGATAATCACATTCAGCATTTTGCCTTTTTCCCTTTATGCCCTGTCTCTGATGCCTATGGCAGTTTTATTTCTAACGTCTGTGACAGAAATCTGCCAATCACCGCAAGATTGGATCCAACCTCTACAGTCTTGTGTCTATCTATGCAGGGTCAAGGATGGGCCTTCTTGGAATACTAACAAGACAAGGGCAAAACACTTCTCTCTTTTTTTGGTTTGGGGGAAACAAAAAGAATTTTAATGAATAGAGATAGGTGCTGCACCTAAGGTCACAGAGATCTCTCCCCTGCTGACTTTAAAAAAAAAATAAGTTCAAATATTTTCACTTGGTATTCCGATGTCCACTACCTCAGCATACATTATTGTTTCGAATTCAAAACTAAACATATTTCCCAACAGCCTTGTGGGAGGAGGTACTCTATAAATCTATTAGATTTGGCACAAGAAGCTAATTTTAAAATGTTTGGCACCGGTGAGTGGTACTTCATGACATTATCAAACATCTTAATAAAGCCCAACCCTTATATTAGGTAATTTTTAAATGAATTTTAACCATCTGGGCACGTCAGAGAGAACAAACACTGGCCACTTCTTGATCAAGCACAAGACTTTCCACTTCAGGAAACGGTGGCTTTCCTGTGGCCAAAATGAAAGTATCTATTTCTGCCTTTTGTAACTACCACGTCACCGACGAGTGGCACCGTGTGTCACTGTGTGGCACCATCCTTAACACACACACACACCAGCCTACCTCAAAAAAAGGAAACACAAGGAAAAAAAGTCACCCGTGGCTACCTTGTGGGCAGAGAGAAAGAACCAAAGCCACGGGGCTTGGAACTCGCCTATGATCGTGCGGCAACTTGGAGACAAGATGAATTACTAGATGGCACAGCTTTCCAGAAAACCCCACGACCTTTAGGGAACACAAATGAAGGTTTATTCCAGTTGCTTAGATCAAGTTCCCATAAGCCACGGCACCAAAGATTAAGAAACAGGGTCGTGTTGAGGCAAGCACAAAGTGAATCTAAGCAGGAACTTTTTAAACCCGCGCACATTTCAACCATACGGAATCCCCGTGGCTAAACCTGGGACCAATAAATAGACGTGATCTGGGGCAGGCAGGCAGCCTGTCAGTGCTGTGCTAAGAAAAGATAACTGTGTCGCCCTCTGACTCAGCTGAGCGTGGCTCCCAGAGTGAATTTCCATGGGACCAAGGTCAGGTTTAACATGACAACGTCTGCCAGAAACTTTGTAAAATATCCTTGGATCAATGAAAGAAAGAGAATGGACAGATTTTCACAGGAGAGGTGAGCTCTGAGACCCCAGCCTGCTTCCACATAGTAGTACAATATACCCGGGGGGGGGGGGAGGGGGACTAAAAAGAAATGGAGAATACATAGAAGTACCTGCTTGAGAAGAATCACCCAGAGATTGCCTTCTTGTGCTAGGGAATGGCAGAGGAGGGGGCATTGGCCTCTCCTGGCGTCACAGGGCTGCTGAGCATGGAGCCTTGTGTTTTCAGTTTTGGTAGAATCCTTTCCGAGGTCGTTATGACCATGAAATTAGGAAATGCAGAGTCTCAGAAGCAAGGAATTAGCACCACCACTTGACTGGGATTGGAAACTCTGTTCCGGATAATAGGGGAGGGGGTGGCCTTCCTCTCTCCAGCCAGGCCGGATTCCAACTTTCTCAAAGTTTGCCTTCAGATAGATGTTTGCAGAGGGACAAGCCTCCGGTGAAGTTAGCTGAGACTTTTTTTTTTTTTAAGGTGATCCAGCCCACTTTCTCTCTACTTGCAATAATAAAGCTCAAAGTCTAGACGGGCATGTTGACTTGGAAAAATAAAATAAGAAAGCATTCTCTGGGCGCATAAATTCTCCTCACCCAAAATTAGCAAGAAGCTGGCGTGAGGGTGTTCCTTCAGTGAGTGCTTCCCAAACTTTCTCTTTCATGCACTGACTCAAGGAGCAGCCCAGCAAGTCTTGTCACTGATTAATTGGGTTCCTGATTTTGGAAACCTCACTGACACGGAAGCGCTTCAAGTACTTGAGCCTTCCATAAACTGCTTGGTATTTCCTGCAGCGATTTACAAGTTTATTGGGCCTGAGTGTAATTTGTTTGCTTTAGGGCTTTAATCTTGTTTGTTTTGTTCCATTTTGTTGACACAAGGTCTCTGCAGTCCAGGGTGGCCTTAAACTCTCAGCAATCCTCCTGCCTCAGCCTTCTAAGTGCTAAAATTACAGGTGTAAGCTTTGTTTTCTTTTGTTTTGTTTACAACTGGCTTTCTAAACAATTATTATTTTGTTGGTTTGTGTTTTTCTTTTAAACTCAAAGACGAACAGGCTGAAGTAAAAATATTTTGAATTTATTTTCTTTCTCTGTGCTAGGGTACGACCCAAAACTTAAAAGTGCCAAGCAAATACATTACCGCTGGTCTGCAACCTTCGGACCCTCTCATTTTTAAAAGCGTTTGAAATTCTAATAGCTTATAAAATCTGCTATGTTTTATGTAACATGTGCTTTCAATGATGGGTGGTTGTTGTTTTAATGTGTTTGCTTTTTTTTCCGTGTGGTAAGTCTGAGAAAGGATGCTTTTCCAGAAATAAGAATGGTGGCAGGCAAAAGACCAGAAGGGACTTCTCTGGCTACTGTCTCAATCCCTCCAGATGCACACTGGTGCATGGTGGGTAAGGGAATACTCTCTGAATTGGCTTAGAGGAGAAATGAAGCCAAACGTCTCATAATTAATGAACTAAACATTTTTATAACAAATTTTCTTCGTTGTCTTCAGTTTTCTATACGCTGGTGAGTGTAGCCCTAAAATAACCCAAAATGCATAAATGTGTCTGAATTTAATTCCCCCAGACTACATGGGATAGAATGCCTTTTAGTTGCTATATAGAATGCTTTATTTCAATTTAACAAACATTAAACTTAATACAACTCATTTTTACAAGGAAAAATCACATACCCTAAGTATGGCAAGGACAGCCTTAGCTTCATTATTTTTATTATGATTTCTGGTGAAAGGTAAGTGATTCAATAAAAGGTTTTGAATAGTTCAAACGTTTTAAAAAGCCAAGTGTTTTTCCTCCCCAAATTAATTGAATCCCTCCATTATTTGATTTGCCAGGATGGATGAATCATGCTCTCAAATAGCATTTAGCTACCTGTTAGAATCCATTGTGTACATCAATACAGAAAAGAAAATTACCTAGGGCAGGAATTCTCAAAATAGAGAAAACAGAACGTTCACTGGATTCAGAACAAAGTGTAGATTATTTCCCTTTCACGGAGGGGATGCATATGAGAAGTATGTCCCTGCATCCAGAGGCCAAGCAAGACACTGCTGTCCTCCCCTGTTGCTCTCCTCCTCGTTCTCTTGAGATGGATCTCTCACTGAACCGGAAGGTGGCTGGGCTAGTTGACCAATGAGCTCTTAAGATCCACCTACCACACACAGAGAGAGAGAGAGAGAGAGAGAGAGAGAGAGAGAGAGAGAGAGAGAGACAGAGACAGACAGAGACAGAGACAGAGACAGAGACAGAGACAGAGACAGAGACAAAGAGAGACTTCTGGGTTACAGGCACACGCAGCCATGCATCTTTACATGGGTGCTGGAGATTCAAACTCAAGTCCTTTATCCATTGAGCCATCTCCCCAGTCTTCCGTGCCCTTTTCTTTAAAAATACAGTTTTGTCATAAAAATGTCTATAAAATGTATGAGAGGTTGTCTGTCCTTAAGGGGCAGTTATAATGGCCTTTGCATCCTAGGCTATGTTTTTCTTGGGAGGAAAGGAATGGAAATGACTGCAAATGCTACCTCCCAGATAAAAGCAGATGTCTAAGGTGCTCGAAGCATTCGCTACAATCCACAAGAGGCAGGTGCTTCTGGCTGACAAGGAAACCATGAGATGCTGAGATACTGTGCTCATGCCAGCTAGAATGTATTCAGAGGGTCCAGAACGAGCCACCACGCCTTCCATAGCCCTCTGCAGCAACATCCGAACCAACCCACTCATGCATTTGTCATGGGAAGACAGTAAGTCTCCAGAAAGGTAAGCTTGGCTCCATCAGCTTGGCAAAGATGACTAGGAATTGCTTGTGGCTTAGCTTCCTCTCAAGTTCACTTACACATAAAAATATCTGCCAAGACCAGCACATTGTTTTCAAATATCCTGTGTTTTTCATCAGGGAAAATCTCTCCTTTGAGAGAGAGAAAAAAATGTCTAATTATGCTGTATTCAATACTATTAGACTGACTTGATAAGGAACAACAAATAAGAAGAGAACAATTTAAGTGAAGAAGTAGAATATAGCATAATTGAAACAGGCACAGGAAAATCAAATCTCTTCAGTACCGATCAAAGAGAAGTGTGATGTCTTCCTGATTCCCTCACATACATACTTGCACAGGAAAAATAAAAAACCTTAGCCTTGCATCAGAAGGATGTCATCCACTGCATCCTTGTTAATAATGAGAGAGGGCCAATGTACACAGCCCCTCCTCCCCCCATACCCTTGATTAAGAAACACCAAATAATGAAATGCTTGAAGTTTTTCCAGGTTACAACCTTGGGTGGTTTGGGTTTTGGTTTTTTTGGGTTTTTTTTTTTTTTTACATAGTCTCCTATTTCAAAAGTGGCCACTAACGGCTCAGTTTCCACAGCAAAAGAATGCCGAAAATTGGTGTAGTCTGTCTGGGTCATTCAAGTAAGATCTTGCTGTGATACGGGTAATTCAGGCTAAGATAAAAAATCAGGCTTTTTATTTGGAGTGTGTGCTTTTGTCCAACATCCCAGATGATAGCTGAGCTTGGGACTCAAATATCTAGGTAATTGTCCCAATTCTCCATTTGTCCTTATTAGCAAAGATGCCTCCAGAGAGAACTGCTCAAAAACTCTCTCAACTCCATCATACTGGAAAAGTAGCCCGGAATTCCTGGTTCTCCTCATGGAGAGAAACTCAAATTGATCTCCTACCTGGAGATAGCAAGGAGTACCTGACCATTTGCCCAGCCATTTTGCTGAAGAAATTGTCTTGCCCATGTCTCCTGTTGCCTGGACAACCAAACGAAGACCTGATGGCTTCCCATACCACACCTCTAATTGCAAATTGGACCACTATTAGGCATCTTGGGGTTGGGGGGGTGGAGACAGGCAACCTCTAGCCTAGCCAGTGATCTTGGACTGGACCTAAGATATCTGAGTTGATCGTGAATACTATGACTTGAAAGTGAATCCTTCCCCTAAAACTAATATGTGGTCCTCAGCCAGTGGTGCTTTTAGGGGGATTATAGACCTTTAAAGGTAGGATGCAGTTGTGAGAAGCAGGCAGTTGGGAGAAATAGGCCTGTGGGTTATCGCTGAGTTCCAACTCTGGCCTGACTTCTGCTTCTTGAACTCCAGTGTGTGGTAACTCCAGCCTCCTAGTCCTGCAGTCATGGATTCCATCATGCCTTTCTCCTCTTGATGAACTGGACCCGTTCAAACCACAAGCCAACATAAGTCTGTTGTACTTTAAATTGTTCCCTCATATATTCAGTCACAGCAACAAGAAAATGAACTAGTAGAATGGCCAACTACATGGAGCTCACGGGGTTATGAATTTTCAAGCTTCAACAGTGCAGTGAACTTCAGCAAGGGCATCTTGGGGTAGAGTAGAAGAAGCAGGGAGACCCCTAGTAAATGAAAGTATCCATGGACAGAGAAAAATCAATCTGTAGAGATGAGTAGCCATGGGACCCTGGACCCATAGCTGTATCACCGTGTCAGCCACACTCGCACAGGCCTCAAGTTCTCCAGCAAGTCTCATCATCAGGAGGCTAACAGTGTCTTCTTCCTGGAATTTAGGAGCTGCCCATATGAGACACAAGACTCAGCAGCTGGGCTTTCAGTGCACAGGGACGGGGTGGGGGTTGGCAGCAGAGTTATGTTATGGCCAGCATCCAAGGACATGCCCTCTTCTCAACATTAGAGATCTAACTGAAACTTTTAAGGGTGAAGACATTCTCTTTTTTAAGAGGAAGAAACATAGAAATGGGGAGGGCTATCTTTCTACAGGAAACAAATACCAAGAAAATATGTTGGAAAAGTTCAAGCTCAAGTCAACTTTATACCATCAATAGAAAGCCTTTTAACATAGAGAAAAATATGTATCAAGATGCAAACACCCTGTACCAGGAAATTACAATACAATGGTTTCTATTAGAATAACTGGACTTGCATACTTATAAAATCACATATATGATGATTTACAATAAAAACAGTGCACACTCCACACAAAAATAGTTCTAGCGGTCCAGTGGATAAAGATGTTGGCTACCAAGCCTGATGACTGTGTCCATTCCCCAGGTCCTTCATGGTAGAAGAAGAGAACAAACTCCAGCATCTTGTCCTCTGACACCCACACATGCAAACATACACACACATTAAGTGGATACATGTAATTAAAGTTTTTCTTAAGTAGCTTGAAGACCTCTCCTAGCCTTCCCAAACCCTCCCCTCTAAGTCCCACCCTCTCCAGTCTCCAGATACACAAACACAGGCATCACAGACTTCTCTGTGGAAGGCAAGGCCACAACTACAAGTCAGAGAAGGGTGACAGAAATATACGTCTGGTGCTGTGAATCCTGTCAAGAACCCATGGGTAGCGAACTCACAGGACCCGGGCCTCACCCTCCTAATAGTATTTTACTTAATGGACATAGTATCAACAGTGTCCTCTCTCTACCTGTGGATCAGTGCATCTCTCGGTCCCCATCAGAGACGTCTCTTTGTGCAACGCATGACAGCTAACACAGAAACTCACAACTGATCATCCAGCTGAGAATCAGTGTCTCTGGGGTCCTCAGCCACAAATGGGACATCCGTATCACACTATCTTCCCTAAGCCTAGGGACCATCAGAGAAGAGGAGGACAGAAAGATTGTAAGAGTCAGAGGTCAAGGGAGACCAGAACTAAAAATGTCCTCTGATCATAACAGGACCCCAGTGTTCCTGAACTCACGGCACCTGGGTTTGCCTACACAACACCAAGTCAGCCAATGTCCTAGAATGGAGTAGAAAGCAGAGCATGTGACTTCCACCTCTCATTCCGCAGGTATGGAACAGCTAGTGGCTTCTGGGGTGGAGAGAGGCTCAGATATCTTTAAGGATGTGGCTCCTAGTAGTTTGGCCATACTCCAGTGGATGCCCCCGTATCCAGAAGTATATGAATAGCACAAGTGTAAACAATGGGTTATCAATTATTTTAAAAGGACACAAAGTTGGGGGTTTAGGAGATGAGAAATAGATCTGGGAGGAGTTAAGGAAAAAAGTTGGAGTAAATATGACTAAAATGGCCCTGACCTGGAGAATGCAGTCAGGTCAACTCACCCCCGGAGGACCAAGAAACCAGGAGCCTGCTGAGAGTGCTGGTCTACTCCTGCCCCCACTCAGGGCAGAGGGCAGATGTGAGCTGCAGCCCCCACCTCGGACCAGCTTCCTTCCACTTGCCATCGCTGGGACCTCCTGGCCTGGGGACTGCAGCCAGGTTGACTCGCGCCCCCACCCAGGAGCAAGCAACCAGGAGCCTGCTGAGAGCACAGGTCTATTCCTGCCCCCACTCAGGGCAGAGGAGAGGGAGTGCCTCAGACCTGTCTGCACCCACCATTAGAGTACTGGACCTGAAGAGAACCTTGGACCCGTACCCACCAGGAAAGGAAGAGACCCCACCTGAACCCACTGGAAGAAGGGATGGGAAGATGACAATATAAGAACACATTCCACAACAGAAAAACCAATATGACACCACCAGAGTCTAGGGACTACATACCAGCAAGACCTGAACATCCCAACACAGATGAAGCAGAAGTCAATGACCTTTAAAACAACTTCATGAAGATGATAGAGGCCCTAAAAGGGGGAAATGAGAAAGCCCTTTAAAGAAATGGAAAAAAACACAAACCAAAAATTGCAAGAAACAATTCAAACAGTGCAAGGTTTGAAAGATGAAACAGAGACAATAAAAAAACACAGCTTGAAGAAATGCTGGAGTTAGAAAAGGTGACTAAATGACTAGGAACTACAGATGCAAGCATAACCAACAGAATACAAGAGCTGGAAGAGAGAATCTCAGGTGTTGAAGATTCACTAGGAGAAGTAGATTCATTGACCAAAGAAAATCTTAAGTCCAACAAATCCCTAACACAAAATATCCAGGAAATATGGGAAACAGTGAAAAGGCCAAATCTAGGAATAAATAGGGATAGAAGAAGGTGAAGAAACCCATATCAAAGGTAAGAAAACATACTCAACAAAATCATAGAAGAAACCTTTCCCAACCTAAAGAAAGATATGCCAATGAAAGTACAAGAAGCCTACAGAACACCAGATAGAGTGAACCACAAAAAAAGTCCCCTTGACACATAATAATCAAAACCCCAAACATAAAGAATAAAGAAAGAATATTAAGAGCAGCAAAGGTCAAGTAACATACAAAGGCAAATCTATTAGAATCATACCTGACTTCTCCATGGAAACTCTGAAAGCCAGAAGGTGCTGGATAGATGCTCTACAAACACTAAGAGACCACGGATGCCAGCCCAGACTGCTATATCCAGCAAAGCTTTCAATCACTATAGATGGAGAAAACAAGATATTCCACAACAAAACCAGATTTAAACAATACATATCCACTAATCCAGCCCTACAGAAAGTACTGGAAGGAAAAATTCAACCTAAGGAAGATTACACACAAAAAAACATAAGCAATAGATAACCCAACTTTACTAAAAGACAAAAGAAAAGCAGAGTAAATCCACAAACAATAACACCAACAACAAATCAAAAACAAATAAGAATTAACACTCAATAGTCCTTAATCTCCCTCAATATTAATGGTCTTAATTGGCCTATGAAAAGACATAGGCTAACGGAATGGATACAAAGACCCTTCTACTGCATACAAGAAACACACCTCAATTTCAAGGACAGACATTTCCTCAGAGTAAAGGGTTGGGATAAGATTTTTCAATCAATTGGACCCAAGAAACAAGCTGATTTAGCTATCCTAGTATTGAACAAATTAAACTTCAAACTAAAATCAATTAAAAAGAGATGAAGAAGGTCATTTCATATTCATCACAGGAAAAATCCATCAGGAAGAAGACTCAATTCTGAACATCTATGCCCCAAATACAAAGGCACCCATGTTCATAAAATAAATATTACTAAAACTCAAATCACACATAAGACCTCACACAGTTATAGTGAGAGACTTCAACACCCCACTATCACCACTAGACAGGACCACCAGACAGAAACTTAACAAAGAAACTAATAGAAGTTACGACCCAATTGGATTTAACAGACATATATAGGAATTCCATCCAAACACAAAAGAATATAACTTCTTCTCAACACCACATGAAACCTTCTCAAAAATCGACCACATACTTGGCAACATAGCAAACCTCAACAGGTACAAAAAAAATTGGAATAACTCCGTGTATCTTATCAGACCACCATGCTTTAAAGTTAGAATTCAACAACAACACAAATTGCAGAAACCCTACAAACTCATGGAAATTGAATAATGCACAATTGCACCATTCCTGGGTCAAAGAAAAATTAAAAGAGAATTTAAAAATTTCCTAGAATTCAATGAGAACAAAGACACAACATACCCAAACTTATGGGACACTTTGAAAGCAGTGCTAAGAGGAAAGTTCATAGTACTAAGGGCCCACATGAAGAAACCAGAGAATAGTCACACTAGAGAATTAATAGCACAACTGAAAGCTCTAGAACAAAAAGAAGCAAACTCACACAGGAGGAGTAGACGGCAGGAAATAATCAAATTGAGGACTGAAATCAATAAAGTAGAAGTCAGGAAAACAAAAACAAAGAATAAATGTAGCGAAGAGTTGGTTCTTCAAGAAAATCAACAAGATAGACAAATCTTTATCCAAACTTACCAAATGGCAGAATGGGAACATGCAAATGAACAAAATCAGAAATGAAAAAGGGGCCATAATAATAGACACTGAGGAAATCCAGAGAATCATCAGGTCATACTTTGAAAACCTGTACTCCACAAAACTGGAAAATTTAAAGGAAATGGACAATTTCTCAGATAGATATCACTTATGAAAATTAAATCAAGAACAGATAAGCAATTTAAATAGAGCTATAACCCCTAATGAAATAGAAGCAGTCATCAAAAGTCTCCGAACCAAAAGAAGCCCAGGTCCAGATGACCTCAGTGCAGAATTCTATCAGAAATACAAATACAGCTAATACCAATTCTCCTCATAGTATTCCATGCAATAGAAGCAGAAGGGTCATTGCCAAACTCTTTTTACTAGGTTTCAATAACCTTGATACCCAAGCCACACAAAGACACAACTAAGAAAGAAAACTTCAGACCAATATCACTTATGGACATTGATGCAAAAATACTCAATAAAATACTGGCAAATCAAATCCAAGAACACATCAGAAAAATTATCCACCCCACCATGATCAAGTAGGCTTCATCCCAGGGGTGCAGGGATGGTTCAACATATGAAAATCCATCAATGTAATCCACCATATAAGTAAGCTGAGAAACAAAAATCACATGATCATCCCACTAGATGCTGAAAAAGCCTTTGACAAAATCCAACACCCCTTCATGATAAAGGTCTTGGAGAGATCAGGGATAACAAGAATATACCTGAACATAATAAAAGCTATATACAGCAAACCAACAGCCATCATCAAACTAAATGGAGAGAAGCTCAACGTAATCCCTCTTGCCGGGCATTGGTGGTGCACGCCTTTAATCCCAGCACTCGGGAGGCAGACGCAGGTAAATCTCTGTGAGTTCGAGTCCAGCCTGGTCTACAGAGTGAGTTCCAGGACAGCCTCCAAAGTAATACAGAGAAACTCTGTCTTGAAAAAAAAAGAAAATTTGCTTTTGCATCAAAATGGGCCTCTTGGTGATTTTGGGTTCAGAATTTGGACACAACAATTCAACATTTTATCATGTATAGTTTATTCACAATTTGTAAAAACTGCTTATATTTTACTTTTCCAAGATGATACCTTTTTCCAGTTCAACAAGGTCTTAGAATCCTCATCTTTCTTCTAAGACTTTCCTGAAAACTTTCTTCCTGTTACGATCCTAAGAGATTCAGCGTTTTCAGACCTTTAGGCCTACTTGTAATTACCAAGTGGTGACATGAGGTCTGAGGCTCAGAGTGAAAGCCACATGCAGGTCCAATTTGACCCTCTCCATCACACCAGGAAACATCATATAAGAGGAAGCAAGGTCATGGGTATAGTAGGCATCAGCATGGTGTGATACCAGCCCCTACTTGGCAAATCAATGGCTTTATCTACTTTTCTCTCATAGGAACACAAAGGAAGTAGAAGAAGGCTTGAACAGATTAATTAACGGGCTATAGAAAGAGTTACCTGAGGGTGAGAACGTGGTCAGTGGGCTGTCCAAGGCACATAGTAGGACACGGAGGCCTGAGGTCAGTCAGATGGTTTCCCTATGGAGGGTTAGCGATGATGGACGTACCTGTGAGTGTTTGTGACTCCAGACTTTGTCCTTTATGGTGCCTTCTGCAAGGTTCTCTCCTGAGGAGGCACCACTCAGGCAGCAGATATCAAGCTTCAAATGGCACCGGCTGTGGTAAACAGGTCTTCCACAGCTGCTGTAATGACCACAGCTGGAACATACAGTGACCACAGCTGGAACCTGCAGTGACCACAGCTGGAAGCTGGCTTTCTATGTGATGAGATGATTAATAGGCATCCCATGGGATCCATACCCTCAGAAAGAAGCAGAAAGGAAGTCCTGGCCAGTGTCCAGCTGTAGCTACCACTCAACAATCAGAGTGGCCAGCCCCTCAGAACACAGGAGTGGAGAAAATGCCCTGGCCCTAAGTGTTTGGGAACTATTTACTTGGGGAAAAGAAAAAGGACAGAAATGACATGCATTTGAACTAACAGGGGAAAGGTTAGGTTATGTAACACTAGAGGCCCAGGAGACTATGGTCTTTTTTTTCCTGGAGAAAGGTATTATGAAATAGTCCAGGAACAGCCTCCAATTTCCATAGTCCTGGGTGCTTCTTAAGGCTTTGGTCTTACAAGGTCACAGTTTAGAGCCCTGGCAATGACCTTACAACCAAGAAGTCAGGGGATCCTCAGCAGCCTAGCAGGTCTTCCCTGTCAGAATCACAGGAGTTCTGCCTATGATCCTCTTAGCTGTTCTGAAGCCACCTCTGTCTTCTCATGCTCAGGAGTTTATGCCTCCTCTCACACTCACCCCAACTTAGCAAGAATCGTTATTTTGGGGTCTGCAAAGGAGGCTAGCAAGAAGTAGGAACAAGAATCATTCAAAGTGGTACCCAGGCAGGACTGAGGGCCAGTGTGTCACCACTCTAGAAGCTGAGTAAGGAGTCAGCGCCAGTGGTGGAAATGTCTAAGGGGAAGTGAGAAGTTAAGATCCAGGCAAAGAGAAGGGGCCATACGAGATGGGTAGAAGGGCCTGACTGCTGTGAGCAAAGGGACATGAAGCCATCCCAGGAGATTTGCATGTGAAATTATAGGAGCAGAGCTGGGTGTGGTGACTCACACCTGTAAACCCAACACTTGGGAGGCTGAGAGGAGGATGTCTCAGACAAAACAAAAAAGGAATAGACCCTACGAGCATCTAGCTCTCCCATAGCTAGGGAGTTCCATCCCTGGGAGGCCAGGATTTAAGACAAGACTTGGCCACAAGGGAACAAAGCTAGACAATTGCTTGGACAGGTTCTTAGAGATTAGGTATTTCAGTTCATCTTTCAACCTAAAATTATTTATTGCACACCTACAGTGTGCCAGGTACCATTCTAGCTGTTGGGTGCATGAAAACAAATGAAGATCCAACCTTGTAGAACTTTAGATTCCAGTAGAGTAAGAGTAAGGCACAAATTGTTATGGATTTAAAGGTTATATCCCCCCACACACAAAAAAATTCACATGCATGCTGAAATCTCCAAACTCCAAATAGAGGGCACTGGCAAATGGTTGGGTCATGAGGCGGGGGCCCTCATGAGGAATTAGTGTCTTCATAAGAGAGTTATTGGGGTCTTTCTGATATATAAAAACCTGACCAGGAGATGACTTCTGGGAACCCAGAAAGGAGACCTCATAAGAACCAGACCACACTAGCAAATGGGTGATCTCAGACTTTCAACTGCCAGTACTGTGGGGAACAGATTTCTACTTTTTAAGCCACCTGGATTCTGATATCTATTACAGCACCCCAAGCTGATTAATATAACAGCCAATAAATAAAGCAGATAGTCATGGCCAAGTGCAGATGGTGATGACAGCAGAGGATGCATGGAGTGGAGATAGGGAGTAAAAACTGAGATAGATGACTGGAGCGGACGGTATTGAGGGTGGAGAGCAAGTAGCTGTCTGGGAAGAGGATCGCTCCGGATGTGCTGCCCCACAGTAGGAGAAGGGTGAAGATCAAAGAGTCTCAACTGTTACTGAGAGAAGGCCCATGTGATTGAACTGTCCTCGGCAAAGGGAAGAGTATGGAGGAGAAGCAGGTCCGCCAGGTCAGGTGAGGACTCACAGATCATCCTAAGGAGAATGAATGACTTTTGTCCCGAATCAACGAAAGCCAATGGAGGCTTATGAGCAGGTATGATCTACCCTCTGTTTGAAGGCATATGACAATTGATTAGGATAGATTGGGTGGGAAAATAGGAAAGGTAACAGCCAGTGAGAACATTGCAACAACTAGGGTATCTCAGGTCATTCAGGCAGCTGAATTAGAAATACCACCATGGCTTGTGGAAGGGGGCGCATAATACTTTGGAAATATATTCCACCCAGCCATGAGTTCTGAGAGCTCAGAACTTCTATTGTCTTTTAGATGGCCTGGCCTTGGTGACAAACTGCTTCTATTCTAAATAATAAAAGACTTGGGCCAGGGCAGTCTACACCCACCCTGAGGGCTAGTGGGACATGCTGGTGTGGGGAACCTGAGGACTTGAGTACCTGCTTCAAAGGAGTGTCTCAAGGATTAAAGGAAATATTGGCTACCACCTCTTTATACATGACAATAGATGTCTTCTGCCACTGCCCCCACCTTTGGTTGGTTACTTAAGATGATGGAACAATAAACTGTGGCCTTCTGTGTCAACTGGGAGCCCTCCTGATATGACCAGATGTCTGTGTCTGGTCCTTAGCGCCATTGGATAACTAGGCATTCTCTCATCCACAATCCCCCACGCAAAGTCTGACCCGGGTTGTTCAGCTGGTCCATCAGTCCATGGTAAATGGCCCCTGCAACTACAGACTGGATATGGCAGTGGCTTCAACCACAGGTATGTATTTCTCATAGTTCTAGAGGCCGGAAGTCCCAGGTCAAGATGTCAATGAATCTAGTGCATGATGAGGCCCTCCATCTTCTGCTTATACCCTCATGTAGCAGGAAGCATCAATGGGACGCCAGATAGGAAGCAAGCGCTCATGCATCTTCCTATGAGGGCTCCATCATGTTAATCTCCTCCCAAAGGCCCCACTTTTGAACACCCTGATACCATCAAAGTAAATGTTGAAATTTCAACATATGAATTCAAGAAGGGCCCTAGCATTTGCTCCCAGCACCGGTTGAGGGGAGGAGGTACTTTGATAAGTGTAGCCACGTCTTACATGCTGGGCACACTTGAAAGGCAGAGCCAACGGGACTTTGGACAGATTGAATGCAGACAAAGAGAAGAGGGGACACAATGACCCCAGTGTTCCGACCTCCGGAAATTCTGATTTGCATGAAGCACCATCAGAGACAGGGAAAAACCCCAGAATATGCAGGTTTAAAGGAAAAGAAGTTTCCGAAATTTAGTTTTAGACACGCCAAATTTGAGGATCAAATTAGACAACCAAATGTAGATGCATTATTAATTAAAGGTCAACAGAAAGGATTGGGATTAAATAAAACTTTGGGATGTCATAGGTATGCAAAGTGTATATTAAACTCAAGGGACGGTAACTCTGCTTGGTGACACAGGACCACCACACCTCCTCTCCTTGTTTGGCCCTGACTCCTCCCCCCACCTCAAGCTGCTATGGTCTCCCCATCATCTACCTTTGCTTAGGCTAACTCTCCATGCCTCGGTCACCTCTTTTACCCCCAACACATTTTCTTTCTTTCTTTTTTTTTTTTTTGAGACAAGGTTTCTCTGTATTGTTTTGGAGGCTGTCCTGGAACTAGCTCTGTAGACCAGGCTGGCCTTGAACTCACAGAGATCCACCTGCCTCTGCCTCCCGAGTGCTGGGATTAAAAGCGTGTGCCACCAACGCCCAGCCCCACATTTCCTTTTCCAGAGTTCCATTCTCTCAAGTGCTAACAGCTATATACTAAATTCATGACTAATGTAACAGACAAGCAGATGCAAATTACATTAGGAGGTCTATCTGCCCATCCATTTCTTCTCACACCAACATGAGGTGGTTGTTTTGGTTTTGGTTTTGGTTTTTTCAATAAGGGCCATGTCTTCTGGTTGTGGTTGTACACACACTGGTAGTATACACTGAATAAGTGGGTACAGTAGGGTCACAAATTTCATAAGGACCTTGCCAAAAAGGGAAGTCATACTTGTGCCCAAATTCTGAACCCTAAAACCACCAAGAGGCCCATTTCGATGCAAAAGCAAAGAGTTTTTTATTGTAGTTGTTTAAAAAGCTACCCCTATTACCCATGGCGGAAGGCTGGAGAAAGACCCCGAGAAACGGCAAGGCAGGATCTTAAAGGACAGCATAAGAGGAGTGTCTAAGGCTATGAAACAGTCTCAGGATTGGTGCGCTTCCAGGTTTGGGTGACCTGCCCTGTATTGATTGGTCAACTGGTTGTTATGGCCCATAGGCCCTCCCAGGGTGGTTGCTATGTTCTGCACGTCACTGTTGTGCACTTGCCAGTAAAGGACACACCGAGTCATAAAGCACAGCCTCGCCAGCTAACTTCTGATTGGTTCCTTGCCACGAGGAGGGCATCTGACCTCCTAGTGACCAGGACAGGAGCGGCAAGGTCATGTAAGCACATGGTAGCCTGTCATGGCTACTAAAACAGGGTGGGGGGAGGCTGGTCACTTTGATATTTAGGACACATATTATGGATTTGTGACCCTGTGAATCACAGCGGGAAGAGACAACTCACTTGGAGGCTGAAGGCTATTGCCTATTAGATGAAATACAAATGTGTCCTCCATACTCAAAAACTACCTCTCACAAGTGAGTAAGAACCATTGAAAAACTTCTACTCCAGTTCCAGTAAAAGCAATCATAGACACTTTTATGTTTTGCATCTTCCTTGGGCATCTTCATATTATCTTGAATGATCCAGAAATCCAACTAAAGAAAAATGTTATTCGTTTATGCACTTATTTTTTGTATGTGTGTTTTATCAGCATGTACATATGTATACCTGTGCATCACATGTATGCCTGGTAACAGTAGAGGCCATAAAGAGGCATTGGATCCCCCCTAGAACTAGAGTTACAGGCAGTTGTGAGCTGCTGTGTAGGTGCTGGGAACCAAATCCAGGTCCTCTGCAAGAGTAGCAAGTGCTCTTAACCACAAATTATCTCTAAAAGCTTTGATTTTTAAAGACAGGTAGAGTCAAGTAGCATAAAATCAATACCAAAAGAGGAGACCCATAACTAGTTAGATAAACTAATGGAAGTTGGCCCAATTACATGTATGGAAGTGGGCTTAGCTAATTTTTCTGTTATTACAATAAAATTTCCTAACGAAAGCTATTTAATGAAGGAATGATATATTTAGGCTCAGGTTGAGGTGGGAAATCCTCATCGTGGGGAAGTCCTCATGGAGGGGAGTCCTCATGGAGGGGAGTCCTCATGGAGGGGAGTCATGGTGGAGGGGAGTCATTATGAAGCAGAACATCATGGTAGGTACAGAAGTCCAGATAGCTTGAGCTGGAAGCAGTGGGTCACATTGCATCTGAAGTTGGGAGGAAAACACTGATGAGCACTCAGGCTGAAATAGCTTCCCCTTCAGTATTCCACCCAGGCCCCAGGCTCAGGGAATGGTACCACTGTCCCTTAGGGTGATTGTTCTCACCTCAGTTATTCTAATCGGGATGATCCCCCACAGACATGCTCATAGGCTGACCTAATAGAAATAAGTCACTCACAGCTGTGCCTGAAAGCTTGCCTCCCAAGTGATTTCAGATCTGTGGCTAGGGCTCCTTTCAGTAGCCCTAAAGAGATTAACAAATGTCTGTACCGAATCCATACCCTCAGGTGTTCTGGTCTGTAAGGAGAGACTTGGGCATCAACATTGTTTTAAATCTCCTCGTGATTCTAACTTGCAGGGAGAGGTGAACATGATTTGATTGCACTCTTCTTTTTTTATTTTGTATTCTTACTTATTTTATGTGTATGGGTGTTTTATCTACCTGTATGACTGGGTGCTACATTAATGCACGGTATCCAAGGCAGCCAGAAGGGGTGTCGATCCTCTGGAACTGAAGTTACAGATAGTTGTGGGCATCCATGTAGGTTCTGGGAATAAAACCCAGGTCCTGTGGAAGAGCAGCCAATGCTCCTAACCACTGAGCCATTTCTCCAGCCCTGAGCTCATCTTCTCTTTCCGTTACTAAAAACCTGTTCCATTGAGCCCCATTCATACGTAAGCAAGCCAGACCTTGACCTCACTGACTCCCCAGATGACCATTTTTACACACTTCCTTCCCGCTTCTTTGATTATATTTGTCCTAGTTTATTTTTCATGATGTTTTTAACCGATTCAATACTGCCGCTCAAGAGAATGTGTGAATTTTCATTAGTGAAAAATGACTAACTCCTAAGAATCAGTTCAGGCACTTGAGAAAATAAAGCTGAGATGATACAGCATTCCTAATTCATCCCAAACCCTCCTCCCTCTAAAAACCCAGTTACAGAAACCAGCCCAGGTTCGCAGCGCGAATCTATTGTCGACAATGTGGGTAAAGTGGTAAATAAACAGAAAAAGAAAGCCACCTTCTTTTCAAGCTACTGAGAAGCCCCGGCCAAAAGAAAAATAAAAACCAATCAACCTTTGCCAAGTGAAAAAGAACAGAACCAGCGGGGACTGGAGTTCTATATTCAGCTTTTAGAGGGTATTTCAAACAATAGAGAACAAACACCGTATAATTACTCCAAAGGTTTACAAACAACACAGCTGAGCGACAGCAACATGAGAAGTACTAATCCCATCCCGGCTACTGGCAGTCTCCGCAGAAACACCACCCACCCTGCGCAGCACTAACGACGAGGTGTCCCTGCTGGTAGCATGCCCTGCCTGCTGGCATTGACTCAAGGAACCCTCTCCAATCAAAGAACTGTTCATGTGTCCCGAACACTTTGACATTCTTCTGTAGGAAACGGTCTGGAGACCTTGTCAGAAAGCATTGTAATTCCCACTTTCCAGAAAGGAAAATCAAGACAGGGAGACATTAATCTCTGTTAAGGAAGTAGTGGTTACACTGTCTGGGACTCAGGGACTAGAGACCAATTGGGCTCCTGGTATCATGGAAACCGAACCTCTCCATCTAATTTTTTCCAAGAGATTTGGTGTTCATAGTTGGGTATTCTGAAGCCTAGCCCGGACCTTTCTTCTTTTGCAGAACTCTTCCCTGTATTGACTTTATTTTTCTTTCTCCATACTCTATGCCAATTTCCAGGTTGTCTGCACGATCCGAAAACGGTTATAATTAGCTCCGGGGAACTGTCCAAAAGTCTCTCTCTTCTCCTAGGTTTTTGGGGAGTCCACGCGCCTTGAGGTAAACCGCCATCTGCTAGGATTTGAAGCGCGCTTTGTCTCTAGAACGGCAGATTTACATGTGTGGAGATGGGAAGATGAGGAGCGGTGCAAATGGGGGCTCTCCAGAATGCCTTCCCATGAGGGGTGCTAAATTCAACGAGTGAGGGTGCCAAGACAGGGGAGAGGAGGCTGCCTGTGTATTGGCTCTGCTAATTAGCATGGTTTGAAAATAATTACAATGAGACCACACGGGGAGCGCACCGTGTTGCGAGCGG
This sequence comes from Mesocricetus auratus, assembly GCF_017639785.1. NCBI lineage: Eukaryota > Metazoa > Chordata > Mammalia > Rodentia > Cricetidae > Mesocricetus > Mesocricetus auratus. The sequence continues at coordinate 38,192,605 of NW_024429199.1, read as the reverse complement.
TAGACCAGCAAGAAAACCGGAGCTCAAAACTGCAGGTCTTCAACGCTTGAGAAAAGTCTTCCGGAAGGTGGGTTATGCCGCCAGGCCCTGATGCTGATCATGGCCAAGTGGTCCAAGAGTTCTCAGTTAATGGAGAGAAGAGACTCCTTGGCGATCTCAGCTCGCAAGAGATGGGTGGCTGGGCTTTCTCCGATCTTAGTTCCTTTGCAGTCACTGCCCTTGGAAGATCCAGCAGGACTGCGTGGGAAGCTGACCGACCATGGAGGAAAAGTCCAAAAGGGACATTAGAGAAGCACGCTGGCTTCCCCTAGTACCTCTCTTCTGTTTTTCCCCACCTCCGCTTTTGGCACCACGCTGAGTGTGCCATACCTCTAGGCACACTCCTTCAACTCCTGCTCCCGGTGCATCCGGAGCTCTGTGGTGGTGTTTCTCTTCCTTCACTCTCTTCTCAGCTAGAACTGAAACCTTGACTCCCGCTGCCTAAGTTTTAGCCTCTTCACAGACACCTGGGACTCCAAGGATAGGCGATGGCCTTCCATTCCATAGACCTCAGTTGGCTCTCTGCTGCCCCCACCTGGTCCATATAAGAATCTTCCGGTGGAGATCTGACAGTGACCATAGAATCTAGTGCGTGGATTCTCGAAGGCAGTTTGAATTTTGCTAATTTTCTTTCACTATAGCCTGGCTAAAATTATGAGTCCTAAACTATTCTTAATTTTGAATGGCAAAATCATACGACAAGGTAATAGGCTATGTCAGGTAGCACCTTTGGTTTTTAAATAAGTGGAAAAAGGTGGCACATTAAGAATTTTTTTTAAAATCCTAAAATAGGCTTTTTCAAATCGTTAAGATACCATATATTAATCTAATTATTCCAGAATCAGAACAGTTATTTTTACTTTTGTTCTACTTCAAACGTCCCCTGGTGATAATAACAGGGGGGGGGGGGGGGGACGGGGACTGAGGGCAAGACCACACGGGAGAAGGAGGAAAACAGAAATCATTTGAAACTCCCCGGATACTTAGATAATGTCTTAGAATACATCCCAGCGGCTCACCCACAGCCCTAACCATGTAACCATTTGCCTTAGTTACTGTCCTATCGCCATGACCAAGGCAGCTTATAAAAGAAAGTATTTAGTCGGGGGCTTGCTTACAGTTTCAGAGAGTGAGGCCATGTGTGGCAGGGAGCATGGAAGCAGACAGACAGACAGACACGGCATGGGGGAGGGGCTGAGAGCTCACATCTTGTCTGCAAGATAAAAGGAGAGAGAGATAGCCCGGGCCTGCCATGGGCGTTTGAAACCTCAAAGCTCATCCCTCAATGACACATCTCCTCCAACACGGCTTCACCTAATCCTCCCTAAACAGTCCCCCAACTGGGAGCCAGACATTCAAGTATGAGAGCCTTTGGGGGCCAGGCGGTGATGGTGCCCTCTCCTCAGACTGCCTGCTGGTCAGCCTGCACTGAGCTCCTGTCTCCTCCCACCTTATGTTCCTCTCTCCTCCCAGCTTATGAACTACATTTGCATAAGCTTTGAATTGTTGATGGTTTCCTTTGCTACATAAGCTTTCCTAGGTACAAGTTTTAGGATTATCTGGGTATGGGTCTTAACCCTGAGGATGCCACTCCCTTTCTCCCAATTTTCCCCAAACCTTTCCATAAATTTCCGCATCTCCTTGAGCACGGGACTCGGTTCCAACATTAAATTTCCCTTCTGTTCCTTTCCGCCCCAACTGTGCATTTTATATTCTTTTTGCCCTGCTCCTTTTCATTGCAGGTCTGCCTAAGGGTGACCACTAATAGCCAGATGACGCAGTCAATACTAAACTGTCTTGAAATTGGTATTAGTTCCAAATACTTCCGTGGAGACCCTGGCAGATGCTTTCAATAAATAAGGGCAGAAAGCAGCCACGCTCTTCACCAAAGTATCACAAGCATGGTTTCTACTATTCTTCCCTTCTGAAACCTCTTGATCTGGGCCTCCACGTTGCTCTCAGCACTAATGTCTTTCGAGTTCCTACAAGGATGGCTTGTTAAGCCCCACTTACAGCATTCAGTCACTCTCCTCATCCAAAGTCCACATTCTGCCAATAAGCATGATGGTCAGGTCTGTCACAGCAATATGCCACTCCTTGACAAGCATCTTCTGCCTTAGCTGCTGCTCCATTGCCAAGACCAGACACCATGACCAAGGCAACTTATAAAACAAAGCATTTAATTGGGAGGTTGCTGACATTTGTCAAGGCTAGTCTATGGTCGTCATGGTGGGAAGCCTGGTGACAGGCAGGCGTGGGCTGGAGCCACAGTTGGGAGCTTCCAACTAATCCACAAGATGGAGCAATAGAGAAAGCAAGGCTGGGCTGAGCCCTTCATGGGCTCTTGAAACCTCAAAGCCCACCCCCAGGGACACACCTCTTCCAACAAGGCCACGCCTCTTAATCCTTCCCAAATAATCTACCAACTAGGAACCAGATATCTGACTGTATGAGCTTATGGGGGCCATTCTCATTCAAACTGCCACGCCACTCTTACCTGCAACAGGAGCCGTCACCTAAGCATAGGACCCATTGGACTCTCCTTCTCAAGGCCCTGGTGCAACCGCGTCACCAATAGTGCCCCAGTCTGCATGTATTGAGTGAATCAATAGTGAATGTACATGTAACAGAGAGCACTTTATAGGTCCTATCATGTGATGCATTGTAAATAGTTGCTATTGGCCAGAGCCAGATAGCTAACATCCTCTTGTTGTAATAGACAGATACTCAATAGTGTGTGTGTGTGTGTGTGTGTGTGTGTGATGCCTAGGCAACTTTTATAATCAAAGAAACTAACAGCAATATTCCAGTTATCTTGAAGACTTATGGAAATGAAAAAAACTGATTCGAATTCTATTTTAAGATTTATAAAAACGGGTTGAGAGAAGGCTTGATGATTAAAATATGCAAGACTGTATTAATAGATACATATATAAGTACATATGTGTGTACACATGTTAATACAAATAGAGATAGATAGATGGTAAATATATAGATGATAGATAGATAGATATCAATTGAAGAAAACCAAAACTGGATAAAACAAACAAAGGCATTGGAATGGGAAGCTGAAGGAAAGACAACCAAAACTAGAAAGAAAAAGTAAACCTGAGAGCTGCATCTGTGAAATGAATAATAAAATAAACTTCTACGCCTGACACCAAAGAAAAGGGGAGAACTTGAATGTACAAAATAGAAATAAGGAAATGGCAAGAGTTTAAGAGAATAATACAGCTGTCCACAGCAGGGGAGGGGCTGGCTGCCTGGTAAGCCTCCCTAGAAAAAGTAGTTCCTAAAACTGACCTAAGAAATTGTGGGGACAGCTGAGTAGATCAGTTATCATAGCCAGCAGAGAAGGCATTGAGTACTGTCTTTGAGAAGGAGGCCACCTGCCAATGAGATGGCAACCTTGTCCTCTTTAGCAGAGGGAGGACAGGGGCAAAGACCCGCATTCTCCTCAGGCCCCAGAAGCCCTGAGTCTGGCTGAGTGGCACTGAAGCCCTGACCACCACCCCATTCCCTTTGTTCACACATGTAACCAGATTCCCTGATGACCTGCCCAGATGGCTTTGGAAACCAAGGAGACCCTAGATCCAAGGCTTGAGACAATATTCTCCAGAGTCAGGCCTTGGATTGCTTCCTAACAATCCTACTGACTCGATTTTCCAGCCAGGAGACTATGAGCACACACACACACACACACACACACACACACACACACACACACACACACACAAACACACAGACACACACAGACACACACACACAAACACACGCGCACACACACACCGGGTTGGGGGGGTCACTGTGTCAGTCAAATGAGCTGGAAATGGCTGCAAAGACTTAACACTCCACAAAGGTGGCGATGAGCACTTAGACAGTGGTATTGGGTCATCTGCTGGCCCCAGAGAGCTGCATCCAAAGAAAACAGGACAAGCAGCACCAAGAGAGAGCGTGCCAGCTTCAGTTTCCATGCCTGAGAATCCCCAGTGCTAAAATCCTTTCTGTGCCCCTGAAGGAAAGCCCCAGCCCTTTTCACCATGCACTTCCTCCGGGAGCCCCTGCTATAACAATCCTGAGAGCCATGCTACACCCCGGCTCCACCCTTGCATCGTCTAACCCTGGTGATAAAGTAGAAATGACTACATTTACAATGTATAGCATGACATTTGGAGATACGTATACATGCATACATATTGTACAGTTGGTAAGTTAGGATCATTTAAGGTAGCTGCGGTCAGAACTGAAATCACCCTGCTCATCATCCTATATTCTATTGTCTTTGCATTATGAATACATCTTTCTTCCACAATCAAACCTCGTCATCCCTCCAGATTGATTTCTCTTTTGATCTCCTTAGTCTTTTGCCCAAGAATGTATTTAATAACATTTATCTGTTGTACAAACATTCATAGAACAATATATGCATTTAGGCAAATGCATCCCTCCCCTTAGGTCACTCTGGAGAAACAGGCTTACTGCTGAAGCCACTCCTAAATGAACTTGCTGTGGCTTACTGGAGTAGATCTGTGGACAAGTCTTCCTTCCTGTGTAAGAAGGAGTGGGTGGGTGTTTTTATCTCCCTGCTCAGTAGAAATGGTACCTTTACATTCTCCCAGACCCCATTCAAGGTCCTCTATGAGCAGCATCCCAGGTGAACACAGTTTGACCCACAAAGTCTTCAGTGTCCTTGAGGTAGCATTTTTGTCTTCAATTGAATTGTTTCCAGTACTCGGCAGGAAACACAATATATGCAGTCTTTGATGACCAGCATGAGAGGACGTCTTAGTTATCAACTTGAACACTCTCTCATAGCATAGGGGAGGACTCCTCAGCTCAGAGAACTAGAATTTTCCCCAACTCTAGGTCTCCAGTGAATAGCTACTTATTAGGGCATTGGTCACTATGCCTGGTGATGAGGTCATCATGATGAAAAAGACCCTACAGTCCTTCACAAAACTGACTTGCTGGTGGGAAAGGAAGCAGTTTTGATGAAATGCCACTGATATGATGCGTAAGGAATTGCTTACTAGGAAATGGAGCAACCACTCAGCAGTTTGGAGCACATCTTGCACAAGACTCACGTTCAAGTCCTAGCACCTACATGGTGGTTCACAATCAACTATAACTCGTAGCTCCAGTTCCAAGCCTGCATGTAGTACAGACAGACAGACAAAACATTCGCACACATAAAATGAAATAATCAGAAAGAATTGCTTTCTACAGAAACATACAGCGCCCCCTCGTGGCAGTAACAGATGTTATGCATAAATCATCAGGAAAGATGAGTCAGCAAAAGATGTAGGAGGCCGACCCTGACTAGCTAGCAAATCCTGGGACAGGAAGCAAGCCTATGAACCTGTCAGTCTCACTCTCTGTACCCATGTTATAGCTCACGGAAGGTGAGGGAGACTGAGGAAGGACTCCAGCTCTCTTTGCTATTACACTTTCGGCTTCGCCTTGATTCCCAGTAGCATTTCAACTCCTCTTCCGAGTTTCACTTCTCTTCCTTCCCTGACCCCTTGCTCCTTTCCCCCTCGCCTTCTAGTTCCTCCCACTCAACATGCTGGACAGCCTCCACCTACCCAGGAGAGCAAGTGACAACTGTTGTGTGGTTTAGCCCTTCTTGGTTGAGGTACCGTAGGGTAGGGTGGTTAGAGCTTCCGACTCCACTGTGTCAATCCACGCATGCTCTCATTCAGTTTGCAAACAACTGGGCTAGCCATGTGTCTCCTGGGGGAGGAGGAGACCTGGACACGGTAGGAAGGGGTCAGCAGCCCAGTGAATCTGCCTCTCAGTGAAGTGCCCCAGCTTCAGAAAACAGCAGGGGCCCCGGGGGCCGGGGGAGGGGGTTAGGACCACACTGGTCCCTTAATGTCAGTGGAGGCTGCTGGAGGAAGCAAGTAACCCAAAGCTGACTTCCTTGGTATTTATTACACCTTCATTTCGGGAACATGCAGATTTTCTCATTGAAATAGCTGGGATTCTTAACCCTAGAACACTCTTTAAACTTTAAAGAGCCTTGAGTGTGAGAGCTCTTTTCTCTCTCTTTTCTCTCTCTTTTCTCTCTCTTTTCTCTCGCTTTTCTCTCCCTTCAGATACCGGCTACCTAGCCTCATTTCCCTGCTTCTAATGGCAGGAGAGGAGGACAATTTCTGTTATTCTCTCCACGCAGAACTTGCTGGGATTTTAAAAGTTATCTCCAAATCTAAGATCTAAATTTTTTTTCAACGACCCCTTTTTTGTGTGTGTGTGTGCTCCAACCTTAAATCGATTTCAGAATGCCAGTTGCTTATAGCAGATACATTTCAACCATTTTCCTTTAAGAGACCAGAAGACCGACGAATGAAATTAGCCAATTTCTTCCGGTCATTCTCATTGTACTAATGGGGTTTTTCTTCCCAATAGTTCCTTAGTCTTCCAATGCAATTCTTTAGACCTTAGCCAAGTAAAATGTAATTTTTAAATGATATAAGGGAATATGAAGAAAATAACTGTCCAAGAGATTGAGGCAAAGTGAAATGAAATATAATACTTAAAATGATTTGAGAGGGAGAATAGCACAAAATTCTTGTGTCTGTCTCTGGGGTAATAATTTGAGATAATGTCTTATACCCCTAAAAGAGAATAAGGATGAAAAATGAAATCAACTCTTAATATGCCATCTCACTTCAGGAAAGTGTGGCAAACATTATGTGTTAGTGGCCTTGAGATGATTTAGAAACCACTTTTATTTTTAAGTATTTGAAACCTCTTTTTTAAGTCTTGGCATGGAAAAGGAAAGGGACACGTGAATGGAGTAGGCAGTGCAAACTCCTTGGCACAGAGGATGGATTCCCACCCCCAGCCTCCCTGGCCTTCAGATTCTTAACCCATCAGACAAGGGACAGGGGTGGGGTGGGGTGGGGTGGGGCTCTAGTTCAAAATATGCTGAATTAAAATGATTCTACATTGATTAAAAGCTGTCAACATTGATTCCCACTCATCATTGATTCCCACTCATCTTAGTTAAGTTTCAGGAAAGAGAGTGGGTGCAGAGAGAGAGCAGTCAAGAGTGAAGGCTGCACCCAAGGCCACCCAAACCTGCTGGGCCAAGCATCCAGAGCCCTTCTCTGGCTCAGGTCTGGCTGCTCCCAGGGCTGGGGTTCTGTGCTTCTAACTTCCAGGATCAGAATACTGGAGTATCTCTTTAAAACAAAATCCCTGAGGCCTGTTTCATGATGAGATTAACCGTGATTTACAGCTCATGACAGACACTTCTAAAACAACAAACCACTTAAAAAAATCAGACGGCTGGATGGAGCTCAGGCCCGGGGCCAGTTCTCTGTGACCCTGCTCTTCCTCTCCTGCTCTTCCTCCGATCCTTGCCACCTTCTTCCCCTGTTTAATGGAGGGGGCTCCAGGCCAGGAAAACTGGAGCAGCCCGCAGCATGGCAGGGCATGTGCTAGAGATGGCTGAGAGCAAGAATGTAAATCCTGTCACTTCTGAACTGGCGCTCACACGCAGGCAAAGGGAATCCGAGATGTTCACACAGCCTGATCTGAATGTCACACCTGGTATTTCAGTCCAATGATGACGATGATAATGATGACGAAGATGATAAATTTTGAGATCTACAAGTCTCTGGGAGTGTGACCTGACACATTTCCTGCCCACTTAATAGTCAGAGGCAATAATTTGGAAAATACTTGCTATGAAAAACCCCAAAACTTGTCATACTGATGAGAGGATAATGTATTGTCCCTCTTCTTCTTCTTCAAAGACCATTTCAAAGACTCTTTGGGATCCTTCTGGTTGCCTTCCCAGTTTGGAAGTGGGAGACCTTGGGGATTTTTTTTAAGGATCAAGGGCAGAAAACAACAGCCACATGGCATCTTTGCTAACATTCATAGCAACGCAGATTGCTGTCTAGCGTGACAGAGAGGAGATAAAACATTGAGTGTGGTAATGGGAAATTTAGTTTATTGCTGTTTAAACTCTGAGAGGAGGATGTCCTTTGGGTTGAGAAAAAGAATTTGTTGGTCAGGCAGGTGCTGCGTGTATCAGTTCGTCCGGTGTCCACTTGGTGACCTTTATCAGATGGGCTGCAGCACCAAGAGTTTGGCAGGTCATTCCATCGGCCATAAATCTGTACTGAGAAGTTTCTCTCCCAAATGAAAACCTGACTTTTTGTGTTATCGGAGGCTTCATCCTTATCAGAACTGGTATAATTTTAGTAGTTGTGCCTCCCTTAGTCATTTTTCTATAAGCTACTGGGGATGCTATTAGAGATAATAATTTAGGAACTATGTCAGTATCATAGCTACTTAAGGTCTGTAACTTAAGTTACTTCAACATGTGGTGTGTTGGGGAAGGCTGTCTGGTTTTTGCTTTGTTTGTTCTTGTTGCTGTGGTAAAAATAACTGGCTAGTGTAACTTAAGGGAGGGAAGTTTGGTTTGACTCACACTTTGAAAGGACACGGTGCGTCACAGTGAGGAGGGCCTGGCAGCAGGCAGCTTGGTGCCACTGTGGCAGGCTGTTCCGGTACTCTACTTCCCTCCCTATCAGGGAAACGGGAAATGGAGTTCAGGCAGGACGTGGAACCATCCTGTAAAACTTTCAGGCCAGCCTCCAGTGACCTACTTCCTTCAAACACATGAGCCAATGGAGAACATCTCACATCCAAAACACGCCATGGTGATTGATGCCATGGTGACTGATGCCATGGTGATTGATGCCATGGTGACTGATGCCTTGCTTCTTAGCTCTTACAGCAGTGCTCACTTCCAGCTGGTGGAAATGTGAATTTTCAGCATGCCCCACAGTCCAAATAGGGTGTTCTCCTCAGGATCTATATTTCCTGACATCTACATCACTTTCTTGTGTTGCCAGTGTTTATTGGTTGTTTTGCTTCCAATCTTGCTAACCTGACTCACTCAGCAAATATGTGATGCAACCAATACAACAATAAAGGATTGGGGGACAGCTGCTGAAGCATGTCCAATAACCCTTGTGGAACAGAATCCTTTAAAAATGGGGTCCCAGGCAAAAGGACACAAAAGCACCCACCACACAAGGGAGCCTAAATAAAAAATAGGTAATGGTCGTTTTCTTTCAAATTCACTCCATTTGCTGTGTCACCCATAATCCTATTTCTGAGCTGTCTGTGACAAAGGTGTTTGTTCTAAGCTCAGCCTTAGGCACTGCACTGCAACAAGAATTTGAATTCTGTGTTGGTCCCTGATTGGTCTATGTGTAAATAAGGCTTCTTGTTTCTCCAGCAACACTGCCATCTCTCTGGATATGAAGTCATGCTTCTGTGGCCACTAGCCTAGCACAGTGCTGGGAATGCAGCAAGAACTCCCGCAGAATATGAACAGAACAGAACAGAGCAAGAGGATAGACGTCATCCCCATGCCAAGGGCTGCTTAATGATCAAAAGAAAATGCACAGATGCTTCAGCCATTATGGGCAGCGAATCTCAAAAGGAATGGGGTGCTCCCTATCTGTTGGCATGAGCAACTGTGCCACTCTGGACCTCAGCCAAGCACAAGGCCATCATTCAGTGTGCTCGGCACCATAGACAAAAAAAAAAAAGCCTTCATAACATTTTGAAAAGTTAAAACCAGGGTCTGGAGAGATGACTCAGCTGTTAAGAGCCTTGTTGTACAACCATAAATTCTGGAATTCAGGCCCCAGCACCTACATAACAAGCGAGGCATCCTGAGAGCACCTGAACTCCAGCTTCCAGGAACCAGACACCCTATGCTGGTCTCCACTTGCTCACAGTCAGGCACACACACACACACACACACACACACACGGGTGTGCATACTTCCATGCAGATGCACGCACACACACACACACACAGAGAGAGAGAGATGATAGATAGATAGATAGATAGATAGATAGGTAGGTAGGTAGGTAGGTAGGTAGGTAGGTAGGTAGGTAGGCAGGCAGGCAGGCAGGCAGGCAGGCAGGCAGGCAGGCAGGCAGGCAGACAGACAGACAGACAGACAGACAGGTAGGTAGATCAGAATGTTGAAAGAAAAGGTACCAAATCTTCTAAGAAAATGGAATTTGATCAATAGAAGTCAAGTTCTTACTAAATACATTGGAAAATGCTTGTGCCTGCACGGGGATTTGGGGATAAAAATAATGTGTAGGTAAATACACTTGGTTTTTTTCTTTTTAATGCTCAACCTACACTGAGAGGTCATTTATCACTAACTTCTAAGTCACCTCCTTGCAACACAACCTCAGACACCGTGTGTCCCAGGCATTGGATAAATCCTCTACTTTTGTTACCACATGGAGCTGATAATAATAATAATAACTGATAATAATCACCAGAAGGGAAGCCGAGGCTCTCCCAGCTGAGATGCTCTGGAGAGAACATGTACTGAGGGATGGGCCAGGCCAAACTCCTTGGTTAATAGGTAAGAACACTAAGCCCCCTGTGGCTTCAGAGACTCCATCTCCTGTTGGTACCCTGAACCATGGGCTTGGCCATTTCTCCAAGTGAGTGTCTTGAGTCACAGCCCAGGCATGCATTCCATCACATAGAATAAATAATGACTTAATTTATTAGCCACACAAAAATTTAACAGGAGCTTTTTAGAGAAGCTTGGGAACTATTCACTTTTTTTCTAACAAACAAAATTCCTCATTTTCTAAATGCATGCTTTAGAACTACCCTCTGCAGCTTGCTCTGGGCAGAGCCTGTGAAGCTCCTTGCCTGTGTTTGTCTCCACCTCTGGTGCCTGAGGCTCACTGGCATCCTTCTTAGAAAGGTGTCCAGCATCTCCAGCACTTCAGCGGACTCTCTCTCCCACGGCTGCTGTGTTTCTCTGCCTGTGCTCTTCTCTTCTTCTCACCTCAGGCATGCAGGCTTGAAGGCAAGGGCTGAGGGATGAGGAGGGAGGGAACTTGACAGCTAAGGCTCCAGCAAAAGAACACAGAGTTCACACTGTTCCCTTGGAGAAGTTGGAATACAGGCAGGAAAGGTATTTGCTCTGGGAATTGACCATCAAGAACAAGACCCCACCTCACCTGGGAGCACAGCTTCCATTCAGGCCTTGCTTGAAGAGTTTTAGAGATAACGTGAGTGCCAATGTTTTTGCAAACCAGGAGAAAAACTCAATAGAGAAAGCGCTGATGGGGGAAGTCCTGTGTATATGTCAATAAAGCACTGTTGGTCAATAGGGAAGCAAAGATAGGTGGGACTAGGAGTCCAGGAGGACTCTGGGTAGGAGAAACACAAGGAGTCAAGATGTAACCGCCATAGGGATAAGAAGCCCGGAAACTTCTCCGGTAAGAGAAATACTTAGATTAACAATTGTGGGATAAATACTTAAGTCAGAGCTAGCCAGTAAGAAACAAGCAAGGCCAACAGCTTCATAATTAATACAGCATCTTGTGTGTTATTTTGGGGACTACAATGTGGCAGAGCCCAGGTGACTGGCGGGGGGGGGGGGGGAACCCAAAGTGGTGGCAAGGAAAAGGCTTCTCTCAACAAAGCGCTGAACCCTTGAAAGAGTGGACAACCCAGTGGGAAATGACTTCCTAGAAAAACGTAACAAGAGGGACTTTAGACCCAGAAAGGGATTCAGCATTGCTAGTAGGTTCTCAGGAGGAAAGTCCCAACACTGGATTAGTTACACACACACACACACACACACACACACACACACACACACACACACACACAATGCTTCCTTACCGTAACTGGGGCCAGCTCCCATGTCCTCCTATCTAGCATACTCTGCTCGGACCACCTACGAGGAAACCTTTGCTTCCTTTCCCATGTGCACATATGATTTAGCATTTAAAACATGAATTTCAGCCAGGCCTCCTGGCACTAGCCTATAATCCCAGCTCCCTGAGAATCTGAGGGAGGAAGACCACAAGCCAAAGGCCAGCGTAAGATACAGAATGAGGAATGAGCCAGAGGCCAGCCTGGGCAACATGGCAAGAGCCTGCCTCAAAATAAAAGGTTAAGAAAAAAGAGGACTCAGGCTATACCTATGATGCAAGGAGCTTTCTTAGTATGGAGGAGGCCCTGTGTTCAATACCCAATACATAAAACATATATAGATATAAAGTAAAACCTGTATTTAGATGCAGGCTTGACTACTGCTGTAGTCTGAACGTGCAGTATCCCTCACACGCTGTGGCTGTGAAAGTATTGGGACAGTGGGTACAGTGACTGGCCCGGGGAACAGGCCTTGGAGGGTAGGTCTTCAGGGTCTATGAGGGTGTGAAGCACTCCCACCACATGTTCCTGCCCCCAGGGTCTCCACGGTGCCTTCCTCAGTATGCAGGAGTGTGTCCTCGGTAACCGCGAGCCAGAGCTACCCTTTCTTCCCTTAAACTGACTCTGTCAGACACTGTGTCGCCCAGTGGGGCAGTGACTAATACAGCCGACTCTCCAGCTCTGTAACCCTGGTGAGATGCACTTGGCCTTTAAGTCTGTTCATTTATCTGCAAAGCAAGAAAATGCTCCCAATTAATTAATTAATTAAGGTGAATATCTTTCCTGCTTGTGTTCCAACCTCTCCCCGGGAACAATGTGAAGACATCTTTGGCCAAGGCTAAGTCTATGTTTTCCAGCCAAGGACTGTAACAGATTGAAATGGGATCATAGATTCAATGCACTTAGGACAGTGCCTAGGACACAACAGGTACTTAAAGCATGGTATGCACTATTTCCTTAAGTAATGAAGTTAAAAGCACTTAGTGATTATGAATATATATTTTATAGTGACATAGAGATGGGGAAACCAAGCTCTGTTGTCTTAATGAAATGAACAGTCCTTGAAAAAGTGTTTGGTATATATTAGATATCAATATTTTATCAGATACTGAGTACCAGTGGATATCATTTGCCTTAGTTAGGGTTTCTATGTTGTAAAGAAACACCATGACCTTGGAAACTCTTATAAAGGAAAACATTTAATTAGAGCTTAATTAGAGCTGGCTTACAGTTCAAAGTTTAGTCCATTATCATCATGGTGTGACACAGTAGCAGGCAGGCAGACGGGATGCTGAAGAAGTACTTGAGTCCTACATCTTGATATGTAGGCAACAGGAAGTGGTCTGAGACACTGAGCATGGCTTGAGCATATATGAGATCTCAAAGCCCACCTCCACAGCAACAAACTTCCTCAAATAAGACTGCACCTCCTAATAGTGCCACTTCCTTTTCCAGCCATTTTCTTTCAAACCACCTCATCATTATAGCAAAATTAGTAAACAGTCCTAGATATGTAATGTATGAATGATTATCTATTAAATAAACCTTAAACTTAGCTCTTAGAAACATAGGAAGGAAAAGGAATTTCAGAATCTTGAGTATTTCTATGCATGGTTTCATCTACTTGAGAGAAAATATTTAGAGACAATAAAAAGATAACCAAACTCAAGCCAGCTTAGTTGACAGAAGTTAGATGCCTCCAGCCTTCTCCACCACACCATAATCAGGACCAACAATGGATATATACTCAGTACATTCTCCCCTGGAGACCCTGCAGTGTAGCCTCCACTTGTGTTCAGGTGCTATGGAGAAATGCTTATTTTTCTTGCATGATTAAACTCCAACTGTGGGAAAGGAGCAGTGAGATGACTCAGTGGGTAAAGGTGATTGCCACCAAACCTGAAGACATGAGTTCATTACTGGGATCCACACAATAGAAGGAGAAAAACCAATATCTGCAAGTTGTCCTCTGATCTACACACACACACACACACACACACACACACACACACACACACACACTCAATCTCTCTCTCTAAATTAATTAGTTTTTAATTGTACAAAAAAACTAATTGGGAAGAAAATACAGCATAAAAATAAATATGAAGGGGAATCATGAAAAAAATTCCAATGTCCTTTGGAACATATTTGTATTTCTCTAAAATGGAAAAATATTTTTAAAACCAAAAGCTTAAGATAAAAAGGTGAATATTTCTTTAGTCATCACAAACTCTTAGCCAATAACCTCCCAAATGAAAGATAGTGGGTTTTAGTGTAAAAAAGAAATTCTCTATATTTAACCATTTTTACATACAAAAAAAGAACAGACATTGCATCTAATTCATCTTTAAACTGAGAAAGCAATTTTTTAAGCCAGGCATATATTAGTATGTCTATAGCACTTACAATCCACTTAGTTGAATGCATGCCAGTTCCTTCATTTTTATGGCAGATTTGGAAGGGTAAATTGTATAACCCTTAAACTAAGGGTAGACAAATTTTCACACAAAACGTTGGTCAGCTGACCAACAAGATGACTTGGCTGGTAAAAACACATGTCACCAAGTCTGAAGCCATGAGTTCTGTCCCAGAGGCCTACATGGTGGAAGTAAAGAACTAACTCCCCAAAGTCGTTCTTTGTCCTACACACACACACCACACACACACACACACACCACGCGTATAGCACAAATAAATATTTTAAAGTTGGTCGGTGATTCATAAAATTATACAAGATACTTAATAAAAAAGCAAAACATCAATGCATGTGTTAGATAAACTCAAGTATTCCAAGTTAGTGCAGATCACACCTGATTGATCCACCAAGATGCAAGAGGCTTCCACCTGCCACCATGACCTCACCTGCCATGCCTTTCCTTCTGTACACAGACGCTAGGGTAGTGGTGTCACCCAGCAAGAAAGTTTAGGAAGAATTTCCCCCAAAAGAGACCAGACCTGCTTACAAGATTACACAACACCCAGAATTACAAATTGAAATTTGATATATTATAATTTGTAATAACTAAATTTTTACTTTTAGAAGTTAATCCTTTTCAAAGTTGCCCAGTTTAACTAATTTCCCTTTTTCAGTGTGAGACCATTACCTAAAAATACAAAGAAAATTAAGAGAAACAAACAAACAAACAAGTTCCCTGTATATAAGGTCTAGTCTGGCAATACTATTAAATTCTATTGTCTGACTATCATTGCCTTAAAAATTAAAAATTCTCTGATGTCATAAATTACAATCTCTGAAAACCCACTGACGAAGCATCAAGCATATGAAATCGTTAACCATTTCTCCCTATAAATATGGCACATACATGCCTGGGCATCAATTCGTAAGCCATGAATTCTACCATGTTTGATTTTAACTTGATTATATTCATTTATAGCAGCTACAATAAGAGATTGTCTAAGGTAGACCTAATAAAGTAGGAAATTAAAAATTTATTTCTTTTTCATCAATTAGATAATATAATTCCTAATCAAGGAATTACAGGGAAAGACTAGAACTACGTTGTGTGTTTATCTGACCACTTAGAATCTCAGAGCATTGCAGAAGAAAATCCACTAACCACAACATTGGGGGAGGGAAGAAAGCTTTTGGTTTCCTTAAGGACTAAAAACATCCTTAGGAGAGTCATTTCTGCTTCCAGATATATTTTATTTACTCAAAGGAAGAACAGAACTACCCTCTCAAAAACCATTGGTAATTTCTCTCAAAGACAACCAGTAAGCCCTGCACTCAGACAGGAGACGTCAACAGTCACTAGTGACTGAGGTGGCTGTCGCACAAACTAGTGAAAATATATAGCCAGTGCTGAACTTCTCAGCTGAGCCTAGACCTAAAAAAAAATCTGTATTTAGGCACTTAGTAATTAAGATAACGTGTTGCTCTTCTAGAGGACCAGAGTTAAGTTCCCAGCACTCACGTCAGGCAATTCTTAATAACCCCAGCTCCAGAGAAAGACACAGAGGCGTAGGCATGATTGAGCATAAAACAAAACCTGTATTTAGAATGGTATTCCTAAAGCCCTGAGAAATGGAAGGTAACAAAGCTCTTAGAGCCCGCCCTGGGCTGGTTGTAAGTAGCTCAGGGGTAGAATACTTGCCCAGCATGCATAAGACCCAAGATTTGACCCCCAGAATGGAAAGGGATGGGTTAAATCTAACCTCAAACTGGAACATGTAAACAAAAGTCAAATATGAAATACTAAAGCATGGTAAACTTTGTTTTAGGTCTAGCCAGTTATTCATCAAAGAATTGTAAATTATAAAAACTGTGTGTAGCCAATTTTCAAGTAATATTGGTTGCTGTGACAAACAGCCACATAAGCAATGGTGACAGAGGCAGAAGTTCTATTTGTTTGTTTGTTTTATTTTTCAAGTCAGGGTTTCTCTGTGTAACAGCCGTGGCTGTCCTAGAACTCACCCTGTAGACCAGGCTGACCTCGAACTCAGAGATCCACCTACCTCTGCTTCTGAGTGCAGAGATTAAAGACATGGGCTGCCACCACCACTGCTGCCACCACTAGGCTTTTGGGTTTTTTTGTTTTGTGCTTGTTTTTGTTTTTGTTTGGGAAGTGGAGGTTCTTATAAATTAGCTCTCCAACCACAAATTAGACTGCATCTCAAATCTTAAAAGAGCCGAGAAATCATTCATTAGGGCTGAAGAGGTGACTCAACAGTCAAGAACAATTGCTGCTCTTGGAGAGGACCTGGGTTTGGTTCCCAGCACCCACATGGTAGCTCACATTCCTTAACTCCAGTTTATGGGATCCAGTGACCTCTTCTGACCTCTGAAGGCACCAGGCAAGCCCAAAATGCACATACACCCATGCAGGCAAAACACTCATAAAATAAGTCAATCTTAAATAATCTTAAGAAATTACAAATTATAAAAAACATAATGAAAATCTAGCCCACTCATGAAAACTGAAAAATATGAACAATCTAGATGTCTACATAACAAAAACAGGTAGCACACAGAGACATCTACGAGAATACAGAATGTTATAGATTAGACAAATGCAACCATAATCCTAAATGTAGGCTTCTTAAATTGAGACTCTTGAAAAGAGCAGTTGCATAAAATAGCATGTCTGTATCTAAGGAGAAGTGGGGGAAATAGAGCCCCATTGAAAGTCATATAACCACTTCTGTAAGACTAAGAAGGATACAGTAATAGTTCATCAGAGCAAATGCAAGCTTTACAGAAACCCAAACATATTCAGTAGACTGCCAAATAACAGAGATGGTGTTTCGGTTCAGTGGGGCAAAACAATTCAAACATTGCTTTGAAGAAATATATTTGAAAAATGAACAGTGTTGAAACAATAAAGTCAAATCTGTGCATAATAAAAGCTTCAGTTAATTTTCAATTTACTTTGAAAACAAAGCAGTAGACGAAAATTAAACATTAGATGAAAACAATTGTTCCGAGCAGAATCTCCATGGGAAAATGTTGACATACAGCAGCTTCCATGGCACCTCTCATATGTCAATCTTCAATTCGTGCATGAGTCCTTTTATGGGCTCTCAAATCCATTAATTTCTATAAGAATGGAAGTCAGGGAGGGGAGAAGGGAGGGAGGGAAAGAATTCTGATTTTCAATTTTGTCTTTCCCCATCCATAAGGGCCAGCTAAATGTGTATGTGTGCATTTATGTGTGTGTTCCAGGGACTGAACTCAGGTCTTCAGATTTGGTAGCAAGCATCTTTACCTGGTGAGCCATCTCACCAGCATGGAAAGTACTAATGTAGTTGGTTTGCCTTGAGATATCTGAAGTTGAATTTTGAATGTGATAGAAACTCAATTTGCAATTTCGTGTTTCTCCATAAAGTTAATCACTTTAATTCAGTTACATTTCTGTAATATTCTCTCTTTGCCCTGATACTTTAGCATGTACCTCTGTTAAGGGACAAACTTTTTTCATCTCAATCCAATTCTATCGGTCAGGTTGTTTCTGTGTGTATTTGATGACAGGTTCAGAATAAGTTGTAATATGTGACAGAGATGGGTCTCTCTTTAGTCTTCCTGTGTAGCAATGTTATGGCCACTTATTTCCTTATTTTCTCATAAGAATTGAAGAATTGGTCTATTAATTATTATGAAATCCATAGTAGAATTAGTAGAACATAGGCTGTATTACATTGAGGTTTTTTTTGTTTTTTTTGTTTTTGTTTTTTTGGTTTTTACAAGACAGGGTTTCTCTGTTTTGGAGGCTGTCGGTCCAGCCTGGCCTCGAACTCACAGAGATCCGCCTGCCTCTGCCTCCCGAGTGCTGGGATTAAAGGCATGCGCCACCAACGCCCGGCTCACATTGAGTTTATTAACCAAACTTCTTGTACTATATTACATTGAGTCTATAAGCCAACTGGGGGTGGGGTGGGAACAACATGTTTAAAACATAAATTGTCCTCTGCAGATGACAAGAGTTTAGATCTCCTCTCGTATCTCTCAATAAAATGTCATGGTTTTCACCTCTAAGTTGTATTTATTTCACTCTGCCCTCACAGCTGATGCATGAAGTAGGTAGCATTTTCTTAGTTCCAGTTTCTATTACTGTGACAAAACACATGACCAAACAGCAAGTTGGGGAAGAAAGGGTGTCTTCTAGACCCCAGCTGGCTCCACTCCACTGCTGCTGCCGTTCTTGGTGGTCATCCCATGGTCCTAGCATCTCCAAAATGCTGGGGTCTTCTGCTGCAACTGAGCTACACTTTCACCAATATCCCCTCATGGGATCTCTTCATAGTGCCAAGCCTCAACTTCTTTGTGTGACCCCTTCAGTACTGGGCCTTCAAATGCCTCTGAGGCTGCACCACCACCAATGGCCTCTCCTGTCTCTTACAATGCCAAGCCTCAATTGCTCTCCATGACTCCTTCATGTGCGTTCAAAGCCAATATGACCTGGGTGACTCTTACACATTAACAAGTCCTGCTGGCAGCACAAGGTACAACCTTGGCTGCTTCTGGAACACGGCTTCTCTGTGCTTTTAGGAAACACTTCCCAAAGGATTTCACTTCAGTGATGCTGGTCTCTTCTGAATCACCACTAATTTCTTTCTTAGCTCCAGGTGACCAGCATCAAGGATCCCAACAAAGCAAAGTTTTACGTTAGTAGTTCTGGGATCTTGTTAATCACAGCTGATTCTTCAGCCCAGGTAACGAGAACCATGGGACCTTAATTCAAAATAACAAATGGCCCCAATAGTCTTTTAAAAATTCCCTCTGAAATATCACAAGCCAGGCCTCCATCCTCTGTACTGCTCTCCACACTACCTTCCAAGTTCCCACAGAACATCCCACAGAGCTCTTAACTCTCAGTGGCTCTTCCAGGCCCAAGTTCCAGTTTTTCCACCATCCTCCCCAAAACATGGTCAGGTCTGTCACTGTGATACCCCTCTACACTAGTACCAATTTGTTTTAGTTAAGTTCTCTATTGGCTGTCACAAAACACCATGACCAAAAAGCAAGTTGGAGAGGAAAGGGTGTATTTGGCTTACATTTCACAGTGCTGTTCATCACTGAAGGAAGTCAGGACAGAAACTCAAGCAGGGCAGGAACCTGGAGACAGGAGCTGATGCAGAAGCCATGAAGATTGCTGTTTCCTGGTTTGCATCCCCTGGCTTGCTCAGACTGCTTTCTTAAAGAACCCAAGACCACCAGCCCAGGGAAGACACCACCCATGGACTGGGCCCTCCCCCATTGATCACTAATTAAGAAAATGCCTTCCAGCTGGATCTCATGGAGGCATTTCCTCAGCTGAGGCTCCCTCCTCTCTGATGACTCTAGCTTGTGTTGAGTTGACATGAAACCAGCCAGGACAAGTATGTATTCTGTCTGTGTGGTAGGAAGGCACAGCTGAAGCATCGTGTCAAGTCTAGGGTACAGCCAGACCCAGGAGCATGATGTGCCCAGTAAGCTGTCAATCATGAGAGTAAAAAAAATGCAACAAATCTCCAAACTATTAATTACTCAACACTGGCATCAAGTCCACCTCGGCACATCTCAGGGGGCAGATCTGGTGAAAAGAGGAAGTTTGCAAATGAGCTACTGAAAAGGCTCAAAGTCAAAGGGAAACATAATACAGTTTGGCTCGCACTGTTTGAAAACTCAAGCTAGACTTGGTGATGCCCATCTGTAATCGAGTAACTCAGGGGGCTGAGGAAGATGGAGAGTTCAAGACCAGGGCCTGGGGAGATGGTCTAGCAGTTAAGAATGTGTGCCCTTGCAGAGGATCTGAATTTGGTTTCCAGCCCCCCACTCCTGTTACTCCAGCTCTAGGGTATCTGGTGCCATCTAATGGACTCTGAAGCACCTGCACTCATGTGTACATACCCACACAGACATACACATAACTTATAAATAAAAGTAAATCTTAAAAAGAAAGGTTCAAGACAAGCTGAGCCACAAGGCAAGATGCCATCTCAGAAATAAGCAAAAATTTATTCAAAAACAATCAGTGAATCTGAGCACATAAAAGGCTGAAGCAGAAGGATTGCCAAGTGCTGAAGCTATTGTGGGCTGTTGAATGAGACAGAAAGGGAAGAAATAAAGGTTGGGAGGGAGGAAGGGAGGAAGAGAGAGAGAGAGAGAGAGAGAGAGAGAGAGAGAGAGAGAGAGAGAGAGAGAGAGAGAGAGAGAGAGAGAGAGAAGGAAAGGAGACCGACAAAGATCTAAGTATAAAAGCAAATTATGAAGCGCTTAGAAGAAAATAGATGACCTTGGATTAAACAATGGTTCCCAAATATACACACACACACACACACACACACACACACACACACACACACAAACCCACAAACAACCAATTTTAAGTAATTTGCACTTCACCAAAACTAAAACATTTGACTTCACAAGAAGCTGTGGAGAAATGAAGGGCAGCATCTGGAACAGTGGGATGACTTCACTCCATCACAGGTCTGCGTGGAGTGAAGGACTGCAAGGCGTCCTACGACCTGCTGCCCCATCACCGTGGACTGAATTGTGTCCCTCCACCTCCACCCGATCACCGTGGACTGAATTGTGTCCCTCCACCTCCACCCGATCACCGTGGACTGAATTGTGTCCCTCCACCTCCACCCGATCACCGTGGACTGAATTGTGTCCCTCCACCTCCACCCGATCACCGTGGACTGAATTGTGTCCCTCCACCTCCACCCGATCACCGTGGACTGAATTGTGTCCCTCCACCTCCACCCGATCACCGTGGACTGAATTGTGTCCCTCCACCTCCACCCGATCACCGTGGACTGAATTGTGTCCCTCCACCTCCACCCGATCACCGTGGACTGAATTGTGTCCCTCTACCTCCACCCGATCACCGTGGACTGAAGTGTGTCCCTCCACCTCCACCTGATCACTATGGACTGAATTGTGTCCCTCCACCTCCTGTAGTTTGAAGTGCCAAACTCTGGTGTGATTGTTTTGGAGATAATGCCATGGGGGAGTGATTAGGTTAAAGCAGGTCATGAAAGTGAGACTCTACTAGACGTGACTCTAGTTCTTAGAAGAAGAGGGACTTCAGCGCTAGTCCCCCCTCTCGCTCTCACCTCCTCCAGCATAGAGAAGACATGTGAAGACACAGCAAAGAGTTTTGTTCCGCAAGCTGAGGAGAGGGACCTCATCAGAGTCCAGCCCTGGGTGGATTTCCACCCTCCATGACTGTGAGGAAACAAAATTCTATTTAACTTACCCAGCCTGTGGTATTTTGTTATGGTACATGCAATGATAAAAAGCAATCTTCAGGGAGACACATAACTCATAGTGCTGTTTGTGTTCAAAACAGACTCCAAAATAATCGCCCTCTCGGCCCCCCTCTCAATTTTTGTAAAACTGATAGTTGTATTTTGATGAGAAAATGCAATAAAGATGATGGACACTTTAACCTTATGTGATTGTTTTTGTTAATATTCCCAGGGAGAATCTGTTCCCATATTGTTTATTAAATATGGTTTTTAATTCAAGTTGCAGCTATTCTCTTCTTTCTCCTCATGAGCAAGTGGGCCACACTTGAGGCCTTATGAACACTGTATATGTGCAACCTAAAAACACCTGGGAGGATCAAGGTTGCATTTGGGAGTTCTGGTTATACAAAAACATGGTGAAACTGGCTATCTTAGGAATCCACATAACAGTTAGTCCTGGGAAACTTGACAATAGGTAAGAGAGATCATATTCTGGATAGTAGGTAGGTTGGTAAGGTAGGTAGGCAGACAGACAGATATATGGCTATGGCTATATATCTATCTGCCTGTGTGGATGAATGAAAAGGATAGGAGGGGGCCAGATAGATGAATACACATGACAGTCTTTGTCTCTATCTGCTAACATGTGCGTCACCCCTAGTGTATAACTCATTGCCGGTGGGACCCAGACTAAGCATCAGATAGGAAAACACCCTGTGTTTTCCCAGCAGGGTGACAAAGGCAGTTAGCAGGCCACGAGGAGGTGTGAACTGCACTTCCACTTAGAACAAGGCCAATGTTTCTACCCTGAGACTCACACTCAGTTCCAACATTCAGTGGAAATCAAGCCTAGAACGAGAGACTTGGTGTTTAATAATGTGCTAGGTTAGCATGCAATGTAATAGGTTTCATATCCATGTCATTATAAATTCTATTGGTGAAACACACACACACACACACACAACTATACTTGGCCAGGAATCATAAATTTGATGGTCTCAGCACCAACACAACCTGTAAATTTATACTGGTCGTCTTCTGCTAAAATTTCCCTCATTATCATCGATTGGCTCTTGGCATATGCACCTGTGAATCAGATGTCAGACACAGTGACACCATTGGTTGCCTGAAAAAGCTGCCTCCACGTCATCTCTCAGGATGCCTAGGAGGCACCAAAGTGTTCTTGTTCCACCTAAGGTCCATCTGGACTACTCGTCCTTCCCACTCAGGGTTGTCCAACAGTCACATCTTTTTCGTAGTCAACAGTGTCTGGAGTCACCCTAGGGGAGAGGCAATGTGAGTGCATCATGGTACCATATCTCCATCAGTGAACTGCACTGGGTGGCCCCTCTGATGCTGGCTGCATCATCATTACCCAGGGGCCTCCTGGACCACTCCCGTTTCCACGTCTAACATCCATGGCCTGAGTGTTTCTATCTGTGTTTGTTTGAATTTGTGGATGTGATACCTACAGACACAATGGGCTAAATGCATGTGATGCCTACTAATTTCAAAATACTCTAGTTTCCATGTTTTGAATTTTCCAGGAAAAAAAATCCTGAAATCTCATTGGTAAGCATCTGTGGCTCTTACATCTGGAGGATATATCAGATAGTGGTTAGGAGCTTGGCTTTAAAATCTGTGTGATCCAGTGCTGAGTTCTGAATTAGACCCAAAGTAATGCCTGTCTCATGGGGTAGTCATAAGGATGAAATAAGAACATGGGTGCACAGTGTCTGGGAGGAGTTCAAACCAGTCTCTGTAATCTCAACAAATGTGGCATGATTTGCAAATAATAAAACTGTGCTTTCAGGAGCCAATGGAGGAGATGGACTAACCCCTAGAATTCAGAGTCCCAGTTAGAAATAGGTTGGTAAAGGGGAACTGAATTGAGGCCCTCATGCTTGCACAATAAGTGATGTGCCTGCCTGGCCATCACTCCAGTCTGCTCACAAGCACATTTTGAACTCAGAAAGAAACTTCGCTACAGTTTCTCCTTCACATAAAATTGTTACTTTTTTAAAAGAACCAATTCTTAACAGTCTTTCTCCAAACTTGATCGTGATGGTTAATGTTTCTATTTATTCTTTTTCAAATCATTCTTACTTATACAATGCAAAGATTAATTTCAGCCTTTGACCATTATTACCTTTACAAAACTATTCTAGGAGAAAATATGTACAAATATATATATGATAATAGACCATTTTCCAAAATATACAAAGTCTTAAAAGTTAAGAATCAAAGTCTTAAAAGTCAAGCAATCCAATTTTTAAAATAAACCAAATATTCAAACAGACACCTCACCAAAGAAGACACAACACAGAGGGGAAAGGGGATGTAGAGAGATGTTCAACATCATATGTCATCACAGAATTGCAAATTAAAACAATGGTAAGATGCCATAGAAACCACAAACTTAAAGAAAAGCACACTGTCAAGGGTTTGGAGTAAGAGCTTTTCTACACTGCTAGTGAGGATTTCCTTTAGAAGACAATGTGTCAAAAAAATTAAAAAGAAGACAATGTGTCACTTCCTTATAAAACTACATCAGCCACGGCAGACAGTATAGAGGCTCTCTGGTACTTACCCACATAAGCTAAAAATGTGTATCACACAGAAACCTACACATGGACATTCATAACAGCTTTGTCCCTTTGGTGTCATAACTGGGATACAGCCAAAGATGTCTTTGGTTAGATTAATGGGTAAACGTGTGGTATAATCAGACAGTGAGATTCTATGCAGCTCAGAAAAGAAATGTACTCTTGAGATGTGGAACAACAAGGAGAAATCTTCAGACAGACGCCTTCTGAAAGCCACATACTATAGGAATCCAACTAATGACGTTCAGGAAGAGGAACAACTGTAGAGACAGTGAGAGGAGCTGAGGGGAAGAGAAGATGGAGAGATGGAACACAGGGGTGTGTGTGTGCATGTGCGTGCATCCGTGTGCATGCATTCGTGTGTGTGTGTGTGTGTGTGTGTGTGTGTGTGTGTGTAGTGAATATATACATATATCATTATTCATTGGTTAAAACCCATGAATGAACAACAAAAGCTGAACCCTAATAGAAATTCTACATGTTGGGTGACAGTGTTGTATCAATATACACTCATTAATTATGACAGCTTTCAGATACAACACTTTGATAGTGAGGAAGTACTGTTTTGGCTTTTTTTTTTGGCGCCCCTTGGGGGGCACCACCCAGCTCCCCAATGAATCACACACAGAGGCTGATTTTTGGTTATGAATGTCTGGCCTTAACTTGGCTTGTTTCTTACCAGCTTTGCTTAATTTAAATTATCCCCATCTACCTTCTGGGCTTTAATCTTTCTTTTTTGTGTATATCTTACTTTCCTTCTTACTCTGTGGCTGGCTGGGTGGCTGGGTGACTGGGGAGCTGGCCCCTGATGTCCTACTCTCCTTGTTCTCTTGCTGCTCCTTTCTTCCTTGGTTCTTATATTTATATTCTCAGCCTGCCAATGGGTCCCCCTCCCCCCCACTCCTCTACTCCCCCACTCCCCCCACCCCCTGACTCACTACTGGCTGTTCAGCGCTTCATTAGGGCCAACCAGGTGTTTTAGACAGGCAAAGAATCACAGCTTCACAGAGTTAAACAAATGTAGCATAAACAAAAGTCCCACCTTAAGATAATATTCCCCAACAAGGAAAGCTACACACATGTCAGTGGAATGGAGCACGTTACAGTATAAATCTGAAATGGCCCCTCCAGGCTCACATGCTTGAACACCTGGCCCATAACTAGTGGTACTGTTTGAGGAGGTCATGAAATCTTCAGGAGCTGGCCAGGGGGGGTCATTAGGAGAACTTCTCAGGTTGTGGCCTGATCCCACTTATAGTCCCATATTTGTTTCCTGACTCACCAAGACATGACCAGCTCCTGTCATGAACCCCCTGTGCCAGGAACTTACCACACCTTCCTATCATGATGACTAGAACTGTAACGCAAAACAAGTTGTTTTCTTTCATCACTTCTGTGAGACATATTGTCACAGCATCGGGGAAAGCAGACATACAGAGTTTGTGAAAATCTCTGCATTGCCCACTTGGCTTTTTTTAATAACTCTAGAACTATTCTTAAAAAGTAGATTTCTTAAAACTCATTTCTTTGAGTTGGATTTCCTTTTGCAATGTCCTCCCAGAATGAATTATATGTATTTTCCCAGGAAGAATTAGGATATTTTTCAATGCCCTACCTTCATTCAAACACAAGAAACAAAAAGCCATTCAGAAAAGAGAAACTGAGTCAGAGGATACAGTATTGTCAGTACATGTACCAAAGCCATCCGTCCAATAAGAATATGTCACGTGTCATGCGTCAGATCTTTGTAGCCACAAAGCAAGATGCCTAAACCCTGTCAGACACAATTATATCCCAGAATGCTTAGACAACTGCTCAAAGTTCTCTTAAAATAACCCAAAGCTCTACCCTGCTCAAGTATCCAACCACACGTTTTAGAAAAACACCATTAGGGTACAATTGACAACTGACATTTTCCAAATAAAACACTGGTTTCTAAAATTATAAATTGTCCTGTTTTTTCTATTATAAACACTAGTATAATGGCAAATAGCAGCATGGGTGTGGTTACTGTGGGAGGCAGTTGGTGTTCCCATGTTTGTGTGTTTAGTATCTTGTTGTTTTGTTTTTCTTTTTTCCACAGGCCAACATACATGGTGCTGGCTTTCTCTTCAGGAAATCACCCGTGTGCCTTCTGATAGACTTCTCAGCCAAAAGAAGTGTGACTTTAGGCTCTCTGAAATCCCTTTCCCAGGTCCCCACCCTCCAGCTGCCCATTTCCACAGGGAACAGAGCAGCTCACTCTAACTTAGCAGAGTTGTGCTGTGAGGTGATGGTCCACCATGCTATGTCTTAAAGAGAGTGTTTCAGTCATCAGTTGCTACATAGAAACTACCCCCTGCCAAATCAGGGGTTTAAAACTATAGCAACTTACTCTCATGAGTTTGTGGATCAATTTGGCAGCTCTCGACATAACCAGAATGCCATTGTGTTTGCATTTGACCGGAAAAATGGACTCATGTCTGAGTTCAGATGTAATAATGGCATGGCTATGCTTCACTGTACAAATTATCCTAGGGTGCTTCTCAAAACTAAATAAATAAAGACTAGCTTGTTTTGCTCGTCTGGTGTGACATCTAGGTTCAAAGCGGGTGCCATCCAGTACACAATGACAATCAAGTCTGCTCACAGCACACTTGCCAATGTCCCATGTCGTAGAGCAAGTCAAGTGACCAAAAGTTAGTGTGGGCTGGAGAAGGACTACCCTGGGCATCAATACCAGCAAGTCCCTGTGGACCACGACCATGGTTATTTAGCATTTCCTCTTAATTGAAACACTCCCTCCTGGAGGTAAGCTGAGTAAGACTCAGGAAGTAAAGGTCAAACTTCATAATCCTCTGGAAGTTCCTAAAATTTACAGACATCAGCCTCAGGAAGTTCCTAAAATTTACAGACCCCAAGGTTTAAAGCTGCTAAGGAAGAGGCTCTGACAAGCTCCTCTGAAAGATACAGAGAGCTCTAGGAGATACAGCTCTTGTGAGTCATCACAATGCTGGCGTGGGCTTTTCGTGATGCAGCTGCCTTTGAGCATCCATGCTTCTGCAAGCAACAGTTCACCCACACCCCTTTAGTATGTAAAATTTCAAACTACTTGTTATACTTAACAAACCCACAGGTTCACTAAGCTAGACTTGGGCAGAATGATTTCTTTGATATGTCATCAGTGCTCTGTGTAAGGTGAGTAGAATTTTCTTCATATCTCCCCGAGGAGACAAATCATAAAGCAACTCCTACCTGATAGTCCAACCCAAAGAGCAAAAAAGTCAGTGCACAGTTATTTGGTCTAGAAGTAAGGTCATTAAATACAAACCATTCTGACTGTGTATCGTGATGGTCTAAAAATAATACCTACTAGATCTTTGACAATAACAATATGCCAGGCAATAATTTCACTTAAGACCACACCAACTGTTATCATCTCAATTTTCAATTAGGCTGGATTCAGCATGAAAACACACCTGTAAGGTTGTCTATAAGGATGTTTCCAGAAAGGCTTAACTGAAGAGAGAAAACTCATCCAGAATGGGGTGGCACCATCCATGGGCTGTGCTCCCAGGCTGAAAAAAGGAAAAAATGAGTTGGAGAGCAAGATTCATCACTCTCTCCTTCTGGGCCGTGAATGTAATGTGAACGGCTGTTTCCTGGTTGTGTCACCACGCCCCTGCTGTTGTTCTTTTGTTTACGTTTACTCCAGCGAGAAAGAACACCAGAGATATGACAGACATTAACCTTATTGCAGGGCAGGAGAGGGAGAACGAGAGGGGAGAGACGAGAAGAGACAAAGAGGGTAAGAGAAGAGAGCAAGGAGAGTAAGAGAGCATAAGTGGGAAGGGTCTGTCTTTTAAAGGGGTCCTGTACACCTGCGTGCAGACTAGTACTCATGGGACCCTGGGCTGACTAGAATACTGCCTGAGTGCATTCTGCCAGATAACAGGGGCAGGCCAGCATAATGCCTGAACCTTTCACCTCCCTTCTGTGATGCACTGAACCCTCACACTGTGAATCAAAATAAACTATTTCAGGCCAGGCGTTGGTGGCTCACGCCTTTAATCCCTGCACTCGGGAAGCAGAGGCAGGTAGACCTCTGTGAGTTCGAGACCAGACTGGTCTACAAGAGCTAGTTCCAGAACAGCCTCCAAAACCACAGAGAAAGCCTGTCTTGAAAAAAAATAATGTTTTAAATAAAATAAAAATTATATATATATAATTATATGTATAATAATGTATATATAATATATGTACATAGATGGCTTGGATATGAATTATCTTCCCATATGACCTGTGTACTGAAGACTTAGTCTCCAGTAAAAGCAGTTTTCAGGGGAAGCTTTGGGGAAGTGGTTGAACCATGTGGTCTCTGCCTTCATCAACGGGTTAATCCACTGAATGGAGTCAAAATTGGGAGTAACTATTATGAAGTTGTAAAACTGTGGAAGGGTGAGGCCTGGTTAAAGCAAGTGGGTCCCTGAGGCATGTCTCTGAAGGTTTTCTTGTCCTGTCCACCATGATGAGAACAAATTTCTCTCTCCAAGCCCTTGTGTTATGATTTTTCTGGATCCAACTGACCATGGGTCACAGCCTCTGAAAACATGAAACATATGAAGGTTTCCTTCTCTAAGTTGTTTTTTTTTTCCTCCAGGATTTTGTCACAGCTATGACAAATCTAACATCCCAGTGCAACGGTGAGGTTTGCTTTCAAAACTAGTCTTTAACACCCAGATCAAGTCAGCTGCTGTAGGAGGAAGTCTATGCCGCCATTAAACATGTGACTTACTAAGTCTATGCCGCCATTAAACATGTGACTTACTAGAGGCGCATACAGATGAGGTAATAAAAGGGCGGTTTACCACACCGCTAACCACACCCACTTTAGGCAGGACTAAAGACGTATACGGCTGGACGTAAAGATGTATACGTACGTAGGCGGAACTACGTCACTAGCCAGGCCCACTTTTGGGCATGGCTAGGGGCGTTACGGGGGAAGGCATAAAAGACAGCACACAGGAAGTCTCGGTCTCTTTTCCTGGAGATCGGCTTCCGGGTCGGCCACTGAAAACTGCTCCTCTGGGTTTGGTATCTTGTGAGTAATTTTCTACATTAAATACTTAGCTTCACTGTCAGTAATTGTGTGTCGCGTATTGTTACAGCGTCCGTTAAAGCCTACAAGCTGCTCTGGTACCCAATGCAGGCATACAGAAAGAGCACCTAGAGATCCAAGATTCTCTGCCCGGTAGAGGGTTCTCCTCTCCTTTGTGTCACTGACTGAGACCTATGCACAGACTCAGTAAACACCACATGTAGGGCAGATCTCAACACTGACCATACACACACACACACACACACACACACACACACACACACACACACACACACACTTAGGAAGTGAGGGTCTTCCAAAGCCAAGGTGCAAGGCACAAAAGTGAAATCACCCAGTGTGGCACCAGTCACTTCTCCCATCTTAAATATTTTCTTTGATGTTAAGGCTGATCAGAATGCTTGCCAATTGCCCAGCAGCTTAGGAGATTCATTTTGACCAAGCTTACAAAGTGCTCAGTGTAGACCCTGGCATATAAATAAACAATAACTCATTCTTAAGACTATCAGTGAGTGGGTTTTCAGACTTGTCTGGAACCTCTGCCTTTTCCTAGCTAATTATCCCATCCTCTAAGAGAGGTGCATGCACGATTTTGTCAACCCTGAAGGTCCATCATTGCCACCTTCTGAGGACTCCCAACAGGACTGGGTAGGCTAAATATTAATATATATGTATATATATTTTTGTATATATATATTTGTATATATGAAAGAATGCAACAAATATTTCTAAATAAACTTGGTCTAGGCTAAAAGAAAAACTTGATTCTCAAAAATATGTAGCAATGTCTTCTAAAGTCATAAATTATAGATTGTATGGATGTTGATCTGAGCTTAGCCCCTGTACTGAGGGTAATAAGAATAAATTACATGGGTGAGGAACCCTACTGACTTGTGCTTTTATATTTTGATTAGTGTTATGTATTTTTACCAAAAGAAGAAAAATGTAAGAATAAATATTGAGTTAGGAGAAGCATAAATACTTTGTAGAATTTTTCACATATTGTACAGGCATGGCATTCTTCACATTGCTTCAACTATACAGAACTGAAATACCATGCATATGACCGCCCGTTGTGCTCCATTGCAGAGTGGAGGTGCTTGAAGGACTCGTGTTAATACCTTAGTCACCTCAGACAGCCATGGCTAAGTGGAAGAAGAATAGGGCTTAAAGAACACCAGCTTACTTCCTACTATTGTGGAGGCTGCAAGCCTAATATTAGGACATCTGCATGATGTGATTCTGTTGATGGCTCTCTTCTGCCTTTCTTCCTATTACACTCACTATGCCTTCACATGGTAGGCAGAGAGCAAGCCCCAGCTGCTATTTCTGCTGCTGCTACTGATGACAGTGATGGCGATGATGATGGTGGTGATGATGGTCGTGGAGCTGGTGGTGATAATAATGGTGGTAATGATTCTTCTCCTTCTTCTTTCAAGGACACTAATCCCATCATGGTTGGGGGCACTCTACCCTCATGCCCTCATCTAGAGAAATGACTACACAAAGGCTCCACCAGCAAATATCATCACAGAAGAGCTTAGAGCCTCATCATATGAATTTTCAGGAGGTACTGACATGCAGTTCACAACACATGCAAATTCCTCTAGTTGCTTCAAGCATTGTCACAAGCAGAGTAAAAGCCTGTAAAAAATGAAAGGCTAAAACAATGCCTGAAAATTGTCTTTTTGGTTCTCCAAAGCACTTAAGATGTCAAGGTCCTAGAAAGAACAAAACACGGCTTGGGAAACAGATTAAATGAGTAACCTGAGTATCAATTAAACATATTTTCCCCAGAACATAAAATTGTAGACCTGCTAATCAAGTCTGTTTTGAGATTTTCAAGTCTATTTTTTTCTTTACTTATATTCACAAAGCATGTGATGTAAACCAACCAGGACTGGCATAAACCTACATTCTATCACTTCCTGCTTTAATGACCTTGGGTGAACCCCTGCTAACCACGTTACCCTTTTACCTCCTTTGTAAAACTCAGACAGACTCACAACCCCAACTCTAAAACTCCTGGTGAACGTTATATGAGTTTGTGTGCCTGGAAATGCCACTTGGCATGGAGTAGGCATGTGTTGAATGTTTATTGGCCCTGTTTCTTTGGTTGGCTTTTCTTTTTTAAAACAAACTACCTTTAAAGCCACAGCGTATCAGGAAGCCATTCTTACTGAAAGGCTTGTTCATTAGCAAATATGAGTTTTTACCTAAACGCTCACATTAAAGGATTACATTTTTGTTTTTGCAAACATTAACAATACAATTAACAATTACCTCCTAACATGGGGCAGGAGGCCAGAGCCAGACACTTCCCATTCAGTGCACACCAGCACACTCCAGGGACTAATTGGTAGATTTTATATCTACATATAAAGTCAGAGACTGGATGAAAGTCAAGCATTTTTTTTTAATTTTAGGCATCCAGCAGGTAACCCACAATGCACTTGGCATCAAGACCACTATGTGGGCTTGGTCCACTCTCTACTAAAAACTGCAAACTGCACGTGGCCTTTTCCTCTGTTTGCCTATGAAGCAATGCTAATAGGGTTCTTATAGCCCAAAGCTATTGTGGTGTTCTTGCTTACAAATGAACAAGTGCTGATCTAAGAATGAGTGATCTAAGAATGAGCCACCTCCCTGTTCCTAGGTGGGGACTTGTGAAAGAAGCCAAGTGATCATTTGTCACAGGTCACTTGTGTTTTGCTGGTTACAGGCTTTGGTGGGCACTGTAGTGCTAAGTGATGGAGGAGCAGTTGTTGGGTGGTTGATAAAATTATGTGGCAGAAAATGTCAAGATGGTTTTGTGTCTTCAGGCCTCGCTTCATAGAGGATGTGACTTCCTATCTTGAGTCTCATTTCCTGAGAAGACTGTGCAGTAGAGGGTTGGTCAACTGCATACAGAAAAAGCAAACTCGTAGGAGAGTGGGAAAGCAAGGCTGGCTAGGGTGTGACAGCACAGTGAGGTGGTGGTGTGTTCACAGCAGAGGCGTTACCATCTAATTCCGCTTCTGGCGCAGTGATCAAGTTTGCCGACAACAAGGAACTTAGGGAAGAGAAGGTTTGTTTAACTTACAATTCTAGTTACATGCCATCGCAGTGGGGAGTTACGGTGGAAGGATCTCAAAGCAGTTCACATTGTATGTCAAGGACAGAGAGAGATAATGCACGTAGGCCTGCCTGATGGCTTGTTTGCCTGCCTGCCTGCCTGCCTGCCTTCTCTCATATAGTTCAGGACACCCTTCCCAGGGAATGGTGCTGTGTTTTCCCACATTCGTTGACAATCCAAAGAATCCTCCACCAGATAACGTGATCTAAACAATTCCTCAAATGTGAGTGTCCTACCAGGTAATTCTAAGTTGGGTCAAACTGACAACTAAAGCTAACAATAACTCAGTCTTATGAGGAAGGAAGGGTATAAAGCTGAGGACCTTCCAGGGGATCCTGCGTTAGGGACAAATACCATGCCTGTGTGTCCCTACACTAACCAGTCACTAGATGAGAGCTGTCCTTGGTCTGTGAAGGAACTGCAAGATGCAAGTCCTTTAAAGGGACTTAGTTGTGGGTTGTCATGAGCCAGAGGCTCTGAGCATTTCTAGAACTTCAGGGCCAAGCATGTAGCTCAGAGGTACAAATACTTGCCTAGCTCACTGACAATCTGGCTTCTTTTACCTGTAGAACTATCACTCTACTGTCTAACTCCATCTTTGTGTGACATTCTCCCTGTATCTGCATCAGAAATGAGAGGAACTGAACCATCGTGACAAGATCAAAGGAAATTTGGAACTTTGGGACCCGTTTGTGACAAAGAAGCACCAGGGCCCTTGATGGAGTCCTCTAATCCTAGGGCAGTCTGCTGCTGTCAGGTTTCTGGAGTGTCTGAATACTCCCCACAAAGCTCTGACAATGAGGTCAAGTTTCCCCCATTGCCACTCATGTCCACTTGGCCCTCAGTTTTGTTTCTTATAACCTCCAAGGGACCTAACTCGGGCCGCAGAGGTGCCCACCTTTGCGGTGAAAATGGGTTGACTGACGCCGTGTGGAGGCTGAAGGGAGTGGGAAGGGCAAATGGTGGAAAACGCTTCAGAGTTCAAGCGAGATAAGGATTTCAGAAGTAACAAAGATTTGCCAGCCAGGATGTGGGTGCTGGGTGGTGGAGCCAGAGCCAGGTGGCAGGGATGCAGGTATGTGTAGGGGGAAACTTAGGACTCTGCCATTAGCCATGTGGCGTATTAGAGACGCATACAGATGAGGTAAGAAAAGGGCGGTTTACCGCACTGCTAACCACACCCACTTTAGGCATGACTAAAGACATATACAGACATAGGCGGTGAACTACATCACTAGCCAGGCCCACTTTTGGGCATGTCTAGGGGCGTATACGGAGGAAGGAATAAAAGACTGAGCAGCAGAACCTCTCGCCCATTGGTGGCAGAAAAGTACTCGGCTCATCTGGGTTGCTTGTTTTTCTCTTGTGAGTATTTTCTACAATAAACAGTTACCTATACTCTCAATAAGTGTGCCGTTTATCATTGCAGCACCAGGTATGACGTTAAGTTGAAGCCAGAAAGGCAAAATACAAATGACACCTTCAAGGGGTTCAAATATACAGAAGAAAGGGAAGCAGGGGCTCTGAGGGAAAAGGACCCTGTGTTTTAAGAAGGGAGAGAATGAATATGTTTAAATATGATGGGAATAAGCTATGAATGGCGGGAAGGATGAGAACATTTGAAATAGACCCAATCAGCGGGTGGGAAGGGCTTGCAGAGGATGTGAGTGCCCTGGCAGGCAGTGGAACTAAGCTATACCAGGAAGAAGGAAGTGCGGAGGTGCAAAGTGGCACTAGCATGTGGCAGCCAGGGTGTTTCCAGTAATGGCTTCTATTTTCTGAGTGAAATCAGAGGGTATTATACCCCGAGAATGAAGAAGGAAGAGATGGGATAAAGGCAATGAGGAAGCGAATATTTTCAATAGTTGTTTCAGAAAATGGTAGTGAGATCCAAGCAGGAAAACAGTGTAGGATGACCAGTTGGCACGGAGGGCTCTGCAGAGACTGATGGCTGCGGATTTGGGATGCCACTTAACTGCGATTTTATGTGATTTTCTCCAGCCTCGTTCAGTGGGGCAGACAAATCAGCAGAAACACTGGTACCCGGAACTATCTGAAAGTTCAGGACGGAAGAGCGAGGCAATACATCAAGGGTGTTAGAAAGGGAATGACTGGAGAAATGAGCCATGAGATCTAGGCTGGCTCCAGACTAGGGGGGGGGGGGCGGGGAGGGGGAGCAAGGAGGGAGAAACGAGCGGAGAAACTCAGATGTGAAGAGCAGCTGTGTGGGCATACGGAGTAAAGGGCTGGGGGAGGGCATGGTACAGATTTTAATGTTCCCATCAGTGCGGGCTGTGTGGATATGGATTCTCCAATATCTGGCCTTCCACTGGCGTTCCGGTCAACCTACCAGGGGCCACACACCAAGAAAACCCGACTCTCCCTCTCTCAAAGGTTAACAGTCATCAACAGCTCCTTAGTGCGGGGTGAGACATCAGAGACATCATGCACGCTCCACTCCCCTGTCCATGCGGGGACTTTGTCTGGCTTGGGCTTGCGCAGGTTTTTGTGCGTGCTGTCTCGTCTTCTGTGAATTGGTATGTGCAATTGTCCTGGTATATCTGGAAAACACTGTTTCCTGGTAGCTGTCCACTGCTTGCAGCTCTGAGGCTCTGCCCACGGTGATTCCCGAGCCTTGGGAGAAAGGGGTGTGAAACCGCTGCACCATTAAAGCCCAAGCACTCCACAGTCTCGCATTCTCTGCACTTGAACCAGTGTGGGGTCTCTTTCTTAACCTCCACCTACTGCAAGAAGGCGCTTCCCTGACAAGGGTGGAGAGATGCACTAATCTATAACGATGGGTCACGCTCATTTTTCAGAACAACAGCAGTAGCTCAGGCCATATTCCCTGACACCAGTGCTACAATCAGTTTCCGTCTTGCACAGTGCCCCTTAAATCCAATCAGAAAGTGCTTGGTTACTCCCCTGGCATCCGTGTCACTATTGCAGGGGTAAGCATGCCTTGTCAGGCTGGTCATTATTGTAGCTCACAGACTTCACAGTTGGATGAGATTACTGTTGTCCTCTGCTAGTGTGCGTGGCATCTTCCAGCACTATGAAAGCTATCCAGGGGGGATGAAGGGTCAAGTTGAGTACCACCATGATTCCTTCATGTCCTATGACTCAATAGGATCTTACCATCAAGTTCTGGGGAGTAACTCCTTAAGAGGTAACCCATTCCTAACACTAGGCTTTTTATTTGCCAGTCTCTGGTGTCTAGTAGGAACATTGTTGCCCCATTATAAGGTAACTCCATTTAAACACTACTATACAAACTGGAAGAAGCCTTCCAGGCTGAAGGTTAGTCACCATAAAATGCTACCCCAATAAAACTTAGATGCTTCTTCTGTGTGCTGTTGTCATAGCAACAGCATCACAGATGTCCTCAACAGCCCTTCAGCCCATCATCACCTGGTCTGGATCACTGGCTACTCTTCCGCAGAGGACTAGAAGAATAGACTTGAGATGTAGATGGATCCAAGCTAACAGTTGGTTTTAGTGTGTGTGTCTGTGTGTGTGTCTGTGTGTGAGAGAGAGAGAGAGAGATTTTCTGAAAATATTTAGATGTCTC
The DNA here is from genome assembly GCF_017639785.1 of Mesocricetus auratus. NCBI lineage: Eukaryota > Metazoa > Chordata > Mammalia > Rodentia > Cricetidae > Mesocricetus > Mesocricetus auratus. The sequence goes on along the minus strand of NW_024429199.1, from coordinate 38,156,747 downwards.
AGTGACCAGAACAATAACCTCAATAGCAATTCCCCGAGAGTGTATTTATTTGTTAGATGAGTTCGTATTAAATATTTGAAGACCTTATCTAAAAATCACATTAATCTCATGCATTTTATTGGACAATATAAAATATACATGGATATTACAGAAAAACCAAACAACACAGAAATGTGAAGTGAGCCTGCCAACTCTGGAATGCATGGACAAAGGGAAGGCAAGGAACAACAGACATTTTAACATGAAGGAAATGGCTTTTCTAACACGCATTCAGTTTGTCCAAATAACAAACAGTTACTGTGTACACGAACTATCTGCAGGCACAGAATTTATTTATGCTTATCCCACATATTCTTACCACTGAAATATCTCTAGGGTATATATTCAAACATACTGAATAATTAATATATATCAAGAATTGTTATTTACACACTTGTGCCATACATTTGGATAAACAAAATGTTATTTCACAGGATAAAGGTTATAACCAATATGGGTTATTTTTAAGTCTCTTATATGACCCCTGACATGTAACTCATGAAAAATTAAAGGGGAAATAACAACATATTTAACACTTTAGACAGACCAAAGTCTGGCATGAGGAGGTAACTGCTTGAGTGAAAGCCAACCTAATATGGTTAGTTGTTTTTGTTTGGGCTTGCAGGAGGATTGCCTAGTTGGATTGTCAGTCAGATGGTTGTTTGTTAGCTTGGTTTGAGAAAGGGTTTCACTCTGTAGTCCAGGCTGGCCTGAAACTCACTATGAGGCCCAGAGTAGATTCAAACGTATATCAATATTCTCGGTTACTCAAATGAGTCACTACCTGCCACTTCCAGACTTCTCCCGATTGTAGGGTTGCTTTCCTTCCTGAATGCTAACAATTCCTCTCAGGCTCAAAACTGAGCGGAATCTGAGATGCAGAGCATAAGAGGCACAGCCTCTGCTGTGCATGTCCTGCCTTCCACACTAACCATATAGAACCCTAAGTTAGGACAATTGTCTCTGGGCCCTGGAAAACATGTAAGATATTAAGAGTCTACCATGTTACCCTGATCTCATGACCACACACTGTATGCATGGATTGGAGTGTCATCCAGAAACCTATAAACAGGTATAATTATTATGTGTCAAACTGTATGTACTTAGGATAGATAGATGTTTATGGGGTTGGAGAGATGGCTCAGATGCTAATGGCACTTGCTACTCTTGCAGAGGACCTGAGTTCAGGTCCCAGCACCCACATCAAGTGCTTTACAACTGCCTGGGATCCAGTATCAGGGGATCTGACTCCCTCTTATGGTCTCTGCTGGCACCTGCATGCACACACACACACACACACACAGAGGCACACACATGCACACACCTATAAGTAAAATAATTTTAAGTAATATTTTTGGAAGACCTGCACACCGTTATCTTAAGATGTGAAGCCATCAGTAATGCTCCAAGTCAGAAGGTCTGTAGTTCTAAACTCTGTGCTCATACAGCCCAATCTAGGCATGAACCCAGGGGATTCCTGTGGGTCCCAATGCACGAGTTATTGAAGTAATGGATGGTTTTAGGGCTGAATATTGACCTAGGACAGGCACTTTTTAACATTTATTTATTTTGTGTAAGTGTGTGAGCGGGTGTGTGTGTGTATGTGTGTGTGTGTGTGTAAACTTGTATAACAGATTGCGTATGGGGCAGAGGAAAACTTGCAGGAGTCAACTGTCTCTTTCTACCATGTGGGTCCCTAGGACTGAACTCATGCTGTCAGGCTTGGTAGCCAGTGCCTTTACCTGCTGGGCCTTAGCAATGGCACCTTTGGAGACCCTTTTCCCCATGATATGTTCTCATTATATCATCAAGGTAGATAATTGTCACACGCCGGCCGAATTTCAAAACTACGAGAAATTTTTGAACTGCACAACTTGAGAATTGCACCCCGTCCAGGAGGCAAGTGATCAGTGTTGAAGTTCTAAGTGGCACTGCGGGCAACTGCCATGCTCGGCAGCCGTGTCTTTGAGGCACTCACAGGCAACAAAGTGATGGTGGTGTGAATGGACCAGACTCTCCAGACATTTGATGATCTCATAGTCAGGAAGTGCCAGAGAGGTCAGGTTTAAGCCCAGCATCTGGGAAATCACCTCCCTGAAGTCCACCAGCTGCAAATATTAAGCAGAGATACATTAGCTGGGAAAGAAGAACACACCACCACTGCCAGGTCAAACGCAACAACAAAAGAGGAAAACACAGATTTGCATGAGGTAGGCAAAATTACCCACTCTAGCCTCAATTATGAATAAGTAGGCTTGCCTGCTAAATAACTTCTGAAATTCCCCCAGGTTTCCCAGGCTTCCCCAATCTCATAATCTCTTGTGAGTCAAGTGGCCATGTGTGTATTTGCTGCTGAGTCAAGAACCCCAGGATACTATCATCCCTGAGACTCTGACCTCCCCCTAAGTCTGTTCTGACATCCTGGACAAGAGAAATTATGACTGAGTATGTGCTCTGGGACCCCAAAAGTGCTATATAAATGTTGATATGAGCCTATCCATGAATGATAAACACGGCTGCATTGGGATGTTAACTGGGCAATGCATTTCTGACACTCAAAGAGAAAGAATGAGCTGATGAACACAGGACTTCTCAGTCCTTCTCAAACTACCTTACAAAGACTGCTGCCTCGATATGTGGTTCCAACACTGGGCTCATCTGAGATGGCTAGGTGTCCATGGAGAAAGGGCAAAGTAGAAGCCAGAGGGACTAGTCAGAATAGGCATCACCTCCCTTCATGCTCTTCTCGGGTGCTTTCTGTGGTCCTAGGCTAACACGGGCAAAACAGGGATATGATCCAGACAAGCCCTCGCTAAATCCCTTCCATTTCAGAAGAACACCATCCAAACATTTATCCCCACTTCCTCCCTGAGGATGGCCCAGCATGAGAGACGAAGGCTTCTCTTAGTTACACATCCATCCCACCCCCAAAGTGTAAGTTGAAACATAATCCTCAGTGGGATGGTACTGGAAAGAGGGGCCTTGTGAGTTAATTAGGATAAGATCACCACGGTAGAGTCTCCAAGACAGAACAGGCACCCTTATCAATGAAGCCCCAAAGAAGTTTTACCATCCAGAGTTCGTGAAGACGTCATTTAAAAGCCTGACACCCAGTCTACTGATGCCTTGACCTTGACTCTCCAGACTTTGACCTAAGAGAAATAACCACTCTGTGTATGAGCTACTCCCCTTCCCAAGCTTTGTCAAATCACCTAAACAGAACAAGGCACCAGTGTTGCCTCTCCAATGCAAGGGTTTCCTCTAGAACTTTCCCACCCTTTTTAATGTGGCCAAAACTCACAATTCCTGAGATGTTTTCTTCCTGAGAACACTTGCTCTTAGAGTTTGGCTCTTCCCAGCTCTGCCTGACACATGAGTCAAAGCAGAGTAGGGGAAAAAAAATCCTAAGGGCAGAGTCCATTCTCTGCCCTTTTCAGCTTCAGAAAGTGACATGCTAGTCAAAGGCAGTAGGGGTCACACTGCCCGGGACAGAGTTCTTTATGTCTGACCTGATGTGCTCGGGAGATAAAATGCTCCTCCTTGCAGCCAGCCAGCCAATGTGTACTTTTTTATGGCCTACGTCTGCGCTTGGTCAACCATGAAGTCTGGGTGCCACTGTTTGGTATTGGAGGCTGTTTCCTGCAACTGATCTCTGCGGGAGATAAAGCTCCTCTGTGAGTTCCTAGCCCTGCTTAACATTAAACGATGCGAGATGAGGCAAGCGCCAGAGGCAATTATAAAACTCAATTCAAAACATCTCGTCACCACCAGAAGCCGGCTTCACACTGGCTTTCTGTGGCTTTGATAAGTACATCAATTTCTTTCTCTTTCTTCTAGTCTATGTCATGCAAGCATGAATTGCTTTTCTTGGCCAAGAAACTCATAATGATTATTGGCATGCCAAAAAAGATGCTGGCAAGTGGGCGGATCTGTTGAAATGATACAGAAATCTTTACGAATAGTGTTGGGGAAAATGTATGAATAATGCTCTCCTTGGCAGCAATATACTAAAATTAGACCGGCATAGGGGGGCTGAGTGTGGCCTTGCACAGGATGGCACGCCTGTTCTCAAAGGTGTCCATATTGCTACGTGTGTGACTTCTCATGGAGGCTTTTAAACCATCCTGCCATGCCCTGAAAAAGGATTACCCCAGCAGATCTTTATCTACCTGCTGTTCTCTCCTCTCAGATTCTTCCAGATACTTCTTCAGGGTCGTCAGCTCACTGGCGGCCAACTCTATCATGGCTCTGGTCCTTCCCTGGTCTGCTTTAGCCTCTTCCTCTGTAGTTTCCAGCTCGGACTTGAGCAACACGATCTTCTTCTCTGCTTTCTCCTTCAGTTTCTCCAGGTTGTCTCGGGATTTAGTTAAGTCTTCGATGGCTTTGGCCTGCTCCAAAGTTTTAATCTAAGGAGTCAAGAGAATGAGGATCATTTCCCTTGTTCGTCTTTAGGAGATCCTGTATACCAAAACAACTAGGAAGTCAATGGAACTCACTTAACTATTTTACAAAGAAAGAATGGACTTCATTCCAAGCAGCTACAGAGACCCTGCAGAAGAGCAGAAGCTGGGCATACATGACCTCAGTTACTGCAGCTTATAAATGACAGCGCACCCTTTTGGGGGAACTTAACGCAATAAAATTGCAGACAGCATGGTTCTAGAGTGAGGTGACTAAAATAAAGCCTTGAGCAAGTCAGACTGTCTGTGCTAACCAGTAGGCCCTGTGCCTTGCAGCAAAGTCACCTAGCAATGACAGAATGCCCACTCTTCTAACAGCGTCACGGGGGATGGGGGGGCGGTCAACAAGTTTCCCTCATTGCTGTGAGGGAAATCCCCCTCAGCAGTTATTCAGCGGAGTCTCTGGAAAGCACTTATGAACATGAGGCAAAAGATGTCACCAAATCCTGTGCAGACAAAGGGCAGAGATAGTCCCCAACTTGAGACTCACCCCAGGGCCTTGAAACCCTAACAGAGGCTCCTGGGATGGGGGATGTCTTCATTGTGAATTTGTGAGATCCCACCACAGCTCCTTACAGAAGAATTCAAGTAAGTGAGTAGTGGACCAAGAACAGCTCCAGGGACAGACCCAACGGGGACAGTGAAGGAATGAAGACAGACAGACAGACAGACAGACAGACAGACAGACAGGAGGAAAAGCTGACATCAGGTGGCCCATGTTCTCTGCTGGCGACACCTCATCATCCCAGAAGCTCAACATTCTTCTTATAAATTGAAGAGAGGAGTAGGGCTATTACAATGATGGACTGTATTCTGGAATCCTTTACAGGTCCCTGCTCCTTTTGAATGTTCCCTTCCTCCTTCTATTTATTCATATTTAAGAAAAACTTATTACAAAATTGTCTTGTTCTTTTATTTTCCAATAGTATATTTATTACAAATATTTTTCATTTATTATATTTTATTTTCCCTTATATTATTTTACTTTATTACATTTTATGTTGTATAGCATATATTCTTTATTGCTATAATAAATATTTTGTAATTTGGAAAAAACCCTTTATGCTTAAAACTGTTTTTAGTTTGGGTTATTTTATCACAGTAACAGATATACTTTTAATTCCAGTATTTGAAAAGTGGAGGCAGTAAAATCAGATTTGTCCACCTAGTGAGTTCAGGTCAATCTATAGGACAAAAGAGCTTACCTGAAAAAAAATCCAAATAAATAAGCACAAATAAGCTACAAGGCAATGTCTACTAAAGTGGTTAAAATTACAAAGACAATTACAAAAGTTAGCAGGGACTTAGGGGAGTTAGAACATTCCCAGACTTCTGGGTGGAATATAAAATTACCATCTAGGAAAGATGGAAGGCAGTTTTGAAAATGCCTAATATATGATCCACCAACTCCATCACTAGCTATAAGCCAGAGAGAGGCAAAACCACACATTGAGATGTGTTATAGAGCAATAAACAAGAATGGGGTGCTATGACATAACGCAGGTGAACCCTAAAAACTTCTCAACATGAGAATGAAGCCAGTGTCCAAAATCACATGATTATCTTCTTAAGAAAGAGACACAGAAGGTCTGGGAGTAGTGGAAAGAATGGGGAGTTACAACTTATGGGTGCAGAGTTTCCTGGGATATGCTAAAATACTCTGAAAGTAAATAGCTCCTGGATAAGTTTGTAAACACTCTTTTAGAAAACACAGAAGTGCATATTCTGAGGTGGTAGCACTCCTCTAGAAGGTTCTAGAAGACCTTAAGTGACATAGGACATTGGTAACTGGAGGGTGTGCTTTCAAAGTTCTACCACTTACTCAGTCCCCTCCCTCCTTCCAGTCTGCTTCATATCCACCGAAGGTGGGAGAAATCCCTCCTCTACAAGCTCCCAACACCACAATGCCCTACAGACATACACAGAACTAAGAAACTATGAGCTAAACCTCTGAAATCGTGAGCCAAAATACTTCTCCCTGTCCTCAAGGTGTTTGCATCAGGCATTCTCTTTCAGAGAAGAGAAATCTGACACACAGGGTCAAGAGGTAACTGCAGGGAAGAGCCCATTTGAGCTGCAGATCAGAATGGTGGCAGAAAGAGCAGAGAGACAATAATAAATGAGGAAGGAAGCTAGCATCTTCACCTGGTGCTGATGGGTGTCATGGGGTAACCTGATCTAAGGTTCTGTATCTCACTAGAAAACAAGAAGGTTAGATAGAAACTATTCTAAGACATGCTTTGAGATACTCTTGAATGTCTAGCAGGACAAACAGACATACCCTATGGTGTTAATCTAAATCAAGGAGGTCCACACCAAAGGCTGATAAACTCGTGAACTAAAAACTAGTGTCACAATTTCCTAAAAAGCCAAATTGATTTTTGCTATGATTTGAATCCTTGCGCCCTCTAAAATCCTAAACCTTAACCCCCAAGGGCATACTGTGAAGGTATAGGGCCGTTAAGAAGTGATAAAGTGCATTTCAAGGGGAATAAATACCTGTGTAGTTTGAATAAGAATGACCCCCATAGACTCATATGTTTGAATACTTTGTCACCAGGGAATGGAACTCTTTGGTAGGATTGGAAGGATTAGGAGATGTGGCCTTGTGGGAGAAAGTGTGCCAAAAGCCCAAGTCAACACCAGGTTCTCAATATCTCTCCCTCTCCCTCTGCCTCTCCCTCTGCCTCTCCCTCTCCTTCTCCCCCTCCCTCTCCCTCTCCTTCTCTACCTGAAGATCAGGATGGAAAGGTCTCAGAAACTGCTCTAAAACCTGTCTGCTTGCCACCATGCTCCCCACCATGATGATAATGGATTAAGTCTCTGGAGCTGTAAACAAGCCCCAGCTAAATGCTTCCTTTTGTAAGTTACCCTGATCATGCGTCCTCACACAGTACAGCAGGGACTACGATGCCCTATAACAAACAGAAACAAGGCATTGTAACACTGATAAAACAGGTCGAGCTTTCTTGTCCTTACACCAGATGAGGACGTAGCTAAGGGGAGTCTTAAATGAACCAAGAAACAAGATAAAGCAGACATTAAATCCCCACCTCGCCCTTGGGCCTCCCAGCCTCTAGAAATCTGAGAGCTACATTTCTGCTGTTTATAAGCCATCCAGCTTGTAGTACATTGTTACGACACTTGAGGACTAGTACTTTTCTAAACACAAAGAGGCCAATGGCAGTCATGCTTGACTTCATAGTCACTCAACAGGCTCTATGGATGACATGAATTCTCTTGGGATTCTGACAACTACAATGGACATTTCTGAACTCATTGTCAAAATTTGCACTCAGACCACAGAAGGGCTTTCCTGTCTCTTTGCCCCTCACCAGAGAAGGCTTTACCTCTCCCAGGTGCTTCGGTATTAGGGTCCTTGAGATGGGTGTGTCCATGTCAACCACACACACAGTCACTGAGGACATCACTACTCCTTACACAGAGGAATGCTTGGATTATAAGGAAGGGAGCACAAGTCCAGCCACCAGGACAGAGCTGGGAGCCAGCAAGAATGACAGGAGCCAGCAAGAATGACGGAGACTTTAAAATCAAACTGACAGCAGATTCCTGGGAGTACGGTGGGCCTAAATTGGTTTCTTAATCCCCCTGAGGGAACTTCCCAGAGAAGCCCAGAGTTCAGCAAGCAACTGGCCTCTAATTTTCCTCTAGTAGGACAGAACTGGTCATAAAAAAGATTGATATGTCATTGGGAGTCCAGCTAGGACGGGGAAGGTTCCCAGGGTGCCACTTGTGATAAACACTGTGTGCTGTCTGCTTCCCAGGAAAGAACTGTGTGATCTGGTGGGTAATTCTCTCTTCTACCTAAGTATCAAAGGCCCAGACAGGAAAGGGATTACATCTGAACTCTTACGTGTTGGCTGACCCTGGGGTCTAATTCCCCAGCTGCAGTTGTTAAAGACAACATCTAAAAGTCTCATCGTGCATGAGTCTCTACATGAAGTGGGGCTGCAATGTTCTAATGCAGAGGTTCTCAACCTTCCTAATGCTGTGGCTCTTCAATACAGTTCCCCGAGTTGTGGTGACCCGCAACCATAAAGTTACTATCATTGCTACTTCATAACTAATTTTGTACTGCTATGAATCATAGTGCAAATATCTGTGCTTTCCTATGGTCTTAGCATTTGACCCCTTTGGGGTCATGACCCACAGGTTGAGAAAGACTATTCTAGAGTGTACTGATGGCCAAAACAGATGCTGTGTCCACAAAGATACAGCTCTGTAGGGAGACATTCAACTGTGTCCCTAGCAACCCACACTCAGGGAACCGGCAGCACGGTTACCCTCACCCCTCCCCCCCCAAAAAAAAAACCAGTCTGCCTTTTCAGGCCCTATTCACTGCGCACAATGAGAAGAGCAATCCAGGAAGATCTGGGGCACAGCAGAACAGAGCCGACTCTAGGAAAAATGGCTAAGGGCTACACTGGCTGGGTGGAACCATATCCCTAGGGAAGGAATGCGGGCAGCAGTGTAGGGAGAGATCTAAGTACCCATAGCGCTGACCACGCCCATTTGGGTGTGGTCACAGGTATGTAGACTGGGGGGCGGGGTAAAAGAGCTAGGGGGAGGAGACTCGCTCCCTTTTTGGGTTCCGGTTGCATTCTGGTTGTGTCCCAGAGAGCAGCAGCGTGCGAACCTTTGGCTGTGTGGCTTTCTTGACTTCTCATGTAAGTGACTTCCCCCTCAATAAAACATCCCTACTTTGTGTAGTTTAATACTTCTATGACAGAGCAGCTTCCATATGGAGGATATATGGAGAAAATCAGAGAGAGAAGAAAGCTCTGCCTATGGCTGAAGGCTGCTGTCTGCTCTGGTCCTCTCTGGGAGACCACGAAGGAGACACTAATGGCTCTCTCCTGGGTTTCAGAGCTGATTCTGGACCACAGCTTCTACAAGGGTTAGGTCACATGCTACAGGCTGACAGCTGTGCCTCCATCAGACAGCTAGTCCTCCATTCTTTCTCACTGGCCAGAATTAAGACCTATTCTTTGGGCTGACCACATTTAAATAAAGTCAAGAGACTAGTTCTGGTCAATGAAGACACAGAGCTGTTACATCATTCCCAGAAAATAGTCGTTCAGGTTTCCTCCTGGCTGGTGCCTGGGAGGAGGCCAGAGCCCCAGCAGCTACAGGGGACTGGAGATGAAAGAGAATGAAGGCATTGGCTAGGATGCTCAATTTGAAATCAGAATAAACCAGGCTTCTGGAGACCATTGAGAGGACCTTCTAAATGTGGTGTGTGTGGGGAAAAGTCTCCAAAGGCGCAGCACCATGAGCAGAGCCAAAGAAACACACTTTAGTCCTGCAACCAGACCAACAAAATGTACCCTGCACCTGAAACCAGTACCAAAGAAACACACTTTGTCCCTGGAAGCAGAGCCAGTGAAAGAAATGCACCCTGGCCCTAAAACTAGAGCCAAAAGGCTAGAAAGAAACACAGTTTGGCCCTGAAATCAGAGCCAAATCTGACTCTAAACCTATGCAGAAAACTAACCAATCCCTGAGCAGATCTAGCCATCCGAAGCTCAGGGATTGAAGTCTGATGAATCCCCACCCTTGAAAACTCTACCTCCTAAGAATCCCTATATAAACCCTGTGTCTGTTCAGCGTGTGGCTGTTCGGGCTGCCACAGTGTCCTCTGCCACCCTGGCAGAGGGCAGTCACTCTCCTGGATTCTTCCCTCCCAATAAATCTCTTGAAGGAGGTTTGGGTGAAGACCTTCTTTCAAGGAGCAGATACGACCCTGGGTGGAGCAGAGCAGAGCAGGGCTGTAACACTTTTCGCTGGGGAAACCTTCCCTGGCGAGTCTCAGAGGGACTGAAGCAGCCAAACTGTAACAACTATTCTGGGGAAGCCCTCTCCTGCAGGACAGGAGCAGAGCTGATACACTAGGGAAGCCTTTCCCTGAAACAAGGCTGTAAGCTGCTATGCTTACTGTGACCTGTGGTATTCCTTGGCTCCCGAGTGCCAGAATATCTTTCTATCCAAGCTGTAACACCCAATATTCTGTGACTCAAAAGTGCCATAATCCATCCCTGTCCATCACATCCAATCCATCGAAATGGCTATAGTATGCCCACCCCCTTACATACACACACACACACACACACACACACACACACACACACACACACCACACACACACACGGGTAGTGCTGAGGATTTTCCTGCGACCCGTACATGCAAGGCAAGCACACTAACATTGAGTTACTACCCCAGCTCCTTGATTCTTTTCAGTGAAAAAGTAATTAACACCCTTCCTGTTTGAGACACTGGCATTATGGGATGTTTCAATATATTCCAGAGAAACTGAGTGTAGATGGACCAGGTGTGAACTGTCCGGCTGTAGAGAGGTTACACAAAACCTCTTCTACGTCCTCTAGAAGCCTGCCACATTTTCTTATAAGGTGATATTCGTGCCAAATAATAATACTACTTTAATAATCCCAGGTTAAGCCAGGTGTTGGTGGTGCATGCCTTTAATCTCAGCAGTCGGGAGGCAGAGGCAGGCAGATCTCTGTGAGTTCGAGGCCAGCCTGGTCTACAGAGCAAGTTCCAGGACAGCCTCCAAAACAATACAGAGAAACTCTGTCTCAAAAAATCAATAATAATAATCATCATCATCATCCCAGGTTAATGGGAAAAGAGCAAAGGTACAGTCAATGTGTACATCATACATTCATGCAAACTTAAGGCCATGTGGTGGAACACACACACCATCATGCAGGGAAAATCTACAGGCAGGACAAGCTCAAAAGTTGCAGTTGGCACCACACATTCTTGGTAATGGTGATTTTTAGTTAAACAGCATCATTGGTCATACTGAATTAATATTATTAATTTCTTAGTTTGAGCTTCAACCCTTTAATTTCTAAATGGTTTTGGTTTCACAATGGTAAAAGTATAGTTCAACTGACAAAATCTATGTAGTCTTAAGTAAATGACATCATAAAATTATTCTAAATTTAACTCCAGAAGGGAGAACTATGCAAAAATAGTTCTGTCTCTCAAAAATAGTTCCATAATACTTAGGTTTGCAAAATAATTTTCAATGGTTTAAAATTTAACAGTTTATCTGGAAAGGGTCTGTGTGTGTGTGTGTGTGTGTGTGTGTGTGTGTGTGTGTGTGTGTGTGTTTTCTTGCTCTAGAACTCAAGAAAGCTTAATGCATGGGCCTTGCAAGGAGCTATTCAGATAGCCTGGAGTCAAGGTCGTCAGTCAGCCTTGGTGTGCAACAGACGTGGGAATGTACATGACAGCTGGAACACAAATGTTCATAGCAGCTCTACTTGTAGCAGCCCCAAAGTAGAAACAACTTGAATGTCCATGCACCGCTAAATGAACAAACAGAAGGTGGTACATCTACCTAATGGATAATTACTCACCCATCAAAAGGAATCACAATGGTTAATGTTATAGGTCAACTTGGATGGACCATGATGTCCAGATACTCAGTGAAATGGTGCTCCAGATGTTTCCTGGAGGATGTTTGCAGATGAGACTAAAAATAGATAGGTGTTTTTGGTTTTGTTTCACTTTTCTTGGCCTACACAGCCTCCCACTATGTAGCCAATGAGGTCCTCAAATGCATAATCCTCCTGCCTCAGCCTCTGAAATGCTACAGGTATTCTTGGAGACAGGGTTTCTCTGTGTAATAGCTCTGGCTGTCCTAGAACTCACCTTGTAGACCAGGCTGGCTTTGAACTCACAGAGATCTGCCTGCCTCTGCTTCCCGAGTGCTGGGATTAAAAGTGTGGGCCACCACCACCCAGCAAGATGCTACAATTATAACCGAGGCTCCGAACCTATTTCAAACCAGCTAATGTGGGTAGGTGTCTTCCAAACAAATAAAATCCAACATACAAGCAAAATAAATAAGCAAATAAAATAAACCTCCCCTGAATAATAAGGAAATTGTTAAGCAAAAATCCAGAACGGAACTATGTCACACATGAGCGACAACAGAACCTGTCCATCTCCCGTCTTTGGGCCTTTTCTACAATATGCTCTTGTACTGGCTAGTTTTATGTCAACTTGACACAAGCTAGAGTGATCAGAGAGGATAAAGCCTTGCTGTAGGCAAGCCTATGGGAAATTTTCTTAATTAGTGATTGGTGGGGGAGGGTCCAGCTCACTGTGGGTGGGGCCATCCCTGGGCTGGTGGTCCTGGATTCTATAAGAAAGCAGGCTGAGCAAGCCACGAGGAGCAAGTCAGCAAGCAGCGCCCTCCATGGCCTTGCATCAACTCCTGCCTCCAGGTTCCTGCCTGACTTCCTTTAATGATGAACCCTGAAATGGAAGTGTAAACCAAATGAACCCTTGCCGCCCCAGCCTGCTTTAATGTCTCCTCACAGCAACAGTAACTCTAAAACAATGCTCTGACTCTCAGTAAGCAGAGCACCTATTTTCTCAACCCCCTCGTAAACAAACTCCTACCTAACAAAGACCTGTGTAACTGGCCTGCTGGAAGTGAAGATATACTTTTGTCTCTCGGACTTTCAGACTATTGAAACAGTGGAACCCAGGGATCTCACACAGGGAGAAGGAAAAGGCCAGACATTCGTCAGACCACTTACGGAGGAGACTTGACACACTGAGCCATCCCACCAGCCCCACTATTTTTTCTGTCTCTTTTATTTTGAGGTCTCACATAACCCAGGCTGGCCTTCGGTTCTCTTTAACCCAAGAGTAGCGCTGGACTCCTGATCTATCTGCTTCTACCATCCTTCCGAGTGCTGGCACCGCGGGCACGCACCGCCATGCCCGATTCGAGGCTGGCAGACAGTAACAGGGAGAGGAGCCGCACACTTGCCTTGAGTTCATTGGTGTCGGCCAGTTGGGCTTTGAGCTCAGTGTTGTGTTCCCGACAGGCGCTCAGCTCCTTCTGCAACCTCTCCACCCTCTTCTCCAGCTTCCTGATGGTGAGATGGGCCTCGTCCCTCTCCACAGCCAGGCCTGTGCGTGCCTGCGTCTCCTGCTGCAGCTGGGCAATTTTCTGCCGAAGGAGGCTCATGTGCACCTCTTTGCTCTCCAGTCTTTCTTTCTGAGTCTTTAGCTGGTTTGATACAAACGGATTTTTTTGACAAAATAATTGAACAGTCAGTAAATATAAATGAATTACTCAGATAATATCGATTTTTATCTGCACTTCAATGAGACTCATTTGCAAACCATCAGGAAAAAAAAAAGACCACTGGGTTCCTTTCCCTGATTGAATTTTTTATGCATATTTTTCCAAGAATTAATTCTGTAGTTACAAAGAGTATGGGACAAAGGAGCCCCAGAAAATGAGACAAAAGTCAGCTCTCCACAGCTGCTTCATCCAATATTCTGTGCCTCATAATAAAATGTAAAATTACTTTTAAAGACTAATAAAATAGGCTTATCAAGAGCAGAATAAGTAGAATATAATAAGACATAGACAAAATCCTCTCCAGTACTCAGTGGCCATGACTGCTGCTCTAGCGTTTTCTGAAATACAAGGTCCCGCATCGAACTGAAAACTTGCCCTAGATAATTTACGCCTCTTAGAATCCTGCTGAGTAGCTCCCAGGGGGAGGGTTGATACATTCTTGCAGAAGATGTACCCAGGAGACTTTTAAGGAAATTGTTTACAAACTTCAAATCTCAGGAAAAGACTTCATGAAGATTTCGCTTCTTTGAACTCTTTGTGTTACAGGGTGAGCTCCTCCAGCCAAGCAGGGAGCAAGTTCTTGGAACATCACTGATGTTGGCAATCGAATTGATGAAGGGAATTACAATAGGTTGTATGAAATGACTACGAGAGGAGTCTCCTGAGCTGTGACTGTCACTTCACTGGGAAGATATTAAATCCAGGCAGCTCGGTCACTGGTCATGGGGTATCTAGAAGAACTGTTGAATGCCTGTGGAATGCCCAATGCCCGGGCTGAAGACTGTAATGGGACCCCTCGTTATCCCTTAAGTGTTCCAAGGTGGAAGGACTTAGCTGAAAAACTACTTTGCATTTCTTGCCTATCAGTGACAGCTGTGTCCACCCCTGGGCCACCCCTTAACAAACCTGTCTGATATTTCTCTATCCAAATCTTGTTTAACATGCTTGAATGTTTTTGTTTATTCTTTGAAAATTTAACACATGTATCCATTGCATTTTGATCTTATTGAAACCCCAACCCACTCGCTTCACTCAACCTCTTTTCTACTCCCCAGAACCTACCACCCATCTCCTCCCGACCTCAAACCCTCTGTCACTACTACTTTATCATCATCATTATTACTCCTATTTCATTCCCACGGAATCCAGTGTTGACTATGTTCCAATGGTGTAGGACCATCCAAGTTTTCTAACACATTTTTTATTTATGGTGTGTATACTAAGAGAGCACATGCATGCCACAGCATGTGTGTGGGGTGTGGAGGTTGCAAGAAAGAATGTGGGAATCTATCCTCTCTTCCTATCTTGTGGGTGCCAGGGATCAAACTCAGATTGTTAGGCTTGGCAGCAGGCTCCTCTACCCACTGAGCCATCTGGTCTGCCCCCAACTCCCTTTCTTGAAATAAGTCTTGTCAAATTGCACTCTGATGCAAATGTCCACTGATAAATTCTATACACCCATAATTTAAATGATGTTATAATTCTTAAGAAGGAATAGCATTGGGCTATTAAGAGAAGTCAAGTTTCTGAGGAGAAATGAAAAAAGAATATTGGCTTAATTTGACATCCCTGATGATGATTGGGTTTTCTGTTTTCTCTCTCTCAAACACACACACACACACACACACACACACACACACACACACTGAACTGGGTAAGGGCTAAGTGAAAACAAAGTTCACTCTATGAGACAGGAGTTCAAATTTTCTCTTATTAAAATTACCTCTCCTGTGAAATATATGTCATTCCTGTCTTAATATGAAGAAACAAAAAGAGAGGAACATGATTGCCCAAGATTGCACAAGAACCCAGATAGGACCCTACGCAAAACATTTCTCCTAGTAAGTATTACAAGAACGCTTCTGTGTTTCCTTTTTTCTTTCTCTGGTGCTGATAATTATACAACTAATAATTTATCCCTGTCATTCGTTCATTCATTCACTCACTCTAAACCATTTCTAACTCTGCCTTCAATTG
The DNA here is from genome assembly GCF_017639785.1 of Mesocricetus auratus. NCBI lineage: Eukaryota > Metazoa > Chordata > Mammalia > Rodentia > Cricetidae > Mesocricetus > Mesocricetus auratus. The sequence goes on along the minus strand of NW_024429199.1, from coordinate 38,141,117 downwards.
GATGAAAAGTGAGCTCTTCCCTCTGTACTTTCTCATTCAATAGAGCTGGTTCCCCCAGCACCGTACAGTGCTCCAGCTTCCCTCCTCCACCACAAACTAAGGGATTTAACGGTTGTGTCTGCAAGTCTCTCTTGCAACTAGGTTTGGCCATGGTATAAACATAAGTTCAGCTAGCATCTTCCAGAATCTTCTTTACAAGCCATCACTTGCACCTTCAGCTTCCTTCTTCTTCCCCTCCTCCACCCTTCAGCATGGAACACAGACAAATGATTCTAGTTACGATTTTGAACCATGGAGATAAAGACCACCAGCACAGGCAATTCCAAAGCTTACAGGTGCAGAGTGATGGAGCCATATATTAGATTTTCAGAACTTAGAATCGAGACTCGGCTTCTAAATATATTATATGTGTGTGTGTGTATATATATATATATATATTATGCTTCCTAAACACACTGCCAGTCACAGTGTAATAAAATCATTGTCACACGTGGGCTTTTCAAACGTTTCCTTTCTCAGTGCTACAAAGTGTGACAATGCCTACCTTTCTCTGTAAGTTGTGAGCGATGGTCTTGTTTTCAATGACAGCATTGCTTTCCAGGCGGACTAGCTGCTCTGTGCGAGCTAAAACTACATCCAGACGCATGTCAAAGCCAAGGTCAGCAGCAATCTGACCCAATTTCATTTTCTCTGAAAGCTGATCCAGAAACTGCAGATACTAAACCCAGAGACAAGAATGAAAATGGGACATGAGAGTTAGGGTGTGGTCCCACTGAGTCCTTGTCGTTCTCACAAGCTTACAGGTGCTTCTCTTTAATGTCATCCCAGAGCCTGGATTCTGCCCCCAAGATTTGGATGTGAATGCTTGAACCACATTGCCAATTCTCTGCCATCTCCCTGTCCAAACACTCTGTAGTGTCCTGGTCAGTAACCTTGATGGCAGCTTAATTTCAAACACACTTCTAAGCCTTCCATATGACAAATGGGCTAAGCCCTTAATTCCACCCTGATCTCTGTGTGTGTGTCTTGACAAAAAAACCACTGCAACCTTGCCCCTCCCAGGCTGTCCCAGCACATAACAGTCACTCCCAAAACAGCAGTTGGAGTGTTTTTAGTTAAAACGCTTTCAGGGGTCCGGAAAGATGTCTCAGTTGGTTAAGTGCTTGCAGTACAAGCATGGAAACCTGAGTTTGAACCGAAAAGCACACATTTTTAAAAAGCCAGATCCTGAGTGTGCCTGAAATTCCACCACGAAGGAGGCAGAGATGGGAGGATGCCTTGGGGCTCACTCCAGCCAGTGTAGCCAAATTAAAAAGTTTCAGGTTCAGTGAGAGACCCTCGCTCAAAAGACAAGGCAAAGTGCAACTGAGGAAGACACATGTTTTCAACCTTTGACCAATCCACATACTTGCGCATACATGCATGCATGCCCATGTACACACATGGGGAGGGGGCTTTAGGAGATATTTCTTTATGGTGTTTCATATAACATGATTAGGTGACTTAACATTCTAAAGTATAACTTGTATGGAAGATGTCACATTTTGCATTCTTTTTAAAAATTTAACTTATTTTCATTTTATGTGTGTTTTTGCCCTCATGTATGTATGTACGTATGTATGTACATGCACCACATGCAAACAGTGCCCGAGGTGGCTAAAAGGGGGGCATTGGTTCCACAGGAACTGGAATTACGGGCATTTATTTGTGAGTCGCTATGTGGGTGGGTGCTGACTGGGTCCCGTCCAAGGGCAGCAGGGTACTCTTAACTCTTGTATCTCTCTAGCCCCCACAGTTCATATTTTAACAAACTAAACTTGCACAAAGCTTAAAGGTCTTCCTTCATCTGGCTGCTATTGTTTGTCTGAGCATATTGGGACACAGAACACTAAGTGTGTGCTACAGGAGTAAGTCAGTCCATCAAGGAGCTTGCGCTATGGTGACTGCAGGATTCGGATCCTATCTCCCACATTGCCTTCTCACTGCAGCAGCTTCTCGGCGTCTGCCACTTTCAGTGTTGAAACGATTGTAATTTCCTGCCGTCTAAGTGCATCAGCTTAAGGCCGGAACTGTCTATAATTAAGTCATCAGGATGGAGTTATCTACAAGTGTATATTTTCTAATTCTGTCAAGTAGCACACAGATAAATACAATTTAATCGTCTTTATCACCTACAGTAACTACCAATATAGCCCCATTCACTATGCTTTGACACCACAGTTTTATATCTGAGTTGTCACGTTGTCAGTTCTTCTTGTTCTGGTGGTCTCCCTGTGGGATTTTATTTAATCTCTTCTGTGCTTGAACATGACCTAAGTGCTATTGCTTATATTTTAAGTGAAAGAAGCAGACTGACCCTCATAGATTGGCCAACCTACAAAACACAATCTACAAATTCAATGCAATCCCCATCAGAATTCCAACACAATTCCTCACAGAAATTGAAAGAACAATTTTCAATATGGAAATACAAAGAAACCAGGATAGCTAGAACAAAGGAACTACTGAAGTTATCATCATCCCTGATCTCAAGTAGTACTACAAGCCTGTAGGAATAAAAACCACATGGAATTGTCATAGAAACACGCATGTTTATCAATGGAATGGAATTGAAAACCCAAGCCTGGTGTTGGTGGCTCACACCTTTAATCCCAGAACTCAGGAGGCAGAGTCAGGCGGATCTCTGTGAGTTCAAGGCCAGCCTAATCTATAGAATGAGTTCCAGGACAACTTCCAAAGCAATATAGAGAAACCCTGTCTCAAAAACAAAAACAAAAAAAAAAAGAAACAAAGAAATTGAAAACCCAGAAATAAGTCCACATACCTATGGATCCTGATTTTTAACAAAGACGCCAGAAATACACACTAGATAAAATACAGTGTCTATGCCAAATGATGCTGGTCAGAGTGAATGCTGCATGTACAAGAAAGCATACTCATACCCGCATAAAACCCAACTCCAAATAGACCAAGGGCCTCAACATAATCCCAGACACACGGAGTCTGACAGAAAAGAAAATGAGGAGCTGTATTGAACTCATTGGCATAGGAAAAGGCTTTCTGAACAAAACATGGACAGCAAGGCACTTAATTAATCAATCAATCAATTAGTCAATTAATGAGACCTAATGAAACCACAAAGTTTCTGTATGGCAACCCACAAGGACATTTGAACAAATTGTCAGGCTACAGAATGGGGAAAGGTCTTTACCAACTACACATCCGATAGAGGCTTAATATCTAAATTTTAAAAAAACTATTACTGATTCTATGTGTGGCCTGATTACTCTGCATGCCAGACAAGAAGGGATTCAACTGGGACCACAGGGAGGCCCCACAGAGGAAGTGCCTCTTTCAAGGACTTTGACTGCTCTGTATAATTACAGTTGAGCAGCTGAAGGAATGGCTCAACAGCTGAGAGTATAAACTGTCCATTTCCCAACCCCCATTCAAGTAACTCATCACTGCTTCTAACTCCAGATCCGGGGTATCCCACGCCCTCTTCTGGCCTCCCAGGGCACCTACACTCATGTGCACACACCCACACTCAGACACACACACATACACACAATTAAAAATAAAATAGATCTTTCTTTTTTAAGATTGCAGTTGATGGAAAGTTGTTTTATTTATTTATTTATTTATTTATTTACTTTTGGTTTTTTGAGACAGGGCTTCTCTGTGGCTTTGTGGGCTGTCCCAGAACTAGCTCTTGTAGACCAGGGTGGTCTCGAACTCACAGAGATCCACCTGCTGCTCTGCCTCCCGAGTGCTGGGACTAAAGGCGTTTTAATTCTTTTTACTAATTTTTTTTTGGTTCTGAGATAGGCTATCACCATGTACCCCAGGCTGGCGTTGAACTTACTATGTAGCTCAAGCTATCTCAATCTCATGGTCCTGTGCCTCAGTACCATACTAATATAGGCATGCCCAATTGGCTTAAGTCTTCAGCTTTATAGGGAAAAGGCGGGGGTTGCTGTGTGTCTTACTCATTTGAATCACAGGCCATCATGCGCTAGACCATGCATTCTACTCTGTACTGTACTGCTCTAGACTCCATCTAGCACTTAACCTCAGTACAACTTTACTTTCAGTTTTACGTGACCATGCCCTTGTTACTTTCATCTGCGAGAAACCCTCTGTGGATATAATCTGCTTTCATAATTGAGAACCACTTATGCATAATTTTAAGGAAGACTAATTATGGAAAGAAGGGAAGAGAAATCAACCTACATGCAGATGGGTCCTAGAGGTTCTAGCATTCAGGAGGGAAGTGAGAGAATCGACACAAGTTAGGGCCAGCCTGCATCACAGAGAGAGTTCCAGGCCAGCTTGGGATATGGAGTTCAAGGCCAACCTGAGCTACAGAGTGAGACCTGATCTGAAGGAGGAGGAAGAGGAGAAAGAAGGAAGAAGGAAGAAAGAACAAAGGAGAGGAAGGAGAAGGAAGAGGAGGAAAGAAAAAGATGAAGAAGGGGAGGAGGAGGAAGGGGGAGGAGGGAGGATCATGTCCCCATATATGGGAAAAAGAAAGAAGCTGTCACTCCCGCCTCCAAGTTCCTGCCACAGCCCACATCCATCTCCAACAGAACACTAGGTGTGGTCCTACTGCCCTAGTCCATCTGTCTCATGTGGACTGGCTTTTGTAGACATCTTTTAGGCATCTCTGCAAACCTGACCCCTAACGTAGCCATGGCATATCCTCAATTTCTTTCAAGTTCAGAAGAATGAAAAGGAATGAGTTTCCAGAGTTCACTTTTCTGTCCCCATATTCTCGATCCCCCACACCCCTTTTACTCTTCCTGCCATCTCTCCATGGACCCTTGCAGATCACAAACTCCTACGTCTTCACTGGTATCAAGGAAACCTTTCTTTGACCCTGCCTCTCATGTTCGACTCTGCATCCCTTCCCTTCTAGTCACACAGCACAGAGCAAGTGAGCTCACTCACTCCCCCGTTCCGCAAAACTATCTCCAAGTCATGCTGCCCTGCCCACGCTGGGGTCCTTAGGGTGGACTATTCTCTCAGGCTACCCTTGTCTCCCTCTAACCTACAGGTACTCTTTCTTCTGAGCAGTTGCATTGTGACATCTCAGCTCCCCCAGGCATGGGTTGCTTAACAGTGGATGTGGGTTCTGAAGCCTGCAGCATCACATGGTGCTATCACTGTGTGGACATCATGGACGGTCACAACTCGGATTTTTTTTAACATTTGTGGCGCTGAGGGCTTCGTTCATGGTAAGAACATGATCCGCCACTATGCAACTGTGGTCATATAGGAACACTCCCATACGTGCAGCCTACCACTGACAAAAGTATCATTAGGCATCAAATGCCTGCACTCTGATGTTCACAGTCATTAACTGCACTTTATGTTCTATAGAAGAAAAGAAACTTCAGATCTAAAAGAGCTTCACTTCCCATTCTTCTCTTTGTCGAGGCCCCATTAAGAATGCCACATTACACCATATGTAATTAGCCATTCTGCATTTTCTGACTATAGCATTTAAAGGCTTCACAGCATCTGCCCCTTCCCCCGCTGTAATCCTATTTACCCTTTAAAGATTAATTAAACTATCTCCCCTCATTGTCCAGAAATGTCTACAATACTTCATTAATACACTATGACAATGATAATATATATAGTTAAGAGTACAATAGGGTATCTTAATGCCTGTCTCCTCTATTAAATGCTGAGTCTTTAATAATAGAAACTATACATCACCCATACTTCAGCTGCCCCAAACCTTCCAACCTCATAGACAGTAGACATACAATAGATTCATACTGGCTCTAACCAGATTGACAATCAAGGGAACCCTAAACATAGGAAGAGACTTAACATCCCTTGGAAATTGGCTTGTAACTCAATACATGATCAGCCTGAATACTGCAAAGTTCAGGACACTCTCAGGTACACTTTTAGCCCATGACAGATGCTGGCACCACGGATGCACCCATCCCATTATTACTTTTTGTTTCTCAAGATTCAAGTTGTCTCTCAAGACATCTCCAGAAAGCAGTTCTCCCTCCAGGCGACTCAGCTGACCCTGAAGAGCCTCCAACTTGCTTTCTGCCTCATGGGCCCTCTGTAGGGCTTTCTGATGAAGCTCAGCTTCATTTCCCAACTGTTCAACAAACTCTGATATCTGGGCTTCAAGCTGGGATACCATCTGTAAAGAAAGATGGAGAAGAAGGCAGAGCCTTGTTTAGATGACACAAAGTGTTCAGATCCATCACTCCACCCCTGAAGCATAACCACTATGACACCCACTTGCAGATTCCTTGTAAAAATTAAATTTAAAATAGGTTGTTTGTAGCTGTTTTCCTCTGTTTGAAGTAAACCTACATTTCTTATCAAATTGATAATGGTGGATGCTTTTTTCATTTTTCTATAATTCCTTCAACAAGTTTACTCAATCAATATTTATAGATAATATCTACTTACCTAAAAATTATTAATTTAGAGATTTCAAAGCTAGGCTGGAAGAAAAAAGCTTCAGACAAAAAAAGTAATTTCAAAAGCCACAAAATATCATTTCCCCAGAGATTCTTTCACCACATATGGTTGATTAAAGATTATGTGGTGAGTTTATCATGAGAAGCAGCCTGGAGGTGTTACAGGGAATTCCAGTGCAGACAGACGTTTTTCTTTTATTTAGCCTTCTACTGAATATTGGTTGTGTATGTTCCAGACTTCAGTGGTACAATTATATACTAATAGTATCATTTTAATATCTGAAGGTCAAATTCTTTTTAATCTGGTGACACCAAAAAATTCTCCATATTTAAATCTTTCCCAGGAACCCTCTCTTTTGTCTTGATCATCCTGTCCCCAGAAACAAAGAGCAAAAGTTTAAACACAGACTTAAAGCACACTCTCAAACCACCCACACTGACTTTAATAAACTCAGTTTTTGGAAAATGCTGAGCCCGATAAAACTGGACTAAAACATTGGTGAATGAATACGTTTCCTTTTGCTTTGGGAAGCAGAGAGGAAGAGAATGGATGTTTACATGTCACTGAGGTGCCGCTCTACAGTGCTAATTGCTTCCATTGCTTTAGATTTTTTAGAGTTTAAATCAAGAATAGAACTCGGGCTTCGCTTTTTTCTTAATCGTTTATACAAACACGGCTTAATACAAGACACTGAAGCTGCCATCAAGTTTTTGGAAACACTATTTTATGTAAGATTTGATCTGACTTACCCTCAGACCTTCAGGGAAGGACCAATAAGCGTAAGTTAGTAAAGAAAGTCCACATTCAATTGAGTTTTCATCCATGCCTATGTAATATAATACAATAAATATATACTGTAGAATATTCATTAAGGATCTGTAGGAGGAGACTTTAGGACTGCGCTGTTAGCCATGCTAGAGGTGCATATGGATGTGGTAATGAAAGGGCAGTGAACTATGCCGCTAGCCATGCTCACTTTGGGGCGTGGCTAGAGGCCCATACTGAGGTGGGAATAAAAGACAGTACAGGAGAATCGCGCTCTCATTTCGGCTTCCGGTTCTGTGGCTGAAAGCTACTTGACCCATCTTGGTTGGTATTCTCTTGTAAGTAATCTCTACAATAAACAGTTACCTATACCCTCAACAAGTGTGCTGTTTATCGTTACAGCTACAAGGATCAAAAATATTATAAATTGCCAAAAGAAATCTTCCATGATCCTCCAAACAAAGACCACAATTATTTAATTCTTTGTTTATTTATTTTAAATAATGCATTAGTTTCATATCATTAAGATACAGTCAAGGCTCACTACTATTTGTAATACCAGTCCCAAGGTACCCAATGATCTCTTCTGATCTCCAAGGTACATATACATGCATGCAGCAAAATACTCATACATTAAAATAATAAAACAAATAGATTTTTAAGAGATTTTGAAAAGAATCCATCACAGAGAAGGGCACATAAGTCAGTAATACAATACATGTTTAGCCTGTATGGGGTTGAGTTCAACCTCTAAAACAATTCACCATTAGAAACAAAGAAAAAGTTCTCAGCACTGGAAGACAGAAGCAAGACTCTCACGAGTTCCAGGGCAGCCTGATCGATATGAGACCATGCCTCCATGTCCCCACACCTAGCCCCAGCATTATTCACACACAAGAAAAGAAAGTGTGGTTTCTGACAATGGAAGCTGTCTAGACACACCAGCCAACACGCAGGTAGTGGACCCAGGTCAATGGAGGATAGACTCTACCCAGATTCTTGTTCCGAGTGGACCCAAGAGAGTGACACCTGGAAGAGGTTAGACTGGACAAACTAATCTCATTCTATGTTTTTATGGCTCTCAGAGTACCACACCTGTAATACAATTCATTGTAGATTTCTTCGGTGGGTATTTCACATCAGTCTCTGACGGGAAGTCATTCGGATCCATGTTTGAGGAATTAACTTCCCCCCGGGGAGAATTAATATTATTACAGTGCAGAAGAGTCTCCTTGTCAGTTCTAAGAGCTATTGCTAGGAGACATGCTGAGAGCTCAGCACGGTACAGCCATCTGTGTCATCGGCTTCCCCCTCCAATTATGAGTTCAACCAACCAGATGTTCTTTCTTTAAAGAGTTTTTTTAAGATCTTCAGAAACTTCCCTCTGCTGGCCAGATGTGGTGGCCTATTCACTTAAGAGGTTGAGGCAGGTCACCCTTGGCTACAAAGCAAGTCCAAGGCCAGCCTGAGCTACCTGAGATCCTGTCTCAAAATAATAAAAGAAAAAAAGGCATTGTCCTATGTTGTAGTACCTAAACGATTTTTGTTTTGTTTTTATCTATAGAGTCTTTTGTCAACTAGAAACCTTTCTACAGAAGACAAATGAGGGGCAAAAGCATTTGAGTCGAAGCCAAGAGAATCCTGCCTGCCCACCACCTGTGTATACCCAAAGATGCTGCAAAGAAGCCCAAGGCAGGTCATGGTACAAACTACTAAGTGGATGGCTGAACTGTACATAATGTACCATACTGTTATGCTAGAGTCTGGAGTCTGGAGTGGAGTAAGGAGCTGTGGTCCTTCCCAGTCTGCCCCATCACAAAGCTGAGCTTCAGAACTCTGCTAGCTCTCAGAGCACATAGTTGTTGTTGTTTTCAGAATTAAATTGACTAAATTCAAATAAACTAACAGCACCATATGACTCCATTCTTGAGAACACCATATACCAGTACCTGAGTGTTCCCACCCAAACTGCAAACCTGTTGTTTTTCACACCAAGAAGTCTAAAGAACCAACAGACTTCTCCTTCTTCCATTCTTCCTTAGTGTTGTGTGTATGTACACTTGATGTTCTAAAAGTTTCCCTGCTGAGGATGTGGGGGCTTGGGGGTGGGGACAGCACAGAAACAAAACATATGCCTCAACTTGATTAATTGAAGAGGTTCTTCAGCAGGCTACCCTCCAAAAAGAAACAAGAGAGATTTGGGAAGTAAAGTCATAATGCCCTCAGAGCTAACTCCCCTCCCCAATGAGGCCTTTTGTTCTGAGACTCTACCAAACAACAACACGGGAGCTCCATGCCCAGATAAAGCCTCCTGGGTCACCTAAGGTCTTTTGGACATAAACAACTTTTTTCTCTTATTCAGATCATATCTTTCATTTGGAAGTATATAAAAATGAGTTATCAGATAGCTTAACGCCAAGGCTTAACATCAATCATGTTCTCCTTCCTCCGCATCAGTATACCACTATGTGGGTCCAACAATGTCCGCTAGTCAACCCTGCTCCCTCACTCTTTGTTCAGGCCAACTTTTGTTATAGTGCCAGCAGAAAAAATGGGTTAGTGCAACTAAGACCCTCAGAATGGGACTTATTTAGAAACAAGCTGTTTGCAGACATGGTGTTACCTTTGGGTCACTGGGGTGATATCTAGTTAGTTTGTTCTGTGTCTTTATAAAAGGAAAAACTTTGATGCAAAAACAAACATACACAAAAGGAAGGTACTGTGAAACCTTGGGGACAAACCGTGCACCAGCCAGGGAAGGTGTGTGTGTGGGGGAGAACCTGGGACCATCAGAAGCCAGGTGAGCTGTACGAACACAGGAACCAGCCTTGACCTTGACTGTAGAACTCTAACCACCAGAACTGTGAGCTAGGAATTTCTGTTGACGCCACCCAGCTAGCGGAGCATTGTTAATGCAGTGCTAGGAACCAAATAGAACTAGGTAGGATGCAGGTGCCACACCTCTGGCTGTTCAAACACCACTGCACCCGGGAGCTGGCATGCAGAGTCATTTTTGTCGGTGTGGCATGGCAGTGGAAGACTGCTGTGCTTCCTGGGAAATGTCTGCTCTAGTGAGTGGCAGGAAAATGATGGTGGGCTGTGAGATTTGGAGGGGGGGGTGTGGAACTTCCCTCAAGTCTTCAGGGGCATCAAGCGGTGTCCACAGCATCTGTCAAGCCTCCAGACTGTGAGACCCTGCAGTTGAGGCAGTAAGCAAAGCCAGCACCATGGTGAATGGTCTTGTGTGACTCTATATTTAGTTCAGGAAATGAGGAGGAATTGATCAGGTTGCATCATCTCTACTAATCGATTCTCATCCAGGTTAGTCAGGAAATGCCTCAAACAGTGGGGGAAAAATGCTTCAAAATGTAAAACTGAAAAATGTTTCATGTTTTAGCCATTGTGTAAGAAGCCTTCATTCTTAAACATCTGTTACATGACCTGAAATTCTAGGATAAATAACATCCAAAAAGTCCTGGATTCCTGGGAATGTAGAAGTAGGACCTTCCTTTGAAGCAGAGGGTTTCATCCAGGGATGACTTTGTCCTTGTGGAGGAGGAATTTGATAATGCCTAGACACAATGGTTGTCTCAAATTGGAGCTGAGGGTCCCATGGAATCTAACAGGAAGAGGTTAGGGATGCTGCTAACACCCTATAATACACAGGACTCTACCACTACCTATCACATACACATACATACATATACACATAAATACAAATACACACAAAAAGCTCACACATATATACACATATACATATACATACATACACACATGCATATGCACATACAAATACACAGCACACACACATTTATACACACATGCATACACACACACACACACACACACACACACATATCCCCTACACAGCTGAGTGTGGGTGCACACCTATAATCCCAGCAGCCAGGAGGCTGAGGCAAGAAGATCATGATTTCAAGAACAGTCTGGCTACATAAGGCCGAAGAAGAAGAAGAAGGAGGAGGAGGAGGAGGGAGGAGGAGGAGGAGGAGGAGGAG